>NC_050076.1:25190920-26424920 GCF_009764565.3 Dermochelys coriacea | reverse complement strand
TTCAACAATTTCCATCCCACCATCAACCTCAGCCTGGACCAGTCCACACAAGAGATCCACTTCCTAGACACTACGGTGCTAATAAGCGATGGTCACATAAACACCACCCTATATCGGAAACCTACTGACCGCTATTCCTACCTACATGCCTCTAGCTTTCATCCAGATCATACCACTCCATCCATTGTCTACAGCCAAGCGCTATGATATAACCGCATTTGCTCCAACTCTAATTAGAGTGGAAGATGGGGATGTTGTGACCATTCTTTAGTTCCTGTAGAAGTTCATTACAGACTTGGACCAGCCTCCAAGAAAGCTCTGTCTCCCACACAGATAAACCTTGTGGTAGAGAGTTCTATTGTGCCTGATAAGTGGAGTTGCTAACCATGGTGTTCACTCTGAAACTTTAGATCTTTTGGGTGTGCTGGATTGAGGTCACTGAATGCCTTGAAGATAAGGATCAAGACCTTGAATTTGAATTGATATTCTATGGGAAGCTAGTAAAGGGAGTGGAGGACATTTAATTTTGTTTGTAGTAGCCGTTGTTGCTGAAGAGATGCACTATAGTGTTCTGTAGTAGTTAGTTTCCCAAGGGCTGAAGGCTTCATGCTGATGTAATCCATTTTATAGGTGACAAAAGTGGGTATAACTGAGCCCAGGTAATCATCTGCCAGGATGGGAACAGAGTCTACTAGCCAACCAAAGATAATAAAAAGCATTACTCATGGATGCTGCTATGAGAGAGCTTGGCATCAGGGAGGAATCCAATTTGTCCACATCCCTTTTGTATTGAGGGGACCAAAACTGGACATAATATTCCAGGCGTGGCCTCATCAGTGTTGAATAGAAGGGAATAATCACTTCCCTCCATCATGCTGGCAATGCTCCTATGAATACAGGCTAATATGCACTTGGCCTTCTTGGCAACAAGGGCACACTGCTGACTCATATCCAGCTTCTCATCCACTGTAATCCCCAGGTCCTTTTCTGCAGAACTGCCGCTTAGCTAGTCAGTCCCCAGCCTATAGCGATGCATGGGATTCTTCTTTCCCAAGTGCAGGACTCTGCACTTGTCCTTGTTGAACCTCATCAGATTTCTTTTGGCCCAATCCTCCAATTTGTCTCGGTCACTCTGGACTCTATGGCTACCCTCCAGCGTATCTAACTCTCCCCCCAGCTTAGTGTCATCTTCAAACTTGCTGAGGGTGCAATTCATCCCATCATCCAGATCATTAATAAAGATGTTGAACAAAACCAGCCACAGGACCGACCCTTGGGGCACTCCGCTTGATACTGGCTGCCAAGCTGTTGATCACTAACCATTGAGCCCAACAATCTAGCCAGCTTTCTAGCCACCTTATAGTCCATAGTCCATTCATCCAATTCATATTTTTTAACTTGTTGGCAAGAATACTGTGGGAGACCCTTGGATGCATTAGATCTGGACCCATGGACTTGTGCATGTCCAGCTTTTCTAAATAGTCCTTAACTTGTTCTTTCACCACTGAGGGTTGCTCACCTCCTCCCCATAGTGTGTTGTCCAGTATAGCAGTCGGGAGCTGACCTCGTCTGTGAAGACTGAGGCAAAAAAAGCATTGAGTACTTCAACTTTTTCCACATCATCTGTCACTATGTTGTCTCCCCCATTCAGTAAGGGTCCCACACTTTCCCTGATCATCCATCAAAGAAAATCTCAGAATGCTGCCAGAATTAGTGTTTGTAATTCAGTATATGATGCACTTCCCTGTGAGTCAGCACTAAATCAATGCCCCAGCATGGTGTTGCATGCCTTCTGGTACATACTGACTCTCAGATGATATGTTCAGATCTTTTTTTTTTTTTTCTTTTTTTTCCCCCCTCTCTTCCCCCCCCGCCCCATTCCCATGAACATCAGACAGCAAAGTTTTTCCCAATTACTGATGTTAAAGATCCAAAGGCACTTTTCACATGAGTAGTTAGTTGTTCTGATGTCCTAGCCAAATTTAAAACCTGATATTAGCTTGTTTACCAAAATTCACCCTGGAAGTTTCAGCTGAATATAATCTTCTTTTTCTTGCCTTAAATTTGTGTAGTTATACAGTGTGTTACTAAGTAGCTACTGTGTTCCATTCTAGAAGTGATGATATTTCAATGGCAGATGAAATTATTTGTGCATGTTTGAATAGACATTGCTTGCATAACATTTTTTTTAAAGTTGTGAAGTATTTGGGGATGAGGGGCGCTATTTAAGGTAAGATATTACTGATGCTGTTTACAGTTCTGAATAACTGGAAAAGATTTAAAACCATTTTCCACTGTTTCTACATTTTCAATAGGCACCATTGGTGGAAAAAATAAAACCTTTTTTGAAAAAGAAATAGACTAAATATAAAACCAAGCCTGTCAGCTTTATTTTTTTTCTGAAAACAGGACTACCTTTTTTATTTCCCAGAAGATTAAAAACCTTTTTGCTGACCTTTATTTTATGAAAGCCAATGAATTGTATTTTTATTGGAGTCTTATATTCTGTCTCTATATTAAAAAAAAGTCATTGTTCTCCTTTTATCCTCTGTCATAGGGAAGGCCAATTTTAAAGGTTCAATACATAAATGTTTGTGTGCACAATGACTTGATAACTCAAATGCAAACATTTATATAGTTAAATGTTCCATCTTAAACACAGAATTGAGGTTGTTGTTTTTAAACGGCAAAGGATCCAAAGATACATTCTCAAATTACATTTAATGTTTAAAACTCAGTACGTCAAATACTATCTTACAGTTTTTTGGGGGGTATTTGCTAGCTCAAGGAAAGCAGAATTTTCTGTTTCCTGGCCTCTGTGGTGGTAGATCTAATTGTGAGTAGGCTTTTATTCAGAACAAATATACTGTGTGTTTGTCTTTGTCAAACTTCCATTTAAATTCAAGTTCTTTCCTTTCTATAATATACCTGTGCCTCCTAGGGCTTTAGCAACTCTCAGGTTCTAGCTGGCACAGGATTCCTGTGGATTCAAGATATCCTTTTGTCTTGTTTTTGGTTGAACTTCTGAACTTCCACAAGATTGATATGAAGAGATGAAGTTCACTTGGACCTCTTCCTCATAGACTCCCACCCTCTAAAAAAGCATCAGCTGCCCCGATTAACTAGCTTTTCAGGCCAGAAAGGAACTTCAGTGGAATGAGCTTGCCTGTTTGCTCTCCCTGCTACCACTAAGTCAGCAGTGAGAGTTTGTGACAGATCCGGCATCGCAGCACCCCTTTGTGGCAGAGGTGGATGGGGTGTCGGGGCCTCATCACTCTTACATTCCCACGCCCGTCCTTTAAGGGTGTTCCGATGAGGCCCAATGGCCAGTTTCCCCGTGCTTGCCCCTTTGTCGGGGTAGCAGGACCTAATGGTCTGAGTCCATGTGTCGTGCCCCAAGTATCAAGACAGCGTCGCCCAATGGCCAAAGTCCATGCAACTCGCCCTGCATATCTGGGCAGGGTAGCCCAATGGCCAGAGTCCATAGCTCCCCCCTCTCGGGCAGGGAAGTGTATCCCAATGGTTGAAGTGGTAGGGGGACTTGGGTCCGCCCTCTCCACCGGGTCCTGACCCAGGGCTCTCCTATTGGTGGGGTTTCCCCGCGCCCTTAGCTCGGCAGGGATCTGCCCGCATCACGCTGAGCAGCGGTGCAGCTTTAACACTGCTTGTCTCTAAAGTTCCCCCTAAAGTACTTTCATCATTGTGTTCCCCACTCCGGGGGTGGGGAGGGTTCTCTGGTCCATCCCCTCCAGTCGGGATCTCCGTCTGGGATGCCAGGTGCATCCCGGCTTAGCTGTCCCCTGGATTCTGGAGCATTGGCTGTCCCTCCTCAGGAGCTGGCGGTGTGCCTCCTTTTCCTCCAGTGGTCAGCCCAGACTGAGCACATTTGCAGGCTTTTATACCTATTCTCCAGTTGGAGATTGCCCGGCGGGGCTTCCTCTGCCAGGAAGGAAGGGTTAACCCCTGCGGTACCAGTGCAGGGCCACTCTGCCCTGTCAGAATTAAAAAACATTTTGTACCCATCATACTCTGCCACCAGCTATCAAGGAAGCTGCAAAAGTGGAGAGGTAGGAGAAGTGTAGCCAGATCTAGTGGGGACTAGACTTTGAGTCCTCCCCAAGGTTCTCTTAACCTCTGATTTTAAGTTTGCGTACTTCAGCCCTAAATTTTCACACTGCTGTAGCCAGCAGTTACTTGTTCACCTATAATGTTCATCTTAATGCAACTCAAAGCACTTATCTAAGAATCCAGAGTTCATAACAGCTAATCCTGAAAGTAATATAACTCAGTCAGTGATAAGTATGTCATAATATATCCATGATTATTCAAAAAGTTTATTTAAAAATCCATAATGAGGCACAATGGAGAAAATCTGCAACTGAATGTTTACAGAGAGGATGGTCTAGATCTAGACCTCTGTGGAGCTCCTCCAGTTTTGGTTTGCAAAAGTCCTGGATTTTCATTCTGACAAGATGAATCTTCTCAGGAAATTCAATATGCAGGTGTTGGTTAACCTTCTTCTTACTCTTTTTTTGGTTTAGGAACTAAGATTCATCACAAAACTCAAAAATAACAGATGCATTTTATTAGAGCCTCATAAAATTGTTTCAAAATATGACCACAGGTCACTTTCTTAATTCTGTACTGAAATCCTAGTGATAAAACTTGCTGATGTTTTTCGGTGACCTTGTCACTGAATCTCACTTTACTGGCTGGAGTCCAAACCGAGACCAAGTTTATCTAGTTTTGGCTTTCATTATGTAAGTATTACATAATTATTTCTTTTTCCCCAAGTACAATCTGGAAGTATGGTAGAGCATCTTTGCAAAATGCTGGACATTAGTAGAGACCAGGAAGAATAAACATGTTAGAAATAGAAATAAAAATAATTTGTGCTCTAATCTGAAAGAACCCCCTTCAGGGAACTGGAATAAAATGTGTTCTACTAGTCATGTTTCATACTTAATTTTCTATATTTCTGGAGATTAAAAACAGTTCATTCTACCCATATATAATTTTCATTTTTGCAGAGGCAAAATGAAAGAGGAGTTGTTTTGAATAATATGAATATATTCTCTGTCTGCTGCTGCCAGTGACTATGTAAATGTTACCCTCACAGATACCTCTAAAGATATGCTGAGTACATTTGTTACTCCTTTCTGGATCATTTATCCCCCTTACTTGGTGATTTCATAAGTAAATATAACCTTTGCACTTCCTTCCATTTAATTAAGCTGTAAGGTATTTGGTTCTCCTCTCTAATGTTACCTCTATATATGAAGTCATTTGTTTGCATGATGATTTTTTTAGTTTCTTACCTTGCTTTGAAAACCTCTTATTGAAAAAATGAACATATTAGATTAAATACGGTACAGCTCCATCGTAATTTACCCCTATTTAAGTTGAGTATGTGGCTTCCTATACAGCATACTAGAAAGAAAAGGAGGACTTGTGGCACCTTAGAGACTAACAAATTTATTTGCTATATATTATATTATATTTATTTATTTATATAAGCTTTCGTGAGCTACAGCTCACTTCATCGGATGCATATTAGAAGACTTTCATGTCAACCTTGAATAGAACTACATCCTATTATATTGACTTGTTCACCTTGCTCATTATTAACCTATCCAAAGGGAATTCATGAAGAAGAAACACAGGGTCCTATGTCTCTAGCATTAGTGCCGCCCACTCCTTCTGTTTTTAGTTGTTTTAAGTATGAGTCAGAGAACACACTGGAGAGACATTTAAGAAATCCCCGAATCTATGGCTCTGACTGCACACTAGTTGAAATTGTATTAGCAGCAACAATGGTTTTGGCATATTTTTCCTAATCAGTGTGAGAATTCCAAGTACTGTGCAAGTCAAACTGTAAATGAGCTCATGGAGGTGGTCTATAGAACAGTTAACGCAGTTCTTAGGATAAATAGCCCTCTTTATACTGATTAGGAAAACACATTGCTAGCAGCTCTAAATGTAGAGTGACAAGGCCTACCATATGTACTTTAAGGTTTCAGAGTAGCAGCCATGTTAGTCTGTATTTGCAAAAAGAAAAGGAGTACTTGTGGCACCTTAGAGACTAACAAATTTATTTGAGCATAAGCTTTCGTGAGATACAGCTCACTTCATCGGATGCATTCAGTGGAAAATACAGTGGGGAGATTTATATACATACACAGAGAACATGAAACAATGGGTGTTACCATACACACTGTAACGAGAGTGATCACTTAAGGTGAGCTATTATCAGTAGGAGGGGGAGGGGAGGGGGGGAACCTTTTTTAGTGATAATCAAGGTGGGCCATTTCCAGCAGTTGACAAGAGCATCTGAGGAACAGACGGGGGGTGGGGTGGGGGGGAATAAATATGGGGAAATAGTTTTACTTTGTGTAATGACCCATCCACTCCTGGTGTCTATTCACTCTCATTACAGTGTGTATGGTAACACCCATTGTTTCATGTTCTCTATGCAAATAAATCTCCCCACTGTATTTTCCACTGAATGCATCCGATGAAGTGACCTGTAGCTCATGAAAGTTTATGCTCAAATAAATTTGTTAAATAAATAAATAAATAAAATGATCCAGGTGGTTCAGCAAGCGCCAACCTGATACACAAGTGCTAATGAAAACATAATGATATGGGAGTTCCTAAAGAGCCACTGTCAGGTCTGAAGACCTTTAGGAACAAGTCCTGCCTGTGATCATTCAACCTCACAAGAGTAAAAAGGACCCACTGGTGGTACTATGTAGCACGCAGCTCTTATAAACTATGCATGCTTCTTGGGCCCAGTGACTGTCAAACTCTGCAGAGATAAGGGGAGAATTGCCAGATCCAGAAATTATGCTCATATATGCTTGCTGAGGAGCTGACCCATTTTTATCTAATGCAAATCTGCTTGTGGATTTTTCTGTTCTTATGAACCACTCAACATTTTAGATAAGGACTATTATGAAACATGATTTCCTTCCATCTAAATACCTGTGATACTTGAGTAAGAAACCAAACTATGTTGCAGATTTCTTTTTCTTCTGCTTCTTTGATATTTTCATTGTTAAAATGGTCAGTGCTTAAACTCAGTAAATCTTCTTCCCAAATCCTTATATATATTGGAAATAAACTTGTACAGTGAATGGATCTCTGGCTTCAATGGGACCAGAATTTCACTTCACTGGAGTTTTGCCATGGACTTCAATAGGACTTTTAAGATTTCATTTTCTCCATTTCGTAGTAGACTGGAGACCATACTCGCATAGGCATGTTTGTGTCTCTTTGGATCTGGGGCAGCCTTATTTTTGAGGCTATTGGGTCAGTTTATGTTTTGGTGAGTTGTTCTGAAGGATGAGGATCAGTATTTTCTGCCACTCAGGGTTCCTTTGTTCTGTAACTGGATACAAGGTGTAGATTCAGCAAGCGGAATAATTTGACACAGAAATCACAGGCACAACAATAATAATAAATACTCTACACTCCGAGTTTTCTTCATCCATAGATTTTTGAAGTGTTCCCTATTTGTATGGGGGAAAGTAGGCACTGAAAGAGCAAATGAGTCACCTAAGCTTACATAAGTGAGTCAATATCAATGTTGCAAATAAAATATAGGTCTCCTGTCTCCCAAGTCTATGTTTACCAGCAGCTGCTACGAGTATGACCCAGGACATAGGATCAATATGCCAAACCTTCCTCTGAATGCTTGGGGACAATCCTTACCTCCTTATTCTGAATATACAGGCCTTGTCCCATGTAACCAGAAGCTTCTCTGCTTTAGCAGCTTAGATTTCAAGGGTCCTCCTCCAAAGAAACTAATACAAAATAGCTGAGTAATCCTGCCTATGATTTACCTACAGATTCACAAGCCACCCTTGGCATGAGAGTACTTCAGAATTACCCCATTTTAAAACCAATATTTTATTCACTGAATGGGATTTTGCCCCATCACAGCGTGTATCTTGAAGATAGGTAACTACTCTCTTAAATTTGAAGAACAGCATGAAGGTAACTCAAGAAGTTCCAGTCTTTGCCTGTTTGGAATCCTGCCCACAGATCACTATTAATGTGCGCGTCAGTCAGAGAGTAGTGTGCACAAAATTAAATTTACTGGCAGTGACTTGTATCACCTGCTCCAATCCTACTGGCTTCTATTATACACAATTGAAGTATTCAGGCTGCTTAGCGTACACCCTGGCAAGCCACAGCTCACCTGCTGGCCTACAGGAGTCTTCCGTGACTTTTAATACATTCTGTAAATTGTCTCCAATATGCTAATCAGCTTCTAAAAAAGTTTGGGGTTTTTCATAAAAGAAATAGGATGATTTAATTAAAAACCGAAAGATTAAAAAGGGAGGCTTAGAGATTGTGTGGGGAAGGTGGGAATATAAAATATTGAATGTCGTGCTTTTTTCCTCCTTGCAGTATATTAAATTTGTCTGTATTTTTTGAACTTGACCAGACCCACATGGGCAGCAGGTGTGGGGAAGACAGTATATGATTAAGACATTAATTGGATGCCACAAAATCAGCAGCAGAAGAAGCTAGGAACAATGTGGGATTAGTTTTAACATATTGTATCTTCAGTACTGGGGTTCAGCTTCATTATTATATTAACGCTTTTTACAAATAGTGAGTGTGCATGGATGTAAAGCATAGAGGTAAAGATAAAATGAGGGAAATGGGATATCTAACAATACTTGGCATTTGTATGGTGCTTTACATTTCCCGGCTTTTAAATCAGGCCTTCATTCTGAGCACAAATTTGTTTTCTGTGAATTGTACCTTAAACCCCACTCTGCTTCCAAATGGACTTCTGGTTTGAAAGTCCTCCAAACTCAATGGAGTTATTGATCTCAACATCTGTGAAGTAGATAAGTGATGGTATCCCTAGGGGATAGAAACACAGTGATCAAATGCTCAAGTGACCACACTGTGTAAGAGTTAGAACCAGGATTGGAATTCAGGAGTTCTTGGCTCCCAGAGCCACATGCATTCTATTAGACCAATGGTTCTCAACCTTTTTTAACCCAGGTTTCAACTCAACCTGTGGTTTTCTTGCTGGAACTCACAAATTGGGATCATGATGTTCATGCATCTGAAAGAAAAGGTCACATCCCTCTAGTTTATCACCGATAATAGCTGGGGGCAGAGGGAGTGCTGTTGGCTAATCTTGCTAGCTAGACAAGTAGGAACAGTTAAGGATTCAGGATGATTCTTCAGGTTCCAAACATGAGTAATGCATGGTGGCATGTCCCCTTATTCATGAGTAGTTGTATAATATTGCCCATTTCTCCTGGTTGTGTCCCTCAACCCATGAGTTCTACCCCCATCTGTCAAAGTGGAGTCAAAGCTAGTTACCCGTAGTCACTTGGAGGAAAGTTTTATGTCTACATTTAAAATGTTACAGCAGTGCAGTTGCAGCGCCTCAGTGTCGATACTACCTATGCAGGAGTGAAAGTAAAAAGTAAAAAATTACGGGGCCCACTCTGCCCTCAGGCGGAAGGGTTGGGGCCAGGGGTGAAGGTAAGTTACGTTTCTTACCAGTGCAGTCCAAACGCAAGCAACCCACCTCTCCTACATACTTCATGAATCCCTCCCATTGAATGACTTAATGATATAGAAAATAAAGCTGCTGCTACTACTACTACCAGTACTGTCTGTAGTAAAACTTTAATGTTGGAATAAGCCTGAAAGTGAAAACTCACTGTCACATTTTTCTCCTTGTCCTCCCTCCTCCTCTAGCCAGGTTGCTGACATGGCTACGCTCTGTGCTTCCCCTCCCCCTAACCTGGCACTCAGCAGCAGCTGCAGCAGCTCCCCTCTAGCTTGCAGCAGTGAGCAGGGGGACTGGCTGAGGGAGAAGCCTGCTCAGGATGCCTGCTGCCTCCATAAGAACAGTTTAAACTTAGCTATTCACTCTGCAGTTCAGCCTGCAGGTTAAGGGGCCATTTCTGACATCCTTGTTAATTTCACTCTCAGTTGTTGGGGTGTTGGATTTGAACTTGGAAATGGTTCCTGATTTTGATTGTATTTTTTGTGTATTATACCATTGGAGATGGCCTCATCCAGGGGACAGAAAAGAACTATCCCTGCCTTGGTCACACACCCTCTTCCTCTCCCTGCTTCCCCCCCCCCCCCGCAACTGTGAGTGAAATTAACAAGGATGCCAGAATTGGCCCCTAATCCTGCAAACCATGGAGTGAACAGTTGAGTTTAAACTGTTCCTATGCAGGCAGCAGGTGTCCTGGGCAGGCTTATCCCTCAGCCAGTCCCCCTGCTGCAAGCTAGAGGGGAGCTGCTGCAGCCGCTGCTGAGCGCAGGGGGTCGGGGGGGGGACGGACGCAGAGCCTAGGGTCATCGGCAGCCTGGCTGGAGGAGGAGGGAGGAGAGAAACCAATGTGAGAGTGAGTTTTCCCCTTCCACTGGCTTTTATTAGCTCCGGATTTAAGATGTGCAGCCAGATGCCTATTGTATTTTTTGTGTATTACTATTGGAGATTCCCTCATCCGGGGGCAGAAAAGAACTGCCCCTGCCTTGGTCTTGACCCCCACCCCAACTGTGAGTGAAATTAACAAGGATGCCAGAAAGGTCTCCTAATCCCGCGTTCTGAACTGCGGAGGGAACATCTGAGTTCAAGCTGTTCTTATGCAGGCGGCAGGCATCCTGGGCAGGCTTCTCCCTCAGCCAACCCACCCTGCAAGCTAGAGGGGAGCCACTGCAGCCGCTACTGAGTGCCAGGCAGGAGAAAGCGCAGAGCCTACCTGCATTCCGCAGCGTGGCTGGAAGAGGAGAGGGAGAGAGACAACAAACAAATGTGACAGTGAGTTTTCCCTTTCCAAGCTTTTATTAGCTTTGAGTTTAAACTGCTTGTTATGCAGCCAAAAGAGGTGAAAGTAAGCCAGTACTGAATGCTCCACTTATTTGCTGGTATGCTGCTGCACCTTTTTTTACCGGTACTGCATACTGGCCCATACCGGCTTACTTTCACCTCTGTACCTATGCCCCTGAGAGGGGTTCTCCTGTCAGCCTACATAATTCACTTCCCCGAGAGGTAGTAGTTAGGTCAACAGAAGAACTCTTCCACTGACCTAGCATTGGCTACACCTGGGCTTAGATCAGCATAGTTACATCTCTCAAGGCTGTGGATTTGTCCCACCCCGAGAGAGAGAGAGAGAGAGCTATACCAACATAATTTCCCAGTGTACACCAATCCTGAGTAAAAGACTTAGCTGTGCTGCCTGGCCCTGATGAAATGGAGATATTGAGTTCAGTGTCATTAGAGACATACAGTTCTTCTATCTTTGTCAACATGGCATCTCAAATTCTAGAAAACTAACTTGCATTTGAAGAGGGAAGATATTTTGTGATTGCCATAGCTGGGTGTTTATAAAAACCATTGGCAGTAGGATGCTTGTCTGGACTTTCTGAGGGGAAGCCCATTTGCTCTTCTGTAGATATGTCGAATCGGTGTTGGTTACTCTATTGCATGTAATCACATACTATAGTTGCTCTTACTTTGCATTTACCTATTTCTGAGAAAGGAGAAGCTGGTGTTTCTGAACCTGTGTTTCTGATTTATTTTCCTTCCAAGAGTGCAAAGCTGATAAGAATGCGCGAAGAGACATATCCTGCCTCTGTGGTTGTAGAAAGTCCCCTGGCACCAGAACCACTGTGGTTCTTCTGGCTCAGTGGAGATGTGTAGGAAAACGAAATCCCTGGGGACCTCTGTGCAGCATGGAATTTAGCCCTATGGGAGCAATTTACAGAAGCCCCTCTACAAAGCTATGCAGATCCTCCTCCTCAGTTTCCTCCTTTTGCAGCTATGGTCACTGGAGCAACTTTGCTGCCTGGAGGGAAAGGATTCCAACCTCCAGCAGCTCTCCACTGGACTCTGAGCTGCTATCCAGGGTTTGTCTATATGCACAAACTATTTTTTGTCCTCTTTTTATAGCTTGGTGGAAAGGAGGTTAAAAGAATTATCTAATTGTTGTTTTTTAATTGAGCTATATCTAATCATTGGCAATTCCACCAATTCACTACTTTCCTGATGTGACATGGTCAAAATCCATCTCAGTATATAGGGCTGTAACTCAACCTCAAAGGCTGTTGCTTTATTTAGAACTTTTGACAGCCGAATGAAGTTAGACATCATATTAGTTCTTATAGCTAATTTTGTGGTGTAAAAATTACCCAAAGTTATATAAATAGAGAGAGAGAGATAAAAGCCCACTGAGGCTTCCTGCAGTGCTGTTCGAGTGCTGTGAACTTTAAGCTAGAAATATTCATTTCTTGGCCAGTTTTGTGTTCACCATTAAAATGTCTCTCTGGAAATCTTGCCTTAACTGTGCTTGGAAAAAATCTCTCTCTGGGACGCTGGTCTGGAAGGAACACTGGGAGTTGTGGTGTGGGACAGTTGTGCTCAGAAATGATAAACCTTTCACCTAGTACATGCTGAGTCTGACAAGTTTTTAGAGTCCGAATGATATCAGTGGTTCAGCAAGAATGACTTAAAAAAACCCCCCACAAACTCAGTCATGAGATATTAAGCCTGTGGACAGTGTGTGTGCAGTTCCTTTCAAAAATAATCAAGGGCTTATATTTTGCAGCTGGTTGCAAAATGAACTGAGGACTGACTCAAACCCAAAGAGCAGCATGTATTAGAAAATAAGTGATACATTTGATAGGCTTGTTTCTTGGCTTCAGATCAAATATAGCATGAACTTTAATATAAAAACATATGACCTTAAAAGTTTTGGTCTTTATGAAGACAGAAGGTGACTGTAACATAGATGTGCTGTTACTGATATCTTAAATTCAAAGGGACATTTGCATAGAAATCGTGGTGGCTTAGCATAACTTTTAATTGCAGTACATGCATATTATATAACAACAATTTAACCCTGGGATACTCAGTTTTGAATGTACACTTTTCTGAAACTCTGATGGGCTATATTTTCAGCTGTTGCTTTACATAAGATGAAGAACTGGTCCAAGAAATTTGACAGTCATGTGTAATCTACATTATTTAGCTCATGTAAAATATTTACAGACCACCCATCATTCCTCCTATACGATCACTTGCTAATGTAATTTTTTTTCTTAAAGGTATATGAAGCTTCCTGCATATGTGATTTCATATTTACCACATTATTAGGAATTTGAGACCTAAGTTATAGATCAGAATAAAAATTCATTTCTGGCACCCAGTTACTCTGCCTCTACCACATTCTAGTCAGGATACAGATGCCAGGAAAGTCCCTCTCTGTTAAAAGAAAATGTCAGAACAATGTACATGGTAAAACACAAATCTAGTTCAACATTATCTGACAGAAATGTGGGTTAGTTTCACTATCTCTAATGCTGGTGGATGATCACTTCAGATATTTGACAGAAATACATAAATGCTGAATTGGAGAATATGGGGAATGTGTCTTTCTGCCAATGGAGAAAGAACAGTGCAATCTAGAGATAAGGAGGCATATAAATATTTCATTGGCAGAAACAATATTCATAATTTATAGACAGTTAATAAATTAGGTAAATTTTACCGTTCTATTAATCACATGATCTATCTAAATGTTAAGATTATTACAGACATTTGAAAGGAATGACTTCTTCTTCATATGTGCTAATAAATTGCACATCAATCGTTTTTAAACAAGAATTCAGACTTCCTGTTCAAGGATGTCATCCAAACGGCATTGAAGTAAATGGAGACGCTCATTGAAGTCAATGGACTCCGGATGAGGCTCTAAAAGCCTTGAAATAGATTTCAGACTACTAGTGCATAAAGCATTAGAGAGATTTCCATTGTTCTGTAATATTTTCATATTGTTGTAATGAGTAGAGAATTTGGGTATAACCTCCAATGTGGGTAAAAAATTGTGCTTTTTTGTCCATAACAAAGTATTAAGGTCCCAATTCTGCATTCATTAGGACTATCAGCTTGTGTAAAGTGCAGGCTTAAGTATTTAAAGGATCCGGGTACAAGTACCTTATTCTTTAATAATAAAAAAAATGTGAGCATACTTTTACTTTTTAAAAAAGCGGATTATTTCAGCACTTGATATCTTCTCCTGATTTAGAAGGGGCTTATTTGCAGTGTTCCAGAACATGCTATAACCTTATAATAGAAACACTTCACCTTCAGTGTTTCTTAGTGTGGTCCTGAAGGGATCACTTCTGGGCTCTGTGCTGCTTAATATTTTATCTATGACTTGGAAGAAAACAATGTGTATGTAACGTATACATCTAGGAACAAAGAATGTAAGCCATACGTGCAGGATGGGGGACTCTATTCTGGGAAGCAGTGACTCTGAAAGATTTGGGTGCTGTAGTGGATAATCAGCTGAACATGAGCTCCCAGTGTGATGCTGTTGCCCAAAAAGCTAATGCAATCTTTGGATGCATAAACTCTGAGCATGAATCTCAAGCAGCAGTGGAGAGATTATTTTATCACTATTTGGCACTGGTGTGACTGCTGCTGGAATACTGTGTCCAGTGCTGTTAACAATTCAAGAAGGATGTTGATAAATTGGAGAGGGTTCAGAAAAGAGCCACAAGAATGAACGATTAGAAACACACCAACCCAGTGCAAATTTAAAATACATACAACGCTAATCAAATCTAGGAATAATTGTAATGTATGTCTTCAAGCAGATTAATACAACAACCCTGGTTTCAGTGAAAATCTATACTAAAGGAATCTACATAGTAGCCCTGAAAATCACTTTGAAAGGAATCACAACAAAGGTTTTGTTTCATGAATGACATAATTACTGCTCCATAGCATGGCTACTAAGAATTTTTTCAGGATTTCTGTATCTAGAGATTTTTTTTTTTGGGTTCAGAAATAGACAAAGTAGAAATATGTACACAATAATACAAAAAAACCTTTAAAATAATTTAAATTGGATTTTAATGTTAAATAATGTATGTATCACTAGTGTGCCTAAAAGCTGACAAATACTATAAAACACTTCTACCTTTCTACCTCTCTAGCCTCCTCTACCGTTGTCTTGTTTTTACAGAACATTTGATATTTCAGAATATGCACTAACTTGCTTCATTAGTACTGATCTCACTGTAACACAGAGCTCAACTGAGGTTAATTTACAGAAAAGACTTAAGCCTTCATGATTATTAAACTAGCTGCCATGATAATACACTGTGGCTCTTGCACATTGTGCATGGTAACCAGGTGTACTATTGCAGAGGTAATTAAGGCAATGAAGTATCTGTTAAAATATATGTGATTAATCAGCAGAAAACCCTCTTCTTTTCTTTTCTCTTTTCTTTATCCTCCCACGCCCTCAGGTGCATAGGGCCAGTTTCCACCATTTATTTCAGTTTTGTGCTGCTCAGGCTTCTGAGTATCCTGTTGATGGAGTTGGCTTCTTTCTATTCTACATAATGTTTTTCTAGGCAACCCTTCCTTTTTCTTTTCCTTTTTCCCCCCTCTTCCAAGGTGTGTCCACGTTATTAATTGACATGGAAGTTGTGTTGGTGGCATCCTTAAATCATATTTTAAATATGTCCATTGTCTTACAATGTTTGATGCTTATGTTGGATTGTTCTGTGTAAGATTTCTGATGTTGCAAGAAACTCTTTCCAATGGACACTGAAGTGCCCATGTGGATTTAAACAAGAAACCTAATGAATTTCTTAATTTTGTACATTGGCTGTATAAAAATACTTATCTTCCCATAACTGCTTTTGCATATAGGGTTATTTTGGGGGTCCACCTGCTCCCACAGGACTGATAATCTCCCTGTTTAGCTGCCCCCAAGCTCAGGAGTGAAGATGCAATTTGCATCCTTCCAAGCATGTGGGAGTGAATCCCTCCCTACTAGTTTCATCTTGTTAAATGAAGACATTTTTCTATTGCATATCTATTCTCTGTCTATTGCAAATATCAATTCAAAAGAATTTAGTATTTCTATATTTTGGATATTTTCTAAAACTTACATGGGAGGTTTTGAGCTTAGCCAACATTACGGGTGGGTAGGGAAATTCATACTGTATAGTGAAATACCCACAGGTAAATGGCAGGGGGGAGGTGTAGTTTGCCATTGATTTTTAAAATTCTGTTTTGGGGTTGTTGCAAAACATAGCTATGTAAAAGTAAAAACCACCCTTTTAAAGAGATTAAGGCTTTGTCTACACTACAGACCTTACAGCAGCACAGCTATCCTGCTGCAAGGTCTCCCATGTAACCGCTCTATGCATTGGTGTGGGTTACCTCCTTTGCCATTGGCAAACTAGCAATGGGTGACTCACAACATATTTCAATAACAGCCATATAGCAAAATCTCATAACTTCATATACATTAAGGATACACATATTTTGACAGAACGAGTTTCAGCAGATCATGACCTTTCATATAATACTTTGCAAGGCATGCCTTGTATGAAATATCACAACCATATACCAGTGATGAATATGGGAGTCACAGGGTGCTAATTTGAGGTACAGTGTATCCCATACGAAATGAGCCTGAGAGAAAAGCAAAATCATTGAAAAGACCACTTATTTTTAGAAGCATATAAATCAACACTAGGGGAAAATGTGGAAAAGTTCTTTTATCAACATAGCAGTCTTGCAAAGGATTGAACTTCCTGCAGAAACTAAAAGGAAAGGCTTAAAAATGGGGCAGGGATGGTGGCTTCAATTTGAGCTGAACATATAAAAAGTTAATAGACTACAGATTTTACAAGCATACCAGCAGACTTTTATTTTTTTTTATTTTCAAGTGACAGTGGGAGTTGCACCTTAAATGCTTGCTTTGCCTAGTATGAAACCAGTGTGATGCATTGTACATCCACCAATGCAGCATCTGTTGAAAAAATTAGAATTGTCATTGCTTTCATGTTAAGCAAACTTTCTTCCTCAGAAAGGTATTATGAAAACTTCTTTGATAAGGCCATTCAGAGTGGAACAAGCTGCCTAATGAGGTAATTACAGCATAGTCATTTAACAGTTCTAAGGTATGATTAGATCACTGCAGAATATGGCCTTTCCTGCTTTTTATGGGTTTAATTGATCTAAGGTATCTTCCCAAAATGCCTGAGCCAGCCACTTTGGAAAAGATAAGAGCTCACCCTGAAATTCATCTGAAAACTTGAAACTAATTCTAACTATAGACTTACTTTAGAGTCACACTCTGACATGTATACATTTTCACATGCCTCTATTTTGCTGTGGCAGGAAGCAACACATTGAAATACTGAGTATTTCTGGTCCAGCTGGAAGTCGGAAATATCAGAACATGTGTGTCTTTTCTAATTAGGTTTCCAATCCTGTTTTGCAGAGTCCAGGACCTTGTCTAAACTACGAAATTGTTTCCAGTAACTTCCCAGCATGAATATCAGTTCAGCTCCACCTATGTGGAGATCTAGCCCAGGATAAAAGGTGTATTTAAAAAAATGTATTGGCTAGAAATTTATAATATGCTTTAAAGCTGTGGTGTAGCCAGGGCAAGTTGTGTTTTAATGTGTGTTAGCTGGTTGAGATAACTCTAAGCTCGCCACTAGGGTTTGTCTCAACCAACTAATGCTCTTAAAAGACAACTTGCCCTATCTCTGCTGGGGCTTCACTTTTCAGAGGTACCCAAGGGAGTTAAGCACGCCCCCCCCCGAAGTTCAATGGGATTTGTGTGCCTGACTCTCTTAGGTTCAACTGAAAATCTCTGCCTAGAGTTTTAAAACAGGTTAGTTAAAGTTTTAGCAAATACATTTTAAAAGTACATCTTCTATCCTGGTATAGGCAGGCCCATGTGTCAGCAGTGTCAGGAGTCTTAGTATAGGGGGCCTGTTGGCTGCCACCACTGTTTTAGACACCATATTGATTATTAGATTATTTTTTTTAAATGGGTAATTTAGTGCTGAACTCAATTTTCATTTCTACTTTGCAATTTACCTTTAGTGACTAGCCTGATGAAAGATGCAGATTTTATAAGTTAAGAGACCAGTCCTGCAAGGTGTTTGCTACATTGCTCTGACATTCAGGACATCTATTCCCTCCCCTTAACCTCAGAGGAGCACCCATATTTTCCCATTGCATCCCTCCAGGGCTGAGCTATCAGTTTGTTTGCTACTCCCAGGTCCATTTATTTTACAGCTATCTTTTGTACATTTATTAATGTGTTTTAAAACTTCTTTTCTTTAATAGTTTAATCTATACCTTATTTTAAATTTTTACATTGGTTATTTGTAGAACATTGAACTTTTATTTGAGTGAGATGAAGTGAGTTAGCATAGTCCCGAACAAAAATGGGACTTAACACACAGATTTTGTTCAGTCTAGTCCCTAAGGAGTATTTGTCCTCCACATGTTGGCGTGATTGACACTTATCAGACAATGCAAAACTTAGTTTTTACATAATACATTCTATGTGCTTTCACTTTAAAGTAAAAAATGCTCATGAAAAGTGTGTGAGTTTAGGAATATGAAGTCCTTTATCCTCACAAGAGCTACTGAGTGTACAGTGTCATAAAATATCAGGGTTGGAAGGGACCTCAGGAGGTCATCTAGTCCAACCCCCTGCTCAAACCAGGACCAATCCCCAACTAAATCACCCTAGCCAGGGCTTTGTCAAGCCTGACCTTAAAAACCTCCTAAAAAAGGAGATTCCACACCTCCCTAGGTAACCTGTTCCAGTACTTCACCACCCTCCTAGTGGAAAAAGTTTCCCCTAATATCCAACCTAAAGCTCCCACACTGCAACTTGAGACCATTACTCCTTGTTCTGTCATCTAGTACCACTGAGAACAGTCTAGATCCATCCACTTTGAAACACTCCTTCAGGTAGTTGAAAGCAGCTGTCAAATCGCCCTCCTTCTTTTCTGCAGACTAAAAAATCCCAGTTCCCTCAGCCTCTCCTTATAAGTCATGTGCTCCAGACCCCTAATCATTTTTGTTGCCCTCTGCTGGACTCTTTCCAATTTTTCCACATCCCTCTTGTAGTGTGGGACCCAAAACTGGACACACTACTCCAGATGAGGCCTCACTAATGTCGAATAGAGGGGAATGATCATGTCCCTCAATCTGCTGGCCATGCTCCCACTTATACAGCCCAAAATGCTGTTAGCCTTCTTGGAAACAAGGGCACACTGCTGACTCATATCCAGCTTCTCATCCACTGTAACCCCTAGGTCCTTTTCTGCAGAACTGCTGCCTAGCCACTCGGTCCCTAATCTGTAGCAGTGCATGGGATTCTTCTGACCTAAGTGCAGGACTCTGCACTTGTCCTTGTTGAACCTAATCAGATTTCTTTTGGACCAATCCTCTAATTTGTCTAGGTTCCTCTGTATCCTATCCCTACCCTCCAGCATATCTACCCCTCCTCCCAGTTTAGTGTCGTCTGCAAACTTGCTGAAGGTGCAATCCACACCATCCTCCAGATCACTAATGAAGATATTGAACAAAACCAGCCCCAGGACCGACCCTTGGGGTACTCTGCTTGACACCAGCTGCTAACTAGACATGAAACCATTGATCACTACCCATTGAGCCCGATGATCTAGCCAACTTTCTATCCACCTTATAGTCCATTCATCCAGCCCATACTTCTTTAACTTGCTGGCAAAAATACTGTGGGAGACCATATCAAAAGCTTTGCTAAAATCAAGGAAAAACACATTCACTGCTTTCCCCTCATCTGCAGAGCTAATTATCTCATCATAGAAGGCAATTAGGTTAGTAGGCATGACTTGCCCTTGGTGAATTCATGCTGATTGTTCCTGATCACCTTTCTCTCCTCTAAGTGCTTCAGCATTGATTCCTTGAGGACCTGCTCCATGGTTTTTCCAGGGACTGAGGTGAGGCTGACTGGCCTATAGTTCCCCGGATCCTCCTCCTTCCCTTTTTTTAAAGATGGGCACTACATTAGCCTTTTTCCAGTCATCCAGGACCTCCCCCGATCGCCACGAGTTTTCAAAGATAATGGCCAATGGCTCTGCAATCACATCTGCTAACTTCTTTAGCACTCTCAGATGCAGTGCATCTGGCCCCATGGACTTGTGCTCATCCAGCTTTTCTAAATAGTCTTGAACCACTTCTTTCTCCACAGAGGGCTGGCCACTTCCTCCCCATGCTGTGCTGCCCCTGCAGTAGTCTGGGAGCTGACCTTGTTCGTGAAGACAGAGGCAAAAAAAGCATTGAGTACATTAGCTTTTTCCACATCCTCTGTCACTAGGTTGCCTCCCTCATTCAGTAAGGGACCCACACTTTCCTTGACCATCACCTTGTTGCTTGTTGAAGAAGCCCTTGTTGTTACTCATAACATCTCTCCCTAGCTGCAACTCCAAGTGTGATTTGGCCTTCCTGATATCACTCCTGCATGCCTGAGCAATATTTTTATTCTCCTCCCTGGTCATTTGTCCAATCTTCCACTTCTTGTAAGCTTCTTTTTTGTGTTTAAGATCAGCAAGGATTTCACTGTTTAAGCCAAGCTGGTCGCCTGCCATATTTACTATTCTTTCTACACATTGGGATGGTTTGTTCCTGCAACCTCAATAAGGATTCTTTAAACTACAGCCAGCTCTCCTGGACTCCTTTTCCCCTCATGTTGTTCTCCCAGGGAATCCTGCCCATCAATTCGCTGAGGGAGTCAGTCTGCTTTTCTGAAGTCCAGGGTTCATTTTCTGCTGCTCTCCTTTCTTCCTTGTGTCAGGATCCTGAACTTGATCATCTCATGATCACTGCCTCCCAGGTTCCCATCCACTTTTGCTTCCCCTACTAATTCTTCCCTGTTTGTGTCTATGCAAATGTCCTCATGCCATCCATCCAAAGTGCTGCAATCTTAACTGGATGGAACCAGCTCCTGGAGGTGAGTCTAAATAGTTCTATGTCTACATAAGGCTGTTCTTTCCATTCAGAACATAAGTTTATGGATAGGTTTCCAAGCAAAACTACACACCTCTTCTCTTTCCCCTGCACACACGCTATATTTAATCTCTCTCCCTTCACCTCTAATCTGTCAATATTCTCCCCATATACATTAGTGTTTGCTCTTTAAATCTGTAGCAGCCTCAGAGCACCTTAGTTCTCCTGATGTCGTCTGCTCTTTCATTTGTGGCAGGTCTTCTTTCACCAGCACTGGCCATAGGGTTGTCCTTAATATACAGGGTAGCCACCCGCAGAAATTGGAAGTTACATCGGTATATATGTGTGCACAATCCCAAAGCCAGGATGAAAAAAGATGCAAATGACATGTCTTTCAGTTAAACTTGATGGTCTCCCAGGATGAATAATTTATTGCAGTCTGTGGCCACTTTATCTCACATGCCAAGATGTAAGAGATTTTTTTCACTTGACTTTTCTCTAACTGCAGTTTCATGTAGTTGATACAACATGCTAACACTGAGCTGTATGGCACATTTTCACAGAAACTAAATCATGTACATTAAGTGAAACTAAACTATACTATCAATGGAAACAAATTGATCGAGATTGCTGTAGCAATTGTACTTTATTTTTATTCAGTTCTGGAGTACAGTATATTGTCACATAAAATTTTCTGTATGCAATTTTTTTACTAGAATGTTACGGCAGCTTCAGAACAGAATCAGATAATACATCTTATTTGACTGCAGAGGGTCTGTTGCCTTTAAATGTAGTAAAGTCACATTTCCCTAACTAAATTGGTGGCATGTACTTTGAAATGTATGACTAACAAATCCAATATACACTTTGCAGGGAAGAGGGGAAAAGGGGGGGTGAGAAAGAATGAAAAGCCAAAACACAGTCTTTATTTCAGAAAGACACTGTGAGCCTGATTCTGATCTACTTTAGTGGAGTTACTTAAGATTTACAGCAGTTTAAGAAGATCAGAAACAGGGTCTTTCTGAATAAAGTGTAAAACTGGTATAACATCAAAATTAGCCTTTCTAGTTATCTTCTGAGTAACACATGGAGACTCAAGTAAATGGCACATAAACTACTTAATTAGACCATTATGAAGGCAAAATTAAACCATTATGAAAGAGGAACTGAAGGCACAATATAAGGAAAGCTATTATGAGAGAAATGTAGGTCTATAATTTTTTGAACTTTTCAAGTGTCCCAATAAACTCAGATATGATGTGTGCTTAAGAGGATTTTTGGGGATGGACAGTTTTATCAGTAGAAAGTAATGATCCAAAGATTCTGATGGTTTTCTTGATAGCACAAGTTGTCAGAACACCACTGGGGTCTACATTAAGGACCTAGTGGAAAGAATTTTAAATTACTGAGTGATATGTTCAAATGAATTTTTTTGCAGTGCAAAGTCACCTTAGATCCAGCATAAATCAAGGATGATTTATTAAATGATTCTCCTTACTGTACAAGATTTTTTTTTTCCAAATTTGTATCCAGATCCTGTTCTCATTGACTCTAATGAGAGAGAATCTGGCCTATTATTTTAATACTGATAGGATCTGTCTGCCCTGGCTGGCCAAACCTTGTTTAAAATGAGTTAACTTCAATCAGTTCAAAATAGTGTTACAGTAAACTAGCTCAGCAAACCTGGCTTGAGTCCCATAACTTGTAAAGTGAGTCTTGATTGCTGAAACAATCAATCTTACTTTGCTAAGGAAGACTGTTATGAATCAACCTTTTAGAACGTGGGGACAGATTTTTCAAGTGCTCAGTACTAGAACTCTGCAGATAACTGATTTTTCTTTACTGACCAGTCAGAAAAAAATAGTATAAATTGTTAGTGTGGGTCAATCTGAAACAAAAATGTTTTTGAAATTTTCAGTAAACCAAAAAGTTGCAGGGGGGGAGACTTTGGGTTGAATAAAATGTTTTGACCAAAATGGCATATTTAAATTTTGAGCTTTTAAAAACATTTTTTTAAATAAAATTAAGGTGTTTTAAACCAGCCCTTTTGAATTGAAAAATCGAAACATTTTCATTTCAAAACTTTCAAAATGAAATATTTTGATTATTTTCAGAAACTTTTTTTAACCAAAATACTTCAGCAAAATCAACACATTTCTTAAAATATTTTGGTCAATCTGAGTCTGCATTTTTTTTTTAATCTGAAAAATTTTTTAGATGAAAATTTTTGCCCAGCTCTATTTACCCATAAGTGGGGCTGGATTTCAAAGTGCTCGGCTGCCATTGTGATCCTCATGGCCAGGTTTTTCAAAAGAATGCAGCTCCCAGTGTGCTGAACACTCTGAAAACATGACTGCTCATTTTGGTGATTAAATGGAAACTGATCTCTTGAAAATGTGGACTGATTGTGCGTTCTCTGCTGCCCTGAAAATGTGGCCTTTAATGATGTTATCTTGATGGAAACCAGCAGTCCTTCCTTTTGTAGCATGTACTTTGGAAGATGTGTTTGATAGTGTGCTTTAATTCTTTTCCTAATAATCATTTCCTATTCCACAGTCGCATTCCATCTACGTACAATATTTGAATACTATCCAACCAGAATATGCATCTAGATATACATGATACTAGTATGCAAACATACCATGGTAACAAAGTGCCTGTGTTTAGTGTTTTGAACTGTAGCTGCAAGTAACAGGGCTGTTTTCAGCATGAAATAAAAGCTGAGGTAAATGTTGGGGAATATTTTAAAAACGCCTTAGGTTAAAGGCAGTTTAGAGCTTCAGTCAAGCGAAGGATTGACGGTAATGAAATCATGGTGAGGTTGTAACCTTTCTGGGCTTTGGCAGAAATCCTGGTTAGGGGACTGGTCCAGATATATTGAACACAATGGGAGTCTTGCCAGTGACCTCAGGCAGTAAATCTCAGTAAGTATATAGGATGGGGCTGTAAATATGGGGAAAAGCAAATATAATATTTATCTGTTAAACATATCAAAATGGAAAGTGCTATTGGCCTTTCTAAACTGCAGTTTGTCCCTCTCCTTTTCACACCCTTTGTTCAGCGCTTATATAGCCTTCATAAAATATAAATGTTAAACAGTGGCTCCTATGCTGTGGTCTGCAGACCACTTGCTGGTAGTTTGTGGCTGGTCACCTGGTGGTGATTTTCCTCTCAATTTCAACCTGCTAAATTGCTTTGACAAATTCTTAAAAATACACTGGACGCTTCCCTTGTATCACTTTTTTTCCCCATGCAGGCAAATTGCTGTAGTTGCCAAAGGATGTTGCAGGATTGCAAAAGGAGAGTGGTCTGAAAAAACATCAATGAGAGGGAACAAGTCATAAGAGATAATATCGCTGTTAAGATGTGAGTCAGACTAAGCAAAGTTTGAGAACATTTACTTTAGAACTTGTCTGTTCAATACAGTTCAATCCAATTAATACCTGCTTATACAGGACTTTATTGCAGTGATTTAAACATATCTGTAACTGCTCAGTGTATCCGTTTATAACAGAGTGCTAATTAGGGGTGGCTGGAAAAAATGTTTTTGCAAAAAATGGAGGGTTTGGAATTAGGTTTTAGTCCACACTGGAATGAAATGGAAACCTTTAGATTTTTTTCACCAAAAAAAGACACACACTGCAGAATAGCCAGGGCACTCACCTGGGATGTGGAAAACTCAGGTACAGTTCCCTGCTCTGCCGCATCCAATGTGAATGCCCTCACTATCAGGCTATTGGCTATCGTGCGGTGAGTTGCTCTTGATCAGAAACTCATCCTGGACCTGAGAAATCTTCTTAACAAAATTTTTTTGTTGAAACTGATATTTTTCTGCAAAAGCTTTCGGTTTTGACAAATCAGCATTTTCAGACAAAAAATTTTGTCAAAATTCCCAACCCCCTCTAGTGCTAATAGCAGATTGCAAGCCTTGAGACATGTAAGAGGCTGCAACTTAATCAAAAGAATGGAGTAATTCTTCACTGTGGTGGCAGTGTCTTTAGTCATTCATTATTGCATATAAACACACACACTGTCTGTCCATGAGGCTGATCAAATTATAACAGATTTTGTGGACAAGTTAATGGGATCATTATATTAAAGCAGTTTTGGAGCGGGGATTGTTCGTTTTGTGTTTGGTTTGGGTTTTTTGCATGTCTCAACTGAACTACTGGGAATATAGCCTCCAGGCAGCAGATGGTTAGTGGGCAAATCAAGATTTGGATGATGATCCTTTACTTATTTCACTAATCCTAGGTTTAAATTTTAGTTTGTTTAATGATTCCCAACCCTTTGGTCGTAGGAGAGAGTATACCGTGCTTTCTGTAAATGGATCCTTTTTTGATCTTTCAATGAAAATTATTTTAATGATATTCTGTTTGCTATCTGGGCCAAAACCAAATACAAATTTTGCCTTTTTTGGAAGGTCACTATGTGTCTGAATGTATAGCTATTTCAAAACTATTAGGGAACAGGTGCCCTCTTTTTGGCTTATGTTTTTTAATTTTTAGTGACATCTTAGAGTTGTTCAGCTATGAAATTCTTTCTTATAGGAACAGATTAGCAGGGGGTCACTTTAACCTTGACTATCACTGTTCAGTAGATTGTACAGTATCTATGCACCTCTTAATTTTTTTTTTTTTTTAGTGGGGGATTGCTGCTCTTTTGGGCCTCTGTTACAATATCCAGATTATTTCTCACTGGTTGAGAATACTAAGGATCTGATTCTAATCTCTCACCGACTTTATCCTAGTTTAATTCCATTAATTTCAGTGGAGCTAGTCCTGATTTATGCTTGTGAAAGGAGGACAAGTCAGCCATAAGTCTTTGTACTAGAAGAATGGCACATCGCTGCATTAAAAGGCATGAAAGAGCACAGCTGACTGGGGGATATGGAGGTTTGGTATCTTGAAGATAAAAGAGGAAGAGAGATTGTGTGTGGGGGGGGGGAGGATCCTACTTTCAATCAGAAACAAAGCACTCTCCACTATGCTTGATACTGAGAAGAGTTTTTGAGCTAAACTCAGTATCCCTCTTGTTCATGAAATCACCATTAGAGCAGGGCAAAATTTTGGACAAATAGTTTATTTGCTGAAAAATGCAGTTTGAGATCAACAAAAACTATTAATGAATTCAAATCGAATTCGGTATTAAGAAAATTCAAATGGCAAAATATTTCAATGTGCTATTTTCTAAATGAAACATTTTGACACTTTATTTTCAAATTACATTTATTTTTTTAAATTTAGCTAGATGTATTTTAAAAACAAGAAGCAGGTGTGGGGGGGGGGGGGGGGAATATCCAGAAACTAAATAAAACAAAAAACTGAAAACAGTAATTTCCTGTTGAATGAAATTTTATATTGAACCCGAAATCAGTCTTTTGAGTTTTCATTTTGGAGATGAAAAACTGAAAAACTTTCCCAGGTTGACTTTTAACACATCTTTCCCCCCAGATTGTAGGTTCAGCTCTAACAACTGAATTTAGGACACAGTGTTAAATGCTTTCCTCCCAGAGAGGAATCTGTGAGCTGCCAAGAGTGCTTTAAAACCCCGTGTTGAAGGCTGACTGGAAAATCTCTGATGGAGTCTCAATGCTACTATTGGTTCCTGGTCCACAAGTCACATTTGCAGACCAGGAACCAATAGTAGCATTGAGAATCCATCAGAGATTTTCCAGTCAGCCTTTAACACAGGGTTTTAAAGCACTCTTGCAGCCCACTCTTGCAAGGTGAGGAGGTTCCATATTAAAATGAAGCAAAACCACAAATCTGTCCATTTTTTATGTAAAATATTCAAATTGACTTCAATCTGGTGCCAGCTCAAAAGGGTTATAAGCCATAGAGGACTTTTTATGAAACTCTGGCCAAGTTTAGGCAAAATTCCCCCTGACTTCAGTGGGAATAGAATTGGACCCCAGTGCCTGCCCAACTCGAGATCTGGGTGTAACAAGTTTCTATTTTAAGAGGCCCACCAGTAAATAAGGAGTTACATAATACTAGTCAGGTTCTGCTACTTTTCCTTTATATGGTACTGAATACCTCTGGATACACATCCAGGTCTACAGTGTAACTTCATTGAAATTCCAGTGGTATAGCACCCGTCTAAACCTTTTACATTGGTGACAGAATACTTTGAATTTTAACGGAGATATTTTTCTAACAAAACTAATTTTGTCTCTCCATTATACACATCATAAATATTCAGTGAGAAATCCTAGCAATTATTAAACTCGTAGATTAGTTCCTTCTTCAAATCTAAGATGGTTTCAACTGCAATTCAAAATTTGTCACTCTCAATTAAAAAAGAGATGTTAAACTATTTTCTTTTGGTAATATTAATCATAGCAACACATATTCATTATTGTTTTCTCTTGACCAACAACTTATCAAGTGACAAATTATCAAGTCATAATAAAAATTTGAAAAATATTTAGATACTGTCAGAATAAATGTCGTTTTAAAAAAAATCCTTCCATGTTGTGCCACCTATAGTTAAGCTTGCCAGACCTTTCTCATTATAAGATCCTGTTTTCAGTTGCTTTTAACTTTGCCAACCTCTTAAAATTCTGGATGAAAATTTTCTTGCTGGGTGCCTGCCTTAGGAGGGGTGGGGGTGGGGATGGGGATGGTTGCTTTTTTAAAGTTTCAGCTAAAATTGTTCAGTCATTTCTCTGAACAAAGTTAAGAAAAATGCTTGCCTATGTCTGTTTAAAAAAATATTGCAACTGTTTCACTGAGAAGTTCTCAATACTTTGAAGCAGGGATTTAAACTTTGCAGGGGATTTAACTGTCAGATGTGCCTCCTGCCATTAATGTGAAAATGTGGCCAAATTTGGCTAGGTTATGAGCCTCAGAAAAATCTGTTCATGTTCAGACTCATTAGCATTGGACAGCTAACATCTCGGACAATTCCATCTGCACTGAGCATGCTCCATCACTCACAGCTCCTATAAGCCGATCAGACTGCATGTATGCCAACACTGCAGAGCAACCGAGCATACAGTGTCCTGGGGTTGAGGAGGACTTCTCTTGCAATTGCTCATCCTGCCAGATGCCAGAATTGACAGTAGGAGGAATCAGTGGAAGCACCTGTTCCAAATACAGAGGGATAAAAATGTGGATGGGGAGAGTAGCCATGGTATGGGGGAGGTGAATGGGAGCAGAGGGGAAGGGAGGGAGGAGTTGGATTGTGTGGGGGGAGTTGGGGATTGGCTAGGAGCACCCAGGGACAGAGACAAGCTAGGAGCCCAGGGGCATAATGCCTTATAACCACTAGAACACATTCCCCTCCAAAACCTGGAATGGAATCCAAGAGTCTTGAGTCTCTACATCCCCTGCTGTCAGCAAATAGCTGTCAAACTCACTGCCAAATATGTCTTTCCCCTCTGCAGGCTGGTCCACATAGAGGGTGACAACCTACTATTGCTACCACTTACTCAAACTCATGTGGCAGAGATATTTGTGCTGTGAATCAAAGTCTGAACCCTACTAATGATCGAAGCTGGTGATTAGTATGGGGCCACATGATAGAATTTGTTTGGTTTTCTTTTTCAAGGTTTTTTAATTAAGACAGTATGTGGAAAAATGTGATCATGTAATTAAAAACTGTCTCAATGAATACACAAAAGGAGGCCAAATTAAGGCTTCATGGGCCACTTTAATTCTGGAATTCCTTATCTTTTCAGTGCTTGACTTTGCCACCTTTGCATTTATTTAATATTTTTTCATGTAACTGACCATACATTAGGTTTAAATAACCTAAAGTTCTTTAAAAAAAATCACCATTTTCAATAAGCTGGCCATTGATGTCTTGTACTTCATACTGCTAGAAAAACATCAACTTTGAGAACCTCCTGAATAAAAGACTTAAGGGTGGCAATTTTTGCAACAGAAAAGCTTCAAAAACAGACTCCAGCGAGAAACTGCTGAGCTTGAATTAATACGCAAACTAGATACCATTAATTTGGGTTTGACTAGAGACTCGGAGTGGCTGGGTCATTACACATATTGAATCTATTTCCCTATGTTAAGCATCCTCACACCTTCTTGTTAACAGTCTGAATGGGCCATCTTGATTATTACTACAAAAGCTTTTTTTCTCCTAATTAATTAGCCTCTTACTAAATTTGTTAGTGTCTAAGGTGCCACAAGTACTCCTGTTCTTTTACAGTCTAACATGGCTGCTACTCTGAATTCTTTCTCTTTGTAATTATTTGAACTTCACATGTGTAGCGAGGTATGAACCCCCTCAGAGGCGGATGCAGAGGGAGCACCACAAGCCTCCTGGTGGGTGGAGCTGGGAGGGCCACGTCCTGCATGCTGAAAGCAGAGGGGCAGGACAGGAAGAGAAAATATAAAAGACCGGCCCAGCAGCTCAGTTAGAAGGGAGCTGCCAGAGGAGACAGATGCTTTTTCCCCACTACTGGACTGAAGTGCCAGGGAGAACTGCTGTTGCCCTGGGGAGACTGAGCTTCTAGGGAGCCCTGATGCTCTTGACGTGGAGGAACTGCTACCGCTACCCTTGGCAGTGTACCCAGAGGAGACTGAGGCTGACCACTGGACACGGTTATGCCCGAGGTGGAGAGAAGGAAGCAACCCAGGGGAACTAGGCACTAGTGAGGTGGAGAGCGAGCTTGAAACCAGGTAAGTGTGTTGCAGGCGGATCCCTGCTGTGACCCAGTGGCGGACTTTTCCTGGGTTGGGATGCAGTGGAGTTGGGCGGGCCCATGTCCCCCTTGCCACTCCACTCCTGATGTGGCAGTACTATCCCCTCCATGGGCCAGGTGGCCTGTGCTGCTCAGCTCGACCCCTTGCCTGAGCCCAGAGACTGCATGTGGAGCTCAACCCCTTGCCTGAGCCCCTACACTGGGCTGGTAGGACAGCTCTGCCTGATTGCAGGCTAGAGCCCTAACTGTTGGCTGCCCCTCCTTGCCTAAGGGCTGGGTGAATAGACAGCTGCAGCCTGCCTAGGTCACCAGTCAGAGCCCAGACTGTGTACAGCCCACCCTGCTTGAAAGACAGGCCCCCTTGTGAATTGCTAATTCCCCCACTCTTTTTCTCCTTCAAGAAGGCTGTAGTAGACCCAAATTGTGAGGAGGCATGGCCCCCCTCCCCCTGCCCCCGGCAGACACAAAGGAATGGCCCCGCCAGCTTACACCATGTATTAATCAGAGGCTACAAAGTTTGGGATCCATACAGTATGGGAGGAAAGATTACCCTTTTTAATAAGTTCATTTCCTACTGAAATAAAATAAAATCATGGAAAAATTTCAGTGTTTTTAATTGGTTTTCAAAACCCAAATTTTGGACCTATATTGAGCTGACAATGTCCATTCAATATAAATTTAAACTACATAAGGTTGTACAATTAAACCATAATCTGCCTTTTTGTAGTGGCAGGGAACATTTTTACCCACAGAATTTGAGATTGTGGCCTTTTAGACCTGAGGACCTCAATGAAAAGCAATTTACAGAGTATTTCTAATATAACCGTTATTTAAAGGTTCTACTTGACAATTAAATTTTGTTCTCCATTGTCAAGGCAACAAGCACTCTTCCTGGAAAAGCTCATCATATGGTTGGCAGTATGCCGAGAATAATTAGAGTGAACAATTTTGTAAATGCCACACACAAATTCTCCCTTATTTAAGCAGTATTCGCTACAAATCCTGTTTTTGTTATACAGCATGTAGAAGTGTTTGAATTATTAAACTACAGCCTGATCTTGCATTCCTATCTTATCCAAAACTTCTGCTCTAGGGCCCTAACTGCCTACCTGTCCAAAAAGGATGAGAGCAATATAGTTACTTTCAAGTTGCATGGAGAGTGTACGCAATGGTGTAAAAACTGCTGCCTCGTGTGAATGAATAACTTAGTTTTATAACCAATGTTGGGACAAATCAATCTGTTAAATCCTAGGAACAGACTCCCTGCCCAGAAAATTATGATATCCAGTCAAATTTCATCCCATTTCTCCCAGCTTATTGCACTAAGTAATTTCCCTCCCTCCTAGCACTTCTCCCAGTCCTTGTGCTCAGTCAGGCTCGGTGAAGTAAACTCCCAAGCATGGTTTTCTTTAAGTGAGAGCCTCACCTTGTCTTCTCTGAACAGACAGATGGCTTTATCTTGACGTAAAATACATACCGCCTGTTTTTTCAACAAAGACATAGCCTCAGTTTAGACAAGGCCAAAGAAGCCGAGTAGCCTTTGTGAAGACTCACCCCACCCCCACTTCAAGAGCAGTACCTGTGGCTCAGCAAGGAAAAGCTGAGGCAGAGCCGGGGAGGGATTTCCAAAGAGATAGAAGATGGGGACTCATGACCTGGTAAAAAGGGAGAGGAGAGGGGGCCCCCCTCTCTTGATGAGGGTATAAGGGGGAGCAGGAGGATCCTGGGATCTGGTGAAAGGGGGGTACAAAGGAGAGCAGAGGGAGAGACTATGGCCTGGTAAGGAAGAATGGGGAGTCACTGGAGTCAATTAAGTCAGTGGGGCATCATATGAGCACCAGGCTGCCTGCGTCCATCTGTTTGCAGGATCATGGGCCTCAGTTGATAAGCTTCATTTGTGTAATCTTCTGCATGCAATCCTGCCTTTTTTCTTCTAATTTTAAAATACACTAAATTGTCTGACTGCTATGCTTCAGAAGACAGCAGCAGTTTATGATCACAGGAATAATACTTAGCGGTGCACGTGCTTTACAACAGTGCCTCTGACTCTCACATCTGAACATTGGGAACAATCTGTGTTGACCTGTGTACCTGGCCGTATACTTGTAATATTTTGGGAGAACTGTTTTAATATATTTAAGAGAGAAATACCTGTCAATTGAGGAATTAAATTACCATTATGCATGTTTTACCAATACGGATTTTTTTAAATGTTTTCCCATAAAAATATTTAGGAACACTTCACAAAAATTAGATGTTCCACAGTTGTCCTGTATTGTATTTGAAAGGGATCTGATTTTTTTTTTCTAGTACTTTGTAATATTATTTCAAAGAGAGAAACAAGCAAACAGGTGAGGTTTTTCGCAGGAGTGGGTGGGTGAGATTCTGTGGCCTGCATTGTGCAGGAGGTCAGACTAGATGATCAGAATGGTCCCTTCTGACCTTAGTATCTATGTATCTATGTTTGTCTCAATACACTATAAAGAATGCATGTCTAAATGGTCACTTCAGAGTCTCTCCATATTTGAAACCTTTTCATAGTATTTGTATGTATGTTGCCTAGTAAACAGAGAGAAATCAGATGTGTGGGGAGAGGGCTGTTGTGTGGGAGATCTAATTTCATTTCTATAACTGATGGCATGGCCTTGAGCTTTAGAGAGGTGCCCTTCACGTAAATGTTATAATAAAGCAGTAGACTTGAAGCTGCATATTTATACAAAAACAAACTAAAACTGAATGTTTGTCTTTTAAAACTGTTTTCAAAACCAAAAATAATTCAAGCCATTTATGTACAAATGCCACAGTTCATGTGAAATACCAAATTGAAAAGAATATTTACCAAATTCCTTTTTAGATAAGACACTGCATTTAAAACAGGACCTTTTTTTGTTCTATGTGCATTAATGCAACAGGTAATGGAACGGACGTGGATGAAATGAGATGTATTTACTAACCTGAACTTTGAGTAGCCTCAATAAGAGTACATTTCACCTGGGCAGAACTGGGTTAAGAGTCTAACTCCTGTTTAACAAGATGAAATCATTCTAAAATGTCAGACATGGAATAAACAAACCTCCGTTCTGTCTGCTAGATCTTTATTATACTCTTCGTACCTGTCAAAACCAAGGTACACAACACTGGCTGCTAGCTTATGTTCAAGGTAGACTCTGAAATGGGTCACAAAGTCCTTAATGATATCACTTGCTGGCCAATATACTACCCCCAAAGAATTGTGGAACCATCTATGACTGTACATGGGATTTCATATAAAGTATGTCTAGTTGTCACATCTGTCTACTGCATCTTCTTTAGGTTAGACAGTGTCTACACTACCACTTACATTGGTATAACTATGTTGCTCAGGGGTGTGAATATTCCACCCCCCAGAGTGACAAGGTACATCAACATAAGCATTTGTGTGCAAAGCACTAACTTTGTAGATGTAGAGCTTTTCGTGCCATTACAGCTTATGCTGCTTGTGGAGGTGGGGTTTTTATGCTGACAGGAGAGCTCTCTCCTGTCGGCATAGAGCGTCTTCACCAAATACGCTCTAGCAGCACAGCTGTACTGGTCCAGCTATGCTGCTGCAGCACTGTACATATAGATGTGGCCTTAGACTTAGCTTCAGCAATTCTTTTGTCACCAGAGTCAGTGAACATTGAGGTTGGTACAGGAGCTAACTCAAGTAACAAAGTATTTCTGATGTCAACCTCACATGAACTTTTCCGTAGGCCTGTCCCTCTTGAATAGATAAGGTTAGTATCAAATATCTTTGGACCAACTTGTGCATGCTTTTCTATCACTTTTAGTGTCTTTGCTATCCTTGGTATTGTCCTAGAACCTGTAGCCTGGCTACATTCAAATTCTTGTATTTTGTGAATTCCAATTGTAAATGTGTCATCTACATTGACTAATGATGGTGCCCCTCTACCACTGATAATGTTTACTAATGCCCATGGGAGTCTAAGGGATCGATGCACAACTCTAGCTTCTTACTAATGTCTTCTGTCTACTGCTTCTGCAGCATTCCATTACTTCATTTCTTCTTTGTGGATCCCTTGTATTTATGCCTCATTGCAAACATAAATGACACCAATGTCTTCCCCCAGCCAGCTACATATGTGGAGGCTAAGTGTTGATGGTAAATGAAAAGTAAACAGTCCTACAAATTGCAGCCAGATACTGATAGCTAGCATGGAAAATAAACAATGAGAAGCATAAAAGAAAACAATAGCGAATGAGGAAAACACCTGACTGTGTTTTCATTTATAATCTGTTGTTTGTCTAACTGTCCAATATGTGAAAACTAATTCTCATGGATTAATATGTAAGAACTTAAGTGAGCATGCTTGGAGAGTGCAAGAAAATTATGCCTTGTATCTTGGTTCAGGAAAGTGAAGGGGGGCATACTAGCAAGACACACTGCTAATACAGATATCACATATGTACTTCCTAGCTAATGTTCCATTACAAAATATTAGTGTGAAGTTTTCATTAAAAATAATTGAAATTCCATGAAAGTGGTTTCCCTGTCAACTGGCTTATGATTTGGGGAAGGGGGTGACGGTAATGCTCATATTTCAAAATGCTCAACAGTGACAAGGTATCATCAGGCAGTTTCTTTGAATTTAGGGTCTTGATACTGGAAAAAAAAATTGGCTACGGGACTACTTCTCTTGACTATTACTACCTAAAAGGGATGGAAAGAGAAAAAGTAGAGATGTAGCTCCCTCCCCTCCTCCTACTGCACTGAAGCATGTATGAAAGTGTATTGTCATCAACTCTGAGCTTAAGAGCGGATGGGATCATTAGTGTATCTAGTCTGATCTTCTATCAATTATAGGACATTATCCAGTTACCCCTATATTGAGCCCAATAACTAGGGACCAACTGAAACATATCTTGCAGAAAGGCATCCAGATCTGAAGACATAAAGTGATGAAGAATCCACCACTTTCCTCAGTAGTTTTTTCTTGTTAATCACCCTCACGGTCTTTAAAAATGTCTGCCTTGTTTCTAATTTAAGTTTGTCTGGCTTCAGCTTCCCATTATTGGTTCTTGTTATGCCTTTCTCTGCTAGATTAATACCTGGTATTTTCTCCTCATGATGGTACTTTGACACTATAATCAAGTCACTTCTGTCTACTTGCTGATAAGCTAAACAGATGGAGCTCTTTAAGTCTCTTGCTGTAAGACATTTTCTTCAGCCCTCAAGTTTTCTGGCTCTATTCTGCATTTTTCCCAATCTTTCAACATCCTTTTAAAAATGTGGACACCAGAACTATGTACAGTGTTTCAGCATGGGCCTTACCAATGCTGTATACAGAGATAAAATTATTTCTCTGCTTCTGCTCACTGCTCCCCTGTTTACACATTCAAGGATTGCACTAGCCCTTTCTACCACAGCATCAGACTGGGCACTCATGTTTTCCACTATGTCCCCTAAATCCTTTTCAGAATTACTGCTTTCCAGGATAGGTATGGCGTGCCTATCTAGGAACCAGGAATGTAATTTTGCATTTGGCTGCATTAAAAACAGTGTTTGGTCAATGGCTGCAGGTTGCCAAGTGATCCAGAATGCTCTCTGTGATTGCCCCATCCTCATTTTTTATCACTCTGCCAATCTTTGTATCATCCGCAAACTTTATCAGCAGTGATTTTATATCTACTTCCTGATCACTGATGGAGATATTGAATAGCATCAGAGCTATTACTGATCTCTGCAGAACTTCACTAGAAATACCGCGCCCCCCCCCCCCGCACTTATTGACAATTCCGGCTTGACAACTACTTTTTGAGGTCTGTCAGTTCACCAGTTCTTAATTCATTTAATGTGTGCTCTTTTAACCTTGTATAGTAATTTTAATCGGAATGTTGTTCAGTACTAAGTCAAACCACCTTACAAAAGTCTAAATATATTGTATCTGTAATTAAAAGAAATAATGAAATTAGGCTTGTTTGACAAGATCTGTTTTCCATCAACCATGTTGACTGGCGTTAATTATATCCCTATCCTTTAATTCTCTATCAACTGAATCTCATATCAGCTTTTCCATTATTTTGCATAGGACTGACATCAACCAAAACAGTGTACAGTTATTGAGTCATACCACTTGCTTTTTTTTTTTTTAATATTGGCACAACTCTGGCACTCTCAGACTTGTGGAATTTCTCCAGTATTCCAAGGTTTATTAAAAATTAACCTCCGTGAACCAGAGATTTAGTTAGCCAACCTTTTTAGGTTTCTTGGGTTCAAGTTATCTTGGCCTGCTGATTTAAAAATGTCTGTTCCTAGGAGATACGTATTTGGTTACCATCCTCCTTGGTTACTAAGAGACTGAAAAGTACTTCATCCTCATATGGTACGAGTGTGCTTCTGCCTCTTCCACATTAATAACAACAACTTTACCATATTCATCTAGTAATGGGCCTATATCATTGCGAAGATTATTTTTGTTCTTAATGTACTTAAAACTGCTCCTTATTGTCTTTAATGCTGCCAGCCATTGATTTTTCTCTGATGTCTTTAGCTTCTCTAATCAGGTTTCTGCATGGCAAACTTTACTTTTGATTGTTCACTCCTTCTTTTCAGATGTGTTAGATTATTGCTTTATTTCTAATTGCTGCCTTCACTTCACCACTATCCAGGATAGGCTTTTAGTCAAAGTTGTCCTCTTTTTTTGGTGTGCAAACTTGGCTTTTTGGCTATCAATGTTCATTCACTTTATTGGGAGGACACATTTATAAAAAAAAAAAAAAGACCTATTGCTTAGTCCTGCCTTGAGTTCAGGGCACTAGACTAGGTGACCTATTGGGGTCCCTTCCAGCCCTACACTTCTATGATTGTCCTCGTAATGTTCTTCAGCTTTGGGGAAGTTAGCCCTTTTGAAGCACCAGACATGTTTGTTTGCCCATATTGAATGTGATCAGGTAAGAATTACTCATCTTTTGGTAACCAACGATATGCATCCCCATAAGGTAGGTGTACACTCCTTGCATGCATGCAAAAAAAAAAAAAAGTCTCCTGGAGTTTCCACTGGGGAGCTGGAGCTCTGCACTGCCCCTGACATAGCTGGTGCCTAAATAGCACAACTGAGCACTAACAGGGTAGTGGAACATCTGTCACTTTCTGATAGCTTGTGTGATGGATGGCAGCCTAAATCACATGTCAAAACTGAAAAGCCAATGCCATGCCTTTGATTTAAATGACATGCATCCTATGTGCCACAAAATGCTGTATTTTCCACTGCAATCCTTCCATTTGTTTATAGAATCGATATTTTACATAGACCACTGAGAACCTTTGGGAATTTTGATAATACAAATTTGACAATACAATAAGTTATATTTTTGACCATTTACATTCACCACAATGAGTAATTATTGAGGCTTTATTTTCTAAAATTCCACCTACATTTCATCAAATTATTCTCTCTAATTGGAGAGTAGGAAAACACGCAGACCTGGAGAGTCACTCTAACGAATGCCAAAGTGCAGAGATTGTCAGCTGCCTTAAAATAATAAGAAATAAAGCAAAATCTGGGGATCCCAATGTGGATTTGATGGTAGAATTCTGGCTAATATTTTAGATTGCATATTTACACATACTTTAAATATTTGTATTGTATGATCCTGCTCTTGTTTGTCAGTGGAAGAACTCCCATTGACTTGAACAGTGTAGGATCAAGCATCAAAAGCCAGATCAGAAACCCATTGAAGTTGGGCTTTCCATTGGATTTTGGATTAGGTTCAAAGTGTTGTTTACTAGTGCAATGTTAAATAGTTTTTGTAGAAAGACACAGTTCTGTTAGGAACAACAATAGCGCTTAACTTATTACATTGCATTTTCTTAAATTTGGGTAAATTAATATTGGGGACTTCCCATCGGGGAAACAATATAGTTATATAAAGGGTATATGTACCATAGAACTCCTAGTCTGGGAAAACATTTGCTGACATTTTTTTCTTTCTAGTAAACAGAGCAAAACTGAGAGTCACTTTGTTTTGTGAAGGCTGATTTAAAGGTAAGGCCAAGTCTATTGATTTTTTTTTCTCTGAAATGATTTTATACTGCTTTTTAATGTCTTTCCAAAGGAGTTTTTTATCTCTTGGTCGATACTGGTGTCCTAAAGTTTTTAATTTACAGATGCAATCAATCATTCATGACCAGAAGCATTTGAAATATCTAGAATTGCTAACATTAAACTTTTGAAGCAGAATTTGGCTGTGAAAATTATACTGAAGCCTGAAAGAGCAGCTACTTAAACAGAACTAGCTGGGTTCCCATAAATTCACTTTTAATGGGCAGCTGACTGATAGTTTAAATTAATTTAGCCCTGTTGTTAGCAAAGCGACTTCAGAATAGCCATTTAAAAAAGTTCTGCTCATTCTCAACCTTATCTCCACTATACTGGCTCTGTCTGTCTGTCTGTCTATCAAAAACTCAGATTTGAATATGAGCTAGGGATAGGTGGATAAAGTAAAAAAACTAACTTTAGTCCAAAGTTGAATCTAAACATAGTGTTGGCAACTAGCAGCATGATTTTATTGCAAGTTTTGTGATATTTGGTGGATTTTTTAGAAAGGTCAGTCTCCTGATGTCCAGTTAACATTTGAGAATCTCAGCTTTCAAATTTTTCAAATCTTCATCGTTAAGGAAAAAAGCTAGAAAACACAATCCATAAATACTTCACTCAAAGCAAATAAAAATAACCTGCTTATTTGTGTTTAAAAAAACAAACACCACAACACCTTTAAGTTAACCTTTTTTTGTGTGTGTGTTAGACTCATGACTTCTGAATGAATATTTTGTATTACCTTTCATGTTAGGGTTTCTAAGTCTCTTATGTAGAGCTATATTGTGGTATTCAGCCACATTCCGGCATTGTGGCAGGCCTGAGCTGCACCTCTCTACAGGGAAACATCTGGAGACATTTTGTCTTAGGGAGGCACAGCACCTCCTAGAGCAGACTGTTTATTCTGATGGGGTGGGGAGGGGGTAACTTTCTATTATGCTTTTAAAGGTTGGTAACATACTCCTTCACCTTTCCACGCACCACCAGTGGAGTTGGATGGTGAAGGGAAGGGCAGAGCTATGGCTCTGCCTGTTCTCCCCATTTCCTGCCCTGCTGGAGCAATGTGGTAGCAGTCCCAATGTGCTCATTCCAAAGACAAGCTGTTCTCTGATTAGTTAAAGCACTGTAGGCCTTAACAAAAAACAGAATGTAGAAGTTCAATAATGGAACAGACAGTAACTTTCACTCCAGTCAGTCCAGTCACAGTCACATCCACCAACTATATATAAGTTGTATAAATAAATAAAATACAGATAGTGGATTGCAATTCAGCCTCTTCCACAGAATGCAACACTTGTTTTATTATATATTTATATTCTATATATTTATTTGTGAAATTTATTAGCATTAACAATGGCATGTGTCAGTCTTCTTTTTTAATTATTTTTCATAGATACTAAAGTCAGAAGGGACCATTTTGATCATCTAGTCTGACTTCCTGCACAACGCAGGCCACAGAATCTCACCCACCCACTCCTGTGAAAAACCTCACCTATGTCTGAGCTATTGAAGTCCTCAAATCGTGGTTTAAAGACTTCAAGGAGCAGAGAATCCTCCATCAAATGACCCATGCCCCATGCTACAGAGGAAGGCAAAAAAGCTCCAGGGCCTCTTCCAATCTGCCCTGGAGGAAAATTCCTTTCCGACCGCAAATATTGCAATCAGCTAAACCCTGAGCATATGGGCAAGATTCACCAGCCAGATACTACAGAAAATTCTTTCCTGGGTAACTCAGATCCCACCCATCTAATATCCCATCACAGGCCATTAGGCCTATTTACCCTGAATATTTAAAGATCAATTAATTACCAAAATCACATTATCCCATCATACCATCTCCTCCATAAACTTATCGAGTTTAATCTTAAAGCCAGATAGATCTTTTGCCCCCACTGCTTCCCTTGGAAGGCTATTCCAAAACTTCATTCCACTGATGGTTAGAAACCTTTGTCTAATTTCAAGTCTAAACTTCCTGGTGGCCAGTTTATATCCATTTGTTCTTGTGTCCACATTGGTATTGAGCTTAAATAATTCCTCTCCCTCTCCTGTATTTATCCCTCTGATATATTTATAGAGAGCAATCATATCTCCCCTCAATAAACAAGCCAAGCTCCTTGAGTCTCCTTTCATAAGACAAGTTTTCCATTCCTCGGACCATCCTAGTAGCCCTTCTGTGTACCTGTTCCAGTTTAAATTCATCCTTCTTAAACATGGGAGACCAGAACTGCACACAGTATTCCAGGTGAGGTCTCACCAGTGCCTTGTATAACGGTACTAAAACCTCCTTATCCCTACTGGAAATACCTCTCCTGATGCATCCCAAGACGACATTAGCTTTTTTTCACAGCCGTATCTCATTGGCAGCTCATGTCATCCTATGATCAACCCATACTCCAAGGTCCTTCTCCTCCTCCGTTACTTCTAATTGATGCGTCCCCAGTTTATAAATAAAATTCTTTGTATTAATCCCTAAATACATAACCTTATACTTCACACTATTAAATTTCATCCTATTAGTATTACTCCAGTTTACAAGGTCATCCAGATCCTCCTGTATGATATCCCGGTCCTTCTCTAAATTGGCAATACCTCCCAGCTTTGTATCATCCGCAAACTTTATTAGCACACTCCCATTTTTTGTGCTGAGGTCAGTAATAAAAAGATTAAATAAAATTGGTCCCAAAATTGATTCCTGAGGAACTCCACTGGTAACCTCCCTCCTGCCTGACAGTTCACCTTTCAGTAGGACCCGTTGTAGTCTCCCCTTTAACTAATTCCTTATCCACCTTTCTATGTTCATATTGATCCCCATCTTTTCCAATTTAACTAATAATTTCCCGTGTGGCACAGTATCAAATACCTTACTGAACTCTAGGTAAATTAGATCCACTGCATTTCCGTTGTCTAAAAATCTCTTATTTTCTTAAAGGAGGAGATCAGGTTGGTTTGGCACGATTTACCTTTTGTAAAACTATGTTGTATTTTGTCCCATTTACCATTGTCTTCAATGTCCTTAACTACTTTCTCCTTCAAATTTTTTTCCAAGACCTTGCATACTACAGATGTCAAACTAACAGGCCTGTAGTTACCCAGATCACATTTTTTCCTTTCTTAAAAATAGGAACTATATTAGCAATTCTCCAATCATATGGTACAACTCCTGAGTTTACAGATTCATTAAAAATTCTTGCTAATGGGCTTGCAATTTCAGGTGCCAATTCCTTTAATATTCTTGGATGAAGATTATCTGGGCCCCCCGATTTAGTCCCATTAGGCTGTTTGAGTTTCACTTCTACCTCAGATATGGTAATATCTACCTCCATATCCTCATTCCCATTTGTCATGCTACCATTATCCCTAAGATCCTCTTTAGCCTTATTAAAGACTGAGGCAAAGTATTTGTTTAGATATTGGGTCATGCCTAGATTATCCTTAACCTCCACTCCATCCTCAGTGTTTAGTGGTCCCATTTCTACTTTCTTAGTTTTCTTCTTATTTATATGGCTATAGAACCTTTTACTATTGGTTTTAATTCCCTTTCCAAGGTCCAACTCTACTTGACTTTTATCCTGTCTCACTTTATCCCTACATGTTCTGACCTCAATAAGGTAGCTTTCCTTGCTGATCCCTCCTATCTTCCACTTGTATGCTTTCTGTGTGTGTGTGTGTGTGTGTGTGTAAATCTCTCCTCTGTTTTTTCCACCAAATGCATCCGATGAAGTGAGCTGTAGCTCACGAAAGCTTATGCTCTAATAAATTTGTTAGTCTCTAAGGTGCCACAAGTACTCCTTTTCAAATGCTACAGTTTGTCATGTGGCATATATCACCTTATTTAACACACTGTGCTCCTAAGGCTGTTCATTCTCTCTCTCTCTCTCTCTCGGTACAGAATATTGACATGCTGTAGCTTAATTAAAATTGCTATACCAGAAAATAAGCATCAGGAGGCGGTAGGCTGGAAGATTGATAGCTTTCTCCTAAAATACCCTTGCTCTCAGGGATTAATCATGCAGATGTTATTCAGTATGAGGCTGTGCGTAGTGAGAACTAAAATCAGTTCTAGAGGCAGCAACAGTGATTGCTCGAGCAAAGCCGCTTTCATTCTCATTCCTTTTAAGGTAAATTTCTAGATGTTTCACCTTTTTTGAGCTGAAATCCTCTGGGTCTGGCCTCTTCCCAAAGACCAGAACCTGTTCCAAAAATCTGAACAAAAACACTTCAGTTTCAAGGAGAAGGAAACGGAGGACCAAACTCTCACTGATTTCAATAATGCTGATTTACGTAAGATGAAAACCTGGCTCTAAATATACCTTTTTTTCTATGACAAAATAGTCGCGCAACATTTTTTGAACAGTTCTAGCACTAAAAGTACTCTGGGTAGAAAACTGAAGTATGGCCTGGGAATATCCATAATGAGAGCATGTGCTTACATAGACTAATGGTGGGAATAATTTGTATGGTCTGGATGAGTTAAATGCTGTTATAAATTAAATAAGTAAATATTTAAATATCGGCAGTGTCCCTTAGGCTTCAGCCTATCCTGTTTGTTCTGCTTTGTCTTCTGCACATCACCTGTTCATATTTTGCAGGTGCAGTGTGGCACAAATTCTACTCTTAGTATTTGCTGCCACTCTTGAGCAAGGAGGGGAGAAACTGGGACCAGGTGCAGTGGATGGCAATACCTCTGCTATGATCTTGAGGGCTAGAGAATCTGGGAAAGTAAAGCTAAAGGAATCTAGAACCTAGAAAGAAAGCATAAGGGAACTTCATATTGCTTCTGGAGAACCTATATTTTATTAAATTGGGGTGAAATTCTTGCCCCATTTACATCAATAGCAAAACTTCCACTGATTTCAGTGGACCAGGTATTTCACTCCTGAACTCCTAACTGAAAAGCAGCCTTCTTGCATTTTGCAATCCTGGAAAAGGCTGGTAGCTTAAGTGCAATGTCCCTACCCTCTGATGTTTCTTACATAACCCAGAGACAATGGCCCAAATTTGTCTTTCCCATAATAAAGTGGTGTCTACATGCCAGGGACTTTTTCCTGGTGACCATTGTATTATGCTGCCTCCAGATTATATGTTGTTTCTCTTCTGTGACATCTTTGTGTATACCAATCTGCCATCTCGTTGCCTTCCAATGTGCCATAGATTTCTGTAGGGCATAAAATGCACGTCTTTAAATAAAAATGCCAAAAAACCCCAAACAAACTCTTGTGCACAATTCCCTACCACCACAGTTTGGAAAATAAATGCGTACATGCGTGCTAATGATATCAATTGCTAAACTTATCATGATTTATGTCCTGCGAGACAATTATCTAAATTGTCCTAAATGATAACTTATTGATGGATAGTTAAACCTAATATTATTCATTTACAGTAAATATCTGTATTTCCTTTTCATTTTGTACAATTTTTGTAATAAAATGAAATATTTGTAGCTCGTGAGACAGAGAAGCCACAAAGGAGGAAAGAAAGAGCACAACACTCCAGCCAACAACTATATCTGCTCCAAGAATACACCTTTCACTTCTATGGGAAAATCTGCACGGCACGAATTGGGCTCCTCAGCCATCTAAAAACCCACCAATGAACCCCCTTGGCAGACATCTTCCTCACATTGAGGGCTAACCAAAGAGTAGTATTCCAGTGACCTGATGAACTAGTTTTAGTTAGTGGTGTAAAGTGTAGCATGTAGATCCTACTACTGACAATCACGTTGGGATTGGGAGATATGATGGAGAAATATGGTCATAATGCTTTCAAATACCTTGTGATATTTTGGGAAATTAAAAAGAAAAATGTAGTCTATAACTAATGGCTTTTGTAAAGAATGTTATAAAGTTAAAAGCAGAAAACCAACTAGGTGCATGTATTGTTTGTTAATAAACATTTCTGTAATAAAGCAGTTCATTGCTGTAATATTTTAGCATCTGTGCTGCTATAGTGGTTTAAATTATAGACATATCCTAAGTTACTTACCCAAGGTCATATGTTCTGGGAGCAGAATTTGTTTTCTTTATGAAAGAAACTGCATGCCGAGATCATATGTGATCGAGACCAACAGCAGAGACTTGGAGTTGTCCATCCATTTTTTCCATCCATGACATGACATGAACATGGTCACCAGGTTCTAGACCTGGCAGCTGTTTGAGTGATGTCTGATTTAAAAGTGTTCATACGTTCTTTTAACCCTTTTAGCTGATTTGGCTGCTCCCTCCATGTCAGGCTACTTTGGAAACAGATTATTTTTCAAAGTTGGAACACTAGGTCTGAGTTGTTTTCCTATCAGTTGTGTGGGGCTATATCCAGTAGCCACGAGTGGTGCTGATCTGTAAGTCAGAAGGGCAAGAAATAGACCTACCAGCTATAGGGTTTTCTTGGCTGTTTGTATATCTCTCTCCGCCACTCCATTCGCTTGTGGATAGTGTGGACTGCTAGTAATATGATCAAAATCATATTTTGTTCAGAAGGACTTAAATTCTGCTGCAGTGAATTGTGATCGGTTGTCCATTACTAGCTGTTTTGAAATACTGAAGTAAGCAAAAGTGCACTTCAGTTTCTTGATATTGCTGCAACATGTTATGTCTTTCCAGAACAATATTTCTATATAACTGGAAAAACAGTCCACGATGACGAGTTAATGATGTCTTCAGAATTTGCATAAATCTGCAGCTAGTCTCTTCCAAGGTCTGTCTGAGAAAGGTGTTGTTACTAAAGGTTCTTTGTGTTGGTCTGTGAATTCTGCAATGTTCCCATACAGATACATTGTCCTTGCTAATGCCCAGCCACCACAGAACTGGCTGGCCCATTCATGGCGTTTAGTTAATCCTTGATGTCCTTCGTGGATGAGGTTTAGGATTTCTTTTCTTATTTCATTTGGAATTACAATAAAATTGCCTCTAATCATGAGCCCCTTTGAGTCACTTAACTTTGTGGTGTGTAGACAATTATCTCTTGTAGTTTCTTTAGTGTCCTTTAGACACTTAAGCCAGCTGTTCCCTAATGTTAATTAGAACTTCCTGAAGTTGTGTCTGTTGAGATTACTCCAGCTACAAAAACCAGTCTCTTTTCTGACTTTGATCTGTATGTGTCCAAAGCATCCATCATCTTTGAGATCACATGATCTCCATGACAGTGTGTGCACTACTACCAGATTTTCTCCTGGAACATATTTAGCAATTGGGTTAAAATGCATTACTTTATAATCTACTTTAGCAATAGATGTTAGCATCTCAGTGCTGCATGCTTTAGGTCTTTTCTATGGATTATGGTTACAAGTGGTTTATGGTTTGTTACAGAAATCTGTGTGTCCTGAATCTGTTACATTGATAAAAGTACTCACATGCCCATAAGCTTGCCAGGCATACCACTTCAATCTGTTCTTATTGTTTTTCTGCTTCTGTGAGTGTGCAAGAACAAAATGCAACTGGCTTCCACTCAGACCCATGTTGTTGCAACAATATACCATGGTGACAGGGTGATAAGCAGAAAACTGCTTAGCCAACCCTCTGTCCCTCCAGCTCCAATTAAGGGAGGTGAATTGGAGCTGGGTAGATCACCTGACCCTGACTGGGGAAGCTGAACAGCTGCTGCCCCATCAGACTGGGGCTGGATAAGCACCCCAGGGGAAGGAAGCCAGGGAGAGGAGCTGGAAAGAGGGAAACTGCAGTAGAGGACAGGCAGTGAGGGCAAGCAGAGAGAGAGAGAGAGCTTGCCCCTTCTCTCTTGCTGGTAGACCATAAGAAGGAGATTATGTGTATGGTGGAAGGTGGTGGAGCAGAGCCTGTAAATAAAAGCACTAGGTGAGCACTACACCAAGGCTCTGTGACTTTCTCAGCCCAACGGGGGCAAGAGCCAGGAGGGCCCTGCAGGGACTCCATTACAACCACCTAGGCCATGATAGCTTGCACCTGCACTGACCATTGTGGGTTTATTGACATCATAGAACTTGAGAACTGGAGCTGTTGAGATTAGGGTTGCCAGATTGGAATGCCTGGTCGAAAAGGGACCCTGGCAGCTCCAGTCAGTACAGCTCACTGGGCTGCTAAACGTCCAGTTGGCTGCAATGGCTGGCTCCGCACGGCTCCTGGAAGTGGACAGCATGTCTCTCTGGCTCTTAGGCACCAGGACAGCCAGGGGGGCTCTGTGTGCTGCCTGTGCCCATCATGCAGGTGATGGCACCCCGCAGCTCCCAATGGCCAAGATCTGTAGCCAATGAGAGCTGTGGGAGTGTCGCCTGAAGACAGGGGCAGTGCACAGAGCCCCCTGGCCACCCCTGCACATAGAAATCGGAGGGAGATGCTAGCCACTTCCGTGAACCGCCTGAGGTAAGTGCCACCCAGAGCCTGCACCCCAACCCCCTGCCCCAGCCCTGAGCCCCCTCCTTCACTCTGAACCCCTCATCCCTGGCCCACACCCCCTGGCAGAGCCTTCACCTCCTTCTGCACCCCAGCCCTGTGAAAATGAGCGAGTGAGCAAGTTTGGGGAGAGTGAGTGATGGAGGGAAGGGGGATAGAGTGAGCGGGGCAGGGCCTCGGAGAAAGGGCAGGGGTGGAGTCTTGGGTAAGGAGCAGGGTAGGGGACAGGGCAAGGGTGTTCAGTTTTCTGCAATCAAAGTTGGCAACCCTAGTTGCGATCATTTCTCTTACCTTTTTGAAAGCAATTTCTTGATTTTTTTTTTTCCCCCCATTGCCAAGATGTGTTGGACTTAAACTGTTCATTCAGTGGTTTTATCACTGTAGAAAGGTCTTGTAGGTATTGACCAAGGTAACTTACCATCCCCAATGTATGTCTCAGTCCTGGTAAATGAGTTGGTGCATTCAATTGTCTAATTGTTTTTACTTTCTCAGGGCTAAGACTGATTCCATCTTTTTCTCTCTATCCCAAAAACTTGATTTGGAGTAGGTAGAAAAAACATTTTTCCTTGTTTACTTTCAGTCCAGACTGACTGATTAGGCTTGAGACTTCATTGAGAGTCTTGTCATGTGCCTCCATTGAAGATCCATATACCAGAACATTGTCCTTGAAAACTACAACTCTGTGTTCATTAACAGTTCTGCTTTCTTTCAGCTCTAGGAGAGGTTCGTGGTGATTGCCATAGGCATCTCAGAAGCGACTTGCATCAGCTCCCTAGTCAATTTTAAAGTAAATAGTCTTGCCGTTCATTTTCACTCTCCAGGCAGACTGTCATCACAAGTGATAGATCCCAGAATCAATGGCTCTTGAATGTCCATTTTGAATAATCTCCTGACTGCTTTGGTGCAGAAAACATATACAAAACATCCATATTTCATGCATTTATTACATCATGTGCCTTTAGCGGGACATGCATGATCTCTTGGGATATGACTTTCCACACCTTGTGTACATAGGCTGGAATTTGTCCCTTAGCCTGGGAGTTCACTCTCCTTGGCTCAGGTTTTATGATAATGACTTTTAACACTCAAGTGTCTGTTTAGTTTCTGAGCTAACTTCAGGTTTTTCAGGTTTGTCAAGCTACTGTAGGTTTTGCTATCTCACCAGCTCAGAATGTTTTGTTCTCTGTATAGCTGTGAATAGGGTTAAATCTCTCTCCAGTTGTAGCTGCTGTGAAAGGTTTTAATCTGTTATGCCAATAACCAGCCTGTCACTGATACTTTTGTGTTTTACATTCCCAAAATTGTAGCCAATGTATGCAGCGCTCTTATAAAACATTCAACATTTTCTCCTGGTTCTTGAATTTTCTGGTGAAAACACATTCTTTCATATACCTCAGAGAAATGTGGTTTAAGGTATGCATCAAACATACCCAGAATCCTTTCATAGTCCTTTTTGTGACTGCCTTAGATATGCTCTGCTTGCTTCCTCATAGCATAAATCGAAAAATGAAAACTCTGTATATTATCAGTTTCCTTGTGGAATTTGGTAAAAATGCAAAATCTTGTTTACAGTTTATCCATTCCAAAGGTTTGTCAAAGCTGAAATTCTCTGGGGCATTGAAGAATGGCGTATTGAGATCCTGGAACCTGTGTTGCTTTGTTCCTTTTGTCTGCAATTTTGTTGTTCATTGTTTTCCTTCTGTTTCTGTTCTTAATTTACTTCTGACACCATGTCATGTTCCAGTACCAGATATGGACTGGCTACAGAGCCTGCTTATACATGCCAGATGTGTTCGTCTTAAGATTCTTTAAGGGTCTGTCAGAATATAGCGGAGATTGGTTTCAGTAAAGTATTTTATACACAATGCCACCTACTGGCTGAACAGTATAATACAGTGTAGCATTCCATTGCTGTCAGAGCTACTCCAACAGAGAATTCTCATCTAAAAATGCTGCTTAACACCTAGTCTTGACTCTGAGGTTTGTCCTTCATCCTTTGTGTTCGAGTCTGCTTGCTTTAGTGTTATCTTTCTAAAGGCTAACTCTCACCCATGACTTTTCATAAAGGCTGTCCACTTTATATTCACTTTAGCTCCTTCACTGAGGGAAAACTGGAAATTGCCACGCCTCAAGCTGAAATGCTGGCTCCTATCCTGTTTTATTCCACTAATGCATCTATAAAACAGTAATAAGAAATTTCTCATCATCAAATTTGTGTCTATAATCCTGATTTTTTTCTTTGAATGAATTGATGTTGATTTTAAGCCAACAACTTTTCAGAACACATAGGGTATGCAGTGAATAAGACTAATTGAATTAAATTTATTTTTCCATGTAAGTAATTTTTTATTCTTCATGATTTTTGAGTTTGTACCATGCTTAGAGATGCTTCTTTCTATGTTGAAATATTGCTGCTACAAACATTATTGGAATTATTACATTAGTCTGTTTCTGCCAGCATGCCAGGTAAGAACTAACTTTGCCAGGGTATCCCAAGAAGAGCTAATAGACCATGACCATGGGAAGGTTTTTTATTAGAGAATGTTGGCAGTTGAAGATGGAAATGTCATCGTATTAGCTCATTATGTTCAACTACTTGACGATAAAAGAAGTTAAACTTCAGTGTTTTGCCCAATCTATTTTGAAATGACTCAAGTGGTGGGGCTTCCACCACTTCATTTTTGGACCCTATTCCAAAGCTGAATGGGCCTTACTTTTTATAATTTCCCCATACTCTTAAACCATCCACCCACTGATACTCAACCTAAATTTTTCCTTTGCTTGCTTCATCTAATTACTCCTAGTATTGTCCTGATAGACCATCTATCTTATGTGAATGAAAATGTTCTTTCATATATTGTATATGCCTGTCTGGCCCGATGCAAAATGTCTGTGACTATCCTATCTCCCACCAACTCCAGCAGAAAACCCATGGAAGATCTAGCATTTATGAAATTTGTTGTTCCAGCCCCATTGCAAATATTAAAAATCAGAAGGTTTTCTAGGATGCTTCTCTTATGCCTTTGCAGGTCCTACCTTCCTCCCAACTCCCTGGTATTTTTTTGAGGCTGTAGGAAACACTTATATCTTGAGAGAACTAGTTAAGCTCCATCCTAGACAAACCAATTAGAAAGAAGCAGATGTCCTACTAAACACAAGTGTTGCAGGCTGCCAAAAAATCAAAGTAGGAATCGGAGAGTTTGAAAAGTAATAGCCTAGGAGATATAAGCCCCTGCCACACTCCAAATCCCTGAGAAGTAATTTTATCTTTGGATGTGGGCCTCCCCGTATGAAAAAATTCTACAGAATTGAATAGAAAATTAGGTCTGTGACATTCTATACCTTGGTACTGTAACCCCCATATTCCTCATTTTCATGTAATCGTGATCTTACTTATAAAGATTGCCTTGTAAGGTATCAGGGGAAAGCTTATGATCTGCTGAAAGTCATTTCTCTATCCATATATGTGTATCATTGATGCATATGAATTTGAGATTCGTGTTGTATGGTGATCACTAAAACATGCTGTAAGTTGGGAAATCAGCCAGATATTAGCTCCCCAGAGGCAACAGCAAGGAAAGTAACCAACACGCAGGCAAGATGTCAAACAATCCATCAACAGTCATTGTCCAGCAAGGCAGCTACAATGTAATGACTCACCTGCATGCGGCCACAGGGGAATTGCTCAGTCTCACTTGGAGAGACTCAGCAATGCCCCCCAGATATGCTTGGACTTGTGCGCCTCAGGCACATAGACTGAGGGTATAAAATAGACAGAGTGGACACATATTGGGCCCTTCTCCTGCCCCACCTTTGCTGGAAACAACTAAGACACTGAGAAGAAGACAAGACTCCAACAGAGGAGATTGGCCCAGGTTTAAGGAACAAACCTGTGTATTAAGGACTGCAGTATCCAGTGGGGGGAGAAAAATTGCTTAATCTAGATGTTGCCAGTCTAATAGGGTTGAGAGTTTACACTGCATGCTTCTTTTGGTAACTATTCTGACTTTTCTACCTATTACTTAAAATCTATCTTTGTAGTTAACAAATTTGTTTTTGTTCTCCCTGAAGCAGTGCGTTTGATTTGAAACGTGTCAAACTCTCCTTGGGATAACAAGCCTAGTGCATGTCAATTTCTTTGTTAAATTGGCGAACTCATATAAGCTTGCAGCGTCCAGTGAGCATAACTGGACCCTGCAAGATGGAGGGTTTCCTAGGTTGTGTCTGGGACCAGAGATATTGGCTAGTGTCATTCCATTGTACAATCCAAGGAGCAGATTACATGCCAGAGGCCGTGCGTGAACAGCCCAGGCATTCGGGTTCTCACAGCAGAGCAAGGTAAGGCTGGCTCCCAGAGTTGAGGATTGGAGTGACCTAGCAGATCACACCAGAGGAGCATCACAATGTCCTTGTTGAAGGAAGATTCAAAAACCCTATCGAAAGAATATTATTTTCTATAAAAATTCTTACCTTTTTAAAGTAATTTCTTTAAAACTACTTGGTTTAACTCCTAATAAATTCTATATGGCTTTTCCATTGGGATAATCTCATTTTTCCTCTGGTAGGTGGAGGCAGTGGGAGGGGGTTCAGAAGTAGAAATGCAAAAAGGCATTGGGTGAAATTCTGGCCTCAGTGAACTCAATGATCAGGATTTCACCAGTTGCCCCTTTTGACCTAAGCAGCTAATTGAACTTGTGGGCCCTCTGGCTGGTCTAGTTGGGAGTAGAAATTGCAAGTAGTAAGGTATTTCTTTGATGCAGTTTTGTTTTACAAAGAATGAACAAAGTCCTGCATCTCTGAACACAGAATGAAACAAGTAGCAGGAAACACATAAGAATGGCCATACTGGGTCAGACCAAAGGTCCATCTAGCTCAGTATCCTGACTTCCAACAGTAGCCAATGCCAGGTGCCCCAGAGGGAATGAACAGAACAGGTAATCATCAAGTGATCCATCACCTGTCACCCATTCTCAGCTTCTGGCACACAGGCTAGAGACACCGTCCCTGCCCATCCTGGCTAATAACCATTGATGGACCCATCCTCCATTAATTTATCTAGTTATTTTTTGAACCCTGTTATAGTCTTGGCTTTCACAACATCCTCTGGCAAGGAGTTCCACAGGTTGACTGTGCATTGTGTGGAAAAAATACTTCCTTTGTTTGTTTTAAACCTGCTGCCTATTAATTTCATTTGGTGACCCCTAGTTCTTGTGTTATGAGAAGGAGTAAATAACACTTCCTTATTTAATTTCTCCACACCAGTCAAGAAAAGTCATTCTTTTCCTCTCAACACCAAAAGCACTGTTTATAGCCTGCATCCCTGACCCAAAATCCTCTCCCCAATTTTCTTCCAGGTGACCCACCCTGCCTTCAGCTGCTCCTTTTAGGCCGTCTCTCTCCCAATCTCTCCTGTGTGTACTCAGTTTCTTTGTGTTCTGCCACCCTACCCCTACACAAAACCATACTTGGCAAAAACTCCTGGGTGGGTTAACACACTTCTTTTGTTTGAGGTGGGGTTTATGCTTACAGTGATATTAACTGAAGGGTCAGTTCACACTATCAACCTTAATTCCATACCAAGGTTTCACCCAGCTCATAATAACCTACATTTAGTGCTCAAGACCCTCTTGAGTTGTTCCCCTTCATAACATAACAATGTTAGCAATATGTAGCAGAGTATTTTATAGATGGCAGCTGCTGCATATTCTCTTATATATATTCCCTTGGCCTCTTAAATCTTTTTCAACATACACACAAAGGTGAGTTACTGGGTTGATCCATAAGTACTGACTGACTCCCATTGAAGTTGATAGAAGTTACGTTATTTTCTTTAAAGGAGTAGGATCAGGCCCAAAATGAAAAGGCTGCTTATCCCAGATTCTGGAGTTGTAGAGCAGAAGTGGACATGGTGTTCTGTTTCTACAGAATATCGTTACAAGTAACTGCTGAGTAAGCTATCACTATAGTCAGCCCCCTCTGTCTGAAGAGCTAGAAAATTGGAGATGATGATTTAACACTGTGAAGTGAAATAACACAATCTTTCCAGTCATGGACCTTTTACTGACCAACTAATGCTACTAAGAGCACTTGGAGTGAATGTTTACCAGTGACCTAGTACCACTGAGTGATGCACTACTAATTAGAGGATCCAGTGTGATTCTGTACTAATGTAGCCCCAAGAGGACAAGCAATTAATCGATTTTTCATTGCTGTTCAATGTAGTGGAAATAAATTCAGTAGATATACCGCAAGTGTAAAACATTATTTTGTGCTGAATTTACCATGAATGCATCAGCTTCAATGGCAGACTTTTATTCTGAAGCATTTTTGACTGGCTGAAACGCTTAAGCCTACAGGCTGAATCCTACATCACTTTGTATGAAAATAATGGCGAAAAGGGCGACTGCAACAATTTCAGAGGTATCTCACTACTAAGCGTAGCAGGAAAAGCTTTCGCAAAAGTCATCTTAGTGTGCCTACAATAGCTGGTAAATTGTGACTACCCTGAATCACAGTGCAGATTCAGGGCTGGAAGATCAACTATAGACACATTTTCTCTGCATCAACTCCAAGAAAAGTGCAGAGAGCAAAACCGGCCATTGTACATCACCTTTGTGGACCTAACCAAAGCATTTGACACAGTCACCGGAGCAGGTCTATTTGCAATAGTAGAAAAGATAGGATGTCAACCAACCCTGTCAAGTCTTATATGTTCATTCCACATCAATGCAACTGTCCAGTTTGATGGGTCCACTTTGGATAGCTTTGAGATGAAAAGCTGAGTGAAGCAAGGATGAGTTCTTGCCCCTACACTTCTTGGAATCTTCTTCCCAGTACTCTTGAACTGTGTTTAAGGACATGAAAGATTGAGTGTATCTTCACACAAGATCAGATGGGAAACTCTTCAGCCATTCCTGATTTAAGTCAAAGACCAAAGTAAAAAAGGTGCTAATCAGAGAACTTCTATTCACTGATGATGCTGCCCTCATAGCCCACAATGAAGATCTATTACAAGAACTCATGGACTGCCTTTCAAGTACCTATCAGGTATTTGCTCTCAGCATCAAGAAAATGGTTGTATTAGGACAGGAGGTTCCACAAGATCCTTGAATTACCAGTTAGAAATAGTCCAGAAGTTCAGCTATTTAGGTTCTACGCTGACCACCAACCTCACTGGATGAAGAACTACATGTTCACATTGGAAAGGCTGCCACCACCTTTAGCAGACTGACTAAAAGAGCATGGAACAACTCAAAGCTCAACTTGCTCGTCTACAAAACTTGCGTCCTCAGTGCTCTCATGTATGGTGGGGAAACGTGAACAACTTATGCTCATCAGAAGAAAAGGTTGAACAGTTTCCACCTACGTTGTTTATGCCACATACTTAACACCAAATGGCAAGATAAAGTCACCAATGCGGAGGTTCTTCAAAGGGCAAATTGACCAGCTGTGACAGCCATGATCAAGCAAAGACTACTGTGCTGGCAGGGCCATCTGAGTAGGTTGGAAGACGGATTCATACCCAAGGACATGCTATACAGGGAGCTATCAGAGGGAACAAGAACAACGGAACGTTCCCAAGCTTTGCTATAAAGACACATGCAAGTGAGAGATGAAGGAATTTGGAATTGATCCTGACCAAAGGGAAATCTTGGCAAGTGATTGTAACAAGTCTCCATCAGAGTATCAAAGACAATGACAGGAGCTGGCTCCTACAGCTTGAGGAGAAAAGAGCCCGTAGGAAGCAAGCAGCTCACAACCAAGATACACACATTTGCAATAACTGCCAAAGATCATGTAAATCTCAGATTGGCCTATTCAGTCACGTGAGACATTGCAAACCATCTACATCAGAGGTGGGCAAACTACAGCCTGTGGGATACATTCGGCCTGCGGAACAGTCTTGCCGGGCCCTTGAGCTCCCGGCTGGGAGGGCTAGCCCCTGGCCCCTCCCCTGCTGTCTCCTCTCCCCCACTCCCCATGCGGGCAGTGCTCTGGGTGGTGGGACTGTGCGCTCCAGCAGGGCAGCAAGGCAGGCTCCGGCTGAGCAGCGCAGCTATCAGACACGCTGCTCTGAGCAGCATGGTATGGGGCAAAGGATCCCCGGGGGCAGTCGGGGGACAGGGAGCAGGGGGTGGTTGGATGGGTGGAGGTTTGGGACGGGGGCGGGGGCGTGAGTAGGGGTCAGGGGACAGGGGGTTGCATAGATGTGGGAGTCTCGGGGGGGGGGCCTGTCAGGGTGGGGGTGTGGATAGGGGTTGGGGCAGTCAAAGAGCAAGGAGGGTTGGATGGGTTGGGGGGGCAGTCGGGGCAGGAAGTGGGAGGGAGCAGATAGGGGGTGGGGGCCAGGTTGTTTGGAGAGGCACAGCCTTCCCTCCTGGCACTCTATACGGTTTTGCAACCTCGATGTGGCCCTCGGGCCAAAAAATTTGCCCACCCCTGATCTACATCATAGGCTGCAATTCCCACCCTCTCTCGCAAATGAAAGGATGCCAACGGAATCATACAGATGCGAAACAGGAAAACGATCTGAGGCTTCCCCCTAAAAAAATGGTCTCAAAGTATTCGTACAAGTGAAGCATGCTATCTTTACTGATATGGGAACATTGAACTATTACATTGTGCAAACCACTTCATAACAATAGCAACTATTTTAAATGTCTTTTGAGCTAAACCTTCAGAGTAAGCCAATTCCATTGGCAATTCATAGGACTGACATTTTAAAAGGCAAACATTCTTCTTCTTAGAGGTAAAAATACTCCTACATTACAAAGAAGACAACTTCAAGACAGAAGGTGTTCGGGTCTCCAGCCAAGGACATTCCAGACCAATATTCAGGGCTTCCTGCTTATTAATAGGAAGGAAATAATGCAAGAATAATAGGAAAGCCTGGAAACAGCAACCACAAGCTTATTGGATTTAGCATAGTGAGGAATATTTTAAAAGAATGTCGCTGTCAAGGTTATTATATTTTGGGAAAGTGAATTGTAGAGAATTAGGAAATCTAAGTCAATGGAAGGAAACATTTAAAATCCACCAGTATGAAAGAAGGCAAGGAAATTCTGACAACTTTTGCTATTTTTATTCTCTCTCTCTCTCTCTCATTATTTGTTGTATTTCTCAAAGCCCTTGCTGCTGGAGGCATGTGATTAGGTGAGAATTTCAGCTTTAATTGAAAAGTTTTTGTTTATGGTTGTAGACAAAAAAAGCTTGAAAATACAACCTGAGTGAAACCTGAGAGCTCAAACAAGTAGGCAAGTAGAAAGAAACCATAAGATGCAACAGAGACTGTAGCTCCTGTGATAAGGAACAGGACAAGGAATAAAAGCAAAAGTGTGACATGCTCTTATAGGGCCTGATTTAACAAGGTACTTAAGTATGTGCCTGATTTTAAGGACAAGTGGTTCTTGGTCAATGGGACAGCTCAGATGCTTAAAAGTACTCGTGCTAAATACCTTGCTGAATCAGGGCAATGCAAGGATGTCTCCCTGCAAAGCTGATTCATACTCTGCTTTTTGTCTTTTGGCATGAGGTTTGCATGGCTTCTAGTTGACTCTCTTTCCATTGTTCTATAGGTAGAATAATTATTTCAATGGAGAAAAGGTGTTGTTGCTTGTTGTTGTTTGTTTGTTCGTATAGTTGGAATAACAAGTGAGCAGAGGAGACTTCGAAATTAAGTTCTTTTATCTCTGCAGCAATGACTTCAAAATTGAAACTAGGTTTGATGTGGGGTTTATGCTTGCAAACCAGAAATATAAGTGAGGTTTTGTGGAAGAAAATTAAACCCACACCAATGTTTCCCATTTCTAATATAAACTAAAATTACTGGAAAGTAATTTAAAAAAACCCTCCATTAAATAGTCTTTTCTACTCAGTTGTAGGGGAAATAATATTGTCACAGCTTTTGTTAAAATGCAATTTGTATTATGCTAAAACAAGTTGCCAGACAAGAATACAACCCCTAATGAGAAAAGTCCCACTGATCTCGGTGTTAATGTGAAGGGACACGATAGTTGAAAACAAAAGCTCTGTGGCAAGAACCTTGACAGCGAGACTGAAATGAATCAGGCTGGCAGAAGGCCATTTTCTATGACAAGGAAGCTGGATTTCTCATGGAAATCTGTGTGAATGCACAGCTGGTATTTTGTGTGACAGTGTTTATAAGGTAGTTTATGTTGCACATACATAAAGGGGAGAAGGATTAAGATTTATTGCATTGAAGAAACTGTAATACGTTGGCCAAGAAACAGTGGTGGATTTAGAGTTAGTGGGACCCGTGCTCAGTTTCATTTTTTTGGGGTCCCGCACGGGATCCAGATAAGAAAAAGAACATTCTCTTATTTTCCCCAACCCCTGTTTTTCATTCTTTTTTTTCATTCTCCTCCTATATTATAAGTAATAGGAAGTAAATGAAAATAAAGGGAGATACCTTGATTGTTTTTGTAGTCTAACTTATTTTCACAGACCACTTGAAAAGTGCTGAGGGTCTCAGCAGACCACTTAATCTTTCCAAAATTGTTTGTACCATTAGCTAACTATTGTAAAGTCCTTTAGATAAGAGCACTTTATAAAAACAAATAGATTCATAGATACTAAGGTCAGAAGGGAACATTCTGATCATCTAGTCCGACCTCCTGCACAGCGCAGGCCACAGAATCTCACCCACCCACTCCTACGAAAAACCTCACCTATGTCTGAGCTATTGAAGTCCTCAAATCATGGTTTAAAGACTTCAAGGAGCAGAGAATCCTCCCTCAAGTGACCCGTCCCCCATGCTACAGAGGAAGGCGAAAAACCTCCAGGGCCTCTCCAATCTGCCCTGGAGGAAAATTCCTTTCTGACCGCAAATATGGCAATCAGCTAAACCCTGAGCATATGGGCAAGATTCACCAGCCAGATACTACAGAAAATTCTTTCCTGGGTAACTTGAATCCCATCCATCTAATATCCCATCTCAGGGGATTTGGCCTATTTACCCTGAATATTTAAAGATCAATTACTTACCAAAATCACATTATCCCATCATACCATCTCCTCCATAAACTTATCAAGTAGAATTTTAAAACCAGATAGATTTTTTGCCCCCACTGCTTCCCTTGGAAGGCTATTCCAAAACTTCACTCCTCTGATGGTTAAAAACCTTCGTCTGATTTCAAGTCTAAACTTCCTGGTGGCCAGTTTATGCCCATTTGTTCTTGTGTCCACATTGGTGCTGAGCTTAAATAATTCCTCTCCCTCTCCTGAATTTATCCCTCTGATATATTTATAGAGAGCAATCATATCTCCCCTCAACCTTCTTTTAGTTAGACTAAACAAGCCAAGCTCCTTAAGTCTCCTTTCATAAGACAAGTTTTCCATTCCTCGGATCATCCTAGTAGCCCTTCTCTGTACCTGCTCCAGTTTGAATTCATCCTTTTTAAACATGGGAGACCAGCACTGCACACAGTATTCTAGGTGAGGTCTCACCAGTGCCTTGTATAATGGTACTAAAACCTCCTTATCCCTACTGGAAATGCCTCTCCTGATGCATCCCAAGACGACATTAGCTTTTTTCACAGACATATCACATTGGCAGCTCATAGTCATCCTATGATCGACCAATACTCCAACGTCCTTCTCCTCTTCCGTTACTTCTAATTGATGCGTCCCCAATTTATAACTAAAATTCTTGTTGTTAATCCCTAAATGCATAACCTTACACTTCTCACTATTAAATTTCATCCTATTACTATTAATCCAGTTTACAAGGTCATCCAGATCCTCCTGTATAAAATCCCGATCCTTCTCCGAATTGGCAATACCTTCCAGCTTTGTATCATCTGCAAACTTTATTAGCACACTCCCACTTTTTGTGCCAAGGTCAGTAATAAAAAGATTAAATAAGATTGGTCCCAAAACCGATCCCCGAGGAACGCCACTGGTAACCTCCCTCCAACCTGACAGTTCGCCTTTCAGTAGTACCCGTTGCAGTCTCCCCTTTAACCAATTCCTTATCCACCTTTTGATGTTCATATTGATCCCCATCTTCTCCAATTTAACTAATAATTCCCCATGTGGCACAGTATCAAATGCCTTACTGAAATCTAGGTAAATTAGATCCACTGCATTTCCTTTATCTAAAAAATCTGTTACTTTTTCAAAAAAGGAGATTAGGTTGGTTTGGCACGATCTACCTTTTGTAAAACCATGTTGTATTTTGTCCCATTTACCATTGACTTCAATGTCAACTAATTTCTCCTTCAAAATTTTTTCCAGGACCTTGCATACTACAGATGTCAAACTAACTGGCCTGTAGTTACCCTGATCACTTTTTTTCCCTTTCTTAAAAATAGGAACTATATTAGCAATTCTCCAATCATTCGGTACTACTCCTGAGTTTACAGATTCATTAAAAATTCTTGCTAATGGGCTTGAAATTTCAGGTGCCAATTCCTTTTATATTCTTAGATGAAGATTATCTGGGCCCCCCGATTTAGTCCCATTAAGCTGTTTCAGTTTCGCTTCTAACTCAGATATCGTAATATCTACCGCTATATCCTCATTCCCATTTGTCATGCTACCATTATCCCTAAGATCCTCTTTAGCCTTATTAAAGACTGAGGCAAAGTATTTGTTTAGATATTGGGCCATGCCTAGATTATCTTTAACCTCCACTCCATCCTCAGTGTTTAGCGGCCCCACTTCTTCTTTCTTAGTTTTCTTCTTATTTATATGGCTATAGAACCTTTTACTATTGGTTTTAATTCCCTTTCCAAGGTCCAACTCTATTCGACTTTTAGCCTGTCTCACTTTATCCCTACATGTTCTGACCTCAATTAGGTAGCTTTCCTTGCTGATCGCTCCCATCTTCCACTTGTATGCTTTCTGCTTCTTCTTAATCACCTCTCTAAGATGCTTGCTCATCCAGCTTGGTCTACAACTCCTTCCTATGAATTTTTTCCCCTTTCTTGGGATACAGGCTTTACCTTTCCTCGGTCCACCTGAATGGAGTTCTTGGCCCACAGTTTGAGAACTTCTGGTCTAGATGAAAGCTTGTATTTGCCTTACGCTAATGTGAAAAATGTGTAAAATAAATAAATAGAAAGTATAAATGAGGCATGAATGGAAAAATAAAAGTTAACTTCCTCTGAAGAAATGTATTCAATTTGGGGAAAAAAGTTATTCAGATATCCTTTTTTCTAAACTTTTTCTTTATAAAATCATCAATTAAGTCAACATAAGTAATATTTTGTAAAGAGGCACTTTCAGTTGTCAATATTGCTGAACTTGTGAAATGTTACTGACTCATCGTATTTCACAAATAATTTTTAATTGGTCTCAATACAGAAAAGAATGTTCATCAGAAGCATTTGTGACAGGTATTAAAAATATTTTCTGAATGGTTTCTACATTTGGAAAGGTTGCCTGCAAACTGTCATGTACAAGTCTTTACAAAACAACTGATGATCTTGAAGCACAGACCTCATCATTTTCAATAAAATGAATGAAATGTTTCACTTCGTCAAAAAGATTTATGTCTACATCATCTGTAGAATTCACTTAATTTCTTAAAAACTTTAATTTAGTTTTCTGCCAAAAAACACGTAAAATAAATCAACAGTTTTCTTTAGCGATTCACCTCTCCTCTGCAATTGCACTATTATTGTGTCACAAATAACATTCTTTCTCAACGATGATCTTTGTCTCTAGTTTCATTGAAAAATAACTTCCTGTTTTTTTTATGCTTCTCGTCAGATATATCAGAGGAACCTATATTTCCTGTTAATGTCAGTGCCTCTGCTTCCACCAAGCTATAGTCATTTCAAACTTCCATGACAAAACTTGTAACTGAGGCTAACAATTGTGCAGCATTCAATAAATTTGTATCAACCTTCTGCAGCAATTTGCTGATGGCATTAATTCTTTGAAGTAAACAGTTTCACAAAAGAGTAAAAACAGCAATATAATACTTTTCTATTAAGGATTTTGCTTCAGTTTTTGCATGTGGTTTTTCAGAATTTGATGTGGCTATGTCTAATAAGGATTTTTTAAAAACATCATAGCTCATTTTCAAAGCCAAAACAGCATCTGCATGAGTAGACCACCTGGTGTCACAAATTCTTTTGACTATCGAATGTTTTCCATTTCCCTGCTCCAAGCGTGATTGTAGTCTACTCCACTGATGTGTGGAAACTGGAAAAAAAGGCATACGTGTTTTGAACAAAGTCAAAAAAATGTGAAGCTCCCTCACAAGATTTGGCTGCAGCATTGCAGATTACATTTTAGGAATGGCTGGAACATGGTATGAATAAAGGAGAGGGATTTGCATTGTTCAGTCTTGTCCGTAGACCTGAATATTTTCCTGCCATATTTGCGGCATTATCAGAGCTCTGCCTGTGACAATTTTTGATGTCCACACCTAAATTTGCAATGGTTTCCAAAACAGTTGTCTCTCAGCATTCAGAAGTGTGGGATTTTAGCAGGACAAAACAAAGAAATTGCTCCACAACTTCACCATGGCCAGTTACATATCTTAAAATTAATGTTAATTGGTCTACATGACTCACATCTGGTGTTGAATTGATTATTATGGAATAGTACTCAGCATCCTTTACTTCATCAGTGAATTGGTTTCTGAGCTGCTCTGCCATTATAGTGATGAATTCATTGTAGGTTTGGTGAGTGAAAAAGTCGGTTTTGCCTGAGCCACAATACTGATAATTTTTCAAATGTTCACTGACAAAATTGTCAAAGTCACTAAGATATTCAAGGCAGGTTTAAAAAATGACCTTTTTGATTTGACAGTGATGACTCATCATGTCTTCTTAGAGGTAGTCCCGAAGAAGACAGCAGTTTGACTGTGGCAACATGTCTCAGCACTTTCCTCCAATCAGAAACCTCCTTTTCAAACTGAGCCGGTAACAGAGAATCAATTCTTCCATATTTTACATCTTTGAGCGAACTTACACATAGCATTAATCTGAGCTTTGGAAGTTTCACCATCAGCAATATGTCTTGCAATGTTTCTCCAGTTCGTGTCCATCAACAAATGTTTGTTTTCCTTTACTATGGTCAGGGAATAATTTGCAAACATAACAGTAGACTGCCTTGGTGGTTTCTGGAAAAAATCAACCAATTTCTCATTTCTGTCATCCAATTTTTCTTTATCCTCAGAAAATGGGACTCATGAAAACCTCTAAATTGCTTTCGTCCTCCAACCTCATACTCTTTTTCTCAAATTTTCTATATTACCTATGCTTTTCAGTTTATTTACTAAGAAAAATTCTATCATATCCACTGAAACAGATTTTGGCCATAATGCAATGTCTTCAGGGTAGGTTTCTTCCCTTACTTTGACAAAATTACCAATTTTTGTAGTTTCATTGACACTTCACAGTCCACTTATTCAATTTTTGCAGTCGTCGAGGTATCCCCGCAACTCAGCAAGTGATCAGATAATTCAAATGTTTCCTCCCCAATACTTTTTGATGAATGTCCACTATTTAATACTTCAAGCTTTTTAAAATACGACAAACTATCTTTTTGCTTAGCTTCATTGTCTTTGCCTTGCCTTCATTTTTTGTGTGTTTTTGATGGCCAGATTCATAGTCAGTTCATTATTGCTATAAAACTGACCTTGATTTTAGGCAGATTTAAAATATCTGAAAGAGCAGGGGCATAGCCACAGGTGGGCCTGGGTGTGCCATGGACCACCCAATTAGGTTTAACACCAGTGGGGCTGGAACATTTTTAATAGTGGGGTGCTGAAAGCCAGTCCCTGTCCCTCCCAGCTGCAGGTCCAGATCTGGGCGTGGGTTGCAGGTATAGGTGCCAACTTCTTCTGGTGCCAGTGCGTGCTCGACCCCCCCCCCCACCCCAAGCCCCGCTCCAACTCCACCCCTGCCCCACCCCCATTCCAACCCCTTCCCCAAAGTCCTTGCCCCAACTCTGCTCCCTCCCTGCCCCTATTGGACTCCTTCCCCAAATCCCCACCCGAGCCCCTCCTCTTCCCCGCCTCCTCCTCCCCCCTCTCTCTGAGCTTGCTATGCCACAAAACAGCTGTTTCCCACTGGCAAGCACTGGGAGGAGAAGTGGGAATGCAGCACGCTCAGGGGAGGAGGAGGCAGAGCAGAGGTGAGCTCCCCGCCCCAGCTGCTGGTGGGTGCAGAGCACCCACCAATTTTTCCCCGTGGGTGCTCCAGCCCCGGAGCATAGGCACAGGAACTAGGGATGCGGGTGGGGCTGCTGACAGAATGCTAGGCCCCTGGGCAAGGGTGGGGAGGGCAGCTCTGGGCCTTCAGAAGGGGCAGGGCCTCAGGCAGAAGGGGCATGGTTGGGGGGCCCAGTGCATGAGCAGTGCCACCATGGAGTGGGAGAAGGAGACAGGAGAGGAGATACCAAGATCTCCATAGTCACTGAAGACAGCTTCAGGTGCCCGAGTGGCCCCACTCTGGCTGGCCCAGAGAAGCGGGCAGAGACCCGCATGGGCTGAACTCCCACCTGAAGGTGAGGGGGGAGCATGGTTCCGTTGGTGGCCACCTGCGACTGGCTGCCTCCCATGCTCATCTCTGCTCACCTCCCCCGGCCGGCTCCTGAGGCCAGCCCCCTCCCCTGGCCAGCCTCTCCTGCCCACAGGCTCTGTGTCAGTTCCAGCAGCCAGCCTCACCCCCCAGCCGCCGCCACCCGCCATGGGCTGCACCCAGCTGCTGCTCACCAGGCAGTGGAGAGCGGCGTGAACTTGGACCAGAGGACTCAGGAGGAGCAGGGGACAGCCACACGGCTGGCAGCTGGAGAGAAGTGACAGTTTCCCCTTCAAAGCGCCGTTTGTCTCCGGCCGGATGTGCGGCCACCCTGTGCTCCTCCTGCATCCTTCGGCCCGCATTCATGGCACTCACCGCCATCTATACCTCCCACCTGCTCCCCTGAGGCTGCAGGTGAGCCTCCCTCCCTGCTTTCCTGCTCCCCACAACTTCTGCCCCTGCAGTCTCCCTGCTGTGGAGGGGGCTGGCTGTCAGGGCATGGTATGTTTCACAGTAAATCCGCCCCTGCCAAGAAACATATTTTAAGAATTTATCTGAGAAAAATTCACCTTCTCAGAAGGAAGTTGAAAGATATCAAAGATGAGAAGTACAACATTTTCATTACAGAATCTGAAACCACATGAAATGCACATGGCTTTGAGTTTCAACGCTTTGTTCAAGTTTGCTGAAAGATGTGACGATGAAATGAGTTTCTTCTGGCTTCTGAAAACTTATACAAGTCACATGGATTTAACGTGAACCTAAGGGAACTGTGTTTATTTTAAGAGAAGGTATGGGTCATCAAATTGGAAAGTTGGAGAGGAGGGTGAGTATATGCCATTCAGGAGAAGAGAAGATCAATACAAAAACACTGAGAATTATGCAACAGAATTAATTCAAAATAATATATATAGGTTGTCATGACTGAAGATGGGCCTGGACTGGACTGAATATTGTAATTGAACTTTCAAGCTGAAGTTCCTTTTTCAAAAGCACTGTGACGCAAGTAATTATTGTGTGGTTTGAATTTCATAATACTCACCAAAGGTGCACAGATGCACACAAGCATGCATGTGCACACACATGCACTGGGTACATTTAGTGCAAAGGCATTTGATTTTGCATTTTCTAACTAGCGATTTGAGGAGTGGAGACTGATACTCCTCCCCTCCCCCCGCCTTTTTTTTTTTAAGTGCGTGTCAGGGAAGGCTAGTGGTGAGCCCACTTATTGCGCAAAGGCGACTATTCTATTGAATTACCTCCAACTTGCTCAATAGCTTCACTGAGGTAATGTCTACACTAGAAACCTTACAGCAGCACACAGCTGTTCTAAGGCAGCTGCGCTGCTGAAAGATCTCTCATGTAGTTGATCTCTGCTGACAGGAGAGTGCTCTCCCATTGACATAATTAAACCAGCCCGACAAGCAGTGGTAGCATCTTCCACCAACATAGCACTGTCTACACCAGAGCTTCTGGCGGTGTAATGTATGTCGCTCAGCAGTATATTTTTTTTCCACAGCCTGGAGTGACATAAGTTATACTGACAAAAGAGCGTCTTCATAGCTTGAGTCACTATTAGGTTCTCTACAAATTGGCTGGGCCTCTGGGAGATTGTTTTGGCTGGAGTTAGTCAGGCATTTGATGCGGACACAGCGCAGAATGAGGACAGACACATGCGTGGAAATAAGCAGCAGACTACAACTTTTATTAAACTTTAACACAAGGAAAGGGCACTACTCACCCAATACTCTCCTATACCAGACACTTAATTGGTTCCGGTGTGGAGTTTAAAGCCTCTTCACCATACGTCTTTCTAGCACTGAGTTAGCAGTGGCTGCTAAAGCAAGAAAAAAACCAAACTTCATTAAAACTTTCTTCAGCAACTAACCTCACACAATGTGAGCTGTATTGTTTTTCTGGGTGTTGCCCCAGTGACCCAGACATGGCAGTGATAGCAGCAGAGGTAGTCACAGCAACAGCTCTAGGAACTAAAACATAACTGCCTCCAATGCTGAGTCAGTTGTGACCAAATCTGCAGAGCCTGATAGCATGTTAGTGGTGGCGACTGTAGCCTTCAGTTTTGCATTGTGATTTGTATTTGTTTGTTTGTTTTCACTGTTTGACCTAGAAGTTTACTGTATTTTTTTTTCATTTGGCAGTGGCCTGAGGAAGTGAAATACACATGCAAATGTGTGTCTGATTGCAAAGAAACAGCCTCACTGAGAGCATCTGATGTGAGAGGGGGAAAAAATCCCTTGTTCAGACAATACAAGTCTGTAGCCAATCACTGTAGACAATACAAGCCACTGACAGGGACCCATGTTGGTTTTATTGGGGGGCACAACAAGAAAAGCCCATCTTCTCCTCAAACGCTTTTGACAGAGGATACTGCAACAAGGGAAATGCCTTTAAAGGGAGGCCACCAACAAAAGCTACAAAAACAAAAAAGTGTGAATAGTGGTGTACACTGAAACCCCATTTTGGCTTAAATATTTAATGGAGTTTAATTTTAGATTCTATTTGTTGTCTAGAATGGCTGAGTCATGTTGCCCTATGGCACAGGCTGAAAGTGCTGCTCTGACATTCCTGAGAGGCAGAATCCATCAAAGCAGCATCAGGGAATGGGCAGACACAGGCTGAAGGCTTGAGTCTGATCTCAAACTACTGTAACTTCAGCGTGACTCCTGATTTTTTCACAGGTGTGAGTGAGATTAGAATTGGACCTTCAGCCTCTGACTTTCAAGGAGGAGCCTTTCAACCTCTGCCTCCCTTTCAATGACTAACGCATGGGAAACAGCATCTGGTTGCCCAGAAATCCGCTTGGGGGGAGGTAGATTCTTGAGCCAAGAGAGGGAGATGTGTTGACACAGGCTCGCCCTGACTTTTATAAAAGCATCAGCAGGAGTCATTTATTCCCTGGCTCCTTTCCCATCTTCCTCTCACTCTGCAGCAGCAGCAAGTTCTCTCCCCGGATGGCTCTGCATCATACTTCCTCCCCCGTTCTACTCCCACTCCCTCTGAGACAGTTGATTAGATCTAGTGACATCAGGAAATCCTTGAAAAATGGCTCCCCCCCACCCCGCTTGAGTTGAGAAATAATGCACTTGTGAGGCAGGGAGATATATAATATAGCCCATGCTAATTTTCCTCCTTCTGTGTATATATAAATAAATGTGCCCCTACCACCCTTTCCAGCTGCATGTGCAATATAAAAACACGTATATGCAGCGTTTTCTAAGATTTTTTTTTAAAGCCCCCCCCTCACACCCCCAAAGGAAAATCAAAACAATCCCACACTTACTTCAGCCTCTTGGTGTGGTGTTGGAGATCTACCCAAAAGGGCCAAGACACTATGGGTGTGTACGTGTGTGCACATGTACATCTCATGCATGCATATTATCCCTATTAGAATAACTTGCATGTGAACTGGTAATGATGAGCTGACTCCTGAGACTTAAGAGGAAGAAAAAAGTTCCTAGAGAAATCTTTATCAGTCAGTGTATTAAATAGATATGTGCGTAGGTGTACAGAACTTGTCAATGCTACAGTACATGCAGTACAATACAGAAAAAGTAAATTAATCGTGCCAGGTACTGTATATTGGCATTGTTAGTTTCTATGTCCCCTTTGCATTAAGGACTAAAATAACCATCTGCAACACAAGTGTCTTTTGTAGTGATGAGATATAAAAACCTCAGACAAAAGGGATATGGAAAATTTCTGCATAAATGCACTTAAATGTGGCACAGAGCAAAGCTCTGAAAGCATGTAAAATGTAGTTTTAGAGAGAATTTCTAAAAGAAAGCTGTACATAAAATGTTAAGAATTATAGGGCCTGATTTAATTAACTTGACTTAACAAACTGTGCACATGCTGTGCTAAGGGTAACATCTAATATAATCTGAAATCTTGCGGACCGTTTAACAAGATATTTAGATACAGGTAGCTAAGCATTAATGACCATTTTATCCAATTCAGCCCTTTAACAGTACATGTGCTCTGAATAGCTTTGCAGTGTGTAAAAAGTACAAAGGATATAGGGTTTTATAATGATTAGAAACTAAAGAGATTTTTCTCTGCATGAATTCATAAAATGTGATGACTATGAATTTCTTAATTGATTTCTTTTCAGCAAGAGTTGGAGTGTGTGTCTTTGTAGGGAGGGGAGGAATTTTGCCTGTTTTATTGCCAGTGGTTGATACAGTTTCGTATGAAATGACATGTTCTCCATTTGTGCATGAATAACACAGTTCTTTAATTACAAGGGCTGGCAGTGACTACACAATAATGAATGAAGGGGATTGGATAGCTCAGAGGGTATTCAAGGGTACATGAAATTGCTATACTCCATCTAGTCCAGTATTCTGTCTGTGATAGTGGCCAGCACCAGATGCTTCAGAAGAAGGTGTGAGAAATGCCACTGTAGACAGATGTGGAATCATCTACCCCTATGAAGGTCGCATCCTCAACTCTAATAGTAGCCTTAAACCCTAAAGCATGATGTTTAATATCCCATCCAAATTGCTTGTTAATATTAACAATTATAACTCTGGGTATTCTTGTTTATCCATATACATTTTAAATTTGCTAAATTCTTGGTCTCAGTAATATCCAGTGGCAATAAATTCCTCAGTCTAAATATGCATTGCATGAGGAAATATTTCCATTTATCAGTTTTGAATTTGCAGCCTTTCGATTTCATTGAATGCTCTCTTGTTCTTACGTTATGAGACAAGGGAACAGAAACTCCCAATCTACCTTCTCTAGACCATTCATTATTTTATATACTTTGATAATGTCCCCTTATTCATCTTTTTTTCTAATGTAAACAATCCCAGTTGCTTCCATCTTTTTATGAGAGCTTTTCCATGTCCTTACTCCATACCTGTATCCATCTCAGTGCCCCCTCTAACTCTTCAATACCCCTATTTTAAGATGTCACCAGTACTGCACACAATATTCCAGAGGAGAACCTCTGATTTATACAATAGCATGAGAATATTTTCTGTATTACTTTCCATCCCGTTCCTTATACATCATCTTTTCTCTTATGATTGCAGTTGCCCAATAAGCAGAGCGCTTTTCCACAGTAATGCAAAGTTCCCTTTCCAGAGTTGTTACAGTTAATTTAGAACCCTGAAAGGGTAAGGATGGTCTTGCTGTTAAATTGCAGGAACAAGAGTCAGTTATATTCTGTTTTGCCATTTTATGCATGGCCTTTGCAAGTCAATTAGTTCCAATGTGTATGTTTAAAGTTAGACAACTAAAATCTGTAGTTAGCTAAGTTGCTACCTTAGCTGGATTCTGAACTATGCATTTAGCTTCATGATGAGCCAGCTCAGCAGAACAGGGGAAGATTTACCCCAGGAGAGGATTTTCAGTCAGTGCAACCCTAGGGGACATAACCAACCTTTGGCTAAGTGGAGTCTGGTATATCAGGGATGCACTGTATTGTGTGCATCAGTGGATATATATGTTAACATTTTGTTTTATTTCCCCAAACATCTGTATTTTCGCTTTCCTGTCTTCAGTGTGTCTCACTGTTAAAGCACATTATGAAAAAGCACAATAGGCATTTCCTTTATTTCAAGACTCTTTTAGACCGTTGCTGACTATTAGATCCCAAAAGCTAAGATTTGACACACAAACTGTCAGACCTGTACGAGGAAGTGGGCATGGAGAGGGTGAGCAGTGTATAACAGACTCCGTTTTTAATAGACTTTTTAATTGTTTATATATGTATTCTCTGTGTGTGTGTGTATCTGTATATGTAAATATAAACCCTCCAAAGTACCGAAATAGAATAATCTAAGTGTGTAAACCTGCTTAAGAGTGTCCACATAGGAGTTTATGCACTAGCTTAACTAAACAGATTTAGAAACTATTTTTCATAGTTTTTTTTTAAGACCAAAAGGACCATTATGATAATTCTCTCCGACTTTCTGTATAGGCCAGAGAACATCACTCAGTAACTTCTGTTTAAACTAGGAGTGAACGTATATTTTAGAAAGACCTCCAATTTGATTTTAAAACTTCAAGAGATGGAGAACCCACCACATCCCTTGGTACGCGACTGTAATGGTTGATTAGCTGTACTGTTAAAAATTTCCATTTGAATTTGTCTAGATTCAGCTTCCAGCTATTGGATGTTTGCATGCCTTATGCTAGATTAAATAGCCCTATACTATCAGAAATCTTCTCCCCAGGCACATACCCAATCATTTCCTAATATTCTCTTTGATAAACTAGATTGCTAATGTCTTGTTTTGCTACGGAATCCCAACAAATCTATTGATGAATTGCTTGTTATATTTTTATTAACCACTGAACAGAATATAGCCCAGAGGCAACGGATTCTTCTTAAAAGTCGGGGTGGGGGGGCACAAGGCCCTGCTCCCTTGCCAACCCAGAAGCTAAAGCCTTTCTGGGGAACCTGTGCCCCTCCACCTGCCCTGGATGGTGGGATATGAGTCGGTGGCTGCTCTCAGTCCCCTCCCCCCACCCCCGGCAGGTGGAATCATAGAATCATAGAAGGTTAGGGTTGGAAGGGACCTCAGGAGGTCATCTAGTCCAACCCCCTGCTCAAAGCAGGACCAATCCCCAATTTTTGCCCCAGATCCTAAATGGCCCCTTCAAGGATTGAACTCACAACCCTGGGTTTAGCAAGGCCAATGCTCAAACCACTGAGCGAGAGCCAGTGAATCCATGGGTATGCATATCCATAAATCATTCCTCCTTGGAAGTGGTGATTTGCCCTGATTCTACTGTCTCATCCATGGAGCAGGTTCACTACCCTTCTGTGGCATAGCAAGGAGAATTCCATCCCTTGCAGACCTCCTTCGCACGCAGCCTGACTGCTTGGGTGCTAGGATGACCATTTGTTTCAACATAGTCATTCTTGCAACACATCCAGTTAGAGGGATACAATAGTGCCTTTTTAAAAGATCGGATGAATATGAGAGAGAAAAAAATTCTCACCAATTTCCAAACAATGAGATCTATGCTCTAAATTGTAAATGCTGTATATGGCACATTCCTGCTCAATCCCATCAGCCATATATCATCAATCTCTATTTGCCTTTTCATTGGCTTTTAATCTGAATCACCAATAATGCCAGGGAGAAAAACCACAGAGAGATGTAGAGGCCATTTTCCATACAATGTTAGTTTTATGTGTAAAGGTACTGATAGCTACACTAAAAAAGCATAGATTTCAATGTTTATTATAAAGAAACTCAAAATCTATATAAACAAAGATACTCCTATAATTTCTAGTGCTGACACTTTTGATGGGATACTTGTGCTTTAAATCAGTAGTCTATGAAAATGAAGGCCAATTATTGTAAGTTACACGTGTAATCATCTTTAAGTTGAAAATGGAACCCCTTTGAAAAGATCAAATTTATAATTATTTCAATTGACAAAAATTACATGCGTTGTTTTGAATGAATCTTATTGGGGTGTTCTAATCAAGCACAAATAAACTTTGTAAATAAGTAATTGAAAAGTATGTATTTTTCCATAAATAAAATAAAAATTGGACTGCCCTCTATTAATTACCTCAATGCCCGTTTTTTTTATTGTCATAAAAGAAATTGTTTTTAACTGATCACATTTATTGTGCAAGTGAGATTTCAGTGTTGTCATGGATGATTCCAATGCATACAGGAAATGTATCTGAGGGCTTATCTATACTGGCACTTTACAGGGCTGCAACTTTCTTGCTTGGGGTGTGAAAAAATAACCCCCCGAGCACAGCAAGCTTCAGCACTGTTAAGCGCCAGTGTAGACAGTGCACCAGTGCTGGGAGCCATGTCCCTTGTGGAGGTGGTTTTTTTTAGAGCACTGGGAGAACGCTTTAACGTTGCCAGTGTAGACTAGCCCTAACTCATTGAGCATCATATTTCATAAAAGTGGTACCTATCATACATGGTTCTTTCATTAGGAAAAGCAAATGGGGCACTGCATTATGATTATTCATAGAAAGCATATGCGGCATCGTGCTAAACAAAAGGGCAGCTTTATGGTGCATGAAGAACACACACATCTAATCATCATTTTGGCAGGAAAGTGGCAAAAATAACATATTCTGAAAAAAGAAATACATATGGATTGAAAATCCAGGTACTCTAGTCACTTTCTTGGCAAGATCAAGACACATGCTAGACATCACCATTTGCCCAAGCACTTGCTTTTGCATGGAAAACGCTACCTCTTGTTTGCTTACGGTCTGTAAAATCACAGGTTTCAGAGTAGCAGCCGTGTTAGTCTGTATTCGCAAAAAGAAAAGGAGTACTTGTGGCACCTTAGAGACTAACAAATTTATTAGAGCATAAGCTTTCGTGAGCTACAGCTCACTTCATAAATGTTGCTGGTGCCATTTAGGCACAGGCTATAATTATACCCCTTTGTATGCTGGCTATGGGTTGTGGCACTGCCTTCTGTTCATCCCCACTTGAGGCACTGACTACCCCCAGAGGGTAGGGATAGAGAATCCTTAACCCCGGGTCTTGAATTCTGCCTGGCAAGGTTCCTCATGCCCCCTGTATCCAAACTTCACACTAGTGTAAGAAGCAGACAGACTCTAGCACTTAGATTCTAAGCACCTCAGAGCTGGGACCTTATCTCCTTGTTTGCTCAAGGGACATTTGATAAATAATAGAAATAATCATTCTTGAACACAAATAAGGCAGCTGGTGGGGTTCTATATTTCCTCTGTTTTGTCTAAGTCCTGTTTGCCGCCTCTAACAAGCTCTGCTCCCATTCAGGTTAGCTCCATACACTGAATTGCTTGTTGTTGTAAGTCCGGTTACCAGGCATCCAGTTTTCAACTGGAATGTCCAGTTGAAAAGGGACCCTGGTGGCTCCAGTCAGCACCACTGACCAGGCCTCAAAAAGTCAGGTTGGCGGCACAGTGAGGCTAAGGCAGGCTCCCTGTGGCTCCCGTAAGCGGCTGGCATATCCGGCCCCTAGGTGGAGGGGCGGCCAGAGAGGCTCCATGTGCTGCCCCCACCCTGAGCGCCAGGAACCGCGGCCAATGGGAGCTTCAGGGGTGGTGCCTGCAGCCACAGGCAGCATGCAGAGCGCCCTGGCTGCCCCTTTGCCTAGGAGCCGGACATGCCAGCTGCTTCCAGGAGCCGCATCAAGTAAGCACTGTCCGGAGTCGCACCCTGAATATACAACCCAGGTCAGAACCCTCTCCTGCACCCTAACTCCCTCCCAGAACCCACACCCTGAACCCGCACCAGAACCCCAACCCCCCGCCCCAGCCTTGAGCCCCCTCTCTGCACTCTTCCTGCACCCCAACCTCCTGCCCCAGCCCTTCCTCCTGCACTCCAACCCCTTGCCCCAGCCCAGAGCCCCCTCTTGCACCCCAAACCCAGAGCCTACCTCCCAGCTGGAGCCTGCATCTCCTCCCACACCCAACCCCTTGCCCCAGCCCAGAGCCCCCTCTTGCACCCCAAACCCAGAGCCTACCTCCCAGCTGGAGCCTGCATCTCCTCCCACACCCAACCCCCTGCCCCAGTCCTGAGCCCCCTCCTGCACCCCAAACTCCTCATCCCCGGCCCCACCACAAACCCAGCTGGAGCCCTCACCTCAATCCTCTGCCCCAGCCCAGTGAAAGTGAGTAAAGGTGGGGGAGAGTGAGAGTCTGAGGGAGGGGGGATGGAGTGAGCAGGGGGGTGGGGCCTCAGAGAAGGGGAAGGGGTGGGGCCTTAGGGAATGGGTGGGGGTAGGTGGTGGAACAGGGGTGTTTGGTTTTTGTGCAATTAGGAATCTGGCAACCCTCGTTGTAGGAAACTAGGAAACTAACTACACAGGAACAGCAGATCCAGTCGTTCAATATGTGTTTCAGATAAGTCATTTGGTAACTATGATACAAAAAATGATGTTTTTGGAAACTTAAACTAAATTGGAAACATCAGGTAAAAAGACTGCTTCTACAGCTTATCATTGAAATTCGCCCTGCCACTCTCACATAGATTCAGCTTGGGTGTTTGTGACCTAAATCTTTGTAAGTAGTTAGGGTAAAGAATTACCACGGAAGAGCATGTATTTTTCCACTATGTACAACAAGAAGTGGGTAGCAGCCAATACAGATTGGGCACATCCCTAATTATAATCTCATGATCCTCCCACAATGCCACTTGCAGAGCTTCATTATATTTCATAGCATGTTATGCTCGGAGAGAACAGCTTTATAAATGCATATTTCGAATGATCATATAGCTGAAACAGCTACAAAATATCTATCTGAAACACAGATTTTTCTCATGGAGGCCTGGATATATCAAGATCAGCTGAATGCACTTGAAACATTATTGTTTTGTTAAATAATATTTACAATGTGGCTCATGGCCATATGAGAATTCTTTATTTTCAGCAATACAAGGGAGGGAACACCCAAATTTGGGTGGAAGGTTAGTTAACTTTGAGACTAAAATGAGTGAAGTCCCTCAGGGAGGGATATTTGAGTGATGAATATGAAGCCCATTGAAGTAAGTAGGAGTTTCACAACTGATCTCAGTGGAAGCAGGATTGGGTCATAACATTAATAGTAAAAAAACACTTCTAACTCTGGCTGACCTCACTTACTAAAATTGGGCACAATGAGAATAATGAGGTCTGTAGTTTCAAGACACAGTCTGGGTTTTGTTTAATCAGAAGTGGTTTTAATTTTAATTGACTCCTGTATTGAACTGTTTTCTTCATTTTCATTAATCCTAGATTTATTTGAATTTGTGTTTTTAATACTGTCTGTATATGATGTTTTTAAATAACAATTTTAAACACCATAAACATGGTGCTTGAACAATTTTATAGTGGGGGTGCTGAAGGCATGTATTTGGGTTGTTAGTATTTCATCTCTGGGGGGTGTCGCACCTACAATCACAAACTGACAATATATAGCTGTGCAGTTCCCCAATTGCTGCTGTGGCATGATTTTAAATGGCTATGCTAGCCTCCTTCAATATTGTGAGATTTTTAAAATTTGGATTTGTCCTAAATTGGGACAAAATGTCAATCTCAGAATTTTTCACAAGATTAAATGTTACAGATTTTTTTTACCTTATTGAAACATTTTTGACCAGCTGTAAGAAAAAGTTTTAGTCTTTAAAACTCTAACATAAGAGGAGCCCGAAGGGGTTAAAGAACAGTACTGGGCCCAGGTATCTCTGCCCCTCCAGACCTGCAAAGCATGCTCCAACAGAAGAAAGGTTTGAAAAGGGTGTAACTCAGCTCAGAAGAGGGAAGACTTGGGAGGGAGGACAGACATACCCTGAAGGTTCCTGACAAGGACATCCGGGAAGCCTCCTTGAGGTAATGAGACTATGCTGGGGCCAGTTGGGCCTAGTGGCTTGGTTTCCTTTTCTTTTTCTTTTTCTTTTTCATTTGTAATGGACTGAAGTCAGGGGGAGAAAAGCAGGCTTTAGGAAGTGACCCAGGGACTTCTGGGGGTCAGAAACTGTTGACCCTCTTAGGATCCTGGGACAGAGCCTAGTGGAGTGGGCAGGCCCTGGCTCCCATACCAACTGTCCCTATTCATCTCACTGCACCTCTGATTAAAAGAGGAACTGGACTGCAAGACCTACCCACAGGGAGGTAGCACTAAGGATGCTAACCACTAGGCCATGTGACCCTCCAAGGACTCTATTACAAGGGGCCTTCAGTGGAGGACTTTCCAGTAGCCAAGTTCCCCTCTGAGGCAGCTAAAAGGATCTGTGAATACGTTGTGTAGGCTTCTCTACAGGCAAATCAGCATCAAACAGCGAAGGTGATGTCATGGAACTGTTGAGGTTAGTGCTACAGCAACATTCTGGATAGGGTCGTGGGCAATCATTGACTGTTGAAGAGTGACTCTTCATTTTATGCTTTGCACCATGCAGGGGTAAGGTATAAGCCCCCGTTTCAACAGATTACACAGATGTGCTGTGTTGATTGTATATTGGTGCTGAATTAGATTTTGGGTGGCCATTTCTGTGGTGCTTGGTTTCCCAGTTGCCCTGTAAGATTGCCCTATCAGGTCTGATACCTGCAGTTCCTGGGGCTGCCATACATTTTGTCATCTCCTTTTTTGGTTCGGCTGTGTAGTTCTCTCCATTTTTCTTTGTCCTCTGGCTTCCTGTCACTGACTGGGCCCTGACTGCATTGATTTCATTATCTGGCTCCACAGCTGCTATTTTTGTGCTGTAGGTGCATTGCAGGACTGTAGATGCAGCTGAAAGTCATAATGGGCATCTACCTCCAGGAATGGGGGCAACTATCCCACCCATCCCCTGTGAAACTGGGTTTTCACATTGTGCCTTTTAGCTATTAATCTCACTGTACACACTGACACCTGCTCCATATCCTGGCCACCTGCTCCTCGTGTAGCAGTTTCAGCCCTGCCCTGCTCAGGATATTCAGTTTGTCATTGAAAAATTCTCTCCTATTCAGAGTACTGTTGCATATGCAGAGATCATTAGGATATGCAAATGTGATGTTTACATATACACAGGGGGGTTGTGGGTAGGGCGGCCCACACTAGGCTACAGACAGAGATATTTTCATATCTGGGTTTGGAAACTTGACACCATATGAGTGTTCAAATCCCCAGTAAAGCCCTGTCTCCTCTTGGTAACTATTAACAAATTTGCTTCATTCAGCCCAGTAAATGGAGCTGCTTTCTGCCAGTTGCAGCCAGGCATTAGGGAGTGAGCAGAAGAGCCACCAGTTAGTTTCTTAGAAAGTTATTACTGATCTGTTTGATCTTTCCACAGTCTTTGACTCTGAGATAAGCAGATTTCTGGTATATCCAGGTAGCCCAGATTCCGTTTGTGTGTTGAGTAAATTCCTACTTTCCCTGCTCCTTCTCAAGTTGGCATTCAGCTAGAAGTCTTCCATGAGGCACCATGTTTTTGAACAATAGGAGTGTAAATATGACAAGTAATTGTTGAATGTGGTACATGGTTGATGTCAAGTGGTCAGGGTGGTTGTTTTGAGCACAGCTTTTTGTTTTGAGTACCTGAAAAATTAGTCAAGTGTCCTCAGTTCTTGGCCAGTACACAACCAGCTCCCATCCTGTAGCCCATTAAGAGTTCACAGAGTACAACCTAGTATATTGTAGGTGACTCAGCCCCTTGATCAGTGTGATGTTGTGTTCCAACATGCTGCTGTGAGAAGATGTTTCCTGACATTGTCTTGCATTTCTACAAGAAACATGGATTTTGGGTGAAACTATGTTGCCCTAGCCCCTTATCTGTAGCATGTTCCCTCTCTGCACCATTTCACCTGCAGTCAGCTTAGGCAAGTAAACTAAAATGAAGAAAGAAATTAACCATATCCTCTAGGAGCACCTTGCATTCTTTCTGGCTCTCTGTGGGTTCTTCCTATAACGTAGCGTTCACCCATAAGACCAAATATGGTTTCCTGCTTAGTACCGGTGGTCCTGGGGAAGTTGAGTAAACCAGTTGCATTTCACAAGTGGCACAGTAGTGGCTGGCTACCATAGCTTTATATAACAGCTGCCTTCTTTAAAACCTGATGACTGAGCACAGAGATGGAGCCAGAGCACCAAGACGACCTAAAAGGGCACAGAGGTAGCATAGTTTTTTAAAAGACTGAGAAACTCCCACTATCAGTTTTGAAAATGCCTCCAATTTACAGAGTGATCATAAGAGAGGACATGAATTTCCTGCTGTCCATCGCAAATGGTCCCTTGAGTCTCTTAGTGCTTAACAAAATTCAAGTCGACAGTATTTCTATATATAAATATAAAGCCAGGCACGTAATTAGAAAACTCCATGTACCTCACCATTTAAAATCTTAACGTCCATTACTAAACAAGCCCATCATTGCTCCACACATTATTCCATCACCTCGCCAAATAACATAGAGACAAAGGGTTGTTGGACCTAGATTAAGATCTTCAGACTCCTCTCTCATAGGCTATGGAATAACCATATGATGGTGATTATTTCTGGTCACAAAGCCTGGCCCAGATTTCAGCTGATCCGTAGAGAGGAAAGTCTCCATAACACATTAGCAGTCCCCAAAAGAATACAGCCCCCAAACTGATCCTTTTTGAAACCACAGCTTGCTGAATAACTTGTTTTAAATCTAGGGTGTCAGCAGCACTTACAACAGGGAGGATTTTTTGTTGTTTTTTTTCAGAAGTGGATTGGCATGAGCTATTGGAGTACAGGTGGGCTTTGTTCATGTTACAGAATGTGTTTCATTAATTGCACAGCACACTGGCAGATTCCTGCAACGTCTTTCACATTCACTTTTGACAAATGTATGATGTTCAGCAGGCATAAGGTGAAGGGCCACATTGCGGTTCTGTGGGTTGTTATTCTTCTCATTATACTAGCAGTTTTCCTCCTTGTATCACTGAAAATGTTCCTTACAGATAATGATGATATTGATAACAAAGCTATAATTGGAGGTGGGGAGAGGAAGATTACATGACATCTGATTCCAAATGACTAGCCTTCTATATGCTGGATGAATACAGCACTGTAGTCAAATTATTTTTTTGTTCACAGAGGAGGTACCGTATGTACAGTGACAATGAGAGCTCCCTTGCATTGTGTGCTTCAATCCTGATAGGAGTGAGTGCAAGTGTGAAGGCCGTTTCTGAGATACGGATACCCATTGACTAGGAACTTGATTTCAGACCTACCAGTTAATTTCACATTGGCCACTGAGGAACAGCAATCCAGTGGTCATACTTTTTATTCAATACTCATCTGGGCTACTACTGATCTCATGACCTGACCCAGAAGTAAAAAGTGTTTCCGTCCTTTTGCCAGTCTCCTGAGCCATCCAGTCTCTTTCGAAAGCATGTATTTTTAATTTATGACACGATTAACCTTCTATCCCGAGAGACAAAGGTGCTCCAATATTGTGGTGATGAAGGCCATAAGATACCTAGATAAGCAGTCATAAGTAATTAGAGAAATATGAAATAATGGGTACTTTTTTTTTTTTTACTATAAAGGGATTTAAGAATTCCGCAAATAATGGAAAAAAAAAAAAGAGACAAGAAACAAGTACAAGGCCTACATACTCCTGTATAACTTAGAACGCCCAGGCTTTCAACAATGGTTGGTTGTTATGCATTCTGCATAAACTCAGTGCCCTTGGAATCTGGAGGATTGACCAAAATGGCAAGAAACCTCAATGTCATGAATGTGTGTGTGTTTTGGGGGAAGAGTCACCGTCTCCTTAGACAAGTTAATCTTCCAGAGAGAAGAGTTTTCATGAATGTGGGGAGTAGAGGGCATGTTGGGAAGGGAGCTTACATAGCGTCTGCTGAGGAGAAGGATTAATTACTAGTTTTCATGCTTAATGCTTTGAAGATGCTGGAACAAGAATAGCATTGTCTGCAATGCCACACTTTGAGACATCTCCATCCCCCCACAGTGAAGCATCACCCATGCGCTTCCATTCTTAATACCAAAGTACAGTAACTGGTGCATAACTAATAAAGAACTATTTTTGCTTTGATTTAATTTATTTTAAAAAATGTAGACAGTGCATTAGCACTATTACTGGGTGATGCCACGATGCTTGAAAACTATTATGAGAAGAAGCTGAGATTCTATTCAGATTTAAATTGCCAGCATGTTTATATCTTGAAGGATTTTTAGAAGCTGCTTGTTTTTTGTTTGTCCAGCAAGCCTGTTGTGGGAACCTAATGCACTGCTGTATATACTGCTCCCCCCTGAGAAAAAAACAGAAATTAAACAGCTGTAAGCGACCCCACAGCTCAGCCTGTCATTGACCTTTCCTAGGCCCGTGCTATGTTCAGTTTCCCCCTGGGAATTATGTCAGAGGGAAAGGTTTTCATTCTCTCCCTAAGGCAACAGATCTCTTCCTCCCCTCCCCTCCTCTCCCCCCCCCTCCACACACTTAGGACACTGTTACAGCCAGAATCTCTCTAAAAGTACCCCCTTAGACTTGTAAGCAAACTGTTTTAGGCCCACTATTTTGATCATTTCTAAATATATGGAACTTTTCTGACACTGAATAATTATTATGACACATAATAATGTCTTCATTATATAATTGCATGATATATAATGAGCTGCAAAAGTCTATTTCCTCAGCTCTTTGAATATTGAACTTCTGAGATTAATTATGTTGATACTAAAGACACTTTTAATAACATGTACTATGTAAATGTCATTGTTGAGATCAGCTGAGAATATCATTGCCTGAGCAGTTCCTTAAATATTTCAAAATCCCTGTTGTTTTTGTTTGTTCTAGATCAAAGTCTAAAGAAGTATGGTTTTACTTTTCCTTGGAAAATCTCCCCCAATGATGGATGCAATGATGAGGAAGTATTAGAATGATTGGTGAAGCATAGCTGAACTGCCTGGGTCTAATTGCAGTGCAAGAACAAGAACATTGTAAAAAAATGGAACCATTTTATTTTAATAAATGCATCTAAATGTTTAATTCCATCCAATGTATTTTAGTAGATATAAAATGGATTAAATATATTTCTCCGCCTGAAACTGCAGTTAACCCCAACAATTACCCTAATAGCAATGGCAGCTACCATACAACCAACAGCATATCATCATGCCTTGTGATTAGATCTTGTTGATCTCCCGATGCTCTACTTCATATGCACCAGTCTGTAATTCTAATTTAGTGTCATGCAAAGCCACTACCAATTTGTTTTAGTTCAGTGGGAGTGATAAACTAATGTAACTAGGCACAATGCCCACTCTGAGAAACCATTAATTGTCAGCATGAAGACAGCTATCAGCATGACTGATATAATGACAGTTGGCTTGTGGGCACACTCATCACCTGTGCCTTCCATGATTCTATTTAAAGAAGCAGTTATGGAAGTTTGGGAAGTAGCACAAATGTATGTTCTTTATCTATAATTGGATGCATTGCATATGCTTGCTTTGCTGGTGGCAACCTTTTGTGAAGAGAATCATAGCTGTTGTTTTTGGGTTGAGTTTGCATGAGAAATTTTAGTTCACTGGAGAAGACAGACAGAACACAAACATCTCCCCTGCTGAAATCATTCTAATGAAAGAGGAAACAGTTTGAACTATTTTATGTACTAAAATAATGGGATAGATGCCTTTTTAAAATTTGACTTTTAAATTTTTTGTTTTTTAAAATGTTGGCTCTTGTTTTCGAACAATGTAAAAAGGGAGGGGGAGCTACAATGAAATTAGCATGCATATTACATTTGTTAAAATGTGGCCTAAATATTGTGCTTCAGCCATTGTGATTTGCAGCTGTAATGGGCCACAGAAAGCTAACCCCAGCCATTGTGATTTGCAGCTGTAATGGGCCACAGAAAGTTAACCCCGTGCTATTCCCACACACATTGTTAGTGATAGTGTTTGAGACGTTAACATACAGTGTTTGCCGGTATAAAATCTTTGTTTCACCATAGTGGCTGATGGGATGGTAAACAGGGGCAATAGTAATAGTATTACTATTGTAATACTAATAGTAATTTTTTTCTTGCCAATTGCATGAAATATCCACAGCAACCCACCTTCAATCTCCTTTTTCTTTGCCATGGCCCAAATTGTTGTGCATTTAGCTTGCTCATCCTCTGAGGCCCTTCCTCTTGATTGACACCCTCAGAGTGAAATCCTGCTCCTGCCTCTGGCTTCAGATGACTATTCTGTTGTCTCTCACAACAAAGCAAGTACTGGTGTTTATGCATTATTATACAGTAGAACAGTACATGCTTGTATACTGTATATATCCTTTCCCTCTTCACAGTTCATAGAGTTACTATGGGACTAAGAAATGAGCTATGACAAATGTAGGTTTTGAATTTGCAATCTAATACCTAAAAGCACAGATTCTTTATGTAGGTCATGTACCTAGTTCTCCATTGTATACGGGAACTGGACTTATTTAGTCTATAGAAGAGAAGAGTGAAGCAGGATTTGTTATGTAGCCTTCAAGTACCTGAAGAGGGGTTCCAAAGAGGATGGAGCTAGGCTGTTCTCAGGGGTGGCAAATGACAGAACAAGGAGCAATGGTCTCAAGTTACAGTGCAGGAGGTCTAGGTTGGATATTAGGAAAAACTATTTCACTAGGAGGGTGGTGAAGCACTGGAATGGGTTACCTAGGGAAGTGGTGGAATCTCCATCCTTAGAGATTTTTAAGGCCCAGCTTGACAAAGCCCTGACTGGGATGATTTAGTTGGTCCTGCTTTGAGCAACTGGTTGGACTAGATGACCTCCTGAGGTCTCTTCCAACCCTAATCGTCTATGATTCTAAACAATATTTTACAATATTTAAGATATTTCAGGATTGCAAGATTATCAACCTGAAAGGCTAATGTATAACAAAAATAAGTCAAAAATGGGAAATATTAATGACATGTAAAACAAGAAGTTTTCACAAGTTTTATCAGGGGCATAATTTGGCTTTCCTTTTCTAATGGCTATCATACAGGCCTAGAGAAATAAAATAAAATAGGAAGTACACTAAAGAAACATGACATCATTTTTCCATAACAGTCATAGTTTTCATTGAGATAAGAGTAGCAGACAAGCTGTGGTGAGCAGGATGTTGTAAAGATTTGAAGTGTTTGACTTAGGGCTTGTCTAAAATAGAAGCACTACAATGGCACAGCTGCAGCGCGTCTGGTGAAGATGCTCTATGTGGCTTGGAGAGAGCTCTCCTGTGAGCATAATAAATACACCTCCATGAGAGGTGGTAGCTATGTTGGCAGGAGAAGCTCTCCCATTGACATAACACTGTCTGCACCGGTGCTTAGGTCAGTGTAACTTACGTCACTCAGGGGGTGGCCCATGGCTTATTCACACCACTGAGAGACATAAGTTATATCAACGCAAGTGGTAGAGTAGACCAAGCCTTAAACTTGGTGTGACCACAGTATTGGCAGCTGAGTATACAGGCAAATTCCACCACCCACCACTTTCCCTTCACAAAATGTATCATTAAAGAGTTCGGAAGAAAGAGCATATCAAGTAAGACAGGAAATAACTCCTGGCATTGCCAACGTTCTGCTTCAGAAAGTTTGGTTAGGGCATCTGCTGAAATTAGCAAATATGCAATCCTTACATAGTCTGTCAGTTCAACAATGACGTTTTCATGCTCTTTCTTTTTATGGATTCTGGAGTGACTCTGTAGTCCAAAGCGTGACACACATGCTCGTGAGCAGATCAGGCAGACAAAGTCATTGGTGAGCATCTTGGTAATTATAGCAGCGGTATGATACTTTTCCCTTGCAGCTAAGAGTCGATTATTTCTGTCCTCCGCAAAGGCCTAGAAAGCTCTGAGTGCTGTGTCTCGCCATGTTGCTCTATTTGATGTAGGCTTCTCAATATCATCTGGTTTTATTGCACCAAAGTGTGTGCTGTTTTTGATGCTGTCCTTGTAGCGCTTTCTGTGCTAGCCTTGATTCCTGTGTCTTTGTGCCAATTCTCCATAGAATTTTTTTCTGGGGAGTCGATATTCAGGCATCCTAATGATTTGTCCATAGTTGGGCTTTTATCAGCATAGCCTCGATGCTTATGGTATTTGACTTTTGGAGAACCTCCAGTTGGTAATTTTGTCTTGCCAGCGGATCTGCATAATGATGCACAGATGGAAGGCCTCTAGCTGTTTGAGATGCAATTTGTATGGTGTCCAGGTCTCACAGCCATAAAGGAGAGATGTGAGCACAAAAGCATGATAAAGTTTTATTTTTGTTGAGAGGGTTATGTTGTGGGATTTCAGGACTTTGCTACGTAGCTTTCCTAATGACTGAGAAGCTTTCTGTATCCTGTTCGTGATTCCTTTCTCAAGAGATCTATCATTGGAGATGTTGCTGCTGAGATAGGTAAGACTGCCAACTTGTTTTATTAGGATTCCACTGATGTGTATGTTGGGGGATATTGCATGGAGCCATAAAGATGATTGGTGCAACACCTCAGTTTTCTCTACGCTTATTGTGAGGCCAAACAATTTTGATACTTCAGCGAAGCGATCTGCAATGCACTGGAGATCTCCCTCTGTGTGTGCTAGGAGGGCACAATCATCCACGAAGAGTGCTTCTCTTAGTAGTAGTTCTGTTACTTTTGTTTTTGCTTTAAGCCTTGTAAGATTGAAGGCTGAGCCATCATGTCTCTATCTGATGTATATACCACTGTTGAGCCCATTTGTAGCATGATTGAGAATTTGGGTGAAGAAAAGGTTGAACAGTATAGGGACAAGAACACTGCCTTGTTTGACTTCATTTGAGATGGGAAAGGAGTCAGTGAGATCTCCATTAAAAAGTATCTGACCTTGCATCCCTTCATGGAATAAATGAATGATCTTTACCAGTTTGGGTGGGCAACCAAGTTTGCTGAGGATCATCAAATATGCAATAGGCAAAAAGTAAAAGCATTATCTTTTAGAAAAGGTAAATTTTACTATTTTCACTCAATGAGGAAAATTGACTGTAGCAAAATTTTGGCCATCCTGTACTGTGCCTGCACATCATGGCCACTCAGAACTTCCTGACAACTGGGGAGTTAAAAATGCTTTCCTCCCCTGGAACCATGTAAAAGGGAAAGGTAATAGCTGTTAGCAGCATAGGACAGTTACTTAGACCTGGACAAATAATTGAAAAAGAATTTGAGTATTTTAATGGATAATGGCTTGATCCAATTCGAATGTTAACGAGAATCTTTCCATGAATATCTATGGACGTGGATTCAGGACCTTGAACTGATGACTGATCTATTCACTCGTATTCCTGGGATGATATTGCCCCTCCCCCCCTTTTTTTTTGGAGTATTGGAATGACTGCCACAAAAACTTTCACAGATGGCAGAAATTTGGAGTATTTTGCTGCCAATGATCATTTGCCTGAAAACTCATTCTAGAGATCTCTTCGTGGATAAGAAGGTGGAAAGGGAAGGAGAGAGGTTTGTCAACAGGAAAAAAAGGTATGGAAGAATGAAAAATAAATAAAGAAATAATGCAATTAACACAATAATGAGTGTTCCCCCGGATGCCATGCCCAAGGCCGATAGATAATACAGCAAGGACATAGGAACACCATTAACAAAGAACAAGTGGTGTGTTGAATGCCTTGTGACTGACAACATAATATAAAATGGAGACCAGCTCATTCATTCCATGCATATGACAGATATATGTGATTATGTAGAGGATAGGAGAAATACACAGTAGCTCATTGGTCAGAGCCCTATCTCTCAAGCAGTTAGGACTATCCATGTACACAATTTCCAGGTCTGAATGTGACAAGAGAAAATTAAATGTAAAGTCTGCTATGTAAATATAGCAGTTAAGATATCCTCTTGCTTCAGTCAGGAAGGAAGTAGCTTAGCTATTTCATGTCCTGTGGCCCAGGACATAGATGTGTATATAATGTTCATTCTGATGCAAAAGAGAATAGAAAAAAATTCAAATGTTCTAAAGTTTGCCAGGTTTGTCTTTCTGTTAAGTCTTAAAGTGTACCCTTTCCCAAGAGCATTAATTCCCCTGTTTATTTCTTCATGTCCTAACCTCTTATTCGTGATAATTAGGAACACAATCAAGGAATATAAACCACAACATGTGACTTGTGTCCAGTCACAAAGTCATTGCTGTATTGTGATACTGCATTCTGTATACACAATGAAATATAGTTCACTAAACCTCCATCAGGTGAAATATACTGAGTTAAATTGTCTGAAGAATTATGAATAATGGATGATTGAAAGAATAATACTCATAATAAACAGTTCACAAAGAAAATAAAAGGTCAAATTTGATGAACAAATTGATTCTAAGATACTTTGACTAGCTCAGACTATTTTGGGCAAGTAAGCAAGTCTGTTTCCTTTCAGTACAATATAGTAGTACGCGCGCACACACACACACACACACACACACACACACGCACAGCTGAGCAAATAAATTGATTTGTTTAGTTTGGGAGGCAATCCAAAAAAATATTAGTTCAGTTCAAAACTATATTGATTTTTTTTTCTCACCAAATTTTTTTACATCATTTTGAGCTGCACAAAATCTTTTACCTTAGAGACTAACAAATTTATTTGCACATAAGCTTTCGTGTGCTACAGCTCAATGCATTTGATGAAGTGAGCTGTAGCTCATGAAAGCTTATGCGCAAATAAATTTGTTAGTCTCTAAGGTGCCACAAGTACTCCTTTTCTTTTTGTGGATACAGACTAACACGGCTGCTACCCTGAAACCTGACAAAATGTTTTGTTTGATCCAAAATATTTTTTTCCCCAGTTTTTCATTTTGGATAATTTTTCAGTGTTTTTCACCATTTGTTTGTTTTTAACAAAAAAAAGAAAAGAAAAGAAAAGAAAAAAAGATGTAAATTTCAAAACAAAACACTGTTTCAAAATTAAAAGTCAAAATGTATGGATTTTCCATACCCCTGAGCAACGTAGTTATATCGACATAAGTTGGTAGTGTAGACCAAATCTCTAAGGGTAGGTCTACAATTAAAACACTACATCGGTGCAGCTGTGCTACTGTAGCACTTGAGTGAAGACACTTCTAAAGCAATGGAAGAGCTTCTCCCATAACCATAGTTAATCTACATCCACAAGAAGTGGCAGCTATGTCGATAGGAGAAGCTCTTTCAACTACATAAAGCTGTATACAGTGTCTCTAATCAGTCCATAATTTTAGTGTCTAGCAAAGTTATGCATTTAAGTTCCCAGGCTCATCTGTTGAAAGGGTTGTGCAGGTTTCCTTTGAGGATGAGAACTGATAGGTCAGATATAAAGTCATTGCTTTCTGAGAAATGTTTACCTACAGGTGATATAGTGATTTTGTCTTTTATCATTTTCCTGTGAGTTCATTCAAGAGTGTAGTGATTGTCTGTCTGGTTTCACCCACATAGTTATTGGGGCATTTAGGCTATGTTTACGCTGCACTTTCGTCAGTCGCAGTTCCCAGCCAATGGGAGCTGAGAAGCCAGTGCTCGGGGCGGGTGCAGCGCACAGAGACGCCTAACCATGCCTCTGCCTAGGAGCAGCAGGGACATGTAAAGCTTGTGGGGAGCCACCTGAGGTGAACACCACCTGGATCCGGCATCCCGAACCTCCTCCCGCACACCAACCCTCTGCCCCGCGCCCCCTACCACACTCAAATTCCCTCCCAGAGTCCGTGTCCGCACCTCCTCCCACACCCAAACTTCCTCCCAGAGACCGCACCCTGCACCCCCTCCCATGCCCCAACCCTCATCCCTTCACCCCACCCCCTCCTGCACTCCGAACCCCTCATGGCCGTTCCTCCACCTAGGAGCAGCAAGGACATGTCACTGCTTCCGGGGAGCCACACGGAGCCTGCCGACCTCATGCCAACTAGACTATAACCGGGCTTTCAGTGAAGATCACAAATGCTGGTTTATAGAGCCTTCCGGCTGGTAAAGTGCCAGGTTAAAAAAAGCTGTGCATTGATCTAAGTGCTACGCCTCTCGCGGAGGTGGAGTTATAAAATTGGTATAGTGAGTAAGTTACATCGGTGGGAGCTACATAACAGTTAGGTTGACCTTGCTGTCTTTATAGGATTTGATGGCCTGTCAGTGCCTAATTCCTCACTTCTTCCTGGTCCTCTCTCTGCTGAGGCTTCAGCCAGCCCACAAAGACCTTACCTTTGTCGTCTTCTAGCTGTGAGGCATTATATTAAAACTTATAATCATTTAATGTGCTAATAAAAAGATTCCTCAACATCTCTTTAAGTCCCACTTAACCAATAGAACAGGAGGGTTTCTGCCGACACCCAGCATTCAATAACAGTCTTCCAGGGGATAGAAAGCAGCCTTAACCGCTGACCCCAGAAGGTATCAGGAGTGGCAGAAGCTCCTTTAGCAGCTGGCTGCTATACTGAGCACCCCGAAAGACTGAACCCTGATATACACTGCAGTATTACTTTGGTATGACTCCTTGCTCGGGTGTGAATAATGGTTTATTACAAAAATCTACAACCCACTAACAACCCCGCTCAACAGCTGCTTCTCTCTTTCCCTCTCTTCATTTCCTCCCTTTGACTTGAGGGGTGTTAATGGGCCATTTCACCTTGAATGGTGCCTTGAAATCTGTGTTAACTACTTAAGCTAAACAATCTGATCCACATTGTATTTAGCTGTGACACTCTGATTCAGTTTCCCAGACCTGAAGAAGATCTCTGTATAAGCTCGAAAACTTGACTCTCACCCCAATAGAAGTTGGTCCAATAAAAGATATTACCACACCCACTGGTTTCTCTGAGAAAGAGAATGGCTTCTGCTGACCCTTTTTAGCACATGGACAGACTCAGCCAATCAGGGGGCCATAAAAGATAACGTTTTACTTTAACCATTCAAGTTTTTGCATCACGTAGCCAATCCCTGCTCAAAATTTGAATATGTCATGGAAATCTGCCTTCAAGTCTTCATGGAAAACTAAATAGTGCCCAAAATTTACATTGGCTGAGGATCTGGCCTTGCATGTTTGTGGAAGCTCTGAACTTAGAGAAGCAAATGTTTATTATTTTTTAATTTTGCATTTACTATCTAGTCTGCTTCCTTTGGAAACCATGTGCTTTATTGGGGAAGACTACTAAATAAAATTTAATGGCAACACTCACAAGAAGCCACTCAGAAAAGCCTAAAACTTTCATCTAGGTTTGCTCAGCTCCATCTTTCTGATGTTAGAAATGAGACAATTTAAGATTTATTGAAAGAATTATAAAGCTCAAACTTTCATAAATCAGCAGCTGCCTTTGTCGGAAAAAGGCAAACCAGCAGTGCCCATTGTTCACTCCGGGCTGAGCTGTCACAGCCTTTACTCAGCCATACAGGGAAGTTAGGGACGTAAGGCCTCTCCTTGCTCTTCCGTTTAGCTCTGTTCATATTACGACTGACTATGGTCGGAGGTGGGTGAGGAGCTATTCACCCGATTTTTCCCACCTCAGAGAGGGAACAGAGAGGAATGAGAGGAGTGCAGCTGGCTGGGTGCATGGTGCAGTCTAAGGATGTAGCATGGAAGGAAATGTGTAAAGAAGTCATGCAGCCTGTGTAGGGCTTGTAATTGAATTAGTATAGCTTAATCCTGTTAGACTAACATAAGAATCAGCAAGTGCCAGTTAGTGTCTGCTCGAGACAACAGCTGCCTGGGTCCTTCCCCGCTAGGTGCTGTGTTGTGTTCTCAGAATACAGCCTGATGCTGCTGCAGTGAATCTGAGCGTGTTGTGAGAGTTGTCTTGTTCCACGGCAAAATGTGGCTCCGAGTCATTATTGGTTCTCTGTTCCGTTTCTGGGGATGTGCCGCTACATGCCACCTCTGAGTGTAAGGTCACAGTCTCTCTCTGAATAATGAAAACACAAATTGTGCCTGACTTCTTCCACTTTGAAAGGGTTTCAAGACAATTTGAAGCAATCTACTGGTGACAATGAATAGCTTCACTTCTGACATTTGTTCAAGGAATAGAAAAGAATGAGGTGGGAGTAAAGAGTAGTGATTTCCTTCTTTATTCAGGAAAGCACTTACGCACATGCCTAACTGAAGTCTGAAAGACCATGGGTTTTACTGTGTCATTTGAAGCTAACACTCTGGACTTGACTCTCTGCTATTTAGGCCTTTGAGTGAAATGCATTCATGGAAGTAATGGTGGTTATAAAACTTGTGGAGTGAAAAATTATTTAATAAAGAAAAAGGTGAATAAAAGTTTATTCTGTCTGCTTTACAACTAGGAAGAAGGGTTCACAAAATGCTGCTTTCGATGGTGCTATATCTGCCCGGCGAAAGGATATTGTGAGATACTGAAGGTTGTCAGTACTGTAGTGTCTTTCTTAGGAACAGTAAAATATGAGCATGGTCTGACAATATTTTCATACATCAGAATTGAATAGAAGAGGTTGCTCAGTTCAATTATGTACGAAACTCCAAATAATAAATAAATAAATAAGTATCTAGAAGATCCAAATCACTGTAGTTAAATGCCTGCTATTCTCAATATGTCAGTATGTTATTTTGTGGGAGTTAATTTGTATATTCTGCTGACTCACAAAATCTTTTGTTGCTCAAGATCTCCATCTCCAGCTGATATGAAAGAATGTGTACGTTTAAGATCAGTGACCTAATACTTTGGCAGCACTAAACTACCCCTTGTGATATCTGAGTAACCTGGAGTCTTGTCTACCCTGCGGAGAATTCCCCATCATTGCTAACACTCATTTAGTTCCACTGGCATCAGCTGCATTGAGAGCCCTACTGCAGGCCTAAAAATAGTCTAATAATGTCAAGGGAGGATGAGGACTCAGTGATGCCAGAGCTGCCTTGTCTAAACCTTCTTAATAATCTTCCCAAATCAATGAAGGTTAGGAACAGGCGCCTCAGCTAAGCTCAGTACAAGCACACACAATTAGAACAGAAGAAGCTCTGAACTCTTGACATTCATCCATTCCCTCATCACTTCTGCTTTTGTGGAGTACTAGCAAAGGCAGTAGCAGAGAAAATACAATTGGCCATTGAACCCTAGTATAACATCAGAGCAGGCTCCAGGATGTTTCTAGGCAACAAAGTGTTGGTATAGTCTGGTAGGCTGGTAAATTCCTTTAGCTGCACCTGCAAGGCTAGTTTTCTCCTTTCTGAATGCATGTACCTCTGTCTCCACTGGCCACCGTATGTGGCGTACAGAGTATTCACATGTTCACATGTGAGAATAGAGAAGGACACAGTGTCCCTGCAGCCTGTTGCGGCAAATTAGGATGATCAGTCACACAATGACAGTTATAAATTCTATTCTAATGCTCTATAAAGCCAGCCAGGTTGAGGCCAAGGCCACATTGTGTTTCAGAGTCTCTGAGCTCCTGCTGTATTCTGAGCTACCCCTAACCTGCTATACACACCTCCTTTGAGTTGGTGTGTCCTGGTCTCTGAGCTTGGAGAGGTTGGGTGGGTGTTTGAAGGCCAGAAGAGGGGGTTCAGGAAAGATTTTTCAAGATGGGATCCCTGCTGAGTATGGGTTTTGGTTGATTGGTACCCCATATGGGCTCCAGTGTGGGATGGCAGGTGACAACTAGGGATGTGTGGTCAGAGGGGGGTTTATTTCTCTAGTGAGCAGGTTCTCTCAGAGTATTTGGGTGGCCCTTCCGTGATGTGATCTACTTCTCTGGTAGAGTGTCCTTGTTTGGTGAAGCCGGTTTTGAGTGTGTTAAGGTGTATGTCCTGGACTTTCTCCTCAGAGCATATTCTGTGATATCTGAGTATCTGGCTGTAGATAACAGATTTCTTTGTGTTTGGGGTAGTTACTGGATCTATGAAGGTAGTTGTGGTGATCCCTGGTTTATTGTATATATATGTTGTAAGGTTCCATTGTTGAAGCTGATCATGGTGTCCAGGAAATTGATGCTGGTGTAGGAGTGTTGCAGAGAGAGTTTAATGGATGGATTATGGTTGTTGAAGCTGTGGTGGAAATCTATGAAGGAGTTTAAGTTGTCTATCTAGAGTGGGGTGGGGAACCTCCGGCCCGCTGCTTCATTTCTTCTGGCCTGCGGCAAGTCTCCGTGCTGCGGGCCGAAAGCCCCAAGCCTTGGCGCTCCTGCTCCCCACCCCCGCAGGACTAGAACCGTGAGTGCCAGCTCACCAGCATGTCCCTGTAGCCCCTGGGCAGAGGGGCAATCAGGGAAGCTCCGGATATTGCCCTTGCCCCCAGCACCGCCTCCGCAGCTCCATTTGGCCAGGAACTGCGGCCAGTGAGAGCTACGGGTGCGGCACCTGTGGGCACAGGCAGCCCATACCACCCAGAGCTGCCTGGCCCCTCTGCGTAGGGACGGGACGTGCCGGCTGCTTCCAGGAGCAGAGCAGCACAGAACTAGGGCAGGCAGGGAGCCCCCTCCTGAACCCCAATCCCTGCCCCAGCCCTGAGCCTGCTCCCATACTCCAACCCCCTTGACCCCAGCCTTGAGTCCCCTCCTGCACCCCAAACCTCTCATCCTGAGCCTTACCCCAGAGCCTACACCCCAGCCGGAGCCCTCAACTCCTCATCCCAATCTCCTGCCCCAGTCCAGAGCCCCCTCCTGCACACTGAACCCCTCATTTCTGGCCCCACCCCAGAGCCTAGGGGAAGCCCCGAGCCTCCACCCTCCCCCCACTCACCCCCACAGGGATGTGTGTGGCCCCTGGCTGATTTTTTCTGTGGGTCAATGGCCCGATAGAAAAAAGGTTCTCCCCCACCCCAATCTAGAGGACGAAAATCTCAAAGTATCTCAGGTATATCATTGGTTTTATGGTGCATTTGTCCAGAAATTCTTTTTTCAAGGTGGCCCATGAAGAGGTTGACACAGTGGGGAGCCATTCTAGTACCCCTGGCTGTTCCCATGGTTTGGACAAAATGTTTGTTGTTGAATGGAAAATTGTTATGGGTGAGGATGAAATGGGTGTATTTGGGATGGATATCTAGGGGTTGACTTGTAAATATCTATGCTGTCATTGTGAGAGATATTGGTGTACAGGGAGATGACATCAGTGATGGAAAGGATGGTGTTCTAAGGGAGGTTTTAATGTTGCAGTGTTTGTGGAGGAAGTCGGTTGTGTCCTGGAGGAAACAGCCCCTTTGTGGGGTGAGTAATTTAAAGCTGGTTTCTATGAGTTCTGATATTCCTTCAGTCAGAGTGTCATGGCCAGATGCTTGTCATCCCAGACGTGCATAATGATGTCACCACTTGGTGCCTGTTTCCCCAGCCCAAAACTAATGTTCCACTGTGTTCAGCTGCTTCCTGAATGCCAAAAGTAATCTGGTGTTTTTTCTTTCCATTGCACCCAGCAATTCTGATTCCTATTCAGATTGGGTGCTCATGATTTACTCCATGACCATCTGTGACATGTTCATAACAGTGACCACAACAGTAGAGAGCAGTACAGGGTCCATCCTTTCAGACAGCGATGGCTAGCACACAGTAAGCAGGGGCCATGGAAAAATGCCATGAAACGCAGTCGAAAGCCCATGGAATGCTGGGACAGAAAAAAACTGCATCATAGGACGTTGAGCCCGCATGCATGATGCACTGTGATCCACTCCACCGTCCCACAACTCCTAGCTGCAGAAGGTGGCGAGTAGCACGGTGGGATAGCTACCAACAGTGCACTGCTCTCACTGTTGATGCAAGAGCACCAACTGTGAACACACAAAAGTGAGGTAATTAAACCAGTTTCTGATCGTCTGGGTAACTTGCCTCAACAAAACTGTGTAGTGTAGACAAAGCCTCAGAAACACAGTTTGAGCAGTGCTTGCTGTTTTGCAATAGTCCCTGTTGCTCATTCTATCTTTATTGTTATCTACAATACTGAAAGACCAGATACGCTGAAGATCAGACATCCACATAATATAAACTCATCCTAGTCTGAAGACAGGAAGAGAAACCAGTTAAAATTTTGGCTTTCTTTGTGATAGGAGCAACAATGAGAAGAAAATAAGAGCTAAAAATCCCTGCTCCTTTGGGATTTTTTCTTTAACATTTCTTTAACATTTTCCTTGTAAAACAGTATTCTGAGATTAGGGGTGTTCTTGTTTGGAGAGGGAAGCTTGTCTATTTGGGTTATTCCTTACTTAAAAGACTGGCAATGGCCAGATGATATGGGTATGCTTGGGTTCGCTTGCTTGTGTATCTTGGGAAGCATGTAGAAAGTCCCTGGGGTGGGTTCCTTATAGATAAGTTTATAGAATTTCTCTTGGAATTGTTTGGTGAAGGATTTGATGATATCCTTAAATTCCTGAATAAATCATGGTATTGGATCTTCTATTGTCTCAGAGAGAGCAGCAGAAAACTCTGTGCTCTCTGAGAGAGTCTGAAAAAGCCAGGGGCCTATTTATTCCATTCAGGCTTCAAAATTTGAAAGCACAATATTGCACCCACAATTCATTCAGCTCTTTTCTGGCAATTTACTGTGGGTACAAAATTGTGGGAGTCATTCACTGTGACTGTAAAACTATGCCTGCAAAAACAAAAGGAGGGGGGTCAGTTTGAAAAATAAATTCTAGTTTATCTCCTGGTTTGTTGTAGGAAACTGGGCCTGGGTAGGAACCATTCCCAAGGGGCTTTTGAGTCATGTTTCTACTATGAGTACACAGTTGGTAATCCTCCAGGAGCATGTTGCTGCTGCTCCTGCTCTCGGCTACAAGGTGGGCAGGGCGGTTTAACTCCCAATCCAAAAGCCCATCCCGGGACAGAGTGAGTGTTGTCCATCAAAGATACCAGAACACAGTAGCAGGCCATAGGTCCAGCTCACCAGACACTGTAGGGGGAGAAGACGGGAGGGGTGGGGGGGGTGGAATTTTTCAGAGAAAATGGAGTAGAGAAGGGTGGCAAGGAGGCAGGGACTCTTCTTCTTTCTAAACACCAACCAACAGAAGATATGTAAACATGCCACAAAATGGTGCAGCAGCAGGCTTTGAAGCCACTGCATGCCTGGGAACCCAGGGAGACGTTATAGAATGTCTCCCAGTGCTCCACAGGGTGGAGAAGCAACATCTCATGACCCTGCACTATGGTCAGTGCCTAAGTGGGACGGTTTAACCCTAGTCTTTAAAATATTTTAAGAAATTCCAACATCGCTTCAAATAAATAAATATACAAATAGATGGATAAATTTCTTCACACAGTTCATATCAGGTGATTCCCCTCCCCCCAACATTTTCTCACTTGTACCCCCTAGAATATTATTTACTTTGTGTGATGCTTTCTTCCTCACTAATCTGTGTTTTAAATATTTTATGTATGTCATAAAGAAGGGGGGCTTTTCTTCAATGGTTTTTCCCTGTGCAGAGAGGGCAGTTTACCTTTACCAGGCTTTATAATTGCATTTTAGCAGAGCCCTAATTTTTAGGGAAATCATAGATTAGCATAGATTTCCCATGAAAACATTGGTATTTTAAGTAGAAGGGTTGGTTTATCAAAATATTTGGTATCCTAAACTGAGGGGTTGTTTTCTGAGCTCTGGATTGACTAGCTCAGATATTCTTCCAGATTCATGACCAATTACTTTAGAAGTTAACCCATCTGTCCTGGTGAAATATAGGGGCAATAATTGGCATGGTGAACAGTTCAAACCCAAGTAATGTTAATGGGAGCATCAAGGCTTCTTTTCTACAGCTCAGTCTAGATAAGTCACCCTTTTGTGAACTTGTCTGGTTGTGCCACAAAAAGCCACAACCTCAGAAAAGCTGGTTTGGTTGGCAGTTAAATGTCATTTCCATAATTACTCTTTTTGGAGACAATAGTTAATGGCAGAAGCTTGCAGTCCATGGCTTGCAGTAGAGCTGTTTGACACATGCATAAGGAAATCCCAAACCAGAATGAAACTTGCTTTTTATGGGGTTTTATTCCAAATCTGAAACTCAGGCTGGGTTTACCTAAAGATTTGCCCAGGCCCTCAGCCCTATCTTCAAACCTTCAAATGCTTTATGGTTTCTGATATAACACGTACATTGGTGTGGTTTCTGATTCCGACCCAAAAATAAGCAAAAGAGGATACACTTGGCTTGTATTTTGTATTTGAATCTGAATCTTTAAAGCAAATCTCAAATGGCACTTAGTCCATGTGAACCAAATTCTGAGGGAGAAATAATAATAATAAATATTTGCACAAATCCCTTAGTGGAGAAGTAGGGCACTTTACCCCAGGGAAATGTGGACCTTGTGAACCAAAACCTCTGAGAGCTATGCAATTCCACTTTAGCAAGAGGTATGTGTTTAAAGAACAAAAGAGGATTCTAAGCAGAGAATATATGTAGGTAGTACTGTTCTTACCTACCAGGTTGTAAGGTATTGTTCAATACAATTAAAATAAGACGGGGGTGAAATTCTAGTCCCACTGAAATAAATGGCAAAACTCTTATTATCTTCACTGGGTCAGAATGTCTCCCAAGATTCCTATGGGAAATGGATCTTATCTCTGACTAAACCTTATTTCTAAAATACAAACTTTGATTATAAAATAGCAGGCTAGACACTGAGTCTAGCTAGGCAACAGTCTGTCTACAAAGATATTGCAACAGCCCTAAGCAGCTGCAGTCTCATTTGTACTGGGAAAGGAGAAGGACAATGACTGGGAAAGGGGCATAGCCAGGGCAGATGGGGATACCCTGATTCATCACATCCCCTCATTGTATCCAGATAATCAACTCAAGGTGCTAACCCCCAGCAAAAATCCCATAGCTGGTGGAAGTAGCACTGCTGACCCTCTGCCAGTAGGTATATCTCCTGGAATGCAGGGGACTTCATTGTTGCAAGATGTCATTTACACCTCCTGATGACAGCAGTAGTGAATCTGATCCATTATTTTTAAACAGCTTTTTGTTTCCCATAGATAGGTTTCTTTCTTTTTCTTTCAGATGAACAGCCTGCACTTCCTGCCTTACACAGCATTAGCTCTACCAGAATTTCAGGAAGTGAATCTATTATCAGTCTTTACAGATGTTTCTTCAACTTGCCCCTCTATGAAGCTAATCTGTTTCCTTTAAAGCTGCAGTGCCCCTTTCTGCTGCTGCTTACAGTGATTCAGAAGCTTCCCAAGTTGTGGCTGCATCTTGCCTCAGCAGCATCTTTCTAAAATTAGGAATGAACATGGGTATATATCTTTGTCACCTCAGGGAAAGTATGTCACTGTGGTTTCCTCGGTAATAAATGTGCTTCTATTGAAAAATAATTAACATCCCCACAAAAATCAAGCCAATCAAGCCCAGAAGTACCCCCCCCCCTTTTTTTAATATGGCCCTAGTATGCAAGGATGAAATTCATCCCTGCATAGAGGATCTGCACAGTCCTATAAACCATGCACATTCCACTTAAGTTCTGTTTTTAAGGCTTAGGAGGAATTTCTATAGACCTTGTTCTGGTCCTCTGCACAGTGGTGAATTTCACCTCAAATTTTTTTATTGAGAGAGATCATAAAAAGATCCTCTATAATTTATCTTGCTAAATGAAACATCCCCTTATGAAAATGTTGGCATAATACACTAATAATACCTAACGGTCCTAGAGCATTTTTCATCATTACATCTCAAAGCACTTTACAAAAATGATAAGTATTGTTGTATCATTGTTGCCATTTTATAGAGGGGGAAACTGAGGCACGGAACAATGAAGTGACTTATACAAGATCTCCCAGCAGGCCAGTGGCAGAGATTGGAATAGAATCAAAGAGGCTGTCCATAAATGATATAACACTTTTTTTACTTTTTTTTTAAGACCCACGCATCCATTGTAATACTGAAACAAACAGCCTGCCATGCAAAATTAAAGACCCACCCACCCATCCTCAATGAATTATGTTATTTACGGAGAGCTCCAAAGTCCCTGAGTCCCAGTCCAATGTACTGTCCAAGTAGGCCACCCTACCTCTTCCCTAGGGATGTTTGATTAGAAATACATGCTGTTCTCAAAAAATGGTGTTTATCTCAAAGCCAACTAATGAGTTATATAGCAATATTCATCCAATTTTTGCAGCATGTCCTGACCCTGGTGCCTTGATATAACCTATTATTCCAGGGCAAATTTTTTTAACTAGATTCCCCACTTTGCCCTCCTGTAGAAAAATGACTGAGTTCATTTTTTTAATGTCTTCTAGCAAAAGTCAGTGGAAGCTTTTCATTTTTATATGTTTAGATAACAAAAGGATACATTAATCTTTTTACGTTTCAAATTGGGTAATCTATCAGGAGTGGTCATCCCCATAGACCTCTGTGCCAATATGTTAATATTGTTGATGTTGGTGGGTATACAATGAAGCATTAACAGCAGGTACTGTAGCTCTCAATACTAAATGCTTCACGCACACAGATTTGACAGATAGCTAAACAAATTGTTTTCATCTAATCTCCTGGTTCCCAGACCTGGGATTAAAGCATGAAGAAACCAATGATACGAAAGTAGAAACTTTAATATATAGCCTTGAAAAATTAATCACAATGTGTCTAGTTCATAATGACTTTGTATGATGAGCTTCGCTTTCCATTCCTGTCAGAACTATTGGTCTTGTTTTAAATTGGACAATTTAACTATTAATGTAAGGCTTAATGACCAGTGTGTATTTCTCTAGTTTCTTACCATGACATATATAACACAGTGATTTCTGCCTAAATATTAACACCAGGAGAGAACAGAGATTAGCTAATCAGAAGAGCATTCACTGATTTAGTTTTGCTGCGGCTGTTGCGTCTGAGGGTTAACAGCAGAGTGCAGTTTTCTAGAGAGAGAGGGATGCCAGTCTTTCTATATGGCCAAATCGTCCTCCCATGAAGTCAATAGCAAAACTCCCAGAATGAAATTCAGCTCTGTGCAAACAGCCGGTAAAGGCCTACTTGCCATTGAAGTCCCATGTGGGCCCTCTGCACAGGAGCAAATTTAACCTACAGTGACTTCAGTAAAGATCAAGAATAAAATTAAACAGAGCGGCTGATCCTGCATTTCTTGCGCTAAACTGTAAGTGGAAAAGAATAACACCTGTATTAGTAATAATCAGAATTAAAATGTCTCATGATGCCTCAAAAATATCCATGTTGACTTGTGCCAAGGTTACAGGGCTGCTTGCATGGCTGCTCCTTCTCCGGTCTCTGACTGCACCCCTCAGGTGTCAGGCCTTCTGCCCTTATGTGCGTGGGGTAGAATTTTGTAATTCTCCAACACTAAGAGCTGCATACAACGACCCATATATGCCAACCATTTTTGACCATGCAGGTCTGACTGGACCCCTGCATTTCCTCCCTTCGGGAGCAGGTGACCAGGGCTATACGCTGACAAGCAGCCACCTTAAAACAAATAGGTTTATTTAGCAAATGGAACAAAGCATTAGAGAAAATGATTTTAAAACAACAAACAGCCTACACGCATATCTAGACTCATCAAATGTTTATGCTTCATTACGCACTAAGGCTATGTCTACACTACAGACTGTATAGCGGCAGTGCCGTTATTGCTGCAGTGGCGCCACGGTAAGGTCTCACGTGTAGCCACTCTATGCCTACAGGAGAGAGATCTCCCATTGGCATAACTAAACCACCCCCTATGAGTGGCGGTAACTATGTCAGAGGGAGAGCATCTCCCATTGTCCATACCAGCGCTTTTGTCAGTGAAATGTATGTCAGTCAGGGGGATGTAACCCTAGGTGGGCTAAAATTGAGTAGGAGACAGTGTTGCCTAGTTGATAGCACTGGATTGAGACTCAGGAGACCTGTGTTCTGCCATTGGTCAGCTGGGTCATTTACGTCCCGTGCCTCAGTTTTCCCATATGCAAAATGGAGGTAATTATACGGACTACCTTTGTAAAGCACTTTGAGATCTATGGATGAAAGCTAGGTGGTCATAGTAGTAGTATAAGTATAGTGTATTTTTAGGCAATTTTTAGAATATATCTTTTATATCCAGTATTTATTCCTAAAGGGTTCTCCTACTGCTGTTCTTGTATGTCAGTAATAATAGGTAATATTTGTAACAATACCTTTGCGTTTTTAGGAGTTGGACCAAAATAACCAAAAGGATTGCATTAATTCTCCATCCCACATATTAATAGAAATAAATATTAATATTTCAAAAGGAAATTCACATTGCTTACCTCAGAGAGATATGTACTAGCTTTTTGAATTTTCCAGTGCTGAACGTTAATGTAACTCTGAAGAAACATTTGTGCTTAGTAACAAAAAACAGCTAGCAAGGAAAGTCATAATACCCACCATTCATCAGAGTTTCAATTCACTTTTGAACTGACAAAATTTGAAAACACTATGTTGGCAAGCTCAAAACCACTGCAGACATAGGAGTACATCTGGCAAGCCTTCTTAGATTTATAGGCCAACAGTTTACATGAGGTCTGCTCTTGCTCAGGATCAGGCCCAGTGTAAATTGTACACCTTTGATCAAGCCTTCAGAATTGCCTAAATAAATGTAGGTGTATGCAGAATAGGGTAAAAAACCCAATGACTTCAGTTTGTCCTCATAGTTAACAAAATTAGATTTTCTCAGCCCTCTTTCCACCATTAGTGTAGAAGATATTGTTTTCTGGATGCAAGTCAGGTGACCAACTTTGAGTCCAAGAGGTTTCCTTGGTATTGTTTTTTCCCATTTCTTTGTTTCATTTAATTCTATCTTTTTCATTTGTTTTTGCTACTCGGTTTCAATCCTATCTTGCAAAGAGACCACTGCAGCCAAACAGCACAATTAACTTTATTGGGTCATTAGCTTGGCACAAGGGGCTGCCCACGTGAATCTAGTTGTAGTATTGGGGCCTTTTATGTCGACGTTCTGAACCAGTGTGTAGAAGGATCCACATGTTAACAAGCCTCACTCATGAACATATTATTTGCAAAAGTGCAGTGTCGTTATTTTATTTTATTAATGGGCGACGGGATGGATCACTTGATGATTACCTGTTCAGTTCATTCCCTCTTGGCATTGGCCACTGTTGGAAGACAGGATACTGGGTTAGATGGACCTTTGGTCTGATCCAGTATGGCCATTCCTATGTTCTTATATGTAAAAATTAGTGGTTTTTTTTAAAGTAAAATATGGACTTGTGAATAAAATCACATAATTAGTTAAGATGATCACAGTTGACTAATTGCTAATAAGTAAACATTCTAGTTCCAGACAACAAGGGGCTCTGCTATAGTTTTCTTCATGTGAGGAGCTCTACAATCCTACAGCTCTTACTATTGCTGGAACCTCCTCAGCCATTAGTCCTGTTTGCAATCCTCTGCCTCATGACTCTATGTATGTTTTGGTGGTGGTTCACTTTGGAAGAGGAGAGATGCAGCTTCCCAAAGAGACCTGGACTCTGTAGGAGTAGGATCTAGATGGGCCTAAAAATATTGGACTTCAAATTCATTACCATTTTCTGTATAGAAAAGCTATTTTAAGTCATTTTAGAGGTTTTTATTTTGCCCTCTAAGCCCTATACAGTTGGGTTTATGGTAACTGAGGAACCTACCTTTCAAGAAGTAGGGATGCTTAAACATTTTATTGGGATTATTTTTAGAATTCTGTAAAACATTCCTAAAATAGATTTTCGGTAACACATAGAGAACACATGATGATGCAGTGCAGTATAAAGATTTTATTGGGACTCATTTGAGATTAACTGTGTAATGCCAGATGCACGCTACTAAACCCTTTGTACCACAAAACATTATCATGTATTCTGTATACCGTACAGAATATATGCATATTGAAGATTTTTATAACAACTGCTCTGTTTCATAAAATAGAAGAATAAAAGATAGAATGAACTGGGAAAACACTTCTTACATTGTCCTGTCGTAATGTGTTCTTGTAACAGACATGCCGAAAACAAAGTTGTATGAATCAAAGAAGATAAGAATTAATTTTAGATTAATTCTCTTGATACACTTCTCTTGCCAGCCTACTGGGAGTCTAAATTAAGTATTCATTTCAGAATTAAATTTAAAAAAGCAGTCTGTGCAATTTTTTATTTTTATACTCTAAGGCACTCAAGAACCTGAATGCCTGAAATCAATTTTATAATAATTATAAAGTCACTGCAACATTTATAGGATCTGTTACAGCTTACAATAAAATACAGTGGCACTTGTGAAGTTCCAATTAAAATGGATCTTTTGGGTACTGGTGATTCATGTCCTTAGAGACTACAAAATTAAACATTTAGAGCTGCACTTCTCTAATTGTAGCAGTCACAGGGGCTAGACCAATCCAATCATTACCAGTCAGCCCTAAACATTTGTATAACCCTGCCCTCTATAGGGCTGATCCTTTGGTGGAGGTGTTGTGAGCTGTGTGTAAGTAAGGTGACCATTTATGTCACTGTTTTAGAGTAGCAGCCGTGTTAGTCTGTATTCGCAAAAAGAAAAGGAGTACTTGTGGCACCTTAGAGACTAACAAATTTATTTGAGCATAAGCTTTCGTGAGCTACAGCTCACTTCATCGATGAAGTGAGCTGTAGCTCACGAAAGCTTATGCTCAAATAAATTTGTTAGTCTCTAAGGTGCCACAAGTACTCCTTTTCTTTATGTCACTGTTGTTACTTTACCGTTACACAATTTTCATACATTTTCTACAAAGTACGTCATGTAAGGTATCAATAGAAAAGTTATGAATTGCTAAGTATGATTATCTTGTTTATATTCATGTCATCTTTGTAGCTGAAGTTATTAGTTATGAATCATAGAATTGGAAGGGACCTTGAGAGTCCAGTCCCCTGCACTCATGGCAGGACTAAGTACTATCTAGACCATCCCTGACAAGTGTTTGTCTAACCTGCTCTTAAAAATCTCCAATGATGGAGATTCCACAACCTCCCTAGGCAATTTATTCCAGTGCTTAATCACCCTGACAGGAAGTTTTTCCTAATGTCCGACCTAAACCTCCCTTGCTGCAATTTAAGCCCATTGCTTCTTGTCCTATCCTCAGAGGTTAAGAAAAACAATGTTTCTTCCTCCTCCTTGTAACAACCTTTTACATGGTTGAAAACTGTTATCATGTCCCCTCTCAGTCTTCTCTTTTCCAGACTAAACAAACCCAATTTTTTCAATCTTCCCTCGTAGGTCATGTTTTCTAGACCTTTAATCATTTCTGTTGCTCTTCTCTGAACTCTCTCCAATTTGCCCACATCCCTTCCTGAAATGTGGCACCCAGAACTGGACACAATACTCCAGTTGAAGCCTAATCAGAGTGGAGTAGAGTGGAAGAATTATTTCTCGTGTCTTGCTTACAACACTCCTGCTAATACATTCCAGAATAATGTTCGGTTTTTTTGCAACAGCGTTACACTGTTGACTCATATTTAGCTTGTGATGCACTATGACCCCCAGATCCCTTTCCACAGTACTCCTTCCTAGGCAGTCATTTCCCATTTTGTATGTGTGCAACTGATTGTGCCTTCCTACACGGAGTACTTTGCATTTGTCCTTATTGAATTTCATCCTATTTACTTCAGACCATTTCTCCAATTTGTCCAGATCATTTTGAATTTTAATCTTATCCTCCAAAGCATTTGCAACCCCTCCCTGGCTATGTATTTGTATATTAAACATGTGTTGTTTTCCTGGGTGACAACCCCCAGATGGATTTACATTAGGGTTAGAGCTATGTTTTGAGATAGGGTGACCAGATAGCAAGTATAAAAAATCAGGACAGGGGGTGGGGGGTAATAGGTGCCTATGTAAGAAAAAGCCCTATGAAACTGGGACATCTGGTCACCCTAGTTGAAGACCCATTAAGGACACTCCACTCTCACAATGTGCCATTGAAGAATCTCATCCCGCCCTGTAGGCCTTTCCTGTGGATGCTTCAGACAGCGAGGAGCAATAGCCACCCCCTGTGATTCAGCAAAACGTGTAGGGGCATGTGATATGCTCATGTGACCCTGGACTCCATCTTGGGCCAGTAACTTTCCATACACAAGGGCTGTGTGGTCTTTGGGACAGTAAATTCTATGCACGTGGCAAAGAATATAAAAAGACACCTGAGACATCTCCATTTTACCTCTTTCCTACTCCAACTTCTCTGGACTATGGATTTACAATTTAAAGGAGCATCTTGAACTATGGAGTGAGGGATCTTCCAATCTTTTGAAAGTTACCAGAGAGACTTTTGAAAGCCAGCAGTCTATTCCATCACTGCTGCAGACCTTATATAAGGACTTTGCAATCATTTGTATGTATATGATCTATTAACCATTTATAACTCTCTTCTTTTATTAATAAATCTTTAATTAGTTTACCAAGGATTGGCTGACAGCATGATATTTGGGTAAGATCTGAGATTCATATTAACCTGGGGATAAGTGTCTGATCCTTTGAGATTAGTAAGAACCTCACATATGGTGAAATGGGTTTTCAGTAACCTCCCACTATATTAGACTTGATTGTCTGGATGGGAGCCAATAGCTGGAATGCTTAAAGGGGACTGTGTTTGGCTTCTGGTTAACCAGTGTGGTACAGCAGAAGCTCTTTTGTTACTGGCTTGGTGAATCTAATTCTAGAATAAACCACTAGTTTTGGGGATTGTCCATCCAATTTCTTGCCATCTGCCTTGAGTGTGGCATTCTAAGTGTTGTCCATCCCAAGGCTTATTCTTAAACTTTTAGTTTTACAGCAACATTAAACTGCTGCAAAACAGCTCTGAAATCAAATGACTGCAGCACCTCTCCTCCTCTAGTGCACAGCAATCATTGCTTTTCAGTCTTCTCATGCACAATCACTTAGAAAATCTAGTTATATAAAGATTATGCAATATACACAATAGAAGATATATCAAATATACAGTGGAAGCACGCTAATTAAAAGACAGTTAAAATTGGTGTGCACTGTTGTAGCCACACTGTGGATTATTTTTCTTATTAGATTCACATCCCGTACCTCATATATTTTTAGAATGGACCTGGGCAATAAAAAAAATGAGTTTTTTGTTTAAATTTAGTTATTGTCAATGAAAATTCTCAGGATACAGCACTGGTATCCTGTGGTAGTTCACAGAACATTTTTCAAATAACTAAAATAATGGTTCTCAAGATGTCACAAAACTATGAGTGAAATCCTGACTTCAGTGGGAGTTTTGCCATTGATTTAAGTGGGGCCAGGAATTCATCTTGCGCAACTTTGGGCTTTTTCATATTCTATGAAGGCTGTGCCACCCTAGCCTACCTTATTAGCCAGATTGATATTTTTATTTATATAGAGAAGCACTTTACTTCACAAGTGGTCCTATTGACTTCAATGGCACGATACATGAAGTAAGGTACAATGTGAGTAAGGGTATCAGAATCTGGCCCTATTCAGGTATTTACATTGATTTTAATTGAACCCTTAAGTGCCAGTCTTACAAAACACTCATGCAAACAGCTAGAAAATGGAAGGCAGCAAACAGGGGAGTCTGAGAAGGAGCGTGTAGGAGGGAGAAAAAACAAAATCAGCATGATCAGGAAAGGCCACATTGCCAATGCCAGCATTGCTCCTGGCTCCTCCACCTGCATCCAGACAGAGAACATGACCATGCATGCTTCTACCTGCGTTCTGCTGTGGATTTGCAGATACTGGCCTGCATTTTCTCCTCATAGAAAGCCAGGCTGGGGAGACCATCCAATGTGAGAGGTGTCTACTGGTAGAATCTCTCAGGAAGCAAGTAGGAGAGCCACAGAAGGTGGTTTAGGCTGAGGAGCATTGTAGCAGGGTGGTCACCCCGCTTCGGCCCTGAAGGGGTTAAAACAGCCCTGAAGAAGGCTATGGCTTGGGAAAGCAGCGAACAGGCTGATTGGGGAAGCAGCCACAGCTGGGCCACGCCCCAATCAGGCCTCAGCTGGCCCTATAAAAAGGCTGCTAGGCAGAAGCTGGTTCACTCTCTTTCTAGCTTTTGAGAGGGAAGGACCTGGCTGCCTGGGAGCTGAGTAGGGACCTGAGGTAGGGCAGCACTGGGGGAAAAGCAGGTGGGTCTGGGGAGCTCCAGCGTGACAACCCCCTAGGCTGCAGGGCCTTTTGCGGGGCCTAAACCAGGTGCTGGGGCTGCAAAGGGGCAGCCTGGGGTGAGGCAGAGGCAGCAGGTCCTATCCCCCCTTGCCAATGGTGAGTGGCCATTACAGGCTGCAGTTGGCCCCAGTGAATGGAGGCTAAATGATGACTGGCAGTAGGTACTGAGGCAAGGTGGGATTAGGAGATTGGGGGTTCCCTGGGGAGGGGAGACTCTGAGATTCAGGGGATACTGCTGGGGCAGAACCCCCAGATAAAGGGGCACTGGGGTCTGGTAGGGACATGGGGGCTGGCGACAGCACTGGTCTGAAGAGGCTGTGCCAGAGCTGGTAAAAAGAGCTAATTCCTGGACAACCAGCAGGAGGCACTGCAGGGGTGAGTCACGTGCTGCTACATGCATCGGAGGAGTTAATTGAAAACATGCATCTGGAGACCTCCAAGTTTGAGGAAGGAAATCCAGCTGGAGAGGACTGCAATAGCACCACCAATGGAGGTGGAAGCTGCTCCTTCATGGGGAAGAACCTGTCTCCTGGTTACTTCTGGCAGCAGACAGTGCTCCACCCCTGCTCCCAGAATGCTCCATCCATAAAGATATAAAACAGGTGTTCTGCCCTGGCAATGAGGGATGAGGAATCTTCCCCCAAAGGGGGAAGAAAAGAAGCCCTGTAACCCCAAGCCTGGGTGGACTGTGGCCACCACTCCTAAGAAGAAACAAAGGTCTGTGACTGCCTCCTAAGGAGGAGGCAACTATCCACAGGCCTGACCTGGAGGTGTGCTGCCTGCTGGAGCCTGTATCCAAGACATTATGGAGGGGACGCCAAATATCATCTGGCTCTCTGACTATATCATGCCTCTCAACCATGCACTAATGGTGTCACCAAGAGGGCTTTGGCTTCCTTGACCATGGGATCATGTTTTGAGAAGGACTGCTCCCCAGAGATGGGATCCACCTATCAGGGAAGGGGAAGAGGAAGAGTATCTTCAGATACATGCTGGCTAACCTAGTGAGGTGGACTTTAAACTAGGTTCAATGGGGGCAGGAGACTCAAGCTCATAGATAAATCCAAAACATAGACACCTGGATGAAGGGTCGTAATCTGGGGGAAACATGGGCAAGCACAGTGGAGACAAAGGAGAGATGAAGGATTACAGAGGGGAAATCTAATAGACATCTAAGATGTTTGTATACTAATGCAAGAAGTTTGGGGAATAAACAGGAAGAACTAGAAATACTAGTGAATAATCACAATTATGACATAATTGGCATCACAGAAATTTGGTGAGATAATTCACATGACTGGAATATTGGTATAGGAGGTACAGCTTGTTCAGGAAGGGCAGCCGGGGGAAAAAGGGAGGAGGCGTCGCACTGTACATCAGAGATGTAAAAACTTGTATTAAGGTTGAGAAAGAAGTGGGAGGAAGACCTGTTGAAAGTCTCTGTTTAAGGATAAAAGGGTTTCAAAGCAAGGGTGATGTCATGGTAAATGTCTACTACAGACCACCTAACCAGGAAGAAGAGGTGGATGAGGCTTTTTTAAACAACTAACAAAATCATCCAAAACACAGGACTTGGTGGTGATTCCCATTGCTGTGATAAGAATCTACACTGAACTACATTGGTGCAGCTGTGCTGCCATATCATTTTAAGTGTAGACATATCCTGACTCTGGGAGCTGAGCTTTAAGAACAACTCTAAATATTGTGTTTAAAATCTTGAGAGTTGTCTACAAATTAGACACATAAGTAGATCTCATTGACTTAATTGGGATTGCTCACATGAAAAAAATGAAGCACACGTGTATTTGCAGTGTCAGGACACAAGTGAGATGCTACACTGTGTTCTATAATGTGTGTTATGATTTTTAAAAACCATTTTCCCAACCTGTAGAGTCTCACTTAGTCAATGAAAATTTTCCATGCAAAGCAGTGACAGGATTGGTCCCATTGTTTTTAAAATGTCTCGTACCTACTTCTTAGAACAGCACACTTTGCAGCATCTTTGGATGTGTGGGATTTCATGAAACAGGTTACATTTTTTTGTGCACAATGGTTGCATGGAGACTAATTTTCTAAATGAACTGTCATTTCTGTGAAGTACAGAGTTTAGTGTGAATAATGGAACAGTGGTATACTTTTCATTTACTTGGTTTAGACAACAGATATAATGGAACCTGTTATATTTATATTATATTTTATAATATAAAGGGACATGTTAAGTAGGACCTCTTGTCTTGGAAAAATAGAAAGTGCAGTGAAGTTTTTGAAATGCTAGTTCAAGTTACGAGGGCACGAGAACAATGACTGACTGGATTTTTTTTTTTTTTTTTTTTGCATCTGTCGAGCAGGTCGAGGCAGCTGTTTTTTGATGGAAGTAAGCTTCTCTTTTAAACAAGTTACATTTGAAAAACACGTGTTTATAAAATAAAGGGAGATGCTTTGTATGTGCCACACAATCACTCATTGTACCAAGTTGTTTGAAAAATGGCTAAAAACATGCTCCTCTGCAGGGAGCTATTTGCAGTAAGGTTGATAAAGTACCACAGATTGGTAATACATGGAGTAATTTTTCTGGTGAAACTATAAAGAAGAGCCTCAGATTAAAAGAAGGAAGGAATGCATAACTCAACCTTTTGCAGAAATTCTGGGTGTTTGTCAATTCCAAAATATAAAGATTTATGTATATTTGATTTATGAGAATGAATAACGATTTTTAGGTCCCCAGAATACTTGGATAATAAGGGAAAATGGGGGCTTTAATGAAGATCCTAGTTTTCCTGCTTATCTTTTAAAGAAATAGCTTTCTGAACATTTTGTTTTTAAATTAAGTCTTGTGAAATGAATAGTTTCTCATTATCCTTATATTATAGCTGGTGCTACAACATGGCTTTCCTTTTGTTCCTGTGTTATAAAGATCATTCAGTTATGACATGGAAAAAACAGGAATACAAGCAGCAGAAATCTACAGTGAATTGTATAACACTATATGGGCCAAACTATGGCCCTGAGGCTATGTCTACATTTGGAGCTAGGGGTGTGATTCCCAGCTCACATAGACATACTCGTGCTAACTCTCCTTGAGCTAGTTTGCTCAAAGTAGTAGGGTAGTCATGGCAGTACAAGTAGTAGTGAGGGCCTAGCTGCCTGAGTGCATACACATTGGATCCTAGTGAGTTTGTGCTCAGGGCAGCTAGCCTGTGCTACTGCTCGCTGCTCCTGTGTTATCACAGCTATACTACGATTTTTAGTGTGCTAGCTCAATGACAGCTTGCATGAGTTTGAATACGCAAACTGGGAATGAACCCCTAACTCTGACTGTAGACATAACCAGATAGTGGTGCATGTGTGGGCAGTATCAATAGCGTTCAGGTGGTGGACAAAGGAGGCACTGTGGGTTTGATCCTGTTTCCAATCAAGTCAATGGATCAAAAATTAACATTATAGAGCAGGCTCAATCCCTTTGCATAAGGTCTAATGCCTCCATGGGAGTGCCTTCCAAAGCAGTGCTTGCTGAACCTGAACTAAAAATGCAGTATGCACTCTGTGTCCCTAGGGCTCTCCAGTCATTAGCTGGTGTGCGAGAGAACCAGACTGTGGTCATGTTGCTGCAGCACTATGCAGCTACACTGGTAGGACCCTATCCTTGTAATCTCTAGATCAGAGGGCCTGTGAAAAGCCTTTAAGCTCTTGCTCATGCCCTCTGCATTGGGATTAACTTCACCCCGGAAGCATGAGTGGCTTCATTGTGCCTGTGTCTTGCACTGGTGTGCTGAGTTGGGAGGGGCTTCCAGCTCCCTGTCCTTCCCCATTTCCAAACAAGTAGAGGGCTGAGACCACCAAGCGTTGACCCCATTGGAATGATGTCAGCAATATTTAATTTTTTTACAGTTAGCATTTTTCTGACAGCCTTCTAACTTTTTAACATGCTGTTCATGTACTGTATAGATAGTAATCTCTTTGCCTGAAGAGGCCTTTAAGTGTTTTTCAGACAAACATGTGTACTGCTTCCTTTTCTTTCCCCAGTGAGTCTCTCTATTTTGACATTTCTCGGCTCCACTGTATGCTGAGTGATTTATTCCTGCATTTTGTTTTGTCCATGTTTGTTCAATTACTTCTGTCGCCCTTACAAACACCATGATTATTCTCTTGCGCTTGTTGCATACTATTAATGACTGGTCCCTCCTTTTTCTGTCTGCAGTAAAACTAATGTAGGCAAAATATTAGACTTAGAAGAGAATTGCTGCCCATAAGCTAAAATTCATATACACTAGTGTGTAACACTTATGGTAAAGCTGCATTAGATTTAGTATAATGTGTTTGCTAGGCAAAGGAAAGATATTAAGGTTATCTGAGGTCAGAACTGGATGTTTAATTAAATTCCTTTCTTCAAACCCATCTCTCATTAGAAATAATGAGCTTACACTTAATACCTGTAAAGTGCCTTTTATTGATTAACTAAAATTAAAGGTGTACAAAATATCTGTACAGGTATTTGAAATGTTAGCATACTGAAAATTCCAAACTGGGCCTTTTTAAAAATAAAATTGCACTAAATCAGAATAATTCTCATTTAGAAATGAGCCCATATCTAAAAGAAATGGTTACTAGATTCCTGTTTCCTTGAAATTACCTGCAAATGGGAAAACTTCAGGTGCATGTAAATTGGCAAAACTAAAATTTCTCAATCTACAATTTCACATAAAACTAAATATTAGTGTTTCTTTTAAAGTTTTCTAGTACAGAAATGTTTACTGCCTCATTTTAACTATTGGCAATTAACCTGGAAATAGCCCTGTCAAGTACTTTCAAACAGGTTTCAGAGTAGCAGCCGTGTTAGTCTGTATCCGCAAAAAGAAAAGGAGTACTTGTGGCACCTTAGACTAACAAATTTATTAGAGCATAAGCTTTCATGAGCTACAGCTCACTTCATCGGATGCATCTGTGGCTGCACTCTACTTTTAGTGTGCTAGCTTCATCAGAGCTAGATGGATATGTCTCCTTGAGCTGGAAATTACACCACTCTAGGGCCGACTAACTCACCATGTAGGCTAGCCCTTAGTCCACTTGAAAGTGTACTAAGCTAAACCACCAGAAGCCTCTTGTAGAGTATGTCTGTGCTGCATTTTAAAGCCTTTGGCAGCAAGTCTCAGAGCCTAGGTCTACAAGGCTCACGCTACGGTGCTAAAAACAGCCACGTAGAGGCTCAGGCTGTTTTTAGCACCGTAGCGTGAGCCCAAGTCTGTAGACCTGGGCTCTGAGACTTGCTGCCACAGGTTTTAAAATGTAGTGTAGAGACATCTTTAGTGCCAATGTGCAGTAAAAGTGTCCACAGGGGAAGTTTGTGCAACATAGCTAGTGTGCTCTAAATTCACACCTTAGCTTTCTGTGCACTAAGTTCCTTATAGAAAAGGAGTACTTGTGGCACCTTAGAGACTAACAAATTTATTAGAGCATAAGCTTTCGTGAGCTACAGCTCACTTCATCGGATGCATTGCATTGCATCCGATGAAGTGAGCTGTAGCTCACGAAAGCTTATGCTCTAATAAATTTGTTAGTCTCTAAGATGCCACAAGTACTCCTTTTCTTTTGCGAATAGAGACTAACACGGCTGCTACTCTGAAACCTGTAACTTATGTAGACAAGCCCTTGCAACTTCACTAGTCTACAAAATATACTATAGCCTTTTACTACTTTCTATTATGAAGAAAAATAGAGGGTGTGACAAAGTCAGACCTGATAGTTCTGGAAGGGAAGTTGAAGACGGGTATATCAGTCTTAGAATGGTTAAAGCCCTTTTTCCTATGAACTGAAAAAGGTTACCCCAGGTTAATTATGGACACCTGAATCTAATTAAGGGCATCATTTAAATGCTTTTATCCCAGTGGTGCCCATTCCCTCTCCAAGATCCCATGTTCCGAGGGGGAACTAAGGAACAGAGAAGCTAAGCTATTTGCCTAGGTTAACTCTGCAGTGGAGCAGGGACTCAAACCTGGGTCTCCTACATACCAGGCCAGTGCCCCAACTACCAGGCCCTCAGTCCTCTCCATATTTAAAAATAGTGAAAAGGGCACAAAGAGGTAAGGAATACAGAACCCTCCCACGGTAATATTTCTAGAAGAGAGCTCTAGGACATGTAAACTCTGCCCAGTTCCCATCTTGGGGTTCCCTTTAAATACTTTTCTCAAGGCCCCATGGTATAAACTCATGCTCCCCAAGAACATGTAGATTCATAACAGGTGAGGCTTCTTCCAACTGGCTGCCTCTAGGAGCTCCATGAATGGAGTTTCCACTACGCAGAGGTGGCCATTGAAAAGGTAATTCAACCTGGGGCTGTATCACTTGCTCAGGAGGATTTCCACTGAGTCCAAGCAACGATGCACATCCCTGGCTCCCAATTTCCCCCTCACGTAGAGGGGTATTCTTGGGTCTGCAGCAGGTGCTTGGGTCTGCAGCAGGTGCTTGGGGATGCTGCTGAAGTGTGAGCCAACATCTTCATCCTCAGGAGGGGTGAGATTTGTGCAGCAAGGTTCCCCTCTCAGCCCATATTTATGGGGAACCTCCCCATGCTGTTGTCGGGCTGCCAATCAGCACTGGCCAGCAGGACCTCATTAACCCCTTTGTTGCTGGGCCAGCATGGGGTATGTACACCCCATGAAAGGGAGATAGTTGGAAAGTAGTAATATTGAAGCTGATGCGCCATGAGGTAGTCGTAGATATGGATTATGATGATGATTGAAAAAGGGAAATATTATGAAGAACTGGTTGAGATTTTTGTCTTCTCTCCCATCAACGACACACAGCCCCTATTCAGCATAGTAGTGTGAAGCCTCAGGATCTTGCTTGACTCTTACTAAGCTTGGATGACCAAGCAGCATCAATTCTAAAAATGCCTTCTTCCACCTCCACCTTGCTAGGAAATTTTGCCCCTTTCTCCCAGACAGTGACCCATGCATTTGTCACCTCCAGATGAATGAATTGTAATTCACTGTATCTGAAGGTGAGTGTATAGATGATGCATAAGGCTCTATCTGGTACAGCAGGCAGCTGCCCACCTTCTCTGTGACTTAAGCCACTATGAGCACATCAGACCCATGTTCAAGTCCCTCCACTGGCCCCCAGTCAGCTCCAGTTGAAGGCTTTGGTTCTAATCTTCAAAGCTATTAATGGATCAAGCCACACCTTCATCGAAGACCAAATTTTGATCTGTCAACCACAATGACAGCTGCACACCTCTGGGACGATGCAGCTCCCAAAGCACAGGACAAATTTACTCCTGAGGGCATTCTGTGCCTAAAAATTCTGTGCACAATATTTTAAAATTCTGCAAGCTGTATTTGTCAATAAATAAATGCAGAGGCTCCAGCATGGCAGCAGGGAGCACAGGCCACTGGCTGCACAAAGGAGGGAGATCACCCTGCAGCACGCCTTCGCGCCCCCCCCCCCCAACCGAGACACAGACTCAGTGGTGAGGTTGCACCTGACCCTGACACAGCATAAGGCCTGGGCCTGCCCCAGAAACACCCTGGGGCCCTGCCCTGGTGCACCAGGTATGGGGCAGGTAGGCTCAACCAGGCAAGATCCAAGTGTGAAAGGGCTCAGTGTGGGGGATCCAGATGTGGGGTGAGAGTGTTCTGTGTGGGACAGTCTGGGTGCAGGCAGCTCAGTGGGGGGGGGTCTAGGCTTGGGGGAATTGGGATGCACAGAAGCTCATGGGTGGGGTTGCTGGTGCAGGGGCAATGGGATTCTGTGGGGGCTTCCAGGTGAAGGTGTTTGGGGCTCGGGGAGGGGTCTGGGTGTGGGGGGCTCAGCTGGGGGGTCTGGGTGCTGGAGGAATAGGGCTTGGTGGGGGGATCTGGGTGAAGGTAGTTGGAGGTCAGTGACATGGGGGTCTGGATGCAGGGGAGTGGTGCTCATCAGTTGGGGTTTGAGTGCAGGAAGCTCAGTGGGGGTGGTCTGGGTGTAGATGTGGGGGTCTAGAGGTGGGGGCTGGGTGAAGGGGTGCTCTAGATGCAGAAGTTGGGTGGGATTTGGGTATGGAGGCTAGGGGGGTTTTGGATGTACTGGGTGAGGCTTGTGGGGGTATCTGGGTATGGGAGGTGCAGATGTGGGGTTGAATAGATGGATGGGGGAGCAGCTCCCCATACAGTGACCCTCTCCTTCTGCAGCTGAGAAGTGTTGAAGGCAGGAAGCAGGTGATGGCTGTAGCAATGAAAAAGAAAACCTATGCAACTTTGTGCTGCGCAGGGCAAGACATTTTGCCAAAAAGCATGGCCCTTCTCTATACATATCACATAAGATGGTCCCTGGGACACAGAGTACAGCACGTGGCCCTGCAGCATCTGAGAAATTTGAGAGACTTCAAAGAGCAGCAAACAATAGTTAAAGGCCTGCAGAGATTGATGTAGTAGGAAAACTATTAAAAGGACTAAATATAGTTGCCCCCAAAAGTTTGGAGCTGAAAATTAAGATCTAGTGATATTTGCCAAGTTCTCTCCATATTATCTACTTTTACTAAATATCAAGGCACAAACTTCACTTGACCAACAGGATAAGAAAGAAAACAATTCATCTCCCTTACTAGTCAATCAGGTAATTCAATTCTTTTCTGTTCTGAAAGCAGCAAAAGATCATCGTCCTAGAAGAGATGAGTGCATGATGATGATGATGGGAAATCATAAAAATGACTTGGATCATTCTTGCCCATGTGAAAGAGTGAAGGGGAAATTAATAGGGATGAATAATATGAATTGGTATGGAAGGGGGTGTCATCTTTCCCCCTTGCAGAGAGGGATTAGGCAGCCCCAGAAACCCAATGATCTTTGAGACCAACTCTGATCTCCTGGAATCTAAGACTGGCAAAGGGCCATCTATATGCCATGTAGTCCCTCTTCTGTGACATACCCCAGTCCCCTCATCAGTGCAGTTCCTTAATTAGGAGCAGTAACTATTATTGCAATAGGCACTGGTTTTCTGGGGCACTAACTCATTTTCCTCAAAAGCTGCTCTGGAACACACAAGAGTAAATCATTTCACTTTGGTCTTTGTTCCTTTCCTAAGTTTTAGTCATTTAATCAATAACATAACTCCTTTAGTAATGTATTTGTAAGCCTAAACATGAGACTGCTGAGGTGAGACCAGGATTTATACATATGGTTAAAGCAAAATAGATTTTGATTTTTATATAGCACCATTCATACACAGGGTAAAGCATATTGACTTCTTGTTGACTGGTATGTGAAAAGAAGATAATAAACTAGCAGTACTATATAAAATATGGAGAGGTTAACAAAATTTTAGTCACTTGGCATCAGATTATGTCCTTTGACAGGACCTTAAAACCTCTCTGGAGTGGAAACAATAGGTTCGGTTTAAAAAAAAAAAAGTTAAAAGTACTCCAGGTGTCTGTGCAGTTTGAGGCAGTTTTAATCACTAAAAAGAAAACAAAGGTGAAACATCATTGGTTCTCAGCCCATGAGCACAATTAGCACACAGCTGCAGCCCATGTGACATTAGCGCGCGCGCGTGTGTGTGTGTGTATATATATATATATATATAAAAATCTCTCTCTCTCCCCTGTGTGGATGTGCCCCACATAACACGGAGAGAGATGGATATGAGGCCCACAATGGTAAATAGGTTGAGAACCACTGCATCAGACTAATCAGAAATTGAATTCTGAGTGTTTCACCTTTTCTGGATCCCTTTTCTAAAATGACTGTTGCAGAAAAATGTGCAGAACACTAGCAGAAATCCTTCAGATGACAAAAAACATTAAGATGTTTAGAGGGAAATGTAATTTTTGCCATAATGCAGTCATTTCTGTCACCTTACCATCACAAACTTAGGTCTACATCAGCTACTTCTGGTCTCCAACTCTACACTTAAAATTTTTGCCAGTATAAGTATTTCAGTTAGGGGCTGTTAAATTTTTACCAAAATAGCCCTAGTGTAGCTACAATTATATTGGTATAAAGATGCCTTGTACAGTTATTCCCCTTCCTGTATGGTAGTAATTAACCTATATAGTGATATACCTTCAACCATGCTAGTGAGGTTGTACTGTTTCAGTTATATTGGTGTAGTTAAAGCAGTACAATTTTTCTAATGTAGACAAGATCTTAGGAACTGAGCAAATACAGACAGACCTCGCAAGTGCTGTGCATTTTACCAATGCCCTGTGAAAGCAACTACACAGGGCCATAACTCCATACCACAGCTATAAAAAAATTGGTTGTTTGGTGGTCAAATTTGAACTCAGGACTTCATGCACCACAACGGAAACACTTCTCTCTTGAACTACAGGGAGTGCCTCCTCTAGCTTGTAGAAGTCGTAAGTTCTTATCCTCTTATGTGAACCAGCTCTAAAAGGGGAAGCAACATACACTGGTCCAGTGTGTTACACTTATGTGCTTGGGTCTTTTAATCCAGCTTTTTCTACAGGCATAACATTTATTTTAGAGTGTTTTTAAAAAAAGAATGAGAGAGGGTGCATGGAGGCTGAGAGACTTGTCTCCAGCCATGGTCACTGTCTGGACTTGCTCAGCGTTTGCCACGAAGCTGTCATAAATAGTAGTAATTTCTCAATACTCCTCGGATAGAATAACTACAAATCACTTATTCCCATGGGGGTGGGGAAGAAGAGAGAAGAATCCTCAGACTTTTCCCATGGAAAAGCCTTAATTACATACCTTCTTACTGCTGCTTAATCTGTTAAAGAGATGCCAGCTCTGTCAAACATTCACCACTGATTCTGTTTCAATTTAAAAAAAAAGTAGAGATGTTCCTTTTAATTTGCTTAATTAAAAATGTTATCACTCAAAAGAAAAACAGATTTCCTTACCCATCTTATTCTTTTCCATTATCAACCTCATCTACCATAGAATATATTTATTTTCCATACTGTTTGGTGTGCAAAACGCTGTTCCTGAATGAGTACCACATTTGCATCCTTGAGCTTTGGCTATTTAGCTTTAGGTACTATTTAGACATTCTTTGAGAGTGTAAAAAATATTTTGACATTTTCCCAAAACCCTTTGGGCTGAAGATACTGATAATTAATGACACATCCAAAATGTGAGCTCCCACCTCATAGTATAGGAATGGAATGATTTTGTTCTTTTTTTCCTCAGTAAGTGTGTGTATTAAACCGAGCCACTTGAAACAGTACTAATTAGCCCACAGAAGTGCGAAAAGATTTTCTAGAGATATGTTTTTCTTTCCCAGAGAATAAAAGGTGTTCAAAGTTGACACCAGTCAAATTAATTGTATGGATGTTTTGCTGACTTATTGTAGTAAACTAATATAAAAGAGTATAAATGATATCACATTTTAAATTAAGTCTCCTGGAATTGCATTTAGTGCTGTCTTTTGAAAGCACTCTAAATGCGACCTCTAAATGAATTGTTGAGTTTAAGGTGTTAGACTCAAGTATGTGCTGAGTATAAGTGAGTTTGTTAATTCTAACATTTTTTTTGTGGTGGCAGTAAAACAGCAATTTCAAGCTTGGCTTTTAGGGCTGGGCTTCTCGAAAGAAACTAAGGGAGTTGGAGATGGTGCCTTGAGCGTCCTTGAAAATCCCAATTCTCTGTCATTACTTGAGTTCATTTAATAGCAAGATCTGTTCCTGTGTGGGCATAATATAATTCACATGCACAGTAGGTTTGATACTTGATACAAATCTACTTGTTAAATACATGTATTTTTGAGTTGGCTGAGTGAAGCAAGCTCTAACATTCAACTTGATGACATTTCTTTGTAACGCAACCTGGTGAGGGGGAGGCGGACAAGTGGAGGCAGGAAGAAATAGGAACCCACAGAGGGCAGGGGTAGAAGTATTGGGAGTGCGGGAGGGGAACAGGGACCTGCAATGGGGTAACTATATGAATGTGCATTGAAGCAGGAAGTGGGAGAAGTGGAGATAGGCAGGGGAAAATGGGGAATGGGGGGGCAGGGACCAGGAGTGGGGGAATGGAAATAGGGATTGGGAAACTGGGGGGAACATAGAGGCCCTGCCATAGGAGGAATGGGGCAGCACACAGAGCCCTTGGCATGGGAGGAAGAGAAATACGGGCGCATACAGAGACCTGGGCATGGAAGGGATGGGGAAAAATGAGGCAGGGCACACAATCCCTGTCAAGGTGGGGAAAAGGGGGATTTGGAGCCTCCCAGCCCTGGGGGAAGGATATGGAAAGTGGGGGGGGAGTTTTGTTTTTTTTTTGCTTGAGAAAGGGAAGGTGAAGATGCTCGATGCACATTCCAGTTTTTTATGCTCTCATGTAAAACTAGCATGTGGCATGTTACAAAGATAATGTTCCTCTTATGTCATTAGTACAGTAGTATTTGGAGCCATTGCCAAGCTCCACAGACATCGTAATTGTCCAAGAATCAGTAACTGTGTGAAATTAGCTTGCTCAGCTGCAAATCAGCTAGTGAGGAAATGGTTCACAAAGGCTGGAATGTGAGGCAATGGGACTTGCATGTCGATAACAGGCACAGCTGGTTGTTCCCAAGTATGTGGCAACAGGTGCTGTGTTCACCATCTTCTTTCTCCATGGAAATGCCACCTTCAACTCCAACCACTTTGAATTCACCCATTGACTTGTACAAAGATTTTGCATTAGACATATCAGGATTCTAAACGTACTCGGAAGCCTTCTATGTTTTTATAGTGCAGTTTGAGGAGGATTAGGTAAACTAATTACCCAAATACTTTAGAGTCTGTCCTACTTTAAACTTAAAAATTTCTTTTGCACTTGAGAGGGCAATTATTTTGTACCAGGCTTCTTAAGTACAGCTGTGTGAGGTTTTCATGCTGAAACCTGAAACCCACTGAAACTTTCTCAATTTTGTTACAAACCTGTAACTTGGGGCAGGTTAATTAAATGTTTTCCAGGATACGTGGGATTTGTGGTGAACCTGCACTGAATACTGAGTGAACACTTGACGACTTGCAGTTTCCATAGTGCCTTTCCTGTGTGAATCTTGAAGTGCTTTAGGTAAGGATGATTATCCCCATTTTGCAGCTGATGAAACTGAAACTCAGAGAGGCACAAAGTGGGGGATTAATGATTTTGCCACCAGTAGGCCCTGAAATAATTGCCGCCCCCATATGAACTTGTTTTAGTCTTTTATAAATTCATTTGAACTAAAATGAATCTAAAATAATTGAACATTTACAAGTTTTTTTATAAATTAAAATTACAAGGATATCAAATATTTATTTTGTTTTATTTTATGTAGATACTTTATTTCTTTTATTGTATGTGAGTAGTAAGTAATTACATTTGTTTACACCTATGCTTTTGAGCGGCAAACTTATTAATTGATTCTGTATAATCCAGAGAAGTTATTAGATCCTTTTCAATTGTCAGGAGAAAGGGAGTTTAATTTTTCTTCACTGAGATTAGCCCTCATAGGTTTTGGTTTTGGTTTTTTTCCCCACCCTTTTCATTTTCCCTTCCTTTTGTAAAGCATTTTTTTTAAACTGAGAACCGCTTAATTTCTTCCTTCCAGTCATATTATTAATGTTTAGGATTGTCGCAAGTATGTTTACTAAATGGTGTTGCACCGTCATTGGTGGTTTCAATATGCGCTATGACTGGTAGAATCACGGCATCACTGATGCTTCAGTTTGGTGCTCAGTTACAATATGAACAAACGATGAATCAGGCATCCGACAGACAGTGGGCTTGTGCAAAAATGCCGCAATTACAAAAATGCTGCTATTATAAATTTGCCCCCCCTGCAAATTTGCCGCCCTAGGCCTAGACATTGTCAGCCAAGGCAATAATACACCATTGGGCTCAAGGCCTGATCCAATGCCCCTGAAGTCAGTGGAATTCTCTTCAATGGACCGTGGAGCAGGCTCTAGATAAGAGTGGTCGGGATTTTTTGGACAAAACACTTTTTTTGTGGGAAGATGCCAGTTTGTCAAAACTGAAATTGTTCATGAGAAGGCATCAGTTTAGATTAATCTACCAACTGGAAGAAAGTTTCAAAATTATTCAGATGGCTCTCTCTGACAGTTTTGAAAGGAAGTTTTATTTTTTAGTTTGAAATGACTTTTTCTTTCAAAATTTGTTAATTTTTGGTTAATAATTAAAAGTGAAAACTCAAGCAAGGTGGCTGAGGTAAAAGATATTGGTTGTCTCTCTAATAGCCTGGGACCAACATGGCTACAACTACGCTGCACAAAATTTAAAACAAACATTTTGAAACTATAGAAACAGAATATGTTGTTTGATCCAATCCAAACTATATTTTGGATTATTGGGTTTGAATTTTTTTGCAACTTCAGCAGGTTTTTTTAGAGGGTTTTATGTACCAATTTAGGAAAGGAAATTTTTTGGAAATCTCAGATTCTCAGTGGACAGGAAAACCATTTCCCACCCAGCTGTAGTGCTCAGAGACTTGGCCATACTCTCTCATAAATCAGTAGAAGAGTGAGAAACAGAACCCATATCTCTTGTCTGTCTCCTATTCCAATCAGTTGGCATTGCTGACTCCCTTAAGTATCTTTTAAGTGTCTTTTCATCATAGCTGCTAGTTTTATTCCTTCATACCTGCTAAGTCTCTCTTGTGCTGCTATCTCCCCAAAAACTACTGCTTCCAAATTCTGGAATCTTTGGACACGAATGAATGTTGCAGCACTGCCTCCTCAGCCAGTAGAAAAAAAAAGGAGTACTTGTGGCACCTTAGAGACTAACAAATTTATTTGAGCATAAGCTTTCATGAGCTACAGCTTACTTCATTGGATGCATTCGGTGGAAAATACAGTGGGGAGATTTATATACACACGAGAGAGAGAGAGAGAGCATGAAACAATGGGTTTTATCATATACACTGTAAGGAGAGTGATCACTTAAGATGAGCTATTACCAGCAGGAAGGGGAGGGGGAGAAGGAGGAAAACCTTTTATGGTGATGATCAAAGTGGGTCATTTCCAGCAGTTAACAAGAATGTCTGAGGAACACTGGGCGGGGGGGAGAAATAATATGGGAAAATAGTTTTACTTTGTGTAATGACCCATCCACTCCCAGTCTCTATTCAAGCCTCAGTTAATTGTATCCAGTTTGCAAATTAATTCCAATTCAGCAGTCCCTCATTGGAGTCTGTTTTTGAAGGTTTTTTTTGTTGAAGGATAGCCACTCTCAGGTCTGTAATCGAGTGACCAGAGAGATTGAAGTGTTCTCCGACTGGTTTTTGAACATTATAATTCTTCACGTCTGATTTGTGTCCATTTATTCTTTTACGTAGAGACTGTCCAATTTGACCAATATACATGGCAGAGGGGCATTGCTGGCACATGATGGCATATATCACATTGGTAGATGCGCAGGTGAATGAGCCTCTGATAGTGTGTCTGATGTGATTAGGCCCTATGATGGCGTCCCCTGAATAAATATGAGGACAGAGTTGGCAACGGGCTTTGTTGCAAGGATAGGTTCCTGGGTTAATGATTCTGTTGTGTGGTTGCTGGTGAGTATTTGCTTCAGGTTGGAGGGCTGTCTGTAAGCAAGAACTGGCCCGTCTCCCAAGACCTGTGAGAGTGATGGGTCGTCCTTCAGGATAGGTTGTAGATCCTTGATAATATGTTGGAGAGGTTTTAGTTGGGGGATGAAGGTGATGACTAGTAGCATTCTGTTATTTTCTTGTTGGGCCTGTCCTGTAGTAGGTGACTTCTGGGTAATCCTCTGGCTCTGTCAATCTGTTTCTTCACTTCAGCAGGTGGGTATTGTAGTTGTAAGAATGCATGATAGAGATCTTGTAGGTGTTTGTCTCTGTCTGAGGGGTTGGAGCAAATGCGGTTATATCGTAGAGCTTGGCTGTAGACAATGGATCGTGTGGTGTGATCTGAATGAAAGCTAGAGGCATGTAGGTAGGAATAGCGGTCAGTTGGTTTCCGATATAGGGTGGTGTTTATGTGACCATCGCTTATTAGCACCGTAGTGTCCAGGAAGTGGATCTCTTGTGTGGACTGGTCCAGGCTGAGGTTGATGATGGGATGGAAATTGTTGAAATCATGGTGGAATTCCTCAAGGGCTTCTTTTCCATGGGTCCAGGTGATGAAGATGTCATCAATGTAGCGCAAGTCACTGTCATCCATAGCTGGGAGGAACTATTGTTGCTGAAAGCACAGTTGTCATCTGTGGGCTAACGAGCCCCACATTGAACCAGGACTGAGAGTAGAGCAATATGAGCTAAGGAGGCCCTGCCCCTCAACAGGTGCAAGGCATATTTGCCATGGAGGAACACTTGAAAAGGACACTGATAGCCCAGGAAAAGGGTGGAATGAGCTGCATGTGGCATAACAAGCAAGGCTAATGTGGATAGCTGTGACAGGAGTTGCAAAGTTTTGTGAAGGCTGCTCTAGCAGAAGGGACTTGGATTCTCTCTCTTGCCCTTCTTTGGGAGCTGAAAGCCCTAAGAGAGACTGACTGACTGAACAGGACAATCGGGAGTCTGCTAAGCCAGCAACCATGCCCCAGACTGAGGCACTTCAGACTGGTGGGAAGTGATCTGGGGGAAACAGTTAGGGGTTGCTCAATTACTGGGCCGAATGCTTTAGTAAACCCCTATGGCCCTGGATTGGACCCGGTGTAGTGAATGGGCATGGGTCCTCTTAACTTGCCATGCTCCCTGTTCCTCCCCCCACCTTTGTAGTGACTGTGCTCTGATTGCTGTAAGCAGAGGGAATAATTGGAGAACGAGGGGGTGATTAGTGATCCCAGAGGAGGTCTCGGCTACAGATTCAGACTGGCCAAAACTGTAAGTCTGACCACTAGGGCAGCTGGTCATCAGACCTTCCTGCTACACCATCACAATCGTCAGTTTGAAATGACCCCACACAGAGAATCCACATTTGGCAAACAAGCACAAGATTTATTTTCCTCATATATCAGCAGGGGAATTCACTGCATAAAATGAAAAGGGAATTTCCCCTGTTCTCCTACAGCTGGCACTAAATATTTAAACAAAGCCTTTACATAAGAGCAAAGTAGATCTGGCTCTAATACCCATCTGCCTCAGAGAACTGCCAAACCTTTAAAATCTGGGTAGGGAGAAAATCAGTCATTTCCAGTTAGCAAATAAAAGCTACTACTGCCAAATATACTTGTGCTTGTTACGCTACTTTTGTCAAGGCATATGAGTTTTGTTATTTGCCTCATGCTCCATTGCATTGAAATTATCCAAGTCTTTAGCATAATGGAGCTAACGTAAATAAATAACTTAAACAGAAAAATCCTGATTTTATGTATATGCTATAAATTGTAACCAGTTTCTACCATCTCTACTGTGTTGATTTAATGGTATAATGATAACATTGCCAGATGGGCCAACTTAATTGCTACTAGCATTTTGAGAAATGATGGTGAAATTGGCAAAAGAAAAAACAAGAAAAACTTGACAAAATATGTTTGAAGCTTGGACAATAGATTAATGACAATTGCACCAGAAGAAGGACTGTAGAGTACAGAGACAAATAGATTATTCTCAAAGATGGCGGGGTCGCGGGGGAGGATGGGGGAGAGAGAGACTGACAAACCCCTCAGTATCCCCATTTGGAAAAGTCTAATTAGTGATGGCTTTACAGAATGTCCCTGTCTTCATCCCCTTTTCATGTGTTATCATACCAAAGTAGGGGCGAGTAGTAATAAGAAAGCAAGCATAAGGGACAGTACTGGGAAGGAACACTATCTAATAGTTAGAATTTGAAACTGGGATACTGCATTGCAAAATGTATTTCATTCTTTTATTTAGTTTTGATTACTGAATTAGAGCCAATGATGGTCTTGTGGCTAACACTAAGGACCAGGGACCAGATTTTTAAAGGTATTTAGCTGCCCTAATGAAACAGATAGGTGCTTAGTGGAATTTTCAGTAGGTGCCTATCTGTAGCTCTAGGTGCCTAAAAATATTTTAAAAATTGATCCTGGATGTCAATTGATGTGGATAATACCTCTGGGTCTGCCACGGGCTTGTTATGTGACCTTTGGCAAATCATGAGTTTAAATTCTCTGCATCTTAGTTTCCCCATCTGAAAAATGATGGGGATTGTAATAAGAAAAGGAGTACTTGTGGCACCTTAGAGACTAACAAATTTATTTGAGCATAAACTTTTGTGAGCTACAGCTCACTTCATTGGATGCATCCAATGAAGTGAGCTGTAGCTCACAAAAGTTTATGCTCAAATAAATTTGTTAGTCTCTAAGGTGCCACAAGTACTCCTTTTCTTTTTGCGAATACAGACTAACATGGCTGCTACTCTGAAACCGGGGATTGTAATGTTTACCCACCTTAGTTTAAAAAAAAATGCTCAGCTCCTTGGATGAAAAGCACTCTACTGTGTAAATAGAAATTATTATTGGGCCTTGTTTTGGAGCCTTCACTCATCCTGGCAGGACACTTACTCAGGCAAGTAGTTCCACTGAGGTAATCAGGATTTCAGCGCGACTTCTCTTTGTGAAAGCTAAACACATGAGTAAGTCTATACAGGATCAGGGACTATACAGCTAAGTGCTCAGCGGGGTAAGTAAGGATTCCACAATCTGGCCCTATATTGTTAATTACATACAAAAATCTGTTTAACAAAATGTTGAGGTTGTGGAGGGAAGCACTCAAAAGTTCGGAAATGCCATAATTAAGGTTGCCTGTGCAATCTTAATTTTGCGCGTGTGTGTGTACACATTATGATACTGCCCTTAATTATATGATCACATACTACTTTTTCTATAGAAAAATACTGCTGCACTTTGTTATCCCTTCAGTTCTTATCCTGGATCTTATAAATACATGGTTATAAAACACTGAGGAAGAAAGTGTGCCAAAGGAGGAAGAGTTTTTCATACCCTTTATCAAACAAACCTGGTTCCCTGTATGAACTGATGATTGCTGGTCCACTCTGATATCCCTCCAACATTTATTCTTGATCTTCTTAGTACATGGATGCTTATTTAAAAAAAAAAAAAAAAAAAAAGTACACAAGTGTGCCATGGAAAGAGACATGCTATTGAAAGGGCCTGTATGTAGTTTTATTGCTACAACTCAAGGGTATTAATAATGCTTCTTGCCTATGCACAAATCATGGCATCTTTCAAAGTTAGTTGGAAGATATGTTTGCAGTTAAAAGGCATAAACCTCCTTCTCCAAAACAGAAGTTCCTGACTATGGAAGAAGGAACACCAAACTACAGATTTGGTGATGGTTTACATCTTCCATCATGCTGGGCAGTACTGCAGCAGAAATTTTGAAACCTATGAAGATGTGTTTATTAAAAATGGCATTAGGAAGCAATTCTGTATCAAACCCTGGCACAAATAACCACCCAAACCCCCAAGAAAGGACTCAAACAGGCACAAATTATGTCCTTGTTAAAGAACATTGTATACTTAATATTATTTCCATAAATGACACTAATTTTACAGAAATAAGTCAATGTAATTATTGTATTTATGGACAATTCACCATATGCAGAAAGAACATCTGATTCCCCTACAATCTGTGCACTTGATGGAGTTAATTTGTATTCATCTTATGCAGTTTCTGAATCCCCTTTCCTAATAGCAATTACTGTAGATATTATTGTGTCTCTTGGTAATAGAACAGGGCATGGGAAGTCCCTGATGGCTGCAAAATTTAAAAACTATTTTCCATTTATGTTTATTACTAAGTGATCTACAGTGCAATCTAATAAATCCTGAGACCAACAATGACATCTATATTACAGCATATAAAATTGTCCACATTGTCCTTGGTTGCGATAGTTTTAAGAAAATATTTCTCTCCAAGCAAGATATTATGTTTCTCATTTCAACTGGCTAGTGCCCCAAATATTACGCTAGATACTCTTATGGTTCTTTAAAAGATTACAAATATATTTTGACAAGATCTTTACTCCTGGAATTACTAATGGCATGCTAATTACATTAGAGGCTGACCGTGTACAACCAATAAAGCTGATTAAGAAACGCTTTTTTCTATTCAAAATGATAACCAGCTTTCAAAATAATATTATAATACTTGTTTAGGAAACATTGTTAATCTGCTTGGTGTTTAGTCTGTTTAACTATGAGACTAGTTCAAAATTCCCTAGGGCAGAGTTTAAATATATCATTTTTGGAAAACAACTTTTCTTTTTATTAATTTGCATTCCTTAACAGTGATGTTGGCTTCAGTGACTGAATTTCTCCATTCTACAGTGTGAAAAAAATCAAATCAGACAAAACAACGTGTTTTGCATTCTGTTTGTTATATGAGATGGCAGCACATCAAGATTTTCAATTCCTATTAACAACTCTAAAATCTAATGGAGCCTAATTCAATGGAAATTCCATTTCTGTTTCTGATAGCCAGAGAGCTTCTTTGGCATTCTGTGGTTTTATGTAGTTCAGCTGGAACCAGATACTGAATCAGCAGATGAAAATGCCTCTCTTGACCATAGGTACCTCTTTCCTTGCTTTGGCTCCATTTCCCCTCTACTAGCAGAACACTGAGATATTCCAGGCCATGCAATGTGACTGATAAAGGCAACGTTGTATAGTATGAACTGAGCATATGCTAAGAACAACAACATTAGCATCACTGAGCAAAACAGCATAAATGTTTATGCTGAATCTATGAAAAGTGAAAAATTGGGCATATTGCCCCCAACTCTTTCATGTGGCAAGATGTTTTTCACCCACAGATTCCTTTCTGTGGGCTGGGGAAGACTACCCAGGAACAGCTTCATCAGATTGCAGAATTTGCTAGGTAAATGTCATTCTTCAGGATTATTAGTCAGCCAATGACAGTTTTTCATGCTATAGAACTACTTATACTCATATTTAATTGGTTGAATGTCGTGTCCTGTAATATCCTGATTGAAAGGTGGCATGGGTGTGATTTCTGTGAAACCAGTTTGAATTGGAATTAATTCCTCATGTCATTCCTAAACTAATCTCTTGTAACAGACACTATTGTGGTTTGGGTTTTTTCCCCTCTAATTTACCTCAGAACGCTTACTTTAACTCCAAACACAACAAAGAGCATTTCCCCTTCCTGTGCATTCAAAACAGATTCTCATGGAAACTAGAGATAGATAAGTTGGTTTTGTCTACATTATTGCCTGGTACAGCCAAGCACATGTCATTGTTTTTCATTTTGCTGACAATTTTTCCTGGGAAATTTTGGCCGGCTCTACTTATTAATCAGATGAGCGAGGAAGCAAATTTCCACTTGTTAGATGGCAATGGGTCACATCCCATGTAATGCTCAGACCCTGAAACCTTGCCATGTGTGTACTACCTTATGTCTTCTTTATAAAAGATGTGAGGAAAACAACTCTGATTCACAGCAGGCCAGTTTTACTCTAGATCTTTCCATCTGATACTGTTTTCCCACTCACTCATAGGACAGGATGCTTCCTTCATTGTTTGTTCAAAAATCAAGAACATTGTAAATGTTCCAGATGTACTCATGGCTCTCTTCAGTTCCCTGGCAGCCTGTTGGCTAATGTCCTGAAAAATGTGAAACATTAGCCTGCCATTAAGTAACCTGTGTGGCACAGATATTTCTCTTACCTGACAAAGAACTTCAGAAACCTTAACTGGGAAGAACAGGACATCAGGAGGAAAGAATATACCAGAGTCACCACTAGGGATGGGCAAACTGTTCTGGATAGAATTAGTTCATTTTCCCACCACTCTGACCCTTCACTTTTGTGTTTAACCAAACATAAGCTGAAAAATTCTGAGTTTCTGAAATGTTTGGATAATACTTTTTAATGATAGACTGTAAGCTATCTGTAGGTCAGAACCAGTAATGCTAAAATTCAGCTACTGGGGACACCCACTGAAGTCCTTCCATTACTTTCATTATCCATTGGTTTGGGTTCTGCAGACTGGAATAGGGTTAGCCAGTGCAACTAAAGTCAATTGGATTTAAGTGCGCTATAGAATCAGAGTCTAAAAGCATACAGAAGTCTGTATTAGAAAACTAATCCACCCCTTGGTAGAGGGCAATAAAAAAAAGTTTAAACTAATCAAAATACCCTTTGAGGACCTTCCAGAACAAAGCTTACAGTATTTGAAATGAACTATTATAATTAAAATATTTCCCATCTGATTCAAGGATTTATATGCCCAATTTTAAATAATATACTCCCTTAGATTACATTTATCCTGAAAATGCAGTCAGGCTATTTTACAATAGAGGCTGAAGGGGTTGTCACTACAACACAGAAATAACATTTACTAAAACTGGATCCAAACATAAAAAAGGTGAAACATTATCAAAGTACATACATTTCCTTAATTTCTTTGGATAGGATTTACAGGCCTGCATTTATGCTCAGAATTGTGTTCTAACTATATTGCCTTTTGCTCCAAGGCTGTAAGTAAATTCAGTGGTTGCATATCAATTTGGCCATATTAACAAGCTGTGAAAAGTAGGTCTAGGTCCATTAGTCTCAGTCTAAAGTTTCTTTTTCAGGTTAACCTTGATGACTTACACCTTGTATACTGTGTTCATTGTAATGTAGAGCAAAGACTGAAGATGATAACTTTGTGAAGGTAGTAATGTGCCATCACCTTCCAAAGTTTGTAGAATCCACTTATGAGCAGCCCATTGGTTGCTAATGAAAAGTTGCCATTAGCTGGCAGTTGCCAAGGAGCAAGGGCTGTAGCCAGGACAGGAAGTGCTGGGATGTGCCTGGCTTCAGCCCTGCAAACCTGCCTGCAGTCAAGACAGCAGCATAGAGGAGGGCTGCAGACTGGATACCAGGGCTTTCCATGGGGTGATGCATGGTGTGGGTGGGGAGGCTGAGGGCAGAGGAGTATGGGGGTGCTGAGGCCCCACAGAGCTTCACAGTAGCTTTCCCTGCAGGGTAGGAGGGGAGGCTATGGGCAGCAGCAGGGAGAGGTATCCTACAGCTCTGTGGACCTTCATTGTCCCTGCTCCCCATAGAAAGCCCTGGCATCTGGGCTGCAGGTCTGATCTGTGATGCTGCCCTGCCAACAGTACCTCCTCCCAGCCCACAGTGCTGGGACACCCCTGTTGAGCAGGGATGCAGCCACTCCCAGTCATTTATATCTTGTGCACTCTCTGGACACAGGCAGATGTGTAGGGCTGCAGCCAGAGAAGGCAAGTCCTAGTGCTTCCTTCCCTGGCTGCTGCCCTGCAAACCTGCCTGCATCCAGGGCCTTTCTTCCCCCCCCCCACCCCAAAAAAAAGCCTCAATGAGTAGCATGCTGTTGCCGATATCTGGATCCCATGAACATTAAAGTCAATGGGACGGGATTGGTTCCTGGCAGAATGTTGCTATTAACTGGAAGTCATTAATATCTTGGATGCTGCCTAATAGCAACCACTGTAACTTCTAATTTGCTCTTCTGAAACAAGTATGAAAATGCCTCTGAATGACAGAGAGAAACAGAAAATATCTCTATGCCTGTATGCTGGAGAGGCAGAATGTGTGTGTACATACGCAAGTAGTCTGTATGCAACTTAAACGTAACAATTCAGTTTATATACATATGCACTAACTCTAGATTAAGGGACATTTTTTCCATGTGTAATATTTATTTCTTATGCTGTTTAAAATAAAATGATACTTCCCTGAGTCACAGTAACTTTGTCAGTACTAAAGCTAAACGGAGCATCAGTATAATAAAAGCAGGAACCAGAACCTAGAGCCAGGTTCTGAATCTGTTTTATTGTTAGCACTAGTTCAAGTTACAATTCATAACTGCCAAAAACTGACAAGCAGGAAACCACACTGTGACTCAAGATGTTCAGCAGTCATCTGTTCACATTTTTAATTTGTGAATTTGATATGCAAATAGTTCCTTTGCCTCTGATGCTGATGTAGTTGAATGGTGCACACTCCCACGCTGATGCATTAATGATCAACTATATGGGGGGGGAGAGGGTTTCAGTCTAAAGTAAGCTCTTGGCTTTATTTATACCCCAGCCATTTGATAGAAGATTTAAAAAAATATGGTAAAGATTGAGCATTGCATCCAGACATTTTATGACAGTGTTGTTACTGTAACTCAGCAGAGTCAAGAAATAGTAGTTATAAAAATTATATGTTAATAAAAATCAGTCATTGTCTAAGTTTGTGCTGCACACAATTCTCCAAGGCTAAATAAACTCAGAAAACTTCCTCTTTTTTTAGATTCTGCCGTGTGAAGTGTTTCTAAAATCAAGGACTTTGCTTCACAATGCATGAAAAGTATGTATCCTGTTAGCTGAACTTTTTTGTGCTGAAGTTAATAACCACTTGATTTTGCTCTTTAAGCACATCGATATTTCACGTAAGGCTCTAAAAAACAGAAAAGACATATGCCCTTCTGTCTTGTTTAACTCTGAGGAGGATATCGTGACTGGGTGTGCACTCAGTCAGATTACTCGAGGAGGTCAGCCTCTTGCACCAAGGGAGCAAAAAGCCCACTTTGCTGCAAGGAGCAGCAGAGCTCCCCTGAGGGCAGGTAGTACGAATACATGAGCCTTCCATCCATAAAAGACTGCTGTCCCCTATTGTTGTTCTCTCCCTCCTATGTGCTCCCCCCCAGTAAATTCCATCGAGGGGGTGGAGAGACCCTTGCAATGAATAAGACCATAATGACCTGGCTCTCACCTTGAACTGGAGTCAAATATAGTAACCACAAAGGGAAAAGGAGTACTTGTGGCACCTTAGAGACTAACAAATTTATTTGAGCATAAGCTTTTGTGAGCTACAGCTCACTTCATCGGATGCATTTAGCTCACGAAAGCTTATGCTCAAATAAATTTGTTAGTCTCTAAGGTGCCACAAGTACTCCTTTTCTTTTTGCGAATACAGACTAACACGGCTGCTACTCTGTAACCACAAAGGGTTTCTTTTCTGAGACTGATTGGATTCATGCAGACCCTGTCACTCCCAGGCCGCCTAGAAGTTGCAGACTAAGGCTTGGTCTACGTTACCAGCTTATGTCAGTATAACTACATCACTCGGGGGTGGAAAATCCACACCTCGCATGACACAGTTATACTGACCTAACTTTCCGTGTATCAACAGGAGGGCTTCTCCCATCAACATAGCTATCACCTCTTGGGGAGATGGAGTATCTACACCCACAGGTAGAAGCTCTCGCCCCTCTTTTCTCTTACTGAATTGTATTTTAGTCGTGAGACAGGGCATTTGGGCTGAGCGGGACACTTTTTAAATAATCTCCCTTAGCTGTTGTTGGTCCATAAGGAAGAGATCTGACTCTTGCTCTAGGGCAGTAGAGGCTTGTTCTGAGGATGTTAAGTGCAGTCCCTGATATTCTCATGTATGCCAGTTGGGCTGGTGGAGTCATTGGGAAAGGGGCTGCCCTAGGCAGCCAAATAAGACCAACACCTGCTTTGGACTAACAAATTTGGATGCATCCAAAGAAGAAGCAGCCAATGAGAATAAAGGGCTACCTCCACAGGCTCCACAGCCACAAAGGCAATGACAGCTAGGGACAGCATTGAGAGGGAGCATGGTCTCAGGGTTAGAACAAAGGGCTGGATGTTAACAGATGAAGTTTTATTCCCAGTTTGGCAACAGACTTGCTGTATGGCCTTGGGCAATTTGCTTGGCCTTTCTGTGGTTGTTTCACTCTCTGTAAAAGTGGGATGATGATAATAGGTGACAAGTACTGACAGTATTGTATAAACAAACATATGAGTAAATCAGGCATCACTAAATGAGTCCTGAGAGGAGTGTCTATCAAAGCAAGAAATACTCTACTGTGTAGGTATGTTAAATAAACATTGTGGCGGTATGTGGGGACTAAACCAAAAGGAACGTGCCATGGTCTTTGATGTTCCTCAAGCTACCGTGTGTGGCAAGAAAAAGATTTAGCACTCAAACCCGACAGACGGCTGAAATGCTAGCACTTGGGATAGAGCAATGCTACTAGCAGGGATGAGGAAAACTAGAGGCCACTCCTATCTCATTGCTAAGACTGGCATGCTCAGGCCCTGAGGTAAGGGCAGAGATGGTTCTGGGACTGTGAGGAAATAGTCCAGGGAAATGTACTGAGAAGTTGGAGAGGATGCAGCACGTCATGGGGGTGGAACCTGGAGTAGTGGTGGGCCTGCGGCCATCTCTCACCCCCACTTGCCACTGAGGTAGTAGCTGGACAGTTGGACTGCAGTACTGGCTCCTAGAACAGGGAAGCACATCGTGTGGTATGGCTGGAGGGCTGTGTCATGAAGAGGATGCCTCAGTCTTTGGAGTGATGGCAGGTGAGATGCTATTGGGAGTGGGCATACTGTCCGGTGGAGCTGATCCCCCAAGACAACCAGCAGAAGGCTCTAGCACGGTGAGTGGAGTCCTACCACAAAGCTAAATGGATTGTGCTTCTTGAGTCACTCACTCTAAGGAATTTTCTGCAGTCCTCCTCATGGCATTTCTCTGAACCTTCTCCAGTTTTTCAAAATCCTTCTTGAATTGTGGGCACCAGAACTGAATACGATATTCCAGTAGTAGTCATCACACCAATGCCAAATACAGAGGTAATATAACCTCTCTACTTCTACTGTTTATGCATCTAAGGATTGCATTAGTCCTTCTGGTTACAGTGTCACCCTGGAAGCTCATGTTTTCAGGGATGTGTTCCCTCCTCCTCCCTGACATCTCTGAGGGCTTTATCCCCGCCATTCTGAATTACTCTATTTTCTATAATCGTTGGAAGGTATCACTAGTATAATGGCCTGTGGGCCAAATTCTGATGGGCTGTAAAGGGGTGTAAGTGAGGTCTGACTTGGATCTGTTAGTCTAGACCTAAAAACAGCCCAAGTAGAGCCTGAGACCTGGTAGCAGAACCAGCATCACTAAAGAGGGGGCATGTTGAATGTATTTTGATTAAAGTTAGGTTTGTTTAATTGGGAATATGGGTTGGTGAGAGGAAGGAAGCATGATCCTTGCATTCAAAAAGTTTAATACTGCACTGAAGTATTTATTCTCCTCTCTGTAGAACAAGAATATGTCTACATTCTCCTGACTGCTCATCCACTATTATTACTGCACACCCACCATCGGAATGCACCTTTGCTTCTACTAATGGTGGTTGACCCCTCCATTTTAGCTTGAGTAGAGAACATTATGACATTATAAGGGTAATGTTAGCAACCGTACTGCAGAACATCTGATTGTTCAGCCAATATCTCTGCCATTAATTGGCTTGGTGTTGCTGGGGGGTGGGGGGGAAGCCACTATGACTAGCAAGCTTTGCTATTTGGAAGGAAAACCGTCTCTAGGCAGTAGTAATATGATTCACAGATGAACTGGAAGAATGGGGAAATATTTCCATTGCTCCAGCAGCTCCCTAAAGGGATGTTATTGCATAAGGTTCAGCAGCTGACTTGGGAAGAAAACAGGAAAAATAGGCAGCATATCCTAGCTGATCTAAACTTTTATTGAATTTCCTGGAGCACTGATTTAAAATTCCTCTCATGAAATATGTAAACATTGAAGCAGTTTGGCAATGCTTATTGCTTCACCCAAAATAAAATATAAACTACAAAAAAAATCCTGACTTTTTTTTCTTAATCAATTGTTCATCATATGATGTGTCCAATGGGATCATTGTTGGTTTGCAAAATTGGATTTTAAAGGGTATATTGGTTATTGTTCCATAATTTAGGTAGTAACTGAAATGTGAAAATGGGTAGAGACATGAGACACTGCCATTTACATTTACTTGTTCTGAACCATGTTGTGAGCTTTATTTGAGGGCTGATTTAAACAGCTTTTCAGAGTCACTAAGCTAGTATAGATAGTATTTTAATGCAGGCTTTTGGGATTTTTGGTGATGGGGTTATGAACTGACTGTAGTAGATAAAACAGTTCCCATAAATCGGTTTGTATATTTTTAAAGAGCAGGCCCCAGAGATTTCAAACACTATTTTTCTCCTAGAATTCTTGTGGAGAAGTAGGACAGGTATATGGATATTGTACGGTTCTCCATTAGCACAAGTTTCCATGTAAATGTTATAAAATATGCCGGGTTTGTCCAGTTCACCTAGGTCAAGAAAACATATAATGAGCTCAGTGAAACTTTATTATGAGTTGAGTTAAAACCCCAGTGAGGTTGATAGGTGTGAACTCACTCTTCAGTTAACATAACTACATGCATAAACCCCAATATAAGACAAAAGCTGTGTGCGAACCCCAGACATTTTTGGTTGAGTATTATTTTTGGTAGGTATGTGAGTGTATGGGTAGGGAGGTCACACAGAAAATGGAAACGGATGAAAACAGAGGGAGAGGTAGAAGCAAAAATTAAATGGCACAGTGTGATGCTGGAAAAAGTAGTTAGAGAGAGCTTTTGGGTCTGGTGTTGGCTAGAAAAAGCATTTCTAAACTAAGGAACCGCTCCTTTTGTTTTTGGTTCTTCCTGCATTTGAAGGAGTGGGACTTTGTATAATCATTGTAAAGAAGCAAGATAACATCAGAGAAAATACCAGACTCCAGCAGTTTCTAGTTCAAATGGAACATTACCACAGGCCCAAAATTTGACTCGCCCCTCAGATCAAAAATAGGCAATTGTATTAAATGATACAGGGCTTGATCTTGTGAGGGTCCGAGGAGCCTCCTATAAGATTCTGAATACTGTCAGCTCCTATTGATTTGTTGTTGTTGTATCTAGAGGTCCCAGCTGAGATCAGGACCCCATTGTGCTAGGCCCTGTATAAATATGTGGTAAGAGAGAGTGCTATCCAGAAGAGGATATTCAGCACTTTACAGGGGATGCCCAAACCTTGCTGGTAAGGCCCTTATTGCCTACTTGTTTTTCATCCTAGCTGAACTAGACAGACTTTGGTCAAGCTTTTCACAAACAACTAGTAAGTCCCAGTTTTCAAGTGCCCAAATGGAGATACTAGTAAAAGGACTGATTGTTGCAGAGTGGGTGAACAACACTCTCTTAAAATCAGGTCTCCTTAATGTCTTTCCAATTGGCACCCCAAAATTGAGCCCCCCCATCACTAATCACTTTGTAAAATCTTGGCATTTGCCCCCTTTCTACCTATATTCAGCCAATTGTAGGCAACTGGCCGATTAGAAAAACCTCTTGTTTGTAATACAAAGTATATGTGCCTGTTGTAGGGAAAATGATCTTATTTACTTGCATTGAGAGAGAGGGGTTTTTTTTCTTCCAGCATGACCTTTAGTTTCTACGCTCTTTATTGTGAAAAAGAGCTATCATGGCCTTTTAGTTCCTACCCATACTATAGCAGAAACTCTTAGTACTGACTGTCAAAATTCAGTTATTTTTAGCAAGACTCTAGCATGGTTCCTCTTCGGTGTGGATGGGAATGTTTTTCTTCTATGACCCATCCTAGATAAACCCTAGATTGAGCTCCTCGGGTCTCTTACTATATACCATGTTTTCCTTGGATCATTCTCATAGCTCTTTTCTGAACCTTTTCCAATTTTTCCACATCCTTCTTAAAGTGCAGACACCAGACCTGGACACAATATTCCAGTACGGATTCTCACCAATGTTGTATACAGAGATAATATTGTCCCTACTCCTACTTGATATTCTCCTGATAAAACATGAAAGGATCACTCTGGCCTTTTTGTTATAGCATTGCATTGAGAGCTCATATTCAATTAGCTATCAGCCATGAGCTCTAAGTCCTTTTCAGAGTCACTGCTTTCCAGGATACAGACCCTCAGCCTGTAGCTGAATAACCTAGCATTTGGCCAAGTATCAGAGGGGTAGCCGTGTTAGTCTATATCCAGAAAAACAATGAGGAGTCCAGTGGCACCTTAAAGACTAACCAATTTATTTGGGCATAAACTTTTGTGGGTAAAAAACTCCACTTCAGATGCATGGAGTGAAAATTACAGATACAGGCATAAATATACTGGCACATGAAGAGAAGGGAGTTACCTTACAAGTGGAGAACCAGTGTTGACAAGGCCAATTCAGTCAGGGTGGATGTGGTCCACTACAAATAATTGATGAAGAGGTGTCAATACCAAGAGAGGGAAAATTGTTTTTATAGTGAGCCAGCCACTCCTAGTCCCTATTCAAGCCCAAATTAATGGTGGTAAGTTTGCAAATGAATGGTAGCTCTGTAGTTTCTCTTTGAAGTCTGTTTTTGAAGTTTTTTTTGTTTGAAGGATGGCTACTTTTAAATCTGTTATTGAATGTCCAGGGAGATTGAAGTGTTCTCCTACTGGCTTTTGTATGTTACTATTCCTGATGTCTGATTTGTGTCCATTTATTCTTTTACGTAGAGACTGTCCGGTTTGGCCAATGGACATGGCAGAGGGGCATTGCTGGCACATGATGGCATATATCACATTAGCAGATGTGCAGGTGAACGAGCCCCTGATGCGGTGGCTGATATGGTTGGGTCCTCTGATGGTGTCCCTAGAGTAGATAAGGGGACAGACTGGACAATGGGGTTTGTTACAGGGATTGATTCCTGGGTTAGTGTTTCTGTGGTGTGGAGTGTAGTTGCTGGTGAATATTTGCTTCAGGTTGGGGGGCTGTCTGTAAATGAGGACTGGCCTGCCTCTGAAGGTCTGCGAGAGTGACGGATTGTTTTCCAGGATAGGTTGTAGATCGTTGATGATGTGCTGGAGAGGTTTTAGTTGGGGGCTGTTCGTGATAGCCAGTGGTGTTCTGTTTTCCTTGTTGGGCCTGTCCTGTAGTAGGTGACTTCTGGGTACCTGTCTCACTCTGTCAATCTGTTTCTTCACTTCCCCAGGTGGGTATTGTAGTTTTAAGAATGCTTGATAAAGATCTTGTAGGTGTTTGTCTCTGTCTGAGGGATTGGAGCAAATGCGGTTGTATCTTAGGGCTTGGCTGTAGACAATGGATCATGTGATGTGTCCTGGGTGGAAGCTGGACTCATGTAGGTAAGTATAGTGGTCAGTAGGTTTCCGGTATAAGGTGGTGTTAATATGACCATCACTTATTTGCACTGTAGTGTCCAGTAAGTGGATCTCTTGTGTGGACTCATCCAGGCTGAGGTTGATGGTGGGGTGGAAATTGTTGAAATCCAGGTGGAATTCTTCAAGGGCCTTCTTCCTGTGCATTTGGCTTTATTAAGAAGTAATTCTTCTGCTCTATTCTGCACTGATTAGGCCTCAACTGGAGTATTGTGCCCAGTTCTGGGCGCCAAATTTCAAGAAGGATGTGGACAAATTAGAAAAAGTTCAGGGAAGAGTGACAAATGATTAAAGCTCTGGAAAACATGACTTATGAGAGAAGATTGAAAAAAATTGGGTTTGTGTAGTCTGGAAAAGAGAAGACTGAGGGGGAACATAATAAGAGTTTTCAAGTACATAAAAGGTTGTTACAAAGAGAAGGAAGAAAAAAATGTTTTTCTTAACCTCTGAGGATAGGACAAGAAGCAGTGGGCTTAAATTGCTGCAAGGGTTTAGACTGGACATGAGGAAAAACTTCCTAACTGTCAGGGTGGTTAAGCACTGGAATAAATTGCTTAGGGAAGTTGTGGAATCTCCATCACTGAAGGTTTTTAAGAGCAGGTTAGATAAACACCTGTCAGGAACGGTCACTCTAAATAATATTTAGTCCGGCCATGAGGCAGGGGACTGGACTAGATGATCTCTCAAGGTCCCTTCCAGTCCTATGATTCTATGAAAACATGTGTTTGATATCAATGTAGGGTCTCAGTAATCCAAATTTGTTTTCTTTCAAAACAAATTTTTATCAAAGGTGACATGGTTCCATGAAATATTTTGCTTTCAACAAATTAGCATTTTCCAACAGGAAAAATGTTCTGTCCGGAAATTTCCGAACTGCTTTAGTTGCAGTATTTGGACCTAAGCCACACATTTGAAGATGTTTTTAGATGAATAAGTGCCTGCAAAAAAGTGCTAGATTTTTAAATAACTTTATTTTTCGCAATGGGGTGTAAAATAAGTGACTAGTTCAACTCCTTTAAGTGTAAAATAGAGATGTGGCCATGTCAGTGCAGTAGAAAGGATTAATGAGTCATTCTGATAGCATGACTGGAATTTGCTGTTTGGGAATCTTACAGATATTTAAGATGCATTTGAAATGCTCTGAAGGTAATATTCAAATTGACCTTTCTGCTAGTCTAAAAGATGTATAAACAGTACTGATCATAGAGCTTCATTATGTCTATTTTGCAGCAGAAAAAACAGCAGCGTGGCACTGTGTTGGGGATAACACATGTAGACTGAATTGCCATCCAAAGAATGCTTTCTTTGGATTCTAGTTCTACCTATTTGTCTTACTTTTTTTTCCCACATCTGCTCAGCAGGAGTTATTCACACCCTTGGACAAATGAGCACCAACTGATGGAGCTGATATTAATGTCCCATGGGGGGATGATATTTTTATCTGGGAAAAAAAGTGAGGCTCCTGAAAGATAAACACATAATGTATCCAGAAACAGGGAGCAATGCCCATTGGATAATCATTCTTTACATGATTTAATATTAAGAAAGCTATTTTAGAGAGATCTGGATAACATTACTTAATTCCATACACTAAAACAATCACAGTCCTTTATAAATAAGAAACCTTAAAGAAAGGATACATTATTATATGAAAAGTAATGAGGAGACCCAAAGTCAAACTTGTGGCTAATTCTTTGCAATAAGTGAAATTGTAGATTACCATAACACATATATTTTGCTAATAGACTAAAGATTTAACAAATTTAAACTGTTAGACTGAAGTTTCTCCATCCAGATGCTATCTGCATTCACTTCAACTACTGAAACTGGGCCAAAAAACATTTCTATTCAAGAGTTTGGATCTCCCTAATGGTTATTATAGCTTGTTGCAGTTGCTTGTTCCACCTCTTTCCTCAAAACATAGGGCAAAATAATTACTAATGTTCAGGGTCAAATATTGAGTGTAACAAATGAAAACTCTTCCAGAACTTGCAAAAGAAAAAACAAATCTTTTTTAATTCTTTAATTTTTGTAATGTCATTTTAAAATGACATTCTAGAAATATATAATATAGACAGACATGGAAGGGAAATGTCTCTGGACACTGAGTGAGTTCTATATTGCTGACATCTTTCAGAACTGAGTAGTGGTTAGAATAGGGCACCAAGGCTATGTTTACATTTGGAGCTACAGGTGTGATTACCTGTAGACATATTCATGTAGACATTTTAGCACACTAAAAATAGTAGTATAGCTGTCATAGCACAAGCTGTGGCAACTGGCAGCACAGTCTAGCTATGCCAGGTACTTACACACACAGTTCAGGCAGGTTTGTACTAAACATGGCTAGCCCTTGCTACTGCAGCTACACTACTCTTTTTAGCCTGCTGACAGCTGGCATAAATATGTCTATGCAAGCTGGGAATCACATGTCTAGTGCCAACAGTAGACATAGCCTTAAAGTCAGGAATCCTGGTTTCTATTCCTGGCTGTGTCATTGTGTTGCTCTATGTCCTCTCTTGCAATCTCTGTTTAGCCATTTGTAAAATGGGTACAGTAATATCTACCTCACAAGGGTATTATGAGACTTTATTTGTAAAGCACTTTCAGATGCTTGAATTAAAGACCAAGCAATAAGTGCAAAGTACAGCTGTTCTTAATTATCTATTGGTTGAGATCCGCAAAGCAGGTCTAGTTGTTTTAGGCAGTTCTATTGGACAGTTGTCTGAATTCTGTGGACTGCCTTGAAAAATCTCCATCTTTGTCTTTAGTTCTGCGTAACACTGTTGTTGTTATTTATATTAGACAGTACCTAGAGGCACCAACTAGGTCAAGGCCCTATTGAGCTAAGCAATTTACAGTCATGTAGTAATGACAATCTCAAAGAGCTTACAGGCTAAATAGACAAGACAGACCAAGGGTGGAAGTTCAAACAGAGTCATGAAGAAATGAAATTATTTGACCAAGGTCATAAAATCAGTCAGTCAGTAGCAAGCTGGCATACATCCCACGTTTCATGGATCACAGTCCAGTGCATTCTCCAATGGACCATGCTGCATTTCAAAGAGCATTATGTAACATTCTCAAGTGTTGTTCTACCATTACTGGTCTACCATTTTCTGGTCAGTTCCAGTGGACAGCTAACATATAGAAGTTATGCTGATCAAGAAAATATTTTTTCAGTTTTTGCTTTTGCTAAGAAATCTTTATTTCACATGTCATAGTCTGATTCCCTAGAGCTTCCAGAACTTCCACTGTTTCAGCAAGAAAAAGATAATTTCTTTTAGTCATAGTAAAGGACTGACAGACCAGCCCAGAGTGAGATGCAGACTAGAGCTGAAGAAGCCATGCTGAGATGTGATGTGCCGTGCCCTGTGAACAGCAGACTGCAATGCTCAATTTGCAATGTTCAGCACAGGATCAATCCCTGTTAGTTCATGCCTCCGTGAAATTATCCCCCCCCACATGCCTATCATCACTTCCTCTTCCCAGACCCTCCTTCTCTGAAGGGTAGGTCAGTGTGACACAGAAGCTCCTGGGAAAAGGGTTCCCAGCTCGTTGCAAAGCACTCACCTCAGACCAAACAAATGCTACACCAGACACATGCCTTGTAGAATATTTATCCACAAAGGATAATATATAAGGTAGCTCTGAAAAGCTCATAACTTTGTCAAGATTCATAATCATTGCAAGATGTATATACGGGTAACATTCAAGGAGTAATGTAATTATATTGAAATTATGCTTTATGAACTTGGAGTAAAAGTTAGTCACCAGGGGATATTATGTCTCAGTGATGGCCCATTGAAGCAGAAAGGAGTTGTCACTCCATCCTGGTTAGCCAGTGCTCTAATGTGAGGCTCAATTGTTCAGACTTGCTCCATCCGAAGACTTTCAATGGAAATCATCAGAGTTAACTGCAAACTATCAAAACCACTGGGTGGTATAAAAGGAACATTACAACACCCAGAGAATTACCTTGCCTATGAATAAAGACAAGACTGTTTCAGTACACAGGGAGGGGAAAGGCACTCTGTATCCTTTCACTGAGGAGGGAGACATCTTGGGGAGTAGGCACAGTCTCATGAGAAATTGAATCCTGTTTCCTATGAAGCCAGTCAGCTCTGCAACAGCCTGAACTGGGAGGGGTGGAAACTTCTTTATTAAATAGGAAAGCTAACTATTAATAAGTGTAGACCCAGGTTTTGTTGTGTATTGTAACCATTTTTTCCACTGTTTTCTCTTGTTTCCAGTTAACTCTCCATTCTTGCTTAAATAAGCCTTAGTTTTGTTTTACTGTAACCGCTCACAAGTGTGTGTGATTTCACAGAAGCAGTGATTTAAGGTAAAAATGTGATACACTGCTCCTTTAGGAGCAGAGGATCTGGGATTTCTGTGAATAGCTAGTGTCAGGGGCTCGATATCACAGGAGAATGATCCAAAGGGGCTCAGGGACTGGGATACATCTATTGTTAATCTGCAAGGTGAGGAGAGGGCTGGTATAGCCAGGGGAGAATACTTGAATGGCTAACAGGCTAGTGGTATTGGGGAATTGACACCCAGCCACCACAGGTAAGGCTGCCTCTTGATAAAGGCAGAGAATAGCAAGGTGACTCTCAGTCATTGAGTACCCAGAGAACAATCACAGTGGCCCCTTCAGTCCTTGGCCATTTGGTGCCAGATGTGGGTTTTGTGATGCAGACACATGCCCTTGGGAAATAGATTCAGACCACTTCCTCCTTCCAGGTAGGATGCTAAATAGCCATCATATGGTAGCAATTTTGGTCATGTGTTGAATTGTATGTGAAGGGCTCCGATTGTCACCAACAATCCCCTGACTCATCCAAGTCCTCTCCCACCTTCTTGGTAATGATAGTATGTAATTGACTCTGAGATTAGTGTTGCTACTGGTGGCCTATTATATTACAACAAGGGCAACCTGTCCTTTTGAAATAATAAAGTTTACATCAACTAGGGCAGAATGATAACACTACCGAAGAAAACTAAAATCATTTATGATATGCTATATATTGGAGGTCCTGCTTACGGTATGTTAGCTCATTCAAGTTATGAATTCCAGACCTGGTTTGTTCCATTTTCCATTTCTCTCACTGCTATTGTTGATGGGATAGACTTCAATTGTCTTCTGTTGTTGGAATAGACAAGGAGGCTGTATTATGTTTGTAAAAACTATATGCACGTCTGTTACACTCTGCACTCACAGAAAAGCTTCCCAGCCTTTATGGATCTTTTTCTTTTTATCATCTTGTTTTGTGTGGTCACAGTACCTGATTTCCTTGTTTACACTAGTTTGGTTCAATATTGGTTTTAAGTTTGGACAGCATCCCAGATGCATGTGGTGATGCTACAAAAAGCTAGTACAATAGAAAATTGTATTCAATACGTGCTATGAATAAAGTTATCAGGAAAAAAGAGTGTCCCAAGCAGTTTTAGAGGCATTGAACACATTCGAACCATTTTTTTTTTATACAGGCTACCAAATAAGAGATTTCTATTAGTTCAAATGGATTGTTTTCCTCTATCTACCATAAGGTTTCTGGCAGGGGGAAGCAGTTACTGACAATTTAGTAGATAAAATAAATTTCTGGTTTCAATTCTCAGAAGACCAAATGGTTGTATTTATTATTCCAACAACAAATTGTCAAATTTTACAATATTGGCAAATCTTAATGGTGGGAGCCTTACAAATCTATGAAAAGTGTCATCAGTGGAAAATTTTCAATGTAAAAATTGCAGGCTCCAGCTGATGCCCTATAAAGACGCTTCATTTTCATTGGACAGCATTGTGCAATACAGTGTTGCACTTCCATAGTTCCACTCTTGCAAGGAACACAGTTTTCATTAGTGATAGTAAAAACAGTGATATGTTGGATTTTGCAAAACTATAGTGACAGGCATATATTTCAGTGTCTGATTGCTGCTCTATTAGTCAAAATTTTTCCCAGGCCTTCCTAAGTTTCTTCCTGAAACGTATGTAATTTTTGTTATGCATAAAATGTTCAAGTGAATTTAACACACATGAGGGTGGGAGGAAAGCTGGTCTTGTGGTTAAGTTTGCAGGAGTAGTACTTGAGCACTGAGTTCAATTCTTGGCTCTGCATATGTGACGTTCAGCAGGTCACAAGTGTCTAATTTTGAAGCATCAGCACTCACAATAAGAATCAGACATTCATAATAATGGGCACCAAAATAATTGTGGGTGCTGAGCTCCTTTGAAAATCTACAGAGAATCTGAACCATAATAGTGACAATATTCTTCATTTTACCTATGTGTAGTGCATCTGAATGAGAATACCACATAAGAGACAATAAGAATGTAAATTACTCAACAGACGAATGCAACGTTTAATTCTCTCCGCAAAGTGAAACCTTTGCCACATGCTCATTTTTAGGTTGCAACATACAACTACTGATTTGTGTGATATGCCAAACTTAGGGGCATGCCTCAGCCATGATCCTGCCATCTGAAATGCTTTCCATTTTACTGAGTGTGTCCCACAGAGTACCACAACACCAAACTGTGAAGTACTACAGTAAATCAGATCTATTTGCTAATGTCTAATTATTTTGTGAGCCTAACAGTTAAGATCAGAATGTGAGGCTGAAGAATGGCTAATTTGTGGGCCTAGTTCTGCTGTCAGTTATGCTAGGATAAATTTTCAATAATTCCATTGGATTTCTATAGAATTACTCCATATTTGCATTAGTGTAACTATGAGAGCAGAATTTGGCTTATATTTGTAAACGTGTGTGTGTGTCTAAATCATGCATCTCTGTTATTCCTCACTTAGCACTCAGTTTTGGCTTTGCCACAAGTCCTGAGCAAAGGATAGTGCATAGCTGTATTGAACGAGGAGTAGATCAGGAACCAGATTCTGAATCTGAGAGTTCTTGGTTCCCCCGGCTCCAGGATTGAAAGTAGCCCGTGCCAGACCTATCTTTACCTGGCACGTTGGTTCAATTGGGCTGGATGGAGTATTTCAGAAGGAGTACAGAGTCCATGCCTGATCCCTGCCTACCTACTCCATGCCCACTTGGTGAGTTAAGAGTAGCAGCCCTGCAGAGGGTGATCTTCTGTCCCGTGCAGTGCTACTAACACTGTCGGTAGCCTACAGAAGAGAGTTAGGGGGCTTACTGTGTTCCCTTACTGTGGGCATGTAAAGAGGGCTTCCCACGGAGATCTGAATGGCAGTTGCAGCTGCAAATGGATATATTATCCTTTGGTAATGTCAAGGCTGAATCCCCACTCTGTCACTCCGAGTGCAGAAGGTGAGGGCCCTCAAGGATTCTAAAAATTAATACTTGCCATTCCAGGCTTGTATTAAACTCCCAAGGTTACAGCTTTTCTCTGATGTTGGCTTGGTAAACGCTGCCACCACCCAAATGCAAAGATCTGAATGGCAGTTGCAGCTGCAAATGGATATATTATCCTTTGGTAATGTCAAGGCTGAATCCCCACTCTGTCACTCCGAGTGCAGAAGGTGAGGTCCCTCAAGGATTCTAAAAATTAATACTTGCCATTCCAGGCTTGTATTAAACTCCCAAGGTTACAGCTTTTCTCTGATGTTGGCTTGGTAAACGCTGCCACCACCCAAATGCAAAAAAACCCAACCTTGGACCCAGGAAGGAGCACTTGGGAATTCCTCCCTGTGGGGTACCCTCATGCCCTTTCACCCCCACCTCCGTCTGGGGAAGAGCTGAGAAAGAAAACAAAGGAAATTTAGCTGTTGCCACTAGCTAATCAACAGCATATGCACAAACCTCTTAGGAAACCAAAAATCCAATCCTGTTCTTAAAAGTAAATTTTATTAAAAACAAAAAGAAAGAAAATACACCTGGAACTTAGGCTTTTGCTAGATTTTAAAAGAGAAATTCCAAAAATCAAGCACCCAAAATAGCTTTCTTGGGGGTTAAGCTTAAAGGTTACAAGCAAACAGAAGCATCTGGGGTTAGCACAGAGGACAGCCACAAGCCAAAATAAAAAATAACTCTGATTGTGTCTGTCTAAACATTCCCTAGGCAAATAATTTCTTCTAAGTATTCTTCTAAGAAGATGAATTTTCATACCTGGTTTAAGCTTTACATAGCATTGCTCCTCCGTGTCTTCTTCTCTGGAGAACAACAGACAAAGGGAAAGCTTCTTTTCCAATTTTAAAAAGTTCTACCTTCCCATTGGCTCTTTTGGTCAGGTGCCCACTCCTTTTCTTTTAACTGTGGGTTTGTTAACCCTTTACAAGTAAAGCAAGCAGAGAATAGTCCAAGATAGATTTTACAGCTAACTGGTGGCTGGGTGTCCATCAAATGGAGCTACTCCCCGCACCTTCATATATCACAGGTAATAAAGAAGAAGAATTATTCTGGGTTGGACAGCCAGTATTTATTACTTTGCTGTATGGATAGTGCCTAGCTATGGATTGAATGCTTTTAAAATAATTAAAATATACATAAAATAGGAATAAAATCCAAAGTATTATGCTTTGACCCCAAAACATTTGTTGTGGTTCCATGTCTCTGCCACATACTGCTACTGGTAAATGCTTTTCCCTGACCTAGAGTTCTGAGTGCTTTGATAAAAGATGGCTCTCCACATAATATTTGTCTTTATCTAACTGATTGCTACAGGCGATTTCATTTACAGGACTCCAATCACATAAGGAAGATGAGAGGTTAACTTTCCAAAATGAAAAATTCCCTTCATTTTTTTGAGTAGCTCTCTGTTTCACATATCTGCAATATCTCTTAGTGAGCAAACCTTGGGCTTGAAAGGTTAGTGAGATAGACCAGCATGATCACTTTGTTTTTTTCTGTCTTCAAAAGACATCTTTTAATGTGTGTAAGTGGTTTATATAGCTAACAGATTACTATTGCAGGAAGTGATGGGTCATTATGCTCATAGACTGGGGAAAAAAACCATAGTGTGAAAGTTTTGTCTGAAGTTTACTGTTTGTTTTTTCTGACTATGAGCCCTTGACTAACAAAATGGCTGCTGTGACACACACAGAACTGATTTAGTGCCTGCTGTCTCCGAAGATCATGCTTTGTTTGTTGTTCTTCTGACTGAATATATGACTGAATTTCCTGAAAGATCGTGCTTCTGTGTGAGCCTGATAAGGTATCTGAAGGCCATAACGGCTTGATTCAAGCCCTCCAGCTTCATTGTAGGAATGAAATGCCCGGGAATGGTCATTCAATTTAACTTAACATTGCTCTGTAACCTATCTGTCATTCTTTGCATAAGTTTTCTGCTATGTCCATATATTACTTCTGAGTCATTTGCACTTAAGTGAAGTAAAGCTTTTATAAGACCCTGGTAATGACATCTATAATATTGACTGATACAGGCAGGTTTCAGAGGTTTCAGACTGATACAGGGTAACTGAAAGATATCTGTCTTGTTGAATCAAATGAATGAAGGATAGGGCATATCTGCTCTGTTATGTTCTAGAATGGGGTACTATTTAGTATTTTGTAGGCAGTTTTCTTCAGGCACAGGCTCTTTCCATTAAGTGGGATACTGCAGCATGTAAAGAGTATATTTTTCTTCCTGGAGCTACTACTTTAGAGGCAGATTGTTGAATTTTCTGTAAATTGCAAAGAATCTTTGCTAGCAATACTTTCTGCTGCAAACATATTCTGCACTCTGTTCCTCTCATTCACCTTCCAGAAACACATTCGCACGCTGTACAAAACAGGCCACATGTTTAAACCAACCACAGCTAAATGCTTTTAAAATGTCAGCACATTGTCAGTCAGTGTGTTCAGTCAAAGTAGTACTGTTACCCAGAGTCTTAAAACCCAAAGCAGTGGTAACTTATCTATTTCACTCCAGGCAGTGTCAGGAATAAATCAATGGGAACACAGCACTTATGGCTGATAAAAGATTGATACAAGTAAGCATGCTCTTATCTAAAACTACTATTTGTTAGATTTAAGCAATAGGTTTAGGACATCCCAAATAACTACCTAAAATCTGAGATGGAATTGAGTAATTAGCAGCAGGTCAACAACGGCTGGTCACTTCCCTGCCGGGGAGTAGGGCAGGAGGAAAACGTCTGTCAGGATAGCTTCAGAAAACTGCTTCAAATACCCTCTATTATTTTCTCTTTTTATAACTAGCTTTTACAAAACACATAGCTCATAGTGACCCCTACTCAGTCATCACTGCTCCTAACTTCAATAAACTACTAATCAATAAAACATTCTTAACAATCTTAGCCATAATAAGATTCTATATCAAAGACACCCAAACTCAAGGTCTCCATCCACTTATTTCCTTTGTCTCATAATTTGTTGACTCTCTTCTCCCCTCCTCCCTTTCTAGTTAACAGAAACCGCAAGCCTGCAGCTAGTATTTGACCTTGTCTCCAAAAGCCTTGCTTATCCAAATTTACGCTTAGCTATGTGGTGGTCTATTTTATTAATTAATGGTGGCTGAATTCACATACTATGGCTGCAATTAGCTTTGTCAAGTTCTGGAGTAACAGTACCATTACTCTTCTTTATCTCTTGGAGTTTAGAACAGACTAAATGACTGAATTCTTTCAGAAAATTGTAGGTATCAATAGTCTTCTGTGTTCACTGGTACCTTGATCTCAGTAGATGAAACCAAACTTAATTAGTAGAGAAAACATGTCTCTAGTTAAATGCAAAGCTCCCCTGTCTCTGACTGTTGGCCAATCCTATATTTTGTGTAGAGCCTAGGTACGTAGGCTTGGCATAGCCTTTTTTTGTGGGGAAATGGAATATGGCAGTGGAGGTGCTCTGCGACCACTAGTCCAGCCTCATTACAGAATCAGCACAGTATGCTGTGTGGGCCTATATGTGGAATGGGAAATGGCCACTGAAACTGTGTAGATGTAGATGCACTTTGCCCTCTCATCTTTCACATCAGTTCATCTTCCCCCACCAGAACTGTGAGGTGCAATGAAACCATGTGGATCCGTGTTCCACAGCACCCAGGGCACATATATGGACTCCAGGAATCCTGATCCCTTGCTCTAATACAGCAGAAATGCAATGGTCTTCTGAACCTATGGGGAAAAGAGGATCCCCCTCCCCTCAACAGGGCAGGGAGGCAGCGTGGGTTAGAGGTTGGAGCATGGGGTTAAGCATCAGGAACCCCAGCTCTGGCACTGGCTCACTGTATGATCTTGACTTTAGCGAAGGTTTTGATACAGTCTCCCACAGTATTCTTGCTAGCAAGTTAAAGAAGTATGGACTGGATGAATGGACTATAAGATTGATAGAAAGCTGGCTAGATTGTGGGGCTCAACAGGTAGTGATCAATGGCTCCAAGTCTAGTTGGCAGCCGGTGTCAAGCAGAGTTCCCCAAGGGTCAGTTCTGGGACCAGTTTTGTTCGATATCTTCATTAATGATCTGGAGGATGGCATGGATTGCGCCCTCAGCAAGTTTGCAGATGACACTAAATTGGGAAAAGTCATAGATACGCTGGACGGTAGGGATAGGATACAAAGGGATCTAGACAGATTAGAGGATTGGGCCAAAAGAAATCTGATGAGGTTCAACAAGGACAAGTGCAGAGTCCTGCACTTAGGATGGAAGAATACCATGCACCGCTACAGACTAGGAACCGAATGGCTAGGCAGTAGTTCTGCAGAAAAGGACCTAGGGGTTACAGTGGACGAGAAGCTGGATATGTGTCAACAGTGCGCCCTTGTTGCCAAGAAGGCTAACAGCATTTTGGGCTGTATAAGTAGGGATATTGCCAGCAGATCGAGGGACGTGATTATTCCCCTCTATTTGACATTGGTGAGGCCTCTTCTGGAGTACTGTGTCCAGTTTTGGGCCCCACACTACAAGAAGGATGTGGAAAAATTGGAAAGAGTCCAGCAGAGGGCAACAAAAATTATTAGGGGGCTGAAGCACGTGATTTATGAGGAAAGGCTGAGGGAACTGGGATTGTTTAGTCTGCAGAAGAGAAGAATGAGGAGGGATTTGATAACTGCTTTCAACTACCTGAAGGGGGATTCCAAAGAGGATGTATCTAGACTGTTCTCAGTGGTACCAGATGAAGAACAAGGAGTAATGGTCTCAAGTTGCAGTGGGGGAGGTTTAGGTTGGATGTTAGGAAAAACTTTTTCACTAGGAGGATGGTGAAGCACTGGAATGCGTTACCTAGATAGGTGGTGGAATCTCCTTCCTTAGAAGTTTTCCAGGTCAGGCTTGACAAAGCCCTGGCTGGGATGATTTAGTTGGGGATTGGTCCTGGTTTGAGCAGGGGGTTGGACTAGATGACCTCCTGAGGGCCCTTCCAACCCTGATATTCTATGATCTCAGGCAGGTTACTTTGCCTTTCTGTGGCAAGTTTCCCCATCTGCAAAACTGGAAAAATGATACTTACTCGCCTTTTGTAAAGTACTTTGAGACATAGACTGAAAAGCATGAGAAAAGTGCCAAATACAATTGTTATATAAATGCAATATTGTAGTATCACCCTGCATATTTGTGTGCTCTGAAACCAGCATTTTCCATGACTAAAAACAGAAAGGCCATTGCTCTCATTGAAGTAATTCTTGTTTTAGTGAGCTCAGCAATGAGTGTTGAGATAGTAACATTGTCAGTTGATTGCTGTGAAAGAGAAGATGGGGGAGGGTCACTGAGTAATCTTATTACTATTATTATTTTTGAAGTTGTACCTTTTCCAGGAGAGGCGGAGATGGCACACAGTGCTGCTGTCATTGTCACCAGACTCAGTGGAAGAAGCTCTAAAAGACATGGCAGTAGTGATGTTACTACTAGGTTCTGGAATGTCTTGTTCATCTGCAATGCTGGTGAAAATTACATATCATCCACAAAACCAGCTAAATTCAGCTGCAGAATTTACATGAACATCCCAGACCAGTTGCTCAAGAGTGTGCTCCCTTCACCACAGGATTGAGCATGCTGCCTCTGCAGCACTTGGGTTCTAGTTCATTCAGTGTAATCAGTTCCTCCAACTCTGTCTTCTGCAACTGAATCATTTGAATGTGTGCTTTGCCCATGATTTAGTTATGTGATAACCTGATTGGCTAGGTAACCGTATTTTCTGTTTGTATAGTGCTAACCCTCATGGAGACATTAGTGCTTTATGTGTAAGAGAAGTAATTAAAATTGATTGATCAAGAAGGTGAAAGAGAAAGACCACAATCCAGAAGTTTGGTTAGGCTGCCTTGCCCTCTACTTAATGCAAAGAAGCAATTATGTCTGCTGGGGCTGTGCAAAACCTTCTAAGTGCTGACCTACTGCAGCCATCAAAACAATGTATTGTGCCAAAGTAGTTTGAGAGTTACATGCTTGCTTCTTGCTAGAGCTTTGGGGGCTTGGCTGCCTGTATGCCTCAGGGACTGTGGGAGAAATCCTCCTTGCTAGAGCTTGGTCTAGCTCTCTGTCTTTAAATTACTTTTATTTATTTATTTTTATTTATTTAGCTCTGAGGAGGAAACTTGAAAAGTGTGCTTCCTTGGAGAAACTTGGAAAACACATTTGCTGTATGATCATTCTTAAAAATTAACTGTTGATTTACCCTCCAAAACAAAGCAAGATATCTGCTATAAAGCAGAAGAGAGTCCAAGAAAAAGACAGACGGGACCACTGCAACATTTTTATGAGGCTTAACTTGGTCACAGTTGGTCTTCCCACAAGTGTTCTCACACAGTAGGCACACTCATGTTCCATGGCATCAATTGTCAGAGATCCTCTGGATTGACAGCTATGGAGGCATGGAAGCAGATGGCAGCAAAACTGTGCCAAATCAGAGACTTTCGCACACAAATTTTAAACCAGAGGCAAATTTGGAGAAAACTGAAGGGTATCTCCTAGCAGTGAGTGCATGATGAGATGGAATAAGAACTTTCCACCTAGGTGGTTAAAGAAAACACTGTTTGGCAGCGTAAATTTGAGAACTTGTAGAAAATAAAAAATTTTAGGACAGTTGGAATCCCAGAAGGGAACTGAGATGGCAGTCGGGATTAAAGATATAATTGAGTTACTACTTGAGCCTAAACTCATTCATCATTACAAATGGATAACATCTATCATGGGGGAACAAATATTTAATAATGGGATCTTCAATCTAACAGAGAAAGTATAACACGATCCAATGGCAGGAAGTTAAAAGTAGACAAATTCAGACTGGATATAAGGTGTACATTTTTAACAGTGAGAGTAATTAACCATTGGAACAATTTACCAAGGGTTGTGTTGGATTCACCATCACTGACAAGTTTAAATCAAGATTGAATGTTTGTCTAAAAGATCTGCTCTTGGAATTATGTTGGGAAAGTTCTATGCTCTGTGTTATATAGGTGGTCAGACTAGATGATCACAACAGTCCCTTCTGGCCTTAGAATCTATGAATCATGTGACCATTAGCATTCTAGTCTTGTAAAGGCTAATACCAAAGGGAAATCCCCAAATTTAGCCAGAAGACAATTTCTGTTTATCTTTTTATGAATGAAACCTACACTCTGCTCCTGGGATTTTTCCTATTGTTCTATTCTTTATTTAAATGAACAGCTTTAACGGTGTATTCTGGTATTTCCAAGTGGGCAAATATCTTAAGCATTTTATAACTTCACTGATTATAATTATCATTGACTTTTTAGAGACAATGATGTGTGTTTATACACGTAATAAACTATTAAAATAATATTATGGTTGCAAAATCAACACTTGCAAGTTAGGAAATGCCAGAATTAAGGTTGCTTGAGATTTTTCAAACATTTGTAAATTGGGCAAATTTGGGCAAATTTTCACAGGAATGGTGAAAGGCATAACCCTGACACCAAAGCAACCCTCTGCCATATTAAAGAAAAAAATCTTACAATGGGAGTTTTGCTATTCTTGTTCTTCGGAACAGCTGAACTACTTTTGTTGAAACTTTCAGAAAATTTCAGCTTGGGGCAGTCAAGTAGCATGGAAAAGTTCAGTTCAAATTATTACATTTTGGCAAAGTTATTAGCAATTGAAAACTGGGGCTTATCGGGGAGGTGCTTGGAAACCTTAACTATAACTAGCTCCACTGATTAATATTTTTATATTTTAAACTTGCTGTTTATATTTTTTTATAAAATATTTATATTTTAAACTTGTTTGATTCAATTCAGGATCAGCTCTGTGAACAATACCACAGCACTGAGATATATTTATAGTGAAAACAATCATACAGCTGTTATCAAAAGATCAATATTTGAGACAGCAAGTAAGGATAATGGAAACAGAAGAGTTCCATATAAAACAAAATCAATACATTTTCTAGAGACTAAACTTAACAGGCAAACCTCCTGTCCAGAGCAGTCTTATCTCACCCAAAGTCTTTTGCAGCATTTCCAACCAAGGCTGACTGTGAACCCATTTTCATGAATGTAAACATTCTTAGGTGAACATTTACTACTTAGGTAAATGTTAACAGGGTACTTTCCTTGTCCCCCAATTATAGTCCAGTAAATCTTTTGAAGTGCATCCTCACATAAGGCTCTTTTTCCCTTTCCATTCTTCTCTTCCTGTTTAAATTAGTTCAGACAGGTGATCATGAATGAGACAATACTCAACTGGCATTTCAACATATAGATGGATATACATCTCTGGTCTGTCAGGAAACCAGTTTTTTACCTCTGTTGAAAATTAGCATCTTAAAACAAACTATAAAAATATATTTCTAGTACATATACATAACTCCTTACAGAGTAGAAGTATATACATTTTACAGTTATGTTCATAACCAGAGTGACATCCACTTTCCTTTGATACCTTACATGACATTCTTTGATGAACCAGGATGTTCATACCAAAAATCAGGATATTCTTGTAATCCCCTTGCCAGCTGAAATTGAGGGGTTTTGGGATCACAGGCCCTTTGCTAATAGCTTGGTTGTTTTAATTTACAATGTATTAATGTTTTGTTTTTTCCATACTCAAAACTGAGCTGCCAGTATCACCAGCTACAGCTACGTTTAGCTCATGCTGGTATTGTGTAAGATTTCAAAGACAGTACTACCAACGCATTTCAGGTTTGACTTGCAAAATGTCTGCTATGCTGTTTCTGGGCCTCTTCCCAAATTTTCTGCCTGTGCAAAAGGGAGCTCAGCTGAAACAACAACAACAAAAATACATGCATATTCATGCACTTTCGCTGTTGTGAAAGGTAATTGCATTGGTGCATGGAAGTATATGCACATGCAACTAGAAATCCTGGTACCTGGCAGCATAAGCAATTACCTAGTTAGTGCAGGCAGATTTTGTAAATGTGCATGCAATATGTGGGTGCACACAAATTTTTCCACCTTGATTTCAGCCTCTACCAATTGAATATTTAGCCATGAATGCCCATTTTCACTTGAAAAGAGAAAAGGAGTACCTGTGGCACCTTAGAGACTAACAAATTTATTAGAGCATAAGCTTTCGTGAGCTACAGCTCACTTCATCGGCTGTAGCTCACGAAAGCTTATGCTCTAATAAATTTGTTAGTCTCTAAGGTGCCACAAGTACTCCTTTTCTTTTTGCGAATACAGACTAACACGGCTGCTACTCTGAAACCTGTCATTTTCACTTGAGTAACTTATTCAAGAGTTAAACCTGTGTCATGAAAAATTAAAAGACTAGTTAACAAAAGTTAATAAATTTAAATAAAAAAGCTTCACAACTTAAAATCTAAAGTTGGAGAGCAACAGGAAAAACAATATTTTTGGGACTTTTTTTGTACCATCTATGAATATCATCTAATGTAAAACAATTAAACTAGCTGATTTCCCAATTCCCACTCTCTAGAATAGCTGTTAACTGAGTTATAATGAAACAAAGACAAATAAAAAACTGCAACATTTTTCTCAAACAAAAATGCTGTCATTGCAAGCTTTACATGTTGACTGCTCTCCCCAAGCCTTGCAATGTTTCCCAGATGTAAGCACATTATCATCAACAGAAAGGATTCAGTGACAATAGGGTGAGAAAAGACCACTTGGTCATCTGTTGTGACCCCATCATCCACTCTGACCCACTAAGCACTTTACCAAGAAAAAAAGCCACTTAAAACCTTTCACAAATTGAAGCATTTAATCTTGGAATTCATTTCAACTTGTCTTTTAAAAAAAAAACCATTAGGAGAAAATGACAGAAGGTCTTATGTATCCTAGGGGGAAAAATTGATGGGTAATTCACCACTGGTGCAGCTCCACGGGTGGCAGCAACAGTGCAGACAGGGACTATGTTTATGTTACAGATTAAACCAAGTCAGGCAGCCTAGTTACAACACAGTTATCCCTTAACCTGTATTCAAACACAGCTCCAATTTTCAAATGCAGACTGTCTCCTAACTGTATTATAATCAAGATAAAGCCTTAGTCAAATCATCCTTGGAATCATTTTTAGATCTACTCAGGTTGAAGCATGATTCTTTAATATGGTCATAACACTTTCTATACCACACATAGACAATAAAAACATAAACAGGGTATGGTCACAACTAGAATTACTGATTTTTCTGTTCACTGGCCATACCAGAAAATCCAAAAAGAAGATTAATTTCAGGTTGGTGTGAAATGGAAATTTTTGGTGAACCAAAAATTAGAAACAAATTTCATTTCAGGTGGAACAAAATGTTTTGTTCAACCCGAAGAAAGTCTTTTTTTTGGACTTTTGCTAGATCTTGCTGTCTAATAGTCCTCTCGTTTCATTTAGTTTTAGAGCTTTTAAAACTTTTTTCAATTGTTTTTAAAATAAAGTAAACTTCTAAATGAAAAGTCATTTCAAATTGAGAAATTTCAATGTTTCATTTCAAAAATGTCAAAACAAAATGTTTCAATATTTTTCTGAATTTTTGTTTGTGTTTTTGGACTGAAACAATGACATGAACTCATGAAATATTTTGGTTTACTCAAATCTGTGTCAAAAAAAGTTTTGTCTGAACATTTTTTGCCCAGCTGTAATCAGGCCATTCTACACTGCAGAAGGGGGGAGTGAGAATATGGAAAGTTTGCAAAACTCATCACTTCCATGCCATAAAGCCACATTCCTATGAAAATTCATCCAAATATGGCCAAGTTCTAAGCCTTTACAAGAATCTGAGTCCTGGGGGTTTCCTGTACGTCAAAGATTTGGGGCTGGACAGAGCCAGGTGATAAATTCACCACACAGCTGATCTGCCAGCTGTCTCCGTACGATGTGGGGTAGGAACAAGCCGCAGAGGTTACTCCAGTCCTGACGCTCTGCTGTTGCTATTTTAGCAGCTCCTACCACACCAGTCTTTGAGAACTCAGCATACAGCATGACTGATTAGGCTGTATGTGTGGGGAAGAAATTGGGTATTTCGAAGCAAATATGGTATTTAGGCTGGAAACATTACCTTATTATTTGGACATCATTTATAGTTGGCTCATACATTCTTGGATCCCTCCCTAATTCCACATATTGATAGATTGCATGGCAAAGCGTGTTTTGTTTTCTGTACCAGATTTAAGTTCTCTAAATATAAAGACTTAATTTATAGACATTTTTAACCAGGTTTTCAGAAAGCAGAACTCCTCATGTAATGTCCTGGTAGCAAATATATATATATATATATATATATATATATATATATATATATATATATATATAATTAAAAAAGGGGAAGGAGGGGAAACAAACCCAGAAACCACACAGATAGATAGTCAAAATTACAAGATTTATGTGACATGCTCATCATTCATGCAACTCCATTGGATATACCTGCATGTAGATTCAATGAAGTTATAGACGAGAGGAGGGAACATCATAAGGGCCATATAAATGTACAGATTCATGTGCTATATATAATTATATAAAAATTATATAATTATATATAGTGGTCCTCACATCCACTGTAGAGGAAGCTTTATTTAAAAACCCTGTATGGTTTTTTTTATTAAGAAGTTTATAGTATAGCATGTTCAAATCCCAGCTGAAAGCATCTAGAGTAGGCTAAAAAAATAATGATAGTGTATTACTTTGTCCACAAGAACAAGCCTGCAAAACTTAAACCTTCTAACTGAAAGAGAACACCGTCCTGGGTAACCCCTACTATGTAAGACTTTGACCACAACAACAATACTTTACAGCTACACGAATACTCTGTTTTGGAACCATTTAAACAAGTCTATCTAGTCCCTAATTTCATACATAGGTTCACAAGAAAATAGATATTTTTAAAATTAACTCTGTATAAGCAAACTGCTAGTTCCTGTGAAGGAAAATAAATGACAAATATGATAGTTGTTACTGTGACATTCCTTGGGGTACAATCTGGACTGTTGAACGGCTGTACCCCCACCCCCCAGTTCTCCATCCTGGGTGCTTTTACACTGCTTTGCTGTGACAGCAACCCTGGCTTGCTCACAAACAGCCTCCAGCATGTAAATTACTCCCAGCTGTACTGCAAGAGTGCTACAGCCAGCCACCATTGAATTACACTGCAGAGTAACACCAGCAATTTCCCCATCCCAGACTTTCCCCCAGAAATATGTGTCTTGCACTGCCCAGCCTGTATGGACAATACAGGCTCATTTAAAGTCTGTCATTTTATTAATAGAAAATGATTTGCACAAATCCTGTTAATTCAAATGGAGTTTCCCAAACACTCCAATCTAAGCACACTATCTTAGATAAAACAATCAAACAAATTTATTAACTACAGAAAGAGATTTTAAGTGTTTACAAGTAAAGAGGCATTAAAGTCAGAATTGGTTACTTTGAAGTTTTTCGTAGGAGTGGGTGGGTGAGATTCTGTGGCCTGCGCTGTGCAGGAGGTCAGACTAGATGATCAGAATGGTCCCTTCTGACCTTAGTATCTAGTATTTATGAAATAAAAGGTAAAATGCAACTAATACATAACTCAACAAGCTAAGTAAATTCAAAGCCAAAAGGTCTCTCTCACCATATGTTCTAGCAGTCTTACTGGCCAAATCTTTCAGCCCAGATCCTTCTCCAGTTCAGTGATGCTTCGTCTTTTAAGTGGTGTGGTTGCCATAAGTAGAGATGAAGGGAGAGACAATTTGGGGCATCGGTTCCCCTTTCTTTATACTTTTTCCTTTGAAAATCATCTCCAGCTAAGGTTCAGGAGACAGCAAGTCTGTGGGGATGGGAACTTTCAGCTATTTCTTTGGCAAAATGTAAATTTCTCACTCCCCCTTTTTCCTGTGAAAGAATAGCCGCTTGACAAGGTGATAGTCCATTTGATTTTGTTGTCACCTTTCTGAGGCATCAGTTTGCCTTTTGTCTCTAAAGAACTGTCTTGTGCCTGCTTTTCTAAACTTGGAGCATGTCTCAGCAACGGTCATTGGCAGAATTTTATAATTTTGGATACAATACTGCCACACACATTTTACCCGGACAATAATAATCAGCAAATTGAGTTTTAAAATGATACTTCACAAGGCATATTTTGTATAAAATTTATCATAGTCTTGTAAAAAGTGTGAACATAGGGATACAGACTGTCACAGCTATAACTAAGATCAAACACAGAGCTTTTCCCAGTCCATTTGATATGCAGATAACTTCGCCATAGTACCAGACATAGCATGATGTTCTTCCTCTGAAAAACAGGGCAGGAGCTGATCTATAGAATTTACATCCAGATCTGGATCTATAAGCCCAAACACAAGGGGTATTTTGGGCCATTATAGTGATACAGGCAAATTGAAAAAGTCAGCATATAGACACATCTAAGTTTAGATTCTGGGTTAAGGTTAGGTGGGGGTTTTAGAGCTGTGGTTTTCGGTTTAGGCCTATCTCTGCTTGTTCTCTTAAACTGATATATGTCCAAACACCTGAAGTATTTTCTGTTGTTCTAAAATGGTCCATATTCAAGGCAGATGAAATTCATATTGTGCAGAGGGCCAGCACAATGCCTACACACTTCAACAAGATAACTCTGTTATCCACTTATTTACAGGTATTGGGAGCACAGAGGATAGACTTTTTATTTTTTATTAATTAAATTGAGAAAAAAATTGTAATGGTTTTATTTTGACATTTTTGAAATGAAATATTTCAATTTCTCATTTGTTTTGTTGTGAACCTAAGATGCCAGTGTAAGCTACAAATTATCACCAACATACTATTTTAAAACCGATGCTTGTTTGCCATGGTAATAGCTGCATTCATGAGCAGTACTATGGATGTCAGAATACACTCACTGGGAACTGCATGTTCTTACGAAAGCTATTTTATTTAAGCAATAACTTCCAGGCATATTAGAAATATGAGGTAGCAACCAAGTACTGCATGCTGAGTATATACAAAGGACATACACCAAGATGTTTATTCACAGCACTGCAGGGCCTACTCCTGCTGAGTTTACAGTTTGGCTAGAAGCAGTATTATTTATAGTTAAAGCTGAATTTTAACCGAGGACAAACAGCATTGTGCAGGAGGTCAGACTAGCTGATCATAATTTTCCCTTCTGACCTTAATATCTATGAATATATGAATCTATGTTTGAGAGGAATTCAATGTGTCTCTTAAAATGCTGCCGTATTTACACAGTGAACATTACAAAAAGGCAAGCTTTTGTATCTATTGTACAGGAATTAATGCATTTAGTGACTTAATTCATCATCTTTCTTGGCTGATCAGCTTTTCATGGTTGTAGTTTTGTATATTTTGGGGAGAATAAGATATACTGGCTGCAGGATTAAACCTCTTTTCAGATATTGGATGAAATGGTTGATTGTCTTTTTCTTAAAAGTATTTGAAATCTTCTGAGTGGGACAATGGACTAAATCCAAGGTCTACAATACACTTGGTGTAATGTAGCTATATGTCTTCACTACTAATTCCTTTAATGTCTATCACAGTGGCACTCGCATTGAGGCTCGGGAGCTGCAAGTGGCTCTTTAATATGTCTCCTGCTGCTCTTTGCAGCACGTGATATCAAAACAGTGTGTGATTTAATTACTAACCAATCAGGATGAGTTTACTATGTTATTAACCAATTATAGTTGATAAAATATTTGGTCAGTCATTTTGCTACTATTAAATGGGGTAGGGGGTGGTGGGGAGATGGTTCAGTGTGTGACTCCAAGCCTGGATCCCAAGCCTACAAATGCCTACTAATAAGCATTAGAGAGAGAAAGTGGGTGAGGTAATATCTTTTATTGGACCAATTTCTGTTGATGAGAGAGAAAAGTTTTTGAGACACACACAGCTCTTCTTCAGGTCTGGGAAAGGTACTCAGAGCATCACAGCTAAATGCAAGGTGGACCAGATAGTTTAGCATAAGTAGTTAGGATGCATTGTAAGAGACCATTCAAGGCAGAGTGGCCTATTAATACCTGAGCAATCAGAGGACAAAAAGAGGGAGTTACTGATTGTTGTTATAAGCCATAAATCAACTCCAAGCATAATATTTACTTGCATTGACTTCACTAAGGTCCCAGTGCTGCAAAGGGTAGGATTGCTTGACTTGTGAGGCACTGAGTGCTCAGCTCCCATTAACGTCCATGAGTACTCAAAACTGACAGATAATTTACCCACAGATTTATTTGGATTCAGGAAAAAATGTGAATAATATCTACATTGTGGGGACTTTTTTCAGCATTGAAATGAATCCTTCCTTTTGGGGTCACTTTTTGAGAAATATCACATTTTTAAGATCTTTCTACATTTGATTTTCAAAAACAAGATTCTGATTCTTTTCAATCATCCAATGTATGCAGGGGCCTAGAGAAGATCTAGGTAAAGGCCAGACTGTGATACTGGCAGCCAGATTGAATATATCTTAGGCCATGAATAGTCCCATTGAAGTCAATTGTAGTAAATGCTGATGATGATGCAGAATGAGAGAGCTACATTCTAGCCTTTAATAAGAAACTATTCTAGTCTGAGCATACTTTCTCAAAACAATGCAGTGTTTAGTGCTGGATCTATATGTATGATATAAAATTATTTCCATTATTCTATTATGCTATACTCTTTTTTAAAAATGGAAGTTTCACCTATATTGATTAGCTCATATTTAATAAAAGACTTTATAAAAGGATACAGGAAGGTCTTGTATGTGAAGTATTCAAAACTGCTCAGACATTTTTTGTACACATAAAAGGTAATGTCATGTAACAAAAATCAGTGTGATTTTATATTTTTACTAAGTTATTTGGCAAGCAGTGATCGAAGGGAGCCATATCAATGTAAATATGTTTTCTCACAGCTGACTTTTAGCATTAGCTCCTTGAAAGTGAATAAAGTTGGGCAATGTTTCAAAAGTTTAGTCTGAGTGGAGTTAAAAATGTTAATCCACATATTTCTGTTTTTTCTTTGCCAGCAGAAAAATGTGCTTAATCAGTTCTCTCTCTCCCCACACTCCAACCCCTTCTCTCTCCAGCTGATAGCAGTCTCCTGTGTGCTCTGTCTATTAGCCTCAATACGAGCACTGTTTACTGAAATGTCATGTTTAATTGTAAATGATAACACTGCATACATGGGAAGTGGAGACTAGAAAGTAGTTCCTTTGACCTTTATTATTTCAGCTGCCCAGACCAGTTTAAGATGCAGTCTGAAATATCTGCATTTTCTGGGTCTGGATCATGAATAAAGGACCGGTTTTTGCACAATAGATGCACAATATTCTTTGATTGCCACTTACTGTGAAGGGAACTAAAGGCAGACTACTTACTCACATTTATCTCAGGGTGGAGCTCAGAAGACACCAATACTCAGGTTGGGAACAAGCTCCTGGGTGCCAAAAAGAGAGGGAATAATCTGTAGCTGGTGTTTTAAAATACCATACAAATCTTCAGTCTCCCACCCATGTACTTAACACAATTGGGCAGAATCCTGGCTCTTTTGAAGCAACAGGAGTTTTACCATTGACTTAATGGGGCCAATATCTCACGCATGGGATTTAAATTTTACCTCCATGCATTTAAAAATATTCCATAAAACTACTTTCCTGGGTTTCAATACAGTTTTGAAGTCACACTGTCTGAGTGTGACGGAGTAGCTGTTCCCTTAAAGGCAGTACTGCCTAATGGTCTGTCCACCCTGCCATGGCTCTTTAAGAACTGAAATGTCTGATTATAGATACAATGACCTGGAAGATATTAGGAGAGAGGAAGCAGTCCCAGTAAGAAGTGTTTGGGAGAAAATCCCATTACTGTTTCTTTGAGAGCCAAGGATTAGGGAGCCTAGCAAAGAGGGGAGGGCAAGTCTCCCCTGTCACCCAAACAACTGGGGATGAACTGGGAGAAAGGGACCAGCATAAATGCTGTCTTCTCCCTAATAACAAGGAAGACACCATCAGGAGAAAGCTGTTAAATCCTGTGAGCCTGAAGGCTGAGTAGGGGCAGCTGAGGCAGAAGCTGGCTAAAGTACTGCACTGGGATGACTTGAAGCTCAACTCCAGGAGGAGAGCTGGGGATTCCTGGTAAGGAGAGGGACAATAGTTTCTTGAATTATCCAGCTCCAGCAGTGTGGCTGGGGCTCCTGCCATCAGGAGAGAGACAGAGACTGAGAAATAACCTTGATGGACCTGTGAACAGAGTTTAGGGGGCAGGTTTCAGGGGAACCATGAAAGCTAGAAGCACCTTTTCGTTATTTGGAACTTTTTGTTGTAGATCCTTTTGTATATGGTTTTGTAATAAGCCAGTCCCAAGGAAGTGTCAAGAAGGCCTGAAGTGGAGTTATGGGCTTCCTGAGATGGGAAACTGAGGCAGGGAATATCTGTAGTGCCACACTAATTTCACTGGGGACACTACAGGGCAGGCATGTCCTATGACACCAAGAGAGTAGTGCTAAAGCAGAATTGATAGTTATGCACAACAAAAATGATTTATTTCTAGTTATACCACTTATTTTAAAAGGTTTAGAAATGTGATCTTAATAGAGTTTGTGGGTTTAGGGAGAATCCAAAACTAGTTTTTCAAAAACTTTGAAGTTTCCTTTTTTTTTAAATTTCAAAATGTTTGAAATGGAACCACTTGAAAATGATTTTTAAAAAATGCTTTTTCCCAAATACTTTTCCCCATAAATATTATTGAAATGGTTGACAACTTTAGTTCCCCAAAAGCTGTGGGGTTTGTTTTTGTTTGTTTTTTAGTAATAGGATTTTTTAAAAAACTGGAAATCCTGGTTGCTGGTGAACAAAACACTTCAATAAATGTTTGATCATTTTACATCTTAAAAAATGCAATAAAAGCCACAAGCCTTTTTTCCCTAGTAAACGAAAAGCTCAAGTGTCTCAATTTTTGTGTAAAACTTCATTTTTTGGGAAAAGAAGACCTTGCTTAAATGAAACAGTTTAGTTTGCAAATTTGTGACTAGCTCTACATTTTAAGAGTTATAATACAAATCTCTCACCATTTAGCTGGCTGTAAAATGATGTGCTCCCCTTGAAATGTAGTGTGCTGCAATTGGCTGTGAATGATCTCAGAACTCTTGCATGTCTAGCCACGATGGCTGGGAATGCTGCATAGGGGATGCTTTCAATGCCACAGGGACTGCTATTGATTATTATAATCATTTTAGTTTTATATCTATAGCTGCAGCAGTGTACTAGTTGCTTTCAAAGGATGTAATGCAGAATATGACATCCACAATTGTCTTGCTTTTAGCCCCTTGAAGGCTGGCTGTGGAGTGGCATTGCAGCCAAAAAGGATGCTGTTACCCACATTCCTAGCGGTAGGGTGAACGCTGTCTTTGTGCAAACTGATAAGTGGGAGGAAGTGGAAAATATGTGGCAAACCCAGCTCACACATCTGTGTCCACAGAAGAGCCCTGATAGCAGAACGGGTACAGGTTTGCTGTTCAGGGTGTGGGGCATTTGGATTTAAACAGCTGTGTAGGAGGTGCACAGCTTCTTTATGGGGGTTCCTTGTGTAGCAAAGCACAAGTGTTAAGTGGCTAGGGGGGCAACGGATCTGCTAGAGCGGGTGGATCCTTCAATCCTGCACCTGCCCCCAAAGGCAGAAGCGTGTTGGGGTTAATCAAAGCAAAATGCAGCTGTCTTTCCATGTCCATAGTTGGAGGAGTCTTTCCCCAGCTTCGCCCACTGGAGATGTCCAGTGCCCAGCACAATAGCTGAGTTGGGATCTATCCTTGATTTTGACCCTATATTTGGAAAAAAATGCCTGGGTGAAAAGGGAGGGGTTTAAAAAAACAACCCAATCAATCTGGCTTTGATAGCTCAGTTCCTGCATTGGAGAGGGGAGTTCCTCCCTGGCAGAATGCCCAGCAGGGGGTTTAATGGAGTCATGGAGAGAGGCCTTTAGACACAAGAAAACATGTTTGGGAAAATTCTTTGTTTTGTTTCCCTGTCATTCTGTGGGTGGGTGTGTAGCTTCTGCTGGTGTAGAGGCAAATTCTATGTCTTTCCGGTTTTTGCTTCGTTTACCACTATCTTCTGTTCATAGCTGTTCTTTGGGAAGAAAAAACAAAAGGAAGCTTCCCCAGTATCTGTTCCACAGAGAAAAACGTCAAGGACACTTTGTACTAAACAAATGTTGGATTGGGGAAGGGGGAGGAGGGGAGGGATGGTATTTGTATTTCTAAAGAATGTGGATATCTTCCCTTTCTCAGCAACACCAAAAACTCCTTATCTGTGAAGGCTGCTTCACCTGAGCTGTTAGCTGAATTCAGGGTGTTGTGAGTTTTGCCAATGAGATGGAGAAATTGATGATAGTCAGGTATTTCTTTGATGTAATCTTTTTTTTATTTACAAAAAATGTACAAAATGCTGTTTCCCAGAATACAGGAGGAACCAGACAGAAGATAGGTTTGGAATTAAAGCAAAAAACCCTCTTTTACCAACACCAGACCCAGAAGCCTCCTCTCTAGCTTCTCTCAAGGTTACATATGGTGCTTGTCCAGGCTGTTTTCTCCTTTTGTGTGCTCACACACACAATATGTCTGCACTACACAAACTACAGCAGCGCAGCTGCCTACGCTGTTGGAAGGGGTTTTACTATAGGTGTAGGAACACCATCAATGGAACCATTCTTTCATCAGAAGGGTGGGTGGTGCACCTGGTCTGACGTACACTGGGGGTTAGGCTGGCATAGTTTTCACACCACTGACCGACATAGCAATGCAGCCTCAGTTTTCAGTGTAGCCTAGGCCAGATGTACCTCCCACTCTTCTTTTCAAACAATTTCCAGCAAACCCTTCTGCCCAGGTCACTCCACTTTCTGAGCAGCCTTGCATCTGCCTCTTATTTCTGCTTTTAAAAATAAATATGCCTGTGGTTTGGGTTTGGAGACTGCTGTTAGGTCAGTCACTTCTATCATTCATCCTGAATGAAAGCCAGCAGTTTTGCCTAACCCTTAACAAGAAGGTTTAACCCATCCCACAACATGATCAATGATAAAATGTTTTGTTTTGTGACTTTGACTTCTTATTAGGAAATTTAAAGAGAAATTATAATAGCAATACTTAGATTTAGAAGCATAAATTGATGTTTGAATCTTTCGTATAACTTAAGCCATTCCATACTTTCAATACTTTTTCCATTCCTTCTTTTTAAGTGTAGACTTTTAGGGGAAATGGATTATACATGAGTCAGTGCATGAGAAAGTATTCTCCTTTATTGCCTAGAATAGACTAAGCTGCTTTAACTGGCTGGTTTATTTTCATTGGTTTGAAATGTACTAGATTGTTTTATTAGGTATTGATAATTTGTTTAAAAGTAGCTTGGCAGAGTTAGTGCTTGTTGCATTACTTGATTGGCGGGAAGTTTTACTGCTTGTTGTGTTCCCACTGATTCCTGCTATTTTTAATTTCAAGTGCTTCATTTGTAAGGGCTAGTCTACACTAGCAATGCTAAAGTGCTGTCGCGGCTTGTGTGGTCATGGCAGAGTGCTGGGAGAGCTCTCTCAGAGCTCTAAAAAAACCACCTCCATGAGGGGCGCGCTGGGAGAGCTCTGGAGAGCTCTAAAAAACCCAACTCCATGAGGGGTGTAGCTACCAGCGCTGGTGCACTATCTACACTGGCGCATTACAGCGCTGAAACTTACAGCAGTCAGAGAGGTGTTTTTTCACACCCCTGAGTGAGAAAGTTGCAGTGCTGTATATTGCTGGTGTAGACAAGCCTTGATGTCTTGGTGAGCTCCAAATCTGTTTCGATAATTATTGAAACTCTACTAGACATTTTTCCCCTCTGAACAGGTTCAGTTTATTAAGTGGAGATATCTTCTGTTCTCTTCATTTAACATGCAAATTTCCTTTGGATTATGTTGCAGGACCAAGTGATTTGGTTTATGATGTTAATATCTTGGGACTGTGCCCCTCCCAGATCATCACAGAAGGGGATTTCTCTGAAGAAGTGGATGTTCACAGTCTCTGTGGCATCTTCCTCTCCCCCATCCCTGCACCTAAGGAGAACTCTCCTGTAGGATCTGAGGAAGGGGCTAGAGATAAGGATGGGCAAGTCAGGGGTGCAGAAGCAGAAACCATGTGCACACCTGATCTTGGAAATGCTCTTGATATATTCTAGTAGAGCGAGAAGTATTAATATCATTGTACAAGACAGTGGTAAGACTTTATTTGGAATACTGTGTACCATTTTGGTCACCCATGTTCAAGAACAAGGAATTTAAACTGAAATAGGTGCAGAGAAGAGTTACTAGGATGACCAGGAAATGGAGGGCCTATTTTTTGAGAGGACACTGAAAGAGGTTTGTTTGTTTAGTCTTGCAAAAAGAAGGCTGTCTGTAAATACATTCAGGGAATAAATATCAAGGAACGTGAAAAGCTATTTAAGCAAAAGGACAATGTGGCACAAGAACAAATGAATATAAACTGGCCACGAACAAATTCAGGCTGGAAATTAGAAGGTTTTTAACCATCAGATGGGTGAGGTTCTGGAACAGCCTCCCATAGGAGTTGTGGGGGAAACAACTTAGTTTTGAGAAAGATGGACAAATTTATGAGTGTGATTATGTGATGAGGTTGCTTGTGATGGTAGGAGTTAGGGCTCAGCAGCCCTGGGGCTCCCTTCTGGTTTATCTTGTATGTTCCTAAAAGCTGTAAGTCCTTGTATTCACGTTGGCTTCATTGACCAGTCAGTATCTAGGGTCTATTGAAGTCTGTGGAAGTTTTGCCGTTTTCCTATCTCAATGGTAAAATTCTCATTGACTTCAATAGAGCCAGGATTTCTTCCTGTGTGAGTAAATAAGCTTTCTGAATTGACCTAAAGTTCAGAGGGTTCTTTGTTGTTCCTTCTCTGTTTCAGAAATGTTGTCAAGAATTCTTATGACAACACTTTGTTTGTTTGTTTTTTAATGCTAAACAACAACAAAAACCAAGAAAGTCCAAGTGACATTTCTAGGTGCACTTAAAAATATTTGTAGTAATCGCTGCAATAACTGTGGATTTCAAGTACATTCATAACGATAGAATCATGTCACTTTCCCTATTTTGTTTGTCTCCAGTGGATCTTTGATTACAACTGTGACGCTCTGCTCAGGACACCTTGAACCATAAACTGCTGTGTTGGTGGAAATGAAAGGGAGGAAGAAGTGCTAGGGTGGTTTTGGAAGTGGACAGTTGTAATGGCTTTGTGAACATTGAAAACCATCACTCATACTCTTCACGACATTCCACGCCTCACCTCGTATGCCTTCCAGAAATGCATTTCTGTCCTCTGGGTGGGTTGTGCAGATTTGTAGCAAACGCTCCTGTAAAATCCAAATATGGCTTAGACCAGGAAGGCAAGAATAGAACACTTTTTACTCTTTCCAATAGAAGGCCACATTTTGTTAGAAACTTTTTAAAAACTTCTCCTTTAGTTACATTTCATAAAAGAAAAGGGAGAAACACAACTACAGCAAGAAAAATAAGCTCCTAGACATTCACAGTCCTATTCATTATAGTCATTGTGGTACAGGGCAATAAAAAATGCCTGTAGTGGTTGAATTATATGTCCTAGTAGCAACTATTAAAAAATAAATACAAAAATAGTGCTTCGGGGTTCCATCAGCAAAAGGAATAAACACAAATGAACAATATGCCCACGGATAGCAATTGTATCAGAAATAACTTTCTATGAATCTCTGTCTCAAGAGTAACACATTTTCCCTTAAAGTCCTATTGAATTTTTTTAAAAATGTCCAGGATTTCTCACTCTCAGTACTGGCATACTTGCTTTGAAATATAGGCTTTTTTTTTTTTACTACTACTGAGCTGGGCCCTAAGTGATCTATAAATAATAAAACAGAAGTTGAGTTTACTTTCTTCACTGTGCCTGTGCAATCTTTTTTTCCACAGAGTTCTAAAAACAGATAACAGATACCTGAATTGCACAGAGAATTATGCTGAAGGCTCCAAAAGTAGCTATACAAGACAGTGTTAACGTCATGGGAAGAACATTCTTTTACTTTCCACATCGGTATAGATCGTATCTGTATAATAGAATTCACACACTTCAGTTAGACATAAATGCTATATTAGCTGTTGGGGAAAATCTAAATGTTTAGCCTAGGGTCAAAAAGTGACTTGGTGCACAAGGTGGAGTGGGTGAGGATGGGCACTGAATGGGGGAACCTGCTATCGCAGACTTTCCACTTCCCTAGACTGTCAGTCTGATCAAGACTAGACAAAAAGGGCAAGGAGACGGCTGGGTCATGCTGCATGCTCCTTATCTCTAACTCTGCACTAGCCAGCATAGCTGGGTGGCTGTGGAGAAAAGCATATGCTGCATCCTCTTAAGGGGGCAGAAATAAGTGCACTTCCCAGGAGGTCTGGGAGGCACTGCTTACAATTCTTCCCACCGCTCTTCCTCTTCCGAGCTGTGTCTTAATGATGTAGTCTGGTCTCCTTTACAGTACACTAAAATCTATTTCTATATATGCCCTAAGCATCTCCTACTGGTTACACTGGGTATGGAAGCTAATGGCAGCAAGGTCATCTCCACTGATACAGTATGTGTTCAGAAAACATAGGTATACCACAAATAGCAACAAACATGCATTGTGTGTGTGTGTGTCTCTCTCTCTCTCTTTTTAATTATTTTTCTCATTCTCTAATTGTGAAGAAAATATTAACCAGGAAAGTTACTATTTCAGCTACTTTTCACAAGACTTTAAAGAAAGAGAAAATCAGTGTTTAGCCACCACAAACACACCGCTACTTACTAGCCAATATGGCACCTTCGGATTGTTCTGGATGAAAAGCGTGATGTAAGAATGAAGTATTAGCAGCATCATGACTTTATATTCCTATAAGTACATTTTCTGGGTAGCCTGCGTGTTATGCTGGGACAGATGCTGCCATTTAACCATTCCTGTTCAGTGAACAACATGTAGCAGTAAAAAGCCATGGAGCAACTATGAAAGCAATTGTAACATACATGCAACTGAGACTTGCCTACAGACCCTTACTGTACAGTACGTGCAACTGAGACCTCTGCCACAGGCCCTCTTAACTTGCAGGCTATTATTTTTAAAGCTAAGGTTTTTATTTTTTAATCAATAGACATTCCAAGGTTGCCTTTCTTGAGATAAGCAGCAGCAGAATCATTACTGTTTCCTTTCTTGCAATGTGTACACACGCATTCTTTTGTACAATGAAGAGTGAGGCTGTTAGGCCAAGTTGTATGGTTTCTAGTTGAGTTATGGTTAGGGCGTTTGGGTGTGTGTTTTATTAACCTTATTTTGTTAAGACGCTGCCAACCCCAACCTCAACCACTGTACCCTTTACCCCAACCTCAGTCTGCATGGCTTTAGATTTAAGGGGCAGGAACCATGCCCTCTTGTGTGTCTTGAAAGAACCAAGCACACTATGGGCGTTAACATAAATTAATAATAACGATTCAAAGGGCCAAATTCTGTCCTGAGGTACATGCACAGAAATCCCATTGACTTCATATGTATCTCTGAGGGGCCAAACTAACACAAATCCCATTAACGCCATTCAGTTTTGCCAGGAGCTCAGTATTTTTGAAGCAAACGTTCCTAAGTAAAGCATCATTCTGCTTGGAAGGAATTCCAAACCCACATAAAGCCTGAATAAACAGGGTGTGAAGCTGTTCCACAACCTCTCTGTGGCTGGTATTCCAGCCTTTGATCTAGAGTTGGCACTGTGCGATCCCCTGTACATCTCTTTCCAGGGGCTTGTGACCACTGGATGAAAAGAACTGTGGACTTGGCCTGCCATAAACCTGCCTTCCTCAATGACTTAATGTTGTTAATTTTATATGTATAATAACTCAATATAGTCTATTAAGCTCTAAAATAAGTTTGCCTATTCAGAGGAAGACAAGCATTGTGTAAGGTATATCAACATCTCTTTATTTAGCTCAGTCTCCAGGATCACAAAACCCTTTATTCTTTTTTCCTGAAAGCCACAGAAATTTTGCTTCCCTTCAAAGGGTTTGATGGCATTTTTTGAAAAGCCTAAACCCCTATAAATACGGTAGGTGCAAAGCAAACACAAATTCTTTTGTGTCTGAATTTCTGGTGTTCCTGATGCCCTTTTCAGAGTATGTAAAGCCTAATATTGGCTTTGTCAAGTAATAGAATAATGTGAATCCCTGAAGAATAAAATATTTGCTCCGGATGTGGAAGTATTTCTCAGTGTGAAGTCAAAGGGGAGTTGTATGCAAAAGGGAACCTCAGTTTGTACTGAAAAGGCTTTTTGTGTGTTCTTTCACAGCAGAAAGGTTTCAGTGCATTTATTGAGTGGGCAGGCGAAAAGCTGACAGTTGGAAGTTATCTTCCTCAGATGAACTCTCTGCCTTTCTAATTTGGCATGTTTCCATTTTCTCAGTAGCTCCAATACATTTTACGATGATTGGAAGCTTTCATAACAAATACTGGTGTTCAAAATGATTACCCTGACACTCAAATGAGTTCAACATGTTTCATCTACTACATGGCTAAACTGAAAAAAAATTCAGCTATGTAACGATCTAGCGCCTGATTTTGCAAAAACTTGCTCCTGATAACCCCACTGACTTTTTATAGTATTTTGCCTGCATAGTGCAGTGATTGGTTCCCTGTAAAGACAATGGACAAAATGCAGGATCAGTCTCTAAGTTGTATGCAAGTGCAATAAAACACAAATGCAAATGTATACTGTGCAAGACATTTGGATGATATTTTCCTGTCAGTTTCTATTGCTGAAAAACAGCTCTATGGCCCTGATCAGGCAAGGTGCTGTGCTCCACACAAGGAGTAGATTAGAGGATGTTTAAATACTTTCAAACTGGAAAGTACTTAAACATCCTCTAATCTACTCCTTGCGCTAATGCTCAGCACCTTGCATTATCAGACCCATTTGGCAGAAGTCAGCAGAGGCTCAGAGACAATTTTCACTTTAAGGGTCTGATGCTGAGGACTTGTGGCATCCACTGAAGTCAGTGAGAATTTCAGATATTCAGGATCTAAGTATCTCAAGACTTGTCTACACAGAGAGCTGCACTGGTTTGACGTAAAGTGAGATTTTAAACCAGTTTAGTAATCTGCTACAAAAGGCTGTCCTGGGCACTTTTTATTTCAGTTGGTTTAAATTGATTAGGAATACTTCAATTTACCTTGAACCTAAGTGTCTATGCAGAGGTCTGTCTCATTTTAACTACACCAGTACAAGCTTGTGTCTAGACTAGGCATTACATTTTTCCATTAACCATATAAGAAAATCTAAAAACTTAGAACAATACGAACAGATAATTTTGTTGGTTTAAGTGAACAGATGGAGCCAAATGCTGGCATCACAGTTCCACCTGGTTTGAGCTTCTCCACCCTGAAACATCTGTATGCCACTCCTCCTCCCAGCCATGGTGCAGGGGGCATGCTAGGGGAATGGAGCATAACTGGAGTATAATGCCACCATTACTTTCTTCTCAACTGAGGATTCCATTTTGGGGTGAAGGAGGGAAGAGTTATCATTCTAGCCCCTTAAGATGATGTCATGTGAAGGCTCTCACCTAGAATACTGTGTGCAGTTCTGGTCTCCCATGTTTAAAAAGGATGAATTCAAACTGGAGCAGGTACAGAGAAGGGCTACTAGGATGATCCGAGGAATGGAAAACTTGTCTTATGAAAGGAGACTTAAGGAGCTTGGCTTGTTTAGCCTAACTAAAAGAAGGTTGAGGGGAGATATGATTGCTCTCTATAAATATATCAGAGGGATAAATATAGGAGAGGGAGAGGAATTATTTAAGCTCAGCACCAATGTGGACACAAGAACAAATGGGTATAAACTGGCCACCAGGAAGTTTAGACTTGAAATCAGACGAAGGTTTTTAACCATCAGAGGAGTGAAGTTTTGGAATAACCTTCCAAGGGAAGCAGTGGGGGCAAAAGATCTATCTGGTTTTAAGATTCTACTCGATAAGTTTATGGAGGAGATGGTATGATAGGATAATGGGATTTTGGTAAGTAATTGATCTTTAAATATTCAGGGTATATAGGCCAAATCCCCTGAGATGGGATATTAGATGGATGGGATCTGATTTACTATAGAAAATTCTTTCCTGGGTATCTGGCTGGTGAATCTTGCCCATGTGCTCAGGGTTTAGCTGATTGCCATATTTGGGGTCGGGAAGGAATTTTCCTCCAGGGCAGATTGGAGAGGCCCTGGAGGTTTTTTTGCCTTCCTCTGTAGCATGGGGCATGGTTGACTGGTGGGAGGCTTTTCTGCTCCTTGAAGTTTTGAACCATGATTTAAGGACTTCAATAGCTCAGACATGGGTGAGGTTTTTCATAGGAGTGGGTGGGTGACGTTCTGTGGCCTGCGCTGTGCAGGAGGTCGGACTAGATGATCAGAATGGTCCCTTCTGACCTTAGTATCTATGAATCTATGAATCTCTCTCAGATATCACACCAGAAAGATGCAACCAAGGTCATTCCTAGGGGGGTGCGGAGCCCTGGACAGAAGTGACAAATCCGTCACTTATGGGACCAACCGTGCTGGCCAGTCTCACTGGCCCATGGTGCCCCACAAAGCACGGGGCCCAGAGCAGTCACCCCAATTCACTGTACCCAAGGGATGGCTCTGGATCCAACTGTTACTCATATTATACCAGACAAAAGAATCTCTGATGTGTAACTAAATTCCTATCTCTCCCCAGCAAGGGAAAATATAAGTGGGACTTCTGGTGTAAGGATGATGGGATCAGGCTGAAAGAACATATCTTAATTGAGTAAAGTAATGGCCATGTTGCAAGAAATACCAGTGCTCCATGCTCAATATGGGTTGTGAGTAAAATCAGCTGCGATTACTAAAAGGAATGCTGAAGCACAAGAAACCAGTTTAGAAAGTGAATACGAGAAGTCAAAATAGACTGCAGCTTTCGCATGAAAGATGTACTGCAAGTTCAGACTTACCCACTCCCTTCTCAGCCTCTAAACCAACTCATGCTGCTGAGAAAAACCAGGCAACAAAAAGCTAATTGAATTTTAAAGAAGCCCACTGGGACAACAGGAAAGTTGATAAAGAGCTAAATATAAAATAATTTAATAAAATAAAGTATGTTTCAAGTAAGAACACAAAAAGTCTGAATTCACTGAAATCTGCAGGAAACCAAAAGTTAAAAATAAATCCGCAATGACCCTAGTAAATACATCAGTAGCATCAGAGCATGGATCATATGTACAGTCTGGTCACACGTCTTGCACACCATAGCTTACATTTTTATTTCCTTGGGGCAATAGTTCTTACTGCGTATCAGCATGTTCTTTTTATTCTTCATCAGTCATTCTCTTAACACAGAGATAGAGCACTATCTCTAACTGCTCCCTGTGGTAAAGATGCCATTCAATATAATGGCATGGCTACCTTGGGAGAGTATATAGTAGGAATACTGTGGGCACAGAGCAACCAATCAGCCAGTCTGTGCATGGATTTCAATTTGCCAATTTACATCCTGTACATCAAGGAAAAGAACATGGGGGCGGGGGAACTACAATATGAGAGGATGTGATGGAGGGCTAAAAAAGGGACATTGATTGCAGACAAATGGCATTGTGGAAAGATCAAGAAAGTAATTCAAAAAAACATGTTCCCTTTTAAGTATAATACAATGAAGTAAATGGTCCGTCAATATAGTAGTGCTTGAAATTGTGTTATTTATTGAATGTATTTGAAGCAAAAGTACAGTAGCAGGGTGACTACTGATAGCACCACACATTTATATAATGCACTGTACTGTGAATTACACTGTACAAAAGCAAACAGGAACATAGAAATTGTCACAGCGGATCAGATCTGAGGTCCAACCAATCCACTATCCTCTCTGACAGTAGCCAGCACCAGATGCTTTGGAGGAAGATGTAAGAATCATGCACATTGGGCAGATGTGGGATAATCTACCCCAGACACTAGGCCTCTTCCAGATTTCTAGTTAGAGAATGGCTTAAGCCCTGAAACATGAGGTTTAATATCTCTTCCAAAAGTTTTGTTCTCATTAATCATGCTAACTCATGGATGCTTATACAGATATCCATTCCTTTTAGAATCTTGTTACATTCTTGAGCTCAGTGACTTCCTGTGGCAGAGTTCCAGTCTAATTACTTGTGTGGGGAAAGTATTTCCTTTTATTGGTTTTGAATTCCCCATATTTTAATTTCACTGAATGACCCTACCTGCCCCAGTGAATCTGAACCAAATTATATTGTGGTCACTGTCGCTTAGACTATGTCTACATAGCTGTGTTGGGGAAGGGTGTGAAGAGGTGTGATCCCTGACCGACGTAGCTGGGCCAGCAGACATCGCTGGTATAGCCACAGCAATTCTTGCAAAACTGAGCTCTTACTGATATAGCTTGTTTCAGTCATGGGGGATAGATTTACTATACCAGTGTAGTTGTGTCCACACACTAGGAGTGCTTTGCAAATAGAGTATATTGATAATCCTGAACTGGTAAATGCTGTTAGCGTAGACATAGCCTTAGTGGCTCATTACTATTACTTCTTGAATTCGCTTCTTTGTGTTGCTTAAGACTAAGGATAACCTCTCCTGTGTGCTCTAGAACCAGCTGCTCTAAGAATGAGTACTTAAAGTGTTGAGAAATTTTCACTTAACTTTATTCCATTGTGCCATTTGATTAGTTTATATGTGGGTAATTGAAGTCTACCTTGTGACAGGGTCAGTCTGGCCTTATCTGCCCTAACTGGAGATGTCAGCACCCGATCTCCATCCACTACTTCCCACTCCCTTGCACAAGGAAAACCTACTCAGGCCAGGCTACCAACACACTTAGTCCTCCAGAAGCCTAGAAGAGCCAGGAGAAGACCCTGACCAATAGGAAACCAGCAGGCCAGTTAAGAAGGCTTGCCTGAGTCCTCTGAAGGGCATTTCCAAGTAAGCCTGGGACAGAAATGCTCCTCGGTACTACCCCAGGACCAGGTGAGGTCCTTTGTTTAAACGCTATGACTGCTTAGTCACTTTTTGTGACTGTTTCAGTTTAAAGGTGCTGACCGCTAATTCTTGAGTTTGATTGTAAGACTGATACCAAGCTCATTACACGGGCCATTCTGCTCCAGTCTGCCTGCCACACCTCCATTATTATTCTTATTTGGTTAGATTTTGCTGCTGCTTTCATCTTTCTCAACATTGTGCACTCACTATTAGATGTTAATAGAATGTGCTATCAGTAAGGCATCCTTTATGTATACAGATTTCAGAGTAGCAGCCGTGTTAGTCTGTATTCACAAAAAGAAAAGGAGTACTTGTGGCACCTTAGAGACTAACAAATTTATTTGAGCATAAGCTTTTGTGAGCTACAGCTCACTTCATCGGATGCATCCAATGAAGTGAGCTGTAGCTCACGAAAGCTTATGCTCAAATAAATTTGTTAGTCTCTAAGGTGCTACAAGTACTCCTTTTCTTTTTATGTATACAGTGTATGTATTCTGACATTTAAAATACTTCAATATCATCCATCGTATTTCAATATATCCCCTGTTTAAATTTTAATTTGTGTATGCTGTAAGTGGACTGTGAATTACTTACTAAAATGAAGAGTTAATTAAAAAGTTACAGTTAAGGCAACCTTCTGTCACAAACTATAGAAGTATTCTGTTAAGCAAGTACCCTATCTGATCACTTATCACTGTGATGTCTTTGCATTTATGTGATTGTTTTGCAACATTAGAAGAAAAGAAAAGCCAAACGCTGTGTTTTTCAGACATTCTTCAGATAGATCAAGGACTGGAGGTTGATGTATTATCACACCTTTTAGGAAAGCAGGTAAGCAGAATACTTAATTCTTTCTGTTCAGGGGATCATCAAGAAGATAAGCAGCAGTTTGACACTGGAAATTGATGCATGCTTGTTTGACAAGATTAGCAATGGATTTAACAGACCAAATAACACCAACAATGAATTAAACTAAAAGACAAAGCAAGCCTGTAAAAATCGGAAATGAGCAAAGATCTAAGTAGTCCAGCTGGAAAATCAAAATGTGGAAAGGACTGCAGCTACGTTGGTGTAAAACAACTTGAATTTTTAAAGTCCTCTGAACTTAATTTGATTTTAAACATATTTGATCAAATACATATTTTCTAATGTAGACATGAGCAGATCTGCAATGTGATTTGTTTCACCTGACCAGAATATATTTGTGAGCATGCAATACTGTAATGTAGTAATGGAATTTCTGGGCTATTGTTGCTATTTTGAGCTTTATTTTATAAAACCAGAAAATAATGATTGAGCTGCACATATACCAAATAGAATATTCAGAACAAGTAAAAATATCTTTGAGACCTCTGTTTAAAATAACACCAAAACATGCATCCCCTAAAAGCTTTGTAAAAGAGTATTTCTAGACATGGAGTCCTGGACAAAGTATGCCACAACAGTTGGCCTTTTTGATACCATCATACAAACCATAAGAATAAGTGCACAGTCTTAGTGTTGCCTTCTGCATTTGCAGAAATTCAAATAAATATGTGAGGATGTCTTCAATAATTCTGAATAGAACAGCTGCAGTTGTATTCGAAAATTCATAAAGACCTACAAAAGACCTCATGAATTTCTAAACACTAATGGAACATAACATATGCAGAATAACATCTGCTCATGTCTACTAAGGTCTATTGTTGCATATGCCATGACAAAGGATTTCACAGAATGTGTACTGTTTATGTGTTTTCTACACACTTTATGTGACATAATTTCTATAGTTCATTTGTACATACATGAATATCTTTTCACACAAGCCCTCTGCAATCAAATAAGAATGAAGAAGAAAATCTGTTCTTCTTTTAGTCTTTTCTAGATATTGGAGTTTTCCTCTGAAAATGAATTGCAATTACCCAATGGGCAAAAAGCATTGATGAGACAATTGTGAGCCAAAAGATTAGTCTCCTCTTACATTTTTTTTCTTTCCTCTTGAATTGATGTGTTTATAGAGTTTCACCAGAAGGGACCATCAGGTATCTCCCTCATCACAGACATCCTTCTCTGGCTGTAGGCATCACTGTAGAGCCAGTTTAGATTTTGGAATGTGAGCTTCCAGCCTTAAGTGTTAGGGAGGTGGCAACCCACTTTCTAGATGTAAAGCAGTCCAGAAATGGGAAACCAATTAACACTGCAGCCCACAAAACAGTCCAGGCTTACCCAGCAATTTCCTGCAAGGAAAGAGCCTCTCTGCGGGAGATCTGGGCCCCTAACCTATTGTGTCCGAGGACCCAGGCTGAGCACCCTGGGTCATAAACAAAAAGGGAGAAACAAAGTAAAGAGGGTCCGTCTAATTTCCTGTGGGTCCACGTGGCAGAGTCTCTTCAGATGTTTTCTTCATAAGCAGTCTCTGCACTATGGAGCTAGGGAGCTCTAGCTCTGCTTATCTCTGAATGCACTAAGCTGGGATCTCCCCTTTTAAGAAGCTGCCCCTCTCCAGGTTTCACAGGTCACTCCAGTGCACTGGGTTGGGGCTGATTGTGCCCAGAGGAGCTCTTTAACTCTTTTCTGACTGGGTTGGGAACCTATTCTACCTCACAAGGCTTGCCAAAGTTTTCTCCCAAGAATACTTTTTCTGTGTATGCTGAATTCCCATGCCCAAAGAAACATCATGGGGCTTTCAATAATACTGAAAATACTAGCATGCCATTAATATAAATGATAGCACTGTATTGCCTTAAGTAATGTGCTTAGTTCAGTCACTTCATTTAGGGAGGGGGGAGAGATGCAGCAAAAATGGAGAAGGCCTAAAGACTGGTGATGAAAATTATTAAAGGCATGGAGAATAAAATTATTTGCACATTCATTATCATCATTATAGGTTCTCATCTGAAACGTTAGGAACTATGATCTTATACCTACTATTTGACCTTTTAATAGCTGTTACAACAGAACGTGTCTTTTTGGCAACCACTAGCACTCCTGAAATGTGTTTATTTGATAAAATATCCAGACACAAAAATGTCAACAGATGTAGAACCTAAGTGGTACAGATGAGGGACTTTGTGTAAAGATATAGCATTAGTGGTGTTGCAACATCCATTTAAACCTTGCGCTCACTATACTTGTGCACTACTGAAATCAGGATAACATCTCCTGAATGGTTAGGATGTCAACCTAATAGACAGGAATATCTGTGCCTGTTATCAAGATAGTGTGATGTTGTTGCCTGTTGGGTTTTGAAGAGTAGAGTTCCAAAGCAAGTAATGTTAAAAATGGCAGACACACCTGAACTGCTGAATAGGCTATTGTTTCTTCACCTGGGATGTGCATTAACTTCCAAGAACATTGCTATACAGTTTCTGTAGCCATGAAAAAATGAGTTTTAGATCTTGTGCGTAATAATTAGTGTTCCATTTGGAGGAACAGGGTATTCTGTAGAGATGTTACAGTGAAATTTACCCCCTATTCTGCTCATCAGAAGACCCCAGCAGCTCTGTATAAAACAGTTGCATAGAACAAAGAAATGTCAGTTGCAAACTGGCAATGTTTTCAAGAATAACATTAAAACCTGCAACTGAGTTAACTTATTGAGCAAGTTTCAAGCTCCCATCCCTACGCATAAGTTTTTATATTATGAGAGAAGATTTTCTCTGGAGGAAATTGATAATGGCAGTATTGTAACATTCAGGTTTAGAAATGCTTCACTTCTGCTGCTTTTGTGAGCACTAAGCTGCATGAGAGCTGTGTAGTTAAAATAAACATATTGCAATGAGAAATCCTGTTGTATTTGCATCCATTTAGATACAATGCCAACAGCAGGAGTTTCCTTTTACTTTGATCACCTTTGCAACTTGTAGGACATTCTTGTTACTATGCAATTCACTTGTGCCAATAAGATGCCCCTACCTCAGCCCCATTCCACTATTCTATCCCTTCCCATCCCATATTTTATTCTTCAAGTAGTTTATTTAATGTAACATTTTTGGCATTGAGTTTTCTGTTAATATATTTCTGTAAATTTGCCTGGCCTGATTCACATCTCATTTATGCTGGCATATATTGAGTAATATTTCCATTGTTGTAAGGTCAGATTTGGATACATTATGACCTCTATTGCATTAGGTTTTCTTCCCCTTTCTCATTTTCTTCACTCCTTCCTTTCCCATCACCTTTCCTTCTCATTGGCTGGATCTCTTGGTGCATCTTTTCCTCTTTCTTTTTCTGTATTTCCAACCAAAATTTTTGTCTGTGTTGTGTTCCACCTGTCCTTTATTTTTCTCTTCAGTGAGATCCCCAACATGTACTTGGTCCCTATCACCTAAACTCTCACTCCACACTAGTACTTCTCTCCAACACACACGCACCTAATCACATTCATGGGACCTCCCAGACAAAAACTCACAGGGGAACAGGGGGTTAGTGGGGAAAGAAACCCCTCCTCGCAAAAGAAATGGCTCCTTGGGGGAGTGTATTAAACTGGGTCCACAGACTAATCACTGATCTTGGCTCACCTCACAATACTTGGTCTAGTTTCAATGGTTCTCCCAGAGATGGCATGACAGATGGGACATGAGCATGTGATTGCAAATCCAAGGCACAGTCCTTCACTGTCAAATGAATGCCTGTACTATGCTCCCCAAATTAAACTTGCATCCTGCACCCTAGCTGCACAAGTTTCCAATTTAATGTCTGATGCCCCCTGACTGGGATCCCCATTTGGGATCCTAGCACTTCCCCGTATACTGGAGGAGGAGGAGGAAAGAAAGAATAACTTGCAGTGGTGAGACTAGTAAATGGGCTAGAATAGGAGACCTTTGTTGGTGGCTCTGTTCTTTAGACAAGCCAGGCAGTCTGGGCAGAAAATCCCTGATCAGTTGTCTTCATCTCTATGATATTTTATAAAAGGATTTTTTAAAACCTTAAAATAAAAACCCTTTATAGTTCACCTTTAAAACATGGAGCTTACTGACAAAGGTAGAAATATTACGAAAGAAGAAATCATGAATTCTGTTCTTTACCTTCCAGTTATATGAAATGACAACAAGTTTATAAAGCTGTTGCATACTAGAGCCACCTTTTTAAAGTTAACTCCTTCCAGTGACCTGTTTTGCCAGCATGGGAGCCACTTGAATAATTTTTGTACAAATATCGCTAAGGAATGTCGGTATCTCTGATTGTGAAATAAAACCATCAGTAATAGTAGGGCTAATATTGCACTAGGCATCTAAAACTCGTACATAAGCAGGATTCAGAGACACTAGATGTGATGCACTACGCTGCTGTCTGATTCACAGGCTTTATGGCCAGAAGGGACCGTTATGTTAGTCTGATCTTCTGCATGACATAGGCCAAAGAACGTCATCCTATTTCTGCATCAAGCTCATAAATTCTGTTTGAGCCATAGCGTATCTCTTAGAAAGATAGCCAAAACTAAGAGCTACAAAGGCTCACTGGCTGTTGGGAGCTGTCATCTCCCTGGAATCAAAATCAAGTCACACTCCTCACCCCTGTACACCAGCATTAGTACCAGTGACAATGTGGCCCATAGCTAGGAAGTCCCCCTAGAGAGTGACTCAGGAAATCTCCCCTGTGTCATCTGAACACAACACTTTTTTTGGAATATCTGACAGAAATTACATTGTTGTATGCTGAGAGCTGAATTATTATAATTTTTCCAATTGCTGCATATTTTTAAAAATATATTTTCCAGAGATAGCTATGCAATAGTTACAGGTATGCTTCGGATGAGCCTATTATAATAAAATTGCTGTTAAATTACTGCAAAAATAAAGGAAAGATTTTGTACTATTTGATTCTTAATTACTTGTCTTTATTGTGCAATGAATACTGCTAGCCACTAAAAGGTGTTTGGTCATATAACAATGAGTATTTGCCCACAGACTTTACCCAGTTGACAGTGATCATGATTTCCTTTGTCCAAGGAACAGTCTAGGTGACCCATCCCATCCCTGCTTAAGCAAAACTCTCTTGTATAGACTTTCTTCTAGGCAATACTAGTGATTCTATGTGGACACATTGATGAATTCAGATTTCCACATTCAGTTTAGGAAAATTAAAGTAGCCAATCTGGTGTTTGGATCCTCCCCTTTGTTACATGTCTTTACTTCTGCACCAGAGGTGAATGGTGGTCTAATGGGTCATTCCCTCACCATGATCCTCGGGCCCCAGTCAGAGCCCTGCCTCACTTCTGGAATGTACTGGATTGGTGTATATGAGAAAGTGATGTTTCCCTTTAATGACCAACCCACAGATAGGATAAAGGGACCTGCAACAAGAGTTCTCTGTTAGCTCAAGAGGGAGAGGCCTGTGACTCTATATCCCAGTGACAAGGACACTCACCTGAGGGGTGGCAGATCCACATTCAAATCCCTCATTCTAAGACGCAGGGGAGGGGAAGGGCCTTACACCAGTGGTTTTCTGCATTCTTTCCACGGGCTTGCATGAAGGAAGGGGACATGTGGGATCAGATGCCATCAGATCTTCTGGAGAGCTATCTATGCATCTGCCTATGTGGTCATAGCCCACAGTTTGTGTTCCTGCTGTTCCCTTAGGAGCATTTGATGGTGGAAAATAGTCCCAGGAAAGTCTCTCTATAGCATTAAAGAGACTGCTTGGGATTCTCAGTGTCATCCTTAATATTTGGAGACTTATTTCAGCCTGGAATATACACTAAATAGCAATCACACTCCATCACTCGTTGCGGTTAACAGGGCTTAAACACAAAGCACCTGAATTACTGAACACTTCAGTTGAAATGAAGGATTGCACCTTAGTAGTATGTACTTTGGTTCAAAAGTGCAGGTGAGAGTCTGCCTCCTAATAAAGCATACCATTATGAGAAAGTCCTACAGAGTTTAATCAAGATGAAGCCAGTAGGGTTCTAAATGAAATTTATTTTTCTATAACATATCTTATTATAATATATAATTTGAATAGAAAACTGTATCCCTGCTATATAATTCTACCAATTCAATAGAAAGATGATTATTCTCTGTTAAATTCAATAGGACTTTTCCATTTTTGGTAAGATAATATAAATGAAAGTGACACATTCTAAATAAAAGAGGATATTCAAGTTCAAACAATGATTTTTACCTAACAAAGTTCTGATATGAACTTAAGGAATTTAAATTCAAGCCTAAAACTCCTCACCCCCATTCTCTTGGAGTGGGAAAGAAAGCTTAAGGAGAAAAAGGCAGGGTTGCATGATGATAAACCATGGAGCCATTTGGATTTTCCATCTGAACTATGAATTTCCCTGCACTTGTATGCCTATGATGAATTTTTAATGTGGCTTAAGTAGAGTTTTTATTATTGTAATACTTAAAGGGAAAAGTGATATACTCAAACAATTATGGGCTGTTGTATAAATACACTGGGCTGAAGTAGGACACTGTTAAAATGTTTAATAGTCTCCAGATTAGGTAAATTCAGAATTAGAGATTTATTAAAGCATAGTTAATCTGTCATATGAAGGAATACCTAGAAGAATTTTTATTCATGTCTTACTAAACCATTACAGCTTCTTTATTCCATTCACTACAGTAAGTCAGTGTGCTTAAGGTATAGAGGGAGGGATAGCTCAGTAGTTTGAGTATTGGCCTGCTAAACCCAGGGTTGTGAGTTCAATCCCTGAGGGGACCATTTAGGGTTCTGGGGCAAAAATTGGGGATTGGTCCTGCTTTGAGCGGGGGGGGGGGTTGGACTAGATGACCTTCCAACCCTGAAATTCTATGAATTCTACAATAAAAAAACCTACAATGCCCAAATGCAGAATTAGGTTACCAAATTTGAATAGTGGTTTCTATTCATAATCATAACATCATTTTGCTTTTTAACTAAAACTAAACAAAAGCACTAGTGAAGCGTAGGCTAAAGACCTGCAAAAATTTATCTCCCTAAATCATCTAGCACTGAAGTATATAAGAACTAAAGAATCTCAGTGAGTTGACCGTAGTAGATTCTGGTCTTCACCATTCATAGCTCCAGCTTCATGTATTTACTGAGCTTATGTATCTATTACTATTATGTAATATTTTGTTATTGTGGGAAGCTTCTGGAGAAAGGGTGGGATTTGGAATGTATTTGAAAACTGGCTAGGCATTGGGTCAATCTTATCTCCCCAGGTAAATAGTTTCAAAAATGAGGATCCTCTATCAAGAATCCTGTCTCTAACTCCCAAAAGTTCCAGTATAGGCACAGCTAGCTGTATTGTCCCAGACAAGCACAGCTGTCTCAGAGGGTCATGCTTGAAGAATCACTCCATGCTAGACAACTTTGAGGGCCATAAAGATTAAGATCGGTTCTTTGAATTGGCACCAGAAGAAGCCAGTTCTCTTTTGGGCACAACTAGTGACATCCCCCTCTGCCATGGGGTAGTAATCATATAAAGCACAGAACCTGCTAGAACTCCCATTAAAAATCACCTAGTTTAATGGATATATTGGGGCGGGGGGGGGGGGAGTAGTGTAAAGTTTCCAATCTGGAAAAAATATCACAGCTATTCTGTGTTAACATTTCTACATCCAGACTTTTAAAAGGGAAAGTGAAGAGTTATTTCTCCAACTGAAATCACCAAAGGAAAGCTAGGTAGGCTGATGGTAATTATCACATTAGAATCTGGCCAGGACACAAATTTGATCCATGGTCTTTGACTGCAAGTACCCACGAGTGCCTTCAGTCTCCTCGAAAATGATACATCTCCACCTGTTAAGACATCATGTGACTTTGCTGTTTAAAATGTGAGTAGTACAATAAAAAAATAGCCTATCTAGGCCCTCCAAATGAAGGCCATAAGGAAAACAGGAGAGTGGGAAGCTTGCAATAATGTGGGATTTAATTCTTTGAAGGGCATATATTTTTCTAGAACCTTGTAGTCCCCTGAGTTAGCTTTTTTAATTATTATTATTATTTTAATGCTAGTATTTCACAGATTAAACCAAGATTGTGTTAGGAGGAAGGTGAAATTAGATGAAAATGAGTGCTATACCTTGTAGATAACAGTGGGTTTCAGTGACTGTCACAGCAAACAGTATGAATAATTGTTCCATCAAACTGAAATTAGAGGATGCTGGTGAGACAGGTTAGATATAATTTGCTAGAGGTGACCTAGTGTCACTGAAAAAACTGTAAAAAGAAAAGGAGTACTTGTGGCACCTTAGAGACTAACAAATTTATTAGAGCATAAGCTTTCGTGAGCTACAGCTCACTTCATCGGATGCACGAAAGCTTATGCTCTAATAAATTTGTTAGTCTCTAAGGTGCCACAAGTACTCCTTTTCTTTTGCGAATACAGACTAACACGGCTGCTACTCTGGAACCTGAAAAACTGTGCTTTCTTAAAGATTTATAGATTTTTTTTGGTGTGGGGGAGGTTCTTGACACACACAGTTAATCCTAACTTGAGAAACCCATAGATGCTCAAAGATCTCCCTGGCATTGATGTTAAATAATAGATGTCCTTTGGAAAACAATCAGCTACATTTTAGTGGAGTTCCTTGATGGCAAGGAACTTAAACTGCCCCTCCTTTCCATTAACAGTGATGCACTTCAGTGCCAGCAAAGAACTAATAACGGAGGTAGAACTCCCAAGAGATATTATTTGTCAGTGCTGGTGAGACAGAGTTCTAAAAAGAAAAGATATTGCCTTTTTCCTTTGGCTGAGTTTGTGAATTTTTTCAAAATGTTTTTAATACAAGTAAAGATTTTTAGATTTCTGCAAGTCATTGTACATGTTGTGTCAATGTTTAGTGGTGCTGGTTCAGGACTGAAGCTTTCAGGCTTTCCACTACAAATCCCTGTTTCCAGGAATTGTAACAAATTCATGAGCAATTTTCATTCTAGGCTGAAACTGAAGTTGAGAATTCTTCATCCCACTTCCCTGTGGACAGTTGTATTCCAGATGTGGTGAGTAAAGTCACCCCCCATTTGGTGACGCCTGTCACCCTGAAATGGCATAGGATAACATTTCAGACTTAATTCTGAATATCCTGGTAACAAGTGTATAATCTAGATCCCTGTTGTTGTTGTTTGTTGTTGTATATATTTTTGAATGTGAATAAATATTATTTCAGTATACTTTCTAAGTTGTGCAACAGGGATTTTTGTCATTTTGAATAACTGATCATTTAAAAAACCTCCCCATCTGTCTATAGCAAAAACATCTGCTCAGCATCTGCTAAATATAAAAACAGGCTTTGGTGGAGGAAAATATGTGAATTAGGAAAATTGCCTGTATACAGTAGCCAGAAATCATCTAGTGAATCTGCATAATTACATTTTCATATTTTAAGAGTACATTTCTAGCCATACCTAGCTATTTAATGTAAACTAAGCCCTGCTGTCTTATTGAATCCAGCCAAGTCACACAGTACCTGTAAAGGTGTAAACTCTTCCATGTCCTCACTGAGTTCACTACAAAGCCTAAATTAACCCATTAGTGTTATAAAGAAACACACACTCACCTTGGAATCAAAGGTATAGTGATTTCAGATGCTTCCATTTTTGTGTGGTCAGTGTTTTGACACCTCAAATGGATCTGATTGTCAGAAGGCTGGTGCTCAGCACTTTTTGAAAATCAGGCCCGTTCAAGGATTCTCAAATTGAGCACTGAAAAATTGAAGCTGCTGATATTGTTAACCATTTTTGAAAGTGTAGGCCAGGGGTCAGCAACCTTCGGCATGCAGCCCATCGGGGTAGTCCACTGACGGGCCGCGAGACAGTTTGTTTACGTTGACCGTTCGCAGGCACAGCCCCCCGCAGCTCCCAGTGGCCGTGGTTCACTGTTCCCAGCCAATGGGAGCTGCAGGAAGTGGTGGCCGGGAACCACGGCCATGGGAGCTGGAGGGGACCGTGCCTGAGGATGTTCGACGTAAACAAACTGTCTCATGGTTACCCTGACAGGCCGCAAGTTGCCAACCCCTGGCGTAGGCCATGCTTTTATGTTCTCTCTCTCTTTTCCAAGATGGGGTCCTCCATGTTCCTCAGAATTTTACTTCCCTGTCATAATAATTAATATCTAGCTTCTCTTATAGGTTTGTTATCATTAGATCTTTACAAAGGACGACAGTATCATTATCCCCATTTTACAGATGGGGAAAATTAGGCTGAAGGAGGGAAGTGACTATTCCAAGGTCACCTAGCGGGCCTTGCACTGCAGCCCAGGTCTCCTGACTCCCACTCCACTAGGATAACTGCCTCCCTTAAAATCTAGTCTGGAAGGAATTTGAGGTTTTCTTTGCCAGCTCATCCTTAGCAGTTTCCATTTTTCTTTTCTAGTGTCTTCTCTGTGATGACAGTAATGGATGAGAAGGATAGGAGGTTTTTTTCAAAAGTGAAATTCAGTTCTTGTCTGCCATGAAAGACTCTATAGTGACATTAATTCTACTTTAGAGAAAGCATATCTTTATTAAAATTTCCAATTCTTGCCCTATCACTTGTGATGTGACATTTCACAACAAACTTCTGATATGTCCCCTGGCATTCCTCTCCATCCCCACCTCCGCAGAACAAGGGAAAACTGGACTTATCTTTCCTGCTATTTGTAAAGAAAAAAGTAAGCAGAAACAAAAATTTTTGTTTGTTTTTAAATAAATCTTTCAGGCTGTTTATTTAAAAAAGAAGGGGAGGGTCTACACCCACATTTTAAATATTCTTTGTAGGCTGCCTATAAAAGCTACTCTAAGCAGCTGTAAAGAGGTCACAAAACTTGCACTCCCCTTCGCTCTACAGAGGTTGTTTTTCTAACAGATCAAACCTAGAGATGAATGCTAAGATCCCAAAGAAGCTCTATAATGTTTACTTTGCTACTTGATGTTACACAGAAATTACCGTATGCTGCTTTACTTAGCAGATTTAGCTTTGTTAGGGTTAGTAGAAAAGCAGTAATACCCAACCCATAATAAGTCGTTTCAGCTAATAATCCTTTGTTTCAGTGCAGTAGATCTGTTGAAGTGGCTTGCTTTCATTAAAATTAAAGCATTAAAATTCATTGCTAGAACTTGTGTTGGTTGCAATGCTAACATTAGACTGAAATGGATTCTTAATTAAGCAGTTGAAGTTCTTATAAGAGAGCAGAGCCAGGCAACACACTTTAAATACAGATGTTCCAAAAACTGTATTTATGAATTAAGGAATTTTCATACGGTATAACTGATTTTAAACAATATACTTTTGTTTCCCGATAAAAATCAATTTACAAATGATCTTGTCCATTAATAATATGAAATCTGCTATTTCCTTTTCTTTTGGTTCCTATATGTGAAGGACTGTAGGGACTAAATAAATCATTATACATTCTCTGGCACACAATCTTCTGACAGCTTTTCAAAAAAGAATTAGGAAGCTTGCATATTAAATGCCAGCAATTCATGGCAGGCATACGTCAGCTTCAAGGATAAAGGTATGTTTGTGCCTAAGTAGTTTGTAGCTCACAACGTTTTTATTCTAAAAATTCAATTTCAGCAACAATGATCTCTTTCTTTAATGTATTTGATTTATAAACCAAGCCAGTTCATGGAGGTAACTTCATCAAAAAAGACAAATATCTCTAATCTTTTTTTGCACCATGTTAGTAGTAGGTGTACTGAGATTCAAAGAGCTGTTTAAAGCAAATTCAATACAATAGGGTTTTTTTCCCTCTACAAAGCAAAGTAAAACTGGTTTGATTGTTAGTTTTATAGCATTTTCCCTCTTTCAGATTATTTTTACATTTAAAAGTAATGTATTGTACATCTGTATGTGTGCAGTTAGATTAAACCATGCCAGTATTGTTGCATAGATTTTAATTAAAATGACTGAAAGTAGCCAGAGAAACAGACAAATGTTCTCTGGTGCAACTGGAATACTAAATTTAAATCCTAGATATTAGAGCTAGAGAAGTTCTTTTAAGGTAACTTGTTCAGCTCTTACAGTTGCTATCTACACATGCTCTAGTCAAAAGAGAGGTTTTAGTATGTTTGGACCTGAGATGCATGTCTCCTGTCTCGGTCATTCATTAGGAAACTTGACTGGGCTGTTGGAACCGTTATGGAGGTACTTTAAAGATGTCTCCAGAACCTTCCGGGTTGTGGTAAAGGAGTGAGTTGTTATAAATATATGTTACACTGAAGTATCAAAAAGGAAGGAGGTTTCACATTACACTTTTATTCTAGGTCTAGGTTAACTAAATGCATTCAGAGACTTCTTACAAACAGCTGGGTGCTTGGTGCATTCTCTGATGTCCACAATATATTTCATCTTCCTTCTGTGGGTATAAGAGGATTCTTGCCTTGAGGCTTCATGGTAAGAATAACAGGAGCTTATGCTCAGACTTAAGCCTGGTCTACACTAGGGATTTCCTCCAGTTTCAGTTATCAGCCAATGCTTCTGGTATAGCTATACTGATGCAACCCCAAGTGTAGAAAGGCAAATCTACTATTTTCACTTGGGTAGCATAGCCCTGCTTGAAACTAGGTTACACTGCATTGGTTCAAATTGCAAATTGTAGTAGCTTTAACAGTGTCTGCCACGGGTTTGCAGAGTTTGTACCAACGGCTGTAACCTGAGACAAATGCCCAGTGTAGATAAGGTCTGAGAATTCCTTTTAGGCCAGCGTAGGGGGACTTTTCTTTCTTGAATCAGGATTAAATGTTGTAGTATTGAGACATATTGACCAGAAAAGTTTCTGCAAAATAAATCCATAAAATTCAAGTATTTTGATAAATGGAGCCCAAGATTAGGACAGGGTGTTCACTACATGCATACATTACCCTCCAATGAAGATTACTTTGAGGAGGATTCACAAACAAAGATCTCTTTAGCAGGGTTGAACTAAACTCTGAATTTTAAAATTTGTTTTCATTCTGAATCAGAAGAAAACCTTTGTAGTGATAATCAAGGTGGGCCATTTCCAGCAGTTGACAAGAACATCTGAGGAACAATGCAGGGTGGCGGGAGGGGAAATAAACATGGGGAAATAGTTTTACTTTGTGTAATGACCCATCCACTCCCAGTCTCTATTCAAGCCTAAGTTAATTGTATCCTGTTTGCAAATTAATTCCAATTCAGCAGTCTCTCATTGGAGTCTGTCTGTTTTTGAAGTTTTTTTGTTGAAGGATAGCCACTCTCAGGTCTGTAATCGAGTGACCGGAGAGATTGAAGTGTTCTCCGACTGCTTTTTGAATGTTATAATTCTTGACGTCTGATTTGTGTCCATTTATTCTTTTACGTAGAGACTGTCCAGTTTGACCAACGTACATGACAGAGGGGCATTGCTGGCACATGATGGCATATATCACATTGGTAGATGTGCAGGGGAACGAGCCTCTGATAGTGTGGCTGATGTGATTAGGCCCTATGATGGTGTCCCCTGAATAGATATGTGGACACAGCTGGCAAAGGGCTTTGTTGCAAGGATAGTTTCCTGGGTTAGTGGTTCTGTTGTGTGGTGTGTGGTCGCTGGTGAGTATTTGCTTCAGGTTGGAGGGCTGTCTGTACGCAAGGACTGGCCTGTCTCCCAAGATCTGTGAGAGTGATGGGTCGTCCTTCAGGATAGGTTGTAGATCCTTGATGATATGTTGGAGAGGTTTTAGTTGGGGGCTGAAGGTGATAGCTAGTGGTGTTCTGTTCTTTTCTTTGTTGGGCCTGTCCTGTAGTAGGTGACTTCTGGGTAATCCTCTGGCTCTGTCAATCTGTTTCTTCACTTCAGCAGGTGGGTATTGTAGTTGTAAGAATGCTTGATAGAGATCTTGTAGGTGTTTGTCTCTGTCTGAGGGGTTGGAGCAAATGCGTTTGTATCATAGAGCTTGGCTGTAGACAAGGGATCGTGTGGTGTGATCTGGGTGAAAGCTGGAGGCTTGTAGGTAGGAATAGCGGTCAGTAGGTTTCCGATATAGGGTGATGTTTATGCGACCATCGCTTATTAGCACCATAGTGTCCAGAAAGTGGATCTCTTGTGTGGACTGGTCCAGGCTGAGGTTGATGGTGGGATGGAAATTGTTGAAATCATGGTGGAATTCCTCAAGGGCTTCTTTTCCATGGGTCCAGGTGATGAAGATGTCATCAATATAGCACAAGTAGAGTAGGGGCATTAGGGGACGAGAGCGGAGGAAGTGTTGTTCTAAATCAGCAACAGTATGCCAACAAAAAATGTTGGCATACTGTGGGGCCATGTGGGTACCCATCACCTTTAGCCCCCAAGACATTCTTGTCAACTGCTGGAAATGGCCCACCTTCATTATCACTACAAAAGGTTTTCTTCCTCCCCCTCCCCCTGCGCTCCTGCTTGTAATAGCTCATCTTAAGTGATCACCCTCCTTACAGTGTGTATAGTAACACCCATTGTTTCATGTTCTCTGTGTATATAAATCTCCCCACTGTATTTTCCACTGAATGCATCCAATGAAGTGAGCTGTAGCTCACGAAAGCTTATGCTCAAATAAATTTTTTAGTCTCTAAGGTGCCACAAGTACTCCTTTTCTTTAAGCTCCTATGTGGGCTGTCTATCTGGTTTTCTACTGTCCTCTCTCTCAGCTTCTCTGCAATAGCTGTGGAGATTTAAGAACCAGCTGATACTATCTTTTTCTTTCCTCTCTAGAGGCCTCATTTCTGCTGCTGTATCTCCGGAGGTTTGGTTAAAAATAAAATCTAGAGGTACAACAGCACAAGAATCTGCGGTTATGCTCTCACAAAAACAAATATCTGTCTGCCACAGCCATTTTTTTTTTTTGGCTCATGTCTGAGTTAAATGACATTCTGTGGAAGGGTTTGGGAAAAAAGCACACTTTGCAACATGCAAACAATGAATGGTCCTTTGATTTCTTTTTTTATTATTATTATTTTTATTTTTTGCAGTATTAGGCATGCAGTTTCTTTTTTCAATTATTTCCACGAGTAAAATCCCCCAAATCTGTGAGCTTTTAGTAGCCAGCACCAGACAGGAGACTCTGTATGTTTTAGAAATGCAGGGGGGAAAGGACAATGTCAGGATGGTCCTCCAAAGATGGGATGCCAAGTAAATTGTTTCATACTGTAGCTAGTTAGTGTCATCTTTGGGATACAGCATCTTCAGTCATCATATTAATTTTTCTTTTACATTCTGAACATACATTTTCAGCATTTCACTCCTCTGGGCACTTCTCTTGACACTATCCATTTGTAAGCAAGGAAGAAAAATTTATCAAGTCACCAAAAGGAAAAAGATCCTTCTGTCCATACTTGCCACACAGCTCAGGCACAAACCACCACACCATCCTGGTACAACTTAGCACAACCAGTAATCATGGCTCTAAAAACTCCCAGGGCTACCACAACAGGTGTTTCCAAGCGATGCTCAAGGTGCATCGGCAAAACTCTCTGAGGAAGCCTGTGCATTATTTACTTCAAGAGCACCCACAAGGGAAAACAAGGATTTCTTATGTGCACAAGAGAGATTTTGCATTTTATTCAAGCAATTTATGTGCGGTGGTAGCTATGTCAGTGGGAGAGCGTCTTCCACTGACATAGCGCTGTCCACACTGATGCTTCCATCAGTGTAATTTATGTTGGTAAGGGTTGTGTCTTTTTCACACCTTTGAGCTACATAAGTTTTACCTACAAAAGTGCTAGTGTAAGCATAGCCATAGTCAGTGACGAGCTGCCAAAATCTTAACGGGTTCCCTCCTCACCCCACGAGGGGGTCGTTGTCCACCCCCACCCCCCGGGATTCCTGCCCCATCCAACCCCCCTGCGTTCCTTGACGCCCCCCGCAGGACCCCTACCCCATCCACCCCACTCCCCTGTCCCCTGACTGCCCCCAGAACCGGGCAGGAGGGTCTCGTGGGCCACCTTAGTGGATGCCCACCCCACCCCTAAGAGTCAGAGGCACCTGCCGGGGGCAAGGTGGGGAGTCCCGGCGGGGCTTACCTGGGGCAGCTCCCAGGAAACATCCGGCAGATCCATCTGGCTCCTAGGGGCAGGGGGAGCATAACTGGGGGAGGGGGGAAGCAGAGGGAGCGGCCGCTCCTCCACTGATCATATCAAAAGTAGTGCCTTAGGCGCCGACTCCCTGGGTGCTCCGGGGCTGGAGCACCCATGGGGAAAATTTGGTTGTTGCAGAGCACCCACCGGCAGCTCCCCACCCCGTGCCTGGCCCCAGCTCACCTCCGCTTCTGCCTCCTCCCCTGAACCCACCGCCCGGATCTGCTTCTCCGCGCCCCCCTGCTTCCAGCGAATCAGCTGTTCGGTGGCAAGCCTGGGAGGGCTGAGAAGCAGGTGGTGGCTTCCCACTCAGGCTGAGGGTGGCGGAGGTGAGCTGGGGCAGGGAGCGGTTCCCCTGCACCCCCCTGCCCCGGGTTACCTGCTGCAGCGCGGGCAGCCCTCCTCACACCTCCCCCCCCCACAAGCTCACCTCCACCTCCCTGGGCCTGAGCGGGAAGCCACTGCTTGCTTCTCAGCCTGCCCCGGCTACCCATGCAAACAGCTGATTCGCGGAAGCCTGCGGGGGGCGGAGAAGCAGGGCAGGGCAGCGTGTTCAGGGGAGAAGGCGGAGCTGAGGTGAGGTGAGCTGGGGCTGAGGGTTGGGCAGGGAGCTGCCGGTGGGTGCTCTGCACCCACCAAATTTTCCCCTTGGGTGCTCCAAGGCTGGAGCACCCGTGGAGTCGGCACCTAAGGCACCACTTTTGGCTGATTAAATTCAGAAGCCCTTTTAGAACCGGTTGTCCCTCGTGGAACAACCGGTTCTAAAAGGGCTTTTAAATTTAACAACCGGTTCTAGCGAACCGGTGTGAATCAGCTCCAGCTCACCACTGGCCATAGTGTCAGTATAAGATAGTGTTTTATTTCTCCACTAGTCAATAAGCTACAAGAAATCTTGTAAGCCCAGCCCACAGATGTGTACTTCACTTGTATTTTAGCACACAGTAATAATTTAAATTTAGTTAATTGGTGGAAAGAAAGTGTTTGTCCTGTCATCTCTTGTATGCTGGCTGATTGCAAAACTGCTAACATTATAATTCTTGCCAGTTCACATGATTGCTTGACAATCTTTTATCTATTTGCATTTTGTAATGATTTTCCAACAGTGTGATTTGAGAGCTTTAAGACTACCCATAAAATGCTCAAAGATAAGTAGAATCATAACCATCAAAAAATATGAATACTGTCTATATTATCTTGTATTATTTTAGCTACAGCCTCATTATTTCTGAATAGCCATGAATTCAGATATAATCAGAGCTATTTGTTAAATATGAAGAATAACCCTTGCAGTATTTTGATGGGTTTGGCACCACATGAGGGGGAAAAAATTCTTGCACCTTTTCTTAAACAAATACCATAGAGGGAACATTTTCAGAGCTAATAACATTCAGCTCTGCTGGAGAGCAGTTTTCTCATATTATTTTCATTACAAAAAGCAGCATCTCTTTTGCAGCCTAAAGTTTTTAAATGGGAGTATTTGCTAATGTTTTATGGACTAATAGTAATAACAACACAAATCTCCTATTGATTGGTATTAAAATTAATGATGAGAGAATCTCAAAGTCCAGAGATTTGGATAAACACCGAAAAGCCGTGATGATTATCCAAATTATCTGAACCTCATATGTGTATTACACGGAGCTTGAAAGCTTTTAAGTGGGGTCTTCCTTGTGGTATTTTGTATATTTTTTTCTAGTTTTATTAGAACTTCACTGAGAATATTCTCTCTCATTATTTTGGCGAAGAGGTAAAAAAAAATACTCGTGCTTTTTCAGATGTCTAATAAAGCTCTGTTCTTAATTAATCAAAGTATCTTACAGAGGCCTATTTAAAATTCATAACTGGTGGAAAAATTAGTGATGATTGGAAAAAAATGACAAAAGTGTCATGAAAAAATAGAATACAAATTGTTGCACTCTTTCATTGAAATTTTAAAAATCAAATTGAGGAAAAATTTTAAAAATGGGGACTGCAGATAACTTCTGAATATGGCCGCCACACAAGGAAAGAAACTCCAGGCAACACCAACATCTTTAAAAGTGAACTTCTTCCTTGTTTTTAACAGCATTATGAAAGAGAGTCCCACCAACTACTAATGCACTCATGAACTGCCAGGAAGGGGATGTTGTTCCAGTTGGTGAGCATTCCCAAGGGAAAGCCTCTTCAGCAACATAAAACAATTGGAAGGTGTGTCATCCAGAGTGGGGCTGACAATCTCATTTCACAGGAAATCATTGCAAATTCAACCCCCCTCTGATGGTGAAAGATTTGAAGAATCCCAACCCTATCTGTATGCCAATCCAGTTAACAGAGCTTAAAAAATTTTGGTGTTCTTTGTCTCTAGAAAAACTTCTATGTAAAAGGATTTCCCAGTGCAATTTTAGTACTGGACGGATAGCAAGAGGACGGCTAAGGGTGCATAGAAGTATGGTACATTGCAACAGCTATTTAGGATAAGTAAGTTAAAGTCTACCCCAAACCACAGATGGCTTATCTGGCTGACACAATTAGGCATATCATTTTCCATAGCCAAGGGTACAAAAGGCAGTTAGGTGGCTAGCATCACATTTGATAGCCATTGACATCCCAAACTCTATGGATCAGGTACCCATTTTACACCCTAACCACCTCATACTGTAGGCTATAGCAAATTCTAACGGGCTTTTAACCAATAAATACAACCTTTCCGTCATGTATGTATTACTGCATCCATAACATTTGCCAGGATATCTGTGTGATATTCCAGGTGCATTTGTGGAGCCCTATGTCAATTTGATATAGATGTAAGCACAGAGTTAGTCTTATTTGCATCCATATGATTAATGCTCCTCTTCTTTCCCGCCCCACAATTGTGAAATATTAGCTTAATCACAGTTAGTCATTTCCAAATCACTGTGTTTAAATAATGTTGATTGCATAAATGTATATAACTAAGCTGCTGAAACTGTTTTGAATAATGATCTATGTTGTTTTTTTAAAGCAAGGTTTACAGTATTTGTGCGTCAGATATATTTATGACAAGAATTTTAACATTTAAGGGTAGTATTTGTTTTTAATCCTACAGAAGAAGACATCAAAACAATCATACTTGAAATACTGACTGGTTTGCTCTATCTTTGTCTGTTTTTTTTCCACAGGGAGAAATGTCACTTTTTTTCTAATGGCCCTTTAACTTGCCAGTTTAGTCGTAATTCTGTATTTTCCCATTTCAAATATTTATGGAAGTGTTACTAATTAGCATAAGTACTGGCTCAGAACGGTAAATGACACATGAGTTTAGTAGCGCTACTGATCTGTACAGTACCTTATGCTGCTGAATGTTGAACAAAATAGGCTAGAGCTCTCTGACATGGAAGACTTGACAAGCAAGGAAGGATAATTTTGTAATTAAGGCAGTGACTTGAGATTAAAGGGATCTGACCCTATTCAGGTGAATGGCAAAACTCCCAATAGGGCCAGGATTTCACACCCATTTTCATTTCTGGCTTTGTCACACACTTCCTGTGTGACCACAGGTAAGTAACTTGAAAGGGCCGGATTTTCACAAGCGCTGAGCAACCACAGCTCCAGGTGAAGTCAATAGGAGTTGTAGGTGCTTACAATCTCTGAAAATCAAGGTCTTAGGCCCAGATCCTCAAAGATATTTAGGTGCCTAATTCCCATTCGTTTAAATGGGAGTTAGGCAACTAATTATCTTTGACGATCTGGGCCACCATCTTGCTGTGCCTCAGCTGATTTGAGCATCTGTAAGATGGAGATAATATTTCCCTTTGTCATGAAGGTGGGGGGTGAGGGGTTGTACTTTCTTTAAAGTTTGTGTGGAGATTAGATACTGGGCATTGGGGCCCACATAAGCACCCAAATGAATATTCATCACTGAGTTGTGATGCTTAATTCATTTGGGGCTGGGAAAGATTCAGCTTCTGCATAATATCATTGTGTAACAGGTGGCAAAAGAATACTTACTTGTAAGCAAAATGCTCAGATCATATTTTGGAATATTGGAAGCGGATGTTAGAACCGATTCCAGGCAGTTCCAAGTTAAGAAATAGCACAAATACACACCGGGGCCTAGTCCCTCCAGTGAATTCAATGAAGTTACTCTAACAGAGTTCTTAAAATAATTCTTTGTTTTTTTCATACAGAAAGGAGAAGAAAAAAAAATACAGATTTCACGTATTGTCTTTTTTTAAATATATTTTCTGTACTAATGATATCTGGCAATAGCAAACACAACTGTCTTCATCTTCTACTTTTATATGCAAAGTTATTTTGGAAAATGCATGGAGAATTTCTTAAGGAACGTTTTAAAACATTCAATATTCACCCTAAAACTGCTGAGTAGGGTTACTGTCACAAAATAGCTGCTGTGTTCCACATCAAGAGAAGTTGTTGAATTCCATCTTAAACCTGGTTATCTCAAGTTTTAAAAATTATTGTAAAGGTTTTATTGTGAGTAATGATTAATCATCTTTGGGAGCAGGGGAGGAATAGCCTCCTTCTATCACTTTAATATGCTGTCCTAAATCTTCACAAATAGTGGTCCCTTGTTATGAAACTATTTTAGATAATCTTAAAGCTCATTTGGCACCTACTTTTAATTTTTTTCTACTAAGATGCACTTAAAAGCAGTGGGAAAGGTGCTCCACATCCATTCAGAACGTTGCTGGAAAGATCATTTTCCTATTGCATTAGCCTGTTGCTTTGACTATGTCACTCCTCTCTTTGACTCCCTCCACTGGCTCCCCTTTTCTGTCTCATCAAAATAAGCTGCTTGTCTTCAGTTTCAGTGCCTCTCATGGCCTCTTCCCCGACCCATACCGATATTGCTTAGTCTCCTTCCCCCACAGGAATAAACTATAATGGCATAGGCATATTTATGCCAGTAAAAGTGTCCACACTAGGGGATCTGTACTGCAATATACCAAAAGTGGTAAACATTTTGTGCATAGACAGCCCTTTAGAGGTAAAAGGCACTGCTTCCATTGCCAATTCCCTGAGCCATCCATTTCCCCAGTGAAATTTGAGATGAATTTGCTTTTGGGGACATTGCTAAAAACTGTACATTTGTTTTTCTTCCTCCCTTTTATATGTCCAGGAATGCTTTTGTCAAAACTGAATTCAAATGTAAAAGATGACACCTATGTGTACACCAAACCTCTTCTACTCATGTTTTCTTCTGAGCTACTTTTCAGCTAAAAATGTTCAGCTCCAGGAAGTGGGGAGTATCCTCTATTAGCCTAGCTAATTTACAGAATAGTGCCTTTACTCCCTTAATTGCTGTCAAAAGCAAACAAACAGAGACATTAGCCAAGTAAAAGCTTGGATAGTAGAATATATTAGGATGCTACCCCACGCGGAATCAGAGTAAAGAAAATGTCATGTGTGATAAGGCATCACACTATTGGCAAGCAAGTTCAAAGAGAGACAATGGAAAGCTAAGCATTTAAAATAAAAAGAAAAGGAGTACTTGTGGCACCTTAGAGATTAATAAATTTATTTGAGCATAAGCTTTCGTGAGCTTATGCTCAAATAAATTTGTTAGTCTCTAAGGTCCAAAAGTACTCCTTTTCTTTTTGCGAATACAGACTAACACGGCTGCCACTCTGAAACCTGGCATTTAAAATACACATTTGTGTTTATTATTATATACAAGCAATGGAAAATAAGAACTTTTCTTTGGCCTTTGTATATTAGCTGGAAAATAAGAATTTTTCTGGGCTCAAGAATTTTTCTTTGGCCTTTGTATATTAGCTGCCCTTTCAGACCTTCATCTAAATGTATGTACATAGAACTCCCCAAATAACATTGAAAAGTAATTATCAAGCAATTAGAGGAGATACCTAACCTGCCCTTTCAAATTTCACTGTATGTTTTGTGTCATTCTGGCCTGTCACTCTGTAAAATAATCCATAATTAGGTTTCACTGCAGTATAAATGTTAGTGAAATGTCCTGTCTAAGTCAATCAATGTTAAGAAAAAAAATAATCAAATCCAATTCTTCTTTCTAATGAACTTCTTCATGCACTGGTAGCTCACATATGCAGCTGTATAGGTTATGCTGAGAAATCTGTTACTAGCTAAGGGAACCATTTTGCTGCATCTTTCCCAATAGCTTCTGCACTGCAAAATCATGTGGAAGATTAGTCAAGAAGCAAGAAAAATCTGACCACATGCTTTGTGAAAACTCACAACAGCCTCTGTGAAGAAAAGAATCCTGTGAACATGACTCAAAACATGCGCATTCAAACATGTTGCATTTGGTTGTGTTTGTAAAACCTGAAAGACAAAGATCACACAGTGCCACTGATCAGGTAGGACTTGATCCTCAACACCAGACTCTTCCATTGATGTCAATGGAAACTGCAGATACTCAGCATCTCTCAAGATCAGATCCCAAATGTGACAATACAGTTGAAAGTTAGTTAAAAGGGCTAAGTAAAGATATAAAATTAGACAGAATATCTAGTATGGTAGATTTCAATTAATGTTAGTTATATATCTTACCTATTAATGCTCTCTAAATTATCTGGCTTTGCTGCACTATCTAAATTTCAGTGGCACAATGGAGTAATATGTGGATGGTGGGTTACACTGGTAGTGTAGCCATGTTGGTCCCAGGATATTAGAGAGAAACAAGATGGGTGAGGCAATATCTTTTATTGGAACAACTTCTGTTGCTGAGAGAGATAAGAATTCGAGCCCCACACAATCTCTTCTTCACGTCTGGCATGTCACGACTGAGTTAGATGCAGAGACTGTATTACAGAGTGTAAAGCATGGACCATACAGCACGTGTGTTTTACGTAAGGTTGCACAAGCCATTCAGGTTTGCATTGTATTATTTAATTATAAATATATGACGACAGAAGAGAATTTTAGGCATAAACATAAAGCGTTTCAGCTGAATGCTCAGCCTCAGCTCCACTTTTCCTGAAATTCCCTGGTTTTTTAACCTGACTCTTATATTGACTCTGATTTCGGCATTAAATATCTGTGTGGTCTTCCACCATCTCATAGGAAAGCCATTGCCTTAGTATCTGAGCACCTTCCTAGAGAACAAGTACGTATTCAATGTACAAGCATCCATAGCTATACATATTATTCATCACCAAAAACAATCTTTCACAGAATAGTGCACAGGAACTGGTTACCTTCACTTTGCCTTCTACAGTTTTTGAAATTTGCATAGCAGCCCTGATGTACCACGGTTCTTAAGATAGCAGGTGGTGGAAATGCTGGCATGCCCCCAGCTGGCCCCTCTGTTGCATCACTGCTCCTCCTCTAGCCATGTCTCCAGGTTTTTATACTCCTTATGGGCTCTTTCTCTTTACCAGGCAGCCTCCTACTTTCTTCTCCTCCATAGCTTTCCTGCCAATCCCATTGCATTCCTTGTCCACCCTTCTTCCCTGCTGCTTCTGCTCTTCTCTCAGATGCTCCAGCCCTCTCCCTGATCACACTCCATATTAGTCTTCCTTCTCTCCTGCTGCTCTGGGATTAACCTGTATTACCTACACACCAGCTCTCCTCTCAGTGACCTCTCACTCACTTCCTAGCCCTGGAATTTCCAAACTAAAATCAGGCACAATGGAGTCCTGCCTGTTCTCTGTACTCATTGCTCCCGATACCCAAAAAGCTCCTGTCAATTTTTTCAGAATCAAATCCTCCTCATATAACATAACAACATAGCAAAACCATGTAGTTTTCTTTAAATCTCTGAAAGGATTCTGTGTACACACAAACATAAAATAGGTTTTATATTTTTTATATCTATAGAGCAATTTTTACTTTAAAGTTACCTAGAGTTGACAGGTGGGTGGTTAGTGGAGTGATTTGTCTTTGAACAATCATAGGTGAATAAAGTTATAATGGATCAATGTGAAGTATGGGCATGCACTTGCCATGTGCACAAGTGTAAAGGAAGAGGTGAAATCTTTGCTCCAGATAAAAGGACCAGAGCAGCATAATAGGACCCTAAAAGTCCTGTATCTGTCCAGGGAAGATTCCCCAGCCCTGGCATTGCAGGATACAGCCATAAGGCTGTCTCCTGAGAACCCCCTCTCAAGACCCAGTGTGAGGCTTGGGGCAGAAGGGGTGTGTCACAGCCGAGACACAGCACTGTGGGTAGTCTGAGCTCTCAAAGCTGTCTAAATTATGCTGAGGGCATCTCCAGCCCTCAGCACAGCCCAAGAACAGGAGGGCACAAAGATGACTTAAAGTCACTTCTGAATCCCTCCCGAGGGCTATAGTTTTAAAGGCACAGCACAGAATCTCATCCAAAGTGTGCATGCATTATGATTATGATTATGTAATATTTACATTAAAGTAATGCCTAGAAGTCTCAGTAAGGATCAGGACTTCATTGATTCAGGCACAGTACACACACATGTGAATACACAGTCCCCACTTACAGCCTAAAAATACAAGTGATATATAATGGGTGGGAGAGACAGATACAAATAGTGGATATAAATCACATATACATTGGTAATACTGTGGGGGGAGGCACAAGGCTAAATATAAGTAAAGTTCCATCTCTCCCCATGTGTTCTTGAGCCATCCCAAATTGGCCAGTTTCTTATAGGCATCATAGCACAGATGAGACTTGAAGAGAAGTATAAAGGAGTAGTTGGTACTAGCCTTATGGATCATTTTAGGGATCCATGCTCTATGGATATAATGGCCATGTGCCTGTGCAAATACCTGATTTTGGTGCACTCACAGAACTAGCCTGCAGAAGCTGAACACATGCAATCATATGCACATTCTCAGCCTTGTAAATCAAGGCCTTGTATTTAGCTGATTTGTTTTGTTTACTATTTTCCTTGAAGAAAAATTTCTGTGAAATGACAGATTTTCCTTTCAGATGTTAAACGTTCATCCCTTCCTCTTCATTTATATCCTGAATTGACTATAAGTCCTTTTACATTTTAAATGTATTTATCACTTATAGCTGAAATTTAAAGTTCTACTATAAAATCATTAAGTCATGCAAACTAAGGCCCAATCCTGCAAATACTTCAGTACACAAGTTGCTCATGGAGTTCAATGAGACAATTTAGATGTGTAAAGTTACATAAGGATTTGCAGGATGAGAGAATAAGCAAGTATTGTTTTACCTTTATGTTCTTTTTCAGTAGAGCATAATCTGGCAAAGTAACACTTCAGTTCAAACTGTATTTTTAGTTTGCAAAATTTCAGGAATACCTTGATTATTTGGCAATATATATTAGGCTTGCTTATTTCATACTTTTATACTCAAAGTCTACTGAAGAACCTAAATCTGATTTAGAAAATCAGCTTTAATATATAAATAACATTTTCATATTAAAATAAATGCTTTCCACTGCATTTGATTTTCATAAGGGAAAATGTATGAAAGTTGACTGTAGATGCACTACTTGCTGTATTCAAAGTTCATCTCTTTTCTTAAAACTGATGAAGTAGCAAAATAGTGCAAGCAGTTGCATGAGTGCTACACATTGAGCTTTCTTGGTGTCATTAATAATGTTGGTATGGGGGGGGGTCTCTTTTAAACCAACAACAACAAAACTTTCAGAGATAGTATTTGACCAAAATCTGAATTTTTCAACTTTATTTCTTTTCATTCATTTTTCTAAAATGTAAGCAATTCATAACCAAGTTCCAAATAACTCCTTGCCATACTCAATAGTGATTCCCTACTACTTTATTACTATGCATATAGTCCTCTGTTTGTGAGATGCTTATTCTACCTTGAAATTTAGCTTGAGATAAACAAGCTATGCTTCCTTACCATGATTTCCTGTATGAATCAGTGAGGGGATATAGAAAAGGATGTTAGTTTATCTTTATTGCTTTTTTTCCACCCTTTGAAAATGAACTAGAACAAATAACTGAAAGATGAATAGTATCAAGTTTCTTTTAAAGTGCTTTGTTTATGGCAGTTCCCTTTTGTAGCCTTTGTTTCCAAAAGATACATTTCTTCCTGTGTTGAAATGCAACACAATATTTTTCTGACTAAATCTTTACTTTTCATCCATTATGCCATGACCACCTTCAGATGGTGTAAAATAATATAAAGTGTAAGATTTAGTGCCACGTTGATGTCAATAGCAAAATTTCCTTTAACTTAAATGGGCAGAGATGGGGGTCTCAAAACCTGATCTAAAGCCCACTGAAATGCTTTTCTGTTGGCTTTGGTAGCCTTTGGAGCTGGCCCTTATGTCATTGACTTCAGTTGGACCAAGAGCAGGAACATAAAGAAGAAACCTTAAAATATTGTTTGGTTATTCTTCTAAATTAGAATTAGCTACTTACAATAATTTTGTCTTCTAAAGAAGTCCATTGTGTTATGGATGAAAAACTAAAAATCCAATAGCTAGTCTTCTTCTGATAACACACCTGGTTTTGATTACAATTTTATTTAGGGTCTATAATCAATATGACAATGCTAAAATAAAACCTCACATTCCACAGCAGGTTATTTATTTATTGTAGTTTTGTAAATTAGTGATTGATACCTGATTGAAATAATGAAGACCTTAGCTGAAGAGTATATTTGACTACTGCATTTCACTGCAACTGTGTGTGTGTGTGTGTGTGTGTGTGTGTAAAAGCTACATCTCCTTTTTTAGTGATATTTTTGTGATCTTATCATTATTCTCATGGGAGAGGGAACACCATTAAAAAACCTCACATGATGTGCTCTCCTAACAGAGAGGAAATACTTTAGAAATACATTTTAATATTTCATATCTAAGTTTCTTTCAAAAAGAGTGAGCCAGACAATCCTAATTTTAAATAGTTTGGCGCATTTTCTCCTTAATTAGTATATTTAAATATTAAGGTAGTTCAAGAGATTCTTAATGCATATAACATTGCTATATTGTAGTTGTTCACACAGTGGTACACTAATTTTCTAAATTATAATTCCTATTTAATTGTGTTTTATCATACAGATATATTAGACACTGGGTAAGCTAAAGAGTTATGCCATGCATAGCTCCATTGTTAGCAGTGTTCAATGGCAGATGCCTTTAGGATAATCTGTTGTGTTATAATGTTTTCCATAAGGATAAAAGATTTTTTTCTTGTTTAACAGCTGTGTACTTGCTCTGTAGTCCAATGAAAGAAAGTATTAAAAATCTCTGGAAAGTGAAAAAATAGTAGGCAAGAAATCAAATGGAGTTTGAACATACACAATCAATAAAGGAAAAGCTAACAAAAATATAGGATTGTTTTGAAACCAAGGAAGTGATATCAGACTGTCTAAGAGTCAGAGTCCCCTTTAAAAAAATACAAACCATGTGATGTTCCTACATTCATACTAGCATAACAAGTGATCCAATAAAGGCTGGGTGTGATTAAATCACCATGGGCCGTATGCAGGCCCAGTACATGGGGAGAATCACTGGAAATGAATGCTCCCTCATAGGTTTCTACAGCGGTTACTGCAGCCTCCACGCTGTAGTAGCTTCTACAACTGCTGCAGTCACCTGTTCAAAAAGGGAGGATTGGTGTTGATTTGGCTGATAGGTCCACACGCTAGGGTGGAGAGAATTCCCATATGTGGGTGTGATCCCACAGCTGATGTTAAGCCTTCAAAAAAGAAATATTAACGTATATCGCATGGGACCGGATTTGAGCCCAAATCTTTCCCTGTTTTCACCAAGTATTGCTCCCTCTCTTAAAAGGGATATTGTTAAGGTTGATTAACCTGGTGCCTGCTGTGCCTCTATGCACCCCAATATGCTTTTGAAGCCCTTCCACAAGTACTCATATGCACAATGTACATAGCCAATTTACCTTCCTCTAAGCAACTCTCCTTCCTGAATTTCTACTGCAACAGGCACTTATGGAAACCTTTATCCAAGAACTATATTTGCAATGCATGTGAAGCAGTGTGAGATAAGCAGATCAGGAGAGACTCTGTAGCTGGAGAGGATGGTCAGGTGGGATTTATGGTGTATGGAAAGCTGGTAGAGTAGCGGCAAGTAGGAGATAGGATCAGACTGACACTATTGCATTTGGGGGTTGAGAAGACAGTGAGAGGAGCAGAAGTAGCAGGATGGAGAATGGGAGGGTGTTTTGGAGGCAAGCACTGAAAGATGTCAAACAGCTGGGCAGAGAAAACAATTGCCTTTAAGAAAGCATGCCAGTGAAGACAGCTGAAGCACCATGTCCTCCAGTGAGTCAGCCTTAACACTTCCTAATGGGGCATTTCTCAGTTGTCCTCCCTCAAGTGTGCCTTTAATGCTATCAGATCTAACAGTCTATTGATTTATAAATCCCTGCCTTTACTCTGCCAATGCCAGCCTCAATTACCTGCCTGTCCATTTCTCTCTCAAACACATGATGCTTTCTCCTCTCCTCTGCTCTACACCATTGCTGTTCATTGGTTGATCTATGGCATCAGTCCTCTCCTCTCTTGTGCTTGGCACTGGACTGATTTTGGAGAAATTACTTAGTTTTTCTCTTCATTTTGCTTCCCAAGTCTCTGAAGCTATTCATGATTATATCTAATTTTCTTTCACTAATGTCATTAGTTCCCACATGAACTACAATTAGTGGGAATTCACCAGCATTCCTCAGGATGTCCGGTACCCATTTTCCGTCCTTCACTGTGATACACAGGAAAGTATGTCATCCTGTTTCTTTTATGTGGACATGGATGCTTTGAAGCACATTTCTTACTGTGTAGTCACCAGTCAGACTTAATAAACAAACTTTGGTTGGAGCAATTTGAAAATGTGTGGATGTTTATAATGAGATCTAATGTCCTGGAGTCACAAAAGGAATTTTAGTGATACATGAATGATATAATACTGTTCCAATATTGCTCCAGTCTCAAAAAAAATTGATTTTGTAGTTCAATTTTGAAGTGGGAAAACAGAGTCATACATTCCTGAAGTGCTTAATGGGGAGTGCAATAAAACAGTGTGATGTAAAGGCAGCCCCTTCCCCGGAAGCCCCTTCCTTTTTAACAACCTGATCCTGGCTAGCGCATGAATATACGATTGCCCTTTTATAGGAGCTTTTTCCCAGCAAACGTTTCTGGGAGATGTCTCTTTAAACTTGGCAGAGGCAAGCAGCAGCAAACATAACCATTTTGCAAACGGCTGCAGCTGTCTCCCTCCCAGACAGTGAGTATTCTTAATTCCTGTTAGGTTTTTTCGTGCTTATTCCTGAAGAGATGGCACATTGTAACAGAAGGAACTTTAATTTAGCAGCTGTACCATGGGATTAGGAATCATCATTTCTTAATTCTGTTCTAGGCCTGTGCCATAGGTGTACTTGTGTGAACTTAGAAAATTCATATAACTTTTCTTGCTGTCTCATTTTCCCAATTTTAAATATGGGAATAATGTGTATCTGCAACATAAAGTATATTGTGAAGCTTAAATAATGTGTGTAAAATACACCAAGATCCTTGGATCAAAACTGCATATAAGTGCAAAGTATTTTACATGCATATTTTTAGAACATATTGTATTTATACTTGGTAGATTCACTGTATACAGTCACTGTGTTGTCATTTAGCAAGATTGGCCTGGCTGCAGAAAGGCTACAAAAAATCCAAACTGGAATAGGGCATGGGATACCTGTGAAATCCAACACTACCATTCAACAGTTCTGTATACAGCACATAATGAGTAGCAATGTAATCCACCTTGGTTTAAGTAAGAATTAAAAAGTAAGAAAGTTTGTGAATTGTCCTTAGCAACTAACTAGCCAGAGATCCCTGTAGCGTAGTAAAGGAGCATAGTAGAGTACTATTTTTTTATTGCTGAGATTTATATTCCCTTGAGTTTCAAGAAGAATTAGAAGTAATATGGCTCTGTGCTGGCTGGGGTTGAGTTATTCACTGAAGTCCCAGATTTATGTATTTTTAGAAAATGAGTACTCTTTCTAGGAACTCTGTTTGCTGCGGTTTTGCCATGCCAATTGCAGGGTGTACAGTGTAACTGTTCTAGGGTAAAATGCTCTGGTGGCCATTTTAGCAGTCTTTAATTTAGTAGTTAGCCATTTTTAAGCTGTGGCAAAATGTGTGGACCTAGTTCATATCTTCAAGTCAAGTAATGTGTGCAGAACTCTTTCCATATTCAAGTGCAAAGTTAGGCCCCTGTTTTAAAACTTGTGAAAAACACTGAACGTGATAAAAAGCTAAAAATTCTGCCTCTCCATTGGGACTGCTCACAGCAGTAAGCAGTAGGACCTCAATCCTGCACCACTGAAATCACTGGGGAGTTTTGCCTTGGAATTCTATCTGAACAGGATTAGGATCTGAGCGATAACATTTTCTCAGTGCTTCATATTTGTAACTTTTCGTTGGGGTGTCTGTGCTCACTTAGGATTAGTTCTGTCTTTTGTCATATAATGAATTACTGTGTACAGCTGTATGGAAACTTGCTCTGATGGATATAATGTAATGGGCATTTTGTTATATATTATAGTTCTCTTAATTATTCAGACTAATTACATCCTAGGAGTTTTAATGCTTCTAGGACCAATATTTCAATTTATTATTTAGACAAATGATACAGAAAAACACTGACATAGTTTTTATCTAAGGAAAATATTGACCCTGCCTATATAAGTAGCTGGAAAAGCTAATGACATATTGGTAATTTCTTTCAGAGCTTCATAAGCAAAATGTTGAAAGAGAAGGTATGTATCAGCAGTGACATGGATATCAATATGTATAATAAGGTGCCACCATTTTTTCAAGCTGTAGATGAATATAGGTATTATCTGGTTTGTCCAGAAGAAGTTGGTTATTATTATTGACTTGTATTACATTTGAGAACAGGGCCCCATTGTATTAGAAGTTGTATATACACATAGTGGCAGACAATCTATGACCTGCAGAGTTTACAATCCAAACTGATTAGACGGACAGTGGGTGTTAGAGGAACCAGAAAGGTGAAGTGATTTTCCTAAAGTCACATAGCAGGTCAGAGCTGGGAATACAACCCAAGCCCTCCCGTTCTCCAGTGCTTTATTTACTAGAATATGTAGCCTTTCTTGGGTTATTTGAATTAGCCAAGCATATTATTGGACAACTACAACTAGACAAGTGATGGGGCAAATTTTCCACTCAGTTTCCCCTATGCAAACCCACAGAACTCAGTTAAGATGTACAGGCCAGAATATGATCTTTTATGGGTCACAACTGCAAATGGCTTATTGTGATGAGGGCCAAAAGATTACTTGCATCGTAACAGGGCATAGAACTTTTTCTGTAAGCACATTACCCTATACAGCAGAAAAATCAAGCAAAGAGAAATAATGCCTGGGCTTACCTGTCTGCCCAGGCACACAAAGGTTAGCATCCTTTCTTTAAAAAAAAGGTATGCTAGACAAATTATTCTCCTGCACTAGCATCAGAGAGTACTCTGGACTATGAAATAAGACTGGAATAAATCTCTATTACATAAAAAAAATTCAACATTTAAAAATAATATTAATACTCAGTGAGTGGAAGGGCAGAACCAACACGTTTGAGCCTGTGCTAAATAGAAATTAGGCTTTGGTTTAAGTGTAGAGGAGTTGGGAAATTGAGGTCTCTAGCGTGAGAAAGTCACGCTAAACTGGAGATAAACTGGAGACAGTAAGATGGGAAAACTGAATTTAGTAAGACATGACCCTAGGTTATTTTGTGGCTATGTTTTGGTTATAATTTTTTTAGCAGGATTTTTAATGAGTGTTTATAAGAATTGTGACTGTTTTATTAAAAAGCTATCTATATGGCCTCTATACACTAATGTAATACAAGTCAATAATAATAACCAACTTCCTCTGACAAACCAGATAAGGAGGTGGCAGAAATGTGAATATGGTAATGGTAGGTTTAATGTTAATTAGCATTATGGATTACAAAAGGAGTAGTTTTGTAAATTTCAGGAGAGCTCTAATTAACATTTAAAGGTTACCGTTCTATTCCAGGATTACACTCTGTTGTCAGTAGACTGATTACCCACTGATACACTATTTCATCTTTAAGTATTAATAAATTGTAGTATTGTGTAAGTGTTAATTGCATGCCTCTTTGCTTGATGAGTCATTTTTCTTTAGAACGAAGTTTGGTTGTATCATTCAAAGTGTCGCCTAATGGTCCTCTACTTTTTTCTGTATCTGACCTGCAGGCATGAACCTAAAAACTAAGTTGGATTTATGCACTTTAATATTAATTGGGAACATTTCAACATAAAGATTACAAAAGGTTACAATTTGTAAAATACTTATTTCAATAAATGGCTATAAATAGATTTGGATGGAGATTTAGCTAAGTGCAGTAAATAGTCCTGGACATTCCAGGTGCACACACAGTATCCAAAGGTAATGTTAAAATGGAGTTCTACTCTGCCATTCCAGCAGTCACTTTTCAAAGTGTTATTCTGGATTTATTGTGTCTCAGTGAATTCCAGATTACTGCTCTCAGCTGACAAGTGAAAAGAAGTGGGGGCTTTCTAACTGGCAGGCAATGGGATCTGAAAGACAAACGGTGCTGTTTAGTTCATATGTATATACCACTGGTAATACGGATTCATTAAGCAAAATTTTGTCTTCAGTTCCACCTGCACAAAGGTAGAATTCAGGGCAGAATTTGGTCTTGCACTTAAATTTACCAATTAACAATTTTGTTGATGATTCTTGAGCAAAAAAACAATTCCAGCTCCCTCACTCAAAAATTAGTGAAAGTTTTTAATCACTGAAGCCAGCAGATCTAACTCTGAGTACATATTGGGAGAAGATCTGTTGACTAAGAAGGTACAATTTTTAGGGTCACTTTTCAGTATGTCACTACACTTTAGGTTTTGTAACTTTAACTAACAGCAGCATTCCACTGAGGGCAAACCCTGCTCTTGCTTTTCTGTGCCATGTTGTGATGAAAGTGGAGTGAAACCACCAGTGCTTGGTTGGCTCCAGAGCCTTCCTGCCATTACAAGGTAAGATGACTGAAGGAAGCTGGAAACATAATAGGTGGGTCACACTTATATCTGAGCCAAAGACACTCTTCCATTCTGCTCCTTGATATGTATACGTGCATAGGGAGGCTGGAGCTTGACCACATCTCAAAGCCATCAGACCATGCCATCTTGGGGATGTAGAGCAGTGGTAAGAGTATTAGTCATGCCCACAGCTTAGTGTGAAAGGGTCTGTTCTAAAGTCCATTGAAATCAATTGAAAGACTCCTAGTAACTTCATTCGGCTTAGGACCAAGCTCTAGGGACCAACACTGTTTAGATTCTGCCCTATAGGTGTGCATGGAAAGGGCTGGCTCCCTCCCTCCTCCTCTCTATTCATCCTTTGCAACATGGGCATTATTTTGCCCCTAGTCATTCCTTCTTGGGCATGTTCACTTTTTCATCTTGAGACTGAATATGCTCATGGGTATCATTTAGGGTTGCCAATCCTCCAGGAGTGTCTGGGCATCTCCAGGAATTAAGGATTGTCATGTGATGAAACCTTCAGGAATATGTCCAACCAAAATTGGCAACCACAGTATCATTGTATACTTTGATATCCAAAATCAACATATGTGCGTTAAGTGTATGGAAGGAATGTCTTGAAGTCTCAGCTGACCATTGTATATGTATCAAGTAGAAATGATTGATTGGTAAATGATACTCATAGATTATTAAAATATTGATGTTTAATTACAATGCAAACCAGCTATACAAACTACCGCACCATCAATAACCCCCAATAAACATACAGTAACTCTCCCCATTAAACCAAAGATATTCATCTCAGCTAATTACCACATGCTTTCAATTCATCATTGCTATTAGCCTATCTTTTGTTACAGAAATATATCTGTAAGTGTAGGACCTAGTAAGTGAAATAATTACTGCAGAAGGATACATCTCTTGTGCTTACATACCTTACCAGTTTAGGATACAAATTGGTTTCTACACCAGGCCACTTCATATTTGCTGAATCTCAAGATCACGCTTAGTTAAGAATACGGTACTTTTAACAGAGCTCCTCTTTGGTAGGCTTATATTTCTTACTGGATACCCACTGCCAACTCACTCAAATAAGGTAAATAGCCCAACAGCACACTTTTGTATGTGGTACACGGTGTTTGATACTGTATATTCCAAACTAGCCAACAGAAAACAAATTTGTACAGCTGTTGTACAAAAGGGTCAGTGAACTACCCTCCTTTCTTTCTGTGCAGCAGGACTAACAGCTCAATGATACTCCTCTCACATCTATGTCTGTCTGGAGCAACTCCACTGAAGTCAGTAAAGCTACAGAGGTGTACAACCAATGTCAATAAGAGCAGAATCACTCTCTCACCTGAGAGGGAGAATATCACAGGTTTCAGCAGTCTGATTCATTGGCGATAGTGCAGCTGATACAGAGAGTATCAATTAAAGAGACTTACAGGGGGTCATTCCATCAAATAATGTTTGATTATTTTAGGCAATTTAGCAGCTTGAGTTGTACTCTTGGATGTTCTTAAATACAATCCTTCAGTTTTGGGGTAAAGGCACCTAGTTTTCTTATAGGAGTTAGTTTGGTGGCATATTTACTTGCAGCCATGATTAATATGCTATAATGTTTAACTGAGTGTTTGCAAGCTCTAACAAAGTACCTACTTACCCTTCAAAGGCTGAAAAACAAACTTTCATCCTTGACTAGTCTATAATTTTCTGTAAGTACAAACAGAAAAACAAAAACAAACATAAAATAACCATGCTTTACATCAAGAAGACAAAACAGGAATATATTTTATAAGTAAAAGACCAATTTTTCCCATTAAACTTAATTTTAGTTCAAAGGGGTTGCCTTAAGCCTTTTTGGGTCCTGGTAGTTTTTTTAAAATCTATGTAGAGTATATTACACTTGAAAATAAAATGAAACAAAAATGAATTTTATAAGCACATGATTTTACTTCCTTTTGTTTCTGCTTTGATTTTTTTTATATTTAAATTCTTTCCTCTCATTTTAACTCTGAACTGGTTTATCATTTTCAGTTATAATTCTTAGAACTAGACTGCCTGCCATGGCATTATCCTTTCTGGCACTGTTTCAGAAAAACACTGAAGCATGTGCTCAGGTGCAAGTCCTAGATTTTTAAGGCCAGAAAGGACTATAGACTCTGACCTCTCCTGAATCAGGGCCTCTGTGAGATGCAAAATGAGCATCCAACCCTGTATTCTTAGTCAACCCTCTGACATGGAATTTGGCAATTGCAAAGAATATGGAATCAGGTCCAGAAAGTAACAATTGTTTCTAGATTCCAACTATAGTACAATATTTCCAACCTATACATATACTTTGAGAGATGTCAACTATCCAGTGATAATCCCATTTATATTTATTGATAATTTAAAATTAATCAAGGGATTAAATTAATGTGGAGCTACTATATTTCCTTTGTGGTGTCCAGGGAGCCTTTGGCTATTGAAGGACATCAATTTTCTGAATAAATGTTATACGTAATTGTATGTTGCGTTGTTGCCATATGGTCTGTATCTGGCACTTAGCTCTAGCAGCCAGCCCATTTCTTATTGTCCTCATTGTAAGCAGCAGCAGCAGGAAGTAGATGGCATGACCTAAACCAGCTGCTCTCTAAGATATTAACTCCCTCAGTATTTAACTATGGTGCTTTCCATATGAAAGTGTGTAATTAGTTTAAGGGCTTGGGTTCAAACCTTATGTCGTATTTCTATATTTAATAGTTAATGTGCTTATGTAAGATATGAATGCAGAGATACCAACATATGATTTTTAGAGTTCCCTTGTCTGAGTTCATCTTGGGGTGTGGATAATGGCTTCATATTCTCTGGAGCAACATTTGGATGAGAGATCTGTCTTCAGTTGAAATTAACCTGCACATGTCTCAGATGAAGACTAAGAGCATGTAAATAAGCCAGCTGGAAAGCATTTGCTGTTTCTTTATTTCCTCTAGCACTGAAAATCCTCATAATGTGCATCTGTGTAAGTCTCATAATGATCACAGTAATGTGTGGTTTGTGTGGCATTAGGCATACTAAGCCATTTAGACAGCTCTGATGTGTCAATAATCAGTATCATGAATTAAAGCTGAGAAGCTGCTCCTTCTCAGAAAACAGGGCAATCTTGCCCGTTAAATTTTGATTTACTTAGCTTCATGAAAGATAAATCAAAGCAGGAGAAAAGCTTCTGCAAATGAAATGCACCCTCTTGCACAAAGCTGGTGTGGGGAAGTATTTGAGAGTTTGTTAGGGATGGAGTTCACTTTCCAGCCTGTCAATAGCTCTGCATTCCATCCTGGGCTGCTCCACTTGATGCAGGGATGGATGGAATAGGAGCCACAATATTTGATGCACATCTTCACACATGCAAATGCACATAGTAGTGTGATTACTGTATCCTTATTCTCATAGACATTTTCTATTCTCCTTCGTTCCTCACACCACTGTAAATTAAGGAGAGATACTATGATGTATATGGAGCTGCATTGTTTAGACACTGGTCACTTGAACAATAACTGTCATAGTGTTCTGATTCTGCAGGTCTGAAGGCAATATATTTTAATATGGCTTTGCTGACAAAGCAACACTGGCCCCCTCACAGTTCAGCTCCAGATGTCAGCCCTATTTGGTGTGCTTGTTACACCAGACAATCTTTACTTACCAATTCATCTCTGAAGATCCCCTTCTTGGGCAAGACATCTGCTCAGCTATCAATGAAGTTGGAGCTGTAACTCTGGTCTGACATGAGTAAACTTTTTGTTTTCTTCAGAAAGTTCTTGGAACTGAACGAGTCTTTAATCACTGATGACAAAAAGATGACAAAAATCCTTCCCATTTTTAATAGTTATAAATCATAACCTGCCTACACCAATGAGGGGAAAGGCAAAGGCATAGCTGGCACTGAACAGCTGCAACTTGAGGAATGGATCTGCACCTTCATTAACTGAATGAACAGAAAATGAGTTTAAACATCCAGGGCATAATTCATTTCTGCATGCAAAGCTTTGCAAATCCATCTTGCTGTGTAATGATATGGGGAAAATAAATGGAGCAAAAAATGCTCATTTACTGAAATGTACCATAACTTGTAGTTAAAACTACATTTAGCCCCAACTAAAAATCAAAATAGCACAACACAATGTCTGTGTAATCATCAAGAATGGAGTGGGGGGAAATCATTTGGACACATCAAATGAAATTGCTTATGTAGCAGGGTCTTCATTTTGGTTTGGTTTATGGGAATGTGTTCAAAAGTGACAATAAAAGGACACACACTGCTATGACTGATTAAAAGTAGGTCTACATAGTTCAGACTAACATTCCAGCCTAACTAACAAAAGAGGCTAATCAGCTGATGTAATTTATAATAAATTGCCAAATGATTGAAGCAAAAGGATTACCATTAAAGTAACAAAGTATGGATACTGTTAGGCCATTGGAGGTTAAAGTAAATACAATGTTGCTGTTGTAGTTTGAATTAGAGCTCAGTGAACGTCAAGAAGTTCAGGGGTTTGGCTTGGTTAGGTAAACATCCACAATTTTTTGTCATAATCACAAGCGCATCCAAACCTTTAAAGCCACCTTCCTTTCTTTCCTGACTTTCAATAGACCCATCTCCTTTTACATTATCTCCTCTGTATCCCCGTCTGTGTGGAAGTCTTCATGTGTCCAGTTGGTCTTGAAATCCCTCTCCTGCAGTCTAACTACCATTGCATTCAGACTCCCCTCATTGTGAGAGTGCCCAGCATCACAGAGTGCCTTCTTCATCAAACCATGTAAGATTGGAATGCAGTGATGTCACAGCATAGCAAGCAAGCTTCCAGACCTTGTGACTGGTTCCCGCAAAGGATGGGCGAATTTGAGGGAAGGTAACATGGGATTAATTCGGGGCCGTGGAGAAAGGATGTGATCATGTTTGGGATCAGGGAGGAGTTGGGAGATTATGCTTAACCTGAATTTTTTAAAAAAAAATTTTTTTATTAAAGGATCCGTTTTCCTCTTCCACTTCACTTCGATGTGGCTAAATCCAGGACAGTCTTTCCTCTAGGCTCTGTGTTAGAATCATTGATGTCTACTGGACTTCAATGGAATGACTGGAATTAAAACTGTAGCCTGGTGTAGCTGAAATAGGGACTCCTCCATGTAGCACTCCCATTAAAAAAAACAGACAAAACTATGAAATGTATAGTACATTGGATCAGGGTATTAAAATGTCTTAGGTGAATAGAAGGGAATTAATTTTACCAAAATTGGAACTATTGTAACATTTTTGAAATCAATGAGTAGTCCGCTTAAAACTCAACGGCATGATATGGCCCATGAAATGGATTTTCAATTGCCTTGTGTCCTGTCCTCTTTTGTAGTGTCACTTTGAGGAACAACTAGTCACTCTCGAGTGATCAATTGGCAGGGTGTCTTTGGTGTTGGTTTCTCAATCAGAGGGAAAAACATCCATGACAGAAACTGTTTCTCTACCTTAACTGTAACACAAACTTGCATGATCTATGCTTACTTGAACCTCTTAGTAGTATTCCAGTAAAGTATCTGCTCATACTCTTTTAAAAAAAGTTGTACTTGGGGAGCAGTGGTATCATATACACTGCTCATCAAGTACACTGCATGGAGAAATATTTGAGTTGAGCCCTTTACGACTACAATATGCTTTTTCAGATCAGATGACCAATACAGCATGCACTATTCCAACTGAAGGTTAACCTCTGATTTATATAATGGCATTAGACTATTTTCAGTACTATTCTCATTTGAATCCTATTATACCCTTTGCTTCTTTTGGACCACGGTTCACATTGTGTGCAGTCCTAATGAGTGCTCCCAATGATTGCCCATGACTTTTTTCTGAATTGTTACAGTTCATTTAGAACTCAGAAAGGTATCTGAGTTCATATGCTCCCTCCAATGTGCATTATCTTCATTATCAACCCTGGTTTTCTTCTGCTGTTGTGCTGCCCGTTCACCTAGCTTGATAGGTCACGTCTTGACTAACCTAAATAATTTGTGCCTTCTGCAACTTTTATTAATTTACTGCTTAGCCCCATTACCAAATCATTCGTAAAATTGTTAAATACATCAGTCTTACTAATGAACATCTGGACATCCACTGTTAACCTTTTGTCATGATGAAATTGGCCATTTATTCTTACTCTTTGTTTTCTCCCTTTTAGGCCCTGGACCCCTTCTCAATGGGAATCTTTCCATTAACTTCATTGGGTTCAGCCAGTTTCTGATCCATGACAGTATATTGCTTCCCGTAATTATTCAGTTTGCTCTATAGACACTTGTAAGTGATTTTGTCAAGTCTTTTTGAAGCTCAAATAAATTAGTGCAATCAGTTGTCCTTTAACTACTAACTAAATAACTCAAAGAATTCCAGAAGATGAGTGAGGCACAATTTTTCCTTTGCAGAAGGTGTTACCTCTCTCTTATATGCTCACCAACGATGTTTTATAATTATATTTTTAAATATCATTACAACCAGTTTCCCAGGCATGGAGGTAAGGCTGATTTGTCTGGAATTCACAGGATCACAATATTAAAAAAAAAGGCATACTGTGTGGCTACCCTCCAATCCTCTATGACAGTAGCAGATGTTCATGAGAGACATCCTGTCTTTGTTAGCGGTTCAGCTACTCCAAGCTCAAAATGCCTTCAGAATTATTGGGTTATAGCATCTGGGCCTGGTGTCCTGTTGCACCGTATTTATCTGTTTGTTAACTCTCCTCTTTTATACCTCAGTCTCTGATAGTACTACCTTTTATTACTAGAAAATAGAAGAACCATAAACAGATTGAGAGTGGACTGTACTAGCTTTAATCAGACTGTTTCCAGGGTTCACAAGGAATGAGGCACATACATACCCATTCATCTCGGGCTTCTCCTTGCCCCACAGGAGGACTCCTACCTTATTGTGGGTCTGTGCTAGATGTGAAAGTGCTTTTCATTTCCACATGGGAAGTGGCTGATCGGGCTCAGATTTAGGACCTGTTACATTTTCTATATGCTTATCACTCTATTGATTATGAGAAATTCAGCACACATCATCTTTTAGAGAAAAAAGCTCAATAATTATAGATAAAATGTGAATGAATATGGAATCAATACTTTCCCTGGGCTGACTGATTCCAGATAATAAAATCTGTATAGCCGCTCCTTAGTCATCTGCACTCTCTGTCAATCTGTGATGAATGAGCTATATAAACTGTTTTCACAATCACTGGAATTTTTCCAAATAGATGCCCTCCGGAGCTATTCACATCACTGGCACAACTGCACATCACACTGTCTTAATAATGTCCTATATCCCCCAGGTACTGTGATATTAATGGCTGTCTGATCTCTCTAATTGGCCTGACAGACTGAGAGGTTAGAACCCTATTAGAAATCCTGTCCTAGGTTCGTTGCAGTGTGACACTTCTATTGTTTTGTTTACCATGTATTTGTTATTGTAACTACTGGTCAGATGCACTCTGCCACAAGAAACTGAAAATAAGTCTAGGCTGGATATAAACAATCTTTTTCATTCTGACTAATAAATGGATTGTATTATGTAGTTCAAATTACATATTTTCAATGCTGGTGGCAGATACCCCTGCCTTTGTGCAATTACTGAAAAATTGAAAACACGCTCATGCTGAGAAATGCTAAATCTGACTGATATGGGAGGGGAGGCAGAATGGGAGAACAGAATTGTAAAATATCACATCAATACAAGGAAAGTGTAACATAGCAGTAAGACACTAACCACTGAATAGTGTGGTTTTAAAGGAATCTGATGTAATCTCATGGGAGTGCAGCTCTGGAATTTGTTAGACCCAAGGTACCTTGCCATAGTGACAGAAAATCAAGTCTTGTGTATAATGTAAATGCATTTTAATATCTTACCTGGCAGCATTTATAAGTAATTGCACTATAAAAAGCTGTTATGGACAGTCACATTGGCTTTGTGCCAAATTTTTCCCTCTGGATGCAAATAATTAGCTTTACACTGGATTTCCATGTATTTAATTCTTTGAAAAATGAGTGCATGTTTTTTGAAATAAAGAATGTACCTCTGTGATTCATGAACCCCTTCCAAGAAAAGTGAAGAGGAAAGATGTAGGGTTAAGGAAATGTGAGGTCTGCTCTGCTTCAAAGAGAAAATCTCTGTATTTCACTGGGAAAAAAAATAGCATTGGCAGAAAGCCTATGGAAGAACAGGTCTAGCAGGCATACAGAGCAGCTCTTTTCAGTTACTTGGGTTTTGCTACAGTAATTACCATTCAGTTCCAAATAATTACCCTAGCAAGGCCACAATTACATGACACATTCACATCCTTACTATATATAAAATTACCAAAGTGTAAATAACATCCAGCATCTGAAACCCACAAAAGCAAGTAAACCTCAGAGTTCAGGTTGCTGTTCATCCCTTAATCTGGCTACTGCCATGTAAAACCATTGCTCTGAGCACAGCCTGGCAAAACTCTCTGTCTTTTCATTTTCAACCAGAAAACGCTGCATACTACTCCAAAGTACACTATATTAGTATTAGTATTTAGTATTAGTCTGTACTGTGCTTTTGACCGACTGGCATGGAGTCTGATCTCTGTTTTACCTCTGTAAAGGTGGAAGTAGCTATTTGGAAGTCAGGGGAAGTTACGGTGTGCTCAGAGCTGTCCCAAAGAATTTATCCCAGTGTAACTGAGACCAGCATCTCTCTCTGTCCTAAACACAGTATTGCGACCTATTGTTCCTTCCTAAAGGCTATTTAAAAGAACTATTTCTACTCAACAAGGTTTGCTACTCAGCAGTAAAGCTGAATGAACCCTGCAGTGTCTGGTTTGTGTAGATTAGAGAAAGCAAAGGGGCCATTTGCAAGCATGGACAATGACCCAAACCTTGCTAGCTTGCTGGGAGGCTTGGTTCCCTACAGACCCTTAATCACCTGTAGAGGAACTCCCACTCCCCTTTACCCCACAGGCAACTCCATCTCTTGGGCCATCATGTGGGATTCCCAACCTTACATTAAAGATCATCTTGGGAACTAAGTCTGACAAGGTGCCTTTTGCTTAGTCAAGCAGCATGTGCAGCTGGAAAGGAAATGGAGAGAGATGTCTGGCTGGGAAGAGGAATGGGGTTGCATACGACTTCATGCTGGATGAACTTCATCAGATGATCATGACTCTGTGAACATTTGTGGATCTGGGCTGATATTAAGGAATTTTTGTCTAGAAACCCTAATTTAAGATGAGTTTAGGGTTTTAGCCAAACTGTTCACATGGCCCATAGGAAACAGCAACCATTCTGATATATTGCAGAGTAGCAAGCCGTGTTAGTCTGTATCCGCAAAAAGAAAGGCGGACTTGTGGCACCTTAGAGACTAACAAATTTATTTGAGCATAAGCTTTCGTGAGCTACAGCTCACTTCATCGGATGCATTCAGTGGAAAATACAGTGGGGAGATTTATATACACAGAGAACATGAAACAATGGGTGTTACCATACACACTGAAACCAGAGTGATCAGGTGAGGTGAGCTATTATCAGCAGGAGAGCGGGGGAGGGGGGAACCTTTTGTAGAAATAGCAGAAGAGATAACTAGTTCTGATGGAAATTGTGGTTCACATCTATACCAAATTACTGTCAAAAGCAAATTGAAAAGATCAAGAAAAATTGCTGTAAATATGATGCATAACAGGGTTATTACACAATTATAAGGGTTCAATATGATGCTGAGATTCACAGAAATAATAAATGACTGTAAATGCTCAGTAGTTAGTTTTCAGTCTTATACATTGGAGTTATTTGAAACAGAGCTGTGCAAACTCAGCAGTTTCAGTTTCAGTTGTTCATGTGAACCTTTTAAAAATCTTGTTTCATCAGGGTTTGTACCTTCCTCAAGGGCCTTCTGCCATCTGACCACAGCTCATGCGGTGTTATCGCTGTTATCAATGGCTGGTACCTTTTGCACCAGTGGCCTGAATATATCCAGTAGGACTGCTGTGCAGGAGGAACTTTCGTCGGCAGCCATCTTCCTTTTTTTTCAGAATGTCTGTTTCAGGAGTTTCTGTGCTTGTGTTGATCTGCAGGAAACCATTCGCCACTGCTGATTTTATTATCCCCACGCAGCATGTGAGGTAACTGCCATTGGTTAGGTGTAGTCTTTATGGCAGGATCTGAATAAAACCATCTCCAGGGATTTTTCCCCTGCAGCGTTTTATCAAAGCTCTGAGACAAATCATATTTTATATATATATCTGTGTCTCCTAAAGGCTAAATTTTCAGAGGTGGTCATCTTCAGTTAGGCTGGCATCCACATTTGGACTCTCCATACAGGCCCAAAAATTGATTTTAAGCAAGGAATTGTCTGTCAGCACCCCAAATGTAGGATTTGGATGTTCTATTGAGATGACCACATGGACAATTGCTCCTCCCGGTGTTAACACCTCTCCCTTAGCAAATAATGCTCTGAGCTTCATGGTTTTGCTTCCTTCTTGACAGACTCGTTTTGTAAAGGAGTGGTCCTTTAACTTTATTGGATTTTTATTTTTATTCTTTTGAAACTTGATTGATATGCATTTCTGCGGTTATTTTTAAATGACTTTGAGGTGAATGGGTTTAGGGTATTTTTTTCCTGTGATATTTTGCTGTTCCATACCTGTATAAATCTGAATGTTAAGCAATCTGGAGGATGCCATGCAAATGATTCCATGTCCTGATTTGCATATTTGATTAATATACATTATGCTATTTACATAATTGGCAGCAAATTATCCTGATTGCAACCTGAGGCGGTTGCAGCATAGAAGGAACTTTCGGAACAGAAGGATTGCTACGCTCCTATCTGGCTCTGACATCTCCCTGGACCAATTAACTCTGGCTGCCTGCTTAAAGCTTTTTCTCCCCTGGTTGTTTTCTGTTCTGGGGACTGGGTGTAGGATGTGGTCAGGTTGCTAATGCTAGTGATGGCTGTTGCCTTGCCCTGGGCTGGATAGGGACTTGGCTGCTTGTGTCATCAGCTGGGGATGCTCTGGCTGAGTAGGTAGGTGGGTCCTAGGTTGGTGCTTAGCTTTGACTGCTTGAAGGCTGGGGAATGGGGGGCAAGCTGGCTGTGGGCCCAGTTCTGGCTGCTGCTTACTGGTTACTGCTCCCAGGCCCCGTGTGGTCATGAATAGATGGTAGGACCACTGCCCAGGGTTTTGCTAAGTCTATGGCCATAGGTGGTGGAGGCTACATCTCTACAGTTAGCATCCTCCTGGCTGGGTGTCTATGGTTGGAATCCTAGACTGGACTGATAGAGATCACATCTAGGGTGGCCCTAAGGATGGAGATGAGGCCTAGAGTGTCTCCTCAGCTTTAACGACACTTAGACAGGACTGGGGTCAATTTAGGGAAAAAAGGCTGTGGAGCTCTTCTAAGCTCTGCTGATAGAATAAGATTCACCCATACAGGTTGCCAGAATAAGATGCCACTGCCAGTAGATAGTATATAATATTGCAATTGATTTCTTCTCCCCAGTGGCTGGGTTGCTGATGGGTATGGTTTGAGAGAGGCTGGACGAATGGGAATTGAAACAAAATGTTCTTTGGGGGGATAGTGCCGAGTGTCCCCAGCTCTAGGGAGGACAGCACTGTGGTATGAGGGCTCTGCCAGCATTCAGGTTTGTCTAAAAATCCAACCTTGGGTCTCATTCCTTCAGGTACCACTGATATTATATGATTGTGCAGCTTTCTGAGCTCCACTGGGCTCCACCTGCAGGCGCTTCAATAGGCCCACAATAGGCTCCTTGAGCATAGCAGGGTTTATTAGGTAACTTCAGGGGTTCAATATGATCCTGAGACACACAGAAATGATAAACTATTGTAAATGCTCCATTGCTGTTATCAGTCATTAACACTTCAAACAAAGCTTGGCTCCTTCTTGCAGGGCGTGGAAAATATCACCACTTACAGTCACTGGACATTACCATGATCATTTACAACAAGGAAGTTAACATTTTTGACATTTAAATACTATTATAGCAGTTGACAGTATGTGGCACTGTTACACGCAGTCTTCTAAGTCTTTTCCTTAGTGGGCAAACAAGTGTTCAGTTTTGGGAAGATATGCTGTGATAGGTTATGCAAGGTTCTGTGCAGAGGCTGTAATCCAGAGGTAACTGTGCAATGCGCAGAAGATTTTGCTCTCTGCCTTGTCTCTGATTAGAGCCAATTTTTGAGGCAGGTTTGCTCCCTGGAAACTGAGCATTGGTATTGGGCTGAAATTCTGAAAGAAAACATACTGCATTCTATTGTCACCTGCATGCTGTCAAAGCACCGCATTCCATGGCTGGTGTATATTGTAAACAAACCATGTTACACCTAGAATATGCTCAGGCACCCCAACACTGATTCTCATCCATTGGGAAACCAGCCTGCAAGGATATGAACATCTGCTACTTCTCAGGAGAGTGGCAATGCTGATGTCAGAAAAGGGAAAACAATATCATCTCCCCACTTGGTAAGGCAACTCCCATCTTTTCATGTGCTGTAATATATATACCTGCCTACTGTATTTTTCACTCCATGCATCTGATGAAGTGGGTTTTAGCCCACAAAAGCTTATGCCCAAATAAATTTGTTAGTCTCTAAGGTGCCACAAAGACTCCTTGTTGTTTTTGCTGATACAGACTAACACGGCTACCCCTCTGAAAAAATAATCTCTGAGTATGTGAGATAACACCTCACTGAGATGAACTGAGCAGTTCACACCTCTCAGAGCTATTGCTCCAGACTCCCTGCAGACTCATGTAGACATCTATGCATCAGTTACACTCTGTTCACAGTTTTTTAGGTTTTCGCTGCAACCAGCTGAGACTTGCTGCATTTTTTGAAAATGAAAGCTGTGTTTCTGGAGAACAAGATAACAGCTTGAGAGAGGTGTTGGGATGCCACACTACTGTGTACCAGCCCAGTCCATGCTCTGATGGGAGCAGCACAGAACTCAGCTAAAAACAGAAGATTCCTTGCCAAATCAGGAGACTGGTTTGGTTGGAGGTTTTTTTGTTTCACAGATTTCCATCTGGGGCACGTCTGCTGACAGGCCCTAGAAACACTCTTAAGTCAGGGTGTCCTCAGAATATAGAACTGTTTGTTCTGGTAGACTGCCAGAACCCAAATGTTCAGAGCATGGTACAAGCTGCATTGTTTAAGGTCAACATCTTGTGTATCTGAGAATCATTGTAAGGGAGGGTATCTGAAGTGAGCCCTGATTTTTTTTTTCACCCCGCCTCCACCGCAGAAGGAAATGATGGTGGTGCTGCCCTTTGCCTTTTTCTGAGAGGTATCATGGAAACCGGGTTTTCTTATTGTGGGTGGAGCAGTACAGGGAGATGTCCGCTTGAACTCTCTGATGCGTACAGTATACGGTGTTGCTTGTTTTAAAATGTGTCTCACAAATATCACAGAAATAGGTGAACAATAACCATTAAAACAAATGATAAGAGACGATAATCTGTAAGTAGCTGTGTTTTCCTGGGTAGTTGCACAGAACTGCAGTTCAGCATTATTGCTTGGGTAACTACAATATCCACCAGAAATAACAGTTCATTTCCTTCCACTGGCTTATTCCTGTTGATATCTGGCTTTTGGGGTTACAACTAAGACTTTGTTCATTAACTATGAGATCACTTCTGTTTGTGTTTCTATATTCTAACTGAGGCATGTGGGGATGATCTAACACAATTCATCCTGTGTTAAAAACACTTTAGCAATTACACAGTACTGCCTCCAGTATGAAGTAAGATGAGCTCATATAGAATATTATGTGAGTTAAAAGTATCTAAGAATGTGACATGGGCAGATATTCATGAAATATTGTTTCCTTAATTTATTTCTCTGTATCTGAGTTAGAGATTTTAATCTCTCTCCTGATCTTATACCACATCCATCACCAGGGTATGTGAGAGCTTTCATGCTTGCATTCGATGTGAAACCGCTGCTCAAATTAGCATTAGTGAGGTATTTACTAACTACAAGTATCTACACTCCAATAGCTTTAACCCAGAGCATCAAAAGGAGAGCATCTAGACAAGCTAGTTAGAATCAACACTTTTTCTTAGTAAATATCCTTGCTGTTGCTGTTTATTATTTATATATTTATTTATCTGTATTTTGCTAGAGCCAAGAATCCCTAGTCATGGACCAGGATCCCATTATGTTAGGTGCTATACAAACACAGAACAAAATAATAGTCTCTGGTTCAAAGAGCTTATAATCTCTTTCTCTCCCTCTCTTTGCCAAAGAAAGGAGAGAGAATCCTGTTTCTTTAGGAACTTTGTTTAAAAAGACTTTGCCAAATGCCAGACATACCATTATCTCCAGAAGAAGACAAAGTAAGAGGTATGTTATTCTGATTAGTCAACACATGAATCACAAAATTCTGTATTGCTGTTGAACAATTATAATTTTGGATATTTACTTTGACTAAGGCCTGATCTGCACTACAGAGTTAGATCAACATAAGGCAGCTTATGTCAACCTACTTCTGTGAGCATCTACACTAAAATGTAGCTCCCCCTGATGTAACTTGCCCACTATACAAACTTAATGGCTACACCTTAGCAAGAGGCGTAGCGCTTGGGTCGATGTAGTTAGGTCAATACAGTGTCCGTGTACACTTACATCAGCGTTGTTTACATTGACTGTTGCTGCTTTTCAGAAGCCATCCCACAATGCTTCACACTGACAGTTAAATTGGTGCAAAAGGTTCTGGTGAGGACACGCACAGTCGACATAAGCATACTGTGGACTTGCAAAAGTGATTCAATTACTGCAGTGACTGTAGGTTGACATAATTTAGGTTGACTTAATTTTGTAGTGTAGACTTGCCCTTAATCTTCTCATTCCTGGTTAATTTTGGAAAAGGGCCATGTTCATTTGTTTGGGTTTTATATGGATTGCAGTTAACAGCCTAGAAAGGTTGTTGACCCGGAGAATGGAAATCCCAAGTTGCATTTTTTTTTTGGAACTAAAATAATTTGAAAATCTATCCAAGGGTTTTATACTGTAGTATCTGAGCACTTTTCAGGCAAAATCCATAGGAATAGTGAAGTCTGTAGGTGTACTTCATGGACTTTCTGGCTTTCTTTCTTTTTCTTTCTTTCTCCAAATTGTTTAAAATATTCTAAATTACCTTTAGCTGAAAATGTTTTCTGTTTATGTACATTTATTCAATGCTTTTATTTAATGGTGGACAATTTTCCCCACAAGCTATGTATACAAATAGAGCTACTGACTTGTTCATGTAACTAATTTATCAGACAAGGTTAGCCCTTTTCTCTGTTTACAATCATTAATGGAAAGACTTTGATTTATACAGATTGAATTACTATCCAAACTATTCAAACAGTTTTATGTGAACAATTTTCAACCTATGGGATTTTCACTTTGAGTATTTGCTGTCTGTGGCATAATTGGGCACTGAGCCACATGGTATTGTTTCTATTCCTTGACTGGATGGCTGAAACCTTTTACACAGGGCAATAACAAAAGCAAATAATAAATATTCCTGTGTCCACATTTGTTCACACATAAAAATTGCTATTGGTGCACCGAACAGCCATTTCCCCACACCGCCAGTGAACAAAGACCCTTCATGTGAATGGTGACTGGTGACAAATAGCAGATAAAAAGGAGCACAAACCAGCTCAAATCAAGCATTCACACTTGTTGTTAGAGAGTGGGTGAGCAGGACAGTCACCCTGGCTGCCAACTTCCACACCACTTGGCCTATTTTTTAATCTGCTGATTTGACTTTTTTTTTTTTTTTTATCCACCGATTGGCTGGGTGGGCATGAAAATTTTCAACCTGGCTGGTGAAACTCCTAGAGCCAGCCCTACACGCATCCCTTGGGAATTGTAATGATATTCATGAACACTGTCTCTGCCATATTCAAATGACTCTGAACTGACACTGTTTTAATTATTATGGTTCAGTAAGTTATTTAAGGTCTTGCCTACCCTAGGAAAAAATGCATATCTGTATTGCAGTAACTGCTAGTGATGGTACAGTGAGTAGCAACAGCATAAGCATGATTGTAGATAGGATTTGGGCACTTTTACCAGCATGTCATGAAAACCTGCGCTGAGATAAGCAGCAATTACTTAAAGGTCAGCTGAGAGAGTTGAAGAACAAAGAAAAGAGGAATGGGAAAAGTTTACGACTCAAGAAAGAAGGATGGAAAAGAGAAGAGGATTAGAAGTATGGATGTTTGGGGAGACATGTTTTTGGGATAATATAATATCTCGTCCTCTGCTGTATTTGTTCAGTGCCTAACATACTTGGGCGGTATCCTGATTGAGGCCTCTAGGGGTCACTGTAATACAAATACATTTTATTTTATATTGACAGTTTATATTGTGGTAGCACCAATGAGCCCTGATCAGGTCCCCATTGTCCTAGGTACCATATAGACAAATAGCAAAAGATGAGGAGTACTTGTGGCACCTTAGAGACTAACAAATTTATTTGAGCATAAGCTTTCGTGAGCTACAGCTCACTGCGTCCGATGAAGTGAGCTGTAGCTCACGAAAGCTTATGCTCAAATAAATTTGTTAGTCTCTAAGGTGCACAAGTACTCCTTTTCTTTTTGTGGATACAGACTAACACAGCTGCTACTCTGAACACAAAAGATGGTCTTTGCTCCCAAAGAGTTTACAATCTAAATAATAATTCCTTATAAATGTCACCCACAAGCAGCAGGATTCATTCCAATTGTTGTTTGTTGAAAGGATCGTATTCTCCATGAAAATTAAAGGGATCTTTTGTTTCTATTCTATTAAAGAGAAGAAGCTCTTTGGTCTTTCCAAACCTAGCAAATTTACAGGAATAGACTAGACTACAACCAGAGTTAAACCAATGTGAGGCAGTCCACACACAAGTTGCATTGGTTTAACTAAACCAATTTAAGCTAAACCAGTGCAACTTCTGTGTGTACACAAGCCCTAACAAGTAAATGCTGTCAAAACTGGTTTTTCTAAGACAAACTGGAGGAAGTAGAGGTGTTATCATATAGGCCAAATACCTTTTGGATAATAGTGTGATGGCACACTCTACTAATGAAAAGTACTATATAAGCACTAGGCATTAATTAATATTACAGATTCCTACCAGAGGGTGGGTTTTGTCACACAATTGGGCTTCTAGGGATAGGGGTGTTGGGGACTCATGACACTTTCAGCATGTTGCAGACCTTTGAAAACTGGTATTATTACAAAGATTAATTAAAGGGAAGTTAAACCAAAAGGGAAGAGATGAGGGAAGAGTTGAGTTTTAAAGAGGTTATTAGATGATTTCCTCATAATGTCTTACTTGGCAGTGTTTGCTCTCAATGGTTCCCCTCCCCCACCTTTAAATTTGTATTAAAATTGCACAGCCCATTTTGCTCTTGCTGTGTCAGCTTTTGCATTCCATTGCATTGCACACACTTGTGTACTTAGTGTGGCCCTATCACAAACTAGACAGTTACAGCTTAGCTGCTGCTTTGGGATCCATAGGCAGATCTCAGCTGAAGTGACTCTACATATAGCAATCAACAGAGCCCCAGCAATGAGGCTGCCTAATGCTTAAAACGATTGACAAAGGCTAATGAAACCAGCATATTTTGGTCGTGTTCATTGTATAGAATTGTGCTCTTTTGGGAGCTTTTCTTTGAGTGTCTGGCTCCCTCCTCCCTCCCTGTGTCCCTCTTTGTGCTCAGTTCCTCTTCTTTCTCTCTCTCTGCCTCTTCACTCTTTTATTTCCTTTGCTCATTTTCTTTCTCCATCACTTTCTCCCTCAATCAGCAGCTGTTTCCTTTACTGCTGAAAACAGTCCAGTGCAGTGAGATTAGGACTGGGGTCATGACTCTTCCCCCTGCTCATGTTCCCAAGCCAAGCGCTTCAATGCTGATTGCATCACAGTGTGAAGCAAGGCTGGATCTAGTATGCAGGAAGACCAGGCAGTTGCCTAGGGCAGCAAAATATTAGCGGCAGCAAATCATCCAAACCCTTTTTGGATGGGGTGAGAGGGGGTGACTGACTGCAGGCTGGTAGGGGTGAACATTTGCCAGTTTGCCTACAACAGCAGAACTGCTAGAGCCAGCCCTGTCTACAGCTGTCAGCATGGGGGAAGGAGACTGGTGAGCAGTGGAAGTGCTGAATTAGTAGATAAACCGAGCTGTGACAATACAACATATCTTTGTGTAGGGCCAGGAACCAAGGTACATGTGAAGAAAGGAATGCATTGGAAAGGTCTTTGGTGAGGTGCCTTCCCAGTGGATGTGCAACTGTTATACCACTAGGAGTGTTATGACTAGCAAGTTTAGATCAGTCAAAGAAAATGGCCAGAGCTGCTGGGCAGCTCTTCCAGGTAGATTGTTTTTCCTGTAGTCTTTTGGTACAAGAGGGGTAAAAAGAAAGGCATGATGGGCTGTGATATCATCAATCCCTGTTTCTCTAGAGTAACTGTTGTCTCTTTTGTATTAGCGTTATACAGGGGCCCATATTACAGCCTTTGATTGAAACCCCCACCCATGGAACTTTGACCCTTGCTGAACAATCCTTCCTGTATGAACCAAACATACTTCCTGTCAGACCTTGGATGAATCACTTAGTGGAACATTTTCAAATGCATCTAAGTGATTTAGGCTCCCAGATACCATTGACTTTAAGCTCCTAAATCACTTAGGATTAAGTTTTAAAGCTACTTAGGCACCTAACTCCCAACTTTGAAAACATTACCCTTGGTGTCTCTCTGCCTCAGTTCCTGATCCATAAAATGTGGGTAAAAGCAATTCCTTACATCATGTCAAAATCTGTGAGGTGCACAGATTCGATGGTAATGGAGGCCATACATGTACCAAAGGCAGAGATAAACACCTATGATATTTTATTTGTCCAGTGGCAATAAGAATTTTCCATGGCTGGACTAAGAGGAAAAAGTGTGTGGTTTGATCTCCTGCCCTTAGCCTAGGGATTACACTTACTGATTACAAAATTAAAATCCTAGCCATGTAACACCTGATCAAAAGCCTCCTGAAGTCAGTGGAAATCTTTCAGTTGATTTCAGTGGGCCTATAAACCCCAAACCATTAAAACTTCAAAGGAGCAATATACTTAACTCTGGATCTTTATGGAGATATAAATTTATTTTGTCATCCTTTCCCCACAAGGTAGGTTGGTACTGCTTTATGGTAGCTATATGAGACAGCTGATGTGCTGTGATGATGATATCCTTACAAACATGTGCTAGGAAAAATCCTTTTAAAATGCAAATCTCTCTCTCTTTCTGCCTTTGTTTGATTGTTTCAATAAACGATTGCTGCATCACTGTTTTGCTGGAGGGAGTGTCCCCTCCCCTTTTCTTTTTAAAGCTAACTCTAGCAACATTCAGAGTAGCAGCCGTGTTAGTCTGTATCCACAAAAGAAAAGGAGTACTTGTGGCACCTTAGAGACTAATAAATTTGTTAGTCTTTAAGGTGGCACAAGTACTCCTTTTCTTTCTTCGAGAAACATTGAAGCTAATGAACTCTAGCTGAATATCAGGAGCTGGGGAGAGGAAAAAGTACATCACGAAAACACTTTCCCCAAGTAAAGTACAAGGAAACTCCCATCTAAATGGTTCATACATATTTAATGGTGCGAACCCGCACTCGGGGTTATTACTGTATGTGCAGAGAGTAATTAGTAATAACTCAGACTCAAAGCTGGCTGTCACAGAGCCCTTGTAATCCTCAGATTGAAGAGATACATACCAACTGCTGTAGTGCCATTTTGTGGTGAAAGCAAGAAATATATAAATAGATGATGATGTTTTCCTCACTCAAATAATTGCCAAAACAATAGTCCAGATTCCGCCGTGTCCCAACTCTGCTCACAGCAGGGATCTAGGAAGCATCAGAGGACTGTTTTTGGTGCCCTGATTCCAAAAGCCAGTCTCCACCTGTACCTCCTCCATCCCCAATATGAGTTAAAGCAGCCTCCGGGCTGTTCTGATTTATGACACTGGTGTATGGAGCTTTACCATGCCCCTTCCAATCCTCTTCCTGTCCCCACGTATACTCTTTCCCCACATCACGTCCCCTATGTCAAGATGCGGGGAAGGGCAATGGCTAGTGGAGAGCTGCCTCCACCAGCTTTACACCAACAGGGACCCCTCTACACCAGATGCCAGCCAGGGCCAGAATCTGGCCCCTTTGAGCCACCTGAGCAGTACAAAGGAGTTAGAGTGGAATGAAAATCTGGCCCAACATCCTTGTGTATAAACGAGCAGTCAGAGAATTGTCCAAGTAAATAAACTTCCGCTACCTACATAGTTCTCAATTCATTTCCATAAATCCAGTGTACTAATCATATTCCAGGCTTTCCCTAAAGCCTAAACTGCACTAGAGTTTATGTAATAGTTTTATCAGCCAGACTTTGCATCTCTTTTATGACAGCCTTTGATTGGAGTGAGACTTTGGGATCTTCCTACCCATTCATTTCCTTTAGCACTACACTACAAGGCTGCACTACAACCTGTTTAAAAGGAAGCAGCAGCAGCAGCTTGTGGGTGGTGTTTGATCCTGCAAATTTTGGAGCCTTCTGTCGTTTGTAAAATGATTGGGGAGAGAAGCCCACCTTTTGGATGACAAGCAGGAGCAAATGAATTTGAAATGACTTAAATTCTCAAAATCCTTTTCTAATTTTGGCTCTGACAGAGAAGAGAGTAAAACGACCTATAACTGAACCTTGGTTATTATAAACTCTAGAAAATATTTTGTGTTAGATCTGATAAATTCACATTTTTCTGTTTGAATTGCATATGCATGAACTGAGTAAATTTGCACAATGACTGCAGTATAATGGGGAATTGCATGTGCATCAAGCGAAGTATAAGGGGAATTGCATGTGCATCTCTAAATATACTGAATGTTGTGAGTGGGGAAGAGTCTAGTTGACCAACTGCATTTAGTTCATTAGATTTTCTCCTGCAGAGAACAAAGTTCAAATCTGGCTGTAGGTCACCAGTGTGGGTAAGGCAACTCATCCTAATCCCTATTAGTCCATGTCAGAAAAATCGCTATGCAATTTGGCATAATTTGCATTTTCTGCACAAGTGAAGCCCTTGGTTTAGGTGCTTCAGGTCAGGACAAGGGTGCCGTGAGAAGTGTGAGGAAGTTCACATTGCACCTGCTCTCACCATGCTTCCCTCACAATCCAGAACACTAAGATCACCCATACGTGTAATTTAAATGTGCTACATGCACGTTCTTTCTCTCTTTCTTTCTTTCTTTCTTTCTCTTCTTCTTTCTTTCTTTCTATGGTTCTTATCCCTTGGTCTCTTATTTGCTTTACCTTATCTTAAAACAAACCTGATTTTTAATTTTAAGAAGCTCAGGGCTCTCTGTAAACCCTGAAATGTGTAATAAATCCTGATCCATGAATTTTTTTTCCTGTACATTTTTTTCACTTCTCCTGTCAAATGTGTTATTGTGCAGATCTGGCAGGCCTGTCTGCTTCTTTTCTAACTTTCCCTTGTGACTGATTTATACTCTCTGACTGATAGTCTGATGTTACCAACTGAGATTTGCCCCCATCCTCCAGAATTGTTTGCAATGAAAGAAATATTTTAATTTGGACCAGACAGAAAGAGTTAATTATTTTCAATGACTTTTAGTGAATTCTAATGATCTATTCAAATTGCTGATTTTAATCGCAACAATCTCTCATGGCAATACCCATACAAGTCAAGGAAGCCTATGTACACTGTCAGCTCACATTGTCACTGAAATCAGAACAGGTTAGTTGTATAACATTTTTCAAAAGATGCTGTATAAAGGAATTCCAAATGGATTGGGGAGTTGAGTATTTTACCAGACATAGAAAATCAGTTCATTCAATTTTAGAAGCAGTTTTATTTAATGTGGGTTTTAAAGATAATGGTTTCTAAAAAGTATGCTCATTTTAAATACATGACTAAAATTAGATAAGGGCTAAAACTGAAACTCCGTATCTGAACCACTTCCAGTTTTGAAGGGTTCTGTGTATATGATTGGCTTCAGATCCCTGGATCTGAACTTGCCCATACAATTTTGGTTCTGGGTCAAGAGAAAGGGCCCTTTCTCTGCTTGGATGTAGATCTTCTGAGAACAGTGAATACTTCAGCCCAAGAAGGTGGCACTCTCATAAGGACAGCTGATCTCACAAGAGTTCCACCACCTGGGGCTAAACCTCATAAGAGCAGAATTTCGGCTCTGTCCAATCTGAGCTCTAGCCCAGAACATCAATCTGAACCTAATTTGGAGCCAAATACTACCTCCTCAACCTTTCTCTCTTGTAAAACTTAACTTATCTCAAAACTTGTCTCAGACGCTCTGTCTGGATGTTAATGTCTGGAGTGGGGAATAAGGGTACAAATTTAGTGGAGCCATTACTTCAAGTCACAATAACCCCATATTGCATAATTCTTCTATGCCAGACATGCTGGGGGTATCTTCTTTTGGTCTTCAATCTTCTGCTTACAGACCTGCTAGAAGATAGGTCAGTTCTGCCACAACAGAGAGAGAGATCCCAAGAGAATGCTATGAGAAGGGAGCATGGCACACAGGAAAGCATATATGTGGTGTTTGTTCTCGAGCCCTAAAGCAGGTTAGGGCTTTTTATTTTTATCCACCTACTCTTGGGACGTTGCAGTACTGAGAGATGCTCTGAAACTGCACTTGGGACAAGATGTGTCAGAGCTCTGTGTTTCATAAAAAGAATACTGGAAAGTACTGTAAAAATCCATGATATACCTAGGAGATGAGATCAGCTCAATATCCCTTGCACTTTGATTTCCTAAAGTAAGAGGCCAGACTGTTTGCTGACGCTAAAGGGATGCTGCCAAGAATGTGTCTCAGAATTTACTTCCCAGTTAAAATATTTGGGCACCTTTCTTTTTTCACAATAACTGTTGTGGCTTCAATTAAAACAATCAGCCAAGTTAGTTTAGGTCTGATGTGCCAACCATGCTGTGCATTCAGAAACTGGACTGGATTCTACCCTCTCCCTGACACTACACTGCTGTAACTCCATTGACTTCAATAGAATTATTCTGGATTTATGCTGACGTATGTGAGAAAAGCAAAAGCCCCAATATTCTGCTCTTCTCTACAATGCAGTATATGACATCAGAATATGATTCAGTATCTGCTAGCATAGTGCATGTACACAGCTTAGCTGTAAAAATGTTGGCTGCTGGGTTGATCATCGTTTTTCCTCGCCAAACAAATCATCAGTTTGCTAAAAAAAACACAGGGGGATTCTAAAAATGTAGCATGGATTTATAAAATCCCCTGTTGACTTCAGTAGGAGCAGAGTTAGACCAAGGTTGAGCCCTTTGGAAAATCCTACCCTAAAGAGCTGCAATAATCACGTGTTAAGGTATCTGGGGCTGAACATCATGAGGGTGTTCCTTTAATGTGTGCTGTTTGTTACTGTTTGTTTGCAGAGCGGGGGTTGTTGGGAATCTATCATTTCCTGTATATAAGGAGGTGTAGGGAGTGTATGGGATGTATTGTTAGGAAGTGTTTATGCAGCTTTGGCCTGAGAAGAAGTCAAAGCATGTGCAACCTATAAGAAATGTTTGTCCTCAATAGCATTCCCCTTCTAGCTGTTGTCAGTAAGTTTGTTTCATTCTTTGTTATATTCCCTGCACCATATACGCTGTCCAAGTGATTAGTGCCTATTTTTCTGGTCAGAGTGTATTACCAGTTGTCTTTTCAACAGACAGTGTGTTCTTCACTGTCTGTAAATGTTTACAGTCCATTAAAAAAGTTCATCCTTTCCCATCTGAAATAATAAATCCAGGTTTCAGAGTAGCAGCCGCGTTAGTCTGTATTCGCAAAAAGAAAAGGAGTACTTGTGGCACCTTAAAGACTAACAAATTTATTAGAGCATAAGCTTTCGTGAGCTACAGCTCACTTCATCGGATGCATTTGGTGGAAAACAAAACAAAACAAAACAAAACTTTTTTTTCCACCAAATGCATCCGATGAAGTGAGCTGTAGCTCACGAAAGCTTATGCTCTAATAAATTTGTTAGTCTCTAAGGTGCCACAAGTACTCCTTTCCTTTTTGCGAATAAATTCCAGGTGTCTTCTCACATCCCAGCTATGTTATTCTGTCTTGTCAGTGTCAGGGGAATGAATGCTGGAACCTGCAGAAAGCAGGAGTACATAGGATGTCCATAAGATAGCCAGAGGGGTTGTGGGAGGAAAGAATTCTTTTCCCACATCCTCAGGCATTAAAGCAGCCTTGAATCTACTACACAGCAGATAGAGCAGTTAATGAGCTGTAGTAGGCTCCACTGATGCTCCTGCTCTGTAGAAAAGGAACATGCATAGTGGCTACACATCCTGTATATGCATGAACTTGACTCCTCCCTGGTCCTCCTGTGTGCCCTCTGCCCTGTGCTAACTTTGCCTATTCCTCATTAATTCCTTTATCCCCCAAGCAAAGCTCTCAAAATCCTGCCATTGCCTTCCTACCCCAATGCCATGGAACCACAGGAGTTCTGTTGCAGTCAGGGCTTTCTGCTGCCATGAAAAGGTGCTGGAAGGATGATGTGGAGGTGAGGCAAATAGACGCCCAATGATAATGTCCACCACCTTTTACTGTTCTAAGCAGAAAGCTTTCACATGAATTGTATGCAGGATTGTTATAGCTGTGTTAGTCCCAGGATATTAGAGAGACAAGATGGGTGAAGTAATATCTTTTACTGAGCCAACTTCTTTTACATGAATTGACTAAGAAGGGGAGCAAATCCCTTCATTTGCTTTAAGTGGAAGTTCTTGCTACCCCATTGCTGAATTATGGCCTCTTACAGAACAGATGAATGGACTCTTGTGGAACCATAGTGCCATTTCAAAAGATTTTAATAATCATAAAATGAGGAATTATGTGCCAAGTCAAATTTTACAGTGTCTTTTCAATCTGCACGGCCTGTCAGCCTGAGCAGCAGCTAGAGCTGGTACGGATACACATGATTAGGAAAAGAATGGCATTAAAAATGAAAAATCAGCATTTGAATCATGTAGCTATTCTGAGCTAGTCTTCTGTCCATGACCAACCCTAATTGAACCCAGTGAAAAAAATTCAGACGTAGTGAAACGGAATCAGTTCCCCCACTTTATTTTTATAAGTGATAAAATAACCTGCTTACTATAGCACTACCAGGTGCCTGTCTCTGCTGCCACAGACAGAAATTAAAAGTGATTTAGCACATCTTTCCCACAAGAAAATTCCCAACTGCCTTACTTAATGTCTTGCCCAAAGGCAATTGAAATCAATTTACATATATAAACTATTGTTCCAAACAGTCACTGTGTTTTTCTGGTGCTCCAAAAGACATCATTATCCTTACATTAAATATAGCTTTACAGGCGTATTATCAGGTGAATGCTTAGAAACAATCACTTAGGCTATTAAAAATGAGAGATTTTTTTTAAAAATTACTCTTTGTTATTGGTACCATTTGTTTACATTAAGCTAGGAGAGTGGAAATAATCAGCTTCATTTTTCTTTGGAGTCAGTTTCTTGTCAATCTTACATTCAGGTCCCTGTTTATTAGAAAAATTATGCCGTGTTTGGATTGCAGACAATGAAGGGAATGTCTATTTGCTGGGTGTATGGCTTGTTTGTTTATTTTCTAATGTCCTTTTCAAAATGAATTCATGGAAATGGTTCTGTTGGTCGTAAGTTTTAAGCAAACTTATTTGTACACAATTCAAATTTAGGACCACACTTGAGCTGACAGGTTCCATTTAATATAGGGTATGAGGAGAGAAGGAGAATTGGGTATAGTCATTTATATAGAATTGTAGGACTGGAAGGGACTTGGAGAGGTCTTCCAGTCCAGTCTCCTGCGCTCATGGCAGGACTAAGTATTATCTAGACCAGTAGATTACTAAACAGTTTGGATTGTTTTAGAAGTAATAGAGTACAAAATCTCTGGTGGTGACTTTTCCGAATTCACCTTTCATGCCTGGTGGGAGGGTTTTCTTTTACGTGAAGCTTTTAAAAATAAGTACAAGCCTGTAAAAGGTGTCTGACTGTCTGCACTCTTGTGCACTGCCACCCATCACTGTAGTAGTCTGAGTGCCTTCCCCATAAATACCTTAGCAACAGCAAAGTCCCTAGCAGACTTCATGGAGTCATTGGCTCTTCAGGCATGTCAGGTTATAGAAAATTCGTTTGGGGTAAGGTGTTGGGGTTTAGGGAGATGGTTTCCATTTGAACAATATTTCCTGTAAGCCCTAGCTCTAGGAAATTCTTGATAATCCTGTTGTGGTGGAATTGAATGACTTTTAGATGCATTTCTTACTCCATGGAATTAGCGTGAGAAGCTGCTGAGAAGCTTCACCATACTACAGAGTGCCTAAGCTTGCATTCTGTGCACAGCCCATTTGTAGCAACTGGATTTTGACTGAGCAAGGCCCATAACTTTTTTAAACTTTTAAGCAAAGAGGGGGGAGGGGGAAGAACCTCTCAGTAGAGCTGAAAACTATTGAATTTTGGAGCAAATTTTTCTTTAAGTTAACTGAGCCTCCAACAAACAACTGTGGATTGAAGAGGACAGTGCTCTATTTTTCTTTTAAGATGCAAATATGTTTCAAAAGTTTTAAGACCCAGTTCAGGAAAGCATTTAAGCTTACCTCCAACCCTTCCCAATTCTCCTATGAGTGACTGTCCCCATTACCTAACCGTAAGGCTTAGGCCAATTAAAGGGTGAGTAAAGTGATTTAAGGTACATAAACTGTTATAAATACTTTTAGTCGCAATTCCAGAACTAAAAATCAATCCTTGCAAATGTAAGGGGACTGTTACCCCCTTATTAACATTCAGTAGGTGTGTTTTGGTTGGCTAGCTCCCAGGACTAAAAGGGGAAGAGTCTATGGGAAATCAGGACCCTGAGACTGATAGTCCCAGGAACAATGGGGAGAGGCCAATGCTCCAGGTCAGCCTGAATGACAGGATGGGCAGGCTAATCAGAGAGTCAAGAGGCCAGGGAGGTCCCGTCCTCCATGTGAGCTGGAATTGCCTGGGTAAGACAGAGTGGGGCCGAGCTAAAGAGAAAGCAGGGGTGCAAGCTGAGCTGGGGAGCAGAGCTTTGCCAGATCCAGAGAGAGCAGACCCTGTCCTGGGAGCAGAGCTGCAGCCCCAAAGCCAGAGGCACAGCCCAGAGAGAGCAGACTTGCCCTGGGAGCAGAGCTGCAGCAACCAGAGGCAGAGGGGCCAAAGAAGCAGCCAAGGGAGCTGGAGGCAGAGGAGTAGCAGCAGCAGTGCTGAGAAAAAGTGTTGGAGCTGGGGCTGGAGGAGTCTGGAGCTGGGTGTGGTGAGCAGCTGGGAATAGCGAGGGGGACCTGGACAGCGGGCCCAGTAAAGGGAGATACCTCAGCCAAGAGGCTCTGCAGGCCAAGCTTGGATCGTAACCCCGACAGGGCGGGGGCGACACTGGGAAGAAGGGTCCTACCACTTAGAGCCTGAGAGCGTGTGGCCACCACCAGAGCAAGTGTCCAACCCACAGCATCCCTATAGCACAGCCAGGGCCTGAGAAGAAGGCCTGGGACCTACAAGGAGCAGACTGTGAACTGCCCTGACATTCCAGAGACACTATAGTGATGTTCCCTGCCACAGAGCAGGGTGATGTGTTTCCTTTAACCTTTCCCATTTTTCCTTATTCTTTTTAAAGTTAATTGTTGATTAAATAACTTGCATTTGCTTTAAATTGTATGTAATGGTCAGTGGGTCAGAGAAGTGCCCAGTGCAGCAAGAGTACCCTGGAGTGGGGACATCCTAGCCCTGTCCTAGGTGACCACAGCAGGGTTGGGGGTCGAGCCCCCAGGAATCCTGGGCCCAGCCTTGTTGGGGTTACGAGGACTCTGCCAGACAGGAGAGTGGAAGGGGGGCCTTAAGAGCAGGGAGGCACTGGGTAAAGGAAGTGGGAGCGAGGACTCAAATCCTTTCGCTAGTCCACTTCACCGGGGCTGGTGCAGAATCCAGGAATGTTCCCCACAATAGCGGGGACTATTCCCCCGCTTACACAAACATTTATTGTGGCTGTTTGATGCTTATATCTAGGAAGAGGCCAAATAACCATAGGTAGAAAGAAGTGAAGCTGTTCAGAATGAAACTGCCTAAGACAAAAGTACATTATCAGTAGGATCTGTCTTCCCCTCCCCTTCAAGATGTAGTAATAAACTACTGATTCCTAATCCTAATATTTCTGTGAACTAGAGTAATATGGAAAGAGTTAGCATATGCAGCTATTTAATAATGTGCACAAGAGTAAGAACAGGAAGAAAGATAAACAGGAAACTCTGCAGTGCTCCCTTGAGATTTAGATGAAAATTTCTTCTAAAGCCTCAATGTTCTGAACAAGCTGAGAGTTTATTTTCATGACACACAATTTAAGATTGCGTGGAGCCAAGAAATAACTGGAAAAGTGTCCTAAATTACCTCCGTTACAATGCATTTGCAAGTGGGGAAAGGAGGATTACAAAAAAGGATGTCTTGCAATCCCTAGTGGACAGCTAAGCAGCAAGCCACAACAGGGGATGTCACCAGGAGAACAATATGAAGCTGTCACAACAGAACAGAAGACCCAGTGCAACTCACTTGGTTTTAGGCTTCACCACCAACATGAACTCAGTCAATAATCATTAAAGTTTGCGACACTTTCAATGAATCTGGACCAACTTTAGTCTATATTTCCCAGTAATTCAGTCCAGGTTTAAGCCATCTTTCCCTTCCTCATGTGATTTTCCCCCCCAAAAAGAGACAGGATGTGGACTCCCTTACATGACAACACCTTTCAAAGTAGGTAGGATGTGTGGTTTATTACATCCCCTCACTTCCAAAGTCTTCTGAGGTGTTCAGCTAGCTTTCTCCCAGAGATTCAGAGGTTGACCCTCTGGTTCACTCCCTCAGCTTTCATCTTCAAGGGGTCAAAATTTACCCTATATACCCATCACATATTCACCTCTTCTTCAGGATATCTCCCAGGAAGATTCCTGCTTCACACCCATTCAGTAACAATGGCATCAAAAAGGCTTCAGATCCCACTGTTGACTGCCAGAATTCTTCAGAATGGACAGCATGGACACAATAGTTCATCAAACCAGAATATGGTTAGTAGCCATTGCTACAACAATGGGTCCCCCTGGAGCCTTTTTATCCCTGTGCTGCTGAATGGTGGAGGCAGACACCACCTCCCTGAAGAGATCCTGGAGATGGGAGGAGAGTAGACCTATCTGGATGTTCACCCCCCCACCATGTCCTTGGAAAATGTACAATGCAGCCAGCCATCCTTTGAAGATTTGTGAGGGAATGGGTTGAGCCAGCTGTCCCTGAAGTCAGAGTTTGGGGACAGGTGGCTTACAGGCCACCAGCCCCTAGAAAATAGCGTAAGGCTGCATTCTGTTGAGCCAGTATCCTGCATCCGGTGACAAAGGAGAGATCACTCAAATTAGGCTCAGCTTTGCCAGTACCGGGGATGAGTTACTGGTAAATCTGGAACAACGGTTGTCCATAGGACCAAGGGAAGCCCAGGCCCAATGCAATAGGAAGAGGAGTGTGGGTCACGGCTTATGGCTACGCACAGAAACCATACAAACATCAGTTTGTTTCAGAGCTGCCATTAAATTGGAGTGCTTTGGATTATGCACATATAAACTAAAACAGAAGCCAAAAGGATCAGCAGGCCTCCTGCAAACAAAAACCAAAAAGTTCTAATCTGGAAATATTCTATGGCTGTACAGAAGGGCCATCTTAGGTATCAAGTTGTTTGTACTAGCCTCGATGATTTTATTACATTTTAGTGCTTTCACACGATTGATGGAGCCAGCAAGACACAGGGGGGAGAAAAGGCAGGTGCTACAAAACTTCTCAAAAATGAGCCACATTCCTGGCCTGCTTTTCCCTATATTTGAGTCACATGCCTCTCTCTTTTGATAGAGAATTTACAAATTTATTAAGGATTTTTCAAATAACCTTTTTCCTGAAAGTCCATAGGGAGGAAATCCCACACCATCAAAACCTGACCCAAACAAAAATAGCATGTAGGAGGGCAAAGCAGATCAAATAGTCTTCAAAAAAATTTAACCCTTAGGTAGTCAGAGTACAACTCTACAGCTGTCAGCAGGGAAAGTAGCCAAAGATCTGAAAGCAAATGCTGCTGAAAAGATGTATTCCAGACCTTGGCATCTGGATTCCACAGCTGTCAAACTTGTCTCCTCTGTAACACCAGCTGTTGATGTCCCTCCAAAATATGTGGAAAGACTGCAGCATACACTAGAAAAGGAGGAGACTGACATTTCATGTAGTTAATTTCATAGCACCACAGATTGATCTTTTTCTTTAAAAATAAATAGGTTGTTTAACTGTTCTTAGTATAATATGGGATACAATACGGGATATTATTTTGGCTTTTGTATATGTTTGAAAATTCTAGGGAGCAAACTTACAACTGGGTGAGTAATATAAATCAGGTAAGGTAGCAGTGTGTTATGAAGGATTATGTGGCAGTGTGCCCCCTAGAATGGGAGCTGGATTCCTTAACTGTTCATTTCTATGCTTTTATTGTGTTTGGGGGTTTTTTTAAGTTGTAAAAATGTTGTAAAGAAAGTGCAATATTTTGGGGTGGGCGGGAGCAAAAGAGAGATGTTAGCTGGACTCTTCCAAAACATGTTTTTAATCCTTTTTATGGAGTTTGTTTAGCAATAAGTTAGGCCTTCTCAATAGACAACAGTTGCACGAGTTTAATTAAAATGTGGGTTTTAAATCAGCCTAGTTAAACTCATGCAAATGCCTGTATGGATATAGGCACATTTTTACTGTTGGCTTACATCAAATTATTCTAAACCAGCGATAAACTGATTTGTGGGTGTCCACACAGAGGTTTGCACGGATTAATTTAAATCTATTTTCAACCATTTTATTTAAACTAGGGCAACTTGTATGAGTAAACAGGCCCTATTGCCTAAGGGATATTCATTCTGACACTCTTTAAAGTGTCATCAGCAGCTAAGAAATTTGATCAGAATTTAGCATCTTACACAAGATCATTCCTAGGTTTGTGCATTGTGTGTGGTGAATCTTGCCATATGCTCAGGGTTTAGCTGATCGCCATATTTGGGGGGGAAGGAATTTTCCTCCAGGGCAGATTGGAGAGGCCCTGGAGGTTTTTCGCCTTCCTCTGTAGCATGGGGCATGGTTGACTTGAGGGAGGCTTCTCTGCTCCTTGAAGTCATTAAACCATGATTTAAGGACTTCAATAGCTCAGACATAGGAGAGGTTTTTCGTAGAAGTGGGTGGGTGAGATTCTGTGGCCTGCGCTGTGCAGGAGGTCGGACTAGATGATCAGAATGGTCCCTTCTGACCTTAGTATCTATGAATCTATCAAAAGAGGAGAGTGAGAAGTATTGAGGAGTCAGGAAATGTACAAACCAATGGGTCTGATATCTGCAGAGGGCAGGATCCCAGAAACATTAAGCAGAGATTGAGATTGCAAAGCACACAAAGAAATAAAGACAAATGATCACAAAGCCTGACAAGCAAAGATGTTGGAGCAGAGATTTGATGGAGGCAACGGTGAAGTTATTTCTGTGATTTAAAATTAAAGGTATTTGAAACATACAGAAAAGTTAGCAAGTGATGTATGGAAGGCACCTCTATGAATATCTGGAGGAGGGACACAATTATGGCTGTTAAATGCATGTGAAAAGAAAGTAAATGAGGGGTACTACCAACAGCAGTATTGGGCCGGGTAATCCATTTCCATCTGGGAATAAATTCTCAAAGATGGGTACCACACCTGGCTGATCAAGCTGGCAAATGACACAAGACTTGGTGTATAGTTTAATAACAGAAATAAAATGGATTGATATCAAGGCCTATATAGTTAGGCCAGAGGGTCTCATATTTTATGGTATATGGTGTATGTTAACTCATATTAATGAGAGTTCTGCTATATATGTACTCCTTGAGGACATGATTCAAAGCCTATTGGTGTCCGTCAAAATAATCCCATTAAATTCAATGGACTTTGGATCCGGCCCCAATTGGAAAAGAAATATCCTAGGAATTAAACTGGTACTTTGAATGTTAGATATGTGGAAATAGCAGAGAAGAGCTTTTTATTTTTTCTAATGATTTCCTCTTGATTTTTTAAAAAATGTACATAACTCCACAGTGAGAACACCAAGTATGCTTGAGTTCAGAAGTTGATGAGAGGGGGAGAATCCTAGTCACTCCTAATTACAGCAGGCTGTAAAGTACCCTCAAATGATTTAGGCAACTGAAGGCATATCAGATACTTTTAGATTAACCAAATATTTACATCACTTGTTTCTGTTGGAATTAACATATCTGGTCTTCAGGGAACATCTGCAATTTAGGTCTAAAGATCAAATACGTTAATAAAAATGTTCTTACTTTGTCATTTGGGGTTTAACTCTTTAAGGGCCTGATCATGCAGGATGATCAACAGCTTCTAGAAAGTGCATCTTCAGAACAGGGGCCTTAAGGAAGGGAGGAGTAGGACGGAGTATCGAAAAGGGTAACCAAAAACTAGGAAACAGGTGAAATTTAAAGCATATAATGAAAGGTTTGGGCAATTCCATACATCTAGAGGAAAAATACTTTTATTGACATCCCTGAGAGTACTGTATGAGGAATAATGATAGATATTAATTAGCTAGATCAAGAAACTTTCCAATGACTTCAACTGGCTATTGATTGGGCCCAAAGTGCAGATCTACCTTATAACATGACTTAGTAAAAATGGGTTAGTGAGGCTTTCATATTCACTGTGTCTCTCAGATCTAGTCACCGCACTCTTTAAGTATCTGATTCTGCAGGCCACATAAGCACATGTTTAAATTCATCGCTATTCAGCAAAGCATTTAAGCAGGCACTTTTTTAAGCGTCTGCTTATTTCCCATTGAAATCAAGTAGGTGCGCAGAGGTATCACCTAGGGCTTAATCTGAAAACAATGGGATTGTACACATGTAACCTGAGGGCATAATTTAGCCTGCAGACCCTCCATTCTGACGAAAGGGTTAGGAACCCAGCTTGGCCATCAGAGCCCAGGCTGAGAGTGTGGAGCTATTTTTATTTCACACAGAGCAAATCTGAGACAGAAATCAGGTTGACCTAAATCAGCATGGAACCCCACAGTCATTTTTTACAAACAACTTTGTAGGGTAGAGCCTCAGTTCGGGTATTTAAATATCACATTTGCCAACCGAAGTAGAGAGCAATAAGGCCAAAGAGGAACAATATCCTTTTAGGTTAAGACATCCCCTATTTCAGGCATGGGCAAGCCTATTGGATTAAATAAGGGCACACTGAACCTTTGCCTGGTCTAGAATTCAACTACAGCCAAAAACTAAACTGTTCGTGGTGCTTGAAAAAGTTGGGTTAACTTTTTTCATTTCTCTTCATTTTTGTGCCTCTGCACTTCTGGGTTCTGGCTGGGAGAAGTAGTGCTGATATGTAATAAAGAAATCCTCTGGTTGAAGGAATACCTAGAATATTACCATGACAATCTATTCTTTTGCTCAGATACTCTCTGTTTCTCAAGGGCTGGCTTGAGGATTCTAAAAGTCATTAATTTCTTGCTTAAAATTCATAGGTAAACTCTAGCATTCCTTTATATATCAGTGGTTCTCAACCTTTCCAAACAACTGTACCCCTTCCAGAAGTCTGATTTGTCTTGTGTACCCCAAGTTTCACCTCAGTTAAAAATTACATGCTTACAAAATCAGACATAAAAATACGAGTGTCACAGCACACAATTACTGAAAAATTGCTTACTTTCTCATTGTTACCATATGATTATAAAAAATCAATTGGAATATAGTACTTACATTTCAGTGTATTGTACATAGAGCAGTATAAACAAGTCATTGTCTGTATGAAATTTTAGTTTGTACTGACTTTGCTAGTGCTTTTTATGTAGCCTGTTGTAAAACTAGGCAATAGCTAGATGAGTTGATGTACCCCTGGAAGACCTCTGTGTACCCCCAAGGGGTATGTTTACCCCTGGTTGAGAATCACAGATCTATATGAAGAGTTAAGGAAAAAAAACTCTTGAACGCCTTTATTCTTCAGGCCTGATGGCTTTGAGACTTCAAATGTGCAAGTTATTGTTTCTCAGGCCATTTTTCCTCAGACTCACAGGTTTTTAAAAAGGCATTAACCCCTAGCGATTATGTTAATACTTTCTCAGGCACATATTTTGCTAGCCATGAGTATTTTACTGGTAGTCAGAAGAGTCTAACTTCTGAGAGAGTCTGCTTTTGCTCCAAGGTAGAAAACTGATTCCTTGCTTTTAATTCAAATGACTGCACAACTAACCAGCAGCTTTTCTATTACTGACCTGCCCTCAGAAGGTGCAATTGTTGCTGGGATTTCAAATTTTGCAGAGAAAATTTCCGAAGATGATTGACTGTCAGGCTGGCTGTGCAGATCTGGGAAAGGCTTTTCTTAAAGCAGCCTGATCTTAGCATTTCTCCCCTAAACACACACTCTGAGTCACTTTAACAACATGCTAATCAAGAGTTTCTCTCTGGATTTCCTCAGCGTTTGTCAGGGCTTTGCTGAAACAAGGAGAGATGGTGGAGAGAGATTAATTAGATCAATTAAACTGATTAAGTGGTGCATAAAGCGCTATTTTCTTATTTCTTTCTCTCACTGGTTATTCATTTATTACATCTTAAATACTCAGTCCTCACAATTTATAAAATATTCGAAAGGAAGAAGGTCAAGCAACTGTGCTGCAAGTGGCTGAATATACTCTGCCCCAAAACTTACTCTGATTGGACAGTTGGGTATTTTTAATGTCAACTGTGCTGTGTGAAGTAGTAGGCTCCTGGTACATTTCTCTTTGGTGGTATGCACCAGTAACCTTGTTAATACACTTCCTGTTGTCGCTGATCTTTGAAAAAGATTATTCCCTCCCACAATTTTCTAACCAATATCTTGTCCTCCTTTATCGCTGATAAAATATCATCTCTAGGAGTTCAGTAGATAGTTACACATAAGCAGCCTGCAGCAACTGGATTTTCTCTTTAAAAAGAAGCAAAGTTATATATGCATTTGAGAAGTATGGTGGACTTCATGGGATGAACTATAGAGATTTCCTTGGTTTGATAATCCCTTAAAAAATCTCTATCTCCAGGTTTTGCATCCATTGTTCTAGTAGGGTCTGGTACTGCTTTTAAAAAAAAATTATTTCAAAGCAGCACCAGACCCTGCTGGAACAATGGACGCAAAACCTATAGACACATCTCCACTGCTACAAGGATCAACACCCCACCTAACACACCTTTCAAGATCTATGGGTCCTACACATGCCTATGACAACTTCATCCAGTGCACTAAATGCCCCAATAACCACTATGTGGGTGAAACCAGACAATCACTCTCGAATGAACTGGCACAGGAAAATGATAAACAACAAAAACACCCTATCACCTGTGGGTGGACACTTTTCACACAGCGATCACTCTGTATCTGATCTATCCATTCTCATCCTCAAAGGGAACCTGCACAACACTTTAAAAAGACAAGCCTGGGAGTTTAAATTCATAACTTCGCTAGACACTAAAAATCATGGTCTTAACTGGATTTATGGTTTATTACAATAATTGGTCACCCATTAATCTCCCTTTTTGTCCTTTGATTACAGGTGGGTTAACAGGCCACTTAACCTTGAATGAATATGATAACTACTTGTGGTAAACTAATTGTGCTAAACTATCTATTTGATCTTGTATTTAGCTTTGACACTCTTAGTACTTTTCCCAGACCTGAAGAAGAGCTCTGTGCAGCTTAAAAGCTGGTCTCTCTCACCAACAGAAGCTGGTCCAATAAAAGATATTACCTCACCCACCTTGTCTCTCTATATATCTAGGCGTTTATATCCTGTCTGCCATCTTGGATTAGCTCATCAGGGAAAACCAATCCCTCTAGCTGCTTATGAAAACGTAAAATCTTTGTTCAATTATAAAAGCATATAATGTCTGGGCATGATTTTCAGAAGTGAGACTTACAACTCCATCTGAAGTCAATAATAACAGGTGCTCAAGACTTTTGAAAATCAGGCCCTAGGAATGTAACAGACAGGATATGAGAAGTGCAGGCAAAAAAAATATAGGTTTTTTTGGGCCAAAATCTCTGCTGGTGTAAACTGGCTATGGTGCTTCACGAATTTACACCATCTGAAGATTTGACCCTTTCTTTCCTGGCCACGCAATTCCAGCAGAAGTTTATTTCTTACATAATGCTAATCTCAGTACTTGATAATATTATATTATACTTAATGCTGCTTTAGTGTTTTTCATCTTCAATGTACTTTACAAAATGTTAATTCAGGCTGTGTCTAGAAAGTTGTATCGCTTGCAATTTAGTAAAGCAGTGCACACCCTAGTGAGCATGCCGCTATCTTGGTATAAAAGTGCTGATATTGGTATTGTTTATTCGTGTACAGGAAGGGTAATTAAAAGCTCTATGGTTATGAGATACTGGTTTAACTGAAAAAACAATGAGGGGTACTTGTGGCACCTTAGAGACTAACAAGTTTTTTTGGGCATAAGCTTTTGTGGGCTAAAACCCACTTCATCAGATGCCTGGAGTGGAAAACAACAGTAGGCAGGTATATATACACAGTACATGAAAAGATGGAAGTTGCCTTACCAAGTAAGGGGTCAGTGCTAATGAGACAATTCAATTAAAGTGAAGTGGGCTGTTTTCAACAGTAGAATACCAAGGGAATAAAATCACTTTTGTAGTTGTAATGAGGCCAATGTAAACAGAGTGGCCTATTATGCTTGCAGTTATACTAGTATAACTATTATAGTAAAAGTACTTCACACCCCAATTTGAAATAGTTACATTGGTACAAAATCTGTGTGTTGACAACATACTTTTATTTAAGATATTTATAATTTAAATTATTTGGCTGGTTAAGGTGATATGCAGTGGAGAAATACAACGAGGATTGGAAGAGAAGGCACAGGATAAAAAAAATAGGGAACTAAAGACTACGGCTCCATTCCTTCTTCCTTAGCAAGTTTTGAGTAGTCAGTCCTGGTACAGGAGATTCTGCAGGAATCTTCCCCTCCGATGCAATAATCCTGCAGCTTTGCCTCTGGTCTTCAGAGGATAATGACTGTTGGATCTCTCATTCCTCCCAGGCTCACTCCTGTCCCATATATCAAGCCCACTGTGCAAGAGTCCCAAGGAAGCTGGGACTCAATGGCCATTTCAATGACTGTGGGATCATGCCTCATATTAATCAGAGGAATGGATGATCCATAGTAAGATGACCCACATCCAGGCCCAAATTCTGCGGTTTTTTGTCAGTCCTTTACTCTGGCAAAATTCCTGTTCGGTTTCAGTACTTCAGTTTGGGTAAGGCCTGGCTAGGTCCTCAGGTTTTGAGCCCTACACATTCCAGTGAAGAAACAGCAGTGCAAATTGCTGTTCTGCATGTCTCTAAATTATTCCTGAGTTTTGTGAAACATTTCCACCCCCACCTCCCATTTAAGCCATTGGTTTGCAATAGAAATGTTTAACAGTTGGGTGTTGCTCAGAGAATAGAAGCCTGTGTTATGAAAACAATCGATTTGATTTTTTTTTTTTTAAATTCTCACTGTGCTTCTAGGAACACTGTGGGAATCCAAACCTAGAAACCGCAACTACAGCTACAACAATCGGAATTGCAGAGCTCACCTTCTACAAGAGCCAAAGAGAGATCAGGAACTTTTGGAGATTTTTCTCCTTTCCACAGAGCCTCTTTTCTAAGGGCCTGATCCAGCAAAATACTTGTGCTTAACTCTGAGCACATGAAGAATCTCAGTGACTTCAACATATTAATGGGAGTCAATGTGTCTACTCGTATGTTTAAAATTAAACACATGCTTATGTGCTCAGCTGGACTGCGGCCTAAATCCAGTGCCCATAAGTAAACTGGTGAAACAACCCAGAAAGTAAAAATACAGTTGCAATTAACAAGGTTTTATCTAAAAGGAAAATGTTTCTAATCTTTAGAAAGCAAAATAAGTTCACACAAGCAGAGAAGGGATTGGAAAAGTCCCACATTTAGGCTTAGGGTTCCACTGAGTCTTACAGCTTTGGTGCTGAAACAGTCCCTTCCTAAAGGCTTTTTCTCTCTCCTCTGCTTCCAGGGAGCTATAATGCTTCTCCTGAGTACTTGCGGGGTGGGAGAATTTGATCAGAGGTTTAACCTCTTGTTCACTGGGGAGCAAGCTGTATTGCGCAATGCATCACACTGGGTCGATTCTCAGCTGGTATGAATTGGCCTCATGCTGCTGAAGTCAATAGTACAATGCCTATTTACACCAACTGAGAATATGGCCCCATAACTTTTGGATGGGATTTGAATTTGGTTAAACAAGTTCTCTCTTAGTGCAGAAGCACCGCACACTGATTTGATGCTAACAGGAGTAATTTATTGTGGCAGGTATCTCAGAAGCTCTTTTTTACAAGGCAAACAAGTTGATAGTACATTGCTTAAAAAAACCCACATAAATCCCATTTCTCCATCATTTCACTTTGTAGACTGTGTGCTGGTGATTTCAACACTATCAGTGCTTTAATGTTGTACATCTGCCTGAGGCAGCTCAGCCATCGGGGGATCAGTAGGATGTTATCTCTGATAAGGATACTTTCTAACAGGTAGTTCAGTATTTGGGGGAACTGATTTCAGTCATACAAAGTAGATTAAATGCAGGACTATGCCCTAAATATATATTACCATCGATATAATGATGTCAAGATAGAGGCATTTGATGAAAGAGCCAGAACTAGCACTAGTTTTCTTCTGGTTAGCATGCAAAGGAGTATGTTTGTGTAGTTACCCTTGTGCTTTGATCAGCTTTTGGAAAACAAATCAGTAATTTAATCCCAAATGAAAAATGAGAAATGCTTCAGATAAACTTAATTTTCACTCCTGAGATATTGTTGTAAGCAATGATAATAAACAAAGCCTTCTGTTGTGACATTTTCTGGCAATACAACAGAGCCATCATATCTGAAATCTAAATTTGCCTTAGAGCTTGAAACATCCTGGGTATTGTTTGTTTATTTATTTATTTATTTTCATGTTGTGGTTTTCATTCTGGAGGCATGATTTTAAATACATTTTTCAAAAGATTATATGTGGAAATGGCGGCGTTGGCAGCAAAGATTAAGCTTTGTTTTTATATTTGTTTGTAAAGCTAGATGGTAGAGTCAGAATACAGAGTCATTCAGATTAAAAACTCAAAGAGAAATCCTAGCTCCACTAAAGTCAGCAGCAAAACTCCTATTGACATCAGTGAGCAGGGATTTCAAACTCAGCCTATTCTATTTTAGGATTTATTTATACAGGAAGGTTTAACTGGATTAAATTGAGTTAATCCAGTTTGAAAACACTAGTGCACACATGACACAATTCATTATAGCTCACTAACTCCATGTTTATTGTGGACTCTGGAGTCCCTCTTTCAGAGTGACCCAAGATTGATGCCCTCCATTGGTCTGCTGTCAAATCAACTGGATGCCTCCATTCCCCTTTAAAAACTGATACAGAGCCAGAATTTTCCCATTAGCTCCTGGATACAACTATTGCTGCATTATTACTCCAGAAGCCTTACAACATGCCTCGAGTGGCTGCTCAGAGTCATGGTGAGCCTGAATCTCATCACTGTCTGGGGAGAAGGGTTGATGTGGCAAGCTGGTTTCCACCCACCAGAATAAAAAAAATTTTGTGGACGTTGTTAAGCAGACGTCCATGGGGTCACAACTTGGACACTACCAGTGCAGGATAAAGAGCAAACAGATGGTACATTAAAACCAAGGATACCAGGAAAAAATCCAGCAGGAAATGTGATCTGTCCATTTTATGAGGACCTGAACAGGATTTTGACCAGTTGCACCACTATCGAACCCAATAATGTTGTGGACTCTGTTGGCATTCTGCTGTGCCACCCCACGGATAAGCATGAAGAGTCACGGGAGGATAAACACAAGGAGGCCAGTGAAGAGTTATCCCCAAAGTGCCAGGCTCACTTTGGGGCTCAAGACCCTGACAAAAGCCAAGTAGGAAGACAGCCCAATTCCCAGACAGAAACTGGGCGGATATTGAGGAGGCAGATCCTATCAAAGGAACATCAGCATGTAAGTATCTGTATAAAAGTGTTGTATTGTTGTTATGCTGTACTGCGATGCTAGCTTCTGTTCCAGGTGCCCCACAGCCATTTTTGGCAGATATGCACTAGGAATCTTTCTGAGTTTCCTCCCTCAGTCCATGCTGTCTGTTTGCCCCCACCCCCGTACATTTTCAACATGGCAATTGCTCCAGCTGCGCAATCAACCTCCATGTAATGCTAAAGCCCTGACCATAGACCATTTTGAAGCCCCTGCCATGGAGGGCACATGCCTATCTACCCCTTTTCCTCTATCCTCCCTGCATCCGTCCTGCTTCCCCCCATCCCCAAAGGTCCTCTCAACCTCATTTGCCAACTCAAAATGGCAACCACAGCCATTATCCTGTTCAACTGTGCAAAATTCAATAGTTTATTGAGAGGTGGTTACAGGAAAAGTGTGGTTTCAGAGTAGCAGCTGTGTTAGTCTGTATTCGCAAAAAGAAAAGGAGTACTTGTGGCACCTTAGAGACTAACAATTTATTTGAGCATAAGTTTTCGTGAGCTACAGCTCACTTCATCGGATGCATTTGGTGGAAAATACAGAGGGGAGATTTATATACACACACAGAGAACATGAAGCAATGGGTTTTATCATACACACTGTAAGGAGAGTGATCACTTAAGATGAGCCATCACCAGCAGCGGGGTGGGAGGGAGGGAGGAAAACCTTTCATGGTGACAAGCAAGGTAGGCTATTTCCAGCAGTTAACAAGAACATCTGAGGAACAGTTGGGGGGGGGGTGAGAGGGAGAAATAACATGGGGAAATAGTTTTTATTTTGTGTAATGACTCATCCATTCCCAGTCTCTATTCAAGCCTAAGTTAATTGTATCTAGTTTGCAAATTAATTCCAATTCAGCAGTCTCTCTTTGGAGTCTGTTTTTGAAGTTTTTTGTTGAAGAATAGCCACCCTCAGGTCTGTAATCGAGTGACCAGAGAGATTGAAGTGTTCTCCAACTGGTTTTTGAATGTTATAATTCTTGACGTCTGATTTGTGTCCATTTCTTCTTTTATGTAGAGACTGTCCAGTTTGACCAATGTACATGGCAGCGGGGCATTGCTGGCACATGATGGCATATATCACATTGGTAGATGCGCAGGTGAACAAGCCTCTGATAGTGTGGCTGATGTGATTAGGCCCTATGATGGTGTCCCCTGAATAGATATGTGGACAGAGTTGGCAAAGGGCTTTGTTGCAAGGATAGGTTCCTGGGTTAGTGGTTCTGTTGTGTGGTGTGTGGTTGCTGGTGAGTTTGCTTCAGGTTGGGGGCTGTCTGTAAGCAAGGAGGCCTGTCTCCCAAGATCTGTGAGAGTGATGGGTCGTCCTTCAGGATAGGTTGAAGATCCTTGATGATGCGTTGGAGAGGTTTTAGTTGGGGGCTGAAGGTGATGGCTAGTGGCGTTCTGTTCTTTTCTTTGTTGGACCTGTCCTGTAGTAGGTGACTTCTGGGTACTCTTCTGGCTCTGTCAATCTGTTTCTTCACTTCAGCAGGGGGTATTGTAGTTGTAGGAATGCATGATAGCGATCTTGTAGGTGTTGTCTCTGTCTGAGGGGTTGGAGCAAATGCGGTTATATCGTAGAGCTTGGCTGTAGATAATGGATCGTGTGGTTGATCTGGATGAAAGCTAGAGGCATGTAGGTAGGAATAGCGGTCAGTAGGTTTCCGATATAGGGTAGTGTTTATGTGACCATCGCTTATTAGCACCGTAGTGTCCAGGAAGTGGATCTCTTGTGTGGACTGGTCCAGGCTGAGGTTGATGGTGGGATGGAAATTGTTGAAATCATGGTGGAATTCCTCAAGGGCTTCTTTTCCATGGGTCCAGATGATGAAGATGTCATCAATGTAGCGCAAGTAGAGTAGGACATTAGGGGACAAGAGCTGAGGAAGCGTTGTTCTAAGTCAGCCATAAAAATGTTGGCATACTGTGGGGCCATGCGGGTACCCATCGCAGTGTCGCTGATTTGAAGGTATACATTGTCCCCAAATGTGAAATAGTTATGGGTGAGGACAAAGTCACAAAGTTCAGCCACCAGGTTAGCCGTGTGTGGTTAAAGTGTGGTTAGTATTCTCATTTTACATGAGGTAGATGTGGACACTGCTTGCCCTTAAAGGTACCAAGACTACAGCTCCCCACTGAGGTATAATTACTTGTAACAAGCATTCTCACAGGAAAATAACTTTACCTTAGGGATAACAAAGCTCTTACTGGTTATTCACAGGCTTACATAGACAGAGAATAGGAACAATGAATGCTTCAGACGAACCCGTCTATTTTTTTCTCTGCACTTTCACCATGTCTGCAGGGGAGACACAGTGGAACCTGAGTCTGAGAAATTGCTCAGTTTTGTCTTGGCATTATGGGGGATAGCTGCCAGGTCATTTCCCCAGAATAGTTTGCAATATCCTTCCACTCCTGCAGCACTTCTGGATGTATCATCTTGATGAATAGCTTCCCTACATGTCTCCTTGGTCTGCCCTTTGCCTTTTGGATAATACCATTCTTTGCCTCCTAGTCTCCCACCTAAGCATAACGTGATTGAGAATCAGGAGAGCCTAAAGAGGACGTAGACGGGATTACTATCCTGCTCACCCCCAGATAATCCCTACTAGCATCTCTAAGACTGTACAAGCACTTCCAAGGCACAGGAAACCCAAACTGAGACCATAATTCCCAATCTCCCTCAGCCTCCAAGGCGCAATGGCAAACCCAAGCAGTATGTACTGCAAGACAAAGACCACAGTACAGCCCTCCTCATGGACATACCACATACCGTCTCTGAGGTTCCCCCAAGACTGGAAGGAAAGCCAAAAATACGTATTAAAAAACCCAATCTCATAGCCTCTCTGGTCCCTGCTGTTGCTGGAGGAGCTGGTGCTACCAGAGCATCATCTGCTCAGCAGTGTGGTGGCTAAAGTCCAAGACTCAAGGCACCCAGCTCCAAGAGCTCTCATACAGCCAAGCAGTCTCTGCATGTTTGTGGTTGCCAACATAGTGGCACAGAGCATCATTGAGTCCATGCTGGCCGACCGCAACTCGAAATGGAGTTCCTTCGCTGGCAGAGAGAACCTGGGACGGAGACAGCGGAAACAAGGGATTTTAAAATTTGAACTCACACCTGGCTTCCTCTTTGCATCCCATAATGCACAGCGAGAAAAATCCCACAATGCACAGTGCTCAGCAAAAAAGGAAAGAACCATGGGATACCCTCTGAGAATGCCACAAGCTTACTACACAGCGAACCACCTCCATGTGTACACAATGATGCAAATGGAAAGAGGGCAGAGCCATCCTGGTTTCACACTATTAGTGAAGCTTGTGTATTGCACATTAAATGTGCATCAAATCAATCCATTTTAAGCCCCCTGTGTAGAAAAGCGCTTATGTACTTATATGACTCCTATCACCATAGTATCTGAGCAATTCACAATCTTTAATATATTTTCCTCACACCCGCCCTCTGAGGTAGGGAGCTGAGGCACAGAGGAGTAAAGTGATTTACCCAAGGATTTACACCAGGCAAGCCTGTAACAGAGCAAGACTTGAACCGAGGTCTTTCAAGCCCAAATCTAGCATCCTAACCACTAGGACATCATGCCTCTTTTTGCTAGAGGAGGATACCTCCTCATAGTTATAGTTGCAAGCAGCTTCCATTATAAATCCTTTTTTAAAGTTCCCTTCATAACTTAGCCTTGGAAAATTGGGTTGGCGTGAAAATTGCCACACTTTCTTCAGGCTAAAGAGAATGAAATCTTTAGACTTGAAATCAGATGAAGGTTTTAAACCATCAGAGGAGTGAAGTTTTGGAATAACCTTCCAAGGGAAGTAGTGGGGGCAAAGATCTATCTGGTTTTAAGTTCTACTTGATAAGTTATGGAGGAGATGGTATGATGGGATAATGGGATTTTGGTAAGTAATTGATCTTTAAATATTCAGGGTAAATAGGCCAAATCCCCTGAGATGGGATATTAGATGGATGGGATCTGAGTTACCCAGGAAAGAATTTTCTGTAGTATCTGGCTGGTGAATCTTGCCCATATGCTCAGGGTTTAGCTGATTGCCATATTTGGGGTCGGGAAGGAATTTTCCTCCAGGGCAGATTGGAGAGGCCCTGGAGGTTTTTCGCCTTCCTCTGTAGCATGGGGCATGGTTGACTTGAGGGAGGCTTCTCTGCTCCTTGAAGTCTTTGAACCATGATTTAAGGACTTCAATAGCTCAGACATGGGTGAGGTTTTTCATAGGAGTGGGTGGGTGAGATTCTGTGGCCTGCGCTGTGCAGGAGGTTAGACTAGATGATCGGAATGGTCCCTTCTGACCTTAGTATCTATGAATGTTTCTGCAAAGTTTGAAGGAAAAAAAAACCTGTGTTTTGAGTTACATGTGATCAAACAACTAGCCTGATTTGAAATACTGACTTTTCTCTAACAGTTTTGTTTCCCTTTAGTTCAAAAAATGGCTTGTTACCTACCACCCCTTCAAACTTTCCATGGGAGTAAATCCCCTTGTGAACTCAGGCTCTGGCTGTGTTTGAAGAACATGAGTTGTACTGAAGCAAAGCTATGAATGACTTTTTGTGGCTAGTTTTGTGTCCAATCTTGTTCCCATTGATTTCAGTGGCAGGTCTGAGCTCAGTCTTATCATATGATTGTTGATGTCAATGGGAGTTATTTGTTTGTTTTCCCAATGACTTCAGAGAGAGCAGGACTGGCATTGGGTCTGTGAGCACATTGCCATCTATTGGTGGGTTGCAGCTTACACAGAACCTAGGCCAAAACATTCAAATCCAGAGGCCCAAAGTTAGGCTTTGAAATCTTCATATATGCAGTACTTTACACTCGTTAAGCACTCTGGAGGGAATCCTCCTCTTTGCAACAGTGACAGGGGGAGAACTCACCACGTGCAGGCACTGTACTGGACAGCCATAGGCTGGTCTGCACGTCTTATCACAACCCCTGACAATGACGGCATTTTGGAGGCAGGGCCGGATTAACGCAGGGGCTTTAGGGGCTGCAGCCCGGAGCTAAGGGGGACCCCAGCGAGCCGGGCTCAGGCAGGCTGCCTTTCTGCATGGCCCCACGCCGCTCCCGGAAGCGGATGGCTGCTGATACATCTCTGCGGCCCCCGGCTGGCGGGGAGGCAGTTCTGCGTGCTGCCCCATTTCCAGCACCATCCCCACGCTCCCATTGTCCGGGAACCAGCCAATGGGAGCTGTAGGGGTGGCACTTGCGGGCATGGGCAGCACACGGAGACACGCTGTCCCCCTCCCCTAGGCACATGCAGAGACGTGCCAGTAGCCAGCCGCTTCCTGCCTTAGTCCTGCTGCACTGCCAGCTGGGAGCCGCCTGTAGTAAGTGCCTCCCGGCCGGAGCCTGTATCTCACACCCCCTCCTGCACCCCAACCCCATGCCCTAGGTCAGAATCCCCTCCTGCACCAAACTCCCTCCCAGACCCCACACTCCCTCCTGCGCCCTAAACCACTGCCCCAGGTCAGAATCCCCTCCTGCACCAAACTCCCTCCCAGACCCCGCACTCCCTCCTGCACCCCAACCCCCTGCCCCAGATCAGAATCCCCTCCTGCACCAAACTCCTACCCAGAGCCTGCACTCCTCACCCTCTCCTGCACCCCAACACTGTGCCCCACCCTGGAGCCCCCACCTGCACCCAAACTTCCTTCCAGAAATCAACTAATATAACAGCTGTTCTAAGGTCAGAAGTAGGCTATTTGAATTAACTTAACTATATTCTTCATGTTTTAAGACTGAAATGTAACCACAGAATGGCTTTATGTTAATTAAAAGGCAAGTTTAATATTGCGTTAATAGCCTTGATGCCATAATTTTGATCATTTTGTTTTGAATTAGGAAAAAGACTTATATACAAGGACCCTACAAAATCTCATAGCCCTGGGCCCACAGGCGAGTTAAGCCGGCCCTGTTTGGAGGTCAGTTTAGAGTTGGAGGGACAGGAGAACAGTCCCCTTGGCTTATGCAGCCACAGCATCAGCTGCTGAAGGGTAGAGAGCAGCCCATAGGATGTGTGGGGATAAGGAGAATTGTAAGTCAAAGCAGCTCCTTCCCCCAGAGAAGCCCATCTTAAGGCCTTTATGTTCCCTCTCTCCTTGGGCTATACCTTTGCCTCCTGGAGGTGCAGTGCAGAATCCCACTTTAATTATTCATTGTCTTGCATCTAAGTGCTTGTGCTTTGTAACTGGTGTGATAGATAACAGCTTTTTGTCACCTGCAACTTGAGATGTGGTATGGTTTTTTAAATGAATTTTTTTGGTTTTGAGATACATATTGGGGATGGGCCTGAGCTGCGAAATTCAGATCCATGCTACCCAAAAGTTTTTGGGGTGTTTTGTTTTCTAATATTTAGACATAATTCACTGACATTAAGGGAGGCAGCTGACAGAACAGACCCTGACAGTGTCAGAGAGGATATTCTCAGGAACTTCCTGTTCATGTTAAAGAAGTTTCATGGATAATACTCCATGCAAGAAGAATAGGAATATACCACCACCTCAGCAATCCTCAAGCTTGAAATGTTTGGGAAGTTTCTTTTTATTCAAGCCCAGTCAGAAAGAGAAAATCCCATTAAAACACATTGGATTGCTTTTAGTATTTCTGTGCCATACAATTACACACACTAATGCTCTCTGTTTGAGAATCCAGAAATGAAAATAATCCCCCCTTTCTTGCACTGTATTTGCAAATCCACCTGATTGATCTTTTTGGCCATAAATAGACTGACTTACCAAGGCAATGCATGATTAATCACAGTTTTCCATTTTATAATTGGTATCAGGCCATATTCTCGGGCATGGCATGAAAAATTTACTTTTCATATCTGAACACTCAACCTGTGTATGTCCAGCAAATGACCAAGGCACTCACAATAATTTGAGTATGCATTGGAGTGAACTCAGTGATTCTACAGATCCCATGCCCTACTGTTTTTGGGAGACTTTGGATGTAACATTCTCATAAGTGTCACATTGTTGGGGTCAATCACTCTCTCCTTAAAGCCTGAATCTACTGTGGATTTAAGTTCCTCTGATAACTAATGCAGGAGATAAAAGTGATTGGTACAAGAGCTGAATACCCTTCAGATGGGATTGAAATTGCTACTCCAAGATTATTTTCAGCAGATGGGGGGTGCTCATACAAGGTTCACAGATTTGGATCTTCCACCTTGATATTTCTTGAGGTTATAAAGATGCATCCCAACAAACATTTGGGAGAAAAACGAAAGAAGTGTATGCTCTGTAAGAGTGCAACAAATTATTTGCCGGAGATTTAATTGCAGGTAAAGAAGCCATTGTAAAGGTTCTTTAAAAACTAGACCTGGTAGCTTTTTTCACACAACAGGCTCATAACTGACCGTAATTTAATGCTATGTTCTGCCAAAGGGCTCAAGGTCTTGAGCTCTGGAACATCTGTAAGCCTACTAGTGAAGTGACCACATAGTGCTCGGAAACCCTCCATTCTCCACTCCTCTCATTTGGGAGTCTGAAAGGATGAGAGACCAGAACAGGGAGGAAGAAGTGGAATTAACTCCCATTAACTTAAAGAGGTGTCTGTCAGTCCCTGAATGAGTTTGCCTTTGTTTATGTTCTAAATAATGGATGTTGTCACTACTACATTTTTAAAGGCTTTAAAAATCACTTTTTGAAGTCTAAAACTATCTATTTTTTTTTTGTCCTTGATATCCCAGAAACACCCCTGAGGAGGACATCTAACACACACACAGTTTAGTGCAGGGGCAGGCAAACCTTTTGGCCTGAGGGCCACATCGGGTTTCCAAAATTGTATGGAGGGCTGATTAGGGGAGGCTGTCTCCCTAAACAGCCAGGCGTGGCCCAGCCCCCGCCTCCTATCCGACTGCCCCCTGCTTCTCGCCCCCTGACAGCTCCTCCAGGACTCCTGCCCCATCCAACCCTGACGGCCCCCCCAGGACATCCACCACCCCCTGCTCCCTGTCCCCCGCCTCCTCCCGGGGCAGGGGGAACTGTGGGGAAGGGGCCGGGGACTAGCCTCCCGGGCCAGGGGTCAGGGGCCAGGCAGGAGGGTCCCACAGGTTCGATGTTTGCCCATCTCTGGTCTACAGAATATTCAATTCTACTGGACAGTTTCAGAACAAACAGAAATCAAACTTTCCCTCACTCCCCTTACAAATCACTTCACTGTGGTGACTTGGGTTCCATTGTGATTTAAGTACAATGTGATTTAAGGACAGAAATAGTGTGTTTTAATTTATCAGCTGGTTTCAAGTCTCAAAAAGAAAAGGAGTACTTGTGGCACCTTTTTGCCAATACAGACTAACATGGCTGCTACTCTGAAACCTTTCAATTCTCAGTCTCTGTTTCTTTGTCTGGTTGAGTTGAAGGGGCATAACAACAACAACACTATACTGCATTCTACAGTACATTGCATCTGAGGAGCTCCCACTTTATAAATTACAAACACAAGTTAATTAAGTGACTTCATGAAAATGGCCTTGCGAGGTTCTTTCTGATCCATATCAAATGTGTTTATTTTCCAAGTTAGCAAATATTATGTTTAACTGCCAGCCCAACAAACCTACGCTGGGCTCCTCTGAGTGTTCACCTGGGTTCTATCCATCTCACATCATCATCACAAGTAACAGAGAGTCTGCAGACCACGTTAGACTCTCAGATACATCAATTCAACCCTGGTGTCTTTGCGTGATGCCCTCAGTGACACCTGTGTACTCTCACTGTTTTTAAGTGGGTCATGAATGGTAAATTTAAAGATACCCTGAGACAGCTAAAAACATAGTCTGACAGAACCTCTACTGTTGATTTTGATGTATAAGCTGTGAAGAACCCATCTTGCCTGTCAGAGCCCAGGCAGCTGGTGGGGCTGGTCATGTCCCTTTGATTGCAACTTTCTGTGATCATTTGAGTAATTGAGTTTGACTCACAGGAATAGTTACAGAAAGCAGATTGCAAATTCATGTGTGAGCATTAATGGAAGGCAAATTTCAAACACACTAAACCAGAGGTGGGCAAACTACGGCCCGCAGGCCACATCCGACCGGCGGGACCCTCCTGCCTGGCCCCTGAGCTCCTGGCCCGGGAGGCTAGTCCCCGGCCCCTCCCCCACAGTTCCCCCTCCCCCGCAGCCTCAGCGCACCGCGCCACCGGCACAATGCTCTGGGCGGCCGGGCAGTGCAGTTGCAGAGCCGCGGCCTGACCCAGTGCTCTGGGTGGCACAGCTCTAGCGCCGCCAGCCACTGGTGCTCCAGGCAGCGCGGTAAGGGGGCGGGGAGGGTTGGATAGAGGGCAGGAGAGTTCAGGGGGTGGTCAGGGGCGGGAGTGTGGATAGTGGTCGCAGCAGTCCGAGGGGGGGAACAGGGGGGTTGAATGGGTCTCGGGAGGAGTCCCGGGAGGCAGTCAGGAAGGAGAGTGGGGTTGGATGGGGTGGCAGGGGGCAGTCAGGGATGGCGGGTCGGGGGGCAGGGAGCAGGGGGTGGTGGATGGGGTAGGAGTCCCGGGGGGCATCAGGGGATGGGGGGTTGGATGGGGCAGGAGTCATGGGGGAGCCGTCAGGGGCGAGAAGTGAGGGGGTCAGATAGGAGGCGGGGGCTCGGCCACACCTGACTGGGGAGACACAGGCTCCCCTAACCGGCCCTCCATACAATTTGGAAACCCGATGTGGCCCTCAGGCCAAAAAGGTTGCCTGCCTCTGTTCTAGACTGTGTATTTGTTTCAATGCTGTTCTAATTTCTGACAGGGACATTATATCTCTTTGTTGTTAGCTAGAATTGTTTCTATTATAAAACAACTAAATGCTTGCTATTAGGCAGGGTTTTTTGGCTATCACAGCTCTACTGTTAATGCAGACTAGATGTCATATTACACCTGGTCCTGTCCCACAGATGTTTTCAATTGCACTAATTATGCCACAGGCTCACTTGCCAAATTATACTGTCAACTCAACCTTCTGGTCATTACAGACTGTCTCACACCCTTGTCTGTGTCCTTCATGCTGTGTTTTTCTCACCTGTCTGCCTACACTTCTTTCTCCCTCATATACACATATGCATGCATGTTCTTTAAGACCTGAATAATCCTTTGTCAAACAATGATGGCCTCAGAGAAAGAAGGATGATTGCTTGCTACCTTTTAACGCCATCTGAATGTGATTCACAGAGCTACAAATTGAAAAAGTTGCCAATCCTTAATGCTTTCAATTAAAAATTTCTGTAACAGGCAGGGAGTGACTAATACATGAAGCAATAGAGCCTAGATATGCCACAGACTTCAGGAGCTTTGCAAAAATCATTTCTGCAAATGGCAAATAAATAAATTAGCCCCATCTAACGTACTAAGGGTTAGGTTGCACTTTTGCATTCTGCCCAGGGCAGGACTGATGTGTAGCTGTCTGCCAGAGCAGCAGTAGAAGGAAGGTTTCAGAGTAGTAGCCGTGTTAGTCTGTATTCACAAAAAGAAAAGGGGTACTTGTGGCACCTTAGAGACTAACAAATTTATTGGAGCATAAGCTTTCTTGAGCTACAGCTCACTTCATCGGATGCATTCAGTGGAAAATACAGTGGGGAGATTTATATACATAGAGAACATGAAACAATGGGTGTAACCATTGACACTGTAACCAGAGTGATCACTTAAGGTGAGCTATTACCAGCAAGTGGGGGGGGACCTTTTGTAGTGATAATCAAGGTGGGCCATTTCCAGCAGTTGACAAGAACATCTGAGGAGCAGTGAGGGGTGGGGGATAAACATGGGGAAATAGTTTTACTTTGTGTAATGACCCATCCACTCCCAGTCTCTATTCAAGCCTAAGTTAATTGTATCCAGTTTGCAAATTAATTCTAATTCAGCAGTCTCTCGTTGGAATCTGTTTTTGAAGTTTTTTTGTTGAAGTATTGCCACTCTTAGGTCTGTAATCGAGTGACCAGAGAGATTGAAGTGTTATCCGACTGGTTTTTGAATGTTATAATTCTTGACATCTGATTTGTGTCCATTTATTCTTTTACGTAGAGACTGTCCAGTTTGACCAATGTACATGGCAGTGGGGCATTACTGGCACATGATGGCATATCACATTGGTAGATGTGCAGGTGAACGAGCCTCTGATATTGTGACAGATGTGATTAGGCCCTATGATGGTGTCCCCTGAATAGATATGTGGACACAATTGGCAATGCAAGGATAGGTTCCTGGGTTAGTGGTTTGTGTGGTGTGTGGTTGCTGGTGAGTATTTGCTTCAGGTTGGGGGGCTGTCTGTAAGCAAGGACTGGCCTGTCTCCCAAGATCTGTGAGAGTGATGGGTCGTCCTTCAGGATAGGTTGTAGATCCTTGATGATGCGTTGGAGAGGTTTAGTTGGGGGCAGAAGGTGATGGCTAGTGGCGTTCTGTTATTTTCTTTGTTGGGCCTGTCCTGTAGTAGGTGACTTCTAGGTACTCTTCTGGCTCTGTCAGTCTGTTTCTTCACTTCAGCAGGTGGGTATTGCAGTTGTAAGAATGGTTGATAGAGATCTTGTAGGTGTTTGTCTCTGTCTGAGGGGCTGGAGCAAATGTGATTGTATCGTAGAGCTTGGCTGTAGACAATGGATCGTGGTGTGGTCTGGATGAAAGCTGGAGGCATGTAGGTAGGAATAGCGGTCAGTAGGTTTCCGGTATAGGGTGGTGTTTATGTGGCCATCGCTTATTAGCACCGTAGTGTCCAGGAAGTGGATCTCTTGTGTGGACTGGTCCAGGCTGAGGTTGATGGTGGGATGGAAATTGTTGAAATCATGGTGGAATTCCTCAAGGGCTTCTTGTCCATGGGTCCAGATGATGAAGATGTCATCAATGTAGCGCAAGTAGAGTAGGGGCATTAGGGGACAAGAGCTGAGGAAGCGTTGTTCTAAGTCAGCCATAAAAGTGTTGGCATACTGTGAGGCTATGTGGGTACCCATAGCAGTGCCGCTGATTTGAAGGTATACATTGTCCCCAAATGTGAAATAGTTATGGGTGAGGACAAAGTCACAAAGTTCAGCCACCAGGTTAGCCATGACATTATTGGGGATACTGTTCCTGACGGCTTGTAGTCCATCTTTGTGAGGAATGTTGGTGTCGAGGGCTTCTACATCCATAGTGGCCAGGATGGTGTTTTCAGGAAGATCACCGATGGATTCTAGTTTCCTCAGAAAGTCAGTGGTGTCTCGAAGATAGCTGGGAGTGGGCTGGTAGCGTAGGGCCTGAGGAGGGAGTCTACATAGCCAGACAATCCTGCTGTCAGGGTGCCAATGCCTGAGATGATGGAGCGTCCAGGATTTCCAGGTTTATGAATCTTGGGTAGCAGATAGAATACCCCAGGTCGGGGTTCCAGGGGTGTATCTGTGCAGATTTGTTCTTGTGCTTTTTCAGGGAGCTTCCTGAGCAAACGCTGTAGTTTCTTTTGGCAACCCTCAGTGGGATCAGAGGTTAATGGCTTGTAGAAAGTGGTGTTGGAGAGCTGCCTAGTAGCCTCTTGTTCATACTCTGATCTATTCATGATGACGACAGCACCTCCTTTGTCAGCCTTTTTGATTATGATGTCAGAGTTCTTTCTGAGGCTGTGGATGGCATTGTGTTCTGCACGGCTGAGGTTATGGGGCAAGTGATGTTGCTTTTCCACAATTTCAGCCCATGCACGTCGGCAGAAGCACTCTATGTAGAAGTCCAGTCTGTTGTTTCGACCTTCAGGAGGAGTCCACCCACAATCCTTCTTTTTGTAGTCTTGGTAGGAAGCTCTCTGTGGGTTAGTATGTTGTTCAGAGGTGTGTTGGAAATATTCCTTGAGTTGGAGGTGTCGAAAATAGGATTCTAGGTCTCCACAGAACTGTATCATGTTCGTGGGTGTGGAGGGACAAAGGAGAGGCCCCGAGATAAGACAGATTCTTCTGCTGGGCTAAGAGTATAGTTGGATAGGTTAACAATATTGCTGGGTGGGTTAAGGGAACCGCTGTTGTGGCCCCTTGTGGCATGTAGTAGTTTAGATAGTTTAGTGTCCTTTTTCTTTTGTGGAGAAGCAAAGTGTGTGTTGTAAATGGCTTGTCTAGTTTTTGTAAAGTCCAGCCACGAGGAAGTTTGTGTGGAAGGTTGTTTTTTTTATGAGAGTATCCAGTTTTGAGAGCTCATTCTTAATCTTTCCCTGTTTGCTGTAGAGGATGTTGTTCAGGTGGTTCCACAGTTTCTTTGAGAGCGTGTAGCACAAGCTGTCAGCATAATCTGTGTGGTATGTAGATTGTAATGGATTTTTTACCTTCAGTCCTTTTGATATGATGTCCATCTGTTTGCATTTGGAAAGGAAGATGATGTCTGTCTGTATCTATATGAGTTTTTTCATGAAGTTGATAGAGTTCCACTCCATACGGCTAAATTCAGTGTCTTGCATAATGACAGGTTTCAGAGTAGCAGCCGTGTTAGTCTGTATTTGCAAAAAGAAAAGGAGTACTTGTGCACCTAGAGACTAACAATTTTATTTGAGCATAAGCTTTTGTGAGCTCCAGCTCATTTCATCGGATGCATTCAGTGGAAAATTCAGCCCCCAACTAAAACCTCTCCAACGCATGGGTCAAGATCTACAACCTATCCTGAAGGACAACACATCACTCTCACAGCTCTTCGGAGACAGACCAGTCCTTGCTTACAGACAGCCCCCAACCTGAAGCAAGTACTCACCAGCAACCACACACCACACAACAGAAACACTAACCCAGGAACCTATCCTTGCATTGCCACTGTGTCCACATATCTATTCAGGGGACACCATCATAGGGCCTAATCACATCAGCCACAATATCAGAGGCCCGTTCACCTGCACATCTACCAATGTGATATATGCCATCATGTGCCAGAAAATGCCCCTTGGCCATGTATAGTGGTCAACTGGACAGTCTATACGTAAAAGAATAATGGACACAATCAGACGTCAGATTATAACATTCAAAAACCAGTCAGAGAACCCTTTTCAATCTCTCTGGTCATTCGATTACAGACCTAAAAGTGGCAATACGTCAACAAAAAAACTTCAAAACAGACTCCAACGAGAGACTGCTGAATTAGAATAATTTGCAACAGGATACAATTAACTTAGGCTTGAATAGAGACTGGGAGTGGATGGATCATTACCAAAGTAAAAACTATTTCCCCAGGTTATTTCTTCGCCCCTCACTCCACCCCGCACTGTTCCTCAGATGTTCTTGGTCCAGCTGCTGAAATGGCCCACCTTGATTATCACTACAAAAGGTCCCCGTGCCCCCCTTGCTGGTAATAGCTCACCTTAGTGATCACTCTCGTTACAGTGTGTATGGTAACATCCATTGTTTCATGTTCTCTATGTATATAAATCTCCCCACTGTATTTTCCACATATGCATCCGATGAAGTGAGCTGTAGCTCACGAAAGCTTAGCTCCAATAATTGTTAGTCTCTACGGTGCTACAAATTCTCCTTTTCTTTTTAGTAGAAGGAAGGAGTCTTATCTTTTTGAGATAATTAGCCCCTTTCCTGCTTGTCCCTTGCTGCAGGAGTAGTAATCTCTACTGGCCCTTGGTTCCTATCTCCTCTCCCTTCCCACCCCAGACACAGACTGGTTCAGCAACTCCCTGCTGCTCCCCACTCACAAGTTTTGAGGGAGGAAGTAGAGGACGTTCAGCACCAAGGTACGCCTGGTGCACTCGGACCATGCAGAGGTATGAGAGCTGAATGTTTACTTTCCTTTATGTCTCCGCTCAGGGCATGCAGATTAAACCACTATCTGGTCCTCTGTGATTTGAAGCTGTGTGACAGGGCGCCCTTGCCCCGCACTGGAACGGGAAACTGAGGGGTTAACCCGACTTGTGGGCTGAGTAAGCCACACCACCCCCTTTACTCGACTGGGCATGCTCCAGCTGTACCAGTATAGAGAGAGCAACTCAGTTCAGTTGGGGCTGACTTCTATGGAGGAAGGATGTGTTTCAGCTGAGGCTTAGTGGCAGCCTGCAACTATAGGAAGCCAGGGATGTGGCAGCCCAGACAGATGCCAAGCAACCCTTGCAGGGTTCAGAGGTGCCGGAGAAGGGAAGACCAGAGAACCTAGAGGTAACAGGGATGCCCAGACCACTGCATCAGGGGACGAATTCAGGAAGCAGCCCAGGGGAATCAAACAATGGATCGGTGATGAGCCGAAGCCTTGAGTCCACATTAATTTCGGTTGGAATCTTCCTTGCTGACGTCAGTGGGCCTGCGCTATGACCCTAACGGGCCCTGGGCTGGGGTCTGGTGGGGAGAGAGAAGGCCTGACCCCTCAGCTGGAGGTGCACCCCTCCCCGTGTGCCTGGCAGGGGCCGCTGACAGGGTGATTGTAGTGGACTCTGGCTGCTAGGCCTTACTGCCCTGTGACAGGGACAAAGATATTGACTTGGGCCACTAGGCCCTTACTGCCCTGCGAGAAGGGATGGATTTCCTGACTCTGGCCATTGGGCCTCACTGCCCTGCGAGAAGGGGCAGATTGACTGATACTTGACAAGGGTGAATTTATGGATTCCAGTCACTAGGCTTTATTGCCTCTACTGATAGACGGGCGAGTATATTAACTCGGGCAGGGAGGGTAAGATACAGATGTAAGATACATACACCCCACTCCTATTCCCTAAGAGAGGACGTAAGCACTTGCCCTGCACAGGGTGGGGTTTCCCCCACCCTGTCACAGGCAGTTCTGCATTAAGACCTGGAAAGCCAAGTTCGCTAGCTTAGGTGTTATGTCTGCACGCTAACTGGTCCTGAAATCTGATAATTTTAAAAGCAGTTTATTAAACCATCCACACAGAGCGGTTTGGCATTGAAATGTAAGTTAGGGCCAGATTCTGACGTGCTTAGTCAAGATGAGCAACTCCTTAGGTCTGTGACTAACCCCACTGATTTCAGTGTCACATTGTTCAATGACAATAACAGGATCAGAATCTGGGATGTAAGGCAACTGTAGTCCCTGATGCTCAATAGGTGTAAGAGCTGTGGTAGGCCCCATAACGTGATTTCATAGATGAACCAGGGATTAGCCCAGGAATGTTTCCTCCTCTCATCAAATGTGGAAGTTCCCCGACCCCCTAAAAATCACACCTACAGAAAGGCCTAGATGAACAAATGCCATTACTGCACTAGTGATATCGGGCCTCACTCCGCGCTCACAACGGATTAAATCAGGAGGAGCACCACAAAACCAATCTGAAGGCCAGGCCCTGCCATTCTTGTTCACCTTACTGTGTTAGTGACCCCCATGGAATCCTACACAGTGTGAGTAAGGGTGAGAAAACTGGGCCCTTACCTTGTAGGAGCCCTGAGGCACTAGACAACACTGACTGGACAGCCTCAGGCACCCCGTAAGCACTTAACACACAAAAATAGTAACAAGGGGACTGATTCTCTTCTTACTGAAACGCGAGTTTAAGGGAATTTCAGTGAGATTTAGACGTATAAATTCCTCAGGTTCTTTTGAAAACCCCAGCCTTATGTTGAGGCTGATTCTGCTCTGGCATTGGATTATTTGGGTAGTTTGTGTATTTCAGTCATCTTGAACAGGGGGATCAGACTGGTCCCTGTCACTTTCTGCCTGGGCCTGCACTAGCACACTGCTGCTGCTTGGATTTCTGCCACGGCAGGAGAGTGTTTAAATAGAGGCCTAGGTTGATTGACATTTAGAATATAATGCACTTTTCAAAATAAACCCAAGAAATCTGGGCCAAACCCTTCCTAGAAGGTGTCCCTGTAACACAAAAAATGTGAGCTTTTTTTAAAAAATCCCTTTAAAATCCTCTGTCACAAAAATTAGAAAGCAATCTCTAATTACTATGGTTTATCAAATCAAATTAATGTCAAGATGGAAATGATTACTGTTGACAGGTCTCCTTTAAATTACTCAGCAAACATTAATGGTATGAGCAGCACAGGGACACTGACAGTAATACAGCCAGTCTTCTGGGAAGGGGGACATTTATGGTGGGTGATGCTGGAGCTCTGCCTTCTCTGTGTCCTCTTTACACACAGCTATAGATAGTATTCTTCAGTTCCCTCTCTGTCATTCATTATAAACCAGCAGGCTTCCCAATACTGACAATAGAGATTTTGGATCAGTTGAAAAAACAGTCATTACTGGTATGTTACAAACCACAGAAGTGGAAAAAACAAGATCTGCTTTATTAAAGAATAAAATATGCAAACAAAGATGGAGACTCAAACATAACAAAAAATAGCAATTCGAAATTCTCCCCTTCTCCTCCACCAGCTGGAGGAACTGCTACTCAAAAGAGACAGGTAAAAGATGTGGATAAGGTGTGTGTAATAAGCCATGCTGCCATCTAGTGATGAAATTGTAACACTGTATTTTAACAAGTTAACACTAAGCTTTCAGATATATCGCAGGTTCCAAATGTCACTTATGTTAATTATGTCTGTCTTAACCTGTGTTACCTAGTTTCAGTGACAGAATCTCTGCAAGGTCCTCTGTATTGTTATGAGATTCATTTATTTGTACCTTATTGAGATTTTCCTGGCAATATGTGGCTGACAGTAAGTAATAATCTATCTTTTATCACAGTGTTCTTCAGTCCTAAGAATTTTTTCAACCCCAGTGAATATACACTTACTATAGTACCATGGGGGGGGTAGGGGACAGAGTTCAACTCCTTTGTCAGCTAATTGTAACTAATACACAATTAATTGGTGGAGGTTTGCGTGAGCCCAAACGCAGCCTGTCAGCCAAAGTGATGTGATTATATTATTTGTAGTGTTGTTGTTGGTCTTAGTATATGAGACGGACAAGGTGGGTGAGATAATATCTTTATTGGACCAACTTCTGTTGGTGGAAGACACAAGCTCTTGAGCCTCGCAGAACTCTTTGTCAGGTCGGGAAAAGGTATCCCAAGTGTCACAGCTAAATACAAGGGGGGACAGATTGCTAAGCAAAAGGGTTCAGCACATGTTGTAAGAAAAATAGCTTCCTGAAGCTCAGAGGTTTGCCTCTTCCACCAACAGAAGGTGATTATAGTATGTGATTTAAAAATTAAACTATAGTCATATGATTTTTTATTATTTTTTCCCCTGAAGGAGTCCATAATATGTACACTTCTTGGATTTTCAGCAGATCAGTGCTTTGCATTTCTGATCCTGAGGCATAAACACTTCAGAGGTTAAAAGTCAGATAACAGCTCTGTCTAGTGGCAATTTCAATAATTGCATCAGAAATGAAGGGTGCTATTCCTAACAGAATTCAAATCCATATGTGTTGAATCTCAACTGAATTTAGAAATAGCTGGCCAGCTTTTGCATGTGCTGTATGTTTTAAGTGATTCTCTTGGAGGTATATAGACTTAACCCTACAGCCATATTCTGACACTATTTACTCTTATCATGCTTTGAGAGAGGGCTGCTCTATTCAGCTGGCATAAATTTTGCAGCAAATCCCCCTGACATTTTGTCATTTGTTAAATTATGCATCTTATATAGAGATGGCAAACACCAAAAACCTTTGTGGTTTAGATTGGTTTGACTAAGCATCCAGAAGTTCAGATGCTTATCGGAACTGTAATCCTCTCTCCAGCTTGTGATTCTGGCCTGGAAATCTCATGGAAGCAAGCTGCTGTTTCTTCCCTTCTCCCCACTCACTACCCCCCCCCCCTTCGTTTTCTTTGTTTTTAAGATGTCTGGTCCTTTTCCATCTGACCCTGGCCAAAAGAATAGATGCGATAATTCTCGGTTGGAAACCAGAAGTGACAATAATTATCTAACTGAAGTGTTAGAACCTCCAAAAAGTCTGGTTCAAATCTTTTGAGAAAATGGGTTAAGGAGACCCTTATTTCTCTGGACTAGTTCTCCCTTCGCTAGACTCTTGGGGCTAGATTATGTCTGTAAAGTAAGGGGCGGTGGGGAGACAAGTGTTTTGGTGTGGAGCTATGCCCCAAAGGAGCACTAGGAGGCTGGTGCACAGTAACCTCACACACTGTCGTGGTCACATCCTGGGCTGCTGCAGTGGAGAATAGAGAGACTTGGTCACATCTTCCCTGCCCTCTGCACCCTGCTCTTCAGGATGATTTGTGCCCTTGAAGGGTAGGGAGGGATTGCAATTTTGCATGATCCAGCCTAGCCCCTGAGCAGATTCTGGTTGTGCTTGGGCCCATAGCAAGCCAGCCAGTTCCATACATGTATTCAGAGAAATAAACGAGCATATGCATTAACTAGAGAGTTCCCTAGACATCTTTAACTTGTATACTAATCCTAAGGCTGTCTCTCACTGTCCCATACATCCCATACTTTTCTTACCATGTTATCTTAACGAGAACTACTAAGCACCAAGATTAGAGGAAGCAATAAAATCTGAACTGAATTTATTTTTTCCTAACAAAGATGGAATGTTAAAACAGGCAGTTACAAATAAAATTCATTAAAACATCTTGCCCTGTGAATTGTCTATTGGTAAACGTTCATCCTCTGAAGGTTAGAATGGACTGTGTTCAAGGGATAAACGTTAACCATTTCCTTTTAATGATCATGAATTCTAGTCAATGACAAACTAAATTCATATTTTGCATAAACTGTGAGATGGCTAACTATAACCCAGAACACACAATGGAAAATGTAACCTTAAAACATATGTGTAAATGCACATGTATGTGATGCCTATAAAATGCAGCCTGCTGATCTGGATAGACAGGTGACAAGCTATGACTCTTCTTCCTTCCTTCCTCCCCATTTCTAACCCTAATTTTAAAAAACAACCTACAATGTCTGTAACAAAGCTGTGCCAGTTCTTCAACAGACTTCTTTGCAGAGGTGGTTGAAACTCAGAATTTCTTCTCCATGTGAAAATTCTTGTTAAATCCCTGCACCACAGAACAGCTGCACTATGGAACTCAGCATGAGCAAGGACTGGAGGACTTGAACAGATAAGCAGAATAAATGATAACCAAACCTGCAGTTTGCAAATTGCCTGCATGGAAACCATTCAGGACCTTCAAGCTACTTCTCTATATCTGGACTTGCACCTTCTCTGAGTTCACTGTAAAGGGTTTCCATTGTATATTCATCTCACCGATCCAGGCTGTTTTCTACAGGGAATCAGATTGGATCTGGTATATTGGGTTTTCCAGCTACACTTATCTTACATTTTTAAAGCTGTAAGTCTTGGATCCTGCCTCCTTTTTCTCAATTCAACCCCTTGTGCTGGGTTTTCTTTATTACATCTCCTTTTATAAGCTCTGACTCATTTCACTCTTTGTGTTCTCTCTTGGCATCTCACATAGTCACTGACTGCCAATTCCTTGCAATCCTCACATCGTTTTCTGCATTCAGTATGTTTCTTGGCTGCCTGTCAATTCTCAGTCTTTAACCTTTTAGTATTTCCTGTCTCTGTTCTCAGAATTTTTTTCTCTTTAATATTACTAATCACTTTACTCCTTCTTTTGCCCCATCTAGGGCTTTCCCTTTATCAACAGGAAAATGAGAATATTTTCTTGTATTTGGATCTGATTGAATTCAGAAGGGGCTGTAAAGGGATTCATTTGCACATGCTTCCCAGGACTTTCACCAAAGATTTTATTTTTTAACTCTGTCTTCATTTTCAAAGTTTAACAGGTTTACAAATAATAGCCTTGTAAATATCGGAGACAATGCAGTAACCATTACAACAATGGGCTGTTGCTTAGAGAAACATCATACAGTAGTAATGATCATTGGCACCCACTATTTAGCATAGTGTCATCATGTTTAGAGTGAGCATCTCTTCACTGCTCATGACATGTTGTTTCTAGTGATTTTATTAAATTGAGTGAATTCTCTGATTACATACATTTAACACACCAGGCATGCCTATCAAATGTGTGGTTGTTTGTTTTGTTTTTTAAATGGACAGGTGTGCTGGGGTTTTTTTTGTTTTTTTGCTGGTGAATGTACTTTGAGTATTGAATAATTGGTAACCAAATTTGTCCTCTTTTTTGGCTGGGTACATAACTGATGCATTAATTTTTCCATAGCTACCACCTCCCATATTTTTTGAACCATTCTTCTAGAGATGCAGCTGCCTCTTATTAGAAACACTCAAAAAGATTAAATGCTCAGATATTGCAGTGATAGGTGTGTGCTTAAAATCCTACAGTAGAGTGTAGGCAGAACGTCAGGAAGGCAAGGAATATATGGCTGCCTATAAAAGAGATTTATTTCAACTTCTCAAAAAGAAAAGGAGTGCTTGTGGTACCTTAGAGACTAACAAATTTATTTGAGCATAAGCTTTCGTGAGCTACAGCTCACTTCATCAGATGCATTTGGTGGAAAATACAGTGGCTGGCACCTTAGACTAACAAATTTATTTATCCGATGAAGTGAGCTGTAGCTCACGAAAGCTTATGCTCAAACAAATTTGTTAGTCTCTAAGGTGCCACAAGTACTCCTTTTCTTTTTGCGAATACAGACTAACACAGCTGCTACTCTAAAACGTTTCAACTTCTGATAGTTTTATTTTCCTCTCTCCATTTGCTGAGCAGAGGGTTTCCTATAAAGAACCATATGAAATGGAATCAAGGTACTAGCAAAATTACTTTACCAGGGGAACAAATTCTATGTTTTTCTGGCTGCAACACTTCGACATTTCCTGCAAAGCTGCAACTATTATGTGGATTGGGATTTATATATATTTGTTCCATTTTACTGACCGCCCTCCTCTCTGTTAAATGTATTCAGACACTGAGTCAGCATACCAGACAATCTTCTAAAATATGTATTCCCTGAGCTCACTGTTATCTTGACATCCTGCTGCATTTCTTCTGTTTCCATTTTGTATCAAGCAACTAATTAATTATTTTGGAAATTTGACCTAAACTACTATAAACAATAATTAACACTAGTTATTTTTTAATTTGTATTTTGCTAGCACCTAAAGGCTGCCAACTGAGGACCCACTCTGCTAGGAACTGCACTCACACGCACGGATACGCATAAAACAGTCCCTCCCTGAAAGAGTCTGCAGGCTTTAACTTGTCTAAATAAAACAGAAAATGGGTAGGAGAAAGGATGAATTATCTCCATTTTACAGGTGGGGAACTGAGACCTAGAGAGAGTAAAGCTCCAGTCTTACAAATGCTTACTGGTGCTTAGAGGTAAGAATATGTGTATTCCTATTGACTTAACTGGGACTACACACATGTTTAAACTTAACCATGTGCATAAAGGTTTGCAGGACTGGAGCCTAAGGATACATCTACACTGCAATAAAAGACCCCTAGTATAGCCATGGCTGGCCCAGGTCGACTGACCCAGGCTTGTGGGGCTCAGGCAGTGGGGCTAGAAATTGACATGTAAAGGATGGGGCTCGGGCTCTCAAATACTATAGGGGAAGTGTGTCTCAGAGTCTGGGCTCCAGCCCGAGATTGAACATCTATACTGCAATTTTGAGTCCCGCAGCCAGAGTCCTGCATAGACCTACCCTAAATTTACACACGTAATTTGTGTCCGAATTGGTAGCTGAACCCAGATCTAGAGGTGGGTGATTGTTTTTTGGTGAATAGTAAATCTCATTAGCCAAGAAAAACAAAACATCCATTTCAGTTTGAAACAAAATGATTTTTTTTTTCCCCTTCAGATTTTTTTTTTTCATTTGGCTGCCAAAATACAAAGTGATTTTATCTGCTCAGCTCTACCCAGATCTCTTTATTCCCAGTCCAATGTCTTAACCAAAAGGCCATCCTACAATATTAAAGAAGCAATTCCTCATTTTATGCCACTCTTTATTATGTTGTAACAGAACTCTAAAATGGACAAATTCTTTATCTCGCTCTTTGAACATATACACAAATATCAGTACACAGGTTATTTTTCAAATATCTGTTTGATTTAGCTGTAATACTTTGGTTGTGTTACACTGTCAGCTAGTTTAGTCTCTATAAAAGCTATATTAAACAGTGTAGCGATTTACATTAAGCTGTGACTGTTGCTAGTCAAATAATTCACTGTAAATTATTGAAAATGTAGTCCTATTTTCCTGATTGTGAGCCAATCCTGGAAATACGTTCATTTGCCAAACAATTTGAGCCAGATTCAAAACTTGTTGAATTCAATAGGAATCGTTCCACTGAGTCAAATGGATTTAGAATCATGCCTATTTGAACAAATGTCTACTATGGATTGTTTACAATGTTCCTTTTGACTATTCTCTGTTGATGGTGTGTGATTAGTCACGCAAGTCATATGGTATTGTTTCTGCTCCATGAATGGATTACAAAAACTTCTTAGTAATTATGTTCTGACTAAATATATTTTGGGTTATTTTGTTTTTGTTTGTAAAGACATCTTTATTGACATACATATTGTTGCTGTGTCAGGCAGAAAACCTGTCTGATTCATTGACACTGCTGCCAGAAATGCTATTTCTGGAATAGCAGTGGTTAGTCCTGGTGTTAGTTATCGCACACTTGGTCCCTTCTATAGCTAATACACACCCTATTTTGTGTAACTCTTTCAATCATCACTGCTGGAACACAAACAAACAGTCATTGGCATTTACTGAAGAAAGGCCAGACAAATAGCTTGAGTTCATGTTGGGCAAATGGTGGGCTATTAAGATTTAACCACAATGCAATTCTCACAGGATTTGTGGGCAATCAGTTTCACACTGGATTTCCTTTCATCTTCATCTTGTGTGGTAGATTCTGGGCAGAAGTGTGAATTTACACCATGATCTATTGTGGATGTTCAACAATCGTGCAAAGACAGCTGATGCTAAATGATTTTCCTGATTGGCAATTTATTAGGTTTTATCTAGATTAGGTTATTTGTCCTGGGATGACTACACTGAGGCACTCATAGATATTTCCCTTATTTGGTCACGTGACTATAAGTTATTAGTGCTTTTATAAATAATACTTTTTCTGCTTACTGTAAAGGGTTGTCATTGACAGCAATGGGATTCCAATGAAGTTACATGTTATATCCCACATTCCTGCCAAAAGTGTTCACCACAGCTCAAGGTATTACAATGAATAGCAAGGGAATTAATTATGACCTGTCACCTCTAGTGAAGTGTTGCCAATGTCTGAAATTTAATCTTTGGACTAACATTAGGTATGTACTCCAGAGATTCATGGAAACTATTTGTCGTTTGTTTTCTTTTTAGGTTGTTGTATTGAAGAAATTCTAATCTTTAAGTGCAATATACCTAGAAAATGTTCATGTTTTAAAGTACTCTGCAAAGGGTCACTTCCATTTGAAACAATCACACTGAATAGAGCAAATGGATGCCTGATAAGTGAAAGCATCCTTAATTTCACTGAAAAAAGAATCTGAAGGGGTATTAAATGGACTCTGTCTCTGTGGAAAGAATTTTCAAGAGAGGTAAAAGCAGGCCGGCAAAGCAAACCGAAAATGGTGTGATTACTGCTGTGGTACATGAAGTGAATGCTGGAAAGTTCTTAGTTGTATCCAAGTTTCTGTCGGTGGCAAGGTTGCCCGCCACTAGCTCAGCAGGGGTTCTATCGAAACATACTGAGCCTTTCTCTGGTTCTACAACTACTTCCCTGCCAAGATTCCCTGGGTCACTTCCTACAAGACTCTCAGCAGTTCGCCATCTCTGCAGTCTCTCCCCTCTCTGTGGTGTGTCGAGCCTGTATGCAGGGGTCTGTCTCTGGTAGGTTGGCCTCCACATCCTGGAATGCAGGTGGTCCTCCCACAGGAGTCAGCAGCACGCCTCCTTTCTCACCAGTGGTTAGCCTAGACTGAGCCACTCTGCTGCCTTTTATATCCTGTCTCCAGCTGGAGCATGCTCAACAGAGCCGAGAAGGTATGGCCTCTTCGGCCAACAGAGAAGGGTTAGCCCCTGTTGCACCTGTGCGGGTTGATACAGCCCATCACAGGGAGACAAAAGCTAAGTTGTGGTATAAAGTATCAAGTGGTAGAGGCTCACAGATAGGTCTTGCAAAGTTGTTCCTCTTGCATACCTATCACTGTGGTGGAGGTTCAGACAGCACTAAAGATGATGAAATGTGGGAAGGAAGTGAGACTACATGGTGTACCAACTGAGGCATTTAAAGTGTAGGCCATGAGGGAATGGTGGTTGTTTGTTTTTCAGCGTAATTCTCTGGAAAATTGCCCAGCAAGTGACGGAAGAGCACACTGGTCCCTACCTTCAACAGTAAAGGAGATGTGCAATCATCTTAGAATCATAGAACTGAAGGGGACCTCCATAGGTCATCTAGTCCAGTCCCCTGAACTCAAGGCAGGATTAAGTATTATCTAGACCAGTGCTTCTCAAGCTATCTGATGTGGGGGACCGGCAATTTTTTTTCCAATGTGCACGCAGACCAGCAGCCAATGGCTCACGGACTGGCACTGGTCCATGAACCACCACTTTGAGTAGCACTAATCTAGACCATCCCTGACAGATGTTTGTCCAACCTTCTCTTAAAAATCCCCAATGATGGCGATTCTACCACCTCCCTAGGCAATTTATTCCAGTGCTTAACCACTCTGATAGTTAGGAATATTTTCCCTAATGTCTAACCTAAATCACCCTTGCGGCAATTTAAAATTGTTGCTTCTTGTCCTATCCTAAGAGGTTAAGAAGAACAATTTTTCTCCCTCCTGCTTGTTACAACCTTTTATGTACTTGAAAACTGTTATGTTCCTCTGTCTTCTCTTCTCCAGACTAAACACACCCAATTTTTTCAATCTTCCCTCATGGGTCATGTTTTCTAGACCTTGAATCATTTTTTTGTTCTTCTCTGGACTTTATCAAATTTGTCCACATCTTTCCTGAAATGTGGTGCCCAGAACTGACACAATACTCCAGCTGATGCCTGATCATCGCAGAGTAGAGCAGAAGAACTACTTCTTGTGTCTTGCTTACAATACTCCTGCTAATACATCCCAGAATGATGTTTGCTTTTTTTGCAGCAGCGTTACACTGTTGACTCATATTTAGCTTGTGATCCACTATGACACCTCCCCACGATCCCTTTCCCCAGTACTCCTTCCTAGGCAGTCATTTCCCATTTTGTATGTGTTTAACCGATTGTTCTTAAGTGTAGTACTTTGTATTTGTCCTTATTGAATTTCATCCTATTTACTTCAGACCATTTCTCCAGTTTGTCCAGATCATTTTGAATTTTAATCCTATCCTCCAAAGCACTTGCAACCCCACCTAGCTTGATATCATCTGCAAACTTCATAAGGGTACTCTCTATGCCTTTATCTAAATCATTGATGAAGATATTGAATGGAACTGTACCCAGAACTGATCCCTGTGGGACCTCACTCATTATGCCCCTCCAGCATGATTGTGAACCACTGATTACTTCTGGGAACAATTTTTCCAATAAGTTGTGCACCCACCTTATAATAGCTCCATCTAGGTTGTATTTCCCTAGTTTATGAGAAGGTCATGCGAGACAGTAACAAAATCCATACTAACGTCGAACTATACCATATCTATCACCCCTCCACCCCCACCCCACAAGGCTTGTTACTTTGTCAATGTTAGGTTGGTTTGACATGATTTGTTCTTGAAAAATCCGTGCTGACTGTTACTTATCATCTCATTATCTTCTAGGTGTTTGTAAATTGATTTCTTAATGTAGCAATTATTGACCCATTCTGTTAATGAGTCACCCATGAAATGGATGGAAAGAATTGTCAAGAAAAGATTTTTTTGCAAGAACATGGAGCATCAAGTAATTGACAATTTGGATTTATGCCACGAAGGTCAACAATTTAAATAGCTTAGCTCAGCTCAGTGTTGAGCCATGATCAGCACATGGATGTTAGGAGCTGCATGAATAGCACTTGGAATAAATGGAGGGAGTTGATTGGAATTCTTATTAATTGGTTGGCAGGCCACTACTACAACACAAACCTTCTAGCAGGTCGATAGCATGGGGAGCTAGTATTTGCCCTTAAGCTCCCCCCCTAGAGATTCATGCCCCCCCACCTTCCCAAATCTATCACTGGGGGTAATAATGACCCTCAAAATACTAAGAGGCAAATGTAAATGTACAAACAGAACAAGGTTTATTAAACAAAGGACCCCACAACCAATAACGGTGAACAAACAGTAAAGCACTTGGATGCTAACAGACAAATAGGCCTGAAGCCAAAGACCCCAAACAGGTGTCTATAGGTGGTTGGTAAGTATACAGTAAATCAAGAAAACTAATACATCACCATGTCACTGATGAACAGGACAGAATCACACAAGAATTTAGGAATACGACACAGGAACCATGAACACACAGTTTCTGATTTCCTCCGCTGTTCCTATCAGGAACAACAGGTAAGTATGTCTGGTCTTGTCTTGACTTCACATCTCAGCTTGGATCACACACTAGGTACTGGACTGTCACTGAGGCAGACAGCGCGGAGTGCTGTGCTCTCAGCCCTTATATAACTTCCTACCTCTAGGCAGATTACATTTGTTGCATGATCAGTTCCTGCCTTTGTTTAAAAAAAGGGCCCCAACTTCACAAACAAGGAGGGGTACCAACATGGAGGCCAAACAACAACCATGGTAAACAAAATGGTGATTTAGGAATTGGCCCTACACTCTCTTCAATAAGAATATGTCAAGTAAACTCAAGAGCAAAGTGGGTAAGATCATGATTAGGCCACCCATGGTGTACAAGTATTAATGCTGCCAAATGAGGAAAAGAGAATAGCTATCTCACACTGAAATGAGAATGTTCTGGTGGATGCTGATTAAGACACAAACTACACATTGAAATGGTAATAGCAATGATGAAGTAGCACTCGTCATGGAAAAGTTGAGGGAGCATCAGCTGAGATGGCTGGGTCATGTGAGATGATGAGATGTGGGATATGTTGGCCAGAGAATACAATAACTAGTAGTCATGGGACAAAGACCATGAGGAGGACCTAGGAAAAAAGTGGTTTTAGAGGCTGACGGGGGAGACAAAGAAGGTTGATGTCAGCTTGGAAGATGCACTTGAAAAGAACATTTGGAGATAAAGAACAAGTGCCACCAACCCCAATTGATGAGACAAGGAGAAGAAGATTGAGGCTCACAGATAGTGTGATGATGCGTGCCATATAAGCCCTAGAGAGAGATGCTGCTAGAATGTAGGTCTAGATCCTTACAGGTATGCAGGCTTCTAACTTCCATTGAAATGCCTTTTAAGGAGTGGGCCATAGCTCTGGAATGCTGTTGAGACACTCCTGCCTCTGGATCAGGCACAGTGGAAGTCATAGAATCAGACTTTAAGGTCAGAAGGGACCATTATGATAGTCTAGTCTGACCTCCTGCACAACACAGGCCACAGAATCTCACCCACCCACTCCTGTAACAAACCTCTAACCTAGGTCTGAGCTATTGAAGTCCTCAAATTGTGGTTTAAAGACTTCGAGGTGCAGAGAATCCTCCAGCAAGTGACCCATGCCCCTTGAGGCAGAGGAAGGCGAAAAACCCCCAGGGTCTCTGCCAATCTGCCCTGGAGGAAAATTCCTTCCCGACCCCAAATATGGCCATCAGCTAAACCCTGAGCACATGGGCAAGACTCACCAGCCAGACACCCAGGAAAGAGTTCTCTGTAATAACTCTGATCCCATCTAACATCCCTTCACAGGCCATTGGGCAAATCAACCGCTAATAGTTGAAGATCAATTAATTGCCAAAATTAAGCTATCCCATCATATCATCCCTTCCATAAACTTATCAAGTCAAATACAAGAAGCCTGACAGACATTTTTCTCAAGCCCTGGAAATCAGACACTGACACTTATTTATTAAAACGATTAAAAAACTTGTTCATTTTCACTGAATGTATTTTTAGCTTGGGGAAAACAGATTCTGGAACTGTCTGTTCTTCAGTCACGTTTACGAATGCTTGACACATTATTCTAGTCATGTTTTGTCCCTCCTACATTATTTCCTGATAAGAACACAGTATCTTCCAAACTGCTTTGTAACAGAACTTCAGCTAAGACATGATACTTGTGCTGTCATCTGAACCTTCAGATGTCCTGATATCTATTAATAAAATGCTTCCTAAACCTATAGGAAATCTTATCCACTCTCTCTCTACACCATACAATTTAGTTTCCTGTTTTTTTTTTAAACATGGTTCCTTTATTGCTTTCACTATTAAATGTATTTGGGTTTTTAAAATATTCATTGTAAATGCTGCTTTTCCACATATTCCATTCCAATTTGTTCTGTAAGGACATCTTTATTCATTTTTCATCCTCTGAATTAAAAAAAAATGAACCAAATGTGCAGCATGCGTAAATAAAATGATGGCACACAGTCCAGTAGAGGAAATGCAGCATTGAAAGAGATTTTAGGGCCTTTATATTTATTCAAAAAATAGCAGTTGTTTAACTACCTCAGATGCTTCTGTTTAGCATTCAGAAGAGCTTTTCATATTGTATTTTTAACATACAGTGTTAAAGCCATGCTGAGGTTTTCTTTTGCTTTGAGAGTCTTTTTATATATGTGCAGTGGCTGCTACCCAGTTGCTATCTTTTTTTTTTTTTTAAAGCCATGAGAAAAATCCAATATCTTTTAGCATCTTTAAAGCCTTACCATCTTGGCATCATCTTCAGCCTCCAGGTGGAAGGACTTGTATACTTTTAGAGAGGGCAACTCATTTATCTTAGCCCATTACCTACCTAATATTCTTTCTTTAAATAAACAAAATATCCATTTTCTTTTTTGGGGGGGGAAAGAAAGCAACAGCATCCTTCTCAATAAAGAGGCTATATTTATGTGGATTCAGTTATGAATATTAAATTACAATTCTCCAAAAAAACCACAGCTCTCCACATACATGCATAGCTGTAGTAATTTTTTTAACAAGTTTCAGCTGTTTATATCCAGTCGGTATGAAAGGCAGGCAAAATACTCCTCTTGCAGTTCTGACACTAGGTCAGGAGATGTACCTTTATGGCAAGGTATTTTCCCTGGCAACTGTTTAAGATTTGCATTTGGATCTATTCATTGAATGTAACAGGAGTTATGCAAACATATCAAGGGAACAGATGATATACATTGTCTCCTGATAAAACTTACCACACATCAGAGCTAACATTTAGTTTTAGTGCACTTATTGATAGCTTCAGTAGAGAGGCCAGGGGCTGAAGGGGCACAGAGTCTGAAGTCTCTCTTTCCTCAGTAGGCCCTCATGGAAGAAACTTTTATAAAATCTGACCGAAAATGATAACTTTCCTATAGGTGGACAGTCCTATAGAGTGTAATAGATTTATATTACTGTTTAAAGCATTTTATATGAGGGTTAAAGACCTTATAGAAAGGTTACCATTCCCTCCAAAATTGTATAGGACTTGTCAATCAGGGATTTTTCCTTCCAGCTCAGGATAGAGGCAGACTAGTGAATAAGTGTTGGAAAGCAGAAATATCACTTCCCATACTATGTCTGTTTTCTGGCAAGGTGCAGTACAAGATTTGATGCCGGAGGCAGATTCTCAGCTGGCGTAAATTGTAATTGCTCCAATGGAAACCGATGCACACAATTGAGAGGAGAGGACAGGGCAGGGGCAGGATGTTGTGGATTCACATGGTAGTGCAGGGGAGGGGCAGCAGCAGCTCCCCAGAGAACTGAAAAAACTAATACAGCCAAACTATTTAATTGACAGGAGTCTATATAGTGAAGATCATCAGCCTCTCCAACATCTCAGAAATGCATCCCTGCTTCTCCATCTCTGTGGCTAAGAAATACTGATCAATAGCACTGCTGAGAACAAAATGTGGCACTGAAAGAATAGATGCTTGCATGTTTACCAGGTTGCTTATCTCATTTTGGCTTTCATTCAGCGTGCCAAGGACTGCGAGAAGCTTCTAATTACATTGAACTGAAATCATGGTGGATATATTACCACATGGATAAATTCTCTTTGCAGGATTACAGTTTAAGGTTACAGTTTTTCAAAATGTGTGAAACATATGTTTTGTTGTAATTTTTTGGCCAGAAAAAAGGAGTTAAGATACAATTCACTTTATGCAAACAGGGGAGTAGAATATTTGGGCCAAATGAGTAGAGAGTAAGAGAGAGAGTGGTCTTCAGACTGATCTATTTAAATAGACGATGTCATGTACTTTAGGACCAAAATAAGATGCATTTATTTTTCTTCCAAGTGGAGGGGATACAAGACAGCTGCAAACAATTGCCCTAACCCACAAAGATTTATGTATGTGATTCGTTTACTCCTTATGTGTAGTCCTATTGTCTTCAATGGGACTACATTACAGGGCATGAAGTTAATCACATGTATAAGTCTTTGCAGGATTGGAGCCTAACACTTGAACAGAAATATTTCCATTATTATTATTTTATTTCATTTTCTGTATTAAATATATGAAAACTGCTTATATCAAATGTTTAAACATTGTCCTGTAGTATTTGAACTCCAGATGCACATACATAGAGCTGGAGGGGGAGAAAATTTAACTGATTTGGCTAGTTTCACTTTCCAGGAAGAGTTCAGCGCAAAATGTAAACAGCATAAGTGGTGCAAAATATATCAGGATTTTTAATCCTTTCAAGTGCAATAATATGAGATGGTGGTGTTACTAACACAGGTGAGGAATTTTTTTTTAAAGATGCGACTTCATTTTGAGGCCATAACCTTGAATTAAATCAGACGAATATTTAAGAACCAGAGAAGGATTACACAGCCAGAGGAAAAAGACAGATTACTAGTTATATTGTAATTAAATCCATCTGCCATTCAGGGTGGGATTCTGCCTTCAGGGTGAAAAGCAAGAGGAAAATGCTATTTTTAGACTCTAAATTTTAGAACAAGGCCTCTCTTAAAGTAAAATAATATGCTTTTAATGAACCTCTCCCCCCACTCTCTAGAGTCAAGGGCTTTTGCAAAAATTTTAGGTTAACAGGAGCTTGCTCTGCAGGCCGGTTGCGCCTCTCATAGCTCTAATTAGAAACACTTTTTTTTTTTTTTTTTTTTTACAGCTTGGGTGTTGACTGGCTAGTTACAGTTTAATTTTGCATTTGATCTATGCCAGGGTGTTAACCATGTATTTTATCATGTTGTGTGGATTTTTCTTGTAATATGAGATCTAATGGTTTACTTTAAGCAAAAAATAGGTGTTTGGTGTGGAGTTTTGCAGCCAGTCATAACTATCTGGAGTATTTCAAGCATCTTCCAGGTTTCCTCCCTGCAAACACATGAACATCTGTATCCAGCTGTCGTTTAAAGTTTCTTATTCCTGACCTAAATATTTTCTTTTGAACATTTGGGATGCTTTGGAATTGGTTGTTAAACTTTATATAATCAGTTAAATAAGGACTGATATCTAGCAGTCTACTCTTACTGATACTGTGCAATAAAAGCCTGTTCCAATGACTTTTGAAATCAATTCGAGACTCCTGTTGATCAATTGGAATCTAAATGAGGTTGCAGATTTAAAGTTACCAGCCTTGTGGATGGAGGGAAAGCATTTTAATTCAGGCTTCTTTGGAAGATTGTCCCTGTCTCCAATTGAAAAATACCGGTGTGTAATGGGTCATTCGGATTCCTCCTGCATGCATTTTTTTACTAGTATTGCTAGAGCTGTTGTGAATAAGGCTAGTGCTTGTCATGATTCTGTCATGGAAGCACACATGGATCTGGCATGCACTGAGAGCTGAGTAGATGATGGTGACCAGTAGTTCACAACCAGGGGTCTGGGGCCCCTTCGGGGGCCTCAAGCAGGTTTCAGGGGGGTCTCCAGACAGGGCCAGCATTAGACTCGCTGGGGCCCAGGGCAAAAAGACTAAGCCCCACTGCATGAGGTTGAAGCACAGGTCCATGAGCCCTGCCACCAGAGGCTGAAGACTGAGCAATGTGGTTTCTGGGGTCCCCTTTTGGCATGGGGCCCCAGGCAATTGCCTGGCTTGCTACCCACTACCGCCATCCTGGCTTTTATATGCAGAAAACCAGTTATTGCAGCACAGGTGGGCTGTGGAGTTTTTATAGTATGTTGGGGTGGGGAGGGGAAAAGAAAGAAAGAAAAAGGTTGAGAACCTCTGATGTAGACGCTGTTTGGCACTTCTGGTCCTGGCCAGCTAATAGTGATTTACCAACCTTGTGAAGAACAAAGAAGCGGGAAAGTGGCTGTTCTATCAATGTGGATATGTTCCCTCCTTGTCATGGGAGTTGGTCTGAATATTTTAGATACTCAGGTCACCAGAGTTGGGCTATGTGAATATATCCGCGCAGGAGCTAGTTGTTCTACACCTGTGTCACTGATAGAGCACATGTGTTTCCTCACAGCTTCAGAGTCCCCACCATAAATCCATGATCTTTTCTCTGGACCTAATGAACATCTAAGCTACTCTATCAGCCAATAACAAAAAGGAGATGAAGCAGAAAGTCGACCCAGAGGTATGTGGTGGGGTGTATGTATCTACCCTGCACTGTTTCAGCAGAGGTTAATCACACTCTGTGGGCCAAGGAGGCCACATCCCCTCATCCCTGCTGGATATGCTCAGGCTGGGCTGGCCGCTGAAGGAAGCAGAGGTGCGTTACAGGCTTCTGTGGAGAGACGGCCGGCACTCCAGGACGCAGAGGCTAGCCAGGCTGTGGCTCCAACCAACCCCCTAGCCACCTGATGCAACAGATGGAGGAGAGACCGCAGCCCCCCCAAGACTATCGGCTGAAAAAGAACAGGTAGTAAGTAGCCCAGGGGTACTAAGCATTGAGCCAGTTGTAAAACCAGGGTTTGACCCAGCTTGTTTCAGAAGGATCCCTACTGAGTTGGTGGCGGATACCTCTGCCGCAGACAGGGCCCCCGGCTGGGACCCAGTGGAGTACAGAGGGCCTGGGTCCCCTTAACCTGACCAACACCCACCCCTGGGGGTGGCAGCTTACCTCCCCTCTGGTCACACTGCACTGCCCAGAAGGGCAGTTCTACTGACTGCGGTCACTGGACTGCACTGCCCTGCCACAAGGGGTAGTTCTATTGACTCTGGCCGCTGGGCCACACTGACCTGCTGCAAAAGAGTAATCCTATTGACTTGGGCCGCACTGCCTGACACCCAAGAGCTGCCGCACTGACTGCGACCAATAGGCCACATTGCCTTAGGAGCTAGGTTTGCTGTGGCGACTTGGGAGACTAGGCTGCCCAAGCTCTACCTTAATTCCCCCACAACCTAATACCCTCTGACAGGTGGACCTACCCCAGGACCGGGTACAATTAGATCACATCATTACTCGGTTAAAGCATACGCACATCTTTATGGTTCTATAGAAGTGTTTATCCATTTTTTTTTTGTATACTGTATTCTTAATGTATAAATTTCTACAATGACTCATAGTATCTGGTAATACTAATAGAAATTGAGGTCAAATTTGAGGTATATGACTTAACGGTTACTTTGGCTAGAGAACATGTGCTCATGGCCTTAACTCCTGCAAGGGAATTTATATCTCTCAGGAACTATCTACATCCAAAATGTGCATCAATTAACTAAAACTTATTAAATCTATTTTAATTAAGCCAATGCAAACTCCTTTGTGGACTCTCTAAAACTGATTTAAACCTGGCTTTTATTGATTCAATGTAAGGCTTATACTAAATCAATAAATCCATTTAAGAGTGTCCACTTGGGAGTTTGCATTGGTTTAAATGAGTTGATTACAAAACACACCTTTAGTTAAACTGGTGCAACTTTGAGTGTAGACTGGGTTTCCATTCCAGTCTGAGCTGTGGTACAAAGGCCTTTCCTGTGAACTTTGTTGTATCGGTTGTTGTGTTGCTATTTTTCACATCATAAGAGTACACCGTGATGCCTGAGAATTTGTATATAGATACATATTAATGCAGTTTTAATCTATACAAAATATTTTGAAAGGAGACAACTTCTTGCTTGACAAAGAAGATCATTCTCCCACTAAATACAAGGGGAGTTACCCTTTATATCATTGTTTATATCTAACATTTAACATTCTTGATCTAGGTACTAAAATCTGAACTGCTCTATGAAAGGAGCCTCTACAATAAAATGTACAAATGTTAAAAAGTAAATTTATTTTATCATCTCAGGAAACAATTACTTGTGATTAGAGCAAACGGATATCAGATAAGCAGTAAACTGAGGTGTAACATGTTTTCTTTCATTTCTTCTTAGAAAACATGTTTTTCTCTCTGTATTTTATGTCAGTTTCTGACTTTCATTGCCCAAAGTACAAACAGGAACATAAACTCATCACAGCATTATCTACCCAATGTTGTCCATTTCTTCAGTAACTTGTTGTTCAGCCAGTATCGCCGCTGGCACAACAGTAGACTGGTTCTGTATTCTGATTGCTGCCCCAAACAACACTAACTTAATTCCAAAGGAAAAAATGCAGCAATAGGAAGCAGAGGGCACTATTCATTTCATACCTCTTTTTCCAGGAATCCATTAAAAAAAGAACAGGAAACAGTTTCCAGAATTAGAAAGACAAATTGCTATGTTTTCAGTTTTTTTACTTTTCCAAATGATGACCCACTTGAATGTAAGCTGTATTTCTTGTTGTGCTAACTTTATTATGCTCCTTCATTTTTAAGTATAGCTTTTCACTCCTCTTTCTCTGGGTAAGATTATTTTTAATTAGGGTTTTATTAAACCATTTTGGCACCATGCATGAACCCAGAAAACTCAAACAGCATTGTGTAGAATGCAATAGCTGTCAAGTAATGGGCTAAGTCTTGTCCTGACCTGCAGAGCCAAGATGAGCACACTAACTGGTCAGTAAGTCTTCCTCCAGAGAAAATCAGCCAGCCAGTATAGAAACCTTAGGGAGTTGCGCATTGCAGCCCTTCTGATGCGGAGCCATTAGCAATCATCAGCTAGCATTTGTTGCCTATTGCCACAAATATTACATCCAGCTTGTGAGCTCGACGCTCCCACTACCAGTGCCCATGCCCCCTGTTGGAGACAATGTGGGTAAGTGTTAGCTTGCCCTTTGTCCTACTAGTGTCCGAAGTGCTGTAGAGAAATCCTGCCCTACTGCCTGCTATGTGTGTGAGAGAGAGAGAGAGAGAGAGAGAAAAAAGCAGCTCCCTGCACACTTACTATGTTGCCCCAAATGGGTCATTGCAACATAAAAATAATTGGAAAAACCAACCATCAGGGAAGAGGATTATGTCCATATAGGAGTAGTGGGTCATGTATAGCTGAGGAAGAAACAATCTGTAAAGCTTCCCCTGTAATCACTCTGAAGGCCATCTCATAGTAGGACAGGCAAGTCCTCGTATCCCATGTTGTAAAGACTCTTAAGAAGTACAAAACCATGGGTAAACTCAACATGTTTCTTCAGCCTGAAGACACGTTAAAGAAGGATAGTCATAGTGACTTATAACCACACATCTCAGAAGATCTTGCTGAAGCAAGTTACTCCGAACATTATATATGGCTTGCGGGTTACTTGCATAGCTGGAGAATTAAGCTCAAATTTAATTCTGGTGTAAGCAGGCACAGCTTCACTGAAGTCAGTAGAGCTTTGCTTACTTACACCAGAATTGAATTTGGTCATTGTTCTTTTAGAAGGGCTTTAATCCTCAAACAAAACCTCTTACAGGACAGACAGCTCTATATTTAGTTCTATTTCTGTGGGCAATACCAAATTGACCTACAATTCTATTTTTAACCCACAAGTCTCCTCCTACCTTAAGGTTTCTCTGAGCTTCAAAAACATTTGGGCTACTGCTCATTCTCCACAGCAGCAACACATGGAAGATTTCCTGTTTATCTTGGGCCTAGTTCTGCCTGGTGCTGATCACCTCCAATTCCACTGAAACCAGTGGATTTACACTAGGGATGCAACCATGATTTGTTTTGGGAACTTACAATGAAGCAATGCAATCGTCTTTATCAATCAAAACAATGTACTTGTTTTATAAACGAATAAGCTCAGATGGTCTCTTACTGTTCAGACAGAACTCCCTGTTCAATCTCTTATTAATGGCCATTGTTTTATATTTCTCTTCCCTTCTTGATTGCAGAGCTCCCTCTTTGTTGGTATTGTGCACTAAGGCCACCATCTGTCTCTGTTTTGGCTCTCCAAGCCTCTCTTCATCGCATCCTTTCTCTCTCCCTCACTCTGTGAAAAAGATTTTCCTCTGTTCTCCCAAGCCTCTCTCTCTCTACCTCAAACTTTCTCTTACTGTGACTTTAAGGCCTTTCTTTTTCTTCCTGCAGCCACTGTCTTCTGCAGGCCCACTCCCTTTCCTTCTGCTCCCAGGTCACGGGCTGTCAAATCTAGACTGTGTCCCTTGCCATTTACAAACACAATGATGATGACACTGAACACTTAACATGTATGCAGGCCTGGCGTTACCATAAGGCAAACTGAGGTGACCGCCTCAGGTGCCAGATTGGGGGGAGGAGGGGCGCCACTAGGACCCAGAGTGTAGAAAATTGGGCCTGCTGCTGGTGTGTATGTATTCTCTCTGCTCTAGATGCACAGAGAGGGTGGAGTGCTGTGCTGGAGGAAGGAGGGCACAAGAGACAACTGGCAGGCACGAGAAAAGGTGAGCGGGAATAACAGAAAGCAGCAGGAGCTGCAGGGAGAGAGGAGGAGGAGCAGCCTCTTATGGACCTCTCTAGCACTCCCAGGAGCCTGGACTGATTAACACCAGCTTCGCAGGGAGCTGCCTGTTTCCTGCTGCTTCCCTGAACCCACTTGAGGAGAACAGGCAGTCAACTGAAGTTGTAGGAGCCAGTTCGGCTCTTAAGATGCTGATGTCTTTCCTCATTCAGGCCCTGATACCAGCCTGCTTATTTATCCCCTTCAACTGAGTGAGAGCCACTATAGCTGGCACAGAACAGCAGTCATGAGTGAAAGAAGAAAACGCCCCTCTGGGGCAGCATTCAGAAAAAGAAAGCAAAGGAAGCTTTTCTATCTAAGCAGAAAGGAGCTCTCCTGAGATACATAGACACACATGTTCACGGTGAGCCTTCCGGCCCCAGTGAGGATGAGAGTGGTGAGGAGATGCCTGATCTTCCAGTTAGTCAGAGTGCAGGCGACCTGGCAGCTACTGCAGTATCCATATCTCCATCTCAAATGGATGTAACCATGCACATTCCTGAAGAAAAGTGTAGATCAGAGAAGAGTGTGATGGAGGCACAAGAAACAGCTGCTGCTAAATTTAGTTCTTTAAGTCTAGATGATCCAGGACTGTGGACCCACTTGAGCAGTAGCCTGAGGGACTTCCTTGTACTGCATGGGCCACAGCAAGTGAAAAACTTCATGTTCCCCAAAGATTGGGTTCTACAGGAACAAAGGACAGGAAAAATCTGGCTAGAAATCTGGCATGCGCTGAGAAGGCAGCAAATCACCAGAGAGCATTCCATAGGTGGAAAGAGTTTGAGTTGAGACTAAGGTTAAAGGCCACCGTAGATTGCATCATAGTCTTTACTGGCAAAATGTTCTGAAAAGGCTCATTGCCATTTAGTGCTGCTACCCAAAACCTAGCACTGCATGGCACTTCAGATCATCTGTATTTGCCAAACAATGGAAACTTCCTTAAAATTGTGGAACTGATAGCTGAGTTTGATGCAGTACTCCAGGAGCATCTAAGAAGAGTCACCACCCAAAAAATGTACACACACCACTATCTTGGAAAAACAATTCAAAACGAGATCATACAGTTACTGGCAACAAAAATCAAACAGAAGATTGTGGCAGATCTGAAGTCAGCAAGATATTACTCTGTTATGCTGGACTGCACACCTGACATCAGCCATACAGAACAAATGATTTTAATGGTGTGTTTTGTAACAACAGAACCTAGTGAAAATGTCCCTGCAATGGTGACTGTCAGAGCATTTTCTAGAATTTATTGACATTGATGATACTACAGGAGCTGGTATGACAAATGTGCTTCTTAAAAAGCTTGAAGATACGGGAATTGCGATAGCTGACATGAGAGGTCAGGACTATGATAATGGTGCCAACATGAGAGGAAAGAACAAAGGAGTTCAGAAACTAATCCGAGAGTTAAACCCTCGAGCTTTTTTTTTTTTTTTGTGCCATGCAGTTCTCATTCATTGAACTTGGTGGTCAGTGATGCAGCATCAGCTTCTAGTGAGGCTGCTGAATTTTTTAAATGTAATTCAAAGCATCTATGTATTTTTTTTTCCTACATCAACTCATCGATGGCAAATTTTGAAGCAACATCTGGGAACATCCTCTGACACAAACTGAGTGCCACACGATGGGAAAGTCGAGTGGAGGCGATAAAGCCTATCCAAACACCAAATTGAGAAGACAGAGGATGCCATAGTTGCCATTATGGAAGATAATGCTATGACTGGAACTGTTCATGAGAGAACAGTGGCAGATGGAATCACCAGAAACATACATAACTTCACATTTCTGTGTGGCTTAGGTTGTGGCATACTGTTTGAAATAAATGTTATTAGCAAGAGACTCCAAGGTGTTGACCTTGATATATCTGGAGCAATGGAACAACTGGACAAAGCAAAGTCATACCTACAGTCTTACTGGTCAGATGAGGGATTTCAAAATGTTCTGTGAATTCTTCAGAAGTTGGCAGAGGAACTTCACACTGAAGCTATTTTCCCACCCATTCAAAAATACAAGAGTTAGCGAAGAAGATGACATGGGATTATCCCATGCCTCGTAATCAAAATAAGAGACCCCAAACAACACTTCAAAGTTGAATTCTTTAACCAGGTGCTAGATTGTGCAATACAGTCAGTTGAACGTTTCATGCAGCTCAAGGAACACAGCAGTATATTTGGGATGTTGTATGATATTCCAAAACTCCTCACTATACCTGAAGAAGACCTACACCAGCAATGCAGGGCACTAGAGACAGTGTTGACACATGATGACTTGCGCAATATTGATGTGAGTGATTTAGGTGATGAACTGAAAGCCCTTTCAAGATACATTTCAGCAGGATCAACTTCAAAGGCTGTTCTGGAATATTTGTATACAAATAAGATGACCACCCTCTTCTAACACTTCCTGTAACAGTTGCCAGTGGAGAATGCAGCTTCTCCAAGCTGAAGTTAATAAAAAACACATCTTTGCTCCCCAGGAGAGGCTGGTCGGCCTTGCAACCATCTCAATAGAGCATGATCTGGCCAAGACTGTGGACCTTCAGCAGGAAGCAGTTCAAATCTCTGCAACCAAGAAGGCATGGAAAGCACCAGTTTGATTATTCAAACAGATAAAAATGCCAGTGTTTACTATGCAGACAAGAAAAGGAACATTTGTTGTTCAGGCATTTGAAAGTTAAGTGTTACTTAAAATTTTTGAACAAGGCATTTTAAGTTGTTAGTTCTCCTTTATTGGGGTAGGTAGCAGAGCAGTACCACGAGAGGAGTAGAATAGGAAGAGGCAGAATTGAGACCTTTCAAAGTTTTGGCCCAAGCAAGGGGGCATGGCGGTGTCATTTGAGCTGCCCACCTCAGGTGCCAAAATGTTGTGGGCCAGCCCTGCACGTATGCAGCACTGTACATTCTGAGAGTCCTGTGCAAACACAAATCTTCCCAATCTTAACACTGGTGCTCACTCACACTACACTCCTGCATGAAGAAATACTTCCTGAAGTCTGTTACAATGGGGGAAGTTGCATGGGTTCTTTTCTATTTGAAAATAGACCCAGAACCTCAGCCTTTCTTTTGGCCACTTTGCACTGTGTAGGAAAGCAGCTGGAAAGCTGGATGTTCTCCTGGTTTAGGGATGTTGTAACATTGCATAAAGCTTGTGTTGCCAGCTCTAGGCTTGGTGTGCAACAAGTGCGAGGAGGTGTGATGGGAGTAAGGGCTGGTGTGCAAGTGTTATCTGACTAATCCTTAATGTATGGCCTATTGCAAGACAATATAAATTAGAGCAACCTCTGAAACTTAATTTAACACTTGTGTGTTGAAGTGTTTTGAAGACTATCCGTAGCACTTACAAAAATCCTTAAAGCAAAACATATTATATGTATGTTTTTATATCTGTAAATCTTTAAGGTAGTTGAAATGGCACATTAGGGCTGTGTGGATTGTCCTATATTGTGTGTGGCTAGCTCAGGTCACTGATAATAGTCCCCTAAAGGCTGTGACTACAAGCTCTTCTAAAGGGAGGTAGGGAGAGGAAAAATTAAAATGGTTTTAAAAGGCCTTGTATGCAGTGTTGTAGCTGTATTGGCCTCAGGATATTAGAGACACAAGGTGGGTGAAAAATATATTTTATTGGACCAACTTCTGTTGGTAAGAGAGACAAGCTTTAAAGCTACACAGAGGCCTTCTTTAGGTCTGGGAAAGGTACTCTGAACATCACAGTTAAATGCAAGGTGGAATAGATTATTTAGCCTAGATAGTTAGTACATATTTTAAGGAGCCATTCAAGGTAGAGTGGCCCATTTTACAAATTTTTGTAATAAACCAATTTAATCTGGAATGAGGAGTTTTTAATTAAGGACCTTTTAAGAAGCAGTTGAATACTTAGATGTCAATGAACTTTGACATTCTAGTTGTGTGGTACTCTAGGAAAGGAGTCACCGCTAAGGTGAAGGATGAAAGAGGGAATAATAAAATATGATACAAAAGCAGTTCCAAGTGAGAAAAGCACCAGAGCCTGCTAGAAAATAGGAGCCCGAGTGTATCTGGAACAGTTAAACACTAGTAACCATTAAAAAATTAAGCCTGTAGTTTAAGGAATTGTGGTGGAATTTGACCCACACTAGGGACTAAATTTTGACAATTTAAAATGCATCTGAGTGAACCAGATGGTTCAAAATTGAATCATGAGCATGTCTAATAAATTGATGATGGGCAGAGAATCCTCAAATTTCAAAAATGGATGCAAAAGGTGCTACCTTCTAAATATATTAATGTTGATTAGAAAAGATGAATTTCCAACATCAAGAAAACAAGTGAGCTGTTTGGACAAAGATTAATGGAATGGATCTGGGATCACTGAGACTTAAAAGAGAGCAAACCATTTTCTATATAGTATGTCCCTATCTAAAAAAATTAGTACAATGAGGGGAATGGCTTATCACTAGGGCCCTACTAAGTTCACGGCCATGAAAAACGTGTCACAGACTGTGAAATCTGGTCTTTTTGTGTACTTTTACTATACTATACAGATTTCACAGGGGAGACCAGTGTTTCTCAAATTGGGGGTCCTGACCCAAAAGGGAGTTGCAAAGGGGACACAAGATTATTTTAGGGGCTTCATGGTATTGCCACCCTTACTTCTGTGCTGCCTTCAAAGCTGGGCAGCCGGAGAGTGGCGGCTGTTGGCCGGGCACCCAGCTATGAAGGCAACACCCTACTAGCAGCACTATAGAAGTAAGGGGGGTAACACCAGGCTATGCCACCCTTACTTCTGCAGTGCTGCCTTCAGAGCCTGGCGGCCGGAGAGTGGCGGCTGCTGACTGAGGGCCTAGCTCTGCAGCAGTGCAGAACTAAAGGTGGCAATGCCATACCATGCCACCCTTACTTCTGCACTGCTGCTGGCAGCGGCTCTGCCTTCAGAGCAAGGCTCCTAGCCAACAGCCACAGTTCTCCAGCTGCCCAGATCTGAAGGCAGCGCCTCCACCAGTAGCAGCACAGAAGTAAGGGCAGCAGTACCACAACCACCCCGTGACGGGGTCCACTCACCACTCTGGCACCTCCTGCTGGTTGTCTTGGAAATTAGCTCTGCATGGTAATGCACCCTCTTCAGGTGGTGCCTCGTCACCATCACTCCTGCTCTAGGATTGTGGCGTCCTCTTCAATGATACAGCCCTCTGGCTGTGCCACACACTGTGCTCCCCCTTCCGCGGAACCTGCAGTCTGCTGTTCAGCCACTTCCCTTAGTGGCTACTGCAGCAAATTGTCTGGCCACTTCCTCATGGCCGCACCATCCTCTTTGCTCTTGCCTCAGCTTGCAAACCCCAGCAGCCAGCCAGGAGCTGTCTCTTGCTCCCCCAGTTGCTGCTAGCAGCACTGCTCTGTCCAGGGTGCTGGCAGTTCTCTCAGACGTCCAGAGACAGTCCTTCCTCCCTGGGCTCCCAGCAGAGAACTGCCCTCTTCTGCCCTCCAGCTCCCTTTTTATATGGGCCTGATTGGCTGCTTCATTCAGTCGTCCTTTGATTGGCTGCCTTCTGTGCAACCTCACTCGGACTCTATTAACCCTTTAGAGCCCAGTGTAGGGCAGGTGCCCCATCCCCCTACAATAACCTTGTGACCCCTCCCAACTCCTTTTTGGGTCAGAATCCCCACAATTACAAAACTGAAATTTCAGATTGAAATAATGAAATTTATTATTTTTAAAATCCTATGACTGAAATTGACCAAAATGGAGCATGAATTTGGTAGAGCCCTGCTCCTCGCTGAAATGTTTGATGGTGTACCTATAGTGCAGTCATAGGGTACAAATGCAGCTCCTGTAGCCATATCTGAGCAGATCAGGCACTTAATTTATATCATATTGACTGAATGGAAGGTGCTACAGAAATAGCTCATTTACCCAGTGGGAGCTCATTTTTGTCAATGGAGTTACACTGGTGTAATATTGGCATAACAGTAGTGAATCAGGGCTATACTTTGTGATTTATTATTAAAGAAACTGATCTAAATCATAATAGCTTTCTAGAATTTTTATTTTAACTTCATAGAAATTTTTTTTAAAAAAATGTTTGTTCTAAATCCCCCTTTATCTTAAACTTTAAAAAGATAACAAGCTCCTTAAAGATATTCCGACAATAACCATCCCCTATGCCCCCTGTCATTTGTACAGGCAGTTTGTGTACACCATGCATACAAAGAGAATAAAGAAAGGACAAACCAAGAGAATAGCATCCTTCAGTAACAAAGACAACGTTGTGGTACAGACATTGGTTTGCCAGCTTCCAAGCTTTCTTCAGTTTCTAGTAGCAACCACAAAATGTATCGAACTATGACAGACATTGTTTCACATTGAGTTTCCTGGTGCTATATGCAAAGTTTAAAATGCTAAGCTGTTTAAATGGCAATATTTTATGAATAACAATCAGTAGAAAAGGTTTATAGATAACATTTTTAGGGACTCTTCCACTAAACATTCTCCTATCAGATGCAGGATTAATGGGATCTGAAACACTGGGACTGTATATGTGGGCATGTTTATCCCACTGTAGCTGTGCCACCATAGTGTAGACACTTCCTACATCAATGGAAGGGGGCTTTCTGTCTGTTTAGTTAATCCATGTGTCTGAAAGGTTGGAGCTACTCTGGTGATTAGGGCACCTAACTACAGTGCTCAGGATGCACACAATTTTTCACAGCCCTGAATGACATAGTTGGGTTGATCTGGTTTATACTTAAAAATTAGCCTAACAGTAAACAAAGTGAAGTACATGTGAATAAGTGGTGCAAGGGCTCCAGGAAATAAATCGACTTTGAATTTTTTCCCCCATCCTAAATCAGGAAAAAATAGTCAATCTCAAAAATTATTGCAAATTGATAATCCAAAAAAAAAGTCAATCGAAACACTTCATTTTGGTTTTGTTTTGTTTAGTTTATGCTCTTTTAAAAGATTAAACCTTTTTGTATAAAAAATGAAAAATTTGAAACACAACTTCAAACCAGAAAAAGGGTTTTGTTTTGAAAATGTGGAAAATTTTAAAAACAAGTTTCAATTTTTTTTCTATTGGAAGACTTTTCAAAACCAACCCTTTCCACTGAACAGTTTTGATTCTGATTAATCAGCATTCTCCAATAATAACTATTTAATCTGAAAATTCCTGACTAGCTCTACAAATAATGTAGGAAGAAGGTACGCTGACAGCTATTTTCTTATTTATTCCACTAAGCTAATGCTGTAGGAGACTGATCTCTGGACACTGCGAAGGTGGTCAGGGAGGCTGCCACCAGAAGGTCCCTGGGCCAGTACCCAGAGTAGAGGGTGGGCCTGGATCCTCCCTTTCCCCCTTGTATTACACCCGGCTGTTAGAAGTGGCCATAGAGGACTGCACCCGACCCCTGACAGAAGGGGTTAGTCTTTTGGGGGTGTGCTTGGCCACTGCGGCTGGGGCAAACTGGAAAGACTGCTGTTAACCTCCCCCGGAAAGGGGTGAGCGTGGACTAGGGGGCACTGCCGGAGGGCAGTGTCCTGAAGAGGATGCCGCAAGAAGGGAGCAAAGCGGATCCGGACGCCAACAGAGGGTGAGAGATGGACAGAACACCACCAGTGGAGGGTGCTCCACATGGACTGAGCTAATTCCCAGAGGTACCAACAGGAGGCACTGCGGTAGTGAGTCCCGACCCCTCACACATACATTGGGATTTGAAGTGGCTCACAGTCCATTACTTTTACAGAATGACAGAGGTCCAGCACAGTTGCAGGAAGACACCATTAGGTTGGAGATGGGAAGAAGTCACTTGCTGCTAGGGAAGAGAGCCTAAGTTGTTGGCTACAGATGAAAGGGAGAAAATAGGTTGCTACTGGAATTTCAGACTGATAAATTACTTCAGCTTTTCTACAAGGATAGCAATCACTTACCCAGGAATATAATTTTTGCTTATCTGCAAATGTTTCTACCCACAACAAATATCAAGAGACCGTTTTACCCTGTCATGTTGAGGGAAGGAGTTAGTTTTTTGTAATACAGTGATTACAAGTGTTAGAAATTTTAAGAGTAAATAAAAGGATGTATTTATAGATCTGGATGCAAATGTATACAGAAGGAGCTGCATCAGAGCCGGATCTATAAAATGGGGTTAACTGAATTTTAAGGGTATTTATTTGCATATTTTGGAGAAGACATTGGGGAAAGACATGTTTTAGAAAGGATGTCATTAAGAATCACTGTCCTAACCTAATATTAAGGTAATAAGGTACATAATAATTAACTCTTCCTGCAAAAAAAAAAAAATCTTCAAAAGACTTGGACTGATCAAGGGACGCAACGGAGTGTTCCTACTTTAAGTATGCTCCTAGCATGCTAGCTTTTAGTTACATTGAAATCCATTATAAAATCTTAAGCTCCTTTTTATAGCGTAGCCTGTCTACAGCATGCCGCCTTTGTCCTCCACAACAGTTTGTGCAGCACCTAGAATATTGTAGGCGCTATTAGAAACATTCATAATTAATAATAATGCAATACTCTCTCCCGCATAGGGGCGTGTAAATATCCAACTGGCATTTTCTTTACCCAATCATATCTGGCTAATAAGTTTTCTTCTAAGAAAAATAAAATCTTTAGCAAATTTATCATTTTATTCTTTTGAGTAGAAAGACATCTGTCATGTCTATCTGCATCAAAATCCAGATTTATGGTTATTTACAAAAAATAATTGGATAAATACTATATTTGCATAAAATTGTGCAGGTCTGATTGCAGTCTTCAGCACAGATGAGGGAATGGAAGAAAAAATAAGTAGAATGAATGAATAACCTCATTTTGTTCAGCATCAAGTATGAAATTCAGAATGGTACAGAGGCCCTATGGCTTAAGAGGAATTAATGTGGCATTAGTAGTGCATGGGCCTTCTCACCCCAAATGAATACATGTATCACTTTATATTTTAGGAGCCTGATTCTTAAACCAAAGCCCCTTTAAAGTGCCAGAGTAGTATAAAGAGGGCCCCAGTGTAAATGGGAATCAGGCCCTGAAACTGGAAATATTATATTCACTGCAAATTAAATTTCACTATGCGGAGTGAAAAATCTGCAAAAAATAATAATTTATAATTACTATTTCTAGCAACTTTCAAGTGACAGCCTTCCACAGCAGAGGCTGGCTAGAAGCCTGGCAATTAATTGTGTGACTATGTAGCAAGCCATATGTGTGCTAAAATTAAAATTTCTGTGGTATTATGTAGCGATGGAAATGACTGAGGTTTGAAAGCATAGGTTTGGCATGTGAAATTGCATATGTCTCCATATACACCCTTTCCAATATTTAGGGCATGATTTTTAAAAGAACAGGTGCCGACTACAACAATCTAAATTTTGTATACAACTGTTGCCTAATTTTGTCCCTAGCCTCCGTTTGTTTGTCAGAGGATGGAGATGGATGGCAGGACAGAGATCACTTGATCATTATCTGGTAAGTTCACTCCCTCTGGGTCACCTGGCATTGGCCACCGTCGGTAGACGGGATACTGGGCTGGATGGACCTTTGGTCTGACCCTGTATGGCCATTCTTATGTTCTTAATTAGTGTGTAATGACAATGGTTGCTCACTGAAATTTGGATACCTCATCATTCATGTGCAAAGATCCAATGTATTGCCTCAGTCATTTTTGAAAGTGAAATGTAGGCTCTTGTATCACCTGGACACTTTTGAAAAGAGTGAAGGTAAAGTTTAACACCTGTCACCTAGAGATATAAAAAAGTCTCTCTCTTTTTGTCATCTTGTCATCTCAGCCATAGCTGCTCGCTGCATTGTACTGCTCTTCAATGTGTACACAATTAACCCTACTCTGTTTATCCCAGGGCAGGCAAACTTTTTGGCCTGAGGGCCACATCAGGTTTCTGAAATTGTATGGAGGGCTGGTTAGGAGAGGCTGTGCCTCCCCAAACAGCCAGGCATGACCCAGCCTCTGCCCCCTGTCTGACCTCCAACCTCCTTCCTTCCTGACTGCCCCCCCCCAGAGCCCTTGCCCCGGTCAACTTGCCCTCTGACCGCCCCGACCCCTATCCACACACACACACCCCCGACCACCACCCCAAACTTCCCTGCCCTCTATCCAACCCCCCCCTCATTCCCCATTACAGCGCTGCCTGGAGCACAGGTGGCTGGCAGCACTACAGCTGTGCCACCCAGAACACCAGGACAGGCAGCCGTACCACCTGGCTGGAGCTAGCCATGCCACTGCGAGCACAGAGCACCAGTTCAGGCTGTGGCTCTGCAACTGTGCTGCCCGGCAAGAGCTCGCAGCTCCGAGCATTGCAGAGCATTGCACCGGCGGCACAGTGAGCTGAGGCTGTGGGGAGGGGGAACAGCAGGGGAGGGGTTGGAGGCTAGCCTCACAGGCCAGAAGCTCAGGGGCCAGGCAGGAGGGTCCCACGTCCTGGATGTGGCCTGTGGGCAGTAGTTTGCCCACCTCTGGTTTATCCTCTTCTCCAGCTATTGGAGTGACATGTTCTTTGAAACTAATGAAACCTAAGGATTCAGCTTTATATGATTGAAGGCATATGTATGTTCTATCTGACATATCTAGTACAATTATTTACTACTAAATGTATCATTAATTCCTAAAACATATTAGGAAAAAAATCATTTGCTCTAAAGTCACGTGTGGTGTGAACAGAACAAGTATGTTGAAAAATACATCAATATATTGTATTTATACTTGTAACTGATTATCATGCCTAACTGATTTGGAACGGTTTCACATTGCCAAATTTTTTAATTCTACTCTGAGTGTTTATGTATGGAGGAGAGGTAAATATATATTCCTGTAGTGGTAGGAGATGACCTTGCTTTCTTTTCATGATTTACAAGGGCTGTATGACTCACAAGTTGACTTAACTTAAACTCAGGTTGATCAACCCACCCTCACCAGGCTCCTCTCACAATCTACTCCCTCTCCCCTTGCCAGATTCATCCCTTGTTCTATCTGCATTTGAGTCAGGCTGCTTCCTTCTTTGTGCTGCCTAGGATCATTGAGAGTACCAGAGAGAGTCTCCCTGCTCTGAGTTCCTGTGCCTGGTCCTACAGCAGCCCTTGGCTGCCAGGAGAAGAAATTGCAGGATAAGTCTTGTTCGATCCCTGCAACACTGAGCTGTAGCATATTCAATCACTCCAATCAGCATGTCAGAGTTGTGAGGTGGTGATGGAGCATGATCAGTACAGACAGAATCGTCAAAGAATTTAGGTGCAAACTCTAGTAAGTTTCTACTAAGTATGTGTGAACAGAGATTTTTTTCCAGAGTTTTTAAAACCCACCTAAATTTCGGTAAATATTCATAGGAATGGCAAATGGCCTGACACAAGAGCAACCCCCTTGTCCAATTTCAAGTCCCTGCTCCAAAATAAGGAGGCGATAAAGGTTCTTAAAAAAATTCTTACAACCTTTTAATTAACATGAGCAAAAGAAAGTAAGTATTTCCCACCCCCCAATTTCATTCTCCGAAATGGATGAACCATTATTGCTAAAGTTTTCCAAATGAAAGTCCACCTGAGGCAGATACCCAGAATGGAAAAGTTCAGCTCAAACAGTTAAAGTATGGCTCAAACAGTTAAAGTTTTATAAACCACTGAAAACAAGGTCTTATAGTGGGAAGTATAAGGGCAACCTTTACTCTAGGTGGCACCACCAACTCTGCCTATAATTGAGAAACCACTTCACTGATCACTGACATTCAACCGACTTTGGGGCAGAATAAGGCAGGCGCTTAATCAACATCATGCAATTGTTTAGGACAGAAAGTCGGGAGGAAAATACCCATGTGAACATGCAGGGAGATTTTTGGGCTGCAGAGCTGTACATACCCAAATCAGTATTTAGCAAGGGCTGTGAAATTAACAACTCTAGTTACTGCAAGTATACAGAACCTTGTTTTTACATCTCCCCAGTAAGATGTCACTTCCAAAATCTTGGACCTGGAATACCATACTTGCTGGTAAGAGTAGCAATTACTGAGGCACCAGCAGCATTTCCTGCAGAACTCTGCCTTTGCTTTTGAGGTCTTCCATCCAAGTACTGACCAGGCTTTATGTGGCCAAGTTTTGAATCCTGGCAAGTTCACTGCTGGAATGGTATGGCGGCAATAAAATGAATTTTTGTTTGAGAACAAAAAACGTGTTGGAGAGCTGAAATCACAAACCAAGTTTAGAACATTGTTTACAAACTCATCTGAAAAGATCAGCATACAAATGCTCACAGGTTCTTCATTATTTCCGTATGGTACGGTCAGTCTAAAATAACCTTAAGTTAGTGTTATACAGCCTGTTTATCTCTTGATCAGTTTAAAATCCGTTGAAAGAACATTTTCTTTAACTTTTCTCTTACATATTGTATCTTCTGATGTACCTGATTTAAAGGTAACATTTGAGCTGACTAGCCTTCAAATAAGATATCTCGTAACCTGTATTCACACAAACGAAAAAATTGAGGCTCAAGAGCTCCTTCCTCTTCTGCTCAGTATGTTTATAAATTTCCTGAGCTTGTCTTGGGACACCTGTGCTATTGAATTTGACAAGTGTATCCTTCAGTAAAAGTCTGCTCCTGACATTGGCAAGAAGTGGAGTTCCCTACAGGCTCATGTCCCTTACAATGAAGAAAGCACTACAGATGTATTTTACCACGGCGTGGATGTCTCACTTTGTAATGACCTCAGTCACCTCTGTTCCCCTGGTGTTTTTTTTGTGAGACAGTAGGAGTCTTATTCATTCACTCATGCTAATTAAATGATAGCGTATTGCATTAACTTGAACTGAGGGAAGTCAACAGTCTGCCTCGGTCATAAAAAAGTGATTTTTTCTTAAAGAATAATGTATGAATAATGCAAATACAAGTTATGCATTCAATTATTAACATTTATATTTTATTAACTGGTTGCATTTGGGCATTTCCACTTAGGGCAATTTTGTCCCCTCCTGTGAGGGCCTGTGGGTGTCAAAGCCAAGTCTGTGAGGGTCATCATTCTCCAATCCTCACCCAGCAGCTCACAGGCAGTAGCTGGAACCAGAGTCCATGAAGCCCAATTGGGGCTCAAGCCTCACCCCTACGCTTTGATTGGGAGAGGTCCAATGATCCTGATTGGGCTGCAGCCCCTGTTTAAGCCAGAGGAGGAAACAGGAAGTTCGTACAACTGGGCTTCACCCTAACGGTATGTCTATGGGTATTATTGGGACACGGTCCCAAGATAAGGGGTTTGTCTTGTATAGGACCTGTGGCAAATTGCTGGCGCTACTATGATGGGTCTTGCATTCTCTTCTTGCGGGGAGGAGAGTTCAGGACACCATTTCTTGCCCCTGAACTGGGGTATTAATTGCCCCACTAGTGTCCTAGAGGAGGAGAGTGGAGAGGGAGGGACCCAGGCCCGCCTTCTACTCCAGGTCCCAACCTAGGGATAGCGGTAAACCACTAGAACTAGCGGTTCCTTCCCCTGGGCTATTTCCCTCTCCTGCCCTTCAGCTTGTGGGGCTTCCTGCCCTCCCTCTGCACAAACCAGGTGTCCCTTTACCTAGAGTCTTGGTCGTCTTAGCCCACCAAAGCACTTCTCCAAACTCTCCTCTGCTTCAACTCCTCCAAACTGCTCTCTGCTCCAACACCAATCACTCTGCTTTAAACTCCTCCTCTTGTCTGATTGAAGCAGGGAGTTTTATCATGTGACTGGCTTCAGGTGCTTTAATTAATTTATAGCAAACTTTTTTCCCTCTACAGGGAATAAGGCTCCCTTCAAACACTCTCCTGCTACCCTCTGGCCATGCTGTATCACAGACCCTATACCCCCCCCCCCCCACTGCCCTCCCATCCCCAATTTTTCAGACTTGCTATCTGGTCAACATAGTCCAGGGTGGGTAAACTTTTGGCCCTAAGGCCACATCGGGTACAGAAATTATATGGAGGGCCTGGTAGGGAAGGTTGCGGGAGGGAAGGCTGCCTCCCAAACAGCAAGGTGTGGCCTGGCTCCCACCCCTTATCCGCCCCCCAGAACCCCATGCCACCTGCCGGAGCTGGGGAACTGTGACTGCGAGGGAGGCAGGGAGGGAGGGGAGAAGAAGGTGAGGGGCTAGGAGCTAGCCTCCACCCCACTCTTCATGCTGCCAGGGGAGTTGGGCTGGCTCCTCCGCAAACCTGTCCTGACCCTGCTTCCTGGCAGGAGCTCAGGGACCAGAGGGAAGGGTCCTATGGGCCGTAGATTGCCCCCCTCTGACCTAGTCTATGCTGCAGTTAGATACCTGTCCCTGATCCATGCCAGCTGACTCGGGCTAAGCGGGTTGTTTCATTGCGGTATAGATGCTCAGGCTGTAGCCCAAGCTCTGGGACCCTACCTCATAAAGCCTAGAGCTCAGGCTCCAGCCTGAGCCTCCATGCCTACACTGCAAATTGAACCAACGCCTTAGCCTGAGCCCTGTGAGTCCAAGTCAGCTGGCACAGGCCCATTGCAGGTTTTTAAGTTGCAGTGTAGCCATACTCTGTGGTTTCATTCTGTCTGCCCCAGGCCCAGTGAAGCACATCTGCATGGCTTTTCAGGTTTTAGAGATGTGGGGCTGGTTTGGAAGAGGCCTGGCCAAAGCACAGCATCCAAAATGGCATATCTTATTGCAAATCCACCAGAATTATTGTTGATGCTGTCATTTTCTTGCTTCGTGCTTTAAATTCCCTAGCAAAAGCAGAGGCAAAGGCTGAGCAGCATTGCTAGCATGACACACCATGGAATACCCCATTCTTCTGTGAATGTCCTGAGCATTTCCCTGCAGATCTCAGGACATTTGCAGGATTTAAGAGCTACATTGCACTCCACTCCGTGGGGAGGCAAGAACAGTCCCCAACTTCATGACTCCTTGAAAACTCTGGAATTGGAATCTTGAAGAGTTTTCAAAGTACGTTTTACTCTCCATTAGATATTTTGCCAGAAAGCCTGGTCCTGTCCCTTGCTTTTTAACTATCTTCTTATAAGTAACTACATGTAAATTTGTATTTGATTTAGATAAGGATGTTTATTGAAGTTAAGTTTCACAAAAATGTGGTCCTTTAGTTCCGAATTCTTACTGTTGCCCCATTCATCTGAGATGTTATCCATCATCCATTTGCGTTTAAATAACATGAAGAAGACGCATGAAAATGTGCTTCACATTATATTCACTTGGACAGAAGAGTTGGTAAGCCCTAAATGAGTGCTATATTTATATTACTATTATGGGAAGATAGTGAATGCTGAGCATCCAACTAAAGGTTCAAGCAGAACATTCATAAATAGCACAGAATGCAAGAGCTGCAGAAACTCAAGACATGCAAAATTAAATTATCACATCAGAAACACTTTGTCAGATTCTACATAGAAAAAAATGTGGATGAATTGGTAACTAAATTATGTTAACATACCATATGTTGTTTAAGTTAGACATCAAGTAATACAGAATTGATCTGGCAGAGCATATTTTGTTTCGAAGCATCTGGTAGATGTGGATAATAAACACAATAGGATTTACCAAATAAATACATGCAATAATAAACACATCTGATGCCGGCCAGTTATTCTGCCAATTTTAATGTATATTTTTCTTTGTATCCAACAGATTCCCAAAGTATTCTGAATACTCTTAAGGGGTCACATTCATCAAAGACTCTGGAATTTATAACTACTTAAGTATATTTTGTTCTTTGGGGGCCACCTGATTTTAAAGTGGTTAGTAAAGTAATTTTAAAAAATCAAATAATTTGCTCAGAATTTAACAGTTCTGCAAGATCAACCTACATTGAAAATCAAGCTGTATCCTTTTTGCTTCATACATTATCACCTGCAATAAAGACTTCAATCAAAATGCAGGGCCAAATTTTGCCTATAAATGTGCTTTCACACTACTACATATGGCTAATAATGTGGAAAGCAGAATGCAGATAATATTGACTAGATATTATAGGTCATATTCTCGACTGGTGTAAATCAACATAATTCCACTGACTTCAAATGAGCAATATCAATTTGAACAACTGAGAATCTGGTCCTGTGTATATATTATATTATAGAAATTGATAGATGGACGGTTCGATAAACAAAGGTTCCTCTTCCAAGCTAAGCAAGCTCTGAAGAGCTAAGAGTGTAGTTTTGGGGACTAACGACTTTTAAGGGCTGAGGATCCCAGGCAGAGCACCTGAAGCACTGAAGGTATAATTACCCCACAAATGAAGGTGTGGAGTAACTGTAGGGTGCGTAGGCATACCCATGTTAGCTCTAATCTAGCTTAGTGCAGGTAACCATAGCAATGAAGATATAGTGGCACAGGCTTCAGCGTAGTTTAGCTGCCCCAGTACAAGACCACCGGGACCCTGGTTATATATTCAGATTGTTGGCTTGCACCACAGTCTGTGCTACCTTGACTCACTGCTATCCTTACCAGTACTAGCTAGATTAAAGCTAGTACAGTTATGCTTACCCACACTACAATTGCACCTTATTTGCAGAATACATGTACCCTAAGTGATCACTGAAGATCACAAAGAGTATTAGAAATTGCTTTGAATAGTAAAGTAGGCATATGCATGTGATGTGACTCAGAGGCATATAAGCAGCAGATATACAAAGTAACAGGTTAAAATTTTATGCACTCACTTTTCTGGCACTACTACAGTTTGAGATACGTCCAGTATGTTGCTTATGCACCCTCAGCTCCTATTGCCTTCTAACCTGTCACCAGTGCCCATGGCAGGAAGACTTAGCAGTCCTGGCTCACGTTCTCCCAGCAGTTAATATTTTTGAAGCTTCCCTTGACACTATTATTTTATTTAATTTTTGACTCTCAAGGTGGCTCTAAAAAACAATGACCATATTGTAGTTTTGATTCCTTAAAGTGACTTCATTATTAACATTAGATCCAAAGTATTTCTCAGTCTCCTTTGGGATAAGTCACTGAGGTGTTTTAAACTGTCTGATTTTTTTTTTTCAGCTTGGTTTTCCATTTACAAATAATCAAATGGCTTTTCAGTTAATACAGGATCATCCAATCACAATTGTGACAAAGCTCACTGGACAATATCAAATATTTCAAATATTTGAAATCTTTGATCTATGCTGTCTGTAAACCATACTAGTGAGATCAGGAATTTGTGTGGTTACTTCTTCAGTGATTTCACAAAAAGCAAATGCATGCCCTTGTGACCATGTATCACGGTATTTTAACTCCCTTTTTTTAGGGCTCTCAGTGGGACTGGCTCCATCACTTTTCAGCATGTTCAGAGTGCAGTGGCTCAACAGCTTGCTGTTTGAGTATCACAATCCCACTGGGCTGATCTGCAAGGTGCTGAAGCACGATGGCCTCAAGCCAGCAAAGCACTTAACATGCATTTAACTTGAAGCATAACGAGTAGATTCATGGATCAGATTTTCAGGCCAGATGGGACCATTTGCTCATCTAGTCTGATCTCATGTCTGTCACAGGCATAGAATTCGCTCAGTTATCCCCAGCATTGAGCTCAAACACTTGAGTTTGACTAAAACATATCTTGCAGAAAGGCATTCAGTCTTGATCTGAAGACATCAAGCAAATCGAGAATCCACTGCTTCCCTTGGTAGTTTGTTCCAACACTTAACCTCCTGCACTGTTAAAGTGCTTTGCTGAATCAGGGCCCAACTGCTCAGCGTCTGCAGGAATCCAGCCCATTGCCAGTCTACTCTTTTTTACATTGGCTTGAAATGGGATGGATCTTTAAATTGGCACTGGTGCTTTTTTAAGCCCTTAGCAGAGTTGGCCTTGTTCCCTTTGAGACCATCTTGCTGAGCATTTTACTGATGGATATCTGAGTTCACACATCATAAGCTGTATCAGGGTTTCCGTCTTCACATCTGAACTTGTCAAGCAATTTCACTTTTGCTGTGATGGGTCCTATGGGGTCCAAGGTCGATTTCCAATTAAGCACAGTTGGCATATATGTAGGAGAGCACCTAAAAGTTAAAAGCAGGTTAAAAGTTTCATTTTTTATGGAAAACATGAAGGTCAGCCGGGGGGGGGGGGGAGAAGGGCACTGAAGATGCTGTGCCTAGGGGTGTGTAAGGTGTAAATCCGGCCCTGTATGGATGTTAACTCTCTCTCCCTTGAACTTATCTCATTTCATTCTCTGTCACTTTTAGAAAAACACCTTAGCTTTCCCCTTCTAAGTTGTTGTTATAACTATTCTTTCTTCATTAAATATTTGAAGACCACATTTATTTTGGTTTAATATTTTTAATTGTTTTTTGTATAAATTTGTATTCTGTTTGTACAGCGTCCTAAAATGCAGTGTGTGGGGTCAAGGGGGTGCTATAGAATACAATTATTAATTACAGAATAATTAAAGAACTATGTAATCAGACAATCTTGTAAAATGTGAGTACTGCAATTATTAATTATGTGGATTTAGGAATGCTGATTATTTCAGTAATGTGCCTGCAGCAATACCAAACCTCTAATGATGTTGTATGATGAGTTAGATTTGATGGTGAAACAGTATGGACAAGTATACAAACGAAACTTTCTGAAGATCATTCAAAAAGAAATCCTAGCTACATAATATTAACACTCCCATTCACGTGCTATGAAACAATAACTGACAATTGACCTACCTGTTCCTTTTTTTAAAATTGGGATGTGTTTTTTCCCTTGTATTCTGCAGTTAGTAGAGATAAAAATCTCTGGTTGAACATAAACATTGTTTTCCCTCACTTATGGCTGTGGCATTTCCCTCTCGTGCTTGTTTTGAGAGAAGCATGTGTTGTTCTCATATGATTGGTGGTGGAGTTCTATCTTGTTGAGACATATACATTTTTTTTCATTTAAATTTTTTCCTGGTTTGTTCATTTTATTTTAGTCAGATTTTATGTTTCTGCATTGTTTGTGGAGTACATGTTTCATTTGTTTAGGCTTTATCTGTCTTTGTACATGTGCTTGGCTCTTCCCCATATGTTTTGTTTTTTTTCCCTGATATTTTTAATTAATGATTTTATTTACATTCTGTTTCAGAGACCTAGGCCCACCTTTTAAGAAGGCTTAGGATAAATCTTATTTACCTTTTTAATATTAAAGAACTTTTAATATGTTCTTTTTGATTTTGTTTTCTTCAGTCAAATAACATAACTTCAAGTGAATGTAAGACAATTAACTTACTGTCATCTGTATCATATCTATTCATAATCCACTCTGTGGTCAGAAATATGGCATTGAGTCGAAATTTGGGCTCTGGGAAGTTGCAGTTTTGCTTGATAACCCGTGAAGAAAGGAAACCTGCATGATTTCTAGCAATAATCTGAGGTTTTTTGTGAAAGTTTTGCTAGATTTCAAATTATTCTGCCACTTCTGATGTATTTCCTAAGTACCTGTTCAGCCAGCTGGTTAAGCATGTGCCTATCTTTAAGCACATGAATCATCCCATTGAATTCAGTGAGTTGACTCGCATGATTTAAGTTAGGCACGTGCTTAAGTAGCTGGCTGAATCAGGGCCTGTTGAGGAAACACTCATGTAGTTACATGCTGGTTTTCATCCTATTGATTCCATAATCCTGTGTATATTTGTGTAGTCCAGAGGTTTTTGTAATCCACTTTGCCATAAAATCTGTCCCTATCTTAGTTGTTCTCACTCTCATAGTAATTAAATCTCCTATAATAATTTTGCATCAAGTAAATCCCCATCTCAGAACAAACATGACCATCATCACAGAAATGTCATCTGCAGAGTCCAAAGCCTCTATGAAACAGGATCCTTCCTTTTTTAGTATAAACACATTTTTCCCAAAAATGAACATCCCTTATTCCTGTCAACAGCAGAGCCTGACTTAGACAGGTCTCTTAATCTGCATGTTTTTTCCCTGAGAATGAAGTTCTAATCACTCATTCAACAATTGTCTGTGTCGCAGATGCAGAGAGTAGTCTTGCAACCCTCCCCCTAGCCCCTGAGCTTTCTTCTTTAAAGTCTGTGTCGTGGGTCTCAGGCTACTGAAGAAAACCCTTCCAAATGGTTGCTAGGTGGCAGATCTCCACTTTGCAAAGCATTTCTTCTATTGTATTACTATTGCATGTTGTAGAATAGATTGGCTGTAGGCTCAAGTTCAAAGCTTTTTTGTATTATTGTTTTAAAGTTAAAATCTGTGGCAAAATCAAGTCCACACTTTGCAGGTACTGAATGCACAGTGCCCTCTCAGCCAGGTGCAAGGAAATCTGGGTTAAGTATAACAAAGCTCTTGTTGGCTTCAGCTACTTCAGCTGTTTCCTTAAACTCTGTTTCAGACAGAAATGACCTAAAACTGTTTCAAAAACTAATTTGGGTGGCAGAAGACTTGACAGGCCAGGCCAAGATTAACCGCAATAAACAGTAGGCATGCACCACACAGTCCCAGTTGTGGTGGGTTTTCTGTTTTTGTAAATGAAACTCCAGTCTGAAGAGGATCCTAAGCCAAACGTTTGAATTCAAATCTTCACTTTCTTCACAATTCAAGAGATTCTGCTCTGGTGTTCCAGTTCAGGTCCATTACACAGTACTGGGGTAGAAGTTGAGCTATGAAGTTCAGATCTGATTTGGTATCTCCTCAGACTTATGGAAGCTCACTTATGGAAGTCTGAGGAGATACCAAATCAGTGTTCTTGTTTGGGGTTTTTGTATCCTAAATATATTCTGATGGCCTTTTAGCATATGTCCCCTGGTGTGAACAATTAATACTGGACCTAAAAAAATGAGTTACTTATTCTGAAATCTGCTTATGTTAAGTATTCTGAAAAGTATCACTTTTTTCTTATTTTTTCATTAATTTTAAATTTGAGATAAAATGAAACTGATTTTAATTGTTTTGAGTCTAGAAGGAAAAGGTGGAGTTAGAGTACCTAAATACTACCAGCCTATTATAATATGAATACATAAGACAGAGAGAAATCCTCAGCTATATATAACTTTCTAATAGCATGAACATCTTAATAATCAGCCTTAGTAATGTGTTTTCTGTACAGTATATTTTGCATTTCTATCATGTTATCCATGCTTTGTTTTTTCTAGCTAGTGATAAATGCTAATTTATAACTCCTTGACCAAATCTTATTGAAGAGTCTGTCCTCCCAGTGCATCTTATTGAAGCACACTGCTCAGTTGTGAACTCTGCTACATGTCTGCACAGGGAGAAAATTGGGTGTAAGGCACCGCTCTACTCAGCTGTGTAGGCTACCTGTGTATCATGACCAGTGGAACTGGAGTCAGAGGGCCCATGTTCCCTGGTGGAACTGTTATTGACAGGCCATCAGGGAAATGGAACACTGCCACTGGAGTCAGGCTGGAATCTACTCCGCCACATGGACAGAGCAGTCCAAAGAGTTTAATAAGTTTCCACTTGTTCAACCTAACCTAAATTCAACATCACTCTTTTGCAAATGAAAGTGTTGGTGCTGTGAGTTCTCTGAAATGCAGCAACTGACAGCATGAACCATGGATATCAGTCTAACTCCTCCCTCAGAGCCCTGGATTTTGTAGACACAAACCTTGCCCAGTGATAGACACAGTGGAAGATGGAGTTTGAGCTGTTCAGAGACCTGGGCATGCAGGAGGCCAACAACAACGGGTAAGTAAAACTATTATTTTACTCTACATAAGAACAGTCATACTGGGTCAGCCCAATGGTCCATATAGCCCAGAATCCTATCTTCCAACAATGGCCAATGCCAGGTGCATCAGAGGGAATGAAAAGAACAGACAGTCATCAAGTGATCCATCCTTTCTGGTCCACTCCCAGTTTCTGGCAATCAGTGGCTAGGGACACTCAGAGTATGGAATTGCATCCCTGACCATCCTGGCTAATAGCCGTTGATGGATTTATCCTCCAGGAATGTATATAGTTCTTTTTTGAACTCTGTTATAGTTATAGGTCTTCAAAGTATCCCCTGGCAATGACTGTGCATTATGTAAAGAAGTACTTTCTTTTGTTTGTTTTTAAACCTGTTGCCTATTAATTTCATTGGGTGACTGTTGGCTCTTGTGTTATGTGAAGGGGTAAATAACACTTCCTTATTCACTTTTTCCACACCAGTCACAATTTTATAGAGCTCTATCATATCTTCTCTTAGTTGTCTCTCTTCCAAGCTGTAAAGTCCCAGTCTTTTTAATCTCTCCTCTACGGATCTCTTCCATACCCTTAATCACTTTTGTTTCCCTTCTCTGTACCTTTTCCAATTCATATATCTTTTTTGAGATGGGATGACCAGAACTGTATGCAGTATTCAAAGTGTGCACGTACCATGGATTTATAAAATGGCATTATGATATTTTCTGTCTTATTGTCTATTCCTTTCCTGATAGTTCCTAACATTGTTAACTTTTTGAGTGCCGCTGCACATTGAATGGATGTTTTCAGAGAACTATCCACAATGACTCAAGATCTTCCTTGAGTTATACCAGCTAATTTAGACCCCATCATTTTGTATGTATAGTTGGGATTATGTCTTCCAACGTGCATTACTTTGGATTTATCAATGCTGAATTTCATCTGCCATTTTGTTGCCCAGTCACCCAGTGTTGTGAGATCCCTTTGTAAGTCTTCTATCTTGAGTAAACTTGTTTGCCATCTCACTGTTTACCCTTTTTCCAGATCATTTATGAATATGTTGAACAGTACTGGTGCCAGAACAGATCCCTAGGTGATACCACTATTTACCTCTCTCAATGCTCAAAACTGACCATATTCCTACCCTTTGTTTTCTGTCTTTTAACCAGTTACAGATCCATCAGAGAACCTTTCCTCATATCCCATGACTGCTTATTTTGCCTAAGAGCCTTTGGTGAGGGAACTTTTCAAAGCTTTCTGAAAGTCCAAGTACACTATATCCACTGGATCACCTTTGTCCACATGTTTTGTTGACCCCCCTCAAAGAATTCTAATAGATTGGTGAGGCATGATTTCCCTTTACAAAAGCCATGTTGACTCTTTCCCAACAATCATGTTTATCTATGCATCTTATAGTTCTGTTGTTTACTATAGTTTCAACCAATTTACCTGATACTGAAGTTAGGCTTAGTGGCCTATAATTGCCAGGATCATCTCTGGAGCCTTTTTTAAAAAACTGATGTCACATTAGCTATTCTCCAGTCATCTGGTACAGAAGCTGATTTAAATGAAATGAGGTTGGACAGTTAGTAGTCTGCAATTTCATATTTGAGTGTCTTCATAACTCTTGGGTAAATACCATCTAGTCCTGGTGACTTATTATTGTTTAATTTTGCCAGTTTGTTCCAAAACCACCTCTTTTGACACCTCAATCTGAGACCGTTCCTCAGATTTGTCACCTAAAAGAATGGCACAGGTATGGGAACCTGCCTCATATTCTCTACAGTGAAGACTGATTAAAAAAATTCATTTAGCTTCTCTGCAATGGCCTTATCTTCCTTGAGTGCTCCTTTAGCACCTTAGCCATTGAGTGGCCCCACTGATCGTTTGACAGGCTTCCTGCTTCTGATGTACTGAAAATGCGTTTTGCTGTTAGTTTTGGGGAGTTTGGCTCTTTGCTCTTCAAATTCTATTTTGGCCTGTCTAATTATACTTTTACACTTGACTTGCCAGACTTTATGTTCCTGTGAAGTGACACAGGTTTTTCTCTAGAGATGACTCCAAACGGGAGGGGATAGACCTCTATGTTACTGCCTTACACACAGTGGTTGCTATATGCAATTTTTGGGAGTTGGGGTTTGACAGACTCCCTAATTTTATGATAGGATAGTCTGGCATTTGGAATCACCATTTGCAGGAGTGGCTGCTCCAGAAAGGCAATCTTACATTAGACAGATGCTTAGACAAGGGGTGTGCAGCGGAAGCCTTGAGAGAGGATGTAAGCCTGAGGAGACACCACACTCCCAGAAGTACATGGAGTGAGACAACTGCAAAGGAGAGCAAGTGGTCAGGGTTCCATACCCATAGTGAGATGCATTTCCTGTGGGAGGCAGCACAAACAGGTAAAGAAGTGCCCCACACTGGGATAGCATTGCATGGAATGTGGCAAGTTCACCCATTTTAGCAGTGTATGCAAGAGCAGAAGAAGGTCTCAGAAAGATTCATCCAGACTTGTACAAAGGGGGATGGCACATCAGATAGTGGCGATAACACCATAACTCTCTCCATGAGTCCATAGATCATGGAGACAATTTTGAAAGCATATGGGGATGTTTTCCAAAGACACCGGGTACCTCAGAGGAAATCTGTGATTTGAAGTAGACTCAACAATGGAACCTGTGTGCTTATCACAAAGGAAAATTCAAGGGGTACTACATAATCAAGTACTCAAGGAGCTCAAAAGTCAACAGAGCAGGGATATCCTAGCATCTGTAGAGGCCAGTATAACCTTGGTAAGCAACATGCTGGTGACGAAGAAGCCATCAGGCAAATTATGCATCTATATAGAGAGAGAACCACTGAAGTAAGCATTGAAAATATGCCACAACTGATGACATCTTACCAGAACTTTCCAAAGCCAACATTTTTATGGTCTGATGTAAAGAATGGGTTTTGGCACATAAACCTGGATAAAGACTCCAGCATGCTGATAACTTTTGCAATGCTATTTGGTCACAACAGATGATGGGCATAGGTCCAGAGGAGATTCACCCAAGCATTGGAAGGATTTCCTGGGGTGAAAATAATTGCAGGTGATATCCTCATAGGTGAAGGGAGTAATGATACAGAAGCTGAACGAGACCATGCCAGAAAATTATAAGCTTTCCTACAATGATGCAGGGACAAGAACCTAAAACTCAGTCCAGCAAAAATACAACTCAGACAGCATGAGGTGACATACTTCAGATATCTGCTCACAACTGAGGGATTGAACAGATTCCAACAAGATCAAGGAGTCAGAGGCATGCCAACTTCAGTGGATGTGAAAGTGGTACAGTGCCTCTTGGATGGAAAATGTATCATTCCAAAGTTCTGTCCACACCTGGCTGTAGTAGCAGAACCTGTATGTTGACTCATAAGGCAGGATGTTGAGTGGACTGGGCAGGTCTCCAACAGCAAGCATCTAACACACTGAAACTGATAATGGATGCCTCTCTCCTCTCCTAAAGTACTACCAGCCAGGAGAGCCACTGATATTCCAATGTGATGCATTGGAGAAAGGATTGGGTGTAGCTCTTTTGCAGGAGCAGCCGGTTGCTTATGCCCTCAGAACTCTGTCACAGACTGAACAGGGATATGCCTAAATAAAAAGAGCTTCGGACTGTGGTATTTGGAGTGGAGTGATTCCATCAGTACACCGATGGCCATCCAGTAATAGTGTAATCAAACCACAAAACCCTAGAGCAATAGTCCCCAAACTTTTTCAATTGTGCCTCTCTTACGTGGTGTGCACCCCCTTGGGAGCTGGGGCAGGGTGAGTGTAGTAGGATGGGGGCAGGGAAGCCATGCTCTGGGGATGGTGGGGTGAGTCTGGGAGGGGGAGCCATGTACTCCAAGAATAGGGCGTGGGGAAGGGGAAGCCGCGCTCAGGGCAGCATGGGGAAGCCGCCAGAATCTCTGAGTGCTGACTGAACACTGCCAGGTCCCCTTTCCAATGAGACTTCCTGGTCAAAAACCAGGCACCTGGCAACCTTTGGCCAGGGGGCTGCAGCAGGGAGCTGTGGCTGGGAGAGGAGCCATGGCTGGAGCAGAACAGGAGGCACAGTGGGGTTGAGTGGCATTCCCTCCCTGCCCCTAGGGGGCTGACCCAGGCTCACTGTGCCCCCTGGATGTTCTTCTGTGCCCCTTGGGGGTGTGCCTCACAGTTTGGGGACAACTGCCCTAGAGGCAAACATGACAAAGTCCCTCCTTAGTGCTCCAAAGAGATTGTAACAAGTTGTGGTGCCTGCAGTGCTACCAGATGGAGATCAGACATTGTTCAGGGCCATTACTGGTGTTAGAATCCAGGCTATATATGTCTAGCATCAGCGAGTTGTGGGAAGGAGATCAGGACACTGACTCTGCTAACATACTGCTCTCTCTCTCAGATTCAACAGCGAAGCTGATAGAAATCAAAGAGTTTACAGAAAGGACATCCAACTGCAGGCAATCAAGAGAACACTACTAGAAGAATGGCCAGAAGACAAAAGCCAACTACCAGTAGAAGCAGAACCACATTTTCAAATTAAAGATGAGTTGTGTATGCAGGATAGAATCATATTTTCATGACAGGGAGCTGTCTTACCTCATTATGAAAAAATACATTCTTCACACATTGACAACTGTGTTTACTACCTGGGAATAAATACACAACTCCACTCCTTGATAGAAGGGTCTGAAACTTGCCAGTTGTATGATTATTACCACATGACCTGCTCACCTGACTGGTGGGAAAGGACTTACTTAAAAGGAAATGCAGTATTGTATTACAGTAGAATTCAAAATTGGGAGGCCAATATCCTGCCTGATATAAGAAGCAAGTCAGTGTTTGTCAAACTGAAGGCCCACTTTGCAAGATATGGCATTCCAGACATAATAGTCACTAACAGTCCCCAATTTGTCTTGAAAGAATTTGAGGAATATGCACACAAATGGGAGTTTGATCACCACAACATCTCCTCCACAGAATACCAACAGAGTAATGGTAATGTGCAATCAGTTGTGAAAACAGCATTACACAAGGCTGTTTCACAAGGTTGTTTCTTCTGGTTCAGACCCCTTGCTAGCATTTTTGGCACATAGGAATACCCTATGTCAGGGGTGCCAAAACAGTCCCACACAGGCACTGATAGCAGGAAGGACCAAACCCATGTTACCAATAAGGGAAGATCTGCTGCAGCCAGAAGGATGGGGACACTACCAAAAGGAGATGACCAGCAGTTAGAAAAAGTACACACTAGGGTACGACAGGTCAGCCAAGAACCTACCAGCCTTGGAGACAGGCACTCCTGTGCCCATCCAGCATTTAGAGAGACACTAGATGGAGTGAACTAAAGGAATCGTGAGGGGTTCAATGGCACCCAGGTCATATGAGGTGACTACACAAGAGAGAGAAGGGATCTGAAGGAACAGGAAGCACTTATGAGCCAGGAAATACAACACCCAGAGGGAGCCTACAGAGATAATCACAGAACAGAGAAACAAAGAGCCATCTTGAGGCCAAGCCCACAGGGAAGGAAGAGGCTCCACAGAGAAATAGTTGCTAGACTCTGAGGTGCCAGCTATGGATTTTTGATTGCAGTCTGTCACCTGTCTCAGAGTATGTCTAGTGAGACAGAGATAGGACGTTCCTGGTATGGTCACCTGTTGAGGACACCAAACTATCTTAAGATCTCTGCTATGTGCTAGCAACCTCTTGCCAAAGGATAGGGATCTGGGCATCTATTACTTGTTTTTAATGTTTATATTAAAATGTTTGTAAAATAGGGAAGATGTATTACAATTAGTGGCACTGGAGTTAGAGGGCCCCGGGGGTGCTATTAGTGATGGGACACCAGAAAAACAGGGACATCCAGAAAGTTAAGCTGGAAGCAACTCTGCTACATTGACAGAACAGGCCGAAGGGATTAATAAAGTTTCACTTTTCCAACTTAACCTGCTTTAACCATCGCTCTTTGCACAGGAAACAACCTGCATCTGCTGCCGGTGCATGGGAAGGAGACTCACTACTACTGAGATGCTACTTCCTTTCCTGTACAGGTACATGGGCAGGAGTGAGGAAGAAAAAAAATCTTGGCTCCACCCTCTTCTGCACTGACACAGCACAGCTAACCTCACTGAGTGGAAATAAACTGCAGCTGGAAAAGGGCTAGAGCAGCTTACTTCCCTCCTTCGAGCATGGTGCTCCACAACTATATGTTGTCCCTTATTCAAATTGGATTGCAAGGTGCCAGTCCAGCCGTAAGGGAGTGTCCATCCATGGGGTGGTTCTGACCCCATTAGCTGGACAAATAGTACAGATCCCAGAGAATAAGGGCACAATTGCCTCTTCTAAAATAAGTGAGTGAGATTTACCACTGGTGCAACTTTCGATATCCTTGAGTTTAAGCCTGCATTATATGAGTGAGTATTGAATCATGGTATCATAGTTTGGTACATGGGAGAGGAGTCTTTTACAGTCAATGAGGAACATGTGTGAAGCAGCTTTGATTTTTTTTCCCCAATACCTAGTCTGTTTTTATTCCCCTTGAAAAGATACATTATGTACCAAAGCTATATAAAAGTTGCAAAATCATTACAACCACAATTTTTCAAGCTTATGTAATTCATAAGAATTAACTGCCAATAGAATTGCTGTGTATTTCCTATTTTCTTACCAAAAAGTTCTACCCTTTTCCCAGATTTGTTCTAACCTTTGTTTGGCATGCAGCAAAAGAATCTGAGCTAGCCAGCTCTGATTCCCTCTCTAGAAGAAAGTTTGCTGGAAGAAACTGTTTGTTTACGCAAACCTTTGGCCAACTTCAGTATTGCCAGTGGCCACCCCCACAAATCTCTAAATATACACAGGAAGACGCAACGTGAAATGGTACTGCTGTCCAGCAAATTTATTACAAAATCCTGGCTTTTGTGATATATTTTTTAAAATACTACATTAGATATTTTTAATATGCATAGTGTTGAAATATTTGTGTGTATTTGTGGTTCTCTTGGAAAGTGCTGGATTGTCATTCCTGGAGATTGCAGTCTCTTGTTTATGCACACATTTGTATCGAAAGGCTGTGACCCTTAATTTATCTCAACCCTGAACAAGGGAGGAATTGGCAATGTATGTTCAATCCATGGCCTCTTGGAATGTTTGGGCACTACAGAGCTGTAAGCTAGTGCTACATACAAGGGTGGTGGTCTAGGTGATATGGATACTTATCTGTTGGGGACCCGGCTTTGGCCTCAAAACTCACCTTACTCAGCTAGTACTAACTTTTTGTCACTGCCACTTTTGATTGGATTAGTATTACATTTAATAAGAAAATGTCTGACTGGGGTGTAGAGGGCCACTGAAATTTCCCACTCCACTCAAAACATCCCTTTATTCGCACAGGTACAAGTGTGAGTTCTACCCTGTATGATCTGATGTGGGTGGTGGTTCTTCCAGGGCGTGATTTTTCTCTTTCAGATTTAGTCCCTAATTCTGCAACCACTTATCCAAACCCTTAACTTTATGGGCAGCAGTAGTGAATTCAAAGAGAGTGCAGACCTGATGAGAGTACTCCTGCATAGGCAGGGTCAAGGTCTCCCTTTGCATTGCCTTATTTTTCAGGTTTAAATGAATTCCCTGAGGTCCACCTGACATGACTTTTCCCAACCCACCATTGTGCATACAAAAGCAGAAACCTTCTGAAAGGTGAGCTGGATGACTGAGGCCCCTGTTCCTGTCTAGACCTAGGGCAGGCCTACGCTTAAATGCTGTTGCGCGTCATTGAAGAGGCTATTCCGCCAATGGCGGAGCTGCTCTGGTTGGTGGGGTTAATCCCTTTCCGCAAGAGGTTGAGCGGAGAAGCCCTATGGGTGGCAGGGGGCGGATGTTTCACACCCTGAGCAATCGCGTTAGCCTCGTGTAAATGGAAAGCGCAGGGGTGGAGAGCTGCGCGGCGCAGGCACTTGAGTGCTCCCACAGCCCCGGGGCCTCGTGTCTTCTCTGGCGGCTGCCCCATGAAACAATTGGGCCACGCGGTGTTAACGGCAGCCCTCGCTCTCCAGCCCTGCCGTTTCCATGGTGTGCGTGTGTTGGAGGACCACGCTATGGCCGAGCGCTGCCCTGCTACAAACTCAAAGTTACAACCGCCAGCAGCGCCGGCTTGAGACAAAGACCGTCTGGCTCCAGGCTTTCCCCAGAGGCCCGGGGTTGGGGGACGCGCACAGCTCGGGGCCAGTCCGGGAGTCCTGCACCGTCCCACGGCCTCTGCGGGCCTGGGCTTCGCAGCCACCCGAAACAGCGGGGGCCGGGGGCGGCTGGCGCTGGAGCCGTGGACTCTGGGTGCGAGCGCGGCCGGCCTCGGGGCTCCGCCGGGTGCCCGCAGGGAGGCGGCGTCTCCCCTCCTGCTCCGCGGGGCTGCAGGGGCGGCGCTTAGCTCCCGGCGGGCGGGGCGCGGACGGCTCAGGTTGAAGGCTGGGTGGGGAATCCCGCTGAAGCAGAGCGGGGGGGGGGGGGCGGCCGGTGCACCGCAGTCCGTGGCAGAGGCGGGCAGCGAGCGGCAGGTGGGGACGGGAGCGTCCCCCCCCCCCCCGCCCTCCGGGCGAGAGGCGCTTTCCCTCCTGCGGCTGCTCGCGGCGATGCGGTGAGTCCCTGGAGCAGCCGCTCTGCGGGGAATTGTTCCGCCTGGCTGCGGGCTCGGGGGGGGGGGGGGGGCGCGTGGCTCCGTGCAAAGTTCTCTCGCCGCGGTGCTCGCAGGCCGGGGGTGGGCTCGTTCGGTGCTGGGCCCCCTCCGGCCGTGGGGCGCCCAGCAGGTGGGCTGCGGGTCTGGGTTTGCACCCGCCAAGTTCGGCTCCCTGGCGTGCGGGGGGGGGGGGGAGCCGCTGTAGCCCTAGCGGCTGCTTGGGGGAGGGGGGGGAGGACTCTGAAAACTCTCTCCGACTTCTAACGCCGCGCGGTCACTGCAGCGGGGGTAGGGGTGTAAGTGGCATTGCAAGAAACCTTCTGCAAGTACTGTTGGGGCTGGGTGTGCAATGACAAAGTTGTGCTTACTGCTGTTTCCTCGTAGTAAAAGGAGAGCGTGCGAGGACTGAGCCTCTGCAGGATTTGTTGCCTCCTTCTTGCACTAGTGGTGACCCTAAGGAATTTGCTATGGATGGGGAAAGTGAAGTGGATTTTTCTAGTAACAACATAACGCCATGGTGGAGGAGGAGATCGACCCCCCAGCTACGCACCAAGAGCAAACCTAGACCCCAGTCTTACCAGAGCCCCAACGGGGTCCTCTTCACAGATTTCCCTGTGGAAGACAGGGGTACATTCACTGTGACTCAGCCCGCTGAAACAATAGTTACTTCTCCAGACAACAGATTAGTCCAAAGGAGCCCCTCCTCTTTTAAGTCCAAGATGGGATCTGTGCCAAATGGAAAAATAGGATCTCCAGAGTATAAAGCTGTATCCCCCCAACTTTCTTCTGACCAGGCGTCTCAGGTTCTGAAACTGGTTTCAGATAACTTGGTAAGTTTTACAGCAACTGGTACAGTAACCTCGCCAGATGACACATTGCTTCATCCAGTGATGATTTCCAGTCAATCAGCACTTATCCCAGAAGATGAACAGACTGCTTTTATGCCAACTCCTGGGTCCTTACCTGGAAATATGCCTTCACTGAATAATAACACAATGGCTGTTTTGCAGTTACAATCCTACCAGCTTTTTAAAAACCAGAAAAGGCACTTGTGGGATCCTCATTGGTTTCCCAGACAGCTCCCTCACAGCAAAACTTAACTCTCCACAAACTGATATCTAATCAGAACCAACTCCCAGAAAAACAGTCAATAGTTCTGAGTACAAATAGTCCTGCTGCACTCAAAGTGGGGAAACAACAGATCATTCCTAGGAGTTTAGCTTCTGAAATAAAAGTGACAAACAAAACCAGCAACCAGAATATGGAGCCGAACAAAAGGGTCCTCAAGGTCCGTAGCATGTTGGAGGTGCTTAATATGCCTTTGGTAGCTGATAGTGATGAAGAGACGGAAGGTAACCTGAATAGCCCAGGGGCATTGAGAAGAGGATTGAGGTCTACTTCCTATCGAAGAGCAGTAGTGAGTGGCATTGACTTTGACAGTTCTACAAATTTTAACAAAAAAAATAGAATGTCCCAGCCAATACTCAAAGCTGTTGTGGAGGACAAGGAGAAATTTTCTAGTTTAGGAAGAATAAAGGTGAGTAAACTGGTAGATGAAGTTTACGCTTTTTTTTTTTTTTTTTTTTTTGAATGGTACTGGCCACTTTAAAGGTAGTGATTAGCAGTCTAAGTATTTTCTTTAATGCATTTGTTTTTGAGTTCTGCTGTTTATTATTAGAAACTTCTCTGTGGTATCTGACAGGTATAAATGGTCACTTAACATTTCCTCAATTTTTACTGTAGTGAAAACAGTACTTTAAGGATACCATTAATTTGAAACCTAGCCAGTTTAAAATACGAGTTAAAGGTAATTTCATATTTACATTTTGTCACTGAATCCCCCTGTCAATTTAGTTTTTGTCTTGCATTCATATTTGCTTACATTTAAAAATGCTTGTCACACCCCTATATATGATTGAATAGGGGAGACAATGAAACTGACTTTACAAAGTGCTGCCTAATGTAAAAAGTAAATGAAGTGGCAAAAAAGTAGTCCAACTACTCTCCCCCCCCCCCCCCCCCCCCCGGCCGCATCTCTTTCAGTTATAGTAACCTTGCCTGTTACTTGTAACGGTATGTTTTAAAAAAATTCAGGTAGAAGGGAACTTTTTAAATCGACAGAGTCCTTTTAAAGTATCTTGAAGTAGCCTTAGGTGTATCCTAAAAGCAGAATGTCTTATTTCAGTCCTCAGATTTAATCCTTTTTGCATAATAGTTTTGTTACATTTTCTCTTGCTAAATTAATTATATTATAATTATGCCACATCTTGCTAAAAAACCTTTTATGGCTTGAAAAAAATGTTAATCTTTGTCTTTTTGTTGTTTCATTTGCATTCTACCCTTCAAGCATCAAATGCTTTTAAAAATTGGTAGATTAAAAAGCTCTGCAGGGTGACTTGGAATTGTGCAGTAAAGCACTCCAGGCAAAGCATAATAGCTGTAACTAGTAGAATAATTATCAAGTGTATGACAGTTCTCAGGCAAATGAAAAATTTAGGGAGTTGGGAGCTTGCACAGAAATTACACAAACAAGCAGTTTCAGTAGGTCAGATTGTGGCTGTATCATTCAATTAGTTTTTTTTTCCTACAGACCTCCCCCAACGAAAGCACTGAGGACTCCTGCTTAAAACAGGAAGACGTTATATTGCCCTGTCTTTATACAGAGATGACTTTCTGTTGTTGTTGCGCGTGTGTTTTTTGTTGTTGTTGTTGTTGTTGTTTTTACCAGTTAAACTAATAGTATTGAAGCACATAAAGGTCAAAAGTGTAGTTCACCAATAAGTTTGTTTTATTTCAGAGGGCTTGTTATGGTCTCAGAAACTAACTTACATGGTGCCTTTATATGAATTTTTTGTAGCATGAGAAGAAGGAAAGCTAGTCACTCTAACAAGAACAATGTATACTTGATAGGATAGCTCAGAGCCAGTGAAATGCGAGTTTATTGAACTCTTGTAATGCTATAGTATGAAATAATTTTGAATGGCTTTTTATTCAGTTTGTAGGAAAAATGCAACATGACGAATGACTAAGCAATTAGAAGAAAGTCCATAATAACTTTAATGTTACATTTGTAGTGAAACAATGGTTGTGTGAATAATTTACTAATTGTCAAAAGTTTATAAACTAGGAATAATTAACTCAGTGCCTTAGGTAATATTAAATAAAATAGCATAACCTTTGTTGCAGTCAGTGGCTTTGTATTCTTATTTTCATGTTTCTTTTCTTTACAAAAACATCCTAGAAGAAAACACGGAAAGGACAAGGGACATTTGATGGGGAAGGTAAGCACTGGATTTTGTGGAGACTGGTTTTTATTATTTAAATGCATGTACTGATAAAAACACAAGCTTTCAAATGACCAAATAAATCTCAAAAGAAGCTGACTTCAAGAGAACAATATGTCAAAATACTGTAGATTTTTATCAAAGAAAAGCATGTTAGTTAATTCAAGATTTTTAGATTTCAGTTATCAGCTGGAAATACTTTAATAATAATACAACTGCCTTTAAATTCTGTTTGTAGAATTGCTTAAAGAATACGGAAAGGCAGGTAAACAATACCTTACACTTGAGCATAAGCTTCCGTGAGCTACAGCTCACTTCATCAGATTCATCAATGAAGTGAGCTGTAGCTCACGAAAGCTTATGCTCAAATAAATTTGTTAGTCTCTAAGGTGCCACAAGTACTCCTTTTCTTTTTGCGAATACAGACTAACATGGTTGCTATTCTAAATACCTTACACTGGAATATAAAAAGAACTATTTATATGTATTTGTGTATATAGTTTAAGCTTCAGCTCTTATAAAAACACTGTGGGATTTGCATAAAATAAAGCCAATTCCTGCAAGCTGATTTCAGTGGTCAGACCTCATACATAGACCTTTGACTTCGTTGGGGTCTATGTGAGTGTCAGGATTAACCTGTGGATCAGGTTGCAGAATTGGGGGGTTAGGGGGCAAGGTGCCATTCTCTGGGTTTTAGGTGTAAACCACCAATACTTATGAAAACTATCCCTGCAGTCTAACATAATCTTTTCTTTCTCGTGTTGCTGTTCTGACCCATAAGCTTGTAGTCTCGATGTCATCTTTGTCTCCGCTCTTCCCTGCTCCTCTGACCCTGATTTTGATGAACTGGCTGCGTCCCCTCCTCTCTAGTTTACAACAAACATTAGTCCATACTCTTGTAATGTCTCTTGACTATGGTGATTGGCACTCTCTCTGCTTACCCATCTTTGATCTCCCCAAGTCCATTCAAAATCTAGTTGCTGTGAACATCTTACTTTCCCACTGCTTTGTCTCCTCTTCTTTTCTTAACTTCTCAGGTCTCATGCATTGTTTAAGCAACTCTTCGCTTTTGAAGCAATCCACAAATATGCCCTGCCTTCATTTTCTACAATACCTCATTCCTCTCTCCTGATTCTATGTCCAAGGTTTCTTCTGACTGCTCCCTTCGTCTCTGTGTTCACTCCTTACTCTTTGCGCCCTAGAATGGCATTCAGGATTCAGTTATTATATGCCAAGCTTCCATCCTCGAAAAGTTTATAAAAATATCACCTATGCTTTGGAGCATGCCGTCTATAATGATCCTGGCCCACTGTGTTTACTGTAGTTCTTTGGATTGTAAACTCTTTGGGCAAGGTCTTAGTGGTTTTTTTGGCAGAGTTCCCCTGTTACACAGCATCATATGCAGTTACGCTATGTGTTTATGATTATATGATGTGTGTACACACCTTATAAACTCTAGCCCTTATGTACAACCCTTCAGCCAAGTGCTAATGGACACAGCAGCTAAAGCAAATCTGACCAGTTTGACGAAAGACTTTAGCAGACTCTTAAAGACTCACTGAGGAGCTCAATCTCTTTCACTTTCGTTCCTATAAATAGTAGGTTATACAAAACACCTGCCTTTCTCCTATAAAAGTATTGCCTTTGAAAGTATTGTCAGCCTTTCTCCTATAAAACGTTTCTTCTCTTTGTGGCTTAGTTCCTGTATTTTGAGTTCCCTCTTTCCCCGTATGCTTGTGCTTAATATATATATATATATATATATAATATAAAGAGCGTGAGCACTAGAAGAAGCTGGTCTCCATGTTTGTGCTCCTTCCCCATATGGTTTTGTTGCATTAATACTGGTAGCATTGAGGCACATAGAAGAGGAATCCTGAGTGCACATGGAAGTGTGCAGGCCCCACATTTAGCATGTCTCGGAAGATGATTGGGTGTGCCCCACAGGCTCTATGTTGGTCATTCCTGATTTTAAAGTTCTGAAGTCAAAATTTGGGATTATTTTTCCCCCTTCCCCAATGAAGTATGAAAATTTTTTAAGGCTAACAGTGAAAAATTGCCATTGGTAATAGGTTCTTAATACCTTTTACTATGTGCACACTAATCCACACCTGGATTATTGACCTTACTGTACTGATGTTTTTTTTTTTAATCTTTAGTTTGACACATTGCACAACAAATTAGGGGGAAATAAAGCTGTTTTCAGGTTTTCCTCAACAAAGGACACATCTGTTCTTTAATTCAGTCAGAAGGCTATTTTTTTTAATAGTGGTACAGTGATCCATTGTTACTGTGCCACTGTCATTCTTTAATAAGACACTATCTTTGTCTTCATGCAGTTTGTGAGCAACATCTATAATTTGCTTTATTTCATTGTTTAAATGCTACTTATGCCATTTGTTTTCAAAAGTTATAACTTTCTGGCAATTAATGGCACTTCCTTTTGTATTGTAGAAAATGCAGTATTGTATCAAAACTACAAAGAAAAGGCTCTGGACATAGATTCTGATGAAGATTCTGAGTCCAAAGAACAAAAATCGGAGGAAAGGATAGTTATTCAGTATACGCCTCTGAGATCAACATGGAGTCAGCTATCGGTGGTGAGTATTTAATGGTTATATAGCCAGTAAAAATATAGTATGCAAGAATGTATAAGCAAGGATTTTATCTGCCAGTGGCATTTTCTGCCTGAAGTTTGACTTCCAGCCCCTTCTCAAATGTAAAGTGATGTGGACATTTTATTAATACTCAGAGTTATAATTGCCCATGTGTTACAGATATGGGGCCAAATCCTGAAGTCCTAACTCTGCTTTACTCAGCTCTTACCTGCGGAAATCTCTTTACTCTTCAAGATGATTTAGTAAGGCCTATTGGAAATGTCTGTTCATAGATACTGGCTTTTGTCTTTTCAGTAAAGTATTAAGATAAATTAAGAATCTATGGAACAAAAACATAAGGCAAAATTAAATAAAGTGGGTGACATGAGAAAGTAAGTGTGACCTGAGGATTTAGTAATTTCAATCTCATTCTACTAGAAATGCTGGCCTATGTGGAAGAGAATTATTTGGTACAAATGGAAGTGATTGCTCTGGATTAACAGGACATTTTTTGGTGTATATTGTCAATCAAAATAAACAGGGGCAAGGTGGTGAGGTAATATCTTTTATTGGACCAACTTCTGTTGGTGAAAGAGAAGAAGAGCTCAGTGTAGGCTTGAAAGCTTGCTTGTTTGTTTTTCATCAACAGAAGTTGGCTGGAAAAAAGATATTACCTCACCTCTCTAATATTCTTGGACCAACATGGCTACACCAACACTGCAATCAAAACAAAGGATTTTTAAAAATGAATGTGTAAAACAAAGGGTAGTGTATTGCAGTTCAGCTTTACATTCTTACAAATGACTTGCAAACTTACATAATTTAAAAAATGCAAACTAAAGGATGTGCTGAATGGCCACAAATCAGAAAATAATTGCACATTTGCCATCTTAAGGGCCTGATCTTGCAAACACTTCCTACGGGGCACAGTGATTACTGCTCAGGCCCTGTCTACACCAGGATTTTAGCACTGGTGTAGCCACACCATGGTAACCCCCTAGAATAGATAGAATTTACACTGCTGCAGTTTACCCTTGTTTGAAGGATCACATTCAAAATATCCAGACTTGCTGGAAAAACTGGTTCTGATTCTACTGGGGTGGACATGACCCTTTAGATTAAACTGAGTTCTATGTGTTTGCACTTTTATTCTGTGCATGGAAGGGCTATGGACAATCTTTAGATCAGGATCATAAACGTGAGTGAACTTTTTTTTTAACACAACCCTTGATTTTTAGAAGAAGACCATGGAGGACTGGAGATTTACTCCCCTTGATGCTCACTGTCATAGAAAGTGACTTTTGTGAGTGGAGAAGCTCACTTTAACCTGAGAGCTCTTGTGCTTTGCATGTACATATAGCTCCTGAATTTCAAATTTGAAAAGGCCATGACCATTTGTTTAAAAGTTCATAAATGCAACAGTTCTAGATACAACTGGACCAGTTAGGTATTCAACCAGATGTCCTCACATGCAAATAGGGGCATATAGAATCTAGGTGCATACCATTGTGGTAACTGCATATGCAAATTGGGTGCTCAGTTACACATGCTTTTTGCATGTAACCCTAAGCTTCTCTGGTGACAATAATAAAGCTCTTCAGTTCCCATGATACTTTTCATAAGAATAGAGGTTTGCCTGGATGCCTTTAGTCAACAGTGCATTCCCCCACATGTGCATCACACTTTAAAACCCCCCTTGCCTTTCCAAAGGTGCTGCATTTCAGTATGCTGTATGTAATGTGGTGACTTTTTGCTAAATATATTTTTGTTGCTGCATTTCTTTGCTTCTACATATATATTGGTGCATTAAAAATAGTGACCAAAGAGTTCATGATTAATAATGAAATATGAAAGGAAGAAATGTAGATGGTAAACCTGGGAATTCTAACCACCAACCACAGGGATAGTTTCACATTCTCATGTTTTGTGAGATTGCCAGACTCATCTCTCTAATGCACGTACAGTTTTGCACCTCTTATGCAGAGATTGTCTGCTATCTTTAGAAAAGTTTACGTTTTTTTTTTTTAACATATTGATTAATTCTCCTCGTTGATTTTGGAGGCATGGAAGATGGAGAGCCAAAAAATGTATTTTCTGTTTGTATTATGATAGTACTTAGGAGCTCTAGTTATGGACCAGGACCTCATTGTGCTAGGTGTTGTATAAACACAGCACAAAAAGATGGTCTCTGCTCCAAAGAGCTTGCAATCTAAGTACATTTATAGGCATTTCTGAGTTTTCTACATGCTTTTGTAGTAGTCGGACAGAGGAGGAGTGTTGAAGAGTTTCCTTTTTATGATCCTCTCAAAAAGAAGAGGCTGAGTTTGCAGTGCCAGAAACATATGCTGTTTCTGTCAAAGCTATGAGAGCATTCTAAATTTGCTTATACTGGTAAAAAAGGAAAGGCTCATGCTATTGGAGGAGACTTCTGTTTGCTTTCTTGTAGGAATATGGTGAATTGGCTGCAGGAAAAACACTTGACTTCATTATTCAACAAATTTCTTGGGCTATTGGTAGAGGTTTGTTACTTATGTAAGAGTCTGGTGTTTTTTTGTTTTGTTTTGCTGGTCTAAAGTGGTTAGTTAACAGAAGTAATCTGTGTCATTTTCACTTTGTTTGGCAGATGGTTTCTTTGACTCCCCTTCATTTCCCAGGAGTAACTCCAAAATGTATGGCGAGAAGGGACAGTTTCTCTGATCTTCCCCTCTCCACTGACACATGGTTGGTTTCTGGGGCATAGTTAGAGGGTTACAGACAAGCAAAGTTGCATCAGTTTAACTACAGGTGTATTTTAAAATCAGTTTAGTTAAACCAGTGCAGAAGGCCATGTGGCCACTCTTAAACTGATACAAACTTGGCTTGAAACAAACTTTAGCATATTTTAAGCATAGGTTTAAGTTAAACTGAAATAAGCCATTATAAATAAGTGTTTTGGCACTGATTTAAATATTTTTTAAACTGTTGTATGTTAAACCAGTGCAAATTCTGTGTGTAGACGAGGGATGGGTGTCCACCACCTTTCTTATTGCAGTCTTTCATTCAGCATGCACAGTAGTTCTTCCTCAGAAGTGACAGGAAACCAACTAAGATCCAGCTCTTTAAGTCATCACCATGATATTACTAGCAACCCCATAAAGGTATTAATATATGGGAACAACTGGCCCTGTGGATGAGGGGAAAGCAGTGGACGTGGTGTTCCTTGACTTTAGCAAAGCTCTTGATATGGTCTCCCACAATATTCTTGCCAGCAAGTTAAAGAAATATGGGCTGGATGAATGGACTATAAGGTGGATAGAAAGCTGGCTAGATCATTGGGCTCAACGGGTAGTGATCAATGGCTCCAAGTCTAGTTGGCAGCCAGTGTCAAGCAGAGTTCCCCAAGGGTCGGTCCTGGGGCCAGTTTTGTTCAATATCTTGATCAATGATCTGGAGGATGATGTGGATTGCACCCTCAGCAAGTTGCAGATGACACTAAATTGGGAGAAGTCATAGATATGCTGGACAGTAGGGATAGGATACAGAGGGACCTAGACAAATTAGAGGATTGGGCCAAAAGAAATCTGATGAGGTTCGACAAGGGCAGAGTCTTACACTTAGGACGGAAGAATCCCATGCTCCGCTACAGACTAGGGACCGAGTGGGTATGCAGCAGTTCTGCAGAAAAAGACCTAGGGGGTTACAGTGGATGAGAAGCTGGATATGTGTCAACAGTGCGCCCTTGTTGCCAAGAAGGCTAATGGCATTTTGCGCTTTATAAGTAGTAGCATTGCAAGCAGATCGAGGGATGTGATCATTTTCCTCTATTCAGCATTGGTGGGGGCCTCCTCTGGAGTAGTGTGTCCAGTTTTAGGCCCCACTTACAAGAAGGATGTGGAAAAATTGGAAAGAGTCCAGCAGAGGGCAACAATAATGATTAGGGAGCTGGAGAACATGATTTATGAGGAAAGGCTGAGGGAACTGGGATTATTTAGTCTGCAGAAGAGAAGAATGAAGGGGGATTTGTTAGCTGCTTTCAGCTACCTGAAGGGTTTCAAAGAGGATGGATCTAGACTGTTCTCAGTGGTACCAGATGACAGAACAAGGAGTAATGGTCTCAAGTTGCAGTGGGGGAGATTTAGGTTGGATATTAGGAAAAACTTTTTCACTAGAAGGGTGGTGAAGCACTGGAGTGGGTTACCTAGGGAGGTGGTGGAATCTCCTTTTTTAGAGATTTTTAAGGTCAGGTTTGAGAAAGCCCTGGTTGGGATGATTTAGTTGGTGATTGGTCCTGCTTTGACCTCCTGAGGTCCCTTCCAATCCTGATATTCTATGAACAAAGGAACAATAATGCTAATTGGTACAATTTGGAAAATCCTGAAGTTGTCTGGTGAGAATAAGAAAAAGTTAGAAGTTCCACGATTTTTGTATCTAATTTAATCCTCTGAATGCTGCTTTTTGTAGCTTTTGGATGATGCCTATGGAGTGGGAAAGTTTTTGTTCATTGCATTCTTAAGCTATAACAGAACATCTTTTCTATATATGGAGTTAAAAAGGATTAGCTTGATGTAAAAAAGAGGTCACATGTTAATAGGTCAAGTTGTGTGCCTTGACAACTTGGACTGCTGGCAGTTCACACTGAAGCACTAGTTGTTAAGATTCAATAAAATCCTACTTAGGTTTAAATTTCGTAAGAGCTGTCTTACTGATGTTGGCTCCTTTGCAATTACCAGGTAGTGCAATAGGAGAAGTTCTACCCTTACGTGCATTAGTTAAAATCTTGATTCATTTTGTACTATAGACAGCTGTATAGATGCCTTTGTGATTATGAAAGCACCTTATTTAAGTACTTAGAAGTTCAACTGACTTATCACGCTGTTACGTTGACAGTTAATGAAATCTGTCTTTCTGTATGGATCAATTTAAAATGCAGTCAATGCAATAAAAGTTTTGTTGGTATTTAAAGAAAACTCCAGCAACACAGGTACATATCTTTCTTTAGCAAATTGAGAATTTAAACTAATTTTAGTTACAGTAACAAACTAATATTATGCAACAACAGACAAATGTCAATATATTTTAGGGTTTTGTCTCTGCATTTGTGTAAATAACAGAAACTACTAGGAGACTGGAGGCAGGAGTTCATCTATTTCTTTGTTACATTCTTGATGCTAGTGTGATAACCAAGCCCTGTCTGTCTCTCTCTCGTTCTGTGAGCCAGGCTTCTTTAAAGTAGTATTTTCATTATTGGATACCTATTATTGAGTATGCCCATTACAAAATAACTGCTTTTGCACATTTATTGATGATTTACACTGGTGCCAGACATAGCATAAAAAAGTCTGATTTTAAATTAGAGTTGATATGCTATGTTTGTAGTTATTAATGGTCACCTTGCATAACGTGTTTCATTCTTCACCCCCAGCACATCAGACTTTGTATCAGGATGTTTGCTTACCCTTCTTTACTTAATTTCATAAGTGGGGGAGGGAGGGCGGGAAGTACTGGGTAGGAGAGGGTTTTGAAAACCAAGCATAGCTCCTGTGAGACGTGACACACTGGGTCTTAAAGAGCCTATGTTTTCAGTTCTGTGGGAAAGCTAAATGGTGCAGTGATGTATTAAAGAACTAAATACGAGATTGGCATGATTTACTGGACAAACTAGTACATTTCACAACCTGTAATGAGCGCAGGAAAATAAAGTGAGATTATCTAAGCTATAAACATATAAAAAGATGAAGAATAAAATGAATCTGGAAATTCAGAAAAGGTAACTTTAGACGTGCAGAACTTGGTTAAATCAGCTAATCAGGCTTGGGCTGAGGTCATCCTTTTTCATTAGAACAAATATGAAACTGAAGGTACTGTGTTGGTTACTTAGGAGTTATAAGCAAAATCTTCCTGGATGGTATAATTAGTGATTTTAGTGTTCCCATCTTCTTGCTACACATATGCATGTGAAAGTAACATTGAGCTTTGAAGAGTATTTCAAAGCTCTGAAATGTCATGGCATTTAAATCTGTCTTGTTCAAATTCCTTTTCAAGACCCACTTCTATCATGATGGCTATAAGACATTATCTAACTAACAATGAAGTAGAAGGTCAGTTTGAGAAAGAGCTCGGATGTTATCTCTCTTCCCCTGCCCCAAATCTTCATTTGTTGTTTGTCATCTTAGATTCTGAGTTCTTTTAGAGGGGTTTGTCTTTCACTATTCTTTTGACAGGTTTCAAAGTAGCAGCCGTGTTAGTCTGTATTCGCAAAAAGAAAAGGAGTACTTGTGGCACCTTAGACTAACAAATTTATTTGAGCATAAGCTTTCGTGAGTTACAGCTCACTTCATCGGATGCATTCAGGAGCTGAAGCTCATGAAAGCTTATGCTCAAATAAATTTGTTAGTCTCTAAGGTGCCATAAGTACTCCTTTTGTTTGTACTATTCTTTGGATAGTGCCATTTCTGCCTGTCGTAGGTACTGTTGCTATATAGATAATAAAGAAAATTACAGCTCATGCAGTGTATTAAAAAGGTTTGTTTCTCACTTCTCTGTGCTTTACTTTCCAATATTTTCCTCATTCAGTTATTTGATCGCTTAGTTATTTTGCCTAAGGTTACAGCCCTTTTACTGTTAACCACTCCTCTCTTCTACCCATAAGCCTAGAGCTGGATTTTGCAGAAAAGGATATTGCAGAATTAGAGAGCTTCAGAGAAGGGCAACAAGAAATGATCAGGGGCATGGACAAAAGAGATTGAAAAGACTGTAATTGTTTACTCTAGAAAGCCGACTAATGAGAGGAGACATGATAAAAGTATATTAAAATGAATGATTTAAAGAAGGTAGATCAGGAACTTCCATTCTCCCTGTTTCATTATATCAGAACAAGGAGACATTCAATTAAATTAAAAGGTAGCTAATTCAAAATTGATAAAAGGAAATGCATATTTTGGCTTGCTACGGAAATCATTGAGGCCAAGAACTTCAAGATTCACTTATATGAGGCCAAGATTCACATATATGGATAGAAAGAATATCCAGGTTTGTTTTCAAGATAAAAATGTTGGAAGAGATATTAAACCCTGAAAGCATGAGGTTTAAGCCAACCTGTAACTATTAAGAGAACAGGATGAGACCTAATGTCTTGGATAGACTTCCCACATTTACTTACCGCAGGGTTCTTGTACCTTCCTATGATGCATTTGATACTGACCCCTATTAGAGATAAGATACTGAACTAGATGGATCTCAGATCTGATCCAGTTTGGCTATTCCTGTGTTTCTTAACTGGGTATTCTGAGATGTGACCTGGGGAAGTCCTGCTCCCCAGACTAGTGCACAGCCTGAAACACCTACCCAAGCAGATGCAGTGAAGCAGAAACTGAAATGGTGCTAGAATGTGAGCTGGACAATTGTATGGGTATGCCAACCCCTGAGACTGCCAGCCAATTGGATCACTAGTTAGTGTCTCAGTGGTCCCATTGCTTTCAACCTATTGTTGCTAAAGCATCCTTGCCTCATTGCAAAGTGGAAATGGTATAGTCCTTCTGAGAGTAGAGAAGGTAGTTCTTTACTCATTTTTGTCCCAGTTCTGCTCCCACTGAAGTCAGCAAAGTTCTGTCATTGACTTCCATGTGCACAGTACTGAACCACTTGCCAACGAGAGGAATCATCTTTATATTCACATGCCCATATTTAGCAAAATAATTGTAACACAAAACTGCAATTTTGGAAAACTAATGCAGAAAATGTTATAGCACCACCACTGGAAATGTAGTCACTTGTAGTAGCAGGAATTCTAGAACTCTTTGTACATGTTCATAGGTACTCCCTGTCTCTGCAAATTTTTAGCAAATATTCAACAGCATCAAAAAAGGTGGCACCACCTTTCCTAGTAGTTTGTTTTGTTCTTTTTATGGATGCTAATTAAAATACAAAGCAGACACATGCCATTTCACTCGTAAGGCATAGCGTGCGCTCTCCTGTTCATAGCTGATCCCTAGCTGCCTGTTGAGGGAAACATTCAGCTACAGCCCTTTATAATAACACACTTATAAACACTTTTCATCTTCATAGACCTTTATAAATACTGAGAGCAGATTTTCTGTGGAGGTACAAGAAACTGTGGATAGTGTTTGGAGTGCACTCTGTTAACTGACCTTCCTTGCCAGCCCCAGGACCCAGCTGTGAGTCCCCAGGTACAGATGGCTGAAAGGAAGCATGCTTACTAGGAAAAGAGGTCCCAGTTGGACTTAGGCACTAGCTACATGCCGACATTGGGGGTCGGTACAGTTTATGGAAGAAGGTTATAAGTTCAAGTCTTCATTGGAATAACATCCTCCTCTCTAGACTCATCCAACACTATTATATACCTAATTCTTGTTTGGTCCCAGTAGTGCTCCCCTCCCAATATTTGATCCCTTGCTCCCAACCACAATCAGTATGAGCCCCACAAAATCTGGCCACGTGATCAGACCTGGTTTTCCCTTCGTCCCTCAGAATTGCATCTGCCTCCCCCACCCGCCCTCCCGATCATTGTCACAGTAGTCCTCCTACAGAAATTTTGGTTTCTTCTTTCTTCCAAATTCCAGCCTTCTGCAGTCTGTCTTTCTCCAGAAGACAATGAAAAAGTGTTGTCCACACATCATAGTGCTTTCAGACTCTCTGCTTACTTTTTTTCCCACTCCATGAGATAGCAGCATGCAAAAAAAAACCCCACAAAACAACCCTGTCCCTTCTCTCCTGACTGAGGTTCCTCGTCTCTGTATATGGATCCTGGCCCAGAGAAACATTTAGCTCCAAATTCATTAACCAGCTCCCAACCTTTTGGAAGGAAGAGTATCATTATGCCCATGTTGCAGACAGAGGAACTGAGACACAGAGAAAGGTGAAGTAATTTGTATTCACAAGCAAGGAGTCGGTGCCAGAACTGGGACTCAAGTATCAGTGGGTAGCCGTGTTAGTCTGTATCCGCAAAAACAAGAAGTCCGGTGGCACCTTAAAGACTAACAGATTTATTTGAGCATAAGCTTTTGTGGGTTAAAAACCCCACTTCACATGCATGGAGTGAAAATTACAGATGCAGACATAAATATACTGGCACATGAAGAGAAGGGAGTTACCTCACAAGTGGAGAACCAGAGTTGACAGTGCCAATTTGAGCAGGGTGGATGTAGTCCACTCCCAACGATAGATGAGGAGGTGTCAATTCGAGGAGAGGCAAAACTGCTATTGTAATGAGCCAGCCACTCCCAGTCCCTAATCAAGACCAAATTAATGGTGTTAAATTTGCAAATGAATTTTAGTTCTGCTGTTTCTCTTTGAAGTCTGTTTCTGAAGTGTGGTTTGTTTGTTTTGTTTGTTTTTTTGTTCAAGTATAGCTACTTTCAAATCTGTTATAGAATGGCCAGGAAGGTTGAAGTGTTCTCCTACTGGCTTTTGTATGTTACCATTCCTGATGTCCGATTTGTGTCCATTTATTCTTTTACGTAGGGACTCTCTGGTTTTGGCCAATGTACGTGGCAGAGGGGCATTGCTGGCACGTGATGGCATATATAACATTAGTAGACATGCAGGTGAATGAGCCTCTGATGGTGTGGCTGATGTGGTTGGGTCCTCTGATGGTCTCGATAGAGTAGATATGGAGACAGAGTAGTTAACGAGTAGTTGCTACAGGGATTGGTTCCAGGGTTAGTGTTTCTGTGGTGTGATATGTAGTTGCTGGTGAGTATTTGCTTCAGGTAGGGGGGCTGTCTGTAAGCAAGGACTGGCCTGCCTCTGAAGGTCTGGGAGAGTGACGGATTGTTTTCCAGGATAGGTTGTAGATCATTGATGTGCTGGAGAGGTTTTAGTTGGGGGCTGTTCGTGATGGCCAGTGGTGTTCTGTTTTCCTTGTTGGGCCTGTTCTGTAGTAAGTGATTTCTGGGTATCTGTCTCACTCTGTCAATCTGTTTCCTCACTTCCCGGGTGGGTATTGTCGTTTTAAGAGTGCTTGGTAAAGATCTTGTAAGTGTTTGCCTCTGCCTGAGGGATTGGAGCAAATTTGGTTGTATCTTAGGGCTTGGCTGTAGACAATGGATCGTGTTGTGTCCTGGATGGAAGCTGGAGGCATGTACATAAGTATAGTGGTCAGTAGGTTACCGTATAAGGTGATGTTTATGTGACCATCACTTATTTGCACTGTAGTGTCCCAGGAAGTGGATCTCTTGTGTGGACTGGTCCAGGCTGAGGTTGATGGTGGGATGGAAATTGTTGAAATTCAGGTGGAATTCTTCAAGGGCCTCCTTCTCGTGGCTTGAATAGGGACTGGGAGTGGCTGGCTCATTACAATAGCAGCTTTGCCTCTCCTGGAATTGACACTTCCTCATCTATGATTGGAAGTGGAATACATCCACCCTGATAGAATTGGCCCTGTCAACACTGGTTCTCCATTTGTGAGGTAACTCCCTTTTCTTCATGCAGACAAATATACTGGCACATCTGTAATTTTCACTCCATGCATCTGAAGTGTGGGTTTTACCCATGAAACCTTATGCTCAAATAAATCTGTTAGTCTTTAAGGTGCCACCAGAACTGGGACTAAAACTCACTGACTTCCAGTCCAGTCTCGCCTAATCTAATCTCAAGGGTTTTTTCCCCCAATTTTAAATTTACGCTTACATTGCAGAGGAACTGAAAAAGATTAATTTTCCATTTTGTTTTCTAAATTGAGTTCTTTGTTACCTATCTCTGAAACGTATTCATTATTATTTCTCAGGATTTTGAATAAAATCTGATTATTTCTTTTCAGTCCTTCATTTTTTAGATAATTTGTACCAAAGATCTCTTAGGACTAAGTTTACTCTCTGAACTTTATGGCCAGCATGCGTACATATGAAAACAAGTAGAGTCAGTGGCTGAATGCAGCTATTGGCAGTAAGTCTAGAATGCTTTTGAAATTCCATAGGCTGCCTCTATGGTGAAGTAAATACTATGACCCATTATCAAGGAGGTAATAGAAGAAACAAAGAGAGCCATTTAGGTGCATATTTACCCAGGTTTATAGCAGGCAAGCACCATGAGTCTGTCTCTGTTTAGATATTTCCTGCATCACGAGAACCTGGGGCAGAGAGGAGAAATGATCTATTAACTTAGTTAACCCAAGCTGAAATCAGATTACTAATAGAAAGGAATTGTTTACTATATGGTTTTAATGTTTAGATCATAAAAATAAACATTCAACATTCTGTACTTTCACATAATGTCCTGCATTTTCAGTTTCTTCTAATGCAGTGGTTCTCAAACCATGGGTTGGGACCCCAAAGTGGGTCACGACCCTGTTTTAATGGGGTCGCCAGGGCTGGCGTTAGACTTGCTTGGGTCCGGGCTGAAGCTGAAGCCTGAGCCCCACTGCCTGGGGCTGAAGCTGAAGCCCAAAGGCTTCAGCCTTGAGAGATGGGGCTCGGGTTACAGGCTCCCCCCCTCCTCGTCTGGTGCTTAAACCCTTCGGCTTTGGCTTAGCCCTCTCCCGCTCCCAGGTGGTGGGTCTTGGGTGGGCTCAGACTTCGGACCCCCCTTGTGGGGTCATGTAGTAATATTTGTTGTCAGCAGGGGGGACACGGTGCAATGAAGTTTGAGAGCCCCTTTTCTAATGATTCTCAAAGTTTAGCTCATAGTTGCACGATTGGTGAGACTGTCTGTGATGCCTTAATATGGAAGGTTGATGTTTTATTGATAAACACCAGTTTTAAATTGGATTTGTTTTGTTTGCTTTTTAAAAGGGGCTATTAAAATGTTTTACTTGTGAAAAATATTTGACATTCATATAAGCCCACATTTTCAAACTTTGCTGCCTAAAATCAGGTTTCTTAGTCTGTATTTAGACATCTAATTAGATGTGGCTTGATTTTTTTCAGAGGTGGGTTCATGCTAAGGCCTGAAAAATTGCATGCACACTGCAGATATGAAATATCCCAGTTTGTATATTCAAATATGCATTATCTCATTAAAATAACAAACCCAAATTGTGTGTGTGTGTGTGTGTGTGTGTGTATATATGTGTAGTATATATATATATATATACATATATGTGTGTATATGTATATATGTATCACAAAACCACATTGCTGTTTGTTATATCATTCCAATGATATTCCACCTCCCTCTCTGACTTTCAGCATTTTGTATGTCATTTCACCCCTACGTCTTTTTTACACATAATTTCAGAGTGGGAGGTAGAGAAAGGAAGAAGTTGCTGATGATAATTTAACTTTAGATTAGACTGGTATGCTATGAAAGAGGCTGAAGGGAGGAGGGAGAATGGATGGTGCAGAGCTTAAAAGGGTTGTGATGGGGCTGTGAGGGGTAGAATGTAGTGGAAGAGGCTGGGGCTGGGAGACAGAATTAGAGGGGATAGGTAGGAGTTGAGACTGAGTGACTGTGGAATAGGATGGGGAGGAATGGAAAAGGTGAGACCAGGTGAAATTATAAATTTAATGTCAGCCTCAAGTGAATTTGTGATGTTGGGATCTTTACCATATGATATGTATAGGGCTCCTCCAGCATCAAATTTTAGTCAATGAACAATCTCTCTAAAAAAGGCCCTGAGGTGAGAGAGAAAATATTTAGGGGCAAATTTTCAAATAGGCCTCAGAAATTGCATTCAGGTATGTTGTGTGTATGCAAGTTAAGTAATTTAATTTAAAAATCTGCGTGCTCAGATAGTTGTGTGTGCAAAATCTGCCACTTAAGTCTTAGCACAAAACTTGAATCCATATTTACTTGGATAATGTAGAAGAAACTGTTCTTCATAAGGATATTAAATATTAAAATTTGTCTTTTTAGGTGAAAAAGAATGGATTGTCTCTGACGATCAGTCAGGAGGAAAGAAAGAGGCAAGAGGTATTCTTTAAGTAATTTTTTTTAATTGTTGATTATTAGTAATATATAGCATGCCCGATTTGATATTTTGTGCACTTTCTTTATGTACCTGTCCATAAGGGGGACAACTTTAGTACATCCTAGTTCCATTCTCTGCTGCCCTATAAAATGGGCTGGATTTCTCCCTCACTGTGTCTCCTTTGCCTGCACCAAGGGACAGTAAAAACAACTGGAACCTCCTAGCATGTGAGTTTCCAGCTTGGTTAGCTGGGATGACCCCCTGTGCGCTCTTGGTAGAGGTGTGGTTGAGGCAGGCTGTACTCCAGTGAACTCTAGCTGATGGATGGCTCCTTAGAGGTCATAGCCAGTCAGCCCCTCTGCACTATGCTGGGACAAGCATGGAACCAGCTCCAGGATCAGAGCTGCAGCTAGTGCCTTGTGTGATATCCCTTCCACCCTCAAGCAGAGAATATAGGCCATTATCTCTAGATTGTGTATGCAAGACTTATAACAGTTTCCTTCTCTGCAACTCCCCCATCCTCTTGGATTTCTTGTCTGCTCTCTGGAGGATTTTGATGTATTTCATTATTTATGGATGAGGAGAATCCCAAGAGAGTGACCTGTCCCTGAACAAACAGGGGTTCTCCTTCTGCCTGTTATCTTAGTGGACACTTGTGCTACACCCTCTGTCCTGTTTCACTTTTGGGCCTGGGAGAGGGGCCTCCTTTTCATCCCTTTGAATTCCTCAGGAGCCATTGCTCCAGCTTTTGAAGTCAGATCTACATATACTTGCCTCAGAGAGCAATTCCTTTATCCTTTCAGGATTAGAGCCTTTAGATTTAGCCAAAATATGTCTTGCAAGCCTCAGGTTTTTGTGTTTTTAGTGCTAGTGTTTCAGCACAGGCAGCTTTTAACAGGAATCGAAAAGAAGTAATCATAGGATGCAGCTATGCCTGTCGTTGGTGGTTGTACACCATTCTCATTGTGTGTATAGTTTAAACTTAAAAGCCTATTTGTTAGCTAAATTTCTGTAACACACCATCAATATGGAAACTTGGAAAAATTTGTTTGCTACTGTTGGGTGGGGTTCAAGAGGAACAAGATTTTAAATTGAGGCACCACCTTTAACTGTGGTTTTAATATGTTAAGTCGTTGTGTGTATATTGTGTCCAAAGGAATACTTCTATAATTGATGCTCTAAATAGTAATACTTTGTTAATACATTCACTTCCCTTGAAACTATCAAGTTCTAATCTTGAATTCATGTACTTCTGCAACAGTAAGCAAAACTGCTCTTCCACCAGTCTGCTAATATTTTCATGAAGCACTCATTAGCTATTGCGATACAGACAACTGCTCATGCTGATGTAATGCAAATGAAGTCTTTCAGACTCTTCCATAGAAGTCTCCTAAGTTGACTATAAAGTAGTAATTGGTAAATATGATCTCAAGTTTTCTCTCTATTCTGTTTACTGTTATTACTGTATATGTGAGCCTAAGATTATCTTGATTTGTTCGGTCATGCTAAGTGTTTTGTGTATAAAGTGGTATTATACTAAAACTTTGTTGCACTTGGCAGTCATCGCATAGCAGATATTAAAAGCAAATGGGCTTTAGTTCTGAATTTCAAACACACTAGCATGGCCTTTCAGTTCTCAAACTGAAGAAGTCAATGAGGGCTCTCATAAAAATCAGAAACAAAGAAGCTCCTCAATAATACAGTGAAGGGAAGGCTCATGTGTTCCTTATGTACAAAAATGCATAGATCAGAACAAATTAGTCATGGAACACTGCAGCTCTCTTTAGGCAAATCCTTTCCTGGTGAGTGCAGCTGGAGGAAACGCAATGTAGCCAGGGTGAAGTTAGAAATACGTGTGGTGAGCAAAGGAAAATGACCAGAATGCTGTGTTCAGACACCCTTTCCCCCTACATCAGCCATATAAGTATAGCTGACCAGGCAGCTTTGTTGCCTTAGTCCAGCTAGCATCTGGCTATATTCTGTAGACCTCTGGGGCCGAGGGGAGTACATCAGGCTGGAATATGTTTTAAGTGTCATTAACTTTATACATCTCCTTATACTAAGACAATGCACTTTCACAAGGACCATGCTGTTAATGCAGCAGTTATATGGCTCCTGATATGTTCCTGGTCACGCCCCCTTTTTTGTTTAGAGTCTGCTGGCTATACAGGTATCTTGTGGAGGGAACTGATGAGGGGCTAGCAGTGGGGAGGGAACATCCCACCTACTCACTTTCTGACATCTCTGGCATCCCTACAGTTTTTTCCCTTGGAGTTGGCTCCTTCTCTTTGCACAGCAAAGGCTTAAAAAAGTGTAACGAGTGCCTCCTGCTGCTACATGCAATACTACAGGCCTTCCTGCTCCTGGCAGCCCCTATAGGTTGTCAACCTTGTTTGGTGGGTGTTCAAAGGCTCTGCCCTCCAGCTGGGTCTCGCAGTCCAAACAAACTTCTTCTGGGGTAGCGAGTCCAACAAAAATAGTCCCATCTTCCGTCACCGGGGCCCTTTAAATCCAGCCTTTCGCTCTGGCTTCTAAATGCACCTGGTCCCTGCTTTGTCTTGGCCAGCGGGGGAACCCAAGCCCATCCACTATTCTGGGTCCCAACCCAGGTCCCTATAAGAGAAGCCACGTACGTTTTCCTTGAATTAGTTGCTGCTACTTTGGGCCTTTTCCCCCACAGCCCCTTTATCTTCACCCCCACCTCAGGGTTAAAGTTTCTCAGGCCCTCTCTTTTCCATTTTAAGCAAATGCAGGTGGTTCACGCTCCTGTGGCCAGAGAAGAGCTCCCAGCCAGGACCTGACCTACTAGGGTATGTCTACACTACAAAATTAGGTCGAATCTATAGCAAGTCGATTTTTTAGAAATTGTTTTATATAGTCGATTGTGTGTGTGCCCCACATAAAATACTGTCAGTGCATTAAACTCAGGCGGAGTGCTTCCACAGTACCGAGGCTAGCGTTGACTTCCGGAGCATGCGCTGTGGGTAGCTATCCCACAGTTCCTGCAGTCTCCACTTCCCATTGGAATTCTGGGTTGAGAACCCAATGCCTACTGGGGCAAAAACATTGTCGGGGGTGGTTCTGGGTGCATGTCGTCAGGCCCTCCCTCACTCTGTGAAGGCAATGCAGACAATCATTTTGTGCCTTTTTTCCTGAGTTACCTGTGCAGATGTCATACCACAGCAAGCATGGAGCCCGCTCAGCTCACTGTATGCCTCGTAGGTGCTGACAGACGTGGTATTGCATTGCTACACAGCAGCAGCTCTTTGCCTTTTGGCAGCAGATGGTGCAATAGGCCTGATAACCATTGTCATCATGTCAAAGGTGCTCTTGGCTGCCTCGGTAAGATTGGTCAGGAGCGCCTGGGCAGACATGGGCGCAGGGACTAAAATAGGAGTGACTTGACCAGGTCATTCTCTTTAGTCCTGCCGGCAGTCCTATTGAACCATCTTCTGCCGAGCAGCCAGGAGATGAGGATGGCTAGCAGTCCTACTGCACCGTCTACTGCCAACCAAAGATCTAAAAGATAGATGGAGTGGATCAAAACAAGCAATAGACCAAATTTATTTTGTATTCATTTGCTCTCCCCCCCCTGAAATCAATGGCCGACAATCATTTCGGTGAGGTCTGTCGGGGCACCTTGAAAAGTTTAATGGCGATTCAGTCCTGCCCGGAATACCAGGGGGAGGGATAGCTCATTGAGCATTGGCCTGCTAAACCCAGGGTTTTAATTCAATCTTTGAGGGTGCCATTCTGTGTGACAGTTGTTCTTGTTTCTCCTTGATGTAAAGCCACCCCTTTCTTGATTTTTAATTCCTTGTAAACCATGTTGTCAGTCACCCCTCCCTCTGTCAGAGCAACGGCAGACAATCGTTCCGTGCCTTTTTTCCGTGCAGATGCCATACCACGGCAAGCATGGAGCCCGCTCGGATCACTTTGGCAATTAGGAGCACATTAAACACCATGCGCGTTATCCAGCAGTATATGCAGCACCAGAACCTGGCAAAGCAAAACCGGGCCAGTAGGCAACGTCGGCGCAGTGACAAGACGGATGAGGATATGGACATAGACTTCTCTCAAGGCATGGGCTCTGGCAGTGTGGGCATCATGGTGCTAATGGGGCAGGTTCATGCCATGGACGCCGATTCTGGGCCGGGAAATAAGCGCAGACTGGTGGGCACTGCATAGTGTTGCAGGTCTGGACGATTCCCAGTGGCTGCAAAACTTTCACATGCATAAGGGCACTTTCATGGAACTTCGTGACTTGCTTTCCCCCTGCCCTAAGGCGCCAGAATAACAAGATGAGAGCAGCCCTCATAGTTGAGAAGCGAGTGGCAGTAGCCCTGTGGAAGCTTGCAATGCCAGACAGCTACCGATCAGTTGGGAATCAATTTGGAGTGGGCAATCTACTGTGGGGGCTGCTGTGATGCAAGTAGCCAACGGAATCAAAAATCTGCTGATATCAAGGGTAGTGACCCTGGGAAATGTGCAGGTCCTAGTGGATGGCTTAGGGAATCCCATTGCAGCAAACTGTGGTGGGACCATAGACGGAACCCATATCCGTATCTTGGCAATGGAGCACCAAGCCAGTGAGTACATAAACCGCAAGGGGTACTTTTCAATAGTGCCGCAAGCATTGGTGGGTCACAAGGGACGTTCATCACCAATATCAGCATGGGATGGCCGGGAAAGGAACATGAACGCTCGCATCTTCAGGAACTCTGGTCTGTTCAAAAGCTGCAGGAAGGGACTTTCTTCCAGACCAGAAAATAACCGTTGGGGGATGTTGAAATGCCTATAGTTATCCTTGGGACCCGCCTCCCCCTTTATGCCAGGGCTCAGGAGCCATACAGAGGCAGGCTGGACAGTAGTCGGAGCTGTTCAACTACAGGCTGAGCAAGTGCAGAATGGTGGTAGCATGTGCATTTGGATGTTTGTAAATTGCACCAGCGCACTTTTAGACTTGACTTAGATCTCGGCAAAACCAATATTCCCATTTGTGTTACTGCTTGCTGTGCGCTCCACAATATCTGTGAGAGGTAAGGGGAAGACGTTATGGTGGGGTGAGAGGTTGAGGCAAATCGCCTGGCTGCGTGGTTACCACACCCAGACACCAGAGCAGTTAGAGCCCAGGAGGGGTGCGGTGCGCATCTGAGAAGCTTTGAAACCAGTTTCGTAACTGGCCAGGCTAACGGTGTGAAAAATTCGGTTTCTCCCTTGAACTCCTCTTTCCTGCCCCCCCCCATGCACTCTACGTCCATGTAAGCTAACCACTCTCCCCTCCGCCTGCGAACACCACTTGCAGAGGTAATAATTGTTGCTTCACGTTCATGCATTCTTTACTAATTTCAGCACACAAATAGGGAGATACTGCCAAGGTAGCACCGTGGAGGGGTGGTGGAGGAGGGAAGACAAGGCCACACAGCACTTTAAAACTTATTGAATGCCAGCCTTCTGTTGTTTGGGCAATCCTCTGTAGTGGAGGGCTGGGTAGCCGGAGGCTCCCCACCACGTTCTCGGGCGTCTGTTGAGGAGGCTAGGGAACTTGGGGAGGAGGGCGGTTGGTGTCGCAGGGGCTGTAGCGTGGTCTGTGCTCCTGCCTTTCCGGCAGCTCAACCATACACTGAGCATATTAGTTTGATCCTCCAGCAGCCGGATCATTGATTCACACCCGCCACCTGTCAGCTTGCAGCCTTCTCCTCAGCCCGCCACTTATGCTCTTCAACTCTCCTCCCAGTCATTTTGTGATGTCCTGCACTCTGACAGTCCTACCTCCACACATTGGTCTGTGCTTCATCAGTGTGGAGGACAGCATGAGCTTAGAACATGTCATCGTGAGGTGCATTTTTTTTCCCACCTTCTAATCGTCGCTAACCGCTGGAAGGAGAAGATCCTCTGATCCTTGAAACACATGCAGCGGTGAAGAAAAAAAAAGGGACAGTGGGATTTAAAAAGACCCATTTTATAGAACGATGGGTACACTCTTTCATGGTAAACCTTGCTGTTAATATTACATACATAGCACATCTGCTTTCGTTACAAGGTCACATTTTCCCTCCCCCCAAGGTGTGGCTAGCCCCTCCTCATGGCTAACAGCAGGGAACATTTCTGTTCAGCCACAGGCAAACAGCCCAGAAGGAATGGGCACCTCTGAATGTCCCCTTAAGAAAAGCACCCTATTTCAACCAGCGTAACCATGAATATATCACTCTCCTGAGGATAACGCAGAGAGATAAAGAATGGATGTTTGAACTCCAGCAAACATACGCTGCAATGCTTTGTTCTGCAATGGTTCCCGACTACGTGCTACTGGCCTGGCATAGTAAAGTGTCCTACAATGGTGGACGGAATAAGGCTGCCCTCCCCAGAAACCTTTTGCAAAGGCTTTGAGAGTACATCCAGGAGAGCTTTATGGAGATGTTCCTGGAGGATTTCCGCTCCATTCCCAGACACATTAACAGACTTTTCCAGTAGCTGTACTGGTTGCGATTGCCAGAGCAAATTAATCATTAAACATGCTTGCTTTTAAACCTATTTAAGAAGGTACACTCACCAGAGGTCCCTTCTCTGCTTGGTGGGTCCAGGGGGGAGGGGGTACTGGCTCTAGGTCCAGGGTGAGAAACAGTTCCTGGCTGTCGGGGAAAACCAGTTTCTCTGCTTGCTTGCTGAGAGCGATCTACAACATCATCTTCCTTGTCCCCAAAACCTGCTTCCGTGTTGACTCCCTCTCCATTGAGAGTCAAACAAAACTGTTGGGGTAGTGGTGGCTGAACCCCCTAAAATGGCATGCAGTTCATCATAGAAGCGGCATGTTTGGAGCTCTGATCTGGAGCTGCCGTTTGCCTCTCTGGTTTTCTGGTAGGCTTACCTCAGCTCCTTAAGTTTCACGCGGCACTGCTTTGGGTCCCTGTTATGGTATTTGTCCTTCATGCTCTGGGAGATTTTTCACAAATGTTTTGGCATTTTGAAAACTGGAATGGATCTCACGGATTCCTCTCCCAATACAGTGATCAGATCCTGTTCCTCCCATTTGGTCCATGCTGGAGCTCTTTTGTGATTCTGGGACTCCATCATGGTCACCTCTGCTGATGAGCTCTGCACTTACCTGCAGCTTGCCATGCTGGCCAAACAGGAAATGAGATTAAAAGTTCGCGGGCCTTTTCCTGTCTACCTGGCCAGTGCATCTGAGTTGAGAGTGTTGTCCAGAGCGGTCACAATGGAGCACTCTGGGATAGCTCTCAGAGGCCAATACCATCGAATTGCATCCACGCTACCCCAAATTTGATCCGGCAAGGCCTATTTCAGCACTAATCCCCTTGTCGGGGTGGAGTAAAGAAATCGATTTTAAGAGTCCTTTAAGTTTAAAAAAAAAAAAAAAAAAAAAAGGGGGGGGGGTTCATCATGTGGACGGGTGCAGGGTTAAATTGATTTAACGCTGCTAAATTCAACCTCAACAGTGTATAGCAGTGCTAAGACTCCTTTTTATCTGAGCCCGCTGGGATAAAGCAGCAATTGGCTTTTCCCTGCAGCCTTTCTAGGCAGGCCTGGAGGAGCCACCTTTGCCGCTCCTCTCCTGGGGTGGGGTATAGTAGGACCATGGGGCTTTCCGCAGAGGGCCATGAAGAGCCCTAGTACACCAATCACAGAAGGAATACGTTTTTGTGGATTTGACTTAAAGCTGGAGTTTTTAACCTATCCAATACCTGTTACTTGTTTCCAATTTTAAAATCCCAGTTCTTTGAAGGAGAATTTTTTTTAGAAGCAAATGAAGAATTTTGAATAAAAAACCTGGGATCTGAAGGGATAATCATGAGCACCCATAAGCACTGAAGGGCATTCATTAACATGATTTACAGAAGAGTCCACTGTACTTGAGATGCTGATCAGTCCTTTCAGAAGCTGGAAAGGTCCAATGTGTTCAACATGTTTGTCAACATATGTGACTTCAGTTAGTAAAAATCCACCATCAGAACTTTCAGCATACAGTCAGCTTCTGAAGCAGATTCCCTTCAGTGTTTGAAGATGCCTTAGAGAAGCTAATTACAAATAGTTACTGAAATTCAATGTGAAGATATTTACAATATTTGTTATATTGGCAGCCAAATTCTTAGAACTCTCAAAGTGTCCTTACGTGTAAGATGGGTCAAAATTTTTAATTGGAATAACAAATGTCTGAGCCCAGTGGGACCCCCTGGTGCTATTTAAAAAGGAGTGTCCAACCTTCTGTAGTGATCAGCCAGTCTGTATATCAGCGAGATCCAGGAACCCCAGTTAGATTTTTCAAACGAAAAACTAAAGCAGGGAAGGGGAGGATATTACAACAAGTGGATACATTTCTACACTGACACAGTAAAAACCCTGGTTGAACTGCAGAGGTTTGGTCAAAGATCAGCTGTATCACCTAGGTGTTCTGTGTATGCCCGCCAGCTGAAGGAAGAATTGGAGGAAGGACCCTGCGATGATACTATAGTGGCATGGCTGACAGAGAGAGAAGCTGTGACAAATCTTTTTGTGAGAGGCTGTATGGTGTGCCAGAGGTCTACCCTTTCCTGCTCAGCTACCTGCTCCACCCTACTAGTTGTCTACTAGGTGAATCTTTGATTATCCAAGGTTTTGTGTGTTCCCATAGACTTTTGAGTAATCAAGGTTCCATTACACAAGAATGTTCCCTAGTAGATAACTTGAAAAGACATTAACTGATGTGTAGCAGCCTGCCTATGTTTAAATTTTCTGCCCAGAGTACTGGAGGGGGCAAATCTTTTAAGAGACATGTTAATGTGTGCAAAACTGGAAAGCTCTCAACTGGTTTGAGTTTAACACTTGGCTTAACATTCTTTGGATATGTCTACACTAAAATTTAAAAAACAAAACAAAAAAAACTCAGTTGGCCTGTATCAGCTCACTTGTACTCGAGCAACTTGGGCTGGAGCCCAGGCTCTGGGATCCATGTCTACACTAATATTGCAGCCCAAACCCGAGTCAGCTGACATGAGTCAGCCATGGATGTTTAATTGCAGTATAGACATACCCTTTGACTACGAGTCAGATTTGAAAAGGCTGCATTTTAGTTTTATTTATTTGCAGTACTCCACTTTACATCTAAAAGTAAATGTGACTACTTTTAAACTTGTATTGGAAAACTTAGTCTGGATGATAAATTCTTCTGTTGTAATTTATACCATACAACTCATCCAAAACAAACAGTTGATTGTAAGTCTGTTTTTCCTACCGTGCAGGCTATATTTGAAGTAATATCATCTGAACGTTCATACTTGCTGAGCTTGGAGATTCTGATCCGGATGTTTAAAAATTCCAAAGACCTGAGTTTAACAATGACCAAAACAGAAAAACACCATCTTTTCTCCAACATTGCTGATGTCTGTGAAGCGAGCAAAAAGTAAGTTTATTGTAAAAGGACAAAACCCTTTTTTATTTGCATGAAATTCTGAGAGTGGTTGTTACTAGCAGAAATAAATTACTATGTGCATTATATTTCATGACTTTAGCAGGAAGCATCTTTACTTGATTTTGTGGTGATAGCAAGAAAAAAAATTTTCATTAAAACCAAATGGTCTCCAACGACAAATACAAAAGGTTGACATTTTATGCTTTAAAGAGAGACTAATACATTCAGATGATAGATGGTCCCGTCATATTTTAAAATAGTAAAATACATTTGCAGCAGTTCAGAATAAGTAAAATACAATAACTAAAGCATAAAATTGTGATACTTCAATTACTTTTTTAATGATTGACCAGTAAATGAAGTTGTTGTTTAAAAACGATATATGTTTGAGAAGATGGATTCCGTAATAGGTGTTGAGTTATGGTATGTCACCAGTTAACAGATTTATTGTTGCCTTACTATAACTCTGCGCTGAGAGGAAAGATTAGCTACTAAATACATTAAAACTGAATGGAAATCATTGAGAAGGTGTCAAAACGGGGGTTAATCTTGAATATTTTAAAGGCACTAAACAAACAAACACATTGTTTTTTAAAAGGGAGAAAACTTTTGAAGTACTTAGAAATATGAAATAAGGAAAAGCATGAATATCATTAAGTCAAACCAAAACAGCAGAAAAATATTTCAATGATTCTTTTTCCGTGAATTGAAGAGGTGCTGCAGAAACTACTTCTGTGTTTTATCTTGCTTGTATTGTACACACACAAATGTCTATTTGGTTGGAGGAGGAGGAGGGAGGTTTGTTTGTTCATTCTTTAGTTCTTGGTCCAAATCTTGTGCTTATTAATCCCAGTCCTGCATGGAATGAAATGAAATCAGTACCAAATTAGTCCCTTTATGTTTTGAGGTTGCCAAGACGACTGATGACAAAACAGTGTACTATGCAGTTGGAAATGAATGCATAGTTTTTTTTCCCCCCCCCTCCATGAAATACATTTTTTTTTGCATTGTTTACATGATTTGGGGGCATGTAGTGTGCGTCATAATTTGAAAACCAGTATGCTACAGGTATAATGAAGCTAATTTACAACTCAAAATTAAATAATTACTTTTTCCTTTTGTAAAGGTCTGAAATCAAGTAGGTTCTTCTGAATAAAGTGTAGAATTTCTATCAGACTGTCTTCACTTTTATTTCTGTCCAAGCACCATATCCTCAAATCTAGTTTTCAACCAGACAAGTTTTTGGAGTTTTGACTTTTTACCAAACAGATGTCCAGCTATATTATAAATTTTTATATCCAGCTACAGGTTTTTTGGAAATGAACATTAAATGCAAATACTGGAGATCAGTTTTAAAATTTTTGTATTTACTTTTTCAATAAATTTGAAAGAAACAACAATACTAAAGAGCAAAGTACTGTGATAGAATGAACAGTACAAGAAGGAAAAACACATTCTGTGAGAAACTGCTTTTAAATAACAAACTCCCATTTAGGACCCAAACCATTAACTTCAGTGGAATACCTTTCAGGATTATGCCCTTAGTCGTTCATAGTAGAAGCTCAGAATTATAACTTTACAACTAATCATTGCCTGATATTATACTGATATGAAGTGATAAGAGAAAAATGACCTCTTTCTATCCCTGGAAGGTCATAGCATTTGAAGGGAATAGAATATTTTTGAATACTATTCCCACCTGCTGACCTTTGAGATTTGTTTCATATGGCTTCCCCACTGACTTCACTGACCTACTTGCAGTGTATAAAGTTAAGCACAAAGTTTGCAGAATCAGGGACTTAGGTTCTTCATTTGTGGAATATCAGATGTCATTTTCAGTTCTTTAAGTCTCTAACAGGAAATTTTTGCAGAGATAATCTGACCATATACTTCAAAAAAAAAAAAAAAAAAAGTTTTGTTGCAGACAATGTCATAAGTGTGCATGATGCATTACAGACAACTAAAATAATTCCAAGCCTCATGGAGTTTTTAATCTGAATTAGGATAGAAGGGATGACAGTAATGGAGAGTGAAGAAGGTGGAAAGAAAAGTTGTGGATTACAGTAATAAGTTATGGAATAACCATGTGTAATTGCATCTTAGTGCCATTTTTTTTCTTTAATACATTTAAAGATTTGGGATTCTGTCCAGAGTGAAGTTATCAATGGAAACGAGCATCAGATGGGGTAACCAAAAAAACTGATGGTAAAAAAATTTGACAACATCCAGAAGCCTATTTCCAATATTTTTTCAGGATTCAGACTTTTTCCGTCGGGTTAAATGGACTTTATTATTCAACAGCAGCAAATCTGGTTGCTACTTGCTTTAATTGAAAGAGATCCTGCTTCCTTTTGTGCTACTCTAGCAATCTTTGTCTGGAATAATGGCCCTTTAGGGGCTGGTGAAAGCCAGGCAATGGGCCTCTGGCTGGAGATGGTCAAGTGCATATGTCAGCTCTGGCACCACTCTCAAAATGTTCACAGTGTAGCTTATTGAAGATTGAGCCCTCTGCTTTCAAGCCGGAGGAACAATGTTTCATGACTATCCGCCCTAACTGCCATAGCTTGGATTTTACCATCTGAGAACTAACTTTTTAAAAATAGATATTAGAGAGCGACTCCTTTAGTAAAGCAGTCCCATGATTTAGATTGTATTTTCTTGATATGCAGCTTCTTAAGATTGTTGATCTTCTATCATCAGGGTCCTACCATAATATTTGCAGGACTCAGGCTGTATCTTGAATAGGCTGTTATAGTGAGAGATCTTTCATAGAATATCAGGGTTGGAAGGGATCTCAGGAGGTCATCTAGTCCAACCTTCTCAAAGCAGGACCAACCCCAATTTTTGCCCCAGATCCCTAAATGGCCCCCTCAAGGATTGAACTCACAACCCTGGGTTTAGCAGGCCAATGCTCAAGCCACTGAGCTAGTCCTCCCCCCTCTTTTTTAATCTTGTTAGCTTTTTCTAATGCTTTCCTCACTGCAGTACTTGCAAAATAAACAGCAGATAATTGTTTTGCTTTTGTGGCTGTAGTAACTAGATGAGAAAATGCTTGAATGGAGCTGGTCAGAAGTGTCTTGACAATTATTTAGATTAATAGAAAGTATTTACATACCAGCTTGTTCTTAATCAATTTGGGAAACTGACCTACAGTAGCTGGAGGGGAGGAGCATATAAATACGTCTAAACATGTTAGACCACTGCATCTCAAGGGTACAGTGGTCTGCACTAATTTAGTACAACTACAGGTGCCTTGTCTACATCCATTTCAAACTTCTTCCTGGATAGTTGAAGAATGTCTACTATTTTCAAGGAAGTATGCAAAAATGTATTGCTTAGCAATTCACTTTAAATTCAGGAGAACATGAAACACTGATTTAACACCACTCTAACTAGGCAGGTAGGGATAGATTCCCAGAAAGAGGGGGAAATTACAAGTAAGTTAATATACTTTAAAATTACCTGGTTTATCATTAAACAGTTTATAACCAAAAATTGGAAAATAAAAGCCATATCTAGTCTTTTAGGATTTTTCTAAACTAATCTTAATAAGAGTCTATTGAACTGTCCTAAATTCAGCAACAGTTTTTTGTCCAAGTACTGGCTCTTGCAAAGGCACTTCTTTAACTCAGTGAGTAACTGTTTACCCTTCTGTTGAATGTCATTGTGCAGCATTCCATTTTATGTGGTTCTTTTTCGTAAAGTGCATAGTCACTTTACTGTCTCTTGAACAGGGTCTGTGGTAGGTCATAGCACCTGTCTACAGAAAGCTGCATTGTGTTTGGAAAGGAACTTTCTTGAGTAGACAGTCAGAGAGGGCAAAGTGCCTAGATAAACAGAGCTCATATGCATAAGGATGTGTTTGCAAATCTTTAAATGGTTGCTAACATTGTTAAGTTAATCTGTTTTTTTTGCGCCAATCTGTTCAAACATCTTGTCTTTATATTAGACTTCAGTCATTTCTTGTACTCTAACATGGCCAACTTGATAACTTTTTCATGGTCTGTGTATGCGTATTGCCCCTACACTTGTAGTGTACATATGTAATTCTTCAATCAATTAATTTCTATTGGGTTGTATTACTATAGTTGTGCATTGTCACAGCCTGGTGAGTGGGTACTACACTGGCTGACAGGCCTGAATTGCTATGACCCAAATAAGTAAAAAATTAAAGCTTTTGCTATTTTTTTTTCTTCTCTCTTCCTGGTTTCTAATATGAAAGTGAACTTGGATGAAAGATTCACACAAAGGCCCCTATCACCTTGCAGTCTTTAATGTATTGATCCTCCCAACACCCATCTGAGGTAAGGATTAGTACACTGATTTTACAGATGGGAAGAGACACAAGCACTATGTGCCTTGCCCAAGGTCATACGGGAAGGCTATGGCAGAGCTGGGAACTGAACCCAGGTTTCCCGAGTCTCAGGCTAGCACCTCAACCATAGACCATCCTTCCACGTTTGCATTTGCTACCTTTTCCCTCTTTCTGTCTTTCATTTTGTACACCTTTTCTATGTAGAAATTGCGTGTGGCTTGAATTTCTTTAGCATTTTAAGGCTGCAGAATTTGTAGGCCATATGGGGGAAAGGACTCTCCCCATTCACCCTAGTGCATCTTATAAATTCTGGAGGGTCCTAGCCCACTGACCTCACCTCTTGCTTCCCATTTATTTCAAGTATCCCAGTGAATTTTATGTCCTTTGTGTGGTAGTATAGTTTCATATCCCCAAGGTTGTGCTGTAATATGATTTTATTTTTCAAAGTTTTGAAACTGGAAGTGGTATACATCAAGCACAATCTGGATTTTGGCTTAAGTATAAGATGTGAGTGGACAAAATGATTTGAGAAGCATGCTGCTGCCATAACTTCAACTATTTGATTGGAATGTGTCTGTCTGTACACTTAAATATTTGGATTATTTCCCTATAAAGCACAACAGATACAGCATCTCTTTTCTAGTGATGTCTTAGTTTTACTCAACTTGTGGTAAATGGCACAAGTACCTTTAAAAGTTTCTTGTCCCAAGTGGGCAGGGTTAGAGTCTGAGATCCTTACTTTACAAGTAGTCCCCATGAAGCCAACAGGAGTAAGGAGCATCTTGACTAAGGATGTGAAAATCTGGCCCAAAGATTGAATGTTTTGGTCTGAATTAGAACCCAGAGCCTGTCTAGGTAAGTCTTTTTAGTCTAACAGCTTAGAGTGCTCTCACATTTTGTGACTGACTTTTATACTCCTCTTAATACTGCATTCTAAGGAATTAGTAGTTTTAGTAGTAAGTGTATTGCAACTGAAATGAAATGGCCCACCATTTATGGCTGATGGAATCTTTCATCTCCAGGTAACTCATCTGCAAGGCCCCAGGTTGGCAATTCTGAAAACAGATATTGTCTGATGGTTGTTTGGTAGAATAATACGAGTTGGTTATCTCTCTCCAGTTCTTAATGGATAGGTGTTGATGTTACAAAACCACTCCTGCAATAGGTAGTAGTTGGCACCTGTTTTGTTAGCCTAACCTTTCCTTCCCCTATGGATCATTCCTGTAGGGCACAGCATACTGGCATATCAGTGATTAAGTTTACACTGGGATCCAGTGTTAATCAGCTTTTCTTAACTAAATTCACTAAAACTATTTAAATGAGAATTTTAAAATGGCAAGAAAATCAAAGTTGAGGAATTTTTTCTAACTCCTTTAAATAATTGTCTTCAAAATAACAGGGGAGGGGGAGCAGGAGGGAGGGGAAACAATGGAAAACAACAAACTGGCCTAAAATTATAATTTCTACTTGTCTGGAAAATCTAGTTAGTGGTTCAAGAACTTTTTTGTAGTTTGGAGTGAAAGAGGAGTAGTTTATTAAAGCATATTTTATTTCCCAAATTATGGGATTCTGTAAAACCCTAGTGAACAGGATGCTTTTGAAATACTGTCTTTCTGCAGCTTCATCTATGCAACAAGCCCATGGGAAAGGATTTTGCAACTAAAACCTCTTAGTACATCAAAACTGTTTGACCTCCTTTTCAAAGGTGGTGTAAAAACATTCCCCAGTCATGAAAGTGTAATAATTTAATACAGCTGTCCTATTTTACATGGTATATTCTAACCAAACTTTTTTAAAAAACAGTCTCAAATTGCATATTAGGGTAATATCTGGAATTTGTTGGCTTCTGAGGCAGGAAGGTAGCTACTGAAAAACAAGTGCACTGGCAAAAATACTATATTTTAATGAAGATCACATGTAGTTTATATCTGGTATCTTGAGGTTGAAGATGTTCAGTGGAAAAGCTCCCCAGAAATGTCAAGATAAGCTTCTAATAAATGACAAGGCCATTCCTAATTGAACAAAGCTCTCTTTGTGACAGGTAGAAAACAGACAGCAAAGCCTGCCTCTGCATTTGGAAGTTTGACATCTCTCTCCTCAAAGGAGGGTTGATTTAAATAATTTGTGTAGGTACAATATGCACAGTCATTTTAGCTATAAGTATTTTGCAGGATTACTTCAAAAAGCTAAAGTCTCAATTATGTTTATATATTTGACTTATATGCCTGTTTGCAAAGGATATACAGTATGTATAAAAATCACATGAATTTTATCAAATTCAGTGAGAGGTGGACTATCTTGGGAGATTTCAGAGTAGCAGCCATGTTAGTCTGTATTCGCAAAAAGAAAAGGAGTACTTGTGGCACCTTAGAGACTAACAAATTTATTAGAGCATAAGCTTTCGTGAGCTACAGCTCACTTCATCGGATGCATTTGGTGGAAAAAAAAAAGTTGTTTTGTTTTCCACCAAATGCATCCGATGAAGTGAGCTGTAGCTCACGAAAGCTTATGCTCAAATAAATTTGTTAGTCTAAGGTGCACAAGTACTCCTTTTCTTTTTATCTTGGGAGAGAAGCTAATGGGGATGCAATAGGCTGATTTACTCAGGCTACACAAACTTTTACTTCAGAGTAAATCAGTTTGCTAGTCAACTAAAGAGCTTGACTCTCAATGCATTGAGCAAAAATGGTCAGTTTTCCAAGAATCTGTCTTAAGCATCTCTGAAAACGGTTATCCGACATCCCTAAACAAATTTACAAGACTGTTGGGAGTTTTACTGTGGTGTTCCCTTTTTCTCCCATTAGTTCAACAAATGCTTAGAAACCTATAGAATATCAAAAGATTAGTGTTAATAGGGAAGAAAGACTAGGAAATAGAAAACACATTGATTCAAAGTTGTTTAGACTATGCAATGCCTAATGATTTCAGAGATGTGGCTTGTGAGGAATCTAGCACATATTAGGAGCTTATGTTCCCTGAAGCATCTGGCACTGGCTTCTGTTGAAAGACTAACCATTGGTCTGATTCAGAGTATGGCCATTCTTATGTTTTTATATACAATAGCATATGAGCTATATATGCAAGACATACCCATGTTGGGAACAGGTAGCTTTTCAATAGCACTGCTTTGTAAATCAAACTAATGTATCTATACTTGCCCATATCTTGATATTGTGCACTTTTTGCTTTTGCCATATAATACTCTTCCTGCTAGTGAATATTCCTGTTATGTTCTCATTCTCATACTGTTGAGATGGTACATACTGACACTCAATCCTTTTTGATCTTTAGGAATGGTGAATTGTTTGGAGTTTGTGTAATATTAATGTATAGTAGGTGAATGGTAATGAAAATTTCACAAATTCTAGACCACCAGTTTGAGTGCAATTTAAGACAGACTAACAGTCATTACCATCTGCTAACTCTACAGTGGCCTGAAAGGAGTTGGTTGTCTCAGTCCGATTTATAGTGGACAAGTATCTTTTTTAGCCATTTCAGCAGAAACAGGCCAGTGCTGAACTGAATGCACATGGAGAACGAGTTACTCTAACCCCTCAAGGTGTTCCTTCTAAATCAAGTTGGAAGCAAATGGATAGGTAACACCAAGGTATTAGCATTACCAATTTACGTTTAAAAATTTGAACTCTGATTTTTCACATTGGACACAATGGGTTAATCTGTAAGGGGTAAAATCTAATTCCTTGGTAGTAGATCTGAGTGTATGTGCTTTGAGAAAGAGGGGTAGACAGGGATGGGAGGGACAACACTCCCATGTAATCTGGAAGCAAGGTGTGAGAAGCACCCACTCAGCTGATTCATGGCTGTTACTATTACAACTCATGAGTTGTTTTACTACTTGTAGTCTGATGAAGTGAGCTATAGCTCACGAAAGCTTAGACTAACATTTATTAGAGCGTAAGGTGCCACACGTACTCCTTTTTTTACTTGTAGTCTATTGCACTAGCAGTGCTGGTGGCCAGTGGACCAGGCAGTGTGCTGACTTGATTGGACCCTATTACTCCTGTGTTTGACCAAATCTCCTACTCAGAGTAAAACTATGCAGAGATCTGCAGCAGAGTTTGGCTCCACATTGAAGGGGCCTGCTGCATAGGGTGACCTAACGGCTAGTGTGAAAAATTGGGGTTGGGGGGGTAATAGGCTTCTATACAAGAGCCTCATATCAGGACTATAAAATCAAGACATCTCCCCTTTGCAGTCCTTGTCTTTCCCAGCATCCCCTTGTATCCTGCATTTTGCACCTTCTGTGGCTGTCTCAAAATTCCAAGGAACCAGAGACTTTAGAGCAGTGGTTTCAACTTTTTTAGGCTGCGTACTCCTTTCCAAATAATGAAGTCTGTGTATCCCAATCTGAGATAGCGTCATAATGTAGCTATGATTAAATTGCCAAGCCTTAATAAAATGCATTGTCCACCATTGCAAGATTTTTCTTGCGTACCCTGATGAGTTTGTGTACCCCAGTTTGAAAACTACTGCTCTAGAGCAGCAAGTTCGAGTATCAGTGTCCATGTCCTAGCTATGGTCCATGTATTTCTGTACATGCCAGCACATGAATTTTAGCATTTGCAGTATAAATAACTGTCAGCCATTCAGCACAAAATACACTTTCACTTCCTAGGAATCATTTTCTAAATGGCATTTAGGGCCATGATAGACGATTAATGTAAACTTGAGGCAACTGATGCTCTTTAGAGACATTTAGGAGACAAGTGGCTAGAGAAAGCATTTGTTACTGTTTTAATAGTGTTTCCCATAAAAGGTCATTATTTGGTCTTTACTGTAATGCTGTTTCTATATTTTTTCAATAGTTAGTCTGTACACCTTGTCTCACACTGAGTCAGCAGCAAATCCAATAGTGAAAGTAGTAACATGTATATTCCATAGAAAGGCACTGGTGAAAGAATAGTTAAGTACCCCCAAAGTCAAGAAATATCAAAGCTAATGCACATGTAATCTTAACTGTTCCATCATAATGCGTTCATGAATTCATAGATACTAAGGTCAGAAGGGACCATTCTGATCTAGTCCGACCTCCTGCACAGCGCAGGCCACAGAATCTCACCCACCCACTCCTATGAAAAACCTCACTCATGTCTGAGCTATTGAAGTCCTTAAATCATGGTTCAAAGACTTCAAGGAGCAGAGAAGCCTCCCTCAAGTCAACCATGCCCCATCCTACAGAGGAAGGCGAAAAACCTCCAGGGCCTCTCCAATCTGCCCTGGAGGAAAATTCCTTCCCAACCCCAAATATGGCGATCAGCTAAACCCTGAGCATATGGCAAGATTCACCAGCCAGATACTACAGAAGATTCTTTCCTGGGTAACTCAGATCCCATCCATCTAATATCCCATCTCAGGGGATTTGGCCTATTTACCCTGAATATTTAAAGATCAATTACTTACCAAAATCCCATTATCCCATCATACCATCTCCTCCATAAACTTACCGAGTAGAATCTTAAAACCAGATAGATCTTTTGCCCCCACTGCTTCCCTTGGAAGGCTATTCCAAAACTTCACTCCTCTGATGGTTAAAAACCTTCGTCTGATTTCAAGTCTAAACTTCCTGGTGGCCAGTTTATACCCATTTGTTCTTGTGTCCACATTGGTGCTGAGCTTAAATAATTCCTCTCCCTCTCCTGTATTTATCCCTCTGATATATTTATAGAGAGCAATCGTATCTCCCCTCAATAAACAAGCCAAGCTCCTTAAGTCTCCATTCATAAGACAAGTTTTCCATTCCTCGGATCATCCTAGTAGCCCTTCTCTGTACCTGCTCCAGTTTGAATTCATCCTTTTTAAACATGGGAGACCAGAACTGCACACAGTATTCTAGGTGAGGTCTCACCAGTGCCTTGTATAACGGTACTAAAACCTCCTTATCCCTACTGGAAATGCCTCTCCTGATGCATCCCAAAACCGCATTAGCTTTTTTCACAGCCATATCATATTGGTTGATCATAGGATGACTATGAGCTGCCAATGATCAACCAATACTCCAAGGTCCTTCTCTTCTGTTACTTCTAATTGATGCATCCCCAACTAAAATTCTTGTTGTTAATCCCTAAATGCATAACCTTACACTTCTCACTATTAAATTTCATCCTATTACTTTTATTCCAGTTTACAAGGTAATCCAGATCCTCCTGTATAATATCCCGATCCTTCTCTGAATTGGCAATACCTCCCAGCTTTGTATCATCTGCAAACTTTATTAGCACACTCCCACTTTTTGGGCCAAGGTCAGTAATAAAAGATTAAACAAGATTGGTCCCAAAACTGATCCCTGAGCAACTCCACTGGTAACCTCCCTCCAACCTGACGGTTCGCCTTTCAGTAGGACCCGTTGCAGTCTCCCCTTTAACCAATTCCTTATCCACCTTTTGATGTTCATATTGATCCCCATCTTCTCCAATTTAACTAATAATTCCCCATGTGGCACAGTATCAAATGCCTTACTGAAATCTAGGTAAATTAGATCCACTGCATTTCCTTTATCTAAAAAATGTTATTTTCAAAAAAGGAGATTAGGTTGGTTTGGCACGATCTACTTTTTGTAAAACCATGTTGTAATTCTGAAGTATGTAATCACTGAGGCCTAACAGTAAGGCTGATGTGCTTGCCAAAGCAAGGATTGTTCAATGTCATCTTTGCAGTTAAAAAAACAAAAAAAAACTTTGCAGCTTTTCTTAGATTAATCTAGCCACTGTTAATCTCTGTATTTTACCTCTGGCTCTTTCCCCATTCAGATAAATTGGCCTCAATTATGTGATAAACCTAAAACAGAGCATTAATGAAATTTATCTGATTACCTAGCAACCCATCTATAGAAGCTTCTTCACTCCTGCTTTGATTGTCAGTATTCTTTGTGTGGTGTTCTTCTGTTAAGGGTATTCTGACAAATGCTCTCCATTTGTGCCCCTTTCTGAAAGATTTATGACTCTGGAGAATTCTATTCCATCAGTATGTCTTCCCTATAGAAATACAACACAGATGGCGCATAACTCATTGCGCCACATATTTATGAGAAGAGTTTCACTATAGGAGCTCCCTTTGGAGTGTTCTTTTTATAACTGTGGATTTATTCTACACTCTTGTCAGATATGTTGCCTAGGACTTCTCTATGTCCCAGTTTTCTTTTGCCTCTAGGATCAAGTATGATCAGAGGTCTCATGCTCAGTTCGGATAGTCTTCTGTTTTTCCCACATGAATTAATAGTCCTTTATCCTGCCTGATTCTTCATTACCTAACTTTTTATCTTTGGTAATTTACTGACATTATCTCCCCCCCTCCTCCTCCCCCCCCCCCCAACAACTCCCTCAATGAGAAACACACGCACGCACTTCTGTACGTCAGCCCTCTAAAAAGATTGGTTGAATTAGTCTTATTTCTTTGTACTTATGTATTAACAAATATGTATCACCAGCAGTAATCTCCAGAAATCTGAGTTATCCAAGCCATAAAAGTGAAAATATTCCAGCCAAAAGTTGTCTCGTAGTAGTGTTAGGAATTATTTCTGATGACTTTTGCACTTGGAACACCATGGCTCTTGGCAAGCAAGTTAGTTAGTTCAGTCCCCCACCCATAAGACAAAGTTGGAAATGACTTAAAAGGTGCACTGCTAGAGATGGGTGGGGGTGATATGCATTGTGCTTCCTTATGTGCTGATACACAGGTACAGATTTTCAAAGGCATCAAATGGAGTTGGTGTTTAATTTCCATTGACTTCAATGAGAATTAGTTGCCTAACTGCAGTTAGTATCTTTGATAATCTCCCCACTAGTCAGTAGTTCATTTTTTCAGTGCAATAATAAATTTAAGATTCATTCCCAACCTTCTTAAAATAAGGAATAAAAACAAATATGCAACATTACTGAACGCATTGTTGGACTTGCCACCCAGTAACCAGAAAAACTGTTTGTGGTGTACCTCCACATTAGATTTGACTAGCTCAGATTTGCCTGACCTTGAAACTTTCACATCCAACTGTCTGTGACTTGACTAGTATAATGGTAACAGATGTTCATGGATGCTAAAATGTTAGAATGGAATAATTTATGGTTACAGATGCAGTTTTAAAACTCTCAGCAGCAAATTGTGTTACAAATTCTGCTGCATTTAAAAAATTTTTTGGTTTTGCAATACCATCTTCAATAAAGTGAGTGTTTAGTGGTCAGAGAAGGGATGAGAACTGGCCAAAGAAAAGGAGTATTGATTTTAATCAGTCTTTGTTTCTCCCTCAATAAGTTGCAAGTAGCAGCTTGCTATATTGGAGGTAAAACAGAGGTACCAAGCTGTATGAGGAACCCATAATTCTCCCATAATACACAGTGGATGTAAGGAAAAAATAAGGATCTTTAAGTATACTGTGCATACTCTATGACAAAAAGATAAATGAACCCAGTTGGCTGTAGCATAGTATCCCTTCAGTCCTGAATGATTACTAAGGATGTTTTAATTTAGTAGTTTGAACTATAGCAAGAGTAGGGATTAAATATAATAGCTACCACTTAAATTCAACTGAAAATGGTGATTCTTTGCACTGCATGTAACATCGCTTTGTCTAGCTTCAATGTTCTCCATGTGTACTGAACTTTTCAGCACTTGAGTGGTAGGTTACCATATTACACTTTATTTCAGGGGGTCAGCAGCCTTTCAGAAGTGGTGTGCCGAGTCTTCATTTATTCACTTTGATTTAAGGTTTCATGTGCCAGTAATTAACGTTTAAGAAGGTCTCTCTAGAAGTATCTGTTATATAACTAAACTATTGTATATAAAGTAAACAAGGTTTCAAAATGTGTAAGAAGCTTCATTTAAAATTAAAATGCTGATCTTACGCTGCCGGCCTGCTCAGCCCGCTGCTGGTCTGGGGTTCCGTTCACCTAGGCCGGCAGCAGGCTGAGCGGGGCCTGTGCCCAGGACCCCGGTGGGTAAGGGGCTGGCAGCCAGAATCCCAGACTGGCAACGGGCTGGGCAGGGCCGGCGGCCGGGACCACTGAGCAGCTCAGCCTGCTGCCAGTCCGGGGTTCCGTCCGTCGGCTCCTACCAGCCAGGGTCCCAGCTGCCAGCCCTGCTCAGCCCGCTGCCGGCCTGGGATCCTGGCCCTGCCCACATAGTGGGTACCTACCTTCTCCCTGGTTCTAGCCCAATCTCGTCCTTCCCCCTCCCGCCCCCTCTCTGCACTGAGCTGAGGGTGGGAGTGCACTGAGCACAGGGTTTGAGGTGAAAGAGCAGGCTGGGGGTTGCGGTTTAGGGTCTAGCCAGGAGCTAGAATGAGGGAGGGGGCTCAGGGTTGGGGCAGGAGGTTTGGGTGTGGAGTGCTTACCTGGGCAGCTCCCATTTGCTGTGAGGGGTGCAGGCAGGAATGTGGGGGGGTGCAGGAGCTCCCCTTTGGTGCTCAGGGTGGGGATGAGAATGTGGGGGGTGCAAGAGTCAGGGCATAGGATGTGGAGGGGCTGGGTATGTGTGCAGGTGCTGGAGTAAAGGCTGGGGTCATGGGGGGTGCAGGAGTCAGGGCAGAGGGCTGGGAGGTGTGTGGGGAGGGTCAGGGCAGAGGGGTGTAGGCTAGGGTTGTGAGATATACCCTGTCCCCATGGCCTTGTCCCCCACCTCCCCTCTGCCTCCTCCCCGGAGCAGCAAGTGTGCTGGGGCTCCGCTTCTCCCCCTCCCTTGCAAGGGCCATCAGCTGATCGGTGGCAGGGAGGGAGAGGAGGAGGGGCAGGAACCCAGGAGCCCAGCTGTGAGGGGGCAGGGCAGAGAAGAGCAGGCAGGATTTTTAATGGCATGCTGCTGCCTGCCAGGATCCTGGCCTGGGTTCAGCAGCGGGCTGAGCAGGGCCGGTGGCTGGGACCCAGCAGGCAGCAATGTGCCATTAAAAATCGGCTGGCGTGCAGTCTTTGGCACGTGTACCATAGGTTGCCGACCCCTGCTTTATTGTATGCAAACTGATGAGACTGTCTATCATAGTGTTTTCAAACTGCCCATAGTATCTAAGCTTTTCCTATGTAAAGTAGAATGCCAGTAGCCAAGTTCCCAGTGGGCTTCATGGAGTCTGATTTGTCATCTTTTCTGGCCTATAGAAAGCTCTGAATAAGGTAAGCTTTTTTGGGGGTGGGGAGTGGTTGGATAGGATAGAGAGATTCTAATATTCTAGCTCTGGTTGGAAAAGCTTTGTCAAGTTTTTGCAGCATTTTCTAAAGGAGGTAGGACTACTGATTTCATCCCATCTCCTCTGGAAGCTTCTTACACATACATATCCTTTCACCTGAGTGCTTTTTTGCTGGCTCTTAAGTGCTTCATTCTGGTAGCATAGGGTTGCCAACTATCTAATCACACAAACCCAAACAACCCTACCCTGCCCCTTCTCAGAGGTCCCACCCTGCTCACTCCATCCCCTCTCCCTTACCCTCACTCACTTTCACTGGGCTCAGGGTGGGGGTTGGGGTGCAGGGGGAGGGAAAAATCAAGGGTTTCGGAGTGCAGGAGGGGGCTCTGGGCTGGGGCAGGGAGTTTGGGTGCAGGAGGGGGCTCTAGGAGGGAGTTTGGGTGCAGGAGGGGGCTCCAGGCTGGGGTAGAGTGAGGGATTCGGGCTACAGCTGGGTGGTGCTTACCTTGGGCTGCTCCCACTTGGTGGGTGCAGCAGGGCTAAGGCAGGCTCCCTGCCTGCCCTGGCCCCGCAGCACTCCTGGAAGCGGACGGCATGTCTCTGCAACCCCTGGTGGGGGGGGGGGAAGTAGGGAGGCTCTGTGCTTTGCCCTCGTACCCACAGGCATCGTCCCCGCAGTTCCCATTGGTGGCAGTTCTTGGCCAAGGGAAGCTGCTGAGTTGGCGCTTGGGGTGGGGGCAGCATGCGGAGACCCCCTGCCCCCACTTCCCCTCCCCAGGCTGCAGAGATGTGCTGCCACTTCTGAGAGTGCTGTGGGGCCAGGGCAAGCAGGGAGCATGAAAAGTACCTATTGCAGCACAGCTGGTTTAATCTCTCTTTAGGAAGCTGTCACAGTACTCACGTAAGGAATTATTGTCTCCAGTTCTACACTTAGTGAAAAAATTATAAATTTACAAAACACTTTGCATCTTTCCAAATAAGTTTTTCAAAAATCTGAAGCTGTGATCCTATGTTTTGCAAGAAATGGGATTTTGCCAGAATCAGTGAGTATTAGAGCTTAGAAAGCATAGTTTATATTTTTGTCAAAAGGGGGCATGAGGTGTGCTATATTATCCCTAAATGGTGCTCAAAACAATTTTAAAAGCAGGGCTTTTGAGCTATAATTCTGGCAATGTGGATGACCAAACAGAACTGTGTGACTTACTTGTACAAGCATATACTGACAACAAACAAGACTTTTATTGCTCTGTTATGCAGCTAAAACCACTTCATGCTGTGGTTTTGTACCAAAATTAAATTTCTTCCCCTCCTGCCCAATACCATTGTAGCTCTAGATTAAAAGTACTATTCTTCCCTTCCATTCATTGCCACTCTTCGTTTAGAAATAAATACCACTCACATTGATAAGCAATCAGATATTTTTTGGTAAGAACATTTTAGAAGTTGCCAATTACTATATTATATGTACTAGTTTTTCAATACCCACCTGCTGAAGTGAAGAAACAGATTGACAGAGCCAGAAGAGTACCCAGAAGTCACCTACTACAGGACAGGCCCAACAAAGAAAACAGAACGCCACTAACCATCACCTTCTGCCCCCAACTAAAACCTCTCCAACGCATCATCAAGGATCTACAACCTTTCCTGAAGGACGAGCCATCACTCACAGATCTTGGAAGACAGATCAGTCCTTGCTTACAGACACCCCCTAATCTGAAGCAAATACTCACCAGCAACCACACACCACACAACAGAACCACTAACCCAGGAACTTATCCTTGCAACAAAGCCCGTTGCCAACTCTGTCCACATATCTATTCAGGGGATACCATCATAGGGCCTAATCACATCAGCCACACTATCAGAGGCTCGTTCACCTGCGCATCTACCAATGTGATATATGCCATCATGTGCCAGCAATGCCCCTCTGCTATGTACATTGGCCAAACTGGACAGTCTCTACGTAAAAGAATGAATGGACACAAATCAGACGTCAAGAATTATAACATTCAAAACCAGTTGGAGAACACTTCAATCTCTCTGGTCACTCGATCACAGACCTAAGAGTGGCTATCCTTCAACAAAAAAGCTTCAAAAACAGACTCCAACGAGAGACTGCTGAATTGGAATTAATTTGCAAACTGGATACAATTAACTTAGGCTTGAATAGAGACTGGGAATGGATGAGTCATTACACAAAGTAAAACTATTTCCCCATGGTATTTCTCCCTCCCACCCCACCCCCCACTGTTCCTCTGATATTCTTGTTAACTGCTGGAATTAGCCTACCTTGCTTGTCACCATGAAAGGTTTTCCTCCTTTCCCCCCCCTGCTGCTGGTGATGGCTTATCTTAAGTGATCACTCTCCTTACAGTGTGTATGATAAACCCATTGTTTCATGTTGTGTGTGTGTGTGTGTATATATAAATCTCTCCTCTGTTTTTTCCACCAAATGCATCCGATGAAGTGAGCTGTAGCTCATGAAAGCTTATGCTCAAATAAATTTGTTAGTCTAAGGTGCCACAAGTACTCCTCCTTTTCTTTTTGTAAAAATATAAAATTGGTAATTTTATGGAGCTGGTGAAATTAAAACAGCCCTTGAATGTATTTATATAGGAGTTTGTGTAGGTGACAAGATTAGATTCAATGTATAATTCATCTACAAAAACTACAGTAAAAGTATACCCAAATATTAGGAAATGTGACAATTAAGGTTGGCCAAGCATATTGTATATGCATTGTGAGTTTTAATTACGTAATCATACTTCCCCCCCCACCCCCCACACACACACTTAATAATGAGGTTAATGCTTATTCCTGAGTAGTCCCACTAAAGTCATCCCAAAGTATTTGTACGATGGGGCCCTGAGAGAGCTGCCTTATGGGAGCTTCTATGGAAACTAGCCTGATTCTGTGCTGCCTCAATGTATGCTCCTAAATGAGCCAGTGCATACCTGACTACTGCACAGAGTATCAAGCCCTCATGTACATGTATGGAAAGTGGCCAAAATTTATATCAACTGCAGTTAAGTTGCATGTTCTGTAAGAAATTGGATGTTGATGTTCCAGGAAAGGCTCTCAGAGACTGGCTGGTAAAATACCAGTAGCCTTAAAGCTGTGCATACTTTAAATGTTTGTTCACTGTTCTGATACCAGGCATTCAATTAACAGGAATACATTTGAACCCAGTTAGGATAATTTATGTATTTTAAAGATTATCTGTCTACCAAACATCATTGTGTAAAGGGTGGGAATGTTTTGGTTTTTTTTTTTAAGCAAATACATTGCAAATGTGATTTCATGAAGCAAGACTATTTCAGTTGAGGTGGTTAGACTGTGGTTTGGACTTAGAGGCTAGAATTAAGTTTAAGATTAGAGTACAAGGTGGATTGATTTATTTAAATCAGTCCTAATCATGTTTCGCATTTGTACTTTAGTTACTTTTCCTTTTTTAAAAAAAAGGAAAAAAAACTCATTGGTTGGTAACAAACACTTGATTGGCAACTAAATATAGCTTTCCCTTAAATTTGGTGCTTTTTTTTGGCCAACCAGGAAGATATACAACATCTATACAACCAATTATGTAGCTTAATGTTTTACATGATAAAGTTTTACTTGCTATTTGTGCCAAACCCTATTTGGATGGAAATTTTAAATTAATGCACAATATAGCATTTTATTTTATATTAAATTAAAACTATTGTAAAGTATGCTGGATATATAAGAAATTTACCAAAACATGTTTTGCATTTAAAAAAATTATGAAACAAAGGAAGTGTCTGTATAGAAATCAGCTGACTGTTTCTGGTCACTATGTCCTTCAAGATTTTAGAACTAGTAGATATCACCCTTTCACAGCTAGTTTTTATTCATAGATTGGAAAACAGGCTTTTCTGCTTTAACTCTGAATGAGCTAGTCACTGAACTAAACTACTTGAATAAATTTCAATGAAGAAAATCTTTGCACCTTCAGAAAAGGCTACTGCTGTCAAAAGCTGGTTCAACAACTCTAGTTCCATTGTTTTATCCAGTGACTTCCAACGGTTCTGTGGTTTGACTATTTAAAACTTGGCAGCAGATGTTTGATTTTTATTTAAGTGATTTTAATAAATTATAAAAGTGTAGGCCTTAATGTAGGTAGTTTGTTTAAAATAAACTATTTAAATAAGTTTAAAAATCATTGATTCGTCCATCCTGGGAGAATCACCTGCTGATGAATATAAGTGGTTTGGCAAAGCAGCAAGTTGAAATAAGTGGTTAATGACCTCTCATGTCCAGGAGTCCTGAAATAGTCTTTCGTTTATCCTGTTCATTCCTCTGGGATAACGATGACCTTTCTGCTTATGTTTTTTTTTCTTTCCAGCTTTTGTGCTTATGTTTTCTATCCATTTGTAAATAGAGTGGTAAATATAGGTTAACAGGCAGAAGGTCAATCCAGTGAGTGAGCTCTTTAAGGTAGAGGTTAAATGCCAAATTGTTACAACAAAAAGTGTGTAGCAGGGAAGTATGCCTTTAAACTCAGAAGTTTAAGACAATGTTAGCAACAGACCATGAAGACAAAACTAATTTGTCACTTGTGGGTGCAGCTTCTGACAACTGCATTTAGGTAGCCAAAGGGTTGCTGGTTTTGGATGGACATACGCCTGGAGGTTTCATTACATGACAGTCTTTAATTAAAGATTAATCTTTAATTCCTGGAGACTCCAGGACAGTCCTGGAGGGCTGTCAACCATAATGTAGCAAGGAGGGGAAAGTAGTAGTATTAAGATGTGCTCAAGCTAAATAATAAACCAGATGAAGTCATGTAAAATAGACGTGTGCTGTGCTCTACTCAGTTTCTTGTATGCACACTAAAAAGTTATAAAAATCCACAAAAGACTCTCAAATGTGCAGTGTTCTTACTCTGAACTTTTGGTTACAGCATGAGGAAAATCTTTCAGAAATAAATGTTCTGTACTTCCCTGTAGTTTTTAAAGTGGAAGCTAGTGTGAGGATTTGAAGCAATAAATCTGACATGTTATACATTGTATGCAGTTAGGTGCGGTACATTGATTCAGAGCTTTTCTATTCCTGTTGGAGTAGCAGAACTCTAAATGTAGATTGCCCTGCAAAAACTGCTGTTAACAGTCACTACTTGGTCTAACTGAACATTTCTCTGAGAGATCTTCATACTTATTCATTATGAAAATGAAGTTCCAGATTTGGTTGGTCAACCTGTTAGGCATTTTCAGAAACAGACTTTGTAAAGTCATTTAGACTGATGAGAACAAAATGGATATAAACTGAGCAATTAGATGCAAAAGCAGCCCCACCCTTCCTTTCCTATTCCCCCCCCCCCCCCCCCCCCCGGTGAGGACTCCAGTGTCAAATAGAATAGAGTCCCATATTGACATCAGGCAAAGCAAACTATGATTTAACCAAAATATAAATAAAGTGTTTGTATATCTAATGCAAAACAGTTACTTCCTTTAAAATCTTGTGTGGTTTTTTTTAATCCTGCACTTTTGGCAAACCTTATGTTAAAGCAACTTGACTGTATGCTATTAATGGCCAAATTACTGTTTTGCATTCATTCTTGTTTAGAGCTGGAGAAAAGGAACTTAGCATCCTTATAGCAGCAACAGAGTAGCTTCTAAAGCATTTCAGTGATGTATATAAACATTTTGCATTTAGAATGAGACTGTATGAGCAAAGAATAGATGCTTTGATTGCATGAGGCAGAATGGGCTAGTGGAGTGAGTACAAGACCAAGAATTAAGACGACATACATTCTTATCCTGTCTCTGCAGTAGATTTACTATGTTCCCATTGGCAAATCACTTCTCATTTTCCAGATCTGTAAAGTGGGGCTAATACTTTATAGGAATTTAGAATGTGTTTGTAAAGTCTTTTGGAACATGTGAAGTACTGAATAGGGATGGCAGTAAACAATGCATGATATAACTCTAGGTTTCATTGAGCAATGCTTAGATAATCTGAATTTTAAGACAAAGGATCAGATAATCTCAGTTATGCTGGTGTAAATCTGGAGTAACCCTGTTGGCTGCATTACTTATGCTGTATTTACAACAGCATAACAGTGAGAAACTGACATCAAGCCTCTAATATCCCTATTGTCTAGCTTAAAAATAAATATTTAAAATAGGGCTGTCAGTTAATTGCAGTTAATGCATAATTCAAAAATTGCAAATTGCACTGTTAAATAGAATACCCATTGAAATTAAGTTTTACATTTTCAATTAGTGTACAGTGCTCACTATGTATTTTTTCAATTTGCACTGTAAAAAAAGTTTTCAGTTCACCTCATACAAGTACCTTAGTGCAATCATGAAAGTGCAATTTACAAATGTATTTTTTTGTTACAGAACTGCACTCAAAAAAACCAATGTAAAACTTTGAACTTGTAGGCGCTAATCAGTCCTACTTCTTGTTCAGCCTATCGCTAAGAGAAACAAGTTTGTTTATATTTATGGGAGATAATGCTGCCACTTGTTAATTGCAGTGTCACCTGAAAGTGAGAACAGGTGTTCACATGGTACTGTTATAGCTGGTGTCGCAAGATATTTACATGCTAGATATGCCAAAGACTCATACCTTTTCATACTTTGGACATCATTCCAGTGGACATGCTTCCATGCTGATGCTCATTAAAATAAAAAATGCATTAATTAAATTTGACTGAATTCCTTGGGGGAGAATTGTAGGTCACCTGCTGTTTTACCCACATTCTGCCATATATTATGTCATAGCAGTCTTGGATGATGTCCCAGCACATGTTGTTCATTTTAACACTTTCACTGCAAATTTGACAAAATGCAAAGAAGAAATGTGAAATTTCCAAAGATAGCTACAGCATTCAACCTACGATTTAAGAATCTGAAGTGCCTTCAAAAAAATCTGAGGGATGAGATGTGGAGCATGCTTTCAGAAGTCTTAAGAGCAACACTAAGATGCGGAAGCTACAGAACCCAAACCACCAAAAAAAGAGAAATCAACCTTCTGCTGGTGGCATCTGACTCACATGATGGAAAATGAACGTGTGTTGGTCTGCTCGATAACAATCCAAAGCAGAGCGGAACAGTCATCCGCATGGACGCATGTCCTCTGGAATGGTGGTTGGAGCATGAAGGGACATAGGAATCTTTAGCACATCTGGCATGTAAATATCTTGTGATGCCAGCTACAACAATGCCATGTGAACACCTGTTCTCACTTTCAGGTAAGATTGAGAACAAGAAACAAAGCATTATCTTCTGCAATGAAAACAAACTTGATTGGCTGAACAGGTAGGAGGACTGATTGGACTTGTAGGCGCCAAAGTTTACACATTTTCAAATGCAAGGGGGTTTTTTATATCTAATTCTACATTTGTAAGTTCAACTTTCATGATCAAGATTGCACTAGTATTACGTGAATTGAAAAATACTTTCTTTGTGTGACGGGGTTGGGACTCACTATCACAGCACCTCCTGTTAGAACCTCTGGGAATTAGCTCAGTCCATGTGGAGTGTCTTCCGCTGGTGGTGTCCCATCAGTCTCTCGCCCTCCACTGGCATCTGGATCTGTGTTGCTTCCTTCTCATGGCATCCTCTTCAGGACACTGCTCTCTGGCAGTGCCCCCTAGTCCACACTCACCCTCTTCCGGAAGGGTTAAGCAGTCTTTTCGCTTCACCACAGCGGCCAACCACATCCCCAAAGTCTAACCCCTTCTATCAGGGGTCAGGTGCAGTCCGCTATGGCTACTTCTAATGGCCAGGTGTAGTACAGGGGTGGGGGAGACCTAGGCCAGCCCTCTGCTCTGGCAGCAGCCTCCCTGCCCTCCTTCACTCCCCTTGTCGGTCTCTCCTCCCTGGGCCACTTCCCCTTTGGCCATCTTGCACCTTGTGGGCCCCTCTATTCTATTCTATTCTGCCCGGCCCGGCCCGGCCCGGCCCGGCCCGGCCCGGCCCGCTAGTCTCCTTCACTCAGGAGACAGACCTTCTCCCTTGAAGGTCTGGGAGAGACTAACTGCCTCACACCTGGGCAGCCTTTATATAGGGCCTACCCTGGTCCTGATTGGCTGCCTCTTGCTCAGCCCTGGTTGGCTCTCTGCAGGCCCTCTCTGATTGGCTGCCTGTCTACACAGCTGCTCTGGCCTGCTGTAGCCCAGTCTGGCCTGAGGGTGGGGCACTGCCCCACCACAGTTCAGTTTTTACAGTGCAGATATTTGTAATAAAAAATAAATATAAAGTGAGCACTGTACATTTTGTATTCTGTAATTGAAATAAATATATTTGAAAATGTAGAAAACATCCAAATATATTTAAATAAATGGTATTCTGTTGTTTAACAGAATGATTAATTGAGCAGTTAGTTGCAATTAATTTTTTTAATCGCTTGACAGCCCTAATTTAAAACCTTCCTAGTGATAAGATTGACTTGTGATTTTTTTTTTTATTATTATTATTTTTTTTTTTTAAGGCCAGATCTCAGCTAGTATGAATCACTATGGCTCCATCAAAGTCAATAAGGTATGCTCACTTACACCAGCTGAGGATCTGACCCATTGTTTAGTGTTGATCGCAGAAATTGGTGGAAGGATTTTGAAAAGCCCACCAAACTATTGCATTGTTTGTAGAAGAAATTAGCATGTTAGAACATGATGCACATACTAGTCCCCTGTGTGAAACAATAAATATGCTGCAATTTAAACAATAAGAACCTGGGTGGAGAAAGACATAAGTAAAATAATTTTAGTGGGCAGTTTGAAATTTTTCTTTGGGGGCAGGGAGCAGAGGAGAGCGAATAATGTTTGTACTTAGCTAGACAACCAGTGAAGAAAAGGCTGAGACACCAGAAGATCCACACATCTTCCTGAATCCATGCAGAATAAGCCTGTTTCTCATAGCTTTTTATGAATTAAGAACTGGAGGACATTAAATAACATGAGGATGGAAAAGAATCTTTTGAGTGCTCAATCCTAGGTGAAGAGCACTCCTGTGAGGTGCAGAGAACCCCCACTTGCCAGTGACTTTGGTTGGGAATTGAAGGCCTAGCACCTGGCAACAATGCTCAACGTTTCTAAGAATGGAGCACTAATTTACAACAGCAAAGGAAACAGAACAAGCAGTCTAGGACCCAGATATACCTAGAGACGTCAGAGTTATATTCTCTTGCTGTAGTTGTAGTTTTCATATTAAATAGTGCACATAGGATAAGGAAATTAAGTACTGATTGTCTATCTCCCTACTTAGAGACCTCTTTAATCAATAGCACATGGAGAAATAGAAGTACAAACTGACCGCTTGTGAAGCAATCCGATTTACTTAAATGTGTTCTAATGTGAGACAGATCCAGTCCTAAATTATCCTGGTTAAAGGACTCAAGTGTCCACGTAAATGCATACTCAACTGCCAAGTGTCTTCAAATTTGTCAGTCTTGTTCAGTAACTCTCTTGTGGTTAATTTGAGAGGAAACGTTTGCCAAAATGAAATGATTGATTTAAGGTGTTGGTTCCTTCTAGGGAGCTCAAAGCTACTACCTGGAATTTTGTTTGTGTAAATAGGGCATGATTTGGTCCCTACAGTAGTTAGCTTATATGAATTTTATCAATTAACTGTATGGCTTTTAAGGCATTTGTGATGGTAAATCAGGGGTTAAAACTGTTCGTATTAGCAGGAAAACATAGCACGAGCAAATTGCCAGCACAAATATCAAGGCACTGTTCCTGTGTAATGCTTAACTGAAGGTTAGTGATCAGCTTAAAACATAGCTTAACAAAGAGCTCCAAATTAAAGCAACAAGCATTTGGAGAGAGTCTTCCTTTCTCGATGGGGAATTAGGATTGACTAAAGCTTAGTCTATTGTTCCTGGATCTAAGAAATCAATAAAGATGCATTTTCTAAATAAGTTTATATCGCCCTTAAAAAAGAGGCAGCCTGACTTACATTAGAGAATTACAGATCGGATATTGATTTTAATTACTAACGATATGGTGAAAGAATTAGACCCTCTTTCAAGGTATTGTCTGACTTTAGTTTAAATGGGTTCAAAGTTTAATCAGAAAAATTTCTTAGATTTAAAGGTTTCAGAGTAGCAGCCGTGTTAGTCTGTATTCGCAAAAAGAAAAGGAGTACTTGTGGCACCTTAGAGACTAACAAATTTATTAGAGCATAAGCTTTCGTGAGCTACAGCTCACTTCATCGGATGCATTTGGTGGAAAAAACAGAGGAGAGATTTATATACACACACACAGAGAACATGAAACAATGGGTTTATCATACACACTGTAAGGAGAGTGATCACTTAAGATAAGCCATCACCAACAGCAGGGGGGGGAAAGGAGGAAAACCTTTCATGGTGACAAGCAGGTAGGCTAATTCCAGCAGTTAACAAGAATATCAGAGGAACAGTGGGGGGTGGGGTGGGAGGGAGAAATACCATGGGGAAATAGTTTTACTTTGTGTAATGACTCATCCATTCCCAGTCTCTATTCAAGCCTAAGTTAATTGTATCCAGTTTGCAAATTAATTCCAATTCAGCAGTCTCTCGTTGGAGTCTGTTTTGAAGCTTTTTGTTGAAGTATAGCCACTCTTAGGTCTGTGATCGAGTGACCAGAGAGATTGAAGTGTTCTCCAACTGGTTTTTGAATGTTATAATTCTTGACATCTGATTTGTGTCCATTCATTCTTTTACGTAGAGACTGTCCAGTTTGGCCAATGTACATGGCAGAGGGGCATTGCTGGCACATGATGGCATATATCACATTGGTAGATGCGCAGGTGAACGAGCCTCTGATAGTGTGGCTGATGTGATTAGGCCCTATGATGGTATCCCCTGAATAGATATGTGGACAGAGTTGGCAACGGGCTTTGTTGCAAGGATAGGTTCCTGGGTTAGTGGTTCTGTTGTGTGGTGTGTGGTTGCTGGTGAGTATTTGCTTCAGATTGGGGGCTGTCTGTAAGCAAGGACTGGTCTGTCTCCCAAGATCTGAGAGAGCGATGGCTCGTCCTTCAGGATAGGTTGTAGATCCTTGATGATGCGTTGGAGAGGTTTTAGTTGGGGGCTGAAGGTGATGGCTAGTGGCGTTCTGTTGTTTTCTTTGTTGGGCCTGTCCTGTAGTAGGTGACTTCTGGGTATTCTTCTGGCTCTGTCAATCTGTTTCTTCACTTCAGCAGGTGGGTATTGTAGTTGTAGGAATGCATGATAGAGATCTTGTAGGTGTTTGTCTCTGTCTGAGGGGTTGGAGCAAATGCGGTTATATCGTAGCGCTTGGCTGTAGACAATGGATCGAGTGGTATGATCTGGATGAAAGCTAGAGGCATGTAGGTAGGAATAGCGGTCAGTAGGTTTCCGATATAGGGTGGTGTTTATGTGACCATCGCTTATTAGCACCGTAGTGTCCAGGAAGTGGATCTCTTGTGTGGACTGGTCCAGGCTGAGGTTGATGGTGGGATGGAAATTGTTGAAATCATGGTGGAATTCCTCAAGAGCTTCTTTTCCATGGGTCCAGATGATGAAGATGTCATCAATGTAGCGCAAGTAGAGTAGGGGCATTAGGGGACGAGAGCTGAGGAAGCGTTGTTCTAAGTCAGCCATAAAAATGTTGGCATACTGTGGGGCCATGCGGGTACCCATCGCAGTGCCGCTGATTTGAAGGTATACATTGTCACCAAATGTGAAATAGTTATGGGTCAGGACAAAGTCACAAAGTTCTGCCACCAGATTAGCCGTGACAGTATCGGGGATACTGTTCCTGACGGCTTGTAGTCCATCATACCATGATACCATCATAGGGCCTAATCACATCAGCCACACTATCAGAGGCTCCTTCACCTGCGCATCTACCAATGTGATATATGCCATCATGTGCCAGCAATGCCCCTCTGCCATGTACATTGGCCCAAACTGGACAGTCTCTACGTAAAAGAATGAATGGACACAAATCAGACGTCAAGAATTATAACATTCAAAAACCAGTTGGAGAACACTTCAATCTCTCTGGTCACTCGATCACAGACCTAAGAGTGGCTATACTTCAACAAAAAAGCTTCAAAAACAGACTCCAACGAGAGACTGCTGAATTGGAATTAATTTGCAAACTGGATACAATTAACTTAGGCTTGAATAGAGACTGGGAATGGATGAGTCATTACACAAAGTAAAACTATTTCCCCATGGTATTTCTCCCTCCCACCCCACCCCCCACTGTTCCTCTGATATTCTTGTTAACTGCTGGAATTAGCCTACCTGCTTGTCACCATGAAAGGTTTTCCTCCTTCCCCCCCCCCCCCCCCCCCCGCTGTTGGTGATGGCTTATCTTAAGTGATCACTCTCCTTACAGTGGTATGATAAACCCATTGTTTCATGTTCTCTGTGTGTGTGTATATAAATCTCTCCTCTGTTTTTTCCACCAAATGCATCCGATGAAGTGAGCTGTAGCTCACGAAAGCTTATGCTCTAATAAATTTGTTAGTCTCTAAGGTGCCACAAGTACTCCTTTTCTTTTTTAGATTTAAAGGAAACAGCAACACTTCAAGTCTTCTGGTATTAAAAGGCCAGACACAGTTTGTGTTGAGCAGCTCTTGTGATTGATCAGAACTAATTTTTAATCTTTAAACCTAAAGGATTTATTGAAGTAGCTGGTTTACTGATAAGCTATAGTAAGCTGGATGCACAAAGGGAACCTGTTGATCCAAATCTTGATTCGTAGCACTCTATATAAGAATAGCCTGCTGCTCTAGGTAGGTTGTTTTTAAATAAGTGTGATTTTTTCCCTTGTCTTCTAAAACATTCCTACCCTAGATTTTTACTGTTCCCTGAAAGGATTATGGACCGAGCACCTGATGCAAAAAATATGATTTAATTTTTAAAACATAAGGATAATTTTCTAGTTCAAACATCTAGAAGCCTTCAACTACCGGGGGGGGGGTTACAAAGAGGATGGAGCTAGGCTGTTCTCAGTGGTGGCAGATGATGGAACAAAGAGCAATGCTCTCAACTTGCAGTGGTAGAGGTCTAGGTTGGATATTAGGAAAACCAATTTCACTAGGAGGGTGGTAAAGCACTGGAATGGGTTACCTAGGGAGGTGGTGGAATCTCCATCCGTGGAGGTTTTTAAGGCCCAGCTTGACAAAGCCCTGTCTGGGATGATTTAGTTGGGGTTGCTTCTGCTTTGAGCAGGGGGTTGGACTAGATGACCTCCTGAGGTCTCTTCCAATCCTAATTTTCTATGATTCTATGATCTTTCCTGTATAAAATTAATCAGCAATATGCTAAGAGTTTCTGCCAACTACAAAAATGGTGGAAATGGTTTCTAGTCACTGCCAGCAACTGTCACGGTCGGGTTGTAGGCAGCTAGACCTAGTGATGTCAGAGCCAGAGTCCACAGTCACAAGAGAGGAGTCAAGAGTCAGCTGGGTCAGGATACTGGGAGATCAGAAGCAGGAGATAAACTTGAGATCAGAACCATGCGTCAGGAATGATAGGCCAGGTCAGGATACGAGGGAGTCTGAGGCAGGAGACAAACTGGAGGTCAGGAACCACAAATCAGATGCCAAGAGTCAACCCAGGTTAGGGAACCTGGATGCCAGGAAGTCAACATGTGGAACAGGAGCAGGGTGGAGCCCAGTTGTTTAGACAGCTTCCTGTTCCTGTTGGACCAGCTGGCTGTTCTGGGACTCCACCAATAGGACCTCAGGGGTGGAGCTTCAAACTGGGGCTGGGTTTCATGGGTCCCAGATAAATATAGTTGTCAGCAAGCTGGCAGGTGCAGGGTTGGAGCTTGGCTACTCCTGTAAACCCTGCGGACCTGGGTTCGATATCCGTGGATCATGACAGCACCTAGGTTGGTCTGTACTTTAAATCTGAATGTTGCAGTTCATAATATAGTAGATGACACAATTTGAAAACTTGCCCTGCTTGATTAATAGAATTCTGAAGGCCTCCAGAGACTCTCTTGGCAAACCACCAGTTCACATTGAGTAAGTCAGCATATATAGTAGGAGATAGAACTGCATACTGGTGTTCTTTGCCAGCCACTACTCTTCTCCAAATCACATGGACAGTACTTAATATAATATAAATCAATGACAATGTACATTATCTCATCCTTTGAAATGAGAGGGGCAGGGGTTAGAGGCTTTCCAGTGAGATTATGCCTCTTAGAATTGGAGATAGGTCATTACAGCCAGGAAAGACTGCGCTATCAATAGAGAAAAACTGCAAGGGAGACAACGCTGAATATATTTTTATAACCATATTCTTCAGCAGCTGTCAAAGCTAATTCCCCACTCTGGCACTTTGAGTGCAGAAGGTGGGGGCCCACAAGGATTCTAAAAATTAATACTGGCCACTCCTGGCTTGTATTAAACTCCCAAGGTTACAGCTTTTCTCTGACCTTGGATTGGTAGATGCTGCCACCACCCAAGTGCAGAACTCCTTTGAGAACCTAGAAAGGCGCACTTGAGAATTCCTTCCTATGGGGTACCCTCAAGCCCTTTCACACCACCACCCCCTCGGGGAAGAGCTGAGAAAGGGGGGGGAGGAAATCAGCTGTTGCCATCAGCTAATTAAACATGTGCACAAACCTCTTAAGACACACAAATCCAAACCTGTTCTTAAAAAAAGATACATTTTATTGAAAGAAAGAAAAAAAAAAAAACATCTGGGAACTCAGGCTATTGCTAGATTTTAAAAGAGCCACTACAAGAATTAAGCACCAAGAATAGCTTTGTTGAGGTCCAGGTTACAATTAAAACAGAAGCACCTGGGGTTAGTACAGAGAAGTCCACAAGCCATAACGAAATAAAAGGGATAAATCTAAATGCGTCTTTCTAGACATTTCCTGATCTACTTACAGTCTGGGGTTTTAAATTAGTAGTTTCTAGGTATGATACTGATGATTTTTCATACTTGGTCCAAGCGTCTTGCAGCATAGCTGTTGCCCTGTCCACCTCTCTCCGGGAGAACAACAACAGACAGACAAGAAGGGAGTCTTCTTTCAATTTTAAGAAGTTCTAGACCTTCCCTTGTCTCTTTTGGCCAGGTGCCCACTCACTTCCTTTTACCTGTGCATAGCAGTGAGACTTTTTAACCCTTTACAGGTAGAGCAATTAGAGAACAGCTATTAAGAGGGATTTTATAGCTACTGGCTGGTTGGGAGTCCATAAAAGGGAGCTACTCCCACTCCCCTTTGTTTATCACAGCAGCTTTATCAGTAACTACAGTACTGTAGTGTAGACACTTGCTACAGCAACAGGTGGGGTTTTACCATCACTCTAGTAAATCCCTTCCCTCAAGAAGTGGTGGCTAGGTTGATGGAAGAATTCTTCTGTCAACCCTGCAATATCTATACCAGGGCTTAGGTTGGTTTAACTGTATCTCTGGTGTGAATTTTCATACCCCTAAGTGACGTAGCTTAGGTCAACCTAAATTTTAAGCTTCAGTATCTCCTTTCTGGGTTTGACTTTAATGGTATGCTGAAAGGTATAGAGCAGGTAGCGTGTGCTCTATTTGGAGCAGGGTGGGAACTCTACTTGTTTACCAGGTCATTCAGCACCTCAACCAGCAATTTAATTTATTTTTTTTCTTTTTAATTTTGTAGTTGACTTTGATGTGTCTTTAAGTTGATGTGGAGTTTTCTGGTTATTGTTGCAACTATGCTATTGCATGTCCATTACTACAAGGAGAAAAGATTCAGTACTCATGGAAACATAGATGTTGTGTTTCACGTAATTTCACTTCCTTTTCAGCCGTATTGTTGAAAAGTACCGTTGCAACCCTATTAGTAGTACTGTTTCTGTTTTGACTGTTTGTGAAAAATAACTTGACCAGCATTGCTTCTGCTGGAGTCTGACGGGTTACGCCACATTTCCTTTACATATATTGTGCAAGAAATACATGGACAATTGAGCCCACGGGATGAGGGCCTCGCATCAGTTAATCTTTTCCTCCCCTACAGAGTCCCCAAATTTCTCAGATTGTCCCTGTATTGCCTCTTGTTTGTTTATGTGGTTAAAAGTTCTGTGAAATGATCCCATATTGTGTCAGGTGAAGTTTGAAATGCTATAAGAGACAAACCATTATGAATTATGTTTAGTGAAATTGGTAATTTTTTCTCTTCCTTTGCAGGTTCTTTAAAGAACTTGAAGCAAGGCATCAGAACAATATCTTCATAGAAGATATTAGTGATATTGTTGAAAAGCATACTGCATCAACATTTGACCCATATGTGAAATACTGTACTAATGAAGTCTACCAACAGCGAACGCTCCAGAAACTATTGTAAGAAATTATGCTTAAAATGCAAGTTTTTAAATCATCCCCTTAACAGTAGCAATCAGGATTTCTTAAAGCATAACATCTAGGCTCCAATTCAGCAAATCACTTAAGCACATGCTTATTTTAAAGCACATGTTTAATTCCATTGATGTAATTGAGGGTGAAAATATACTTGGCTGTAGAGTCCAATCCTATTTGCAGTCACGTGCTAAATTGTCTTCATTGACAAGGACAGTTTTACTAGTTTCTTTATAGCAATGTTTTTATACTTTTTCCCTTTGTATCATTCATTGCATTTTGTTGATTTTTGTGTGTATGCGCGCACTGTACTGATGTCTCTAAATATCAGTTATATTTGTATAATATTTCTAAATATAACTGTTGAACACTATAAAAGGATGAGATTCCCTCACACTGCCCTTCCTCTGATTTACTGACATCACTGCTATTTGAAAAGAGAAATTCACATTTCTAAATTAAAGCAATCTTTTAAAAACCTGTGCTTTCTTTTTATTTTTCTTCAGAGCTACAAATCCAGCCTTCAAGGAAGTGCTGTCACAGATTGAGTCCCATGAAGACTGCAGGAATTTACCTATGATCTCTTTCCTCATTCTTCCAATGCAGAGGGTTACACGCCTTCCATTGCTGATGGATGTGAGAATGGAGAGATTTTTTTTTTCTCTGTATATTGTGTTTTTGGAAATTAAGCAACCTTTCTTTTTTTTAGTTATTGGCTCATTCCCACCTTACTTTGTTTAGACTGGAGCCATGTCTGTATTAACTGGTCTGTCAACAACAAAGAGGAAATTGTGAAGTGGGTAGTGGCATTTATTTGCACTTGCACTGACCAAGGAACTGTGTAGAAGATCAAGTCAAACAGTTGGGCACCAGTCTCTAATGAAACTGTATGTCAAAGTCAAAGTTAAGACATAACTACCATAGAAGTTGCACACATACAGAATTGGGCCTAGAACCTGGTCCTTCAGTTCAAAACCTAGGCTTTCTGCCATGCAGACTAAAGGACTCCTCCTTTAGGGCCAGACTGTGCACCCCATTTTTCTCACAAGGATAGTTCTTTTGGCACTATGAAAATTAAGGGGGTCACAATCTGATCCGTAGCCAACGATTTTAGTAATCGCTCCTGTGCCCTCAATGTGGCAAGGCAGCCACTAGAGGGAAACCTCATTTACATCCATAGCTAGTAACCAGCCTGTTATGGTGGGGTGTTTGGGGATCTCCCTCCCAACAGACAGCTGCAGTGATTGGGAGAGCCTACAGTGAGGGAGAGTGCTAGGAAGCGGAGGTGGAAATCTGATGGAAACATACATACTCATGAGGTCTGTGGCATTTTGGTTTGGATGCCAGGACTGAATGTGATCTCACTGCTGCCAATTATATGGATTAAAATCCACACCTGAATTCTGGGTTTAGTAGGACCCAGATCAGGACTTATGCAGGTCGGTTTCCTCTGTAATCATGAATACTGCTATAATTAGGGGGATGTGTTCAATACTTCACAGTGGTTGATTAAATAATAGTCCTTTATGTATAACTACAGCTATAGTTGCTAGTTTAGACATCCTGGCCACATGGGCCCTACTCTACTGTTCAGTAAATCCCTGTGTTTAAAAAGAGAAAAAATTCAAACTAACTCTTTAAATTCAGGATACCTCTATTCTTCAGGCATGAAAACATGTAACATGCTGAACAGAATGGAAAATTACAAAACAGTTTTTTCTCGGAGATAATTTCTAAACTTTATGTTGAAATTTTTTCCTTATAGTGAGTTTTCATTGTTTCACTTAAACTGTAATATGAAAAGTATGATTCTCGTCTTACATTCAGACTGTAAAAACATAATTTCACCTGAAGAATGGTTTCACATTAAAGGTCTTACAATATTTATTTGTGTAACTCTACCAAAAACATAATTTAGCCCCTTCATTGTTAGGAACATATCGATGCAAGGTATTTATTTTGGCCGAACTTTATTTTCATGACCAACTCACATGGTTAGCCAGCTTTCAGCAAAAGTTCCACAGTGCTTTGAACATTAGTGACTGGATTATGTTGAACCTGTATACATGGTCGTCTTAAGGGCCAGAGACAATTGAAAGGGAGCACAGGCCCTGCTCTCTCCAGGGCCTTTGGGAGGACATGGTGCTCCAAGCAAGCAGGTCCGAGGCTTACCCCCTCCCTCAGCGTTAGACCATAGATTAATATCTGCATGCTGCACTCCCTGAAGAGCACATAAGTAGGTACACACCCCATGTGCACTGAGTTCTGGCTGGTAGGAAAATATGCTTCTGTGTTGCCCCTCCATGTTTAATTTCATTAATTGTATTGTAATTCTGTATTCATCTGATTTTAGATGTAACAATATACAGATTTCAGTTTTCTGAACTGATTGACTTTTATTTCAGACCATCTGCCAGAAAACCCCTAAAGATTCACCAAAATATGAGATCTGCAAACGAGCCTTAAAAGAAGTGAGCAAGGTATGTTTTTAAAAAGCAAATCCTACACAGCCGGCCTGCTTCTATTTAGATTCTTTTTTCTTCCTCAGTTGTGTGGTGTGCTTTGGCCAGTTCAATATGTCAATCTGAGACATGCTGACTTTTGTTTTTCCAGATGGCTTCGGCCCCTTATTTTTATTATATATAGCACCACTTATTTGATGTAGTATTTGCCTCCTCCATTATTTTCTTGATCATACATTTCATAATGAAATTGGACAACCTAGTTCTATTGTCATTGTCCAAAAAAAGGAAAGTGGTACAACACCCAAAGCCTGGAAACTGCCATGGATTTTCTAGAGTTAGAAAACTGGAGCTCCTAACAACATTTAAGGTGTTGTGTTGTTTTTGTTTTTGTTTTTTGATGAAATTAAACCATTCCAGACTGAAAAGAGATTTTCAACACAGCTCTTATTGACTGGAACAAGTATTGAGTACACACAACAATAGAGAAGCAATCCATTAATACCCAAATCATAAATATTGCCCATAATTAATTCTACAATAACCTCCAATGGGTTTCTTTTAAAGCTGATAATGAGGTTTTAGAATGTGGCATTGGTGACAAATTCCAACTTCACACTGAAAACTGTTGGCCTCGAAAGCTTTTTGAAATAAAAAGAAAGACAGTTTGAAATGGAAATCTAGAAACTAGCCTCTGAGATCTTAGAATTTGAGACCCTGCAGTACACAATTGAATGTTATTAAATTTGATGCCTTAGGCTCTGAGCATTCCTGGCTCATTTAAATTATTTATGCATGGAAATTTCCAATTTTTCTCTTAAAGTGGAAGACTAATGAAGGATGAAAATGCCAAATTGCTTTATTCAGGAACAGTCACTGACCAATCAGCTTCACATTTAAATCATTCTGTTTCTCAGAAAAAAATTCTGAACTGCTGCAGTAACACAATACTGCTGCCAACACACTTGAATTTTATTGTGGGAACTTCTTGTAGTGTACAGAGTATTCAGACTGAATAGGAGAAGGGGGAGGAGAATTTTCCTGACTGATATTGTTCATACCTTTTTATCCGGATGCTGCTTAACTATACCCGATAAACATGACTTTTATTAGTGACTCATAAAAATCCTCCTGTAGAACAAATGCGTTACAATTTTTTTTCTCAGGGAAGGATATCTAGAGCTTAGTGTATAAGGGCTTTGTCCCCATCTTCTTCAAATACTCAGCTGTTGCACTGAATTCATTGCCTAGTCGTGTGCAACAAAATAGTTTAATTTGTCTCCTATATAAAATCCATTAAAAATAGAACAGCCTAACTTGCTAACATGCTGCTTCCTATCTCCCCAACAACAATTATAGCAAAATAAAAGGTGAGCTTTTTTTCCTATTAGAAAAGCTGGAAGGCTCCTTTGTCCTTTCTAGACTTTTGATGCTGCAAGTTTAGCCTAGAGAAGGCTATCCAGACAGACTCAATTGATTTGTGTTCCTACTTTCATCCTACTCTCCATCACTCAACACTGGCAGGGATTAGCAGAGGTCATGGTGTTAGCATTCAGTACATTAGCTATCCTTTTCATTGAATTGCTGTGGTACTGGAAGGATCTCGGGAACTAAGTGAATCAATGGAGTATGCTATTGCTCAGACATCTCTCTCCCCTTCCAGGAAGTGAGAAACAAGAAGGGGCCGATTGACTTTTGGGGAGCCCCTGGAAGGGATTAAGGAGTGTATTTTATTTTTTCCATTTAACATATCTGGATGCCTGATCTTCCTCCCTTTTTTGGGGGAGGGGATGGGGGGGGGCTCTAGAGGAATATGACAAATTTTCAAATCACATTCTAAGGCATGAGTGAATAGTTTTGTAAAATACTACCTTCCTTAGCTTGCCAAAAGAGCATCATAACATTTACCTTGGTCCTTCAATAAACAGTTTGCATGTCTGCAGTTGTAAGGGCAGCATATAACATTGGGTCACAACTATACAACTCACTCACTTGCCAAAGTTAGAGTTTATGTTCTCTCAGGGTGCCCATTAAGTTTTTGGACTGAAGATCTGCGATCCTTTTGAGTTAGATACTTCGTGCCACTTGTAGTACTCTGTGTGGAATAATCAATCCTCTTTGTGGTTTACTATAAAAAAATCAGTTTTTGATTTTCTTGCTTCTTCAATGATATGCATTTCCACAGAAAAGTTGCCATGTAAGGGAAAAAGTAGTAATGCAATATCTAAATACATTAAAGTAGGAACTCTTTTCCTTTTTCTTTCTAGTTGGTCCGTTTATGCAACGAAGGGGCTCGAAAAATGGAAAGGACAGAAATGATGTACACAATTAACAACCAGCTGGAATTTAGAATCAAGGTATGATATTTCCATTCATGAACTCATTTAGCATGTGCAGAACTTTTGCTTTTCATTAAGTTTTCAGACTAACAGATTCACAGCCAGAGAAAATGAAGCAAAGTAGCTGGGGACTGCAGAAGCCATGATGCTGAACTGACCTTTCAACAGAAGACTAAAAGTTTGTCTCCTGAGAGCAGCTGAAGCCGTGAATGCTGAAAGAGCAACAGATACCATTGCTAACCACATATGTTACTAACACCAAGCAGCTAGAGCTTTAAACAAAAAGTAATTACACAAGTTAACATTACTCACCTGAGTACGGTGAACAGATAGCAACTGTGAAAAAACAGGACAGAGGGTGGACATATCATAAGCTTATGCTCAAATAAATTCGTTGGTCTCTAAGGTGCCACAAGTACTCCTGTTCTTTTTGCGAATACAGACTAACACGGCTGCTACTTTGAAACCTGACACAAAAACCAGGATATTCAGAGAGAAGGCTTCTCATTGTCAGTGAAATCTTGCCCCCCTGTTGAAGTTAATGACAAAATTTCCATTGACTTCAGTGGAGCTAGGATTTCACCTCGTCTCTTTAACTCATGAAGTTCTGTAGAAGTGTTTAAACACAGATGATATATAGAACCGTTCATTGGTCTTTTTCTTTCTGTCTCTCTTTCTTTCTCCCCACCTTTTCTGGGTTTGTCAGCTCTTGGATATTTTCAATAAACTAAGAAGATACTATGAGAAGTGCAGTGCATTTTTAAAAGACTGTAATAATTTAACTAAAACATATTTTAAAAATGGTAAAATATATATTGTTTAGCAGGAAAAAACAAGTATCAGACTTTATTAAATTCACAGCTGTTTTGCCTGTTGACGTATTGTGTTAAGTACTAAACTCTAATCATTTTAATGAGTTTATTAAAAGGGCTGCATATGATAGTGATATTTTCCAAATCTTTTCTTTTGAGTACAACCAAAGTTACAGATTGTGTTGTTTGTTTCCTTTATCAGTGGCCTGTTGAACAAGAGTCAAATGTGATTTACAAAGATTTTGGTGGCATTTTCAAAGTATCAACAATATAGAAAAAAATCTTCTTTGTACCTCAAAAATGTTCATTTAAAACAACATTTTGTAAGTGGAATATCATACCCATGGGATGACATTATTTCTCAAGAATACTTCTTACTAATGCAGTGACAAAATGTACCATTTTGCGTATTTTTTTTTTTTTTGAAGTCTGTATATTTTAAAGGATTTCTGTACCCCCATCTTGGCTAGGGAAAGTTCATGACTCTGGAGCAAGACTTTTCAAAGGATCCACAGCATTTTTATTGACATATTTCCAATAAAAATAGAAAAATAAGGTGTAAATATTCACTTACAATAACAAAAACAAAATAAGAAATTCTTTATAAGGTGATCATGAAGTTCACTAATGACCTTGGAATAATACTCTCAAGAGATTTGGGAGACCATCTTTTCAGATTTGTCATTCCAGAGCTTCAAGTCTGAGTAATTTCTAGGAGTTTTTATAGCTAAAATGCTCTCAAAATGCCACTGAAAATGTCTTATATTCTTTATTTTCACCACAAAAGATGTCCATAATCTGTTGTTCTTGATTTAGGCAGAAGGATCAATCTCTTACAGTGTACCCTCTTCTAGAATGTATACTGCAACTTCCCCCTCTCATTAGTTTCATGGGAATAAAAGCAACTTTTATTCTTTAGCTTTTTTGCTAAAGTATCATTCTGTATATCTTAAACATGACTCCTTGGTGGTTTAAAATTTAGCCGTGGTTTGAGAGTTTGCCAGTTGGATTGTAAAAGGCTGATTTTTCTTGGCATAGTTTCAATACACTTTATTATGCTGAACCTGTTTCTTGTATATGGAAGAAGACATTCTGCATTCAGCATTGCATATTTTTGACAGTTGGAAAAAATATTTTTAAAAGTCAAAGCGAGTGTTCTCTGGAATCTAACCTGTTAGGAAACCATATGCTGAATTTATTTGGCATAGAAAGAAATGTTGAGGTATTTTGAGTTAATAGCAAATAAAAGCTTAGTTAAGCCCTTTTTAGGTATAAAATAATTGAATATCTTGGGACGGTCTTTCTTAGAAATACACATAATTTAAACTATAAAATAATCTCTAGGGCCCCATATGACATTCTTAGAATTGTTACAATGTTTCATTCAATCTAACTTGGTTCCTGAAGCTTGAATAACCAAAGCCACTTCAAAAATGGTTTAGTTTCCTTTTTATGTACTTATTCAGCTGTTTGCCCATCCTGAAGATTTAATTTTTAGTTGAGATTAGAAGATATTTATTCAGTGTCGTTCAGTTTCAGATTTCATGTACGGTATTGGGGAAGTGAGAGGCTTTTTTCCTGCAAACAGAAATAACAATTTAATTATTTGGACCAGCATGCATTTTGTGACTGCTACTGTCAAAGACCGTTGTTGAAACTCAAGCGCTGTGTTTGCACGATTATGAATTCGTATTTGTGTCAGTCCCAGGATATTAAAGAGAGAAAATGGGTTAGTTAATATATTTAATTGGATCAACTTCCAACAGAAATTGGAGTCTTGATCACTTGGTGGAGAAAGATGGCAAGCGGTATTTGTCTTAGCAATGTTAGGTTTGATTCACATGATTTCGTGATCCCTGAGTTTTGGCTGAGTGGGTTGAGTTTCTGGTTCAAACTGAGCCAAAATTTCAAGCCAAATATTGCTATGAAACTGTGGAAACTTATTACTTTGATTTCATAATGATGAAACTCAATACCTCCTGCAGCACTGAGGAGTTTCTTATGAGTTTCATATCCAAGTACTGAACTAATTAGACCAACGGTTCTCAAACTAGAGGTCATGACCCCTCAAGGGGTTGAGGTTATGGGGGTCCCGACCTGTCAGCCTCCACCCCAAACCCCACTTTGCCTCCAACTTTTATAATAGCGTTTAATTAAAAAACTTTTTTATATTTATAAGGGGGGGTCATACTCAGAGACTTGCTGTCTGAAAGGAGTCACTAGTACAAACGTTTGAGAACCGCTGAATTAGACCTTGCATGGGATGTGAGTTTGAACAAGGTGACAATGAGGTGACAGTGACAAGGTGAGATAGCTACTGATAAAGGGAATTATGTGATATTCTTATAGGAAAAATTGAGAAATGTGGGTTGGTTAGAATTATTGTAAATTGGTTACAAATCTGGTTAGAAAACCAAACACAGTACCTAATTCCGTACTGTTGCATGGGTGTAAATTGGAATAATCTCCATTTAAATAAAACCAGTTTGATTGCACTCTCTGGTCCACTGAGAGCAATTGGGGTTTCATTATCTGCTTGGAAAGTAGCATCTATGTGGTGTCATATATAGATTAAAAGAGGGCATAACAATATTTAGTATATTTATGACTTGGAAAAAATAGTAGAAAAGAGATTAAATTAATGGATAATAGAAAATTGTGGACATTTAAAAGGGAAGTCTTCATTGAACAAGAACTTGCAAGTTTTGTTAAGTGAAAAGCAGCTGGCGGGGGTGGGGAGAAAGATTCTGGCCCAGCATCTACTGTATTTTATATTGGCTTTTATATGTTGTATAGCATAGGCAGGAAGGGCACTTTGTAAACAATTTTATTATTTTACTGTCATTAAAAAGGCATATGCAGTAATATATTTCATATGCAAGAAGAAAATTGTTGCCTCTAAAACTATGGATGTATTTATTCTCACCCTTTAATTCTTGCACCAGTGAGATCACAGCTGAAATACTGTGTTCCCTTTTGGACATAATATTACAGTACAAATACTGACAATTTGGAGACAGTTCAGGAAAGGGCAGCTAAAATACTTAAAAGCCAGAAAAATAAGACACATAAGGAATGATTACAAGGGGTGACAGCTGCATGGAAAAATATTTTTATGAGCATGTAAAAGGGTGTTCTAGAGATGAAAGAAAGTAGTTGTCTTCATTAGTCAAACATGACAAGACAGGTAATGGGTTTCACAGCAAAGAAAGTTTAAATTCAGGTGCAGAGGAATTCAGTAGCTGAAAAATCAGTCACTGGTGGTGATAGAACAGTGAGATAACAGAGGAAGGGGCAGGGTTAAAATTTCATAATTGACTATGGGAAATGGTTAGTGGTATTAGGATTCTGCCACAATAATGGAGGATTAAAGACATCTCAGATTTCCTTTCCTCCTGTACTGCTTCTGGTTCATGTGATCATCAAACACAAGGATATTAGTGAAAGAGTGTATTCCCTCATGGTTAAAGTTTGATTGGCTTTCCATTATAAACTCAGTTTTGATGCCCCCTCCACCCACCTCTAACTTTACCAGAATTTAACTAGTCTTCCAGGGTCTCTGGCCGACTACATGAGCACTCAACTCAGAATACTTAGCTGTGACTCACATGGGGTTTTAAAGTTGTGCAGGAGCAGACACATTCACCATGCTCAGGCACCCCTTGGCATCTAGGACTAGAGAAAGAGAGACACCATGAACAGGCAGGATTGATAAGCGCCACAGTCTGCCCTGACCCAGTGGGTTTCCCTGGTCCGAGCCCCAGCATCTCTTGCTAGGTCTTCAGAGATTATCTGTGTCTCAAAAAGAGTGGCTGAGGCTAGCGCGCTCACTGATTTTATAAGCTTCAGAAGACAATGGGAGTTTAGACATTCACTTCAATAGGGCCTGGCTTTCACACCAAGAATGCAGTCAGAGTTTCTCTCTAGCAGAGTTTATAAACTCTGCAGCAGTGAAGCTCTCCATATTTCCCTTGTCCCAGAAGGTGTCATAATCTCCTGGCTGGGTGTTGAATTGGTGAGGGCTGATTTCCTGCTGCAACTATGTATAAGGATACATTATAGTCCCAGAACCCCTGTTGGTTCATATAAGGGTCATTAAACTTTATGTATATACTTTGTTTTTACAAGCAGTTTACAAGCATATACACAAGTAACTAGAATTATAACAATTTTCATAACTATTCTTGGGGGAGAACCAAGAAAATTAATACTTTTAAGTCATGTACAGGAGAAATAGAAATATACGTCAGACATTTTCATTATCATAAAAAAAAAAAAATCCTAGCCAGAAACCTTTTTAACATAGATGTTTGGACTTAGCCCAAGTATTTCCATGTTAGTCTTTGAGATGATGATGTCAGTACAGATCCCAGTGAAGGTGCACATGCGCCTTATGCAAGCAAGGTTGGAGTCTTTTGAACAGCTGTGTCCACTGGGGCTGTGCATGCATCCTGTGCTGCCTTGTGCTTTCTGGAAAACCTTTCACATGCTTGAAGAATATTTTCCCACTCAGCTGTCAGCCCTCTTAATCATTCCTGATGGGTCTGATAAACCTGATACCTGATGTACTAGCAACGTCAGGCCCACCCAGGATCAGCCTCCCAACAAATGGGGACCCTGCACAGGCCCTGTGGCGAACACCTGCCATTATACCATCTGCTGCAGAAAGGGTGGGAAAATGCTATTAAGTCCCTTCAAAAAAAAAAAAAAAAAAAAGCTTGTATGTCAACCTCTTTGTCATCTCAGTAGTGCAGGAGAAATCCACATTCAGCAAAAGCATCCCAAAGCACAAGAACCCAACAAAGTTCAACCTGTTTGGGAAGAAATCATACTGCTATGCCTCCTTTCAGCTACAGGTGCAAATTGTCAGACCCTTCTGGCCAAATAATAATTTCCTGAATTGGGATGAAGTAACGGCCATTCTATCTAAGCTCCCACCTGAGAAGTATTCAAGGATATCATCAAAGAGGACCACTAAGTACCTAAAATGCCCTCTAAGCTGCAATGGATATTTCAAACACTGTGACTAGATCCATCGCCACAGCAGTGACAATGCGATGGGATTCCTGGTTTCAAGCATTGGCATTCCCAGGGAAGTGCAAGTCACAATAAATCACCTGCCCTTTGAAGAGATGGAGTTATTCAGTGAGCACACAAATAACACACTACATTACTTAAAGGGCACAGAGGCTTCCTGGCACTCCATAGGGATCCATACCTGTCATAAATATAAAGGAAAGGGTAACCACCTTTCTGTATACAGTGCTATAAAATACCTCCTGGCCGAGGCAAAGTCCTTTTACTTGTAAAGGGTTAAGAAGCTCAGGTAAACTGGCTGGCACCTGACCCAAAATGACCAATGAGGGGACAAGATACTTTAAACTCTGGAGGGGGGAAAAAGCTTTTGTCTGTCTGTGTGATACCTTTGCCGGGAACAGATCAAAGATGCAAGCCCTCCAACTCCTGTAAAGTTAGTAAGTAATCTAGCTAGAAAATGCGTTAGGTTTTCTTTGTTCTGGCTTGTGAAATTCGCTGTGCTGGAGGAAATGTGGAATGTAGAATGTAGAAAAACAGGAATGTATTCCTGTTTTTGTGACTTTTTTGTAACTTAAGGTTTTGCCTAGAGGGATTCTCTATGTTTTGAATCTGATTACCCTGTAAGATTATCTTCCATTCTGATCTTAGAGTTGTTCTCTTATCTTTTTTTGTTCTTCAGATAAAGTTCTGTTTTTTAAGAATCTGACTGGATTTTTTGGGTCTTAAAAATCCAACACTGGTTTGTGCTCATCTTGTTTATTCTCAAGCCTCCCCAGGAAAGCGGGTGTAAGGGCTTGGGGGGGTTATTTTGGGGAAATAGGAACTCCGAGTGCTCCTTTCCCTGTTCTTTGTCTAAATCACTTGGTGGTGGCAGCATACTGTTCAAGGACAATGCAAAATTTGTGCGTTGGGAAAGTTTTTAACCTAAGCGAGTAAAAATAAGCTTAGGGGGGCCTTTCATGCAGGTCCCCACATCTGTACCCTAGAGTTCAGAGTGGGGAGGGAACCCTGACAATATCCCAGCCCCTTATTTCAAACAATATAGTTACCAGACCCCGATGAGACAGAGGAAGCCACTATGGTGTGCCAAACAGCCTGATTAGCCTCTCACAGAGAAGCCCAGATGAAGCAGGAAACACCATCTTCCTCCTCCTCAGTGATGTACCTTGCTCCTGTGGCTTGTTAGCAAATTTAATAAGGCTTTCAGGAACTACAAAAGAGCCAATTAAGAGCATGCAGCCTTCTGAATCCACTTTTCCCCATTTCACTAGGCATGGTCTGCCATAAGGTTGGACAGATAGGTGCTAGAGATGCTTATCAGATTTCACTCCGTAGCTCCTACCATCCTCTTTCCCCCAGGATTTTCAGGAATCCTTCTCACAAGAGCCTGTTACAAACAGAAGTGGCCTCATTGCTTTATCTAAGAGCCATAGAGAAAGTGCCAGCAGAATTTGGGGGAAGAGGCTTCTTTCTACTCATGGCATTTCCTTGTCCCAAAAAGAAAGGGGATCTTCGTCCTATATTAGACCCGCAAATACATGCGCAGCCTCAGGTTCAGGATGGTAACACTTGCTTCCATCTTCCCATCTCTTCAGGCTCAAGAATAGTTTTATGCTTCTTGACTTGCAGGTTGTGTACTTCCATATGCTATCCAGGCAGCACACAGGACATACCTAAGATTCATAATAGGGTCCATCCATTACCAGTACTCTCCATTTCATTAAAAGCATTCACAAAATGCCTGACAGTGGTAGCAGCATGTTTAAGAAGACCGGGCATTCACATCTATCCTTACCTAGAAGACTGGCTGATCAGAGGCAGGTCTCAGCAGGAGACTGCAACAGCCCTAGAGTATATGTCCTCTTCATGTTTCCTCAGCTAGGCCTCCTAGTGAACTTTCAGAAATTGTCTCTCAACTCATCACAGATGATAGCCCCTAGGGATTCTATCATAGACTTTCAGTTGGCAAGAGCCTACAACCCAGAGGACAGGTTCTAGTCTCTTCCATCAGTGACAAATTGCCTAAAATCTGATCTGATGACAATGGTGCATGCTTGCTTAGGACTATAGGCTACTTGTCAGTATGTGCATATGTGATTCCAGGCTTCACGTGCAGTCCTTAATTCTATGGCAGATCACTCACTATCTAGGCACCATTTGAACAAGAGCTACAGATCCACTTCAGGTCCTGTGATAGCTGAATTCATGGCTGCAGCTGAAGAATGCTGTGACCCTGCTTTGGCAACAACACTCCTTACAGACACCTCAGGGACAGGTTGAACCATCTGCAGATGCAGGGAACCTGGTCCCAGGATGACTTGAAACTGTGTAAATGTCCTGGAGCTCAGGGCCATAAGATTGGCCTGCGTAGGATTTCTGTCTGTCCTGCAGAATTCCCCAGGGGAGACCTTCACAAACAACCCCTCCTCAGTGCACTGTTATAAACAAACAAGGAGGCATTCATTTATCCCCTTTCTGCCAAGAAGCCATCAGGCTGTGGACATGGTGTCATCAGGGGTAATCCTGTTGATTTGGCATGTTCCAGGAACCAGCAACAACCTGGTGTGACGCTCTCCTCAGGGCACCCAGAACCGTAAGCCACTGTGTTACCTCCTTGCCTCACAAGAGAGAGCCTTGCTGGAGCTTTACTCTGTGTCAGCTCCCTGCCTCATCAGCTAACTTCTTGAGACTCTGCCAGTCTTAACGTTGTCTTGCAGTCAGTGGACCCCAGTTCCAGAGTTCTCCAGTGATGCGTCTCTGCAGTGTCCAATCCCTCTCACTGGACACTCCCAGAAATTTTTAAGTTTGCTGCTTCCAAAGAGACAGTGCACACACCAGCCTGTTAGTTTAGCTGAGGACTGACACTTTACTTCAGTATAACAGCACTGAGATGGCTTATAGTAAAGAAAATAGATGTAAGTGATACTAAGTAAGAGAAAAAAAAACAGGTATGGTAACAAACAAAATAATAAAACATGCTTTCTAGTGTCCAGGGCTGAATTTTATCAAACTAGCATGTTTGTCTAGACAGCTTTCTCCTTGGCCAAGGCAGTTCTATCTGTCAGACCCATTGCAAATATCCAGCTGGCCTCCAGTATATCTCCCAGCCTGTCCAGTCATCATATCTCAGAATCCTGGTTAGGCATTGCATCACAACCCACAGTCATTGCACTTAATGGCTTGGGTGTTAGCTACAGACAGACACTGCTCTATACAGATTCAAGAAATTCTCATACAGAGCAGGAAGCCATTACTAGGAAATCCTACTCCTCTAAATGGAAAACATTTTCCATATGGACAACCGGACAATCTAGACTGAGTAAAGACCCTGAGATTGAGAGTCCTTGACTACGTGCTGAGCTTCAGACTGGTCTAGCGTTTAACTCTCAAGGTCCACCTTGTAGTAACATTGGCATGTCACATTCTGGTACAGTTGTGCTCGGTCTTCTCATATCAAACAGTATCCATTTTCCTCAAAGCCCTTCTGCATACTAACCTCCTGTTAGAGACCCAACCCTGCGTGGGACCTCAGTCATCTTCCCAAAACGTATGGAGCCTCCTTTTGAGCCGCTGTCAAATTTCTTGGTATGCTACTTTACCCTTAAGATGTGTTTTATAGATGCTCTGCAAGGAGGAAGTCAGCAAGTTCCAAGCCCTTCTAACCAGATTTCCTTATACAACCTTTTAGAAAGATATAAAGTTTTGTCGAGACCGCACCTTAAGTTCATCCCTAAGGTGGTCTCCAAATTCAACCTTAATCAAGTCAGTAAATCTGCCAGTGTTCTTCCCAAAACTTCACTTGATGCTGGGAGAAAAGAAGCTATGGTCTCTGTATGTCTCGAGCTCTATTACAGCGGTAGTCAATAGTCGGACAGCGGGCCAAATCCAGACCACCAGATACTTTTGAATGGACCCTGAAATCTTTTTATTTACTTATGATCATTATTGTTCGTTTTTATTATTTGCTCTGGAGTCTGACCTTGACTATACCTGATTAAAAAAAAAATAATTGACTACCCCTGCTCTATTACCTTAATAGGATCAAGCCTTTTAGGTTATGTCCCCACCTCTTTGTGGCTATATTCAGCCCATGAAAAGCACAACATGTCTCATCATAGAGACTTTGAGTACATCGTGCAGTGTATTTCTGCCTGCTATCAGATAGCCGATGGTCCTGGGCCTCCAAATATCAAGGCGTACTCCACCAGGGCACAGGCAGTGTCTTGATCCAGCTTCCGAAATATGCTGATATTTGAGATCTGCAAAGCAGCAACATGGATCAACTCACTTACTTTCATTAAAGATTACACCCTTGAAATGGCAGCCAGGTCAGATGCCAAGTTGATGGAAGCGGTGCTGCAATCATTATTTCACTAATAATTTCCACCATTTAGAGGATGCTGCTTGCTTGTCAACTACAAAAGGATCCATACTGATGCACATTTGAGAAGAAAGAAGGGTTACTTACCCAACAGTTGCTATAAGATGCAGTCAGTTTGGATCCCATGCCCACCCTCCATCCCTGCTTTTCAGAGTCCTCCGCAACCGTGGGCTTTGAACTGTGAGGGAACTAAGGGAAAGTCACAGCTGCTCCACCCTTTTTGCTCTCATAGAGGAGCATGAGGAGGCTCAGGATGCATGTGCGGCTCCAGTGGACTGCTATTCAAAAGGGGCACATGCACATGGGGCACATGTGCACTACTGTAAGATCTATACCTGACAACATCATCTCCAAGAGCCACAATTACTGTAGTAGGGCAAGTAACTGTTCTTTTTCTGATGTTTAGGTGTGGGTTTTGCTGTTTCCTGACTTTCAGATACATTTGCTCTTGTTTTTAACCTTTGTTGTGACTTTACTGACTTTAAGACCTCTTCTATTTTAGTAACTGCAGTATTCTAACCTGGTAAATTTTTCTGTTTTGTAACTTTAATTCTGCTTTAAGAGAGACTGTGGTCTGGGAATATTTAAACGCCATTTTATTTCTGCCCTTTTGAAGAGATTTATTTAGTTCTGCATTAGGTTAAAATATGCTGTTAGGTCCATTTCACAGCGTGCTCAATTCCACATTCTGTTTGTTGTTAATTGATTTGAGCAGATATAGTGTGAAGGTAGCCAGTACTTTTAAAGCATCCACTACTGGCAAGTGTCTCCTGTATTGTACATTACTTTGAATCTTAAAGTCTGTATTTGACACCTATGCTCCTATTTTTATGTTTTGAGTTTATTCATGCATTTTTCCAAATGATCCTGATCCTCCTTTGTCTCTCAGAAGGCTTGTGACTTATGATTAAAAAGTTTTTTTTCTTATATTGTAGCCATTTCCACTGGTCTCCTCTTCCCGGTGGTTAGTGAAAAGGGGTGAATTAACAGCATATGTGGAAGACACTGGACTCTTCTCTAAAAGGACCTGTAAGCAGCAAGTGTACTTCTTCCTCTTCAATGATGTTCTCATTATCACAAAGAAGAAGAGGTAAGAGCTTCAACACTCTAAAACTGCATGTGTGTCTAATTCCTTGAGTCACACACAAGCCACAATTGTCTTGAATGTTGCATGAGTCATCCTTGGGAAATGAGAATGAAAACTTCCTGGCTTCACAACGGCTAAGTTTATTCAATATTTACCTCAAGTATAATTTATTGTTCCCAAAGCATTTTTAGATTATTCCTTTTAGTAACTGTTTTCATGTTTGAGTGAATGAGGAAGATATGAGAAGAAGCGGTTATACATAATATGCTTGCAGCACAAAAACAAAACCTCATGTAAGTGGAAATGTTGACTAAAAATGCGTTAAGTGCTGCCAAAACATCTACAGTTTTGTAGTCATACATTTTGGTATGCTGTGCCTGTATAAAGAATGAATGAATTAAGGAGGCATTTTTGAGTCTCTCGTATTTCTCCATCAGACCGTAATCAGAATTGCATTGGTTGGAGGTCAAACAGAAATGAAAATCCAATGCAGTCAGAGTGACTCAGCAAAGGTGTACATTTTAGCAAGATAAATAAATATGTAGAGCAGGAATGTCTCTCCATGCTATTCTTTCATGGAGAATCTGTATCAGTGATGTGATAGAGGAGGCTGCTGGGAGCACCCTGTTAAAATTCCACCACCAAATTGAAGGGAACGTTACGGTAATTCCTCTGCCTTTGATGGAGTTCATGCTCTCTGCAGATGCTGCTCTATCGTTCCTGACAGAGATGATTTGCTCCTGTGGTTATTAAAAAATAGTTTTGAAGAGCAAATGTTTTGCTTTTGGGTTGACCAGCTACACCAAATATCAGGTATTTTAAAAATGATTTCAAAAATCTTGAGCCTATGCGTCAAACAGTACAATTGAGCACTATACTGTAATTCTGTTGTAGTTTATGCATTTTTTTCAGAAACAAAATGTGAACACTTCCAGCAAAGTGCAGCATGATTTGTTTGTTGCCTCAGTTCTTGGTTGTATTCAAGTGAATATATTTCTCCCCAGCCTGTTCACTGTAGTACACACACTGCTGGGACACAGGGTTTATCACAGGCTACAGGGAACACTTTTATGGGAGCCCCTTTTTGAAACATTGGCAGCGCATCAAAGATTTGTATCACGCATCTTTAAACAGTGTGTACCTTTCTGTTCTCAGGGGACTAGAGTTAATATTTTATTGTGCTGGTAGCTAAGTAAACTTCTGAGTTGGAAAACAATGAAAAAGTCTATTATCTGTGTTACATTGTTTATTGGTTTCCTGTGGAATAGCTTGGTTACCCAGCTTCTAAGATAATTCTTTGTAATAATGTATTCTCTCCAAACTCTGGTTCTTTTGATATATAACATCTTCCAGCTGTTGAAATCTGTGAGATCCTAGTGGACCATATGAGTTACAGTAAATAAAACTTGATCTTAATTATGGAGTTTATATATTCACTGTACCAAGATCTTTCTAAATAAACAAATGAAATTGAAAAGTATTGATTCCTGTGATCCTACCACAGTCATTCTGATCACAAAATATGTGCTGCACAAATGCAGATAAACTTACTGATTACATTCTTTTATGTGATCCATTGCATCTTAGCTGTGCAAAAAAAAAAAAAAAAAATCCATTCCCATGCAGTTTTCAAAGTTAAACTTAAACTGGCTTCTGCACATGTTATAACATTAAATAATTTAATGACTGCACTAATACCATTGGTACAGTTCCTCTAGTTTTTAAGATGTAACAAGGGATATTTTGAAGGTGATATTCAAGTTTAAGACACTATGTGTTTACATTTGCACATTTGGGTTTCACATGTTTTTTTCACTGCTGCCATAAAAATCACTTTGTTGTACCCCTGCATTATAAGTCCTAATCATTCGGCTGCTTGAAATTGTGCAAAATGAGTTTTCTCTCTGTATCCTGAAGCTTATTTTCACTTGCCCTGGCCAAGTCGTTAACCATATTTGTAGAGCTCAGTTAGCACAATGAGGAGTGATTAAGTCCAAATTCTTTAAAGGCCAGGATTGATGGTATATGCCAAAGTAGTCCCACAGATAACTGATAAGCAGTGTTGGTCCAACTATGTTCAGCATGTAGAGCAGTACTTGCATTTAGACTCAGACTTTAAGGACAAAAGGGGCCAGCGTGATCATCTAGTCTGACCTCCTGCAATTGCAGGCCACAGACTCTCACCCACCCTCTCCTGTAATAGACCCCTAACCTCTGGCTGAGTTACTGAAGTCCTCAAATCTTGATGCAAAGACTTCGTTACAAACGTTTTACATACCAGAAGTATAATTAAAAGAATTGAATTTGTGTATTACAGTGAGCAAGCACTCCAGAAAAGCATTTGTTCAGTGAAATTTAGCTATAGGATGATAAAGATCAAGAAACCTCATGATACTGTACACTTAGGCATGCTCCTCATAGGGCTTTATGCTTCCATTCCTGTTGTGCTTTCTTCGTCAGATCCATCCGCAGCCCCTAGTTTGAGCTCATCCTGCATTTGTAATGGTAAGACTTAACAGCCTACCTTTATGTTCTCAAATAGTTGAATGGGATTTAGCAACCCAATTCCCCTTGCTTTAATGGGCATCATATGGCCAAATCCCATGCAACTCTGAAATATTTTAGAGGCTTATGCTTTAAACATCATGCTGCTTTGCAGCCCAATCATGCATAAGTATATTAAATGCGCTTTTGGGGATCGCTTAGGGCCCCATTTACTCTTCTGTGTATCACAAAGAAGCAGGAAACTCAGAGTTGCTTCAGCATGCTTGTTCTTTGATGGGTTAGGGCACTGCAGTGTCTGCTGCAGAACAGCCTAGCCCTTGAAGCTAGCAGATCACAGGAGACACCCAATGAGTCCCTGTGCTTTTGTGCAGCTGGCCTGCTGGTAGCATGGTTCCATTGGGCCATAAAGCATTAACACCAAATGGATTTCTAATGATTAAATCCACAAGGTCAATGAGGGAACCTACTTGAATGGCTCTTCCACTGCTTCACTTTTCACTGTTCCTTCAACCAAAAGTGTGAGAGGCCTGGGCTCCACTGTTTTTACCTCAACTGAGTCATTGTCTTCCGCATCCCTCCTGGCTGCGGGGGAATTAACAGTTGGCAAGTTATAGCCTGAATCCAGCATCTTTTTTTACCTTCTGGCCCAGAGCTTTAAATAGTGGCTAAAAATTCCATCCCTTCTCCATTGTTTAGCATTCAGCTTCTTGCGATTTCCTGATTCAGTTTATTCTCCAGCTTCTGTGGAGTCTTCGAGGACCTAGACGATACGGACTTTTTACGTAAACTTTTCTCGCCTTCTTAATACAAACTTTATGATTTCTATCTCTTGAATGCATGATGGAAGACTGTATGTATCCAGGGTGTCAGACTCTTGGAGAGACTCAAATCCCACTTTTATGGTTGATGGACTGGGGCATAACTTTAGTGCCGGTCACTAACCACCATGCATGGTGGCTCTCCCGTTGATGTCAAAGATTTAATGGTAGACAGTGGCCCTTAAGTAACAGCTAAATATTCAGCTATTATTGTGTATGTATTCAGTATATGTTGTATTCATCATTACTCAGTGAGAAAAATTACCACCACAATTTTTACTTTGTTTCCTACCTTTCCCATCCTTCTTCCCTGTTTTTTGTTGTTGTTCTTCCTCTGCATTTTCCTTCCTGCAGCAACACCAAATTCTAGTCCTCTGTGCTTCACACTCATCCTTATCCCCATTACATCTACTAATATGATTGCTAATGAAATAGTTCACATTGACATTAAAGTCCAGTAATTACCCTTCAAATGTAAACATACTAGGGGGCAGAGGAGTTCACACCCTTTGTCTCTTGAGTCATTATTTCAGTCTTTTTGTATCCGACGGACAGCACTTCATTGGCTGTACTTGGGTCACATCTTTGAAGGTTTTCTTCACAACTATGAGAGCAAGCAGTTTTTTAAAATGAATATTAAATTCTACAGAAACCAAGTATTTAATGTGGTTTCACATAAATACCTCAAGCAGGCTAAATCTACCTATAAAAAGGTTTACATGTGACACCTGAGATATAGACAGTGCTGCTTTAAAATAAAGGTACCCCAATAGAAATCTATATATTTTTGCTAGGTAACATTAATCTTACTTTTATGTGTTCCTCCCGGGTTGAACTTCCAGGGCCATCCCCTCTCCTCTTGCTACAATTGTGTATATAAAACATATCCATTCTGAACTTGACCGGAGGCACTGTTATGGAATTGCTAGGTTCAGAGAACTCTTCATATGTTGCCATTTATCACAGTGTAACTCCCTTCTCTTCACCAGTATATTTATGTCTTCATCTGTAATTTTCACTCCATGCATCTGAAGCAGTGGGGTTTTTACCTACGAAAGCTTATGCTCAAATAAATCTGTTAGCCTTTAAGGTGCCACCGGACTTCTTGTTGTTTCTATAGCCTACATTTTCCCAACCAGTTGGAGAGCTCAGAAAATGAACTGTCTGCAGGAGCATCCCTATAACTTCTCACTGAAGCCTGGAAGTGTTTGCCATAGCAGCATTCCGCTAAGGATAGAACAGAGCTCCCTCTTGAACCTACCTGGATTGGATAGCTCCTACGCACACAGTCCTGGGATCAAGAAGGTCTGGTTTAAGGATTCCAGCTTTCAATATGGAGTGGCTGCATTTGAGCTGGTGTGCTGTAGTCCTCCCTTTCTACTCAAGAAGTAGCGAGTTCATGCTATGTTTAACTATAGTTGAAGCAGACATTCTTTATTCACCCATTCAAAAAGACCCCTCAAACTGCAATATTGTAGATTATTAAAAGGTTTCTTACAAACTGCAAGAATACCTCTATTTTAGTGAGGATATAGAGTTATTAAATGTTTTTAGCTCACTTTCTGTAATCCCCTAAGGATACCACTAAAATCATGTCTGTTTAATGGCTGCACGGCTTGTCAACTCCTGAGATAATCCTGGCAATGGAATGCAGCTGGACTTCATAAATTGGAAACCACCCAAAGGTCAAATAATACTTTGGAATGTTACCTGTTCACAGCTGCTCGCAAAACTGGGTTTGTGCACCAGATTGCTTCCCCCCACCCCCCCAAAAGGAAAAACCATAGTTTCCTAATTAAAGAGGCAAGTTAGATACCGCATCACAAACAAAAGGAAGCAACTTTTTAAATGAAATACTAAAGATTTCAGTGTGTAACTTGCAAGTATCCTTAATGGTGGTAAGCTAAAATAACAGGTACTTACATTTTATTGGTTTAAAAAGACCCATTTGAAAGAGTGAAGGAATAATTTGGGATTTTTTATCTTACATTTTCTAGGATTGTGGGGTTTTTTTTTGTTTTTGTTTTTTTGTGTTTTTAACTTTATATAATGTATTTGGAGCCATGTTGGTCTCAGGATACTGGAGAGGCCAGGAGGGTGAGGTAATGTCTTTTATTCCTGCGGTTTTCAAACTGAGAGTCACAACCCAGTACTGACTCGCAGAATGTAAGGCACTGGGTCGCGGCGGCTCTGTTCAGCACTGCCAGCCGGCCGTTAAAAAGTCCCATCGGCAGTGCTGCCCAGCTAAGGAAGGCTAGTTTCTACCTGTTCTGACACCACGCTGCACCCCAGAAGTGGCCAGCAGCAGGTCTGGCTCCTAGGCGGGGGGAACACGGGGCTCCATGCGCTGCCCCCGCCTCAAGCACCAGCTCCGCACTGCCATTGGCCAGGAACTGGGGCAGTGCATGTGGGCGCAGACAGCGCATGAAGATGGACTGCCTCCGTCCCCCCACAGGGGCCGCAGAGATGTGCCAGCAGTTGGCCACTTCCAGGGGCTGCATGGGGCCAGGGCAGGCAGGCAACCTGCCTGAGCCCTGCTGTGCCGCCAACCAGGAGCCAGCTATAGTAAGCGCCTCCTGGCCGGAGCCTGCACCTCGCACCCACTCCAGCACCCCAGCCCAGAGCCCACACCCTCATCCAAACTCCCTCCCAGAGCCCACACCCCCTCCTGCACCCCAATCACCTGCACCAGGCCAGAGCCTTCGCCTGCACCAAACTCCCGGAACCTGCATCCCTCACCCTCTCCTACAGCCTAACATCCTGCACTAGCCCAGAGCTCCCTCCTGCACCCAAACTCCCTCCCAGAGCTTTCACCCCTCACTCCTGTACCCCAACCTCTTGTCCCAGGCTCAGCCCAGAGCTCCCTTCCACACTCCAACCACCTGCCCCTCAGCCCAGATCCTGCACACCCCCCCACACACACAAACCCCCTGCCCCAGCCCACTGAAAGTGAGTGAGGGTGGGGGACAGTGAGCGATGGAGGGATGGGGAAATGGAGTGGGCGGGGCCTCGGGGAAGGGGCAGAGTAGATCCTGGGTTGATATGAAATTCAAAAAGTGATCTTGTACATAAAAAGGTTGGAGACCACTGGTCTAGTGTGTCTGCTCAGTCCATGATTTTTAGCGTCGAGCAGAGTAATGAATTTAAGCTCCCAGGTTCATATTTTGAAAGTGTTGTGCAGATTTCCTTTGAAGGTGAGGACTGATGGGTCTGAGATAGAGTGATTGCCATGGGATAAGCGTTCACCAACAGGTAATAGGATGTTCTTGTCTTTTATCATTTTCCTGTGTGAGTTCATTTGAGAGTGAAGAATTGTCTGGTTTTACCCACATAGTTGTTGGGGCATTTAGTTCAGGAAATAAATCTTTCCTGAACCCCCACTTCTGACCTTCAAACACCGCCCCCCCCAAAATCTCTCCAAGCTTATCATAAGAAGCAAGCTCCCCACAGACCAGGACACACCAACTCTCCAAGCAACACCAGATCCTGCCAGAACAGCAGATGCAAAACCTGCAGACAGCTCCACTGCTACAGTGATCAACACCCCCCCCCCACAACACACCTTTCAAGATCCCTGGCTCCCACACATGCCTATCCCAACATGTGGTGTACCTTATCCAGTGCCCCAATAACAACTACTTTTAGCTTAGAACTATCTGGATTGTCAAGTCTCTTTTTTTTTTTTTTTTATTCCACCCCCCCATGATTTTATTGGAGACTTCTGGGAGGTCTCACGGCATAGTTATTGCATAGGCACCATGGAAAAAAATTAGTGGGCACCCACCAGCAGCCAGCTCCCCTCCTCCCCCCCCCTTGCCTCCCGTCCGCCGGTGGCTCCACTGATCAACTCCTCCTTCTCCCTCCCAGTGCTTCCCACCCACAGCGATCAGCTGTTCCATGGCGTGCAGTAGGCGCTGCTGGGGGAGGAGCGAGGATGGGGCACACTTGGGGAAAGGGACGGAAATGGGTGGGAAGAGGTGAGGTGGGGGCAGGAAGAGCTGGGGCAGGGGTTCGGGCTTCTTGGTGGATTATAATGGGGTCTTGCAAAAACTAATAATTTGCCTGCCTGCCTGCTGAAAAGTCAAAGCTGCTCATAACTCTTCAACTGCATGTCGCTTAATATTTTTATTTTTTTATTTTTATTTATTTATTTATTTTTAGCATTTACTGAAATCTTCCAACATTGTAAAATATTATTCCATCTCAGGGATTAAAATGAGTTCTTCAAATCTTAAGGAGGTCCAGTTTAGCAACACAATAGTTCTGGCTTCTTTGTCTCATATATCTATGAAAGTATGCTTCTGCAATCTTGTATGAGCTTGCTTACTGTGGGAAATCCTATATTGTTGCTGAGTTGGTGCCTAGAAAAGTAACTTGAAAATTACAATCTAACTCAAAATTGGTCTTTGTTTTTTTAAAAAAATCATTAAAATTGCTTTCTATAGTGTAGTCTTTGAAGTTTTACATATTATCTGCATATTTTGTTTGTCTGCCAGAGCTGCTATTTCCTGGTTGCAGGTGGCATTTTGAGATTTGGGATGAGTATGAATTGTTGGGGGTTTTTTTTGTTTGTTTGTTTTTTTCCCAAGAGGTGGAATCATATTAATTATTCAGAGCATCAGTATGACCATCCCAATAGAATGCACTTGTGCTTATCTCGGTCTGTCTTTGCAATACACACTGCTTCCTCAGGAAATTAACTTTGTGGGTGTGTGAGGACTGAAGACTCTTGTGTGTTAATTTTAGTGCAAAAACTGACATTTCATTCTGTCTGGCAATTGCAGCGTTTCTCACTCCTTGTGAACAAAACAGATTTGGGGTCTGACTGATTTGGTTTACACTAGTGTAAGTCGGAAGGAATTCCTTTAAGATAGTGTAAAACTATCAAGATCAGGAATCTGGCTTGAATGGAAAATATCAAAATCTGTATTTCCCTATAGACACTGCCAGGAGTAAGATATAATGCAAATGTTGTTTTAAGCAGCTATACTTCATATAATATTATAGAGTATACAGATATAGAGTACTATTAAAATAGGGAGGTCCAGCCCTCCAGTAGAGTGTAAATATCTCAAAGTAATTTAACTTCCCACCCCACAACTATATTTTTGCAAGAGAGGAAATACATTTTTGAGGTGTGAGGGCGTATGCGTCATTGGTTGTGTACTTTGTTCTTAATACCTTGAGACTTAATACTAAAAATTAAAACTCTCTGATTTCCTACAGTCCTGTAAAATAACATACATTTTTACCTGTACAGTAGACAGACCAAACAAAAACTGCTTGCACCGTTACTGTTCTTTTTCTAATTCACAAATGTACTTACTATATTCATATTTTCAAAATAAAGTAGAAGGGAGAGAGTAGCACATTAGAATGATGTTTCAGATCAGGGATTCTCAAACTTCATTGCACCACGACCCACTTTTGACAACAAAAATTATTACATCACCCCAGGACGGGGGTCCAAAGCCGAAGCCCCAGCCAGGGGGCCCATAACCTGAGCCCTGCTGCCCAGGGATGAAGCCGAAGCCTGAGCCCCTCCTCCGCCCAGGGATGAAGTCTTTGGGCTTCATCCCCAGGCAGTGAGGCTCAGGCTACGGCTTCAGCCCCAGACCCCAGCAAGTCTAACTCCAGCCATGGCAACCATTAAAATGGAGTTGAAACCCACTTTGGGGTCCCAGCCCACAGTTTGAGAATCGCTGGTTCAGATTATAGATCTGGCTAGTTACAACAAATGAAGGTGCTGCAGCTCCAAGTTAAAGTCCATGCCAAGTGATGGAATCTGTCCAAAACAATTATTCATAAGAAAACACATGGAGTGCTATATAAGGCTGTTATCCTTGCAAGAACATACTCACTGGGTTGGCATTTCTTTGGCTTACAGTATTACATGGACATGGAGATAAGCCAGAACAAGGTTGATGCCTTTGTTGGCTTGCCTACCTCTATTATATAGTACTGCTTACTTTGGTTCGTACAGTGGTGATATATGATTTAGGGCACAGTGTCCTGCCACTGCTTAGAGGAACCTTATCTAGAAGATCTCAGGTTTTTTATTTAATTTATATTAAAATAATTGACATAGTCCTTGTGACGGGTTCGGTCACAGAGACCTCCTTGGGACTGTCACCTGATGTGCTGAAATTACCTCTGAGCCCGTTTTCCCTGGCAGCTTGGGACTCCAGAATCCTGCCTTGTGGAGCCAGACACGCTAATCTGCTGCAACACAGACCAGATCTGGTCCACAGCCCCAAAGCTGCAGACTTAACTGAAAACGGCTCAGCAGGTTACCTGTCCCCAGCACCCAAACACCCAGTTCCCAATGGGATCCAAACCCCATATAAATCCGTTTTACTCTGTATAAAGCTTATACAGGGTAAATTCATAAATTATCTGCCCTCTATAACACTGATAGAGAGAGATGCACAGCTGTTTGCTCCCCTAGGTATTAATCACTTACTCTGGATTTGTTAATAAACAAAAGTGATTTTATTAAGTATAAAAAGTAGGATTTAAGTGGTTTCAAGTAATAACAGACAGAACAAAGTAAGTCACCAAGCAAAATAAAGCAAAAACACGCATGTCTAAACCTAATACATTAAGAAACTGATTACAGGTAATATCTCCCCCTCAGAGATGTTCCAATAAACTTTCACAGACTATACTCCTTCCTAGTCTGTGCTCAGTCCTTTCCCCTGGTATGGTCCTTGTTAGTTCCAGCAGACATCTTAGGTGGAAACTAGGGGAGTTCTCATGACTGGAAGCCTCCTTTGTTCTGTTCCACCGCCTTTTATAGCTTTGGCACAAGGCAGGAATCGTTTGTCTCTGGGACCCCCCCCTCCTTCGATGGATTTCAGTATCAGTGACATGTTCACATGTCCTGTGAGACCCCAGCCTCCATTCTTCCAGGGCTGGCCCACACATACACCGGAAGGTTTGCATGTAAACAGAGCCATTTACAACTAATTGCCCTAGTCAATGGGAGCCATCAAGATTCTAAACCACCATTAATGGTCCACCCTTTGCATAATTACAATAGGATCTCAGATTTCAGAGTTATACTTCTGAAGTATAAAAAGATGCATGCATACAAATAGGAGGAATGTATTCAGTAGTTTATAACCTTTATGATACCTTACAAGAGACCTTTTGCATAAAGCATATTTCAGTTGCATCATATTCACACTCATAAGCATATTTTCATAAAACATATGGAGTGCAAGGTCACAGTACGATAAATGCATCCGATGAAGTGAGCTGTAGCTCATGAAAGCTTATGCTCTATAAATTTGTTAGTCTCTAAGGTGCCACAAGTACTCCTTTTCTTTTTGCGAATACAGACTAACACGGCTGCTACTCTAAAACACACACTTAATTCACTGTGACTTTGTTTGGACAGGGAATAAGTATTTTTAAACATATGAGTTTGCCGTGAAGTTCTGTGCAGTTTGATGCCTTCAGAACCTTGCCAGTGTCTAAATTGGATGTTTTGGTTGAATTCAAGAAGCAGAAAGAAGGAAAGCAGAGCTGTTGGTCAATGACCTATTACAAGTGGCTTTCCAGAAGTTGAAATGAATCTTAAATTATCTCTCTTCAATCTTTGTTCTGCTGGGCAGAGACGTTACTGAAAAAAAAATCAGAAAAAGGGGGTGTCATAAAGGGAAGGGTAAACACCTTTAAATCCCTCCTGGCCAGAGGAAAAATCCTTTCACCTGTAAAGGGTTAAGAAGCTAAGATAACCTTGCTGGCACCTGACCAATGGGGAGACAAGATGCTTCCAAAGCTGGAGTGGGAGAAAACAAAGGGTTCTCTCTGTCTGTGTGATGCTTTTGCCAGAACCAGAGCAGGAATGCAGGGCAGAACTCCTGTAAAAAGTCAGTAAGCAATCTAGTTAGATATGCGTTAGATTCTGTTTTGTTTAAATGGTTGATAAAATAAGTTGTGCTGAATAGAGTGTATATTCCTGTTTTGTGTCTTTTTGTAACTTAAGGTTTTGCCTAGAGGGATTCTCTGTTTTGAATCAGATTACCCTGTAAGGTATTTACCATCCTGATTTTACAGAGGTGATTCTTTTACATTTTCTTTAATTAAAATTCTTCTTTTAAGAACCTGATTGCTTTTCATTGTTCTTAAGATCCAAGGGTTTGGGTCTGTGTTCACCTGTGCAAATTGGTGAGGATTTTTACCAAGCCTTCCCCAGGAAAGGGGGTGTAGTGCTTCGGGAGATATTGCGGGGGGGAAGGGGGTAGACGTTTCCAAGTGGGCACTTCCTCTGTTCTTTGTGTAACACTTGGGTGGTGGCAGCGTTTAACCTAAGCTGGTAAGAATAAGCTTAAGAGGGTCTTTCATGCTGGTCCCCACATCTGTACCCTAGAGTTCAGAGTGGGGAAGGAACCTTGACAGGGGGAAAAGTCTCTAGTTGTGTATGTGAAGAAGCGTATACCATATGTTCTGATTTGACTGGGTGCTGATTTTATCTTGCATGGTTGTACAATAATATGATTGATCGATGTAAAATCTTATACCTTGGGGCTGTACTCTGTTTTGTGTGATTTACTGCTTAGAGAAGAAAGCTTGAAAGAACTTCTTGGAAATAAGCATCAACGTTACTGTAATCTCAAAAAGATGAACACAGATATTAGATAATCCAAAATGGGATTTTGATTGAGTTGCTGTTTAATCTTTTTAGTGCTAAATAGTTATGCGACTTTTGTCAGGGCTTGCATCCAGTATTTTCAGGCAATGAAGCCTTCAGTCTCCCATCTTCTATTGGACAGTGCCCATGATTGTGAATTGATGTATATCTGCCAACATCAGTAGGGGCAAAACGCACTCTTTGGAGGCACCAGAATATAATGCAAACAGACTTTTGTTCAATCCCTAAATCTCTTAGAAATTTGCTCTCACAAAGTTATAAAATAAGTGTTTACTTTTGTTCTGCACAATCTCCAAATATGTGTGTAAACAATCCCAGTGAGTGAATAAGAATATTCGTAGTTACATAAACTATGCTGGCAGGGAATCGTAATTCACAAATTTCAGTCATAAACTGCTTGCTATGTAGGGAAGAAAAGAATGGCCCAAGTGCTTAACAGGGTACTAAAGCATCAAGAGGGGCTCGTGCTTTGAGGCAGAATGGACTTTTGCTCTGTTCCATTGTAGCAAATATTCTGAAGTTGATTAAAAATGCATTTCTTCATATGAATGTAGATTAATTTACTATTATACTGTTGAATTGATAAGGATTTATGGGCATTCTTATGAAATAATAAATAGGTAAAATTCATCTTAAAAGGTGTTCAGTTTTCTGACAGCTGCAGTGGCACAGGAGCTAGCAAATAGAGCTGTAAACAGGGGAGTTTGAGTGGGAGTTCTGTTGGAGGAGAAGGTATTTGTATTTGGTTTTGTATTTGTAGCATTTGTATGTGTAGAGGCTTGTAGGGGCTTTGTAATGGGAGAGAAGCTGAGCCCTGATTAGGGGGCGGGGCTTCTCTGACTAGGGGTCTGTCATAAATATAAAGGGAAGGGTAAACACCTTTAAAATCCCTCCTGGCCAGAGGAAAAATCTTTGCACCTGTAAAGGTTAAGAAGTTAGGATAACCTCGCTGGCACCTGACCACAATGACCAATGAGGAGACAAGATACTTTCAAAGCTGGAGGGAGGGAGAAACAAAGAATCTGTGTCTGTCTGTTTCAGAGTAGCAGCCGTGTTAGTCTGTGCAAATGTTAGTCTGTATTCACAAAAAGAAAAGGAGTACTTGTGGCACCTTAGAGACTAACAAATTTATTAGAGCATAAGCTTTCGTGAGCTACAGCTCACTTCATCGTCTGTCTGTGTGATGCTTTTGCCGGGGACAGAACAGGAATGGAGTCTTAGAACTTAGTAAGTAATCTAGCTAGATACACGTTAGATTATGATTTCTTTAAATGGCTGAGAAATTAGACTGTGCTGAATAGAATGAATATTGTTGTCTTTGTGTCTGTCTTGTAACTTAAGGTTTTGCCTAGAGGGATTCTCTGTTTTGAATCTAATTACCCTGTAAGGTATTTACCATCCTGATTTTACAGAGGTGATTCTTTTTAGCTTTTCTTATATTAAAATTCTTCTTGTAAGAAATTGAATGAATGGGGTTTTTTTTATTGTTTTTAAGATCCAAGGGTATGGGTCTGTGGTCAGCTATGCAAATTGGTGAGGATTTTTATCAAGCCTTCTCCAGGCAGGGGGGTGCAAGGTTTTGGTGAGGATTTTGGGGGGAAAGACACTTCCAAACAACACTTTCTCAAAATAAACCCAGACGTTTGGTGATGGCAGTGGAAGTCCAAGGGCAAAAGGTAAAATAGTTTGTACCTTGGAGAAGTTTTAACCGAAGCTGTTAAAAGTAAGCTTAGGGGATTTTTCATGCAGGTCCCCACATCTGTACCCTAGAGTTCAGAGTGGGGAAGGAACCTTGACAGGGTCCTATAAAGGCAGCCAGTCAGGCAGCAGCACAGGAGCTAGCAAACAGAGCTGTAAACAGGGGAGTTTGTATTGTGGTGCTTGTTTGGGGTTTGTTTTTGCTGTGGGGGGGGTCTTTTGGTGAGGCTTGTGTTTCCCAGATTAACAGGATTTAGGTGGGAAGGCTATGATGGATACAGAGGCAGCAGTGGGAGTGACTCCTGTAGTGGAAGACACATTGAGGATGACTGGATGTGGAAGCTGTGGTATGTACATGATCCTGGAGGGGGGACCTGGTAAGAGTTTTGTCTGCATGAAATGCCGTCTGATAGAGCTGATGGAGGAAAAGATCCGAGGTCTGGAGATGCAGGTGGAAAGTCTGGCTGAGTTTAGGAAGGGGTTTGAGCAGATGATGGAGCAAAGATATGAGGTATCTGAAGGGAAAAGCTCAGACTCACAGATGGAAGCAGGGCTGGGGAATTCTGAGGGGAGACGGCTGGGTGAGGAAAGTGGTCAGTGGAAGCATGTGACTCAAAGAACCAGGCAGAGGAAAAGACGGGCTAGTGAAGGAGAAATAGAGCTCAGGAACAAGTTTGCAGAGTTGGAAAATGAAGGGGCTCAGCAGGTAGTCGCTGAAGGTGGAAGGGCAAGGAAGACGAGAAGAGAGGCTAGTCCTGTAGGAAAAGGGGAAGAGTCAAGGGAGACTACACCAAATATGAGCCCCAGGAGGATACAGGATGGGTCGAAGAGGATTATAAGGGAAAATAAGAATGGAAAGAACTTGCAGCCAGAGGGAACAGGGGAGAGACTGGAGAATAGCACCGTCACCAGGAAAAGGCAGGCCTATGTGATGGGGGACTCTTTATTGAGAAGAATAGACAGGCCTGTAACCAGAGTAGATCCAGAGAATAGAAGGGTGTGCTGTCTTCTGGGTGCTAAGATACGGGATGTAGACCTGAGGTTGAAAAGGATCCTAAAGGGAGCGGGAAAGAATCCCCTAATTATCCTTCATGTGGGAACAAATGATACGGCTAGATTCTCGCTGGAAAGTATTAAGGGAGACTATGCTAGGCTGGGGAAAACGCTTAAAGAAATTGAGGCTCAGGTGATCTTTAGTGGGATCCTGCCTGTTCCTAGAGAAGGGCAACAAAGATGTGACAAGATTATGACTGTCAACAGATGGCTTAGGCAGTGGTGCTATAAGGAGGGCTTTGGGATGTATGGCCACTGGGAGGCATTCACGGACAGAGGACAGTTCTCTCGGGACTGAAGAATCTCGGGATTGGACTGAAGAATTTATGGATCTAAAGGTAGAGGAGGCCTGGGATTACTTTAAATCAAAGCTGCAGAAGCTATCAAAAGCCTGTATCCCAAGAAAGGGGAAAAAATTCATAGGCAGGAGTTGTAGACCAAGCTGGATGAGCAAGCATCTTAGAGAGGTGATTAAGAAGAAGCAGAAAGCATACAGGGAGTGGAATATGGGAGGGATCAGCAAGGAAAACTACCTTATTGAGGTCAGAACATGTAGGGATAAAGTGAGACAGGCTAAAAGTCGAGTAGAGTTGGACCTTGGAAAGGGAATTAAAACCAATAGTAAAAGGTTCTATAGCCATATAAATAAGAAGAAAACTAAGAAAGTAGAAGTGGGACCACTAAACACTGAGGATGGAGTGGAGGTTAAGGATAATCTAGGCATGACCCAATATCTAAACAAATACTTTGCCTCAGTCTTTAATAAGGCTAAAGAGGATCTTAGGGATAATGGTAGCATGACAAATGGGAATGAGGATATGGAGGTAGATATTACCATATCTGAGGTAGAAGTGAAACTCAAACAGTTTAATGGGACTAAATCAGGGGGGCCCAGATCATCTTCAAGAATATTAAAGGAATTGGCACCTGAAATTGCAAGCCCGTTAGCAAGAATTTTTAATGAATCTGTAAATTCAGGAGTTGTACCGAATGATTGGAGAATTGCTAATATAGTTCCTATTTTTAAGAAAGGAAAAAATGTGATCTGGGTAACTACAGGCCTGTTAGTTTGACATCTGTAGTATGCAAGGTCCTGGAAAAAATTTTGAAGGAGAAAATAGTTAAGGACATCGACGTCAATGGTAAATGGGATAAAATACAACATGGTTTTACAAAAGGTAGATCGTGCCAAACCAACCTGATATCCTTTTTTGAGAAAGTAACAGATTTTTTTAGACAAAGGAAACGCAGTGGATCTAATTTACCTAGATTTCAGTAAGGCGTTTGATACCATGCCACATGTGGAATTATTAATTAAATTGGAAAAGATGGTGATCAGTATGAACATCGAAAGGTGGATAAGGAATTGGTTAAAGGGGAGACTACAACGGGTCCTACTGAAAGGCGAACTGTCAGGCTGGAGGGAGGTTACTAGTGGAGTTCCTCAGGGATCAGTTTTGGGGCCAGTCTTATTTAATCTTTTTATTCCTGACTTCGGCACAAAAAGTGGGAGTGTGCTAATAAAGTTTGCAGATGATACAAAGCTGGGAGGTATTGCCAATTCAGAGAAGGATCGGGATATTATACAGGAGGATCTAGATGACCTTGTAAACTGGAGTAATAGTAATAGGATGAAATTTAATAGTGAGAAGTGTAAGATTATACATTTAGGGATTAATAACAAGAATTTTAGTTATAAGTTGGGGATGCATCAATTAGAAGTAACGGAGGAGGAGAAGGACCTTGGAGTATTGGTTGTTCGTAGGATGACTATGAGCTGCCAATGTGATATGGCTGTGAAAAAAGCTAATGCGGTTTTGGGATGCATCAGGAGAGGTATTTCCAGTTGGGATAAGGAGGTTTTAATACCATTATACAAGGCACTAGTGGGACCTCATCTGGAATACTGTGTGCAGTTCTGGTCTCCCATGTTTAAAAAGGATGAATTCAAACTGGAACAGATACAGAGAAGAGCTACTAGGATGATCCAAGGAATGGAAAACTTGTCTTATGAAAGGAGACTCAAGGAGCTTGGCTTGTTTAGCCTAACTAAAAGAAGGTTGAGGGGAGATATGATTGCTCTCTATAAATATATCGGAGGGATAAATATCGGAGAGGGAGAGGAATTATTTAAGCTCAGTACCAATGTGGACACAAGAACAAATGGGTATAAACTGGCCACCAGGAAGTTTAGACTTGAAATTAGACAAAGGTTTCTAACCATCAGAGGAGTGAAGTTTTGGAATAGCCTTCCAAGGGAAGCAGTGGGGGCAAAAGATCTATCTGGCTTTAAGATGCTACTCGATAAATTTATGGAGGAGATGGTATGATGGGATAATGTGATATTGGTAATTAATTGATCTTTAAATATTCAGGGTAAATAGGCCTAATCTCCTGAGATGGGATATTAGATGGGTGGGATCTGAGTTACCCAGGAAAGAATATTCTGTAGTATCTGGCTGGTGAATCTTGCCCATATGCTCAGGGTTTAGCTGATCGCCATATTTGGGGTTGGGAAGCAATTTTCCTCCAGGGCAGATTGGAAGAGGCCCTGGAGGTTTTTCGCCTTCCTCTGTAGCATGGGGCACGGGTCACTTGAGGGAGGATTCTCTGCTCCTTGAAGTCTTTAAACCATGATTTGAGGATTTCAATAGCTCAGACATAGGTGAGGTTTTTCATAGGAGTGGGTGGGTGGGATTCTGTGGCCTGTGTTGTGCAGGAGGTTGGACTAGATGATCAGAATGGTCCCTTCTGACCTTAGTATCTATGAATGTATATTTCCACCTATTATCCTGAGTCAGTTTGTTTTTCAGACTTCAGCTACTACCACTAGCCACTTCTGTTCTCTCTACTGCAGACAATAAGGAAAGACCTACAGAATAAATTGTACCTCAGTGGAGCTGGGCAACTGATATTGTACCCCATAGGCCATAAGTGAAGTCCATGATTTGACTAAGCTTTAGTATGGATTTTGTCTCGCTGAAGAGAGTGAGTCAGTCTCTGAAAGAGCAATGGTTCAGTTGGATTATTTGTTTAAGGGGAGCTGAATAAAGCAAACATTCTGAAGTTAAACAGAACAGTTACTGTGAAAACTAGAATTATTATTGTCTTCTATTCGTATCTCTTTGCTAGATGGTTAGTATCTAATTGGTTCAGGTCCTGGTTACTGGTTAATTCGTGGATTAGTAGTCCAGACCAGAATAGCTGGTATAACTATAAATACTACCGGTTGGAACAAAACGGAGAATTTCTTACTGCGCAATCAAAAACAATTGAGAAATGAGAAACAAATGAGTGAGTTTTTTTTTTTTTCTGTGCTGTTGTACAGAACATTACTAGATTTGGATTTTTCTTTGTTTCATCAAACCCTTGGGGGGCAATAAATCTGAAAAGTGACCATGCCTGGTTTTAGTAGTGGGGGGCCTTGTCACAGTTTACAACCCAGAGTAGCCTTACTGAAATTGATAGAGCTAGGTAGTTATCAGCTGCCTTTAAAAAGTATCTCATCTTGATGAACAGCTGGTGAATTTACAATCACATACAAGACAATTACGGGAAATACGCGTGCGTGCACGCGGACACATACACACACACACACACTATCCAATGCAAGGAAAAAAGGCTTTCAATTTGCCTTTTTTCTAGCTGAGCAATTCTGTTTCCAAAGTAAGTGGTGCAAATTCTTTCAAATGCTCCTTAAATCATGTTTTGGTAGCTGAATGCAGGTAAACAATTTAAAGAACTGGAAATGTAATTAAGATGAACTTCTCCTTGAAAGGCTTTTTCTAGCATTTCTTTATACTAATTGGACATGAATGAATAAGTTGCCTAAAACAACAAATATAAAAGAAACTAGCTTGGATTCACAGTGTGGAGTGCTTAGGCATGTTTCTGAAGACGTCTGGAGACTCCACAGTTCAGGCACCTGTTGTCATAGATAAATGTTAATGGATTGGGGCCCGGGAGGGGTTGAAGTAATGGTTTACTGACAGCGCACAGAAACTTCAAGTAACAAGATGACCTGACCAGGCATTCTCTTACGCAACAGCTGAAGGCATGGCAAAGAGATTTTTTTTTTGATTAGCTAGTGTAGTTCAGATTTAGGAAAATGAATGACCTAAGTTGTTTAGGGAGAAGGTTTTTAGGTCTTGGTGCTTGGGTAACAGATTTCTTAAAATTGTATTTTTTAGTAACCCTAAACAAAAGTAATGCAGAAATGTATGTATAAAGTGCTATTGCATGTCCAAATAATCCTGGAATATGATTCAAAGTAGTGCTTCAGATGCTAATGGTGCTTCATTTTATTTGCTTCCTTGGTTTGTAACGAACAGCTTGTGTGTGTGCGCGCGTGTGCACGCACGCATGCTCCACCACCCTCTACTATATGGAACATCACATCTTCTCGTGTTTGTTTTCCCCTATACATCTCCTCCTCCCCCCCATCTGAACTAGTGCAACCTATCCTCACTTGACTGAAAAGAGGTCCTGAGTTCTTGTGTTTCCAAATGTCTATTACCCAATGTGTGTGGTTAGCTGACAGCTGTGGTGTATTTATTTGTAGGCAACTTATTAGTTCTTTCGCACCAGAATCCTCTGATTATTTTTGTCAGGAATGTGCTTAGCAGTGTAAAGAGTTTGTCAGTTAACAGCTGCTTTCAGAGCCTGCACGGAGGTACACACATTGTATTGTTTTAGAGTAACACTTTAAAAAAAAAATGAAAAGTAGTATCTTAAAATACATATCTTTATAGAATTCAGATGACACATCCATGCCCACCTTCTTCCCCAAAGCCACCTCATAATAAGCATTATAAGGTAAAGTGGAGCTTTTGAGCTCTACCTCCTGTCAGTGTGTCTTTGAATACTTTTAGTGCAGTTATCGAGCACACACAGTGGTCTTGTTTTTTTGCATTCACTAGAATAGATAGTATCTTTTTATTTATCTCATGTGGAAAAGAGATCATGTGTCTAAAAGATATACATTACTATACTATATTTCAGCAAGGCCAGTACAAGGTCAGAAGAATAGGTGACAGCGGTTATCAACCATTTGCTTGAAGCCATAATGGCATTATGACCATATAGCAAGTTTTGAAACTTTGTAAAAATAGATTGTGTCCAGCTCCTGTACATGCAGATTAACAAGAAGCTTAACAAAAAAGCATTATTTTCTCTGCCTCCTTTTTAAACACAGGTTATTATATTGCACAATCCATTATAAATGTAGGAGTTCGTACTTTTGGAAACTTGAAAAATGGAAATGGGGAAAGTATATTCTGTTTAATGGATTCAGTGGCATTTCTCTATTTGTTTTTTTTAATGTGCTAACTTTTGAATGTTGCATCTGATCAAGTCCAAAATTTCAGGGACTGTCCTAGGAATCATTGGGTAGAACCCTATTTTAGTGAAAATATATTTAAAAAAAAAGGGGGGGGGAACCAAATGAGAGTAATGGGGGTACACAGTGCCCCGGGCATCTGGTTAGCGCACACAGCACTTCAGCCACCTTTGTATTTGTCTGTAGATCAAAGATGGCAACAATTAACATCTTCCAGCGTAATACCCTCTAGCTCAGCTTAGCTTTACTCAGCCTCCTAATACAGTTAAAAAAATATTGACACTCTGAATGACTTCTCTCCGAGCCGGAAAGTGGGGTGGGGAAAGAACGATGGGGGAAGAAGGGAATGGGGATTCTCAGAGAGCCCCGGCATGGTTGAGGGAGAAATGGGGGGATAAAAAGAAACAAAACCTCTGGCAGAGGGAGAGAATGGAGAGCCCTGCTGTGGGGGGCCTGGGGTGCATACTGAGTAGGCAGGGGAAAGAAGATGGGAATGGGGGGCAGAATACAGAACCTGTGGTGGTGGAACAATGGGGGACCCTGCTGTGGAGGGAAAGAGGGGTATGAAGGATCATCCAGAAATCTGCAATTGGGGGAAGCGTGAGGGACAATTATATGGGCGACGGGGCTATGGGGGGAAAAGAGAGTCCCTGGTGTGGGCGAAGGGGAGGTGCACAGGGTCCCTGGCATGAGGGTGGAGGTTGCAAGGCAAGGAGTCCCTGAAATAGAAGTAGATGGTAGGGTGGCATACGGGGGGGGGGGCAAAGAGCCCCTGGTGTGTGTAGTGTGCTCAGCCTACAGAAGCAACAAAGTGTGCAACATTCTAGTAAAATATATTCTAAAACAGAGGTGCTTTTGGATGTCAGGTATTGCTTAGGAGTTACAGAAAATAAACAAGAAGACATTATTCTCCATTTGCTATGGAGTAAGGTAAACTTACATCACCCAAGGAGTGTCAAAGCCATGTAAACTCTGCTGCTGACTGAAATGCCTTAAAGCGCAAAGATTAATTTCTTTTGCATCTTTGATAAGCAGATGCTTTGTAAATTTTTGAGAAAAAATTTTTTGCTAAAGGGCTGAAAGTGTCAGAATAATTATGTGCCGTAGAAAAGCATTGGAAATGCGTGCTACTCCTGAATTTGCTTCTGGACACGTGTAGTGGAGAATTGTTTACTCTGAACAAAAGTGTTAAGTTTTTTTTCCTTGTTTTGCAGTGAGGAGAGCTACAATGTCACAGATTACTCCTTGAGGGACCAGCTGTTGGTTGAACAATGTGACAGTGAGGAGCTGAATTCCTCACCTGTAAAGAACAGTTCCACTATGCTGTACTCGCGGCAGAGCTCTACAAGTCACCTCTTCAGATTAACTGTCCTTAGCAACCATGCAGGAGAAAAGGTGGAGATGCTACTAGGGACTGAGACTCAGTAAGTAGATAACTAAAAACTTCTCCAACTCTCCTTCCCTCTCCTCCCATTTGAGGCATTTTTCTTTTATCTAAGGTGCTGGAGCATCTTCAATTCTACTCTGTTTTGTTCAGCAAGTTCAAAAAACTTAGCAGAGTCCCCATACGACATCTTGATAAGAGGCCTAAACTGTAGTGGTCAAAGTAACAAAACAAAATGGAACTGCTGCCAAATCCAGATATCTCTCAGGACAGTGTAAACCATTACACTAACTGCACTGGATAGTGGGGCTGGGCCAGAAGCTGTTTTACCATCCTGTGGAAAAAAATGTGATTTCAAAAAATTCCCCATTCTGCATTGAGGTTTTTTTGTGAAGAGACTGAGAGACCCACACCAGAATAGCCAGTAGTCTGAATCAGGCAGAGCAGGAACTTGAACCTGCTTTTCCCACATCCCAGGTGAGTGCCCTAACTGTTGGGCTATCGACTATCATAGGATGCAGCTATTGCTCTCTGACTCTGATTAAACTGACCCATTCCCAACAAAAATATTGGTTTCAATGAAACAGCATTTTCAATTCCAGACCCACTCTGCTAGACAATGTATTGGTCAAATATAATAACTTAACCTGTTCATCTTACAGTAGAAGTATGCTGCATATTGTTAGCTCATATAATATTTTAAAAGTATGTACAGTATGTGATTTGCTTGTGGTTTTTAAGTGTTGGATTCACTATTTATTATAATTTTATAATTTGTTGGACCAAAATGGCATAGAAACAAAGAATATGCAAAATTCTACCCATAACAGTTAAGGGAGCAGTTATAGTGGCACTTGAATTTGCCTCCTGGGGAAATTCGCGAATTTCTCTCGAGTATCAAATGAATTCCACTCGAGGTTCTGTACAAGTAGGGTTTTTTTATCTTTTTCCAATCAGAACATCTGTTCTTTGAGCTGATTAAGCTCATATAATTATGTCTCACTAGTCAGATCAGTAACTTGACTGGAGCCATGGTAAACTAGAACAAGACAAAGAAACTATATGGATGCTCCTGTTCTCTGAATGTGTATGCAAATTATATAATGTCAACCCATGTCAAGATACAGCCCATACTTAAAGAGCAATATGAAATGTTAGCCTGGGATATTATGTGACATCTGTACACTACAAAACTCTGTGGAGTGCATTAGAGACAATTTCTGCATCAGTATCAGCATCCGATGAAATGAGCTGTAGCTCACGAAAGCTTATGCTCAAATAAATTTGTTAGTCTCTAAGGTGCCACAAGTCCTCCTTTTCTTTTTGCGGATATGGACTAACACGGCTGCTACTCTGAAACCTGCATCAGTATAAGGAACTTAGATGCAAACTTCTCCATACTTGAGATAATGGTAATACGTAGCTATCTGCAGTTTTGCACTAGCATAATTAATTGCTGGCTGTTAGGTTCTGTGGAGCTCAATTACGAGAGTATAGGATGACTGCTGAGTTCTGCTCAGTACCTACAGCTCAGCCCAAGACTGTCACCTGCACCAGAGCACACACTTTTAAAAATAGGCAAGGGCAGTCCTGACAAGCCAGGAGAGCTGTTGTCCTGCTTTCTGACTCCTTCTGTGGGCAACAGGACAGGAGAATGTGTGGCTAGTGAGACTTCCCCTTGTGGCTAGAGCAGCACAGAAAGAGGAAGCTGCAGCTAAATCCCAGCAGGGCAGAAAGAACAAAATACCAGCAGTGCCTGGCTGCATCCAAAGGGCAGATTCCATGGCCAGAACATGAAAATCTGCGACAAGTTGGCAAAATGCCAAATTCCATGTTCAATTCAATGAACAAGGAATTGTAGAGGGTGCAAGGACCTATGTATATAAATCATTGCCTCTGGCAGCTTTACCAAAGCAGAATCTTTCAGAATTGTCACCAAAGGCTCAGGTGAAATAATCACTCACAAAAAGTTTTCATGAGCGTTCAAAATGAAAAGTGTTCCTTATTTCCACTTCTGCAACTTTCAACATCAGCCTTACCCAGATAATTTTCCACTGACTGCAGCCTTAAGTCCTTTTTAAAGGTACCAACGTGTATATGTTCAACAGAGATTAACTAAATCTGGCTAGGTGATGGTGGCTATTGTATATGCAAATAATTTTATGCAGGGTGTTTGGCCTCTTAAAACTAATTTTTACTGCCTCTTCCTCAAGATCACAACCCCGATTTACCTGATCTTATCAGTCTGAACAGTTGTCATTTCTCCAGGTGACCACATCGATCAGACTTCCTCAAGAGCAATTGAGGACAAAGTGGTTTGTTACTCCTGCTCTTAGGGGAGGGCTAAAGTTTGAACATTAAGGGAAAACCCTAATGAGAGGTAATAGTTCTATGTCTGCCTCTGGATAAATGAAATACTTCACTACCTCACTCTCTTCTTTCAGAAGCATGAAAGAGTCAAATGCATATTGAAACAAAAAATACCGTTATGTTTTAACCCATGGGTCATGCATTCTTCTAGTGATGATAGACCAGCAGTTAAGTGTAGGAGGTTACTTTATGTCAAACTCATTGTTCAAAAGTTGTAAGCGATTTTTGCCAAACCTCTCTGGCCACAAAACAGGATCTAACAGTGAAATTAATTTTAACCTAGCATACCTCAAACCCACCACACTGTTGCTGATGTAAACTGTGGTGAGTTGGCCTCTGTCAGTCAGTGACTTTAGCAAATGAAAAAAGACTTGCATATCTTAGCAGTAAAGTCGTTCTGAGGATACAAATGTTAGCTGTTAAATATTTCATCTATCTAAGGCAGGGGGTCTCAAACTGGAGCTTGTGACCCCTCAGAGGTCGTGAGGTTATTACATGGGGGTTGTGAGCTCTCAGCCTCCACCTCCAAGCCCCTGCTTCGCCTCTATAATTTATAATAGTGTTAAATTATAATAGTGTTAAATATTTTTAAAAGTTTAATTAATAAGGGGCGTCTTACTGAGAGGCTTTCTGTGTGAAAGGGGTCACCAGTACAAAAGTTTGAGAACCACTGATCTAAGGGCTTGTCTACGTGAACATTTTTTTGCCACAAGCTTAGGTGTGAATCTACTCTGCACTAGCCTGCCATGCACTAACTGTCCATGTGAACCCTGCAAATGTGCACTAATAATTTGTTAGTGTGCTTTGATCAACCCCACTTTGCAGTGGGAGAAAATTAAAGTAAGCTCCACGCAGAAAGTTAGTATGAGGTAAGCTAGTATGGGGTTGAGTCGCCCAGCCTGCTGTGAACTAAATGTATACAAGCCTTTAGGTAAAATCTAGGCACAATCTGAATGTTGTTCATGAATGCTGTTTTGTCACAGATCTTCAGGTTTTCCTGGACAGTTTAAAAATGGAAGGTGGATGAGTATGAAAAAATTAAATTAGAGAAAAGGGAATATTAAAAAGGAAAAAATAAAATATGGAGGTAGATGGAGTGAGTGAGGTGAAAGGGAGAAGAAGAAAAGTGTCAAATGACACAAAAATGGAGAAGTTAGTGTATTCAATAAAGGAGCATAAATAAAATTATACTTCATTGGCAGACATCGATCTCCATGCTTTGGGGAAAGATATGTGATGGGTATTTTGAGCACTTATGTTAATATGGATATTACTGCCTATTCTGGATTAAAAATTGGGTTGGAGATGAAAGCAGAATTCACTAGAATTTATGCACAGCCTTCTGGCTGATGGGGGCAGGGCCTAGGAGCCTTCAAATCAGTTACATTTTCAGATTTATCCCTTGAAAAATGGTTATGTGTTGGCAGATATATAGATGAAGCTGGGCTCCATTTATCCTGCAGCAGAGAAGGGCAGTGGCTGCTCATAAATCATTACTCTACTATAAGAAATGAGACAGTTAAGTTTGAGTTAGAGGAGACCCAAAGAACCATCTTGCTGGCCTTCTCCAAAATCCTTAGTGTGGCCATAGATTCATGGAAGCACCATGGTCCACAGGATAGAACCCAAAACTGGCAGTCACGAGACCTGAGTTTTGTTTGCTCTGCTACTGACTTTGTAATGTGATCTTGGGTCAGTCGCCCCTTTGTGTCAGAGTTTCCCATCTGTGAAGAGCAGATAACCCTTTCCCACCTTCGTAAGACACTTTGAGATGTGTCTACTTTTATGTGGATGAAAACTGCCATATAACAGCTAGGTGGAAATGGTGGTGTTTAATTATCACAGTGGATGAGAGTGAGTTACATTATGGACTTCGGGGGGGAAATTGCTTCAAGAGCACAGTCCAAGGTGCTAAACCCAGCTGTTAGGAGTCAATTTTCATAGTGAGATGTGGGTGAATTACACCACTTAAAGCCATTTTCTTATACGTTCTGTAAAACATACCTATGTATATGAAATATTTTTTTTGCACTGTCAGAAACTTCCACTCCTGTTTGCTATAGGTTAATCTGCTATCATTAACTTATTTTTATAGAGAGACTCTTTTTAAAAACAATAAATCCAAACTAGGCAGCCTTTGTCTCATATAATCCTATCATGAAAGGATTGAATAATTATATATCCTTGCATTTTATGACTAACCATACAGCACACAGTTGGTTACATTGCACTGAGTCTGTGTAAACAAACTCTTCTTTGTGGATATTTATTCGTTGGTTATACTTCAGTTGGTAAACAGCCTTAATAATGCATGTGATTGTATTTGTTTTGATTCTGAAATATGTTAGAGGTGCGCTAAGTTCTTGAACCCAAGGCTGAGCCCCCCCAATAGTTCATGTAGGTGTTCTGATGTCTCACATGAGTTGGTTCAAGAAGGAGCTGTGTTAGTTCACGGGCCATAAATTCAGACTAAATAGAGCTTTTTTAAAAGCCTGTAGTCCATGGGTATAATTTTTAAGAGGAGAATAAATATAGGATAAATAATAGTAATTTTTTTGTAGCGGATTTCCAGCCCAGACTAAAACTTTACCTAGAACTGGGAAAATACATTCAGTCCTAAGAATCAGGGATGCAGAGGCGGATTAGGGGTTTGTGGGGCCCTTGGCCAGAGCAAGTGGGTGCCCCTTCTGCCTGTAGTCCCCTCGTTCGGGTTGGGGCAGGGGGGCTTCCCCTGCTCCCTGGCAGGAATGCTGGGTGGGCAAAGCAGGGCAATCGCTCGCCCCCTGACCCCGTGCCCTGGCAGGAGTACCAGGTGGGGCAGGGCAAGCCTCTGACCCTGTGCCCTGGCAGGAGTGCCAGGGCAAACCCCCATACCCTGACCCTATGCCCTGGCAGGAGTGCCAGGTGGAGCAGGGCAAGCCCCCGGGCTCCAATCCCACTCCCCGGCAGGAGTGCTGGGAGGGCGGAGCAGGTTGGGGTGCAGGGGTGCCCCAATTGGCACCAGCCCCATTGGCCCGGTGGCTAATCCACCACTGCAGGGATGTACCACCATCAGTGATGCAGTGGTTACTTGCTCTTAACTCCTCCTTCATTGGTCTTGTGTACTGGGGGACAAGGGATATTGAGTGAACGAGGTAGAATCCTGGGTACTGAAAAATCTGGAGCATTTGTTATGAGGTACCACAGTGTTTTTATTAGATCTTCGTGCCAAGAAATCAGAATGTCTGTGCCATGAAGATTATCAACTCTCCAGTCACTGAAACAATGGCATAGCTCTAGTTATGAAGACCGCTACTCAATACCCTTACTAGCAGAAGTTGCTTCAGGCTCTGATGCAGTAAGAGAGTAGGAATTGAGTTAGAAGAGGAGGAAAAAATGACATGATCAAAACTGATTTGCATTTGAAACTAGTATGTTCTGAAATAGAACCTGGCTACAACTGAAGCATTCTGATTTGATGTCAGTAATTTCATACCCATGTCAAGAGCCCCCACTGAATAGTTAAATATGACTTTGCAGTTTTGTGTTTTTTATAAGCAGCAAAAAATATGCCAAGCAGTATATCTTGTGGTGGAGGGGTGGGTATGTCTGCACTGCAGCTGCATGTGAGCCAGTCCGGGTAGACAGACTCGTGCTAGCGGGGCTCAAGCTAGCACACTAAAAATAGCCATGTGGATGTTGCAGTTGGGGGGGGGGGTTGAGCTAGATGAATCTGTCTACTCTAGCTGGGAGGCTTGCTCCCAATCACAGTGTAGACATAGCCTGTTTGTCTTGGGTGGTTTAAGGAGTGAGATGGGAAGCCAAGGTGTGCAGTAACTCCAGAAATGCACTGGTTATCATGCCTCAAGGTCTAAAACAATTACATGAGATTTTCTAAGAGTTTGGCAGCAACTGTGCTTGCTTCTAAAATGGAAAAAAATCACTCAGGGGCTTATGCAGGTCTTTGTATTGTGCTTTTCCTGCCAGGAGGTTCTGACTGGAAGTGTTTCTCAACCTTTTTGATACTAGGGACAGGTTTGTTGCCTTTCTAAACTGTGTCAGGGAGATCTTGGGGACCAGCTGTTGAGAAACACTGGAGTAGGGCATTTATAAATGGAAAACTCATCTGGTATTTCCCAGACACAAGGGAGTTTCCAGTCAGAGGGCCAGATCCTTAGCTTATGTAAGTCAGTGTAACTCCATTGAAACCTATGTAGCCATGCTGACTTACACAGCTGAGGATTTGAACCGAATGTTTGAGCACTTACAGAATTCACCCAGCAATCCATTGCAAACCGCAAATATTTATTTGACTTAATTTATTGGCTAATTACTTGTGACTTCTTCAGTGAGAAATGTAAACAGATGCTTTTCAACAAACAATACAATAGGGAAAATCCAGATTTTCTGTTTTTGTTCAGATTGTGTTCAGGGGGAGAGAAATCTCAAAGGTCATACATACTCAGTTGTGATATCCATCTGTCTGTCTACAGTATCTGCTCTGGCCACTTGTGGTCATTAAAAATCTCCTAGGGCTTGGCTACACTTGCAGATAAGAACATAAGAATGGCCATACTGGATCAGACCAAAGGTCCATCAAGCCCAGTATCCTGTCCTCTGACAGTGGCCAATGGCAGGTGCCCCAATGTAATGAACAGTTTATCATCAAGTGATCCATGCCCTGGCACTCAATCCCAGCCTCTGGCAAACAGAGGCAAACAAACAGAGGCTAGGGACACAATTCCTGTCCATCCTGGCTAATAGTCATTGGTGGATCTATCTTCCATGAATCTATCTAGTTCCCTTTTGAACCCCATTATAGCACTGGCCTTCACATCACCCTCTGGCAAGGAGTTCCAGAGGCTGACAGTGTGTTGCGTGAAAAAATACTTTCTTGTGTGTGTGTGTTAAACCTGCTACCTATTAATTTCATTTGGTGACCCTTAGTTCTTTGTTATGAAAAGGAGTAAATAACACTTCCTAATTTACTTTCTCCACACCAGTCATGATTTTATAGACCTCTATCATATCCCCCTTAGTCGTCTCTTTTCGAAGCTGAAAAGTCCCAGCCTTAGTAATCTCTCCTTATACGGAAGCTGTTCTGTCTATACACCTCATCATTTCTGTTGCCCTTTTCTGAACCTTTTCCAATTCCAATATATCTTTTTTGAGATAGGGCAACCACATTTGCACGCAGTATTCAAGGTGTGGGAGTACCATGGATTTATATAGAGGCAATATGATATTTTCTGTATTATCTAGCCCTTTCTTGATGATTTCCAACATTCTGTTTGCTTTTTTGACTGCCACTGCACATTGAATGGATGATTTAAAAGAACTATCCACAATGACTCCAAGATCTTTCTTGGTAACAGTGGTAACAGCTAATTTGTAGAGCACTGGGAGTTAAACCAGCCTTCAGAGACCTCAGCAGGGAAAATGCTGCCTTGTGTTTACACACGCATGGGCGTGGCCACATTAGCAGCTCTTGCAATGCCACAAAGAACAGTGCATTGTGGTAGCTATCCCAGTGTGCAAGTGGCTGCAGCATGTTTTTCAAATGGTGAGGGGGGGGAGTGTGATGTGTGTATGTGGCGGGAGAGACAGTGTGTTTTGGGGGTCAAAGAGTGCGTCAGCATGCTGTCTTGTAAGTTCAGACAGCAGCAGACCCCCCTCCCCCCGCCTATCTCTCTCTCGCACTCACAGCCGCAGCATTCCACAGTAATGGCTTGCCTTGTCCTGGAGCAGATAAGCAGCCAGCTGTCAGAAACAGAGCTTTGAAAGGAGATATCCACATGCCTTCAGCCAAGTTCAAAACAATGACAAGAGTGGCCACTTGACTTCAAGGGATTATGGGACGTTTCCAGACGCCAATCACAGCACAGTAATGCAACACCTTGTTCACACTGATGCCTGGGCATTTCAACCAGGGCACAGCAAGCTTTATGCTTCTGGTGGAGGTAGATTACTAGGAGCGCTCCAGCTGCAGAGTCCAGGCGCTTTACGTGCCTGCCAGTGTGGACACCTCAGGAGTTAGGGTGTCTGGGGCTGATTTAATGCACTCTAACTTGCAAGTGTAGCCAAGCCCCTCACACTTTTTGCAGCAGTAAGTGTATTAATCCTGGTCAAATTCCACCTTGAATGATTTTTCTACTTAAAATCATCTTTCGTTGGAATATATTCTATTCTCATTTCCTATCCTAGGCATTATATACTATTGATGATTGCTGTTAAGTGATTGCTCTATTTCACAAATGCTTGTTTCACCTGTCACTGTAACACAGTGGTAGACAAAGTCATTTGTACATGTATCTAGTGAAGTTTTCAACCCAGTTTTGGGTGCTCATTGATTAAAGTTGATACTTTAATTAAAATGAGTATCAAGCTTTGTTGTCTTGTGAATGTTTTAATTTTTTGTTGTGACATAACAAAATTGATTAAAATTGTAAATATAAAAGCACTTCATGTAGTTTTACATGCATTTTGGAAAGTTACAATTAATACAATTCATACCAGTTATTAGCTTTGCAGGTTGCAGTACTGGGCACAAATGTGCCTTCATTAGGGGCCTGATCCAAAGCCCATTGAAGTCAAGGGCAGTCTAGGTCTACTCTCTCCAAGAGGAATATGCAAACCAAAAAACCCACCCAAACAACCCTTTTGTGTGTATTCATCAAGATGAATCACAAATGCTTGCAACTGACATGGACAATAGAAATGATAACACAATATATTCTTCAAAGTAGAAAAGTGAATCTGGGCTGTTTTTCAACTGGGATAAGTCTGCTGAATGCTAAGAATTAGTGGTAGTTTGCAGTGTTGTTGTGGCCATGTTGGTTCCAGGATATGACGGAAACAAGGTGGGTGAGGGAATATCTTTTATTGGACCGACTTCTGTTGGTGAATGATACAAGTCTTCAAGCTCTACACACAGCACTGAAGAAGAGCTCTGTGGAGCTCGAAGGCTTGTCTCTTTCACAAGCAGAAGTTGGTCCAATAAAAAAATATTACCTCATCCACCTTTATGTGTCTCAAGAATTATCAGCATGCTTGATCAACATACAGTAAATTATTCAGATTTAATTTTGTGATTTTTTTTTTTTCCCCCCTAGTAATAATTGAAAACCCTTATAGAAAGTTTCCTCTCATAACAAAGGGAGTCATGGTGAATGCAATCAGTAATAAGCCATCCAAGTAACCAATCTTTGAGACAATTTGATGAACGCATTTTTTCTTTAACTTTTCTGCCTCCTTTCCTGCCTGCCTGTTGATTTAATCAACATCAGAAAGTAAATTGACAGTCTTTTTATTAGGATAATTCTTTATATCAGTGAGAAAATTCAAAGCAAAAATCTTTGGGAAGCTTGCAGGGAAGGACACAATCATATTAATTGTCAATCAGCCATACTGGTTTATCTTCACACAATTTGAGGAAAACGCCATATAATCAGTCTAATTTGGGAACTGTGTTGCAGATAGTAAAAGAAGTAGTTGTGAGTTATAATTTGCAACTACTGACTGTTAACATTTAAAAGATTAATTAGATTGATAGGACTAATGTGTTTTAAGAAGAGGCAAAGCAAATGATTATCAACTTTCGTTATGCTGATTATTTACTGGTTTCTATGTACTGTGTTTCTAAGTGGTGTGCACTGTTGAATCTGTCCATCCCTGCTATATTTCTCCATTTATGTCCTTTGTTATAATTTTGATTTGATTTAGACCTTATAAAGGCATCAAATTTACAAGGATATTTGCCTTTAAGCCATTAGGTTTGTATCTTGCAGAGCTGGCTCTACCATGTAGACAAAGCAAGGAGACACCTGGAGCACTAAAACAGTTGACAGTTTACATTGGCAGCAGAACACAACTATTAGGGATGTTCCCAAAGCCTGTCTTCTCTAAAGTACAGGGCGGAGAGAAATACATATACAAGTGTTATGTTGTGGGGAAGGACTATAGCCCCATACTCAGTTCTACCACTTATGGCTTATTGCATGCTAGGAACATAAGCATTCTCCGGTGTCCACTGGTGCCAAAAATGTAGATTAAGTGTTCTAATCAAAAATATAGTGTCTTGATTTGTTTCACTGTCTCTTTAAATTGAAGAATGAGCCTAGTGACACTGGGTATTTTTAACAATTTGATTTTGTACAGATTTAAAAAAGAAAAAAGTTTGTACGCTAATACTTCTACACCAGGCCGGTTCATGGCTTTTCACAGCTCATGCAGTAATAATTTGGATAACCAAAGCTCTTTCAATAATGAAAGAAGAGGAAAACAAATAAGCATTGTAGGGAAGGGATTTAGGTCAGAAATATTAGATCTAAGTGTCTGAGAATGAGGAGGAAGTGTAGGGTTCACTGTGTATCCCACCAAGCCAGGCCTCTACTCCTGTCACTTCACTTTAACCCTCTTGTGCATGTATTGATAGTGGGAAGAAGTGACTTCTTTTGTGAAGTCTCTTGTTCCTTGAAGGATGGCCTTAACAATTCAGTCTGAGCTGCAACTTAAATCTCCATTTGGGAGGGGTTTGTTTTTGTTGTTTTTCCTCTAAATGTAATTTATTTTGGCCATTTTCAATCTGTCATAGCACATGAAATACAATTTTGAGTTTAAATACACGAAAATGCTTCCAGAAATGTTAAGTGTTATGTCCAGTACCATGGTCTAATTGTGTTAGATATTCTAAAGGAAACTAATAAAAGAGCTGGGGTGTTGCATTACAGAAAGTGACTGTAATTATAGCTGTGTCACAGGATATTAGAGAGACAAGGTGGTGAGGTAATTAGCTCAGCTACCTGGTCTCTTTATAAAGCGGCTAAAGCACATGACCAGACACTAAGTTTTATTGCTTTTTGTTTGTTTTTCAAACTGAGAGGTAATGTGAACTACTCTGATTCCCATCCACTTGACAACACTGGTTTAAGTATTGGCGCAGAGGACTGGGACTCCAGAGACGTGGATTCTATTCCTGGCCCGCTGACTTAACATCTTCTTGCTTAAGTTTACCCATCTGAAGAACTGGTATAATATTTCCTGCCTTGTGCAGCTTAATATTTGTAAATATTCTCTGATGAAGGATAGCATAAAGTGGCAGTGTTATAATTCCTCACATGTATCCAGAGAATAAGTGCATACAGTAAACTGGAAGCGTAAATAATATGCATTTATTTGAAAGCATGAATGTCTATTCATCCAAATGGGTTGGAGCACTAATAGCTCCAGTCTCTGAGATAACTAATGCATGTTTTAAAATCTCTAAGGAAAGAATTTTTCAAAGGCAAATTAAATGTCAAGGGCCACATTTTCATACTCTCCCTATCTGCATTAATAAATATTGCAGGCACACCTGTTTGTGAAACTTCATATTTGCCTGTGCATGTTGGATAATCAAGCAACCAAAAGTGAGCAGCAAAGCCCGGAAAATTTAATTGCAACTTTTATAAAACCAGCAATTAAAGACCCCCTTTCAAAATGAGTTCCGAAGTTCATAACTAATACTGACCACGGTGCACAAACAATTCCTCTGCATCCTTAATTCCTTCTGAACCTATTCTACTACACCAATGAGGGAAGATCAGTCTTAACTGTTGGTTAATATTTTAGCATCTTAGCATTTTATAAAATTAGGTCTAGACACAGACTATAGTAGAAATCAGGGGCTGTAGAATCAGGGGCTGTAGAAAATCACAATTTAAGTCCTAATTTAAGATGTAACAAAAAAATGTAATTTTTGTTCTTGTGACTGATTTGTAGAGTATTATTTACCACAACGCTTGGAAGATACAGCATTCTGTTAAACAGTAGTTGCTGTGTTGAAAGAGCTTTGCATAGTCTAGGGGAAGCAGTGATAGAGGTGGTCCTTGTTCTATTAGAGCTGTTTCAGGGAGTGTTCTGCTTTAGACAACAGCAACAAATAGTGTCTTGTTCTCTCTGGTACAAATCCCTGTGAGAGGCCATCTCTGAGATGCCATTAGCATCCAAGCTGCCCTCCACAAAAGTGAAAGATTTTATCTGTCTCACTGGACTGTAAAGACTGGAGGGAACACATTAAAACATTAACCACACAATGTTCTGGGCATATCCGTGCTTGGAAAGTTTTACTCGTAGATTTGCTTTCAAAGTTTAGAATAACCCTGAAAGAAGCTTTAGATCGTTAATGATTCTTTAAAGACCTCATTACTGTAATCAGAGGATGAGTCAAACATGTTCTGGAATGACATGCTTTGTGGCAAAAAATGTGTGCTTTTTTTAGTTATTTGGGGGAGGGGACGTTTAGTAAAACTTTACTATTTTTTACTAGTTTATGTTCTTGACAATTACGGAATTACTTTGTTATATGGCACTAGGTAAAAAACAAAAATGCCAATCCCACAAAGTTTGTTGGGAGAGAGAATCCAGACAGGAAATTGATAGCTGTCTATACTCCCTTTTAAGACTGGATGCTAAAAGTAGAGAAAGCAAAGAAGGAAAATATCTGCACTAAGCAGGCCAAAATGAATGGGTTAGAGATGCTTATAGGTGTAGAGATCGCAGCATTTCTAAATGTAATGCTTTGTTGTTAATTTGAGGATGCACTTAATTTCTCAGAAACAATTTGATTATCTGGCCATTTTGCTTGGGGCTTCAGCCCTGCATGAGGCGCCTGCCAGGCCTCATGGCTTCAGCCCTGCCCCTGCTGAAGCCCAAGACCCCACTCCCTACTGGGCAAAAGCCCCTATCCCACCACCTCACTATAAGGCAGAGGTCCAGAGCTCCTCCCCCCAATCTGGTAGGTGGAAAATTGGAGGAGTGTAGGGAGTTCTGCAAGCTGCACTTTAACTGCCCCCTGAATCTGAGAATGTAGCTGGGGAAGTTGAGGCTGGGAAAGTTGTAAGAGATTAATTCCCTGTTCTAACAAACTGATCAGGGCCTGCCGTAGCCAGCAAATTGCCTGGAAACAATAGGCATTTTTCAGCTGCTTATTAAATGAAATCTAGGGAAAGAAAATTGGGTGCACACAAAATGTTTGGGGATTGGTAATGTGAAAACACCTTGACAGAAAAACTGTACATATGCAAATAGAAAAGGAGTACTTGTGGCACCTTAGAGACTAACAAATTTATTAGAGCATAAGCTTTCGTGAGCTACAGCTCACTTCATCGGATGCAACTAGTTAACGTTGTATCCTTTTTAATATGTTAAATTATTTCTTTTCATTCTGTTTGGGATTGGTTGTTGGGTATCATCATTTTAGACCACATTGGAACTATGGATGAAGCTGAGGTGGTGGGGGAGCTGCTGTTATGAGCTGGATTAAACCTTGTTATGGGTTAAGTTAAACCCCATTGAGATTGATAGGTGTGAACTCACCTTTCAGTTAAAACAACTGTAAGCATAAGCCTCCACCTAAAACAAAAATAGTGTGTGACCTGACCAGGTGCTTTTGCTGAGTATTGTTTTGGGTATGGGTCTGTGTCGGAAAGCAAAAGAGACAGAAGTATAGAGGGAGCCCGCCTGAAAGCAGGGCCCCTAAGAAAGCTGAAAAGTGCGTGCTTGGTGCTGTGAGAGAAAGAAGCTGTTTTCTGCTATTTGATTCCTTCTGTGTTCAGAGATACAGAACTTTGCACATTCTTTGTAAATAAACAAAACTGCATCAAAGGCATAGCTGACTATCACCAACTTCTCCTCCCAACTGGAACGTCCGGAGGGCCCCAAACTGTGACTAGCCACTTGGGTCAAAAAAGGGAAACAATATCTATAAAGAGCCATTCATCAGAAAATCTTAATGTGCTTTTTAATGAGCATTATTAAAGTCTATCTCTTACACATTCTTCTTGGGATAGCTGTAAGGCTCCTGCCACCGACTACAATTATTTAAATTAAATTGTCACTTAGAATTGGAAAAACCATTACTGGCACTGGCATCTATTTTTTTTTTGTCTTTATTTCAACTCACCTGGTCACCATATTGGCTTCCACACAAGACTAATCTGACTCTTGACACCTTATTTGAAAGTTCCAGAAGAGAGTGCATTTCAGCTTTTGCACATTGTTCAAAATCATATTTGCTCTTTGTTTTTATAGTTGGAATAAGTTTAGAAACATTTTCTTGCTTAGATGGCATATGCACCAACCATTGCATGTTTTGTTCTTTTCTGTGTACAGTGCAATGAACTGAGAGATTAGAAAGAAGCTAACGTTTACATTACAGCACAGTTAATTACCATTTGTTATTTCTCTGAGCTGCCTGAGAGGAATGATAGGTGCCATGAAAATAATTGTTTTCCTATTAAAAATGTCTACAACATAGTTATAAAAAATGGAAAATAAGAATCTGTAAATAGTATGTTTTTCATTTTGTTAAAACCAGATTTAAATTAAACCAGTTCAAAGCACACTGAATACACTCTTTTTTTATTAATTTTAGAGTGGTGTATTTCAGTTTAGCATAAACTTGTTTCTAATTAATTTAAGCTGTATCAGCATACTCTAGAATTACGCTGATTTAAGAGTGTCCACAAAGGTTTTTGCATCAATTTAACTAAACTGATTTTAAATCATACCTTTAGTGTGTACACATGGCCTGAGATAGAGAAGACCTATTTTTTTTCCATTGTCTTATACCTTCTATTGTTCACACCTGTGCAAAGTGGGTGTAAAATGCTACCAAATCAGAATGGTAGAGTTTTACACTCCTCTGCACAGCTGTAAATGACTACACAAGTTAGCGGGGAACCAGGCCTATAGTACAGAATTACAAATGATGAAACAAAGATACAGTATTCCTGGACAGAGTGCTAATGTTCTTGAAGCTAGTGGATCTTTCTCTCATTTTTGTTTTAGTCATCAATATGTGATCAGCACTTGATTACCTTGTCTTTGGAGGATGATAAGCGGGCTGTGGGCCATTCATGTATGGAAATGTTCAGTGGGAAAGGGAGGAGTATATTTGATGCAATAACTTTTTAAAATGTTAAAATTGTGTTTTTACTTTCTATAGTCCAGAGGACAATAAAAATATTCCCATGCAAAATGGCCTGAAGACTATGTGGGGAAAGAAGGATCCTTCAAAATTTTCTTCCAGCCAACAAGTGCATTTTTCTAATCACAAAACTATCTAAAGCTGGTTGGAAAACTGGGGTGGCAGGGAGCAGGTGGCCATGGAAAATTTCTACTTTTTGGCCAAAAACCCCCCAAAACCAAGCCCCAAAACCAAGCCCCCAAACTTTCATCTGGAAACCAAAAACTTAGATCTGAAATGCTGCCACAGTGCCTCATAGGAGTTATAGTTCAGATGCCTCAAACTCCTATTCTCTATGGGACAGTCTCCATCTCCCTTGAGGCCCCATCTCCCCTCTTGCCGAGCCGTTGTTGTGCCTCATGGGAGTTCAGTTTCCACGGTGCATCATGAGAGGTGGAGTTTGGCCATGGAACCTGGCCCATAGAGGATAATGAGAACATGAGATACAGAAACAATAATTCCTACAAGGCACCATGGAAGCGTTTCCTAAATGAAATTGTTTGGTTTTCAGGTGACATTTTTCACTAAATATTTTGACAAAAATCCAGTGTTTAGTCAGAAAATTTTCAACTAGCCCTACTAATATCCCATTAACTTGCTGAATTTAATGTACAATATTAAAATACTATTCATGTAATATCTAATTTTTGGTCATGTATATTAAGTTGGAAGTCCATTCCAACTACTTATCACTCTGTAAATTAATACCTCAAATTCTTTCAACACATGTGTTCTCTCTCTCTCTCTCTCTCTCTCTCTCTCTCTCTCTACTAAACCTTTATCCCCTAATTCTGGTGTGCCCAGCAACCACCAGTAATCAGGATTAAATAATAATCAGGAGGTAATAACCCTAAGCTAAATCATGTCACCCTTGAAGCATCTTCTCTCAAAACTAAATAATCCTAATTTTGTCAATCTAAGTACAACTCCTTATTCCATTTATCCTCTTTGTTGCCTTACACATTGTGTCCTTAATTTAATCATAGTTTTCTTCAAGTAAGGTAACCTAAACAACACTATGCCCCCAAGGCAGTGTAACCAATGCTTTATGAGAGAGAGCACAATATCATTAGACTTTTATTGTATAACCCCCACTTGAGTCAAGCCAGCATCCTGTTAGGAGGGTATAATAGAAAGGACTTGTGGAACAAATGTATTCTAAGGAGGAATTTGCACATCTGGAGGGAAGAGCCAAGCCTAGAATATAGCATGATAGATTAGGCAGCACAAGGAAGCGCTCAAATGAGAAGTTTGGGAGGTGTATAGGCAGCAAGGTGGGGATCTCGAGCACATGATAGCCAAAATGCAGGTAATGACAGAGTTGTACAAAGCTTTGAAGGAGATGGGAGCGCAAATCAGAACAGAGTCTTGGGGCTCTGGTTCATGTCTGGGATTTTTAAACCCTACAGTTTGGTTTGCATAAAGGATTTTTACTCACAAGAGAAAGGGGAACCAACTGTAAGGCTTAGGTTCCAAACATCTCAAAGTTCACATCCAGGATTATGTTTCATCACCATCTCTACTCCGAATTTGACATAGGAGGTTGAGGGGATGCCAGGGAAAGGGTTTCAAAGAGGGAGGTGACATGGTCAAAATGTCAGATGTTTTTAGCAGCAGCATTTCAAAAGACTGGAGGGGAGCGAGGGGAGATTTCAAGATGACATTCTCTTTTCTGGTGACCTTTTCAAACCGCCCTAAAGCTTCTGTTTTTCAGTTCTCTTGATTTCTTATCCCAGTGAAAACAGTTTTTGATATGCTGAAATATTGTATTAGTTGATAAACCTCTGAGCATGTTGCCAGTTTCATGCACATATTTGTTCATCTGAAATATGGGATGTAAAGGCTTTTCATCTTTTTCATGTACAGTAACTGTTTTTTAAAAGTAATGTTGATTTCAGATTTTAAAAGCAGTCTAACCTTTTACTGAAATTCATCGAGGCAGACACAGTGGTGAAATGAGGATAGACACATGCATGGAATGAAGTAACAGGCTGCAACTTTTATTAAACTTTAGCACAAGAGAGGGGCACTACCTGCATCACCCCTACTCTCCCCCTACAGATGTTTAATTGGTTCCAGTGTGGAAGTTACGTGACTCCTTACCATATAACCTGTAAGTTGGGTAGGCTCTCCACAGCATACACCCCTGGACTTGGCTCTCTCTGAGTCCTAGCATCTTCTCTTTCCCAACCCACAGGAGGAGAATAGAGGGCGCTGAAGGGTGCGGACCTTGGCCTGCAAGTGCCACAAGATCTCACCTTATCTGTGAGCCTGAGGCCCATCACCAAAATCCCAGGTCTCTTACCTCTGGGAACCGTTCATTTTATTCTCTTTACCACACTGGTAACTGGCCGCAAGTTGCAACACATTAACAACTCAACCCCCAAGTTACCTCAGTTAGGTTCCATGCATGTTCCTGGCTAGGAGGTGCTGTGAAGAAGTCAAAAAAACTTTCCTGGTCCTCTGCCAATTAGCCCATGTGAGAAAAAAATTCCTTACTGACCCCTAGAAGCTAGACCTAAAGCTTCTGTCAGGCTGGATTCTGACAGGTGGGTAGGGTGGCCTGCTGGAACAGAGCCAAAAGAGGCTCCACATGGCCCCCGTGCCGGGTTAAATCCTGGGAGCTGGGGAATGCTGGCCCAATGACTGCCAGAGACGACGCTCATCACCCCCACCCCGGTAGCTCCTCCCCCACAGCTGGACAATGACCGCCAGAGACTCCTGGCAGGAGGTGCTACCTGGTGTCCCTCAGCAAGGGTCTCCCTTGCTAACTGCTGGGACTCCCCTTTCACCACCGGCCCCATCAACTTCCCCCACCCATTGAGGCAGGTGGGTGGCATTTTTCCTGCTGCCTAAACCATCTGAGTGTGTGAGAATCCCTTCAACAAGACAAAAGAATTAGTTTAACTGAAATACTCACACTTTTTGTATTGTACCAAGGCATGATGCGTCAAATTCAGACCTTAATTTGTCAAAACCCAAGTCCATTTGGATTTAATTATTACGGCTCAGCTGTTGATTTGGGTATCTTTTACATAATCTCTTACAATTTTCCTTCATCTCCATTACCTCTTTTACCCCCATCTCACCCCTCCCCCCCCCCCCACACACACAAAATCCCCTCAAAAATTGTTCTGTTAACAATTTGTTCCTTTGGGAGAACTGTGTGATATTTAGAATCTAATTATTCCTCTGCCCATCTCTTCGGAAATATTGGGATATTCTAGCTGAAAACAATTTTTACCTTATCAAGTTATCCAAGGTTACATTTAAATTATTCTTTTATGGCACATCTCTCTGACTGCCCAAGTGAGCACATCAATGACAGAACTTGGCCCTTTTAGAGCACCATTTGATTTTTGTAAGGGACTTATTTTCCTTTCCAAATATACATCCAGCCAATTGTTAGTTACAGGGAAACTGAAGTTTTTTGTCTGCTTACGTTACATATGAATGGTGTGCTGTGCCCATTAAATCTGCCAGATATGCTGCGTATTTTTTGTAGAGAAGGCTGCTTATAAATGCACATTTAAAATGTTATTTTTATTTAAGTTCTGTGGTGTGTGTTAGACTAGTAATTAATATTAAGGCCACTAGTTGCAGATACTGGGACAAAGCTTATTTTAATGAAGCTTAAGTAAAACAATGAAAATATGCACAAGAGACCATACTTTTTAGGCAACTTTCTTAAGACAGTTCCAAATGTGTAGAATGTTATTCTGTTCCTCCTTTATTGGAATACCACCTCTGCTAAGCAATCCATTATTGTTGGTCACTTAATATGTTCCACTTTACTTGAATCATGAAGTGTTTACAGGAAAATATATCTTGCTATGTTTAAGAAAGCTCTTGACTTTAATTTAAAAAAAAAAAAAGTAATATGGCTTCTTCCCAGGAGAAAGAAGGAAAGCACCTTTTTCAGAACCCTAGGTTTAAATCTATCTCTAGCATTCTAAGGGTCAGGTGTCTTGGAAACTGACTTTGTCTCTATTGTTTGCAGGAGTGAAAGCGCGCGCTGGATTACTGCACTTGGACAGAACAGTGACAGACAGAATGCAGACAGGACAAGTAAGTAAGAGACAGGAAGACTTTTCAGAAACTTAACGTGAAAATAGAAATATACTGCCCCTCAGTGGGTAGCTTGAATAAGTGTAGACTGTAAGAGTAAATGTTTCCTTCCAAAAAAACAAATTTATCCAGATTTCCTTTGCGATGTTCCTTTTGGTCTAGCATAACACATATTTGTTGATCTTCTGTGGATGCTGTTTATCAAGACCTTTTCTGAGGAAGTTTTTTCAAGTTTTTTGTGGTACACGGAGTTATTTTACTTGCATTCACTAAAACTGCTTTGGCCAGTTGTATCAGCCTGTTAGTGACTAGGTTGATGATGGAAGCTGATTTTATGTCTGACCGAAATTCATGTTTGTGTGTAGTTCCCCATTGGGAAGCCAACATATTTAATGTGCTCCATTACTGAGATTACTTGCGTTGTTTTGTTTTGGCACATTCTAAAATGGGATGTTAAAATGACTTTTGAGTATGTTGCTTAAATATAAAGGTAATCAGTTGCTTATACACATCATGTGGGTCAGTATATCATTTTCTTCCTCAGCATTGACACAGGTAGAGATTGTCAGAACTTATACTGCAAAGCAGTCAGATGAACTATCTCTTCAGGTTGCCGATGTGGTTCTGGTTTATCAAAAAGTGAATGACGGTGAGTAAACATTTTTCCAGTTAGCTACCACCAAGATAGATTAGTCAAGCTGGGAAACAGTCCTAGTCTAGTATCAGCTTCACAATGAAATGGGGTGTCAGCCTAGAAGAAACACCACAGAAAGCCATAGGTTTAGGCCCAGGTTCTTGAAGGATAGCCACTCTTTATGCAGGCATTGTGGCCATATTCAAGTAAATTTCCATCCAACTCAGAGGATTTGCATAGATAATTTAATTTCAGGTGCAGCAATGTGGGTATAATTTCCCTTCCCCCCCCCCCCCCCCCGGAGCCATGTGCCCATAAAGAAGAAACTAGGTTGAGGCCTCTTTAAATATCTCTCTCTCAAGAGACGTCATTGCTTTGTGATCAATGTATTTGTTGATTTTGTCTGAATACTGCACACATTCAAGGTGTTTACATCTTGTGCTGTGCTTCAGTACATGGTGACTCTCTAAGGAGTAATCTTGCAGCATGAGAGGCAGGGACTGTCATTTGTTATGTAAATGCCAGTCATGCTGGGGCCCAACCTGGTTATTGCTACCACAATAAAAATGTTATAACAATGCTGAGCATGTCCTGCAAAGATGCTGAGTACAGTCAACTCCCAGTAGCTTCAGTGGGACTTGAGTGCTCAGCACATTGTAAAAGGCAACCCTTAGCTCTAACCCAGTTGTTTACTGTCACAAAGAGTAAAAAACAAATGGAAAACCTCAGGCTGATTTGTTTGTTTATATTCCTGAGATCCAAAGAAGGTGTGTGGTTTTCAAATATACTGTATCTTTACTGCTTTATTTTTATTATTCCTAATCTGCATGCACAATGTTTCCAAACAACGTAGCTTGTCGATACCTTATGCTTGACTCATTGTAAAACATAACCATATTACAGATACAATGACAGACTGTGTGTACAGGAGTCTCTCTATAAACATGCCATACACAGTATATTACACATGTATTGTTGCCTCCCCATTCTCCCTTGCAGGTTGGCATGAAGGTGAACGATTGAGGGATGGTGAGAGAGGTTGGTTTCCAATGGAGTGTGCCAAAGAAATCACATGTCAAGCCACAATTGACAAGAACATGGAACGGATGGGACGTTTGCTTGGACTTGAAACAAATGTATAGAGTCCCTGAGATCTGTTTTTTCTTTGCTGCAGGATTTGCACTAAGGGACCACAGTGGTGGCTTGGTTTTGTGCTTGTTGTCCCACTATAGCTGTAGCATGGGAGCTGTGACTCACAGATTTGTAAAATCAGTGTGGGGAGGAAGGGCAGGGGGGGAAAAAATCAGCAGCTCACTGTGTATCCAGGATACTTTTAAGTTAAAAGCCCCTAAAAAGTAAATGAACTTCTAAAGTTCCCATAACAAAATGCAGGTGACATCTTTAGATAGTTCCCTCTTCCTTATTTTACAGTGTAAGAGAGCTAACTGAATCCTGGCCTGAGCAGTAAGCTCTGGGAGCAGCGCCACATACTTTTGACTTCATCTCCCTTTGTCTTTAGCTGCTGCGCCCCTTTTATCATTATGTGCTGTTTCCTCACCCACACCTGTTCAACCACACACACACACACACTTTTTTTTTTTCTTGTTTATTTTTTTAATCATTTAAAAACGCCTTAGCTTCCTCTGGCCAGGCTGACCACCAGCCACCCACAAACCTGTTGCCCTGCAAGCAAACAGCAATAAACTACTAATATTTGGGGATTTCCCACTCCTCAGGGGAAAGTTGCAGTGCTGTATTGCTAGCACCAGATGGTGCTGCTATGTGTGGGGATAAATAGCAGCTCTCTAGCCCCTCATATGGCCTAAAATGTAATCCATGAGCACACACTGTATAAAGTGCTCTCTCCCCAATAAGGCTCCAGAGAAGACGTAGACCAAGTAAAAAGATATTCCGCTAAATTAAGAGTGCACAGCTCTCTACTTTTGTAATATCAGAGCATCCTTCTGTTGGGTCTTCTCATCTTTCTCCTTGTGGCTCTCTATCTATATCTGTATGTCTGTTTCAGTGAAGGGTTTTCATAACATTAGATTACCTTTTGTGTTAATCCTTTAAAACCTTCACTCCTTGGGCTTTCTCTTCCCAAATGATGGCTTCTTATTTCACACACACGATTTTTTTTTTAAATGCTATCATTTGGAAAGCAGTGATTAAAGTACCTCTATCCCAGCTAACAAAGCTAATGTGTTCTCCAGGGACTGAGAGGGGAAATCCAGAATGGTTTTCTGTTGGTCTTTTTCACTGATGATGATGTTTCATCTATTCAAGCAGCTCAGATTTTGTTTCCTTCCAGTGTTGCTTCAGCGTTCAGAGGGCCGGGAACAGTTTTCAATCAAGAAGTATGCAGTGAACTTTTGTAGTGTGGGAAAGTAACCTTGGTCTCCAAGGCTCCAGCCTCCATTCCCAGAACAGACCAGTCTTACAGTATGTCTACCCTTTTAGCTGGGGATGTAATTCCCTGCTCAAGACTTACTCAGGCTAGTTCCCATTGAGTTAGAACAGTAAAATCAGAACGTAGCCCCGGCAGTGTGACCAGCAGGACAGGCTAGCCACCCTGAGTACATGCCCATCAGATCTTAGCTTGTTTCAGCTTGTTCTTATTTTAAAAAATATTCTCCATAAGTATAAGCAGCTCTGTGCTCTACACCGCTCCTCTGTGTTCCTGATTGTCAGTCACGCAATCTGATTTTCTGTGTTGTAATTCTCTCCAAGCTTATCTAATTCCACACAGTATTTCACTGGAGTCCCACGCCAGCTGATTCTGATATCTTCTCTTGTGTCGTTTCTCTTACTTCCCTGGCCCTATTTATTCACAAAATAAACTAACCTTCTGTGCTCTGGAGCACACGCATGCATGTACTGATTTGGTGTCTGGGGAGGCTAAGCACAAGCTGAGATGTAGGATTTGGCTCCCCCTATTGTCCATTATGGTAGCATTACAGTATCTTGTTGAGAAGTTTGCACTTTTATACATTTACAGACATGTTTTTAATACTCATGCTGTAAGTTGTGGCTACACAAAATACTCAGTTACACAGTTGCGTGTGAACACTTTTTTGCAGGGGTATCTTAAGATCTGAATTTTATCAGTTTGTGTCTTAACTTCCACTCCCACAGGGCAAGGATTATAATGCTGAATTCTTGGCTTACTTTGAAAATACATGAGGATGTTGATCTCTGGGAAACATTCTATTAATCATTTCATTTCAATTCCAGTTTTGCCTATAAATTTAACTAGGATTTCAAGATGTGCTGTTGCTTTCGTTCAAGGTTTTTCAGGGAGAGTTTTTTTTGTTGGGAAAAGAGTGTATGAGCCAGAACTCCAGGATACCATCACCTTCAGTCCTCGTTACATGTTAATTACTATAGATACAGAAAGGGAAAATTATATGAGAGAGCAGCACTAGTATTGACTTAAACTCTTGGTCATACAGTTCAGACTGGAGAAAATGAGAAGGCCTGGTAACGAGGGAGGGTTTGCAGGGACTATAAAGTAATATGATGTTTTGTCAACTTTGCCTTCCCATTCCTAATTGTGACCTGACCTGCTGATGTGGAGACCCCATTGTGCACATGATGGTGAGAGAGGGAATAGCAGAAGCTCACGTTGGTGCTGCTGAACACATGTTCTCCTTTGCCTTTGAGAGTACCTGTCAAGAGTGTACTCCAAGCATCACTGGCCAAATTTTGCATCTTCAGCCTAGCCTCAGAATTTCACAGGAGCAACAACCATTTAATGTTGTCTGACCAAGATGCACTTGTAAACAGGAAATAATTTTCAAAACATCTTTTCTGTAACTAGGTGTTACGGTTTGCACACTGTATGTATTATAAATATGTTAATCCTTTTAAGACACAGCTGATCACTCGGCAGGGTTGAATAAACGTTAGCACAAAAAAGGAGGTAAAAACTTATATTAGAAAAGCTTTCTGCTTGTAATATTTTCACTCCATTTTTTTTTGGAGGGGCTGCATGTTGTAATATATACTGTAATATGTTGAAGATTTGTAAATGAATATAATGTTCATAAGGTATCCCTGTAACAAGTACACTTAAAAATATATTAGAAAAGCAATAGTTTTGTATAAAGTAATTTGAAGATTCACAGCCTTGGAAGTTTGGCATGTGGTTATATACCCTTGTGAATTAATTTATAAGTGGACTGATGAAACAGTAATGAGCATATTGTAATCTTTGTAAATTGAAGAGTTTTATTTAACATAGGTAAAAAAACTGCTAATTTTTTTAACAAATAATTAAAAAAACTCTACTGTATACAGCCAGCTCTTTAACATAGTAACTGAATGTATAAATCCAGATATTTTATTCAGGTTTTTAAATACATTGTATATATTTTTCACACCTAGTTTTTTCTAAATGTTTTTATAAATGTTTCCATTTCTCCTTTTATCAGATACAATTCTGCAGGAATTAGACATCAGTGACCTTATAGGACAACAATCAATAAAATGCTTTTAAAAACTTTACTTTTAAAAAAAAAAAAAAAAAAAAAGCTTTGACTTTTACTAGGAAGAACCAAACATCACATGCAAATCCCTGCTGTCATCCTTTTCGTTGGAATTAGTTTGGATCTTTTTAACCATTTGTCTGTCTTGTTTAAGACAAAGCCATAATTTTAATTGGACCTTATGCACTTCGCTGCTAACATGGATGAAAGTCGAGGAGTCATAAATAGGGGAGAGCAATAGCTCTGTGGTATACTTCTGTCTCCACTCCAGATCCATGGAATTTGGACTCCCTGAACTTGAGGGAATGGGCAGGGCTGGCTCTACAGTTTTGCTGCCCCAAGCAGTGGGGAAAAAAAACTGCTGCCAGCAAAAGGAAGAAGCTGCCGCTGATTTGCCGCCGCGGCGGGCGGAACAGAGAAGCTGCCCCTAAATAGCCGCCGTGACCGGAGGAACTGCCGCCCCTTTTTAACTGCTGCCCCAAGCACCTGCTTGGAACACTGGTGCCTGGAGCCAGCCTTGGGAATGGCATGTCATGGTGGGAGGGCCAGGGTCAAGGGGATAACTACTCTCTGTAGGATCATGCTCCTACAACCCCACAGCAATGTGTCTGCAGGTGGTTGCACTGGATTGCATCAGAAGAGGCTGGGTACTGTTCAGAGGTACCTTTGCCTGCTTGGATGCCATCAAATTTCTCTGTGGTTCTTGGGATATCTGTAGATTTGATGAGTCTTGCACATACCTGCATTTAGAAGGTTAATTGTGGCGTGGTGACCCTCCATGTTTTTTCTAATGCTTTGAAGCTATAAAGCACGATAACTATGCTAATTATTTTTAAATGTCTCATGGGATTTTTTTTTAAATGGTTGTGAGAGTTATAGAAGTGGAAAGTCTCTTGGTATGTCAATGGAAGTCCTGATACTTCTCTCTTCCAGTGCTAATATGCCAGATGCACAAACTGTATGATAAATGAAAGGCCTGATCAATGCATTTCTCTCCCTTACCCACTTTTTTTGTTGTGCAAGCAAGAGCAGAATAAAGCCCTTAAGTAAAGTCTATATCACTTAAATTGAGAAAAGTTAACTTAAAATTTTACAGATAATTTTCTTAAAAGAAGAATTGATTAAAAGTTTTCCAAAAATAGATATTTAAAGCTTCTCTGTGAAATGAAAACTTAGGGAAGCCAAGTTATGGAAAATTCAGGAGACCAGTGTCTAAGATCCCTAATAAGTAGAACTGGGGAATAACTTAATGAATGAGTTGGCACATTTGCATACATTCAGCTTTTGGAACATTATTTCAAGAGATAGGGACTTGCCATAGGTGTCATTTGTAAATGCAGGGAGAGCATTCCTGCAGCAGTTTGTTGGGATAGGATGTCATCAGTTATCCAGTCACATAATACAGATTCTTAGGCCTCACATAGTATTCATGTGGATCCTAGAGTAGGATAAGGACCTCACATTTTAACAATCTTCTGAATGTGCACAATACTCGTTTGCCACAGGTGAAAAAAGACTCTCTCCGATAACTTCCAGAAAACAAGAAACTTGCAGATAACCTTCCACTGCTGTTGCCTATATCTTGACCTAGGGCCAAGTTAGTCTCATAATAGATATTCTCAACAGGGGGGAATAATTTCAAATTACGCCAGTTAGAGATTTTGGTCAGATGCTGAAAATATTGTCCTGAAGGTTCACAGATTGTAAAATCAAATACCCCTTTTGAGAAGTAAACCTAGATACTTGCCTGAATTCCAGAAGTAGCAAAATTTGAAATGTGTTGCTGGAAAGAAATGAGGAGCCAGTTGTGGAAGACTCAAGATGGTGACCAACAAGCCAAACCGGAGAGCTAGAGCTAATGACCCAAGAAGTACCAGACCTCAGCATTGGTGTGGATGCTGCGGTGAGGCGCACAATATTAAATACCAACAATTGTGAATTGCATAACAAATTTCATGTCCTACAGCCCTCTATAAACAGCCTTTCTTCCCATATAGACAACTTCAGTGAACAAATCTTCCCAGCAGAGTACCACCTTTCTGTAAGAGAAGGAGGGCAAATCCCTGAACAATAAGGTAGTGCAACAGGAGGGGAAAAGTAAAGGGTAGTAAAAATTGTCACTAATTAATCTGTTTCTTAGCCTTTCCTAAGCAAAACTACAACCCTTGACTTGCTGCAGTTAGCCTCTTTGCTATCAATCTCTAATTTAAGAGAAACTAAGCCAAAATTGTTACGGATAGCCAGGTGAAATACCTTGAAGAGGACAGCAAGAAAGCTGGATAATTACAGTAACCATGAGACAATCCTCACCTACCAACTAAGACAGGAGAATGGGAGAAGTAGGGTTTCTTCAGGATGTCTTGACTCCATCTACACACTGACCAAAGCTAGTGAATGCTTCAGCCTACTGCTTGGTGCCTAAAGAGCATGGCATATATTTATTTCCCTTCATTTTCAGTCTCATTGACAGCTGCATGACCCCACTACCTAGAAATATTCCCTTATTGACGTCCTAGTGACCCCATCTGCCTCCAAACTGATCATCAGTGACTTCTGCATGACCCTGACTTCCCCCAGTGTAGCTCCCACCTGTGACCCCACAAACTGGATAATGTGCCTCAATGGCCCACTACCTGCAGACACTCTTTTTTGGACCCCTCCAAGACCCTAACTACTTCCAAAATTAGCAGTGGTCACCCCCTACTACAGTGGTTCTCAAACTAGGAGCACCGCTTGTTCAGTGAAAGCCCCTGGCGGGCCGGGCCAGTTTTTTTAGCTGCCGAGTCTGCAGGCTCGGCCAATCATGGCTCCCACTGGCTCTGGTTCACCGCTCCAGGCCAATGGGGGCTGCGGGAAGCGGGGTGGGTTGAGGGATGTGCTGGCCGCCCTTCCCGCAGCCCCCATTGCCCTGCAGCGGCGAACCGCAACCGGCCATACCTGGGGACGCAGCAGGTAAACAAACCGGCCCATCAGGTGCTTTCCCTGAACAAGCGGTGTCCCAAGTTTAAGAACCACGGTCCTACTACTATCCAGGCTTGCTCGCCATTACTCTGTGTGATTTAATACTCAATGTCATTGACTCCCGACTCCACTACCTCCAGACATTCACTTATTAATCCCTCCTCATCTGCTGCCAAAATACTCATCAGTAAGTGTTAATCTGTGACCCCCCCACTGCCTTGATATGCAGCATCCTTGACCCCCACACACACACGTCCTCCATTCACTCCTGTCTTGACACCCCATCAGTGACCCCCCCCATCTTGAACCTCACTATCTGAAATGCTGCTCCCCACTGCCTTGCTACTCTGCCTCATTGACCCCTGCATGATTTGCCCCCTCCCCCTGGCCCAGGCATTACCTCATTGATCCATCTGTGACACCAGCTGCCTCCAAACTTATCAATGACCTCTTCATGACCCTTACTGTTCCCATTTTTGCTCCCTGGGACTGCCACAGAAACGTCTCACTTGAAGTTGTACCAGTTAACGTTGTTTGTTTGTTAGTACAGTGCGGAACACGCTCGTTTAAAGTTGCAAAATGTTCCCTTATAATGTTGTTTGGAAGCCACCTGCTTTGTCCACTGCTTGCCGGAAGAGCAGCCCGTTGCAGTTAGCTGGTAGGGGCTTGGAACCAGGGTGGCCCAGCAGCCCCCCCCCCCCCCGCAATCAGCTCCCCACTCCCCTAAGTTCCCTGTACAACAGCTGTCCAGCAGGCTAGCGCTTGTCAGCAGTTCAGCTGTCCCTCCCCATGTGCTGCTCCTGCGCTCTGCCTTGGAGCTGCTCCCCAAGCCTCCTACTTGCTGTGGGTGGGGGCATCTAATGTCAGGGTGTCTTCCTTGCTCCTGCCCCCTGCTTACCCCATCTCCGTAGAGCAGGGGGACACATGACAGGGCTCAGGATGGAGGGAGCTTCCTGGCAGCAGCTGTGGTCTCAGCTTGCTGATTAACTTAACAAGGCAGTGTATTTAAAAGTGGGTCAGTGTATTTAAAGGGGAAAGGCACAGCTCTTTCCCCCCCCCCAACCCACACATGTGCCATGCTGTCTCCCCTCCCGCCAGTCCTCCTGCCTTGTAGCGTGTGAGGCTACATTAACAATGAGTTAACCTTTGAGGGCTCAGCCAATTGCTAGTTCAGCATTTAGGAGTAAGGCATTCCCTGGGAAATATCCCACCCTCTGATGCCTCCACCGCAACCAAGCTTCACAAGCATCATTGCTGTGTACAGTATTAAATTGGTTGTTTAAAACTTATACGTGTGTGTAAAATACAGTCTTTTGTCTGGCCAAAAAAAAAAAAAATTTCTCTGGAACCTACCCCTGCCCCCAATCCATTTACATTAAGTCTGATGGGGAAATTGGATTCGCTTAACAGTGTTTTGCTTAAAGTCACATTTTTCAGGAACATAACACATTAAGTGAGGAGTTACTGTATTACTCAACCTTAGTGCCCCCCATGACCCCCACTACCACCAGATACTGATTTATTGAGCTCCTAACTACCTCCAAAGTTATCATCAATGCCCCCCCCCCAGCTTGCACTCCAAGGCTGTGTGACTCCACTGATTTGATACTCATTGACACCCCCCTGCCCCCCATGACCCCCACTACCACCAGATACTGATTTATTGAGCTCCTAACTACCTCCAAAGTTATCATCAATGCCCCCCCCCCAGCTTGCACTCCAAGGCTGTGTGACTCCACTGATTTGATACTCATTGACACCCCCCCACACACACACACATAACCCATGTCTGTCACACATTAACTTATTGACACGCCCCCCACAGCTGATGCCATGTCATCAGTGACATCTTGACCATTGAGCCACACTGCCTTGAGACTCAGCCACCTTGTCCCCGCCATTACAACCAGACACTGACACCCCCCCACCCAGTGACCACGTCTGATGCTAAAAGCATCATCAGTGACCCCCCCCAAGTGTGCATGCCTGTGACCCCCCCCAACTGCCCTTATAGGGACATTGACACCTATGTGACCCCCCCCCCACTATCCCCTCCAATCTTGAATCCTCTGAGATACCGACTACCTCCACAATTGTCATCAGTGATCCTGCCATGACCCTTACGACTTGCCCTCCAGGGCCTTGTGTGCCCCCCTCCCCCCGACTTAATACTCCACCTCAATGACCCCATTTCCACCAGACATTGGCTTTGTGACCCTGACCATCTCCAAACTTGACCTCAGTGTAACGCCTTATGCCCCCTCAGCATTGCTCCATGTGCCTGCGTCTGACCCCCCCCATTGCCTTGCTACTGGCCTCATGAACCCCATTTCCTCCCCCCAGGTCCCCTCTCGCCACCCACCTGCCCCCAAACACCATCTATGACCCCCCCTTATCACTCTCAGTGTTGCACTCCTGACTTTGTTACCTCATTGCCTTGATATTCAGCCTCATTGACACCCCCTGCCCGCCTGAGCCCCATTACCTTTAGCCTTGCTCACAGTGACCTCTCCCCCCATTGACATGATACTCAGCATTGGTGATGCAACTGCCTCCAGACTTACCTTCATTGACCCCCCCTCCCCGTAACCCTCCTCCATACTAATCTTCCATGTAGCCCACTGCCTCATCCTCCCATGCTTGCCACCTGCTACCTCTCGTGGGCGAGCATTTGAGCTAATTGTCCTGCTATGCGACAGGCCCTGATCCACCCATGTCATGCCACAGGCTGCATAGTTCCAATGGGAGCCTGGTGCTCCTTCCAAAATGGTTCACAGGAGGTCTGGGAGTGCTGGCCAAACATGCTCAGAACATCAAGGGCATTTGCTCCATATGCTGGCTATTCTGTAGCTACCCAGAGAGTGGGTATGCGCTTTTGTCTGCCTGCTACAGGAAGGGCAGCTGGCTGATCGGCCAATAAGGCCCAGGGAAGCACCTGGAGCCCAGGGAGAGAAATCCTATTACCTCGCCCCTGTAAAGCAAGTGCACTACCACTTGAGCTAATTCCCACTCCCAAGATAGGGACAGAGGAACTAAAAATCCCATTGATCGTCATTGCCATGTAGGCTCTTATGTGCCTAAATCCCTTTTTAAAATGAGATTTAGGCCCCCTAAATCAGTTAGGTGTTGCAATGCTGAGTGTAGCACTGCCTAAACACCTTTAAAAAGTTGCTTCAGACTATAGCCTTTAACGATGCAGACTAGCCCTTGACTTTGAAAGCTAGGGTGGGCATGCCCAAGGCATTATTAGCAATAAACTGAAGGATGAGAGCGCACATTAAAAAAACACAACAGCATAATGAGCACTGCTTTGCAGACTAGTCATCTTATTCACATATCACAGGTATCCCCTCTTTTTATTCCTTACCCACTGCCATTAGCATAATATCAACAACAGAGTTTTTGAAAAAAAAAAATCTCTTAATTCAGGCTAATTTGAGGGTTCATTTAGCAACATAAATGTTGCCATAGCAGAAGAAATCAGTAGCCCAGCTAGTCCAGGACCTGGTCCCTGACAGGGGCCAGTAGCAGCTGCTTCATAGGCAGAAACCCTACACCAGCTAGTTATGGAATAATCGCCCCATTAGGGAAAAAAATTTTCCTGCTCCCAGACGATTAGTGTTTGTTTTACATGCTGACGATTTATCCCCCTATTGGATATTACATTATTACATAATTGTGGATATAATTATCAATAGAAATGCCTCATCATTTTAGAATCCCACCAAACACTTGAACTTAATTTTAGCTTGTGGCAATGAGTTCCATATTTACAGCATGTGTTGTGACAAAACAGAGAGCGAGAGAGTGAGGTGGAGTGATTTTCCTGTAGTTCATTTAAAAAGGTGGATACCTCTCACTTTTATTAAATGTTACCTTGGTCCTGTTTTATGAGAGTGTAAATAGGAGTCCCTGACTTACTCTCAGTGCCATTAATTATTTGCCTCTATCATATCCCTTTTTATATGTCTTCTAGCTAAGTTCTATCCTTTTCAGTCACTCCTGACAATAAGTTTACCCAGACTACTAATCATTTTTGTTGCTCATTTCTGGACCCTTCTATTTCTGCTCTTTATTTTTTTTAAGATGGGAATTTGAACATGTCTATCCCAGGAATCTAGTTTTTCAAATCTCCTACTTTGACCTCTAATCCTGCTATTGAGCTAAATTAGACAAGCATTATTAATGAAGAATAAACAGGCTTTATTTTTGGGAAAATAGAATGGAGACCTACATGGAAATGATCCACATATAGTTGAATAAGAGCATTTACAGCTGACGCGTGAGAAACAGCAATATTATTCTGAACATATTATTAAAAATTTACACTTGAGACATATTTGATCTTCAGGAGGGATGAGATTTTCCCCCCTGCTCCAGCTCCTGTATGCTGAGTAAAAGGGCTAGAGCAGCATGAAACCTGGATCCAGTTGAGAAAAGATTCCACTGATGCCAGCACTGCAAACAACAGCCATAAGACTGTCCTCTGATGACCTTCTTGCAAATCCTAGTCTACAAGGATGTGCCATGAGCAGGCTATAGCACTGTGGAGGCTGTTTGACTGGCTACACTAACTTAGACTGACCTCCAGAGCTAGGAGCAGCCCAACATTGGAAGGACACAAAGATAGATTTAAGTCACCTTAGGTGCCTCTCCCGCTACACTTGTGAATTCTGTGCTTCACTTCTAAGGCAAAGTCAACAGAACTAGGTTGCTTAGGGGGGTATGAAAAATCCACCCTCCTGAGCGACGTAGTTACTCTGATCTATCCCCCACTGTAGACAGTGCTAGGTTCTTCCAGCAACCTAGCTGCCACCTCTTGGGAAAATGGATTAACTACAGTGACAGGAGGAGAACTCCCATTGCTGCAGTGAATGGCTATGCTGACGTGCTTAAGTGTAGACATAAGAGGCAGAAGCACACAATTTCACCTCTGGCTTTTACAATGGCTTTTTCATTTTTCAAACGCACAGACTGCAACCTCACACAACAGACAGAACTAGGTTAGCAGTTAGTGGTGGCAGTTAGTCAAACAGTGATACGCACTGGTCAAAGTGAGATCATGTGCTACATCCATTGTGAAACATGGCAAGATGCAGAAGCCATTCCTATTGCTCATGCACAGCTATTTAGCAGCACTCCAAATATTTTCCATAGAGTTAATACTGTGCCTTTAAACAAGATCTACAGCACTTTAAGATATTTATATGTGCAGTGTTCAATAGTTACATCCAGATTTACTTCCAAGTTCCTTGTACAGCTCTAGTCCTTGGAAAGTTTGAGTTAGACGAAGAAGAAGAAACTAGAAGAACTGCATACGTATAGCGTGGCTAAATGACAACTCAGGGTGCCATCATAACCATCTACAAAAAGAAAAGGAGTACTTGTGGCACCTTAGAGACTAACAAATTTATTAGAGCATAAGCTTTCGTGAGCTACAGCTCACTTCATCGGATGCATTTGGTGGAAAAAACAGAGGAGAGATTTATATACACACACACAGAGAACATGAAACAATGGGTTTATCATACACACTGTAAGGAGAAAAGGAGTACTTGTGGCACCTTAGAGACTAACAAATTTATTAGAGCATAAGCTTTCGTGAGCTACAGCTCACTTCATCGGATGCATTTGGTGGAAAAAGCAGAATGCATCCGATGAAGTGAGCTGTAGCTCACGAAAGCTTATGCTCTAATAAATTTGTTAGTCTCTAAGGTGCCACAAGTACTCCTTTTCTTTTTGCGAATACAGACTAACACGGCTGCTACTCTGAAAACTGTAAGGAGAGTGATCACTTAAGATAAGCCATCACCCACAGCAGGGGGGGGAAAAGGAGGAAAACCTTCCATGGTGACAAGCAGGTAGGCTAATTCCAGCAGTTAACAAGAATATCAGAGGAACAGTGGGGGGTGGGGTGGGGGGGAGAAATACCATGGGGAAATAGTTTTACTTTGTGTAATGACTCATCCATTCCCAGTCTCTATTCAAGCCTAAGTTAATTGTATCCAGTTTGCAAATTAATTCCAATTCAGCAGTCTCTCCTTGGAGTCTGTTTTTGAAGCCCCCTTGCTGAAGTACAGCCACTCCCAGGTCCGTGATCGAGTGACCAGAGAGACCGAAGTGCTCTCCAACTGGTTTCTGAATGTTACAACTCTTGACGTCCGATTTGTGTCCATTCATTCTTCTACGTAGAGACTGTCCAGTTTGGCCAATGTACATGGCAGAGGGGCATTGCTGGCACATGATGGCATATATCACATTGGTAGATGCGCAGGTGAACGAGCCTCCGATAGTGTGGCTGATGTGATTAGGCCCTACGATGGTATCCCCTGAATAGGTATGTGGACAGAGTTGGCAACGGGCTTTGTTGCAAGGATAGGTTCCCGGGGCCACAACAATGGTTCCCGTAACCCACCCAGCAATATTGTTAATCTATCCAACTATACTCTTAGCCCAGCGGAAGAATCTGTCCTATCTCGGGGCCTCTCCTTTTGCCCCTCCACCCCCACGAACATGATACAGTTCTGTGGTGACCTAGAATCCTATTTTCGACGTCTCAGACTCAAGGAATATTTCCAACACACCTCTGACCAACATATTAACCCACAGAGACCTTCCTGCCAACACTACAAAAAGAAGGATTCTAGGTGGACTCCTCCTGAAGGTCGAAACAGCAGCCTGGATTTCTACATAGACTGCTTCCGCCGACGTGCACGAGCTGAAATTGTGGAAAAGCAGCATCGCTTACCCCATAACCTCAGCCATGCAGAACACAGTGCCATCCACAGCCTCAGAAACAACTCTGACATCATAATCAAAAAGGCTGACAAAGGAGGTGCTGTCGTCATCATGAATAGGTCAGAGTATGAACAAGAGGCTACTAGGCAGCTCTCCAACACCACTTTCTACAAGCCATTACCCTCTGATCCCACTGAGAGTTACCAAAAGAAACTACAGCATTTGCTCAAGAAACTCCCTGAAAAAGCACAAGAACAAATCCCCACAGACACACCCCTGGAGCCAGGACCTGGGGTATTCTATCTGCTACCCAAGATCCATAAACCTGGAAATCCTGGACGCCCCATCATCTCAGGCATTGGCACCCTGACAGCAGGATTGTCTGGCTATGTAGACTCCCTCCTCAGGCCCTTCATTACCAGCACTCCCAGCTATCTTCGAGACACCACCGATTTCCTGAGGAAACTACAGTCCATTGGTGATCTTCCTAAAAACACCATCCTAGCCACTATGGATGTAGAAGCCCTCTACACCAACATTCCACACAAAGATGGACTACAAGCCGTCAGGAACAGTATCCCCGATACTGTCACGGCTAACCTGGTGGCAGAACTTTGTGACTTTGTCCTGACCCATAACTATTTCACATTTGGTGACAATGTATACCTTCAAATCAGCGGCACTGCGATGGGTACCCGCATGGCCCCACAGTATGCCAACATTTTTATGGCTGACTTAGAACAACGCTTCCTCAGCTCTCGTCCCCTAATGCCCCTACTCTACTTGCGCTACATTGATGACATCTTCATCATCTGGACCCATGGAAAAGAAGCTCTTGAGGAATTCCACCATGATTTCAACAATTTCCATCCCACCATCAACCTCAGCCTGGACCAGTCCACACAAGACATCCACTTCCTGGACACTACGGTGCTGGTGGGCGATGGTCACGTGGACACCACCCTGTGTCGGGGGCCTGCTGACCGCTGTTCCTGCCTGCATGCCTCTGGCTTTCATCCGGATCGTGCCACTCGATCCATTGTCTGCAGCCGGGCGCTGCGATATGGCCGCGTTTGCTCCAACCCCTCAGACAGAGGCGGACACCTACAGGATCTCTATCATGCATTCCTACGGCTGCAGTACCCACCTGCTGAGGTGGGGGGACAGATTGGCGGGGCCAGGGGAGTGCCCGGAGGTCACCTGCTGCAGGACAGGCCCAACGGAGAAAACGGCAGAGCGCCGCTGGCCATCGCCTTCAGCCCCCAACTGGAGCCTCTCCAGCGCATCATCAAGGATCTACAACCTATCCTGAAGGACGAGCCATCACTCTCTCAGATCTTGGGAGATAGACCAGTCCTTGCTTACAGACAGCCCCCCAATCTGAAGCAAATACTCGCCGGCAACCACACGCCACACAACGGGGCCACTAGCCCGGGAACCTATCCTTGCAACAAAGCCCGTTGCCAACTCTGTCCACATATCTATTCAGGGGATACCATCGTAGGGCCTAATCACATCAGCCACACTATCGGAGGCTCGTTCACCTGCGCATCTACCAATGTGATATATGCCATCGTGTGCCAGCAATGCCCCTCTGCCATGTACATTGGCCAAACTGGACAGTCTCTACGTAGAAGAATGAATGGACACAAATCGGACGTCAAGAGTTGTAACATTCAGAAACCAGTTGGAGAGCACTTCGGTCTCTCTGGTCACTCGATCACGGACCTGGGAGTGGCTGTACTTCAGCAAGGGGGCTTCAAAAACAGACTCCAAGGAGAGACTGCTGAATTGGAATTAATTTGCAAACTGGATACAATTAACTTAGGCTTGAATAGAGACTGGGAATGGATGAGTCATTACACAAAGTAAAACTATTTCCCCATGGTATTTCTCCCCCCCACCCCACCCCCCACTGTTCCTCTGATATTCTTGTTAACTGCTGGAATTAGCCTACCTGCTTGTCACCATGGAAGGTTTTCCTCCTTTTCCCCCCCCTGCTGTGGGTGATGGCTTATCTTAAGTGATCACTCTCCTTACAGTGTGTATGATAAACCCATTGTTTCATGTTCTCTGTGTGTGTGTATATAAATCTCTCCTCTGTTTTTTCCACCAAATGCATCCGATGAAGTGAGCTGTAGCTCACGAAAGCTTATGCTCTAATAAATTTGTTAGTCTCTAAGGTGCCACAAGTACTCCTTTTCTTTTTGCGAATACAGACTAACACGGCTGCTACTCTGAAACCATCTACAAGTATTTAAAGGCTGTAAACATCACAGAGGCATATTTTCTAGAGAATAAGAGGTAGAAGACATTTTTGAGTAAAAAAGTAAATATGTTATCTTTCATAATTACAATGGTCTGAATCTGAAAAAAATACTTACCAAGGTGAATTTTGGATATTTGACTTTTAAATTGGTGTTCAACCTTTACGTTAAATTTGAAAAACTATTAAATTTCCAGTTTTTATTCCACTACAAGCAGTTACACTGTATCTCACTCACCACACAAACCTTTACATTGTTTAATTCTAATTTTAAAGTAAATTACTAGAACAGTTTGTGATGTTAAAACCATGTCCTTAGTGTGATGTTTTGCAAATGCCAGTGGTAATCTTGCTTTATAATGGAAGCTTATGCGAAATACACATCTATTTGCCTTTAAAAATTCAGCTGAGCTAAAAGCCTTCTGTTGCATTTTAAATTTACTTTTGTTTAAATAAGTTATTAGTAAGTAAAGATCTATTTTATGAGATGCAAAAGAGAATAACTGTACTCTGCCTTTTAAAACTGTCCCCTAAAAGAAGCAGTGTTCTTTTAAAATGTGACAGGAAATTTACTTCATGGAAGAAACAAAGGACAGATGCAATTTCTTAACTGTATGAGTCTCTGTTTTAAAAAAACAAAAAAAAAAACAAAAAAACCAACTATCAGAACTTTTAAGAATTATTTCATTCTAAAACTTTTTTCTCTGCATTGTAACAGAACTTTGTAATATATTTATATTAGGGCCATCAAGTGATTAAAAATATTAATCACAACTAATCGCACGATTAAAAAATCAATCATGATTAATCATATGATTAATTGCACTGTTAAACAAAAGAATACCATTTATTTAAATATTTTTGGATGTTTTCTACATTTTCAAATATATTGATTTCAATTACAATGCAGAATACAAAATGTACAGCACACACTTTATATTTAGTTTTAATACAAATATTTGCACTGTAAAAAACAAAAGAAATAGTACATTTCAATTCACCTAATACAATACTAATACTGTAGTGCAGTTTCTACAATCTCTATCATGAAAGTTGAACTTACAAATGTAGACTTATGTACAAAAAAATAAACTGCATTCAAAAATAAAACAATGTAAAACTTTAGAGCCTACAAGTCCACCCAGTCCTGCTTCAGCCAATCGCTCAGACAAACAAGTTTGGTTACATTTGCAGGAGATAATGCTGCCCGCTTTTTGTTTACAATGTCACCTGAAAGTGAGAATAGATGTTCATGTGGCACTGTTGTAACTGGCGTCGCAAGATATTTATATGCCAGATGTGCTAAAGATTCATATGTCCCTTCATGGTTCAACCACTATTCCAGAGGATGTTTGCCAATGCTGATAAGGGGTTCTGCTAGATAACGATCCAAAAGCAGAGCGGACCAGCGCATGTTCATTTTCCATCATCTGAGTCAGATGCCACTAGCAGAATGTTGATTTTCTTTTTTGGTGGTTTGGATTCTGTAGTTTCCACATTAGTGTGTTGCTCTTTTAAGACTCTGAAAGCAAGCTCCACACCTCGTCTTTCTCAGATTTTGGAAGACACTTCAGATTCTTAAACGCTGGGTCGAGTGCTGTAGCTATTTTTAGAAATCTCACATTGATACCTTCTTTGCGTTTTGTCAAATCTGCTGTGAAAGTATTCTTAAAATATACATGTGCTGGGTCATCATCCGAGACTGCTATATCATGAAATATATGGCAGAATGTGGGTAAAACAGAACAGGAGACATACAGTTCTCCCCCAAGGTGTTCAGTCACAAATTTAATTAATGAATTTTTTTTAATGAGCGTCATCAGCATGGAAGCATGTCTTCCAGAATGGTGGTTGAAGCATGAAGGGGCATATGAATGTTTAGCATATCTGGCACGTAAATACCTTTCAACGCCGACTACAAAAGAGCCATGCAAACCACCTGTTTTCACTTTCAGGTAACACTGTAAATAAGAAGCAGGCAGCATTATCTCCTGTAAATATAAACAAACATGTTTGTCTTAGCGATTGGCTGAACAAGAAGTAGGACTGAGTGGACTTTAGGCTCTAAAGTTTTACATTGTTTTGTTTTTGAGTGCAGTTATGTAACAAAAAAATCTCCATTTGTAAATTACACTTCCACAATAAAGAGATTGCACTACAGTACTTGTATGAGGTGAACTGAAAAATACTATTTCTTTTGTTTATCATTTTTACGGTGCAAATATTTGTAATAAAAATATAAAGTGAGCACTGTACACTTTGTATTCTGTGCTGTAGCAGAAATCAATATATTTGAAAATGTAGAAAAACATCCACAAATATTTAATAAATTTCAATTGGTATTCTATTGTTTAACAGTGTGATTAATGAACACAGTGTGATTTTTTAATGCAATTAATTTTTGACTTAATTGCAGTTAACTCATGCAATTAATCAACAGCCCTAATGAATATACAATTTTTTGAGTAATTTGTCATTTAAAATCTGGTTTTAATATGTCTATGCACCAATGTGGGTACAAAAAAAAGCTGATCTAAACTATTTATTGAAAATTTAATTTAAAATCATTCACAACAACTGGAAGTTACATGTCAACAGCATAGAGGAAGGGTATGCTGCTAGTTTGGGGGCACATGTCAGAGTGGTAGCAGGGTGGAAGAAGGCAGGCTTGGTTTTCATAGGCTTGCTCTTCTTTCTTCATTGGCTGGTTTTCAGCAGCGCTATTCCCCCTTCTTAAAGGAATTCTGTTGTCTCTTTTAGGCCCCAGTATATTCCAAGGAGAATTAATGATTTACAATGGAATCTATGCCACTACAAAATCCCAGAGAGCCCCAAATTACATCAGTACCTCCGAGATGAAGGATGACCCAACCTCCACTAAGTGCACAATACAACTAGGAAGAGAAACTGCCCATTTTCTGTGTGCAGCTCTGATATGTCTGCAATATAGCTCTATAAAACACTACATTGTAGACTATTACTACAGAATTAACTTATACAATGACCAAATGGCTGGGCATTTGGGGAAATATCATCACCCACACGATCTCTTTCTGAGGAATGCAAAATGTTTTCCATTACTTTCCTATTTTAAAAAAATAAAAACCAATTTTTTATTTACTTTTTTCTTTAAAAAAAAGAGAGACTCACTCTCACACCCAAAACGCTACATTTAACTATAATATACTGTTACATTATATTCGGGATCAGGCAGTGCCAAGCCATCACTACCTCAGCATAGACTCAGATGCAGATTCTTTCAATAACTGCTTTGATAAATTCTGATCCTTTGACCTGCAAAACATCTGTTGCCGTTCTAGAAAAAAAGTGTTGGCTCTCTTACTTTTTTGAACTAATGCTGCCATTCTTATGGAGGCTCTGCCTATCACCAGCAGAAGCTGCAGCAGGTTGTTTTCTCTGTGTGGCATCTAGCCTTTCAAACACTTTTATCCATCCAGTTTTTGGTAAGCATCCTAAAAATTTGAGAAACAAGGAGAATACTGGTGCCAATTATTATCCAGATAACATTACCCAGACTGCTGCTCCATATACTTACCATAGGTTTAGACACTGGAACAGGTCCACTGTGGGAATTTACAGTCTGGAGGGGCCCACCCATAGTTACATGGCAATTTTTAGTATTGGTGCATACTCCCCTACTGTTGCATTTTTTCTTAACATCACAATCAAAATTCAAATTTGACACACTTGCACATGTCCTATTAAAGGAAATTTTCCCATTACCACAAAATGTGCCATCTTTCACTGCCCCTGTATCAATTACATCAGTCCCAGCATGATGGTCTGTACCCCAACACCAGATATGACCCATGGGAGTTTATACGACAGTACTATGTTCCTTCAAAGGGTTTATTTGTATTTTTTTCTACATTTTTACACTGAATCCTTCCACACAAGACATCACTGATTTTACATTTTTTGTAATTTGCTCCAGTTTCACCACCACCACAGTTGCCAAACTGGTCACCTCGAGTGTTCAGGTTACTGAAGCAACTTGGAAGAGCTTTTTGTGCACCCCTTCCAAAGACATCTGCACACTGTTTCTTGTGGTTATGGCAGCTTCCCCGATAACAGTAGCCCATGTTACTGCATGGAGTTCCATCTTGTACATACACATCATCTTGGCAGCACTTTGAAGTCCCATTGCAATACTCAGGTCACACTCATCAACAGCTGCTCTGCATAGTTTTCTTTCAGCAAGAATTTGACACTTTTTACAGCACTTTCCAAAAGCACAAGCCATACCTGGTTTCAGTTTGCATGTGGACTGACAACACAAGTCTTTTTTGCATTCCAGTTCTGCGCCATAGTCACATTCCTCTTCCCCTTCCACCACCTTGTTACCACAGCGCTTCATCCTAAATATTTTGCTGGGATGTTATATACGCAGAATCCAGCGCCTTCACAGAGGAGATTAAAATATACTTCACGACTGCAGTCACTGAACTGATCAGTAGTTACATGCACAGCAGCCATGCTGCAGCCAACAGTTCTGTTACAAAGACATTTATCATAGTCTTGATACATGCAAAGATTATGACCCAACTCATGTGCAACAGTGACTGAAAAAAATGGCACAGAAGCAAAACGCTACATGACAATGGATGCTGCATCCGTCACAAGGCAGATGCCTCCTACATATGCCCGCCCAGCACACCCTCTGTATATTTTAGCCATAAATAGCTGTCCAGCATCATGCTGCAGGCGACAATAGAGCACATCATTCCTCCAGCGGTTAAATTCAGGAAGGGCATTGCCTATAGTATTGGGTAATGTGATGAGGATGTTTTCTGTCCAGATCTCTAGTCCAACCAGGATGACATGAGCCCCCAAAGCACGATAAAATGAGTCCACCATATTGATCACTTCGAGGACCTGGCTGGTCAGGAGCCTTTTCATTCCTTCTAAAAAAGGATGAACTGCTCTTTCTCCACCACCACGCAGAACTCAATATACGTGGCATGTGTCCATCTGTGACGTCCGGCTGCCACAGCGGGCCCGGTTCCTTCGTGTTGCAGCTCCTCAGTGGTCACTCCACATGAGACAGGTGTGCCCTTCACTTCCCCCATCTGATGAAGGAGGTGCTGGCAGGTGGAGGAGGCCTTGCTGGGCTCAATCCTGTCGCTCGTCCCCTCAGCCCCCCAGAGCAGGTGCTCAGCACCACCAGTGACTCTGGGGCACCCGCCACGTAGCCCTTGTAGTAGCAGTGTCTTGGGATGAAGGGCTGGCTCTGCACCAGCTCATCCCGCTCGTAGGCGAGCACAGAGAGGTGGCCGGCCAGGAACAGGCCCTTCTGCTACAGGTGAGCAACCAGAAGTCTCCCACCCACCTGCAGCTGGTAGGATACCTGCCCCTCGGCCTCCCAGCCCCCAGAAGGTGCCAGCCGCCGAGGCACCGCCACCTGGTAGCAGGAAGGCCCCGCAGTCCCACCACGGCCCGCGCTGGGCAGGAGGGACCCCACCAGCAGCAGCATGGAAAAGCCCGCCCACAGCGGCCCTGCCGTCTCCAGGGAAAGAGGCGGGAAAGAAACAAGGGCTGTTCAGGAGTTGCCTTCAACCGCTTCCTCCCCAATGGCTCCTGCTAGCGCGGGCGGCGACGGCTGGTTCCCAACACCGGGGCGGAGGGCATCGCTACACCCGCCCCTCCAGCCCGGCCCCTCTCACCGCAGCCAACCTGCGCCCCGCTCAGGCCAGGTTAAAAATGGCCAGGGCCAGGGTGCAGACGCTAAAGCAACTCATCTCACGCCTTCTGGAGCTGCCTTACTGGTGTTCTAGGCTGGGTTGTGTTTTGGTTTTGTTTTTGTTGTTTTTTTTTTAAATACACTGACCTTCTTCCAGCCTCTCCCTTGTGCCAGTCCCTCAGCGGATTGAGTCCTTTAAGCCCAGCTGCAGGAGATGGAGGATCCTGAACTGAATCCTAGTGTGCCGACAGACCGTTCCCCCTTCATGCAGCTGAAGATGAGTAGCCCTGTTACATGGTACTTCTGCACACTTAATGGGAGGTTGTCAACTGCAACGTACACCTTGTTTCCTAGAACCAAGGCTCTTTCACATGTTATAGCCTCTAGGAGCCTTTCCTGCTAGGTGCTGTACAAACACATGGTGTTTAAGCTTACAAATCATAGATGATACTACAGGGGTGGTAGTATTGGAATGTGGAAGTTTAACATACACACTAGAGGTGAGCATGTCTCTTCCTTCACATTACACAAGACATTTTCACAATCACAGGAGTCTTGTGATTTCCACAGTGGTATTGCAAGTTGCTATAAATTGCACATACATTACTTACGGTTTTTTACTCACATTCATGGATAAATTTATCACTTTTATGCTCATAGAAAAATCTGTCATATGTTCACCTTGCATAGGATGTGGGTTAGTTACCAAGTGATTTAGGGGTCCATAGCACTTTGAAAAACACCTAAAGACCTCAGACTGTAAACTCTGTAGGGTAAACATCAAACTCAGAGTACAGGGAACAAAGGTTCAGAACAGGACCAGGGATGACAACACAAGGATTATATAAATAAAAAGTGTTTTAAGGAAGGATTTGAAGGAGGAATGTTGGCAGATAGGAAATGAGAGTCTGTTCCAAGAACATAGGGCATTATCAAGGAAAAAACATTGCTGAGAATGGGAGAAAGTAAACCCCCCCCCAAAAACCAAACCCACAGAAGTAGCAAGGATAAAGTGGAGTGAGAAAGCACTAAGCAGAACTGTAGGTTGAGCACAATGGTAAAGAACCTGAAGAGCACTGCATGAAGGAAAAGTCTGCAACATCTTCCTTCGTCACTAGTGTCTGTTATCTTCAGAAGCATGGGATTAGTCACTTAGGTATTTAAAAAAATACCATCACAAACCATTTTAAAAATGGATTCTGGACCACAAATTGTGTATACTCATTGATTAGAGAGTCTAGCAGTTTATAACAATTATAATGCCTCACTCTTTTATACAGTACTTTTCGCTTAGGTTACTTTCCATGTTCTTACATTGTACTCATTGTATAATGAGCCTCGTACTGAATGAAACCATGAATCCAGCAAATAAAAACAGACTTAAAACAGCTTAGCTACAGAGATATTCAGAAAATGTTTCAAATGCTTTAAAGGGGAACTACTCTGATAAGTGATGGTGAAAATTGCACCTTTTTACTCAGATCTGTAGTGTGGCCTTTAGATTTTAAGGAGTGATGTTACCATGTGTGAGCTAATATATAGTAATAAATATATTTAAGTTACAGAAACTCAACAAGGTAGCCATTCCGTCAAACAGCATGCAAAAATAATGAAGTCCTTCTCGGCAGGAATGACAAGCCTTAGTGAAAGTCATCAGGAAGCCCAGATTAAGAAGTTCATTAGTAAAGGTAAAAATCTATGGAAGTAGGTTTCTGGAATATTAGAACAATGGCTATCAACAAAAGACGAGCAGCAGAAGAAAGAAATAAGACATATATAACTTAAAATCCTATGAGCAAGAGAATGTCAATGGCCAACACCTGAGAAAAAGCAATTCAAAAATAAAAATAAAGCCATAATATATTTGGGGAGGCAAAATGATCACTCAAAGGGAGTAGCACTAAATGACTTCCAAAGTAGAGAAATTGCTTATAGACTCAGAACCAACTGCTCCAAGCTAGGTTTCAAACACAATGACAATTCTACGTTACACTCCAATGATGAGATCAACGTTGAGATCCATTCTGCATTTGCCTATGAATTCTGACAATATTCTCAATCATGACATCTGCTTAGTATTGGGGAACTTCAGTGCCAAGGTTGGGGATAACAGAGAAAAAGGAATGGGCAAGACTGGCCTTGGTTCCCAAAATAAGAAAAGTTAAAGACTGGCATCAAGGCTGATTCCTTACTCTGGCACTTTGAGTGCAGAAGGTGGGGGCCCGCAAGGATTCTAAAAAATTAATACTGGCTATTCCATGCTGGTATTAAACTCGCAAGTTTACAGCTTTTCTCTGACTTTGGATGGGTAGATACTGCCACCACCCAAGTGCAAAAAAAACAAACAAACCCCTTTTTGGGACCCAGGAAGGTGCACTTGGGAATTCCTCCCTCTGGGGTACTCTCAAGCCCCTTCATGGCCCCACCCCCTGGGAAGAGCTGAGAAAGAAAAACAAAGGAAATCAGCTGTTGCCACCAGCTAATTCAACAACATGTGCACAAACCTCTTAGGACACACACATAAAACCCAATCTTGTTCTTAAAAAAGGTAAAATTTTATTAAAAACAAAAAGAAAAAATACATCTGGAACTTAGGTTATTGCTAGATTTAAAAAGAGCAAATACAATAAATGGTTTTCTAGAGGTCCAGCTTAATGGTTACAAGCAAAACAAAAACATTTGGCGGTTAGCACAGAGGAGTCCACAAGCCTTATAGAAATAAAAGAGATAAACCTAATTGCGTCTTCCTAGACCTTTTCTGATCTGCTTACATATTTGGAGTTCCAAATGAGTAGTTTCTAGGTATGATTGGATGATTTTTCATACCTGGTGCAAGTTCTTACAGCATAGTTTCAGCCCTGTCCCTGCTCTTCAGAACAACCCAGACAGACAAAAGGGGAGTCTTGTTTCAATTTTAAAAAGTTCTAGCCCTTCTCTTGGCTCTTTTGGTCAGGTGCCCACTCCCTTCCTTTTACCTATGGACTTTTTAACCCATTACAGGTAAAGCAAGTAGAGAACAATTACTAAAAGGGATTTTATAGCTAACTGGCTGGCTGGGTGTCCATAAAAGGGAGCTACTCCCCCCCCCACCCCCTTTCGTTTATTACAAGTGGTATAACTGTGCCTGCTATCAGACCTCATAATTGGTGGAAAACTATTTTCACACAAAGATACCTATTAAGTAACTTGGAATTCCCCCGATGAAGTCACTAGGAATCAGGCTAGCCATGGTATTGGAAGGAAATTTAGATCAACTCTCCAGAAGGTCAGAGCATATATCTGAAGGCACCACAATTTGCGTGTGGAAAGACTGAAGATCAAACTTGTGAAAAAACAAACCAACCCAAAAAGCACCAAGAAAATTGTCAGCAAATGAAAAACAAACTAGACATTAGTGCAGCAATTTCAAACTGAATTGAAGAACAGATTTCAGGTGATACAAGTTTTAGGGCAGGTTTACATTATGGGGCTAAGTTGACTTAAGTTATGCAATTCCTTAGGTCGACTTATTGCGATGTCTACACCATGCTGGGTCAACGGGAGAAACTCTCCCATCAACTTACCTTATGCTTTTCATTCTGATGGAGTACCAGAGTCAACAGGAGAACATTTGGTGGTCGATTTAGTGAGTCTTCACTAGACCTGCTAAATCAACCCCTGGTGGATCGATTGCCATGCATCGATCCCCTGGTAAGCAGAGACAAGCTCTTAGATCTACCATAAGAAGTCAACATTGATATGTCATGGTCCTTTCTGTTTGACACTATCATAAATACCACCACAACAGTAGTTAGTTTCCAGAGAAGCAAACCTGTAGTCTGGATAAGTGAGGACACATGAAACTATGTGTAAGAAAGGAAAACGGCAAAGCAAATAACTCAAAAAATCAGCAGCAAAAGTTGTATAAAAACCAAGGACAAAGAGGTGTGAGAAGAGACAAAAAGGAAGTATGCGGATAATATTGCCAAAGAAGCGGAAGCAGTTGCTGAAAAAGGTGGCAGAAGAACAGTATATCAGCCAATAAGTTTCTATCTGGCAAGTTTATACCAGCTGGAGGACCTGGTTAGGGATAAATAAGGAAAGACCTGAACAAAAAAAGAACAAAGAACGATGGGCAGTGCACTTTTCAGAGGTGCTAAACAGAACACTGTAAGAAACTGTTGACTGACAAAGAATTTTAACACCTAGTACCAGAAACTGTAACATCACACATCACAAACAAATGGAAGATGCAATAAAAGTTAAAACCTGGGACAAGAGCTGCAGGTGAAGTCACCAAGGAAGTGAAAGCTCGTGATGAGACCACTGATAAAAATCACTGAACTTTTCACAGTATAAACTGGAAAAAGCTTCCAGAACAATTGAAAAATAGCTTTATAGTCAAAATACCAAAGAAAGGTGACCTAAGTGACTGCAATAACTGGTGAGGTATTACATTCCTTTTGAGTGATCAGCAAAGTCTTCTGCAATATCATCTTAAATAGGATAAAGAAATCAGTTGAGGGATAGCTAAGGGAAGAGCAGGCTAGATTTTGACTGGAAGGTCATGGGCTGACCAGATTTTCATTTTAGGAATAATCACTGAAGAGCACATCAAATGGCAAAACCCATTCATCATACAGTTTAAGAAAACATTTTACAGCCACCATTGTGATTCACTTTGCAACATTTTGAAGTGTTATGGTATGCCAATAAAAAATAAATTAAGGCTTTTTAAAAAAAAATCCAGACGCAGCTTGCAGTTAAAGCAAATGCAGACTTGAGCAAATGGTTTAACATACACACTGGTGTCAAACGATAATGCACCTCTCGTTTGGTATTACCGTTGACTTTATTATCAGAAATAGGATAGATACAACATAGGCATCACATAACAGTACACTAGAAGATTTCGATTTTGCTGACAACATAACTCTAAGTGACAGCTCAACCAACATACAAGCAAATACCAAAAAACTCTCCAGTATTGCGAAATAAATATGAAATTATGAAAAAGTAAATTAATGAGAATTTCAGTAACTGCCAATTCATACAGTATGTTAGAAGGCAAAGGAAAGCAATTCATATACCTTGGCAGGGGATATCCAGAAGGAAAGAATGTCACAACTTGGCAAGATGGCAGCTGAATTCACAAGATTTAACAAGATGCTCATAGCTGAATTCACAAGATTTAACAAGATTTGGTCATCAAAAATCTACAATTTAAAGATAAAACTACAAATCAACTCAAATTTTATTTCTACTTTAACATATGGGTGTGAAAACTGGAAATACACCAAAGGCATGGACGGATGTCTAATTTCTTGAGGAAGATAGTAAATATGAAAGGAATGAATTTATAACAAATGCTGAGATTCACCAGAAAGTTCAGCAACTGATCTAGAAAAGATAGGTTTCAGAGTAGCAGCCGTGTTAGTCTGTATTCGCAAAAAGAAAAGGAGTACTTGTGGCACCTTAGAGACTAAAATTTATTTGAGCATAAGCTTTCGTGAGCTACAGCTCACTTCATCGGATGCATCCGATGAAGTGAGCTGTAGCTCACGAAAGCTTATGCTCAAATAGATTTGTTAGTCTTGAAGGTGCCACAAGTACTCCTTTTCTTTTTTCTAGAAAAGATAGAAATATCTAGGATGTGTTAAGAATAAAACCAGAGGGTCTGCCACAAGGAGGCATGCCATTGGGTAGCTGGTGGACCATGTAAATGGGTCCAGTTGAAAGAATCCCTCCACTGAACAGTACTTCAAGGAAAACCATTTGGGATTTAACAATATAGAGGACATGCAAAGCGTAGAGCTGGTTGGAAATTTTGACCAAAAAATATGTCAAAAATGCTAATTAGTGAAAACAGAAATTTTGTGGAAAAAAGTGTCAGCTTTGGAAGAACTTGCATCAGGGAAAATCATCAGGTTCAGGGAGAAAATTCTGGTGAAAACCAGAGAGAGAGGCTGCAGAATAGCCCATATCTGAGTGATTAGGGTACTCATGTGGGATGTGAAACACTCAGCTTCAAGTCCCTCCTCCGAGTTAGGCAGAACAGGGATTTGAACCTATGTCTCTCATATCCTAGGTGAGTGCCCTAGTTACTGGGGTCTCTGTGATTTTTCACAAAAAAATTAAAAAAAAAGTTCTCATTTTTGTTCCAAGAGAAAAAAAAAAATTTTCAACAAACCTTGAATTTTTTTGTGAAACAGAATTTCTGTTTTCCCGCTAGCACTAGCAAAATGCAACCCAGAATAGGCAGGGATGCCTGAGATTTATTCATGCCCCCAACAACATGGAAAAGAGTTAGATTCAGAAATTAATCAAGCTGTTTAAGATTTTAAAGTGTGTTTGTGGTATATATTAGTGTGTACTCTCTCAGTGAATAGCTGATTCACTGTACAATACATTAAAATGTACACATAAACAAGTAAAATTAAAAGGCAATTTTAACGTAAATCAAATTGAACGGGAAAACAGTAATTCAGATATAAAACTAGTGCTACATGTAAGTCTTTAAAGCAGGGGCTTTTGTTTAAAAAAAAAACAGAACAAAAAAACAAAACTCAGACCTGAGTTTTGAAACAGCTTCATCTTATGTTCTTCGCTATACTAGTGGACTAACCTAGGAGTACTTCCAGAATGTCACATTCAGTACGTGACAATGGATGCAACTTGTGTAGAATATAGACAAAGTAGTTAATGGGGGAAAAAACAGATTTTGTGCATTTGTTCATAAACACTGAATTTACACATTGTACAATTCATGTGGCTGGAGACGGATGCTCTTCTTCTATGTATAGTCCAGGAATACAATCAGAAGAATACCATGCTGTTCTTAAAATTTTGCAGTGAATGCACTAGCTTTCAAACAAGTTTCCAGCTGGCCTGGAACTAAAGAATTTTTTTTCTTAACGCAAGGACCGAGAAACCAAATGCCACTGTGCATGTGGGATGAAACAAAACCAGTGGCCGGAAGAATCCACCATGTATTACATGCGTTTCCCAAATACCCACTAAATCCTACTTTTAGGAGTATCTGGGCTGGGAACATGTATACCTGTTTTATCTGGATCCGTAACTTATTTTCATAGTGTTGCATTTTTCTAATGGCTCACTGAGTAGAGAACTTCAAACTGCCACACCTCTCCTTGAAATTTTTGATCACCAGCACAAGCCTGCAGAGAGAGGCACTTGAAGTGGAGCACCAGTGATATAACAGGAGGGAAGCTGACAGGGCATTCTCTTCAGTTCCCTCCTTCTACTGGTCTGTAGGCCCAATGTGACATTGCACCCCTTAATGCTTTATAGATATATGCTTATGAATGTAAATATGACATAACTAAAATATATTTTACGCTACATATGCCATGTAACATATCTTTGAAAAGGTTATGTTCTACTGAATGTATTCATCCTATTCGTATGCATGCATAATTTTTATATCTGAAGTTATGAGCGTTGGCTCTATGCTTGTATTTAAAGTGTTTGCTGTAGGAAGCACATAAGACAGATTTGGTCAACATAGCATGAAGGGGTTATTCAAGTAATTGGGAGTACTTACCTAACAATGAACATTGAAAGACGCCAATCCACAACTGAGCTTTCCTGGAAACGTTCAAACACACACGTGGGCAATGGCGTTGGCCTGTAGAGAACTGAGTCATACACGGACAAATGACTTGCCCATGTGACTCCAAAACTCCATCTTGTAGCTATGATTCTACACATGGGGAGAGAGGGGTTTCCACCCACAAGAGAGAGACTATATAAGCCCCTGGAAACCCCTCCATTTTGTCTTCAGCTGGCTCAAGAGATAGCCTCTCCATCCCAAAGAGATGCCTGAAAGAAACTGGAACAAAGGACAGTAACTACAGGGGCGTGAGTGATTGTTGGACCAGACTAGGAGGAAGCCTAGTGTGTAAAAGAAGCTTATTGGAACATCTGAGGGCGAGATTTACCTGCATTTAGTTTCTTACTGTATTAGGCTTAGACTTGCACGTGTTATTTTATATTGCTTGGTAAATTTACTTTGTTCAGTCTGTTATTACTTGGAACCACTTAAATCCTACTTTTTATACTTAATAAAATCACTTTTTGCTTATTAATTGACCCAGAGCAAGTAATTAATACCTGGGGGAGCAAACAGCTGTGCATGTCTCTCTATCAGTGTTCTAGAGTACAAAATTCATGAGTTTAACCTGTACAAGCTTTATACCGAGTAAAACATATTTATTTGGGGTTTGGATCCCATTGGGAACTAGGTATCTGGGTGTTGGAGACAGGAGTTCTTCTTAAACTGTTTTCAGTTAATCCTGCAGCTTCTGGGGGACATGGTTCAGACCTGGTCTGTGTTTGTAGCAGGCTAGCGTGTCTGGCACAATCAGGCAAGGTACTGAAGTCCCAAGCTGCCAGGGAAAACGGGCTCAGAGGTAGTCCCAGCACATTAAGTGGCAGTCCCAAGGGCATTTCTATGACCCAACCTGTCACACCCAATTTATCAACCTTCGGGGTGTACTCCAACCAACAGCAGGGTGATTTGTGAGGTTGAATAGTGAGGGCGGACAGTCTTGCCTCCCACCACACCTGAAGCTTAATATGAGCACTTTTTGTATATAGTGAAAAGAGTATATTTGTATTTGTATAAATGGAAAGAGTAAGGTTTCCAATAAGTTAGATTTGTTTCATGATGGCAACCATACAAAAAGCTTTCTATGTTTATCTGTCATGTTAGAGTTAATGCAAATCCTTACATCCCACTAGGTAAGGATATGTTGTGTAGGATTTGCATTTTAAAAAAAAAAAGAAACTCAGACTGAAGACTGATGCACTGTTTTAGGTCAATTTTCTTCAAGGTAAGGCTAGGAATTCCCTAATCCAACATGTGAGGATGTGCTAAATCCTAAAGAAGGCAAATGTGTCATCACTTAAGATGTACATGTATATTTAGAGAGGATTCAGAAAAGGTATTCCAGATAGCATATTGCAATCAAACATGAAACGGAACTAGTAATATAACAAGTGTAGCTTTAACAAAAAACATTTAATGCAACATTATGTACGCCTTACATTTACTCCATTTTCTAAAAGAAAATTTAGACAATAACTAATCCTGCACAGCGTATTCCTGCCATGATTTTTATCTACCATAAGTCACTGCCTTATTCTGAAATTTCAGTCAATACTGATTACTGGGTACAAAAGGAAAAGCAAGAGTGATGGAATAATTGGGATGAAAGAGGGACAAAAGAGTTTGAAGATTATTTTGATTCTTACCACTGTACACTTTAACAGCTGCTTTGTCTAGAAGTTGGATGTAGTTTACATTTAAATATGAACATAGTTACTTTCAGTTGAAAATTTTGAAAGAAAGATGTTGCTTGGTTTGAACCCCTTTTAACTACTAGACCTGATTACTTTTCCCCAAAAAAACCTTAATGTGACATTTTCCATAGACAGCAGGAACATCTAACGAATTAGATAGTACAATATAAAACACAATATTTTGAATTTTACATACCTTTTCCTTGAAAGAGTTACAGTTATAAAGAAGCCAAGTATAGACAGGACAAAATAAACCGCATATACTAATGGATGCCGACATCATTGCACTGTCATATTTAAAAAGCTACATTAAACACTGGATGTCATGCACCTACAGCCATTATAAACTACTGAAATTAACTGTTCTTCAATATGAGTGGAATTACTGAGTTGCCCTAAAAAGTCTTTCATCTAGCTAGACAAAAAGCTATAAAATAAAAAGAAATTAGTGAAAGTGTCATCTTCTCAAACACCAACATAATAGTGTCAACTGTAACGTTCACTCTGAAATCGAGGGGCATAGTTTCTGGGACTTTCATTCTCCTGTGTTGTGATTAGGTCTATAATGGCTGTCAGCACTGCAGTGTCCCTGGATTTAGTGTCATTCCAGTCCACAGGGTGTGGGTTTTCAATTTTTTCTTGTAGAAGGTCATCCAGTTCTCTTCTTAAATCCTGTAATAAGAAAGTTTGTTGGAATAAAAATAGATACAATCTAGAAAATTATAGTTTAACACTACTATGCAAGTCATGTGGACCCTCAGTTGTACAAGCATCTTTCATCCTGCTATAAATAGCCATCATACCCCTCATGACAGCCATAACATCCAACTAATTTCAACATTGTCACTTAAAAGATCAAAATCTGCTTTTAAAGTAAGCAAAGAGACAAGGTGGGTGAGGTAATATCTTTTACTGGATCAACTTCTGTAGGTGACAGAGACACAAGCTTTTGAGCTTACGCAGAGCTCCTGTGCAGATTCCTCTTCAGGAAGAAAAATTGACCTAAAGAACAGCTCTGTGTAAGCTCAAAAGGTTGCCTCTCTTTCATCAACAGAAGCTGGTCCAATGAAAAAATATTCCCGTACCCACCTTCTCTCTCTCCCTAATATCCTGGGACCAACATGGCTACAACAAAACTGCATAGAACAATTTTAAGTAATTAGCAGGTTTGTTCTTAATAATGGACTCCGGTGTGATGTTTCTGAGCTGTCCTCTTTAGAGAAGTATAAATATATGTGGATCTCTGAATATCTTGTTCTACTGGCCATTAAAAGGCCAGCATTTCCATTAATTGCCACTATTTTAAGGTTAAGAATTCAATCAACTTAATAAATTGTGATTTTTCTTTTTCTATAGTTACAAGTAATCTCCAACATTAGGACTGAACTACTGAGTAAAAAAAATTCACCACCACTCACTTTACGTTGTGCATTTGACGGCATTTTGTATCTAATTAGTTTCAGACTTCTCCTCTTTAGACAACTTCACCCTATTTGCGTGGGGTTCCCCCACCCTGACCAAGGGTGAGAAACTTAAAAAAAAAAAAAAAAAAAACACAGGAAAAAGTGATTGGAAAAACTAAAGTGACAGGAAAACTCAAGGGAAGACATGATAAATTTAAAAAACCAAAATTAGATTTCGAGTTAATGCTGTTTTGCAAGTCTGACAAAAAAATGCTAGAAACTAGGTCAGTATTTTTCTACATAAAAACTGATTTGTCCATTTAAGTTATTAAAGTGCAAAATATTTTCTCTTTTCATACTTCTGCACTCTTGGCACTCACAACTACTTCAAATTTTTAAAATACTTGGAAATGGTATTAAGAGATGGTTCAAGGACCAGACCTTATTTTTTCCAGCAGAGGATCAATGCCAAAATTCACTGTTAGCTAAGGGACCAGAAATAATTTTAAAAGGCCCATATTTTTAACCACTAGGGTTAGAAATTAATATCTTTTACCATCGGAAACCAGATTAATAGATTTTAAAGCCAGACGTGATCATTTTGATCATATAGTTTGACCTCCTTCATAACACAGATCATAAGACTTCCCTGAGTTAATTCCTGTTTGAATTAGAGCTTTTCTTTTAGAAAGATATCCAATCTTGATTTTGAAGTTTCCAGTGATGGAGAATCCATCACAACCCTTGTTAAATTGTTACAGTGGTTAATTACTCTCACTGTTAAAAAACTGCACCTGAATTCTAGGCTGATTTGTCTATCCTTCACTTTCCGGCCACTGGATCATGTTATATCATTGCCTGCTAGACTGAAGAGTGCTCTTATAAATTTCTGTTCCCCATGTAGGTATTTATAGACTTACCAAATCACCATTTAACCTTTTTTTTCCATAAGCTAAATAGATTGAGTCTCACAATAAGGCTTTTTAAACTCCTTTAGTCATTCTTGTGGCTCTTCTCTGAACCCTCTCCAAATTCTCAATATTGTAGGGTCCACAAGTCAAGAAGAAGTGGACACAGTATTTCACTAGCAGTTGCATGAGTGTCAAATATAGAGGGCAATATAATATTTTTACTCTTACTTGAGATCCCCGTTTATGTATCCTGGGATCTCATTAGTCCTTCTAGCCACAGCATTGCAGTTGGAGCTCACATTCAGCTCATTATCCAACATGACTCCCAAGTCTTTTTCAGAGTCACTGATTCCCAGGATAGAGTCCCCCGTCTCTTAAGTATGGCCTACCATTCTTTGTTCCTAGATGTATGACATCACATTTCGCTATACTGAAACACATTACTTGAGTTCATCTTATCAAGGTAATCCCAATCTCTCTGTATCAATGACCTATCCTCTTCATTAGTTACTACTCCCCCAATCTTTATTTATGTCATCTACAAGCTCTATTGGTAATGATTTTATGTCCGCACCCCCCTCCTGACCACTGATGAAATTAAATAGTGTAGAGCAGAGAATTGATCCCGGCCAGATTCTACCAGAAACATAGCTGCTCTATGTTGAAACTAGGATTCTCAGCTTTTCATTCATTCATCAGCCCTGCAGGTCATAGTTATGACATTTAAAAATCACAAGAAACACAAGGTAGGTGAGAATATCTTTTATTGAATCAACTTCCGTTGGTGGAAGAGGCAGACACAAGCTTTCATCTCTGCCTCTTCCACCAACAGAAGTTGGTCCAATAAAAGATATTCTCACCTACCTTGTCTCTCATATCCTGGGACTAACACGGCTACAACAACACTGCAAAAAAAGTAATCATATCATTTTGATTGCCATCACATGCATCTTACTCTGAGTCGCACATGATTTTGAGAGAGAGAGAGAGAGAGAGAGAGAGACACAGACAGACAGACAAGGTGGGTAAGGTAATATCTTTCAGTTGGTGGACAGGATAGTCACTATCGAGAACCACTAGAACAAGACAATTCTTTATGGTTCTAAGAACCTCCTGTGTAAATATGCATTTAAAGAATTAACACAAAGCCTTGTTTTTTTAAAACAGGAAGTCAAATTGAAAAGGACTAGTTAGATGGAAGCTTAAAAACCTGAAACTACATATACTCTTTTGTAAATAGGTATACTGTGATCTGTTTTTTGAAGGGCCCTTCCGTCTAAGCAAGTTATTATTTTTGATATTACTATGAAAAGCTGCATAAAACAAAGGCAAATGGACTATCACCTTAACTAGATTTCCTATCCTAGCTGGAGACTCAAAGACAATCCATTCATCCACTGCAATGGTATCCTGATCTTTATCCTTCTGGATGGAAATATCTCCGCCGAAGAACAAAAGACAGTATGGAGAGACCTCTGTACAATCATACAGGTAAATCTGTAACAAGTCAAAAGTATTCAGTAACACTAGAAAGCATAATAATACATCCAAAATGACATTACTATGTTACATAATAAAAAAATAAAAACAATTACCTAAGATGATTTGTTTAAAGTCATTTCTGAATCAATAAATCAACAATTTCAATCCTGCAGCAAATCACTCAGTTCTAACACTGCTATTATATAATCATAATTTTTTTGATTAATGTGAAGACTGAACGTGTTCATGAATGCTGACAATTTCCCTTAGCACAAAGTTTTGGTGAAGTCAAACATATTACTTATCCTCTTAGTTAAGGTAGTTGCATGGGAGTCCCAGTTAGAGCAAAAAAACCCTTTCCTTTCCAGATGCACTTAATGGTATCAAGTGAAGGAACAATCTTGTTAGAAGCAGTTGTTTTACCATTAGACTTATCCAAAAGGTATCAGTACACAATGCACAACATTATAGATGCAGTGTGCTGAACCCAGGTCTCTACCCCAGGGAACTGACAATCTGCAGGCATGTAAGTTCAAAAGAGTACAAAAAAACAAACAAAAAAACAAACAAAAAAAGCGGGCATATTATACGCAGAATTCTACATGGCAAAGGTAGGCCATTCGAAATTTCCCTCAATACTCAATAAGCAAACATTAAGTTTAAGACTGTTCCAGAAGAATGGGACCAGAGGCACAAATTCTAATGTGGAAAAGAGAGCCAAGGGGGCTGTCAAAACCAGAAATATGGTCAGAGTAAAGGAAACATGAAGGAGTGCAGAAGGAGATGTGGGAAAAGGTAAAGTAGGGGTTGGAAAGTTAGAAATTGGAGAGAAGCTAAAGAGAGCAGCAGCTGATTTGTCACACCAGCAGGAAAAGGCATCTCAGCAGCTGAGTTTTGGAGGGATTGAGAGGAGACAGATGGGCACAGAGGAAAGTATTAAGGGCAGAGATGGTCAGCAGAGTGAGGTTTGCAGCAGCCATGCCAACCACCACCTATGGATTCACATTAGCTACCAAGCTTCCTGAAGATTCAGGGTGTTTACCTTGTGCAAGTTCATGACAGGTGGTAATTGCAGCTAATAAAGCTGTCTGGAGTGCAAATTAAAATATTTAAGATACTTAGTGTTTCAATATAAAAAGATTTAACAGTTGGCATCATGCCAGATAGCAACCCACTTCTTCTTGAAGACATAAGATACTATTTTTAAGACAACTTTTTCGTAGTCAAGATACTAAGTAGGTGCAATTAATGAGCTAATTATATATATTTATAAAATGCAATATTGGCTTGATTTTAACAGAAGTTACCTGTCCACTTTATTATGTCAAATATTAAGTTATACCAAACGCAAAATGCCGCTTTATGTTTTAAAAAGTTTATTTATTTAGTTTCAAAAATATATTACCATACAGATTCAGAAAGTAGTAAGAGTGTTCACTTACACTGCTAGTTCTCATCTTTAAGTGATAGACAAGCCAGTTATAATGGAATTCCGTCTCTTCGACGTTAACAGATTTAGGATGAATGTTAACTGTTCCATCTGTCTTGGTGCAAACTTTCACCCTTTATAAAAAAAGATTTTTCACCAGTTACAGGTAAATAGATATTCACAGATTCTGAAAAGGTACATCAATATTTTATCCAAAAACTGATAGCATTTTCATCAAATTCTGCACTGCATTGTTCTAAATTTCTGAAAATAAGTGACATTCAAAAACAGTTTTTACCTCTTCCCATAAAGCTGTACCTGGTTAAGAATGCATATTAGAGGTTAAGCTGTCGTTTGTTAGTGAAGCCAGTTATCGCACCCAGTTTTTAGGCATTTATATCTAACCTCTATTTCTTTCAACCAGGGAAACATTCATGACATTTTCACCCTTTCTCAAAAGGGAGCACTTATGAGTTTACTTAGAAAGGTTGGCATACAATGCAAATTGCCAAAAAATTCTTGGAGAACACCTGCAAATCACCTGCATATGTGAGCTCTCTCTCTAACAGGTACCTGGGATTCAGAGAGTGTAGGAAAATAGAACAAAATATTATTTACAGCAATAATTAGCCCAGTAATCAACTAAAAGAGAACTGCATGGATAATCTATAGGAATCCTCACTAAATCAAATCCCCTTTCTGAGTCCCCAAGGCAACAAGAGGAGGAGAAACCAACTGCAAGATGCACATTGCATAGTTATTTTCTTCTTTCTGGAACTCATCATCGTAGAGTTCCAGAATTGAGTACACTTACTTCAGGGCAGTGATTTTCCAAATGTGGTTCATAAAGCCTTGCTTGCTACTGGCCCACAGAAGGGAGTGTTTTACAAAGTGGGCACTGGGGTGTTGGAAAGAGAGGCAGTCAATAGGAGAACCTCTTGTAAAGTGGTCTGTAGAACAAAACAATTGTTTCAGGCAGCAGTAGAATCCTGCAATTGGGCCAGTGCTGCTCATTTACACTGACCTCACTTAACCTGGTGGCAGAAATGCAGTATTGCCCCATCTTACTGAGTTGAATGAGGAAGCTACAGAAAACACTCTTAGGATTGGTTTATCTTTAGTTTTGACTTTGAAAAATGGTAAGGTTGGGGATTCAGTCACTAATGATCTCCAGCACCTGATCAAGCAGACTAGGTTCAGTTCAGGCTGAGTGTCAACAAGAACTGGGTCTTCATCAAAGTGGAATGTTGATCAAAGGTGCACTACTCATGCTATTAATATGAGAAAAATGTAGATCGTAGGAAGTGGTAAGCAAGTGGACTAGTGCTGCTAGGATCTCTTTTCTTCCGGCCACTGAAGAGGAAGGGAGAGGATGTAATGTCTCAAGTGTAATTGTAGAGAAAAACTGATAGTGTGATTCTTTGACGGTCATGCTGTTTCCATATTTGTGATATTACACGTTTATGCAACATTGTCAGGTCATCATTTTAAGGATGTATTTGCAGGTGTCCAACTGTAAGTATTGCTGATTTAATTAACTGCATAGCTCACATAAATTAATCCACATCTATGATTAGTTATACAGAAGATTGCATCTAAGTACTTCAAAGTTACTGGTTAACACCTAAAAACTACCTATGCAGCAAAGAATTTGAATGCAAAAATGAGATTAAAGCCTTACATTTTTCTCTTTTTGCTAAAGCTTTTACGGATCTTTGCAACTTTTGGATATAAACCAGCACAGATGACTGCTTTGAGTAACTTCTCATTATCTGTAGAAGACAACAAAGTAAATAATGCATTCTACAAACCATGAATTAGACTATCAAAAATATTCTCTGTCTTTTTCCACTGTTTACCTGAGTTGCTATTAGATTTGGGATCTCGGGGGTTTTTACTATTCACAAACCCAGCCGCAAGGAGATGTTCAGCAAACTGTCCTTTCATGTTAAGCAGCATCTAGGGTACAATATCAGGGTACAACATAACTCTTCTTGGAGAACGATGCTTTGTCAAACATTTTTTTCCCCACAAGTAAACATTTCCTGTCACACCACACTACTAAAATGACTACCTGAAGTGTATTTGAAGAGAGAAAATATTCCCAGCAATAATCCTTTTCACTTCTGAAACCACGTCGCCGGACCTCTTCCCAGCCCTGAAAATACAAAATACTTTCAACTACAGTTCAAAAGATCACATTTTTACTAACATCTATATGTAAAAAACAGAAAAGGGCAAAAAGTATAGCTATACTTTTCCCCAAGGGATCAGAAGTGCACCCTTTTATGTTTGATTTTCATGCAATGAAATGAAATCATGTAATGCAAATAAATCGCCAGGTGAAGGTAATAGTATATAGAAAAAGTAAAATGACATTTTGATTCATTTTTTGTTTAATCAGTCTAGTTGTGCTTTGGATACTGATTTGTTAAAAATTGGGTTTGAGAGCTAATCTTTGCTGTTATAACTCCATTCACTCCTAACAACAGTTCTTGATGACAATAGCAGTAGCCTGGAGCTAACAGTGCAGCAGGACTTTTAGGCCAAGTATTTCCTTAGTTCTCATTGAAACATGGGAAAAGCTAAAGAAAGAATCTCCCCAAGACTGGTGCAGTCAGTCCTGGCTCCCTGTAAAGTCTGACAGAAAAATTATGGACTTCTTTGATTTTTAAGGGAGGATGAGTGGAAGTGACTAAAACTAAAAAGAAAAGGTTTGATATCCATATATTCAATACAAAGAATTTTATATTTAATAGATATTTAGACATCTGCAATATATCTATGAAGTTAACCCAATTCCCTGTTGGCAAGGGTATTACTACTACTATCTCAGAAACAAGGTTCTGAAACACTAGCAGGGCAAACACGGTTTTGTGTTGTGTGAAGAGGCTATACACAAATGCTTTGTGATGGGGATGAGATTTGATTTTGAATCAAGTATTTTGTTTCAAGAGTTCTTCAGTTAAACTGAAAGCACAACTTCAAAGGCTGTGCCAACCGAACATTTAATTAAAACAGACTTACCGCAAAAGCATTCACAACAGTTAGATGGTCACTTTTAGTATTCTTTGATAATTCTTTTCTTCTTGCATCTGCTACTTTCTCTTTGCCCTTTAAAGAAAAAATAAATTAGAACATACCACACATCCATGATTCTGGCAAGCTATTTTTTCCCAATTTTATTATTTTTTTATTGTAAGGATAATTTTAGATTGACGTTTTTAAGCTAAAGTATTTATGCTGCCTCTTACTAATATCCTGCCAAGTTTTAAAAAGGTAAAGAATTTGTTCGTTATATTTGCAATTCTCTTTTTAGATACTTTACCAGTGGAATCACAAAGGGGTCCTTGAAGCTGAGGCTGGCTGCAATTGTGAGTACTGGATCTAAGCAACAGAATAAAGCTCCAAAAAGGATCATTTTTCCAATATGTGGCTCAACTGGCAATCGTGCCAAGTGGACACCTAATGGAGTCAGTTCTTCTTGTCTATCCAAAGCATTCTGTTAGAAAAAGAAACATACTTCTTGAATTTGGGAGTAGGAGAAGAATTTTTTGAAAACAGGCAGTGTGCCTACTGGAGAAGGGGGAAACATGACAGCTGAAGAAGCAATCAAACTTGAATTTTTTTGCGTTTAATTTATGTATTATGCAATACAAAACATGGAGCGCTAGAATGTCTTCAAGAAGGCTACTTTAACAACAATCATCCTTTTATTTAGGCTTTAAAAAGCTTATTGGTGTTCGTAAAAGTTTATTGGACAAAGTACTTCTTGAGTATGTTGAAGGCACTACCCTAGATTTGGGGGGGGGGGGGGGGGAAAGAGACAACAATAGATTTGAAGACACTATAAAGTGCTCTTTTCTCAGTGCTCTCCTGGTTTTTTTTACTCCATTTGTTACCATTCCTACATCTTTTCCCCTTTCTGTTCGGGGCTCTGTTTGCTCCTTCCCTTTGCTACTAATGTTCTCTTCCCATGCTGCTACCAGCTATGCCACCGAGTTTTTCCTTTTGCTTAAACTTGTTCACAATCCGTCCAACTTGTGAATAAGGTTGTGGATCCTTCCAAATGCTGCACTGCAACTAAACAGGCTGCTTCAATTGATATGCGTAGGTAACAAAAAGTACCAACTGAAAAATCATCAGCACAAGTGTGTCACTAAACCCCATCATCTGAAAACCAAAGCTACATTTGACAACTGATTGACACTTCAAAGTGACTTTCCTATCTTACTTTGTTTATTGGCCTCAGTCCCCACTTATGCCTGTGATCCTATTGCCATTCAAGTGGCTGTTCACAATTAGATTCTTCCTCCCAATTACTTTTATTTTCCATGAAAAAAATCTCAAAACACTTCATCGATCTGGCTATTTTGGGATGTCTTAGGTAGACAGTCAAAAGCAGATGGCACAGTTTTCGAGCAGCAGAGACAGGGGAATTAAAGCTTCGCTGGGAAACCTCAAGAAAAGGTTGCATAAATGTGAATAATTTAGAAAGTCAAGTTCCTGAACAGTGACTTTAATCTGGCACAGTAAACATTTTCAATATTTAAAATAAAATTAGAATTATTTCCGCTTTGTACCTCAGTCACAAAGGACCCTGGAAGGCAGGTCACTGGTTAGTACCAGTCACTGCATACCTCTTAAGGCACGAGAGAAAGTGTAGTGCCTCCAGGGCAGTAAAATACAGCCTGGATGCATATAGAGCCACTAGAAGCTGAGTGGCTCCAATAACCAAAATGCATAATCAGCCAGGTCTGAATATCTTATAATAAGGTAACTCAGCAACATTACTCAGTACTGATCTTAGAGTGATTTCTGTAGTTCGATAGGTCAACACAGTGAACCATAAACGTGCTCTAGGATATGTTTAAATATTAGTTTACCAGTTCCATTAGATGATTTATGGACAACATCACAGCTTCACGAGATGGTGGATCCATTAGCCTACTCAGAAAATAAGCAATTCCACCAAGCCTTAGAATCTGAAATAAAAAGAGATGCAAGTTCTGACAGACATGATTCTGAGTGCGCATTACGTGTTACCATTAATTCAGTATACATTTGCAGACCTCTGAGCTGCTACTCCCTAATTTGCAAAGTTACTAATACATCAGAACTTTTAAGTTTGAATTTCACTAGGTTAATACTCAGATTTATCAAGTATTCCTTTATTTTCCTACAATCAGTTAAATTCTGAAAAAAATGAAAAGATATTAGTGCAGTCACAAGTTTTGTTTAGGGCTCCACTCTTCATCTGAGGTACACATCCAGCACTTGTGTCAACAATGGTTACAAGTCATGAACTTCATCGTTTTTGTTTAAATTATCTCCATGACTTTATATTTAAGGATGTGAGAGTTATAGCAAATAGTTCAGCCAATTTCCCTGAAAATTGCCATGTCAAAACTACTAAAGAAACAAACTCAATAAAAGTAATGACACAAAACGGCAAGCCAATGAACTCAGTCAGCTTTAATTGTTTTTAGTAAGTTATGCGACACCCATCTCTGAGGTGCCATGTCTTATGACCTGCTAGTGAACAGGAAGAAAAAAAATTCTCCGGCTTGTGGGAATATGAATTCAGAGAAACAGCATAATTCAGATTTATTTTAATAGAGTTTGTCTTTTATTTAATATTAAACCAGGTATTTAGGAAACTATTACAAATTACTTAAAAGTATGGTCTGTCAAATAGTCTGTTGAAACAGTTGTAATCTGTTATATCAAGTTATGCTTAGGAACAATCTCAGGCTCAGAGTAAGTTTTTGAGCATAGTACCTAAAGCCAAACCCTTCACTCTCTTATCAGCATGCAAAGTTTCTAATATATTAGAACAACCAACCCTAATCAGATAATTACCTTGATTTGTAAACAAAGTTCTTCCAAAGGTGTCCTTAGGATTTCTGGTAATTGATAATCATCCAGTAGGCTGGCACGTAGACCATTGTATAGATGATAACAGTGACCCGGCTGGACTCTAATATTCAAAATATGTAAGAAATATTTTGTCTTTCAACATTACTTACAACTACATTGACAGCTTCTCACAAACACTCAAAAATTAATAGTATATTCTCCCAAAATCAAAAATTTCCAAAATTCATAGTATATCTCAGAACACTTCATGGCATTAAAATAAAGGTATACAAGTTAAAAGGTGTATTCAAATGGGGTGAAAAAAGAAATTTCAGAGTTTTGAAATACAATGAAGAGCCAATAAGGCAGAAAGATACAGGAGGAATGTTTCACACAGCAGGAGCACTAGAGAACAAAAAACCAATGGTGGCAATATTTAATGAAGGAGCAGTGAAATGGTTGGAGGGAGAGCACAGACAAGGTCTATGAGCTAGATCCATGCAGTGTTTGACTAGTAAGGCAGTTTTTAAGTTTACAGACAAATTTTTGCTTCAATATACTTCATTCTCCCAAGGTTTGAAGATGAAGAGGTAACATAAGACTACTAACACCATGGAGTTTAAAAAATTCAGTACTACTATTAGAAATATTCAAAAGCCAATCAAGTTAAATGAGAACTCATACCCAGAACTATGCCAAAGTCATTCCACAGGAAAAGAATGAGACAGTCACACTGGCTTATGCTTTATAATGGAAAGTGAAAAACAGAATAGAAAGCACTTGAAAGTATCTTAAGGTACACTACTGTAATTGATTGAAAGTTGAAAATTGTAATGTCTAATGTGATCACATTTGTTTCCATTTTAGAGTTTATTGCCACAGAAATTTTCTAATATCGATAGTCATTTCTCTTACCTTCCTGCTCGACCTTTCCTTTGTTTGGCATTAGCTTTACTAACCCACTCTGCTGCCATTGTGCTAATGTTGTTCTGTGTATCAAAGTGAGTTTCTTTTATTTTTCCTCCATCTATGACGTACACCACATCATCGATGGTAATGCTGTCAAATATAAGTGTTTTTCTTATCTTTACAGTATGCATAGAAAAGTTAGTCTACAGAGTGCAGGATATACTTTATGTACTTGGTGTACTAATTGATGAATTATATTTACAAACTTCATTGATGTCATTTTAAGAGCTCTGCAAATACAACAAATGAAACTTATTTGCTGCACACCAAGAGAATAGAGGGACAATCCTGCACATATTTTAAAAACATTAATTTCACCTATTTCTGAAGTAGGGCTAAACAGCTCCTGCTCTGCTGAAGCACACCAGCAAGTTTAATGTGAGTGATACCAAATATTATTATCAGTACTAGTAGATGCCACATTACCAAAGAATCATTCTAAAAGGGGCAAATAAGTGGAAGATTTGTGTGCGTTTTTAAAAACACATTTCATATACCAAAAACAGTAAGATTAATTCTCCAAAGCCATGCCATATGCTAAAAGAATTTCTAAAGCTTTGCCGTGAACTGAAATCGGACACTTACATGAGCCCCTGCAGACGATCTCCATGCTTCAGCAGGACTCATAGCTGAAGCTATCTGGCATAGTTTACATTACATGTTATAAGACAGTATGGAAGATTTACAGAAGGGTGCTCTAGTTTTAAATAACTATAGAAGGCAATGGACAGAACTTAAGAAAATGTAAGCATGGTAAAAAAAAAAGGGGGCTAATGTACATTAGCTTAATTTATATGAAAAGTTTGACCAATACTTAAAAAGCTTCAAGCATCTAATGATGGCATTATGGAAGCTCACGTTTATTGTCTTAACTTCTATATTTTCTCAGTTTACAAGTGAAAAGGTGGTTTAACTGTCAGCTCTGCAAACTCAACATGGGATCTTACAGTCAAGTTGCATATTTTCTTAAGCATGAACTATCAATATTCTACAGTGGAATGTAGTCAACAGTCATGTTGATGAGCAGTGCAAAAAAGAGCCAACCAGGCTCTGCAGTGGTAACAGGATTTAAATAAAGGGGTAAAAAGCTTGTCAGGAGTAGTAAGTAGCTCAGATTAATAATACTACAGATCTGTTCACTGAGTCACTTTACGACCATTCCACAGAGCAATCAGCTTCCAATAAAATGGTTTGAAGATTTAATCAATCTAGTCTAGCATATTTATAAAGAAAAATTCCTAATTCACTGTACCACCAATTTATGAATAACCAAACGCATGTTATCAGAAATATTTAACAGATTTACATTTTTGCTTTAATGTTATGATTTAGCATTTATTTTGCAAGAATTGTGTTATTTGATTAAAATGTGACTACCTACGTAGAAACAAAAATATGTTTTACCTAGTCTCTGCTATGTTGGTAGCGATTACAATTTTCCGTACTCCACGAGGGGTCTTTTTAAAAACCTGAAAAGATACATAATTAACAGAAGTAAAACAGACTATTTATCAAAACCAAACAAAGCACAAAGTCATTTTGAGTGTTTTGCAGGTCTGAACAGTTACACTTTCCCTCCTATATGTTTTCCAGCAACTGCTTCCATGCAGTTAACTGACTTGGAAATTGTTTGTGAAAGTATCCCCATCATAAATATTTATAGGGATGCTACTCTGAGAACTTCAATAATTCACGTGTATTCCCTAAATATAGTTAAACATAAGTATATTATGGTGATGAAAATCTTCTTTAATAAGAGTATTTTATACACATACATGTGTGCGCTAAACAATGCCATAATCAACACCATGTTCAAAGGTACCTGCAGCAGTGTCATCTGGATAGATAAGCACTATAAAAATACAAATGGACTATTTCCGACAAGCCAAAGAGAAATTTAACATTCACTTAGCTTTATTTCAAATTACGCATAGGCTATATTTGGGGGGGAAAAACAAAACAAAAACACAAAAACGCTATAGCAAAACATTTTTATCCTCAAAATCTATGTGTTTAGAAGATTTCGCTTAAAACAAGACATTTATTATAATTTACCAATGTTTACTATAGTTTAACACAATAAAAGTTAAGAATATTGTAAGTAATGAAACATACCTGTGTCTGATTAACAGTAGGCATCAGTGAATGCAGAGGTATAATAATGAACCTATCTGAAAGTTAAAACAGTAAACAATGGTATGTCATGGAAAATTCAATGCTGTACTGCAAAACTAAATCATTTGGACACAAAGGATAAAAAAGGAGGAGCTGTAAATCTACTGTTTCTCATTCCTAGTCACCTTTCTTCAAACAGGCATAAATGTACTTTCCAGTACTTTGGTAGTACATCATTATATCTAAGTTAACGCTTCTTTTGACCACACCATATCCAGCTAAACTGCATCACTCTAAATTTTCATTGGAGAAAGGGGATGAAAAAACTTACTAAATACAGAATTATGTCCCAGTCTGAACAGGTCATATCTTTGTTAGGTTGTTCAGGATATGAGCATCTACAATTAAAGTAAAAAAAAAAAAACCACACATTCCTGTGCCAAACAACAGCATATTAAAATAATGCTTAGCTATAATTATGTTGAGGTTTTTGACAAGCATAGCTTCATGGCAATCACCCAGTTTCTCCTGATAAAGAATTCATTTCTCTCTATGAACAGTTTTCCATTTTGGATCTAGCACAAGTCAGATTCATATACCATCAATTCAAGAAACAACACATTGATTCAAATGACCACTCAGTTATTTTGAATGGACTCTGTGATTCTGAAATATGTTCCATTTCTAAAATTAGTGAAGGTTCACTAATAAGCAGGACATCTAATTCAAAACACTCCAAAACAGGAGGATTAAGCCTGTTCTATATGCACTACGTTAAGGGCAGCAGCCTTAAAAATTCTGCTCAAGTGTTAACCTTGAACAAAGGATCAAGGGCAAAAACTGTGTTCTCACCCAATACGGTGAAACTTAAATAGAAACAAACATACAGAGTATTCTGTTGAGATACAGATGTAACACTTTCATTTTAAAGTCTTTCTTAAGTTCTGCAAGCTTTTGCAATTGTGACAAAATTGTACTTTTGTGTTCGGTCATTGATTTTGGGATTAAAAAAGTTATATGAAATAATGCAGTTTAATTTAACTGATACATTTAAATTACCAGTTTCCATGGAGTTTTTAAAGGTTAACACACATTTCTAATGAGCTGAATTTGTGATCAGTTGCATCTTCAATCTGTATTCTATCAGATGCTTTGTTCAGGTTCCACATTAACATATAAGCAATACTACTGAGAACATAGATGGCTTCTGCTGGCAATGCAGTACTGGCTGGTTAATGACAGATGAAGAGCTTAGCAACAATCTGACTGTCAGCATTGAAAATATGAGCCAATGGCCTTCTAGTTAGTCAACAGCAAAGTCATCAGCAAAAAGAAGAGAAAGGCGGCAGTCAGCCACAGGAAAATATTTTAAACCATTGTCCTTGGTTTAATTCTAAAAATCATAGCAGCCATTTATTGTGGCCCTCTAAGCATATCTGTGCTGCAACATCTGTATCTTTAGGGTAATTTTAAGATTTTGAAAAAAAAGGAAACTGGTAGATCTGTGGAACAGAACTTGCTGTATTGTATTTGGGACTAGTTAGCACAACTTGAGAGCTTCTAAATATGCAAAAACCAAAAAATCATTTAGTATCAATTCTGCAGGTACTTGATTGAAAGCATTTGCAATATACCAAGAGTGGTGTTTAAGAGATCACCTATCTTTACTGTTTTATCTATACCTAGTATCAAATGTGGCAACAATTTGTTGCTGTGGAAATTACCATCTTTGGTATCATCACTTGAGGTAGGAATAAGCAGCAGGAGCAGATATACTCCATGTTTGTGTTTTTATACAATGCTACTATGCTATGTGATGAAAACCAGCTTTAACTTACAAGTCCAGAAGTGAATGCTTTATATATAGGCTTGGCTAAATTCAATTTTAATTTTTTTTAAATAAATTCAATGGATAATATCAATGTTTGTTTTAAAGCATATTTTCAATTTCTAGAAATTAAAATTTTTCATAGATGCAGGAATTATTGAGGGGGGTGTCAAACAATTTAATGAGAGTAGACAATGAGATTAAAAAAGTTAAAGCTTTATAACTATTAAAAATCAAATTGTCAACATCACATCAAAATATACAAATTAAATATTCTTAACTCAAACTCTAAGTCCTCAAGCAGCATTTTTCCGACTTTGCCCGTGTGTAAATTTCACTGGTCATCAATGAAAATATTTTTTGGTTGGTTTGTGGGTGTACTGTGAAATCAATGTTTATAGATAAAAATCTAATCCTTCCAAGCCTATTAATATACCAGTCCGCTTCAATACTTAGGCTACGACTACACTGCAATTAAAAAACCATGGCTGGCCCATGCTGGCTGACTTGGGCTAAGGGGCTGTTTAACTGTGGTATAGACGTTCCGGCTTGGGCTGGAGTCTGGGCTCTGGAACACTCATCTCACAGGGTCTTAGAGCTTGGACCCTGTGAGATGGGAAGGTCCCAGAGCCCAGGCTCCAGTCTGAACATCTGTTCTGCAATTAAACAGCCCCTTAGCTTGAATCAGCTGACACAAGCCAGCCATGGGTTTTTAACTGCAATATAAACATACTGTTAGTTCCCTTTAACAATTGCGATTTGAAGAAGCAACACTTCCCCAAACCATTGGTATCTAAAGCACAGGGCAAACAGTTCAATGGATGGAGGGAATAAAGGCATCACTGGGGACAGAATTATAACAAAGCTTCATAGAAGAAATAAGCTTTAAAGGAGTTGTCAACAGCAAAGAGGAAGGAAAAAAGGAAAGTTCATATTTGGATAGAGATGGACCATCCAGGAGAGTTCTGTATATGAGAATGGACAGAAGGAGAGAGATATGGCTTCGAGAGTCATCAGCGTGGAGATGGAAACCCAACCATGGGAATAAATGTCAACGGCAAGATCTTTGGATGAAAGACAATACATAAGTGCAAAGATATCGTATATATAATGAGCACAGAGAGGAGGGAGCTACGAAAAGAATAGAGGGACGCCAACAAAGATAGCTCAGTGGTTTGTGCATTGGCCTGCTAAACCCAGGGTTGTGAGTTCAATCCTTGAGGGAGCCATTTAGGGGTCTGGGGCAAAAATTGGGGATTGGTCCTGCTTTGAGCAGGGGGTTGGACTAGATGACCTCCTGAGGTCCCTTCCAAGCCTGACATTCTATGGAGGAAGCTGATGAACCAGAAAAGTTGCTGAAGAAAGAACAAAATGCTATCCTTATAATTATTTTTTTACCTGACTTAAACATGACTTGTGACATCAAGAGGTCATGTAAAGTACTAATATTGTCCCAGCCTGGGAGAAACACCAGTATTGCACCATCCTATATATGAATGGAAAAAGATTAAAATTACATACTAAATACTCAAACATTTGTACATTCGTGTAAATATCTTGGATAAATGACATTTAACTTGAGGCACTACTGAATCAAATATTCCACAAAATTTTATGTTTTTTGTTTTTGTTTTTTGTTTTGTTTTTAAAAACAGGAATGACTGCATACATTTTATCTGGATTTTAAAAAGATTTGAATGGAAATTTGATTTTAAAAGGTTCAATAGTGTTTGCAATCAACAATATTGTAGCTGTGCACTAGTTTGAGAAACTGACAGTGCATCTAAATAAGAGAACTATGAACAAGTCTATTTTAATTTTCCAAACAAAAGAATGCAAAGTAAGCAGCACAAACAGCAAAAAGTTATTTTTCTCAGATTTTAATTATCTAACAAGTTATTTGTAACATAGGAAATCTGATATTTATAAATATAGTTTTTTTGATACCCGACTATTCCTTTAAAATAAGGTAACGGATGCGTTGCTTGTCCAAAGAAGGCAGAATTATTCCATGGTCCACTTATTTATTCCTATAATTAACTCATATTGCAGTGCTTGAAATCTATTATACTGTCAAGTGGAACCTTTTTGACAATGTATACAAGTAACTGAAATATATCTTTTTCTCAGAATTTCATTAGGGATTTTAATCACTAATGTATGCCTGCATATTCCGTGACATACTTTCTCAAATAAAAACCAGTAGAATGAAACTTGAATTCTAAATAAGCTTAACTTAAAGAGAAAACAAGAACTACCATACTGGATCAGACCCAATGGCAATCTAGTCTGGTATCCTGCTTCTAGCACCAGCAAAAACACGATGCTGCAGAAGTAAGCAATAGTAAGAATTCAAGTCCATTAATTTTTAAGCAAACAAAACATAACTGATTGTGTTAGATGTGTAATTAGGCACATACAGAGGTGTAATGGGGTAATGCAATTCAAGGGCTAACAAAAAAAATATAAAAGCTGTATTAAATATTAATACCAAGTTTATAGTTTACAAGTTAACAGACTTAAAACAAGCCAGGACAAGAGCCTCCTAGTTGTGTGTTTACTAAACATCTGAACTAATATGACACCATTAAATTATAATAATTCACAGACTTCACTGCATTTACTCAGCTGAAATAATTTAAACTCTATTTACTCAGTACATGATACCTTAAAGAAATAAATTACAACTCAAAACAGTACAGTTAATTTTTCTACCCATTTGTCAATAAAGAGCAAGAAGGTGGAAGGCTGGTGATTTACTTTTATGTTCATGAAATTTCCAGGCAGTGTTTTTAATGTGATTTTGCACAATTAAATTCTTCACTACATTCTTTGATTACTACACTACTGATATTGCTTTTGACATACACATTGAGTACAACAATGAATTTAAAGATATCAACTAGCAATAAATTCATTTAAATTTTATGCTACTTCCATCAAAGGACTGCAAGACACTTCACAAATCATTTATTAAGCCTTAATATCCAATTAAACTATTACTCCCACTTAACAGATGGGAAAAAACAAGGTGTGTCAATGTCAGAACTAGTAGGAGATCCTCAGACATCTAGCTCTGTGCTTTATTCACTAAACAATGCTCCCAGTCTAGGTAATAAGGGCTATGTAATATGGTTCAGTATCACTAAAAGAAGCATGAATTTTTTAGGGTGAGATTTTCAAAGCTGCTATGAAGATTTAGATGCAAACTCTTGTCAAAGGCCCCTATTCAGGAAGGCACTTATGCACTTCCTTACTATAAGCACAAGCTTAAATCTTGTTGACTTCAACAAGGCAGGTGCTTAAGTGCATTCCTGAATCAGGACCTTAAATGAAAATTATGCACCTAAAGCCTACAGGTGGTTTTGAAAATCTCAGTCTCAATGTAGTGATGTAACCCAAAATAATTTCCATCTACGTTTTGATATTTTTAGTGATTGCTGATCACAGTGCAGAATTTCCTGAAGTGTGGTGTCATGTTCTAACGTTGTATCCTTTTCCTCTGGCTGTTAAAATAGATCACACCCAATATTTTTATTGTAACACTACTGCAAGCAGAGAAGAATCTTAACTTAAATATTTTATTTGGAGTGAGTGATTTTTGTAAAGAATATAAATCCAATGGGAACATGCACAAGCCCATATAAGGCTTTTGTTCCTTTAGATATGTAGCTCCTAGTGGGAGGAAAAACAGTTTGCTAAGCAATAGGACTTGAGAACATTTATAGGATTGATTGTTAGTGGCAGTTTTTTGTTTCAGCATAATAATTCAAATCTATAATTAAAATCGAGCTTTCTGAAAACTGTTAGACAGCATGAGTCAAGTGATTTAGCTAGAAAGAAAATTAACTTATTTTAATAAGTTACGCAAAATCACAGAGAAACTCACCTCTTCCTCTAGGACAATGTGTCTGATAAGTGCAGCTATAAGGTCAAGATCAATCTTGTCATCATCCATTATTTCCAATGCATCTATTGTACTTGCTGAATACCTATAGATAAGTGTGTACATAATGACAAGTTTTTAAGAAAAAAAAAATTCACTCATTTCAAGTGTTTCTATTACAAGGCAATTGCAATTTGACAGCAAAGAAAATGCAGTATTCTTGTATGATATAATTCTCTTTTGTTTATACACTAGACTTGCATAGATCTACACCACATTTGCCCTAGATTTAGAATCTGGAATAATGTGAGAGCTTTAAGACAATGATACTTTGCTCTAAATAATTTGAGACAGTTAGGTCACACTATGACATACATCAAATTAGTACAAAGTGAGACTACATAACATTTAGCCCATGTACTTAACATATACAAAATGTTTTGAGTTCCATTGGTAAGTAAGGTGAAGTGTCAAGTTTCTGAATATAACATGTCCAAATTAAGCTAAATTAATTATTTGGTTTAACAAAGTTGCTGCAGTCAAATATTTCATGCTTCACCATTCAAACTAATTAAGTGCCTCAGGGACTTAACTCTTCAAGCCAGCAGTTATCCAATCAGTGAAGACCTTGAAATGCATTATAAATGAGTCATTAAAAATCATTGAAGTTCCAGCAAAAAGGGGAAGGAAGAGAAGTCTGAGAGGAGAAAGTGGTGAACTTTGAAAAAGACAGGGATGACAAGTGAAGCAACATGTCCCTGTGGTGGGGAACATGTTGCACAATTTTTTAAAATCATTTATCCATTGCTTGAATGCTATAGTGTAAAGCTCTGAAAAGTGGGGCAAAAAAGGTGTTTACGAGGTTCCTGAAAAGGAGATCTTCCTTCCTTATCCCTGTCATGACCCTATTGAAGGAAAAACAGGTGAGACATGACGGGGTTAAATTAACTTTTGCTCCCCAGTCACCCTATTTCCCTTCCCCCTCCTGCAGGAAACTACTCCTCAAAAGTCTGTGGGCAAGGAAGGCTTAACTGCCTGGGATATTAATGCTGCTACAATTTGTTTTTCTTACCGTAACTGACCAATGCATTTTGCTCAAACAAAATCTCCCATAGAGGGACATGTTTTTGAAAACAGGTCCACTTGCAAAACTTATAAATTGACATTTAGGCTTCCAAGTGGTCATTTATGGGTAGAATTTTTGTAATTGTGTGTTTAAGTGTAGGCAAACACTTGAGCCACACATATATAATCCAGTTTTGGAGTATGGCCTCCAAATGGACAAAATGGTTAGTACGGTAGGGAAGTGAGCAGGATGTAATTCGTGCAGTCTTGGGAGAAGGATTGGCTGGGTTGTCCATTCACAAAAAAAGGATTTCTAGGATGGATTACATCATGCCTCTTGAAATAATCAGTATAATGTCCAAGAGAGCAAAGCAGTGTAAGCAACCAAAGGGAAAGGGCTGAAAAAAAAAAAAAAAAAAAAAAAAAAAATCAAAGACTATCAGTTAAAATGGTAAGTATAACAAAGGTTTGGTTTATGTAATTTTTAATCTGTTTGTTTAGAGGGTTATGAAGGAATAGTCTGAAGAAAAGGATGTCAAAAATATTTTTAAAACATTGTGGAGTGTTTATTGTTCTGTTTTGTTGATTATGCAGACCAGACTACTAGCAATATCTACTACAAAGGGAAAGATAGAGCAAGTAGAGAAGCCATCAGGGAAATAGTTAGGGATCAGAGTATAAGCAGCCTGACAGTTTGATGAATAGAAAGAATTGTGGACTATCCATGTGCATGCCAATAGTAAATGGCTGATTGCGACTTCTTCCCCTACATCAGACTTGAGTTTGCAACTTTTAGTTTAACCAAGCATGTGACATACTATGCTAGTATGCGGACTCATGTAGGACACACTTACGCTTAGCACTGAACTGCACGACTCACAATGTTATAGCCATCTTTATGTAACTGGTAAGCATGTTATAAAAACTAATTAATCGCACGTTATAATCTTATGTTTCTCAGTTGTAGAAGTACATAGATAATTGGTAATACCTGACAGCATAGAAATGAACAAACAAGACCTACCTTCCTCGCAGCTGCCTTAGATAATCTGGCCATCGTTCTCTATAGATTTCTTCTCTCTCTTCCTTTTCTGGTCTGCTTATGTGTCCTTGCATAAAGCCCTTCTTCAACCATGGTCTGCAATCTTTATCTTTTGGAGTATATCTAAAGTACACATTTATTATGGTCATTTAATATTTTATTTTAATTTAAAAATTAAGAAAAAAATTTCTTAAAGGCTAACAAATACATTGGTGATTCAACCCACTGATAATATCGTGCAAGATTTTAGTTGTACCTTGTAATATTATGCTTTAAAGAAAAACAGCTGAAGAAGCCTTATCTACAAAGTGGGCTCCATTTCTACAAAGCATAAAAATATGCAGAAAAAGAATTTTTGAAATTTCTCTAGCTACCTGAAAATGCAAAGATAATCAAGCATTTCAACATGAATAATTAACCTAGTTTGGGAGGGGGAAAAAAAAATAAAACAAGTGACTTCAAGTTGAGATTTTTTTTTTTAAATTTGATTTTGACTACTGATAGCATCTTGCTAAAAATATGATGCCATTTGTGAAAACAAAGAAAAAAATACTGAATTTTCCATGGTCAAAAATGCTTTTTTAAAAACAGGATGTTTGCCATCAGTTCAGAAATGTCAGTTGTTATTTGAAACAAGACCGAAATACACATCAGTTTATTCATGGTGAGATGTGACTTGCAACTGTGGAAAATCCAAACTGCTAGGCTGAGTAAAAGTGAACATCATTCTACATATGTGCCTAGTAGCATCCAACAGTTATGTGGATCTTTACTTTCAGAAACAGACTGACCTTAACTTTTCAATTGTGTCTTCCAAAAGATATTCCACAACAGGGAAGGTGAATCCAGGTATATGGATCATAGGACAATTGTCTATTAAGGAAGAGTGTAACTTCTTAATTCTTAGAAAACTAATAAAATATACTTAATACTGTAACAATATTCTACATTAAAAATAGTTAGAAAAAATGTCAAAAGAGTTCCTTTCTACTTAACTGTATATCTATTAAGTTTGATTTTCAAGTACACTTAATGCTTGTGAAAAGTATCAAGTTAACACCCCCAGAAAGTCACTAAATAGACCACCACAGGCAACAGCAGTGCATACTTCCCTACGTTCTAACCAATGTGACTGAAACCCAAGGCAGATGAACCACTTGTAGACTGGTTAGAATACCATAGGAAGATTTGCACTAGCTATCACTCACTCATGCCCTCTAAGGGTGCTAAATGAGAGTTTTAAAAATTGAAGATAATGCCAACCTCTGTTTGGCAACTTATAGTGTGCATTAACTCTACTGTTCTGAACAGCATCTCATGGAGAAAAACAAAAGCAGCAATGTAGAACAATGATGGGATAAATCAAGGAATCTCTAAGATTGCACCCTACTTTGAGACCTCTTAACATTGAAATAATCATTGTTTTTAAGTCAAACCCACACTTTTCTTTTTTTAAAACTGCATTATTAAAAAGTATAAGTCCAATATATATATTAAGTATATTACAATTCAAGCATATCACCCACCAAAATATTCTGAAAATTTCTCAGCATTCAAAGTAGCACTCATCAGTATTACTTTCAGATCTGGTCGAACATTTAGAAGATCTTTAACAACAGTCATTAAGACATCTGATTGAAGATTTCTTTCATGGATTTCATCAAGAATAACATGACTAACACTGGACAACTGCCTAAAATAAAAGAATGCAAAGTTGATAACGTTTATGTTTAGCAGAAGCAAGGCATTTAAAAAAAAAAGTGCTAAAGAATGGAAACAAAACACAGAACCATTAAAAAGCTAGCTCACTAAAACATTGATAGTTGTATTCACTAGTTTCTTTTTAAATATAAATACTTACTTGTCTGATTGGAGCCACTGAAGGACGATTCCTGTTGTACAGTACAAAATGGAACCTTGTTTCCTTGGTAACCGACTGAAAAGAGATGCATTAAGAATTCTTGAATTCTCTTTTCTAATATTTTACAAAGTACTTTAAAAGCTTCAAAGCAGAATGCACTTTCTATAATGACAATCTACATCATTCAATTTATTCTCTAGGCCTGCTCATTTTGAACTAAATTAGTGCAAGACGGGATTAAGTCAGGGCTAGGCCATAGTATGCCTATGATGAGGAATGGATCATTAGCAATCTGACAGTACCAGGCGTTACAGCCATTATTTGTCAGGATTAGCTTTTCCCTACTCATCCCAAATTGTTGTTAGACTAAAGACAAGGCAAAATATTGTTTTCTGTTAAACAGCGTTTATACATGAGAATATAATTTAGCTCCATGAATAATTGTACATCCTGAATAAAAACATCTGTGCACAAAAACAACACTGGAATATCAAATTACAACTAGGGCCATATTCTCTATTTTTAGCTTTTCAGCTCAGTTTTTCATTTAAGGATTATTCCAGATACATCAGCACCTACACTAAGGCCCTAAACCTGAAAACACTGACGCAACATGCTTAACCTTACATGATTTGAATGAGACTACACGTGGTAGTCAAATTAAACATATGTATAAATGTTCAAAGGATCAGGGCCTAAAGCTGTTGACATTTTTAACTTTAACACTCCCTTCTATATGTCTGTTGTAATAAGGCTGTTTCCAGATTGGAAACTGCATGAGCTGTGATTTTCAACTTGACCATTCGAATGGTTTCCAGCGTAACCAGAATTAGTGCACAAGATATTTTTAAGTCTTTGAACCATAACATTATTTTGTTCCTTCTCTGCCTCAACCACATCTCTTATCTCACTCACCTTTTAACAGTTTAAGATGTGCATATTGATAGCCTTTTTACCCTGTGCTATTTGTAATTCTTCCACCATGTGGTGTTCATTTTGTTTATCTCTAAAGGATTAAAATCCCCTTTAAATTAACAGAATTACAGATGTAAACTTGCTCCCCCATGACAGGAAAGTAGACTATACTACAAAAATTGGCTTCTCACCAATTTAAGTAGCATCAAAGTTCAACCACTGTAGTCAAGCTTTCAAGTAAGTACTTATTTTTCCTCCCAACCATTTACAGGAAAATTGCTCAGGAATCCCCTCTGGGTGAAAGCGGTTAAGTATGTTCCGTCTATGTTTAAAATAGTATTTCAAATTTTCCTGTTTGATTTATACTGGATTTGTCAGTTTACATTGAAGTCAGCATCCAAACACCAAGAAAACTATCATTACCTCTGGAGACGAATTTGGTATCCTGTACTCTTGCCATTACCACACACTTCTGCCCTTTCAGCTGCAACTCTCTCTGCCACCTTAAAATCAAACCAAATAGCATCATGTTAAAAAAATAAATAAATAAATAAATAAAGGCTTATCTGAGCTTCAAGGTATTCTTCAGTAGGAACTATCTACCATGAAGAAGTTACATGTCAGTTTATAATAATGCTAAAACTACCTTTAATACCTGTGCTGCTTCGTCCAGAAAAGTGATAGGAAAGCACTTCTGGGCAGCTCAAAAACAGCAAGACATAAGGTGTCCAAAAAGCAAGAATCTAAGTACAGACCCTTTCACGTTTTCCTTTACCGTTAGCATTCTTGCCTAATATGGGCATAGTGAGCAGGAAACCCAACTAATAAGATCCACAAAGGTCTATAGGTAAGCTCCGGGTGAACTTCCACTACCCTTGCAGGTTACACAGACCTGCCAGAGAGTTCAGCTTCAATGATGCTTACTTCAGAAGAGCAACATCTCTTGAACTCCAATCCTGCACATACATACTTGATAGCCCATAGGTGTCAACATGACTCAATTTATGGGTGCAAGACTTCGCAGAATTGGGAATTTAAAATTGTAAACTCTTTGAGGGAATGACACATCCTATATGCTTGTACAGTGCCTAGCAAAACAAGGCCTGGTTCTGATTAGGAACTTTGGGCAGTACTGCAATACAAGTAGTAAATAATTTGTCCCACAATTTCTCTATTGTAAAAAGGAAATTAATATTCAAAGAAACAATTCAGTTTTTCAACGTTGCACTTACTGAGATAGCACTGATCCTCCTAGGTTGGGTACATACAATCCTGCAAGCAGATCCTTTCCCTCTCTCTATATAATCATCCAGAATGAACTGAGGAACTTGTGTCGTCTTTCCACAACCAGTCTCACCACTTATCACAGTCACCTGATTATTATTGATCACAGTTATCACTTCCTATTTTAAAAGGAAAAGAAAATGTAACGTTATGTTGAAAAAGTCTTTTTAAACTGTAGAAGGCCTTCTATAATTCCCTATTCTTTTGAATTCAATTTAAAAAAACAAGCCACAGTACTTTAAAGGGACATATTTAGACACACATTTTATTAACAGTTTAGGGCCAGAGACTCAAAGTATGCCACGCACTTTAAATATATGACTAAGGCCATGCACAAAATTACTTGTGTATACAGAATGAATACTATCATTTATAAAAATAGGGTTGCACAATGAACAGTCCTGCACAAACACTTTGGTTTATGAACAGAGTTTGAGACCCCTTTGAAAATATAGCTATCCCTAGATAATTGAAAATGAAGCTTAACTTCTCACTTTTCCTGTTCGTTTGGCTTTTGTATTTCATTCAGTTCAGTCACTGAAAAAGAGACTGGTATGTTTCTCGACAGTATTCAGCAGCACCTTCCATCTCACATACTTCAGCACAATGTTTCAGTGTTTGTGCTGCAATCACAGCAAGGGAATGTTTAAAACCCCACAAAAAAGGTTACTGGAATTGGAAGAGCAATGGAACTTTGTTTCTTAGATTTTGTCTTTTTTTTCAAAGAGAAAACTAAAATCAGGGGCCAAAATGGACCTGAAAGTGTCCATTTATAGTACAAGTTATACTGTCCATTAAAGGTCTAACAAACCTACAAAAAAAAAGCATATGGAGTACTTTCACCCTGATATGTAACATACAAGTTATTTAACCTAAGATGAAAATAACCCCCTTTGGCTAAAATGCTCCATAATTCACTCATTGTGCATAGGTAGCATAAAACAGCATGCAGCCATAGTTGTGTGATCTAGAGGCTAAAATGGAATAAAGACAAAATTTAATCAATGTTCAACCATAACTCTCACATACATACCATGACCAGCAATAAAAATTGCCACACCTGGCAATTTTAGATATAATACAGTAAATAAAATGTTTATTAAAATTACAAGTAAGCATGGCAATTAGTCACCTTAGTTTCAAACAGCATATAACATTTTAAAAGTTAAATCTGAAAAGTGAAGGATGGAAAAAAGCTATATAGTATTTTAAATATACTTGGTGCTCATTCCTGGTTTCCATGGAGACTGCTGCCTAGCTGTAAAACTGTATGGTTCAACATAAGCAGAGCGAGCTTCCCTACATTGCACGTCAATGTGCTTGAAATCTTTTCTGGAAAGAAATTAGTTGTAATTATGAAGCCTCACATGTTCTGATGTCTTTATAAGGTGGTAAGATTCTTTACATTTCCTCTAAAAAAATATTTCAAACCAGAGGCCTTCTGTTATAAATCTGGGTCCAGTAATCATATTTTTCGTCTGAATTACAAACCCTTATTTTTCTATATTTATAACAAAATAGCAGAGGTGCCCTGGATTTCAAAGTAAAAATAAACACATTTACCCTTCTTATCCCATATGAAGGAAGTTTCTCTCGGAATCTCTGGGGGAAAAAACAAAGTTATATTCATTTGTAAAATACACTTATGCTTTGGAGGTAAGAAATACAATCAGTTTTGTCTATGATCAACAAAAATTTAATCTGAAAAAAGATAACTTACTTCTATAACAAGTTGTACACGCTTAGTCCTAGGTCCTGTAAATACTTATGTGCATGCTTAACTCTAAGTTTGTATGCAGTCCCATTGAAGTCAGCGAGACTATTCACATACTTAGGTATGTGTGTAAGCATTTGCAAGATTGTGGCCTTAGAGCAGGAGTGGGCAAACTACAGCCTGCAAGCTGTTTTAAGCCGGCTAGCGAGCTCCCGCTGGGGAACGGGGTCTGGGGTTTGCCCCGCTCCAGCCAGGGCGCTGGGTCCGGGGCTGCACCACACGGCTCGATCGAACCCCGGCGCTCCAGCTGGGGTGCTGTGTCGGGGTCCACACCAAGTGGCTCCTGCTACAGCATGGCCCCGCTCCAGCTTCTACATGCTCCAATGGCCCCCTCCGGCTCTCCAATGGGAGCTTCAGGGGCAGCGCCTGCAGACTGGGGAGTGTGCAGAGCCACCTAGCCATGCCTCTGCTTCTGGGAGCCGCTTGAGGTAAGCGCCGCTCGGAGCCTGCATCCCTGAGCCTCTCCCCATGCCCCAGCCCCCTGCCCCAGCCCTGATTCCCCTCCCGCTCTCCAAACCTCTCATCCCCAGCCTCATCCTAGAGGCCACACCCCCAGACAGAACCTGCATCCCTTCCCGCACCCTTGGCCCAGTTCTGATCCCCCTCCCACCCCCTCAGTCCCAGCCCAGAGCACTCTCCTACACCCCAAACCCTTCATCCCTAGCCCCACCCCAGAGCTCGGACCCCCAACCAGAGCCCTCACCCCTCCTGCACCCCAACTCCGGTTTTGTGAGCATTCATGGCCCACCACACAGCTTCTATTCCCTGATGTGGCCCTCAGGCCAAAAAGTTTGCCCACCCTTGCCTTTGAGTCATATTATGACCTTCTGGATTTGGCCAGAAAGGAATAATTGAAATCAGCTGATGAGTCCATTCTCCTACATAAGATCTTGAAGGCAGATCAGCATCACCCTATGTCAAAAGCAACTAATATGTCCATATCAACATTGCTGGTTCTTTCACCAGCACCAGAGCAACCAGAATGATTTCTAGGCCAAAAACTGGTCTAAAGGTGGATTACTGGTATTTTAGATAATTCATCCATTTCATTCACTTAAAAATAATCATATCGTGCTGTCCACTGCCTTGCACTTAAATTTTAGCATTTTAGGATGAAATTCATATGAAAAATATTATACAAAATAAATTTTTATGTTCAGAAGTAGTCACAGGAGGAGTGTTAATATTTTCCAAATGTTATACTAGTGGCAATTTCCATGTATAAGTGTTTATTGAAGTGGTGGTCAGCTGATAAATTGCATAAAGGAACATTATGACAGTATCAAAAAAAGTATTTTCACTTAAGTGACACTAAACAGATTTTCATAATGACACTTTTCCATTAACAAGGGTATAAAAGGTAACTAGTTTTTGCTTATAAAAATAAACTATTATAAATAAAAACATTAGCATCAGTTGTGGCTTCTAGTTAACCATTATCTAGTACCTGCATTTCAATGTATCTAGCATCAAATTTCTTCTTTCTTAACTCTTCTCTAAATTTCTCATTCAAATCAATATCTGGCTCATTTTCTTGAAAGAGATATTCTGAATCTCGATCTAGGAACGTTTTCTCCAAAATTGGTCTCTGCTTTACAGAAGTCTTCGCCAAGGTTGGTTTCTCTAGAGGTACCTCTGGACTATATCAGAAACAAAGATTTGATTATAATGCTATTTCCACATATCAACTCAGGTATAGCTTGAAAAAGTCCACTCAGCAGAGGCAAGTACAAAAGTTTCCCTGGTGAGCATGGGGATGTTATCAATTTCTGCAAAATTTAAGATACATATATATTTAAATAGTCTTAAAATATAATTTGGTAAAGTTGTTTTTACATATACCAATAGAAATACAGTTTAACAAACTATTCCACTGCAGTGTTTGAAACCCAATCACTGCCATACAAGCCACCTGCAAGTGAAACTGACTGAACACAAATAAAGGCTTTGAGTTTTGTTATTCAAGCTAAGAGAAATGCAAAAAGGTATACGAGTATGGTGACAAGTAAATAGGATTTTTAAAGCTCTCAATTTTAATAATCTTTGGTATTAAAAATACCGTCAATTTGAGATATAGTCAATTTTTTGAAGTTATTTAAAATTCATTTCAGGTACTATGCTTGCCAGCACTCTGACAATTTTTGTGGTTCTACAATTCACTTTTTCCTACTTTAAAAACTTTTTTTATCCCCACTGCTATGCGAAAGATCCAAACGAGCTGTGGAAAACTAGATACAAATTGCTGTCAAATGCATAAAATTTATCACAGTAGCAAGTAAAAAATTCAGATAGAAGAGTGACTGCTAAATAGATGGTGTCTGTTTTATTACAATACAAATATAAGACTTTTTGTTTACAACATAGGATTGTTACGTTGTGTCCCTTTAAGCCTGTATCTAAAATAGGTTTCTCCTACTTAAGTAGCAGAGAATACTGACTAAACCAATGTAACAGTGTCCGAGTCTGCAGACAGAACTACTGCCTTAACTATTCTCACTGCCCCATCTCATAATTGGATATGACTGGAAGAACAGGACCATAACATTTTTCTTGTGGCAGAGTGAAATTAACAAGATTCTGGTGGTTAGTTTCATTACTGCTATTGAGAATCCTGTCTGTAGAAATGGAATTGTCAAGAAGTGTGCCTATTTCACTTCAGCTTGGAAAACATTAACTGAGGCTGAACCTATTCACAAGGAGAACTCAAAAAATGGAGGCCAGGGAAGAACAGAGTAAGATAGTACTCTGGCATTTGGGATGCAGAGACAGTTTCAGAACCACAACCATTCCCCAACAGTCTTTGGAGTGGGAAAGAGAGCACTCTTTCCTTCCAACAGCAAGGGGAGCCTCAACAATTTATCACATACCTACTAGCCAGAGTCTGATACTCAAGATTAACTTTGATGTTTTAAGAGTATGCCAGGCCAAAAGGTATTTAGAAACCTAACTCTCATTGATTTCAAAGGTAGTTTTGGCACCAAAATACTCTTAAAAATCTGGCTTTAGGGACTTAATAATGCACTCTTAAAATATCCAAGCTGCAGTGTAAAGAGAGTCAGGAATTCTTATTACATCTAAACTGAGTAGGAATAAATACCACAGTGGCAAAGAAGAGTCTTCTCTACTACAGCTTCTACAGTTGTTGCCACTAATGGTGAATTACAGCTATAAAATTTGCTAGCATAAGACCAGAGAGAAACTAACAAAAAATGTTCACAAGCATCCTTGGAAGTCCAGCATCCTGCCTCCTCCCTCCCAGCAGCTGGGTATGAAAAGAGGTAAAAATTTGTGGAACTCACTGGGTGAAGATACCGCCTCTTCCTCCACCTTCTACTCCCAATATTTCCTATTAGTATGGCCCTTTGTTATTTTTTTGCCCTAATTTTCCCACATTTTACAAAAACTATTATTCATTTTTTACTGATTTTCACCCAAATTCACAAGTACATGAAAATACCAGTTACATTAAGAAAACCCAATCCATTACATTAGGTAGATGTGTTATATTAAATTAGTCCACATGTAAATGCAAGGCTAAGTAAGGCCGTGTGGTGGAAGATACACATAGGTATGCATGTGTGTACATCCTGTTGATGTTCAGTTCATTAAATAAACCACAGCATTACACTGCTTTTACTTTCAATATTCTTATCTTTTCCACTATTTGTTGCTTCTTCCGGTCCCCCCCAACCCCGATATTTATCCAGAAAACTGTGAAGTTAATTTTTTGCACCAATTTTCAACCATTTATTTTTTGTAACAAACACTTAAAAATGCCCAGGTAAACAAAATAAAAATGAAAAATTAAGGTTCTCGCCTATTGGCTTATTTATGGTTAGTACGTTTAGTCTTCTGTTGTGGGTAAAAATTTCAAACCCAGAACTCAAGCGTAACCTAGAAAACTGTTTGAAAACAATGGTCATACTAATTATTTCCTCCATGTGTTACTACATAAAAAAAAAATCAAAAAAAAAAATCAGCATTTATAAAATTTTATTTATTTAATCTAACCCACAAGATGACACCACCTTTAATTTTAGCAATTACTACAGAAATCTTTTGCCACCATTTTCTAAAAGGAAACCCATAGCATAAGTGATTGATTTTTTTTACCCTTCTTCCTCACCGGACCACCATGACACAGATTCTTGTTCTTTTTCATTTCTAGTCTGGACAGTATTCAGCAACTGAACAATCTGTTCTTCCCTGCGTTCATCCATACGCACCACAGCTCTCTAATTTGAGGAAAGAAAAACAGCTTTTCCACTGGTGTTTAAGAGCATATAGTCATGTTCAAAATTTATTTGCAGGCTTGGTTTAACTACAAAAATGTTTTTCATTTTCCTGCAATTGTAACAGTAGTACAATTTATGGGACTACAAAATTAAACTTGTTTGTCGACAATGTAGAGATGAGTGGGTCTTTTCCATCATGCCACACAAGACATTTTAGCAGCCACACAGATTTTTACTTATCTATATACTTGCAGTCAGAGTCATGCACAAATTATTATTTGTAAGGAGGATTTTTTAAGTGGTATTCTTTGCATTACAGATGTAAGGAGAACTCAAGTTTAAGAAACTGAGCCATCACAAAAAGAAAAGGAGTACCCGTGGCACCTTAGAGACTAACAAATTTATTAGAGCATAAGCTTTCGTGAGCTACAGCTCACTTCATCGGATGCATTTGGTGGAAAAACTTTGGTGGTACTCCTTTTCTTTTTGCGAATACAGACTAACACGGCTGCTACTCTGAAATGAGCCATCACATTTTCACTTCTAGAATGCTAATCTTTTTATTCACCTCTACATACTAAAACCCCCTACTTACAGTGATTCCTGTTAATAGCCACCAAGGATGCTTTTTTCTGACCACTTTAACAGGTTAAGACAAGCTTTGACGTATTTAGGACTTTTCGATGTTTAACTATTAATTACAAAACCAAAATAATAAATTTTTCATTGCTTTTTAAAAAGAATCTCTCTCTCTTCCTCTACATTCCATGCCTCCTATCTTCTCTGCACCTGTGGAGGTATACAGATACTACAGATTTCAGAGTAGCAGCCGTGTTAGTCTGTATTCGCAAAAAGAAAAGGAGTACCCGTGGCACCTTAGAGACTAACAAATTTATTAGAGCATAAGCTTTCGTGAGCTACAGCTCACTTCATCGGATGCATTTGGTGGAAAAAGCAGAGGAGAGATTTATATACACACACAGAGAACATGAAACAATGGGTTTATCATACACACTGTAAGGAGAGTGATCACTTAAGATAAGCCATCACCAGCAGCGGGGGGGGGGGGGGGGGGGGGGAAGGGGGAAAGGAGGAAAACCTTTCATGGTGACAAGCAAGGTAGGCTATTTCCAGCAGTTAACAAGAATATCTGAGGAACAGTGGGGGGTGGGGTGGGAGGGAGAAATACCATGGAGAAATAGTTTTACTTTGTGTAATGACTCATCCATTCCCAGTCTCTATTCAAGCCTAAATTAATTGTATCCAGTTTGCAAATTAATTCCAATTCAGCAGTCTCTCGTTGGAGTCTGTTTTTGAAGCTTTTTTTTCTTTTTGCAGATACTACAGAGAAATGCTAATTAGAAATACCTGTACTGTTGCATATGATAATTCCCATAGCAGAAAAAACACAACGCTTGAGAATCCTCACTTTTCCCACTACAGCTCTTTATGGTGCTGCTAGAGAAGCAAAAAGTGATCCCCCTTTTCTGCAGAGGAGTTTTAAAAACAGGGATGAGGAATAGCACAAACATGAATAGCTTCTCCCAGGCTACCTGATTTTAACCATTTAGCTTTTCAGACACAGGGGTACTTCCTTTACTGTTTTCTGGAGCTTGCTTGCTCTGGTAAGGATAGCCGAAAGAGGGATAAGACACAGCCTGAAGCCTAGGCAACTCTCTGACACCACATTCTACAGGGCATTACCCTCTGATCCTACTGAGGGGTACCAAAAGAAACTGCACCATCTGCTCAAGAAACTCCCTGAAGAAGCACAGGAACAAGTCTACACAGATACACCCCTAGAGCACTGAACAGGGGTATTCTATCTGCCACCCAAGATCCATAAACCTGGGAATCCTGGACTCCTCATCATCTCAGGCACTGGCATCCTATGTGGACTCTCTCCTCAAGCCCTATGGTACAGCACTCCCAGCTATCTTCGAGACACCACTGACTTCCTGAGGAAATTACAATCCATTGGTGATCTTCCAGAAACACCTGGATAAGTGAAATGTAGACTTTTACATCCATAGTCTACACTATGGATGTAGAAGCTCTCTACACCAACATTCCACACAGAGATGGAATACAAGCCATCAGGAGCAGCATCCCCGATAATGTCACAGCAGACCTGGTGGGTGAGCTTTGTGACTTTGTCCTCACCCACAACTATTTCAGATTTGGGGACGATTTATACCTTCAAGTCACTGCTATGGGTACTCTTATGGCCCCACAGTATACCAACATTTTTATGGCCGACTTAGAACAACGCTTCCTTAGCTCTTGTCCCCTAGCGCTCCTACTCTATTTGCACTACATTGATGACATCTTCATCATCTGGACCCATGGGAAGGAGGCCCTTGAGGAATTCCACCAGGACCTCAACAATTTCCATCCCACCATCAAGCTCAGACTGGACCAGTCCACACAAGAGATGCACTTCCTGGACACTACTGTGCAAATAAGCGATGGTCACATAACCACCACCCTATACTGGAAACCTACTGACCGCTATACTTGCCTATATGCCTCCAGCTTTCATCCAGAGCACATCACATGATCCATTGTCTACAGCCAAGCCCTAAGAGACAGCCACATTTGCTCCAATCCCTCACACAAACACCTACAGGATATCTATCAAGCGTTCTTAAAACTACAATACCCACCTGGAGAAGTGAAGAAACTGACTGACAGAGCCAGAAGGATACCCAGAAGTCACCTACTCCAGGACAGGCCCAACAAAGAAAGTAACAGAACGCCATTAACCATCACCTTCAGTCCCCAACTAAACCTCTCCAGCGCATTATCAAGGATCTACAATTTATCCTGAAGGACGATCTCTCACTCTCACAGACCTTGGGAGACAGGCCAGGCCCTCAACCTGAAGCAAACAGACAGCAACTACACATCAGACAGCCCCTTAACCTGAAGCAAACTCACCAGCAACTACACATCACACAACAGAAACACTAACCCAGGAACCTATCCCTGCAACAAACTCCGTTGCCAACTCTGTCCGTATCTATCCAAGGGACACCATCATAGGACCTAACCACATCAGCCACACCATCAGGGGCTCGTTCACCTGCACATCTACTAATGTGATATATGCCATCATGTACCAGCAATGCCCCTCTGCCATATACATTGACCAAACTGGACAGCCTCTACGCAAAAGAATAAAAGGACACAAATCAGACATCAAGAACTGTAACATTCAAAAACCAGCAGGAGAGCACTTCAATCTCCCCAGATACTCAATAACAGACTTAAAAGCGGCCATTCTTCAGCAAAAGAACTTCAAAAACAGACTTCAGTGAGAAACTGCAGAACTGGAATTAATTTGCAAACTTGACACCATCAAGAGGTGTCTTTTGAATAAAGACTGGGAGCGGCTAGGTCACTACAAAAAAATAATCTTCCCTCTGTTGATACTCACACCTTCTTGTCAACTGTTGGGAATGGGCCACATATATCCTAATTCAATTGGCCTCGTTAGCACTGACTCCCCACTTGGTAAGGCAACTCCCATCTTTTCATGTGCTATATATTTATACCTGTCTACTGAATTTTGAACTCTATGTACCTGATGAAGGTTATAGCTCACGAAAGCTTATATCCAAATAAATTTGTTAGTCTCTAAGGTGCCACAAGGACTCCTTGTTGTTTTTGCTGATACAGACTAAGGCCTTGGCTACACTTGCGAGTTACAGAGCAATAAAGGAGCCCCGAGCGCACTAGCTCACTACCCATCCACACTGGCAAGGCATGTAGAGCGCTCTGACTCTGCGGCTACAGCGCTGCTGGTACTCCACCTTGACGAGTGGAATAACTTTTGCTGCGCCCCGCTGGAGCGCTGCAGCACCAACGTGGACGTCCTGGTCCTATAGTGCGCTCTGATCAGCCTCCAGAAGTGTCCCACAATGCCTGCGCTAGCCACTCTGGTCATCACTTTGAACTGTACTGCCCTGCCCTCAGGTGACCAACCATCAGACCCGCCCTTTAAATTCTCTGGGAATTCTTGTTTGCTCAGCCAGGCGTGGAGTGCTCTCAGCGAACCTTTCCAGGTGACCATGCCTTCACATGCCAGGCGAGCCCCAGTATGGAGCAATGGCGAGTTGCTAGATCTCATCAGTGTTTCGGGGGAAGAAGCTGTCCAGTCCCAGCTGCACTCCAACTGTAGGAATTACGATACCTTCGGGCAGATATCAAGGGACATGATGGAAAGGGGCAATGACCGGGATGCACTGCAGTGCAGGATTAAAGTGAAGGAGCTGCGGAATGCCTACTGCAAAGCCCGCGAGGCAAACCACCGCCCTAGTGCTGCCCCGTGACCTGCCGTTTCTACAAAGAGAAAGATGCAATACTTGGGGGTGACCCCACCTCCACTCCGGGGACCACTCTGGACACTTCAGAGCCCAGTGCAACAAGGCAGGAGGAGGAGCAAAGTGGGAGTGAGGGTGCTGAGGCAGAGGAAGACACCCCAGAATCCCTAGATGCAGGCAGCCAGGAGCTGTTCTCAAGCCAGGAGGACGGTAGCCAGTCGCAGCGGCCAGTGCTTGGGAAAGGACAAACACCAGAGGAGGTTCCCGATAAGTGGCTTTTATTTTGGGAAGGAAGTTATTTGTGTGGGCTCTTGGGGCAAGGAGGGTTTGGGCTGCATGCATGCCTAGATGCGGAATAGGGCGACAATGTGCTCTCTCACATAGTAGTAATCGACCTCAGTGATCTCTTCAAAAGCTTCATCCAGAAATTGGGCAATGCGCTTGTGCAGCTTTCTCGAGAGAGCCACTGTGGTCCTTGTCCCAGTCAGGCTAACTTGTCCGTGCCATTGGTCAGTGAGGGGCGGGGGGACCTTTGCTGCACACAGGCAAGCTGCATATGAGCCAGGGCGGAAGCCGCATTGCAGCAGAAGACCCTCCCTTGCTTCCCAGGTCACCCTCAGCAGAGAGATATCTTCCAGGACGAACTCCTGTGGAAAATGTGGGAACAGTGTTCAGTAAAGGGGCCCCCTGCCGCAGTTGGCTTTCCCCAAGGCACAGAAACCCAGAGGACAGTACAGCTGTGAAACAATCAGTCATGCTTGACTGTGTGCTTACTCACCATTTTGGGGCTCCCGTTGGTTATGTGCGCTCGCTTTTAGACAGGCAAATTATGCTACTGTGTAGACTGTGCTTGCCCTTAAGTACGGGTGCATCATTGCTCTGTCTGGTATGAACAATGCTGCCTCTGTTAAGTTTTGCATTTTAACTTTATGCAACCTTGAGATTTCAGCCATCTGTGTTATCACCAGCCAAAAGACTCCAAAGAATCAAAAAGAGGCCACGTAGAAGCAAGGAAGACACGTTGCATGAAGTAATGCAACATTCAAGTAATGAAAATCAAGAAGTGCAGGAGAGTGAAAGGAGGGTCCACCAGCAAAATGTGGATCGCTGGCACCAAAGCACAGAGTGGGCTACTAAGCATCATGGAGCACCAAGCGGATTCGATACAGGCACTCGTAGCAATGCAGGCAGAGCACTACCGCCCCTGCCCCCCCCCCAGCCCTTGTCCCAAAATTCTTTCCCTTGTGCCTCTATGTCACCTCCAACCCACTTTCCCCAACATTCGGGTTCTTACCACCCCCACCCCCACCTGCCTCCAACACCTGTAGCTTCACCACCCAGCCCTGAAAACTATGACCCTTACCCACTGCGCTCAACCCCCATCACCATGCAGTATAGCCATCCTGAATTGCAGCACTCATTGCACAGTATTCCAGACAGGACATACGCAAGTCGGTGATTGTACCGTTCCCCACCCCCTTGCCCTTTTTGTTTCCCAAGCAGTTGGGTCTCTTTTCAATAAAATAATTTTCTTTTCAATAAATGGCTTTATTATTGCATAAAGTAAAAGATACCTTAGCCCAGGAAAGAAAAAGATACTGCAAGTCAGTGTAGCAAACACAGTTTCCTACTAACATTGGAACCTCTGCATTTCACTCCTGTGCAGGACACCAGACATTAGTGGTGGCTTTCAGCCTCAAATTGCTCCCTCAAGGCATCCCTAATCCTTGCAGCCCCACACTGGGCCCCTCTATAGCCATGCTCTCTGGCTGTTCAAATTCAGCCTCCAGACGTTGAACCTCCAAGTTCCATGCCTGAGTGAATCTTTTACCCTTCCCTTCACAAACGTTATGGAGGGTACAGCATGTGGATATAACCGCAGGGATGCTGTCATCGGCCAGGCCCAGCTTCCCATACAGAGAGCGCCAACGGCCCTTTAAATGGCCAAAAGCACGCTCCACAGTCATTCTGCACCGGCTCAGCCTCTTGTTGAACCACTCTTTGCTGCTGTCAAGGCTCCTTGTGTAGGGTTTCATGAGCCACGACATTAAAGGGTAAGCGGGGTTTCCAAGGATCACAATGGGCATTTTGACTTCCCCTACAGCGATCTTCTGGTCTGGGAAAAAAGTCCTGGCTTGCAGTTTCCTGAACAGGCCAGTGTTCCGAAAGATGCGTGTGTCATGCACCTTTCCAGGCCAGCCTGTGTTAATATCAAAGAAATGCTCACGGTGATCCACAAGTGCCTGGAGAACCATCAAGAAATACCATCGAGGCTAGGTGGGCTGGTGCCAGAATTTGGAATATGCGTCCCATCTATCGCCCCTCCACAGTTACAAAACCAATTTGTGCAAGCCAGCCATAATGTCATGCACATTACCCAGAGTCACGGTTCTTCTGAGCAGGATGCGATTAATGGCCCTGCAAACTTGCATCAACACGATTCCAATGGTTGACTTCCCCGCTCCAAACTGAATAGGGACCGATTGGTAGCTGTCTGGAGTTGCCAGCTTCTCCACTATCAGGGCATCTCTCAATCTTGTGTCCTTGTGCCACAGGGTGGGGGTGAGCTCCTCACACAGTCCCATGAAAGTGGCTTTTCTCATCCAAAAGATCTGCAGCCACTGCTCGTCATCCCAAACTTGCATGATGATGTGATCCCACCACTCAGTGCTTGTTTCCCGAGCCCAAAAACGGAGTTTCAAGGTGGTGAGCATGTCTGTGAATGCCACAAGCAAACTCGTATCATATGCGCTACTCGAGTTGATATCATTGTCTGAGCCCCCACTGTCACTTTGGATCAAAAGGAATAACTCGACTGCCAAAGTGATGTGCTGGTGAGACTTGTCAGCATAGTCCTCAGCAGTTTGGGCTCCGTTCCCGCAGACCGAAAGAGAAGACAGACTGCGCAGTACAAAAAACGTTGAAAGATGGTGCCAAATGTGGACAGAAGCACAAGGATTGCTGGGATGCGAACCAATGCATCACGGGGTGTTGGGAGAGAATCATAGAATCATAGAATATCAGGGTTGGAAGGGACCTCAGGAGATCATCTAGTCCAACCCCCTGCTCAAAGCAGGACCAAGCCCCAATTTTTGCCCCAAATCCCTAAATGGCCCCCTCAAGGATTGAACTCACAACCCTGGGTTTAGCAAGCCAATGCTCAAACCACTGAGCTATCCCTGTTAGAGGACCTAGAATGCCCTGAACTCCCTGCCCCCTTCCCACAAGCCTCAGCACCAGAATGGGAAGAGGTGCTCTGTGGGATACCTGCCCATTATGCGCTGCTCCCAATGCCGCAAATGTGGCCACGCCAGTGCGCTTGCAGCCGTCAGTGTTGACAGACTGCAGCGCTTTCCCTACCGTGCTCTACGAACACGGGTTTAACTCACAGCACTCTACATCTGCAAACGTAGCCATCCCCTAACACATCTACCTCTCTGAAACCTGTCAATACAGCAGGTCATCTTTAAGCTGGGTTGTGTTCTCTACAGATTACTGTAGTAGGGCGGGTTGGGTGGGGTTCTTTTGTGTGTCTATTTGTTGTTGTTTTTTGAGCAAAACCTTAAAAACCAACATCCCGTCTACTCTGCGTGCCCAAACGTTTCATGCCACTTGTCTTCAGAGCAAAGTTTTGTTTCTCACAATCTTGGCTAGAATTCCCATGCCTGACCCCGGCCCAAGCGGCACAGCCTACTAGCTGTCTACTGTCCTGCACCCTAGGTAACTTTCTTTATGCATGTAGTCTGGTACCGGGGCGGATTTGACTGCAGCATTTATGCGGCTCCATGGCTGAGACCATCATGCGCCCCTCCCGGCGGGAGGCACAAATAAGTTGGGGGCGTGCACGTGCATGGAGAGAGCGACAGACCGCACAAAAGTAGCCGACAATGGGCCCAGGGTCCAGCGCAGCAGAACCCGGGCTGCACCCACTCGCTGCCAGGGCTGCACCCACTCGCTGCCAGGGCTGCACCCACTCGCTGCCAGGGAAACGTCCCAGGGCCGGGGGACCATGCCAAGGGCTGGCGGCCCGACCAGCGGGGAAGGGCGAGGGGCAGAGGGAGAAGAGACGGAGCTGGCGGGGGGGGGGGGGCAGCGGGGGCTGAGCCCCGGGCCCAGGAGGCGGAAAGGAGTCAGCGGCGGACAAGAGGCGCCCGATACGCGCCGCGGCCGTTACCTGCTGCCTGTCGGGCTCTTTGCTTTTCTGGCCCTGCTTCCGCGCGTACCACAGCCCGATATCGCGGCCCTTGAGGTGACTGGGATGCCGGCCCCGGCCCCCGCGGCCTTCGGGTCCCCCCGCGGAGGAGGAGGAGGAGGAGGAGGAGGAGGAAGGCCGGGGCCCCCCCCCTCCTCCGCGGCTCCAGTCCCTGCGGTGCTCGAAGCTCATCCTCCTCCGCTCAGGTCGCCGCGAGGGGTAGGACACAGGGCGCGGAGCACCCTCAAGAAGCCGGCAGCAGCGCCCGGCGGAACCGGAAGTCGGCCGTCTCTTTCCCTTTCCTCACTTCCGCTCCACCTCCCAACGCCTCCGAGGGCGCAGGCGTGTCGCTGTGACAGACATCATCACGTTCCCCGGCGCGCGGCTTGTCCAAACCTAGCGGGGAGCGCTGTGTGGCGTGCGGGGGGAGGGGAACAGACTCCCGAACTGTGCCAGCGCCTCGCAGGGGTTAGAGTGCCAGCCTGGTACCCTCGTGGGCCGGGGTTCTAATCCCGGCCGCGCCCATGCGGGTGAGGGCTTTGCTCAGTCACACTTTCCCTCCCTTCTCCGCGGTCCGTGAAGCGTCCCGGCTGTGTTTCACTAGGAGCTCACAGGCCCGTTTTCTAGGCTGGGTTGGGGCCTGTCTATGCAGTAAAGCGGGAGGAGTCAGCCCGTGACTCAGAACGTTTCTCCCTTTGAGAAGGAAAGCCTAGAATCCACCGCTACCCACCCTGTTAACTCTGAAACCTACAGACAACATCAGTGTCCAACCTTACCAGCCAGAAATGTGGGAACCGTGTACAATGCAGGGGCTATTGCACTCCTTTTGCTAGTCATGTCATGCTTAAATAAAAGTGTGATGTAAAAACATCTATAGATGTAACCCATACACCTCCTGGATGTGGTGTTCTGTCCCCTCTAAATGGTACCAAGACTACTTAGAGATGAATGAGACTGCTACATTCCTGGCTAACAGCCAGGTGGCTTTTGGCTCATGCATTAAGCTTCATGGGTCCCAGGTTTGACCCCGCCCGCTGCCAACCAGGGTCTGTTGGTGTTGTATAGATGCTGAAGAATTTTCACTACAGTCCTGCAGCACCCAGGCAGCTTGCTACAGCGTAGAAGCCATGTGCTGCACTGTCAAGTAAGTGTCTTGAGTTAAGGAGACACTAAATCCAGGAGCACTATGTACTGGAAGCTAGATCAAGTATTGCCACTGTTTTTGGGCGTTGCCCATTAAGACAAAGTTATCACATTACACTATTGTGATGTATATGCTGTAATGTTGCATCATCATTTGCATCATCCCCAGATAGGTTTCAGGGTTGTTTTAATGTCCTGAAAATGTAGGACAGGCCTAACAGATGTAGTGCATGACTTGAGAGTTGCCAGTTTATCTGGGCAGAAAACAATATACATCTATTCTAGTTCATCCGGTTATCATACTTGATCCTCCATTGCACTGGGAGTCACCATACACTATTTAGCAGAAGAAAACTGAGAGAATGCTTTAATTAGGCAAGGAGAAAATTGTCAGGGAAAACAGCAAAAGCACATATTCTGGCTGGTTAGCCTTACTGTTAAATGACCTAGGCTGATGGAAGCAGAATGGTTATCTGAGGGATTTGTTTGGACAGTTTTAGTCAAACATATTGGCCAATTCGTCTGAAATCCAGGCTTAGAGCTCTGGATGAGATATTTGCCTTTAACCTTTCATATGAATTTCTGACAATCTTTGTTTTAGAAATGTTCTGTTCAAACAGCTGAAGTCAACTTAAAGATTTCCAAACATTTTAAAACACCCTGTAAAGTGTTTTTTGTTCTTTATAGGTGACACACTTCCCTCTAAGACCATACAAAACCAGTGTCCCAGAATAGTCCTAAATGGCAGGACTATGGCTGTGCTGTCAGAAGAGCCAACTTTTTTGAAAGACAATCTATACTCCCTGGTCAGAAAAGATTCAGTATTATTTTTCTCAAGAATATGGGTATTAACCCGTGTCATCTCTAAATACCAATGTGAGTAGTTACATCAACTTTAAATGTGCCCTGTAGTTTCAACCAAAGATTTTATTTACACTTCCCTTCTTGAGGCTAAAAAGAAAAGGAGTACTTGTGGCACCTTAGAGACTAACAAATTTATTTGAGCATAAGCTTTCGTGAGCTACAGCTCACTTCATCAGCTTATGCTCTAATAAATTTGTTAGTCTCTAAGGTGCCACAAGTACTCCTTTTCTTTTTTGCGAATACAGACTAACACGGCTGCTACTCTGAAACTTCTTGAGGCTGTAGCTATTATGACTGTGGAGAAAGCAGCAATATCCAATGTGATGCTCTGATTTATTGTTAAACTATAAATCTTATAAAAAAACACGGCTCAGGATGGGTGTTTCTATTCTTGGGATTTTTATATTCTATCTACATTTAGAACTAGTTCTGGATGTTCTGAGTTGATTGCTGCCTTATGTAGTAAATTTTGTCCAAGCTCTGAAGTGTAAATTAATTCTTTTAGGTTATTAATCTTTCACTGTTAATTAAATTAATACTCCTTTTGTTTCCTTGAGTAACATTGTGATGCTATAAACCGGGGATTGGCAACCTTTGGCCCATGACCCGCCAGGGTAAGCCCCCAGCAGGCCAGGCCGGTTTGTTTACCTGTCGCGTCCGCAGGTTTGGCCGATTGCAGCTCCCACTAGCTATGGTTTGCCGCTCTAGGCCAATGGGAGCCGTGTGAAGTGGTGGCCAGCACATCCCTCGGCCTGCACCGCTTCCTGCGGCCCCCATTGGCCTGGAGCAGTGAACCACAGCCAGTGGAAGCTGCGATCGGCTGAACCTGCAGACGCGACAGGTAAACAAACCGGCCTGGCCCGCCAGAGGGCTTACCTTGGCAGGCCGCGGGCCAAAGGTTGCCGATCCCTGGTTTATAGAATCACAATATCCCTGCTATAAATAGTTATAAGTGGCTCTTGACTCATTTCTCTATAGCATTCTTTGCCTTCTCTGCTTTGTTGTCAGTCTACCACTCTTCACAGCATATGTTTTGAAGTCTGATTCTCCAAAATACCAACTATCGAATGCACTAGTTCTCAGATTTGTTTCATGTTAACAACTGCCTCTTAAAACAGTTCTGTTCTCGTAGACTAATTTCCCTCCTAAATCCCAATGCTATAGTTTACCCCGATCTAATCTTACAATTCCAGCACTTGGTTACATAAAATAATAGTAAGACAGTACTCTGGAGGCAAGATGAAAATAAACACAGATACATAATGGGGGCAGCTGCTTGACTACATGCTTAACCCACCCACTGCCCTTTGTTTGGGACAGACAAATGCATAATTGAATCCTTGTACTGGTTCATGCTTTACATTGTGATGGAAGAAACTCTGGACACAATCTATCAGCTCATGGTTTAAGAACTATTGGAGCACTGGGTTTGAGATCTCTATATCCAGAGTTCTTATAGTCATATATCCCTTCATTAAATAAAAAGGGAGTCTTTACAAGGGCAGTGGGAGTGCTCAAAGTCATCACTGTAGACCAGGGATCGGCAGCCTTTGGCATGTGGCCCATCAGGGAAATCTGCTGGCGGGCCGGTTTGTTTACCTGCAGGTTCGGCTGATCGCAGCTCCCACTGGCTGTGGTTCACAGTTACATCCCTAAGCCCACGCCGCTTCCCGCAGCCCCCACTGGCCTGGAATAGCAAACCGGGAGATGCAATCAGCCGAACCTGCGGACACTGCAGGTAAACAAACCGTCTCCGCCTGCCAGAAGATTTCTCTGACGGGCTGCATGCCAAAGGTTGCCGATCCCTGCCATAGACCATGGAGGATTAGTACAGTTCATGAGGTTTCCCTAGTTACTGCATGCAATTGCTTTCTGTGGAGTCCTAGGCACATGGGCAATAGTAGCAAGAGCTTTTCCTGCCCCACTACAGAACTGGAGGCAGCCGTCTCTCTCAGATTTTAACGCACTTTTGTAGGGGTAGGGATGGAGGGTGTCTTTGCTGAACCCTGCCTCTGAAGATTGTTTGTATTCAGGGAGGGACCAGCCAGTCACCCTGAAAGACATCATACAGGAGGGGATGTACAACTACAAGCCTACACTTCCCACCTCTCAAAATCCACCGTAAGCTAAGAAGTGGGGTACAGGGAGAAGTCTACCCATTAGGACAGTGTCAAGCAGGATTTTTTGTTCATTTTTGTACAGCAATAGGGTTCATGCAAGGACTGAAAACCTGTAAGCATGCATAGTAGCTGAAAATATTAATTCATATCTGGATATCTGACATTCATCCTTTTTAAGCCACCCAGTAGTCATAAGTTGGGGGGTCAGGTTAGAGCAGCAGATGCTTTTAGATAATCAAGTAGCATCTGTGACCAGGACAGATTTTCTTTCATCTGTACTTAGCCAGAAGATTGCAGGCTCCCCGCACCCCCCTTTTCTTTTTTCTTCTTCCGCCAGATGCTGCTCTTGCTACCATCATCCATATCTCTGTCGCTTCAAGATTAGATTACTGCTATGAGCTCCCCATAGAGCTACATTGTAAGACTATTCAGAAGCTCACTTGGTAAGTGGAGTGTCCTTCTGGGAGTTCTTGATGCCATAAATACCTGTCATGAGTTCTCTGTGATGTGTTCTGGTTTCCAAGTAGAAATTAAGGTGTTATCATTTGTATTATCATAGCACCTAGGAGACCTAGAAATGGATCTGGACCCCATTGTGGTAGGCATGGTACAAAATACAGAGCCTAAAATGGCCTGGGACATGTCTATATGATAAATCACTTTCCCATAGTATCCCCGAGCTGACTTCAAACTATATGCTCAAACTTGGTCCCTTAGTATATAAGGGAGAGGCATCTGCAGGCAGGGCTCCTCAGCTTTGGAATTCAGTCCCCAGCTTGGTCTGAAAAAGCCCAGATATGTTGACAGTCAGGGCACGTGTGTCTCTGGGAGCCACTCGATACTAACGGGTAGAGGGCACACCATACTGTTACTCACATCTGGCCTGACCCACTCATTTCCCGAACACACTGTCATAATGTGCATCTTAAAGGTGTCATATAAGGGATCTTACGCAAACTGTTAACACGCTGGTCCTAAACTTAAGGTTCAGTGCTCTCTGAAAGATGGATCATCTTGGCCTGGGAGGCAAGAGTAGCTGGAAACTGCATATAGGTGAGAAACCTGCTAAGACAAAAATAAAAACTTGCTGAAATTACATTTTAGTCACTAGAAAGCATGTTTTGTTTTACTTGTAACCACACCTATTTATTTTATTCTTCCTTATTATCACTTAAACCTCTTTTCTTTGTTAATAAACTTATTCTTGTTTCTTTACAAAACCATCACAGGGCTCTGTATTACAGTGAAGTGTGAGTCTTCAGCTAACCTAACGGGCTGGTGTGTGCTCTGTCTCTTTGAAGGCAACAAACTTAATAACTTCTGTGAGTGTCCAGTTGGAGGGACTGGACACTGCAGGCAGACATCTCTGGGAAACTCAGGAATTGGGATTCACTGATTGTTAACTGCAAGGCAAGTTACTACGTTATGATTGTTAACAAGTTATGATTGTTAACTGCAAGGCAACTGCAAGGCAAGTTGAACTGGCAGAGTCCTGAAGAGTTTGCGGGCAAGACAGATGGGCTAGTGCAGGGCTGGGCAAAGTACGGCCCGTGAGCTGTTTTAAGCCAGCCCCTGAGCCGCACCAAGCAGCTTGACCCTGCTCCAATGCTCTGGCCGGGGCACTGGGTCAGGGGCCAAGCGAGTGGTGCGACCCCGCTCCGGCCAGGGCTCTGGGGCCGCACCATGTAGCTTGGCCCTGCTCTGGAGCTCCGGCTGGGGAGCAGGGTTGGGGCCACACCACGCGGCTTGGCCCCACTCCGGAGGGCGCTGGGTTGGGGACCATACCCCTTAGTCTCTCCCCATGCCCTAACCCTTTGCCCCAGCCCTGATCCACCTCCCACTCTCCAAACCCCTTGATCCCAGCCCGGAACACCCTCCTGCATCCCAAACCTCTCATCCCCAGCCCCACGCCAGAGCCCACACCCAGAACCTGAACCCCTTCCCACACCCCTACCCCAGCCCTGATCCCCCTCCCACCCTCCGAACCCATCGGTCCCAGCCCAGAGCACCCTTCCACACCCCAAACTCCTTATCCACAGCCCCATCACAGAGCCCACGTCCCCTCCCACACTCCAACCCCAATTTTGTGAGCATTCATGGCCCTCCATACAATTTCTATTCACCGATGTGGCCCTTGGGCCAAAAAGTTTGCCCACCCCTGAACTAGTGTGTCAGGGAGCTGACACATAGCTTAGCAGCAGCAAAGTTCTCATTTGGTGAGATTGTGGGGACGGTAACATAGTGGCTCACAGTTCTGGATACCCCAAGCAGGATGTCACAGCATGTTGCAGGATTCCTTTGTTTTCTGGGGCTTGAGAGAGGCTTATGGATAGAGAGAACAGGGTAGGAGCTGAGATGGTATGGTTGTTTTAGTACAGCTGGATTTTGTTAAGATGCAAATCTGAGTGAGGTGTATTACTGTATGATTTTTTTTAAAATGTCATTTTAGGAGCTTGCAGGGTGCCTAGAACTTTGGACACGTGCATTTTTGTTTGAGAAATCAAATTAAGTAAATAAATATTAGATTTTGCTATAAACCACTGTGAAGATGCTTCATTTACCTTTGCTTAAATTTGGCATAAAGTCATCAATTTTTAGCTTCATAAAACTTTAGCTAGTTATCTGACTGTAACTTTATAAAATTAAAGATGGCAGAGGAAACCAAATAACACAATAGGTGGTTGTTGAAGCTCCATAAAAATGAATAATGACCTAATGCAGTGTGCTGTGTTTTCTTTGTGTTAAATAATTTAAAATATTTTAGCATAACACACTTCAAATGCCCTGGTTTCACATCCAGACATTATTCTTTCTAGGGCATTTTGATTTTACAAACATTCAGCTCATGTAAATGAGTAGCAGTAATATTAGCAATACAGTATAGCTCTATCTCTCGTGAGCAATATTGGATTAAAATTGGTCACATCCTGTTTTAATGCATATTTGAATGTCAGCCTCCTGCTTTTCTTCTCTCTATTTCCTTTGTTAGTGTACATCATTACCTGCCCGTGTTTGAGAAAGTGCTCTTAATTTTTAAAATAGCGGAACACGGAGGTGTTCTTCACAGATAGAAGAAAGATAATATTATAACAGGAGGGGGGAGTCGAAGGAATGGAAGTGAGAGCACATTATTTAAAAATCCAACTAATTTTAATACAGCCAGAGCCCTGACACTGCAGCATTTTCCTTCCCTAAAGCTGACAACAGTCAGCACCACCCACCACAACAGCACTTTATTTCAAATCCTATTCCACCTGCCTCTCTCAAGCCACACACATTTTCAACACAGCTAATGGGTATGGTATTGGGAATGTGCCTTTAGGAGCTGAGATTCCCTGACAGAGAGCACAGCCAGCTGGAACTGGACACAGAATAAAACAGAGCTCTTGCTAGTACCTTAAGCACTGTGTGATCACTGAACACCATGGGGAGCTCTTTACACTGCAACTCTCAGCCACCTTGATCTTCAACTGTGCTGTGCGCTTCTCCCACGCTAGAGTTAGAACTTGTCTACACTTACCGGAGGATAGACGCTGCGGCGATCAATGCATAGGCAGTTGATTTAGCAGACGTCCCTTGGCCCGCACCATTTCCCGCAGCCCCCATTGGCCTGGAAGGGTGAACTGCGGCCAGTGGGAGCTGTGATCGGCCGAGCCTGTGGATGTGCCAAAGGTTGCCGATCCCGGTTTAGCAAAGCACAATGTAGAGCAGTCTTTCCTCAAGACTGTGGGAATGCAAAGATGCACAAAGCCCCTTTCCCAACTTCCCACACTCTGCTGCACCACGTGTACAGTGCTCAGACTAAAGAATCTGAGACAGAACGTCCAGTTTTCTGTAGAATTCAGAACTGAGGTGCCATAGAAACAGGGGACATGCTACAGTTTAGGTCCATCTTGGCATAGATTACACAGGTCGAGTCCATACTGTACCTGTTCAGTTGATTGCCACTGGACTATAGTTTCCAGTTCTGCCAATCTGGTGTCCCTCATGAACGCTACATTTGTAGATTTAATAAGAGGAGAAAATTGGAAAAAGATTTATTTTAAATCTGTACATGTTCTTCCAATGTAGGATCATAAGATTGGCTATAGAAACAACAAAGCTTTTTGCTTATAATTAATGGGAGGGAAATTTTTAAAGTGGTGCCTAGGAGCAGTATGTTCAAACACAATCAAGCACTAATAGAATTTTTCCCAAAGCTGAAACTGTGCCAAATATAATATAGCACTACGATGCCCATAATTTGGAGTGTCATCATGCTTTGCAAATTGTACTAAGTAATTTCCTACCTTCCTACTGGCCATTTTCTTTTTCCCCCTAGATGCACAAAAGTCAGTGTAGTATCAAATCATTCTTTGGAGATACTGAGATAACTGGTAATTTGGCAGCTTTTACAAGGGAGCAAGTTCATCATTATCAGGGGGAAGATACAGTGTCCCTATCTCCCATTCTGAGATGGACAAATGAATTTTCCAAATGCAAATATGTTCTATAGCGTGAATATGTAATAGTTGTTAAGTGCTCATGTGTGAGGCTTTTGTATGGTTCAATACAAATTCAATCTATTAAGCCTGTGAGTATTGAATGTCCTCTATTCCCACTGAAATCAATGGGAGCTGAGGGGGCTCAGCATTATTCAGGAGGCACTCATCACCTCACAGCAAATTTATGATGAATACACTGAATTCTTGAAAGAATCCCTAACTGGCCACAAATTCTGGAGGGAACAGATTGCCAATTTTCTTTTAAAAAGGCACACTAAATAGACATGCAGAAAATAGCCAAACAAAATCACACAAAATAAACACTGAGAATTCTTAAAAGGAATTTTAAAAAGTTTAGGGCTCATTTGTGAAACACGCCACCAACATGGTTATGTGTTGAGTGAGAGAGAATTCCACAGCTGCATTCTCATGAGAGGAAGAGAAAAAAGGGATGAGACAGAGAGAAAAGGATCTGTGTACCCCATCTTCTCCAGCTTGTTTGTGCAGTGCGACAGTTTGCAGTTCCAACCCTATGACAAAGAGGAAGTTCTCTTGCTTCTTTTAATACAGTGCAGCTATGACCTTTCAACAACTATTTAGATAATCTGAGATCTCAGGCAGTGGATAGTCCCGCAGGTAGCTACAGTATCAAGAAGGAATTTTCATGCCCTTGTAATGTTCGTCTTGCTTCCCAACCCTCATCCTCTTAAAACTAATGTGAGCTGATGGATGTGAAAGTGATTTTTTGGTCTGGATTTAAGCCTTTTGATGAATATAAACCAAATCAATTAGTGCATCTCTAATTTAGAAGCCAGTGATTTAAATCAATCGACATAGCCTACAGGAGAAGTGCCCTACAATAGTCTGAAACCAGTGGGGGGCTAAAAGGAAATTATTTATCATAATTCGATGGACATTTGTAGCACCACCATTCGGTGCTTAAATTGTTTGTCCCTGTAGCAATGTTCAGTTCAATATACTAGTAAGAGCTGAGGTTGGGTTATGGGTTGGGTTAAAACCCATTGAGGTTGGTACGTGTGAACTCACCCTTCAGTTAACATAACTGTAAATATGAGCCTCACTTAAGACAAAAAGGTGTATGTCTACCTGCCCAAGAGTTTTGGGCTGAGTATTAAGTTCGGTAACTGTGTGTCTGAGTGTGAGAAAACAAGCAGATACTGAAGTCACAGACAAGAACAGAGAGAGGCAGAAGAAAAGAGACAAGAAAAAGCCAAGCGGGAGCCTGTAAGCACAGTGTGACCCTGGGAAAAGCTTTTGGGCCTAGGGTTGCCAGGTGCCTGGTTTTTGACTGGAAAGTCTGGTCAAAAAGGGACCTGAAGGAAGTCTGCTCAGAACTGACTGGATACCAAAAGTCCGGTTACAGCCTGCAGGGGTGCTGAAACGGGGGTCGCTGCCTGGAAATGCCATTGCCAGCCTGCCTCCTGCCTGGGGGTGAGTGGTCATCAACCTATGCCAGCCTCTTCTCAGTCAGAATCCACCTCCTACCTGCTTCTTGTGGGCAGGCAGGCTCCATGTCAGCTCCCAGCCTGGCTCTGCAGGCGGCAGGTGAGTCCTGGGGGGGGGAGGAACAGTCAAGCAACTGGGAGAGTGGGAGCAGGCAAGCGACGGGGCACAGCGGGGAGTGAGCAACCCAGGGGTTGGGAGCTTTAGTGTCCGGTTTTAAAAAATTTGAAAGTTGGCAACCCTATTTAGACCTATTGGCTGAAGAGACTTTCGACTGTAAGCGAAGAAATTGCTCCTTTTGTTCTTGGTCCTGCTGCATTCAGAGACAGAGGAATTGGTACATTCTTTGTAAATAAACAAAACTGCATCAAGGAAATACCTGACTATCATCAATTTCTACTTCTAACAGGAACATCCTCAGGGCTCCAAACCTTGACTAGTTGCTCAATTGAAAAGAGGCAACAATACATTTCTTGAATGCTGCTTGACTTATAGCCACATCTTGCATTAACGTCTATGTGCATGTTTAAGCCTTTGGAAACCTATTTGTTTTTGTTTTTATATTTCTTTCACATCATTCAAGGAAAGTTCCTCAGGATCTGCTTAAATCAGAATTCACAGGTTCCAGTTTTTGAAGGAAAAGGAACAGAGAAATCACCTTTGATTTTAAGAAAAAAGTAATTCTGTTTATGGGAGGCAAACAAAACTAGATTGTTTTTCACATGCAAGTATTCATCTGGCCTGTTATGATGTCAGCCAGTTGTTCTCAGGTACTGATACCAAATTCTTTTAATCATAACCCTATAAATAAGGCTTGAATAAGGGGATTCTTCTATTCCTCCCAGGTTTTTAAACAATTGTTGGCAGCCTCCAAGGCGCAATTAATTACTGCTGGCTCAAAGACTCATTAGAGTTCATAAGGAATATAAGGCCTGGTCTATGCTTAAAAATTAGATTAACCTAGCTACATAGCTCAGGGCTGGGAAAAAATTTGCACCCTGAGTGCTGTAGTTTGACGTCTGGTATAGATATGGCTTGGGCGACAGAAGAATTCTTCCGTTGACCTAGCCACCACCTCTTGGAGAGAAGGGTTAGCTACACTGATGGGAAAACCCTTTCTGTCAACGTGGGAAGTGTCTACACTATGGCACGACGGCAGCACAGCTGCAGATTCATAGCAGTGCCACTGTAGCATAGACGTGCCCCAGAAGAGGACAACCTAACCCTCTTGGAAAGAGGTGAAGGGCTGGGACAAACAGGGTCTAGAGAGAGGAAACCTAGGTGTAGCCAAGCCAGGACAGGAGGTCTAGGCTGGGGTTTATGTCATGTTAGTTTGAATTACTTTTCATTAATACAACTAAATCCAGGAGAGGATGACTTTTTGACTCTTTACAATGAATATGTTGACTGTATGGAGCTGAATGGGTACTCTACTAGGTTACAAGGACTTACCTTATCTCCCCATCTGTTTCTGAAATAGATATCACGATGACAAATCAGAAGGCCCAGAAAATAGAACCAAACTTCATAATTCTCAAAACACAATGTGACAAAGTTCCTGCTCTACCTTGGTGGGGTCTTGCGCTTATTGGCGGATTTGCTTGCCTTGGAGCTTCACGGCAGCCCTCAGCTTGGCCGTTTTTCTGAACCCACAGTCCAGGTCAACTCCTCCTGTGTCTGACCAGGAGTTGGGAGGATTTGGGGGGAACCCGGGCCCGCCCTCGACTCTGGGTTCCAGCCCAGGGCCCTGTGGAATGCAGCTGTCTAGAGTGCCTCCTGGAACAGCTGTGCGACAGCTACAACTCCCTGGGCTACTTCCCCATGGCCTCCTCCCAACACCTTTATCCTCACCATAGGACCTTCCTCCTGGTGTCTGATAATGTTTGTACACCTCAGTCCTCCAACAGTCTGTGTTCTCACTCTCAGCTCCTCGTGCCTCTTGCTCCCAGCTCCTCACACACACACCACAAACTGAAGTGAGCTCCTTTTTAAAACCCAGGTGCCCTGATTAGCCTGCCTTAATTGATTCTAGCAGCTTCTTGATTTGCTTCAGGTGTTCTAATCAGCCTGTCTTAATTGTCTCCAGAAGGTTCCTGATTGTTCTGGAATCTTCCCTGTTTCCTTACCTAGGGAAAGGGGACCTACTTACCCTGGGGCTAATATATCTGCCTTCAGTTACTCTCCTATAGCCATCTGGCCCGACCCTGTCACAACAGAAAATATTGATTAATAGCTGAATTCATTTATATGAATAAATACCACATAGATTTATATTTACAAGCCAGGCAAATATGATACTTAACCTCTCCATGTAAGCAGATGCAAGGGAAGAGTCAAAGCTAATAATTTTTAAAAATCCAATTTTTCAGATTTCATCACCACGTTTCAGGAAGAATGGTCATATAACTTCATTGGATTTGCTCCATTTGGCCCAATAATTCCACATGATTATACCCTGTGTCATTTGGAATCAATCAGTACGGTTAGCAGAAAAATCTGTCTAATAGTTTCATGTCTATTTCAACATGCACTGAGAGAACATGGGCATTTCTAAGCATTGCAGTGGCAATATCCCAGTCCTGGTTATAATAAGATCACTTGTAATACCACTCCTTCAGCATGGTACTGCTATTCAGCTTACCTTTACGCTCCTAGACCACTGAGCTCTTATTTTGAGCTAATTTATTCCACCTCCAGAGACAGTACTTAAAACCAGAAAATTCTCTGCCATTTAAGGCCCTTTGTAGTTTTTATAATTCAATTAATCAAATGCGTTTCAGTGATAATTTGTATGTATCTAAGGGTATGTTTACACTGCCAGCGAAGGTGTGATCATAGCATGGGTAGGCATATGTGCACTAACTTTAATTTAGCTAAGGCAGGTAACAATGGCAGTGTGCACGTGGCAGTACCGACTTCAGCATGAGCTAGCAACCCCAGTATTTACTCAGGCTTCCTAGTGGGCTTCTCTGGTGTGGCTAGTTCACTCTTAAGTTTGTGCTGCCACATCTACACCACTACTATTACTTGTGCTAGCTAGATTAAACCTAGTAGCATGCCTACTAGTGCTACAATCCCATCTTCATTTGCATTGTAGACATACCCTAAAGTTACCAAAGTATGAACTACCCAGGAAGACTGAGGTCTAGCGGTTAGGGGAGTGGATTTGGGAATCCTAGTTTATATTCTTTGCTCTGCCACAGATTCACTAGCCTAGATTTTCCACTGAATTCTTCTGTTACATGAATGGCAAATATTTTTCATTATTAGCTGACGTTTTAGATGAATATAGGCCCCACTTCAGCAAAGCATCTAAGCACATGCTTGAAATCAATGGGATTTAAGTCCATACTGGAAATTATGCAATATTGAAGGCTTCATACAGAAAATTGCTACATTTCAATCAGGTTTTTTTAAAAGTAGGATAATTCACATTTTTTAAAAAAGTAATGAAATAAAAATGCAAAGACTTTTAGTGTGGTTAAAATTATAACAACATGTACACATAAGTGGCATTTATAATCTGAATTAAATTAGACAATTCTTAGTATAATCTTAGTGAGTTGAAAAATTGCCATGCTTTTCCCAGCCCCTTTTTTTGGTTGCTGTTGTTATTAATTTTGTGTCCAACTAATATTAAGATATTATCTTGATGTAAAAGAATGAACCCCTACAGGATGGATTCTTGCATAGTAGCATATTCCAAAAAGATGAAAGATAATACATTCCTTTTGGTAATTTAAAGTGGCACTTTAAGGTGGCATTTGTGCCATTTGTAATGGAATAAAGTGGCATTTGTAATGAAAAATACTTAACCATTATAATGTGAAAAGACATAATTTTAAATACAAGTCTATATAGTAGAACCTCAGAGTTATGAACACCTTAGGAATGGAGGTTGTTCATAACTTTGAAATATTCATAACTTGGAACAAAATGTTATGGTTGTTCTTTCAAAAGTTTACTACTGAACATTGACTTAGTACAGCTTTGAAACTTTACTATGCAGAAGAAAAATGCTGCTTTTAACCTTTCTAATTTCAGTGAGACAAGCACAGAAACAGTTTCCTTGCCTTGTCAAATCTTTTTTTTTTTAATTTCCCTTTTTCTTTAGTACTTTATGTTTAACACAGGACTGTACTGCTTTTTTAAATCTCTGCTGCTGCCTGATGGTGTACTTCCAGTTCCAAATGAGGTGTGTGGTTCACTGGTCAATTTGGAATTCTGGTGTTTGTAACTCTGAGGTTCTACTATAGTACAATGAAGATGCTAACTCAGATGCTATTGAAAATGAGGAGGTCTGACAATAAATGGCCTAACTGTACAATTACAATGAGTAATCCTTACTAATGCAGGTAGCAATGCAAGTAATCAGTGGGACTACTTCTCTGCATAAAGATTATGTGTATAAGGATTATCCCTACAAGGACTTGAAGGCCTTATTAGATTTTCTCAAAATCTACAAGAGTTATAAATATATGTTGTAATTCATATGAAAAGCTTTTGTTTGAGTCTGAGAAAGCAAAATTTAGTCTTCCTGCGAGAGTTCTCTAATGCCATAAAATACATTATGGCAGTGAAACAATACATTAACATGTACCCTCATCTTTGATTTCATTATATTGATAAATATCGGGAAGTTCTATTGTACTCCAGTTCTAGAAGTCACCCATTAACACAAAACCTATAAACATAAAATATTTGCAGTTATCATTTAATTACCAATTTACAGGAAATAAATATTAAAATAATGTGAAATTGTAAAAAATACCGTATATCATTATGATTGATACCTTTAAAAAAAACAAACATATTCCTCTGAGCTAGGTCATACAGGCCCTGGTTCTGGTCTTACATGCATCAACTTTACCTTTGCTGTTAACTTACAGTTAGTTACTCCTGTTTTACGCTGGTGTTGTTGGAGAAGAACCTGGCCCAATGGATATACTGTTTATCAGAAATTGCCCTGCATATTTTTTCCTCAGCTTCCAATGCAATATGCTTTGCATTATTCAATAGTTAAAGTTACAAACAGGTGCTCAGGTGCTAGACACACGTCATATTTTTCAAGGGATTTTTTTTTTCTGTTTCAACTTATTGGGTTTCTGTACAGAGACAGAGCTCTTCTCTTTGAAGTCACCTTCTAAAAGTCACTTTGACAACCATCCCTCTGCACACAAATGTCAAGCTGTTGTTGAAAGATGCACGAAAGGTCAGCTGGAAAAAAAAATCAAATTGGAAAGGGATATGAATATTTTTTACTAGTTATTACAAGAGGGTTTTAAAAAATTAAATCCACCTAGGTCTCTAGAAGTGATAAATGAGCCCAGTGTACAGTGTTTACTAGGCCATGTCTATGCTACAACCTTTGGTCGATGCATGTGACATCAGCATAAAGCCACTGCAGTTAATATATATACCTTGGGTGCATGTTTATTTGGCTCCTGGTGTCAGTGCTGTGCATACTCCCTATGAGTGCTTGTGTCAATGCACAGTGTGGTATACCATGGGTAGATATCCTAATGTGAAACCCAGCATCGTCCAGCACGCTGTCTTTTGGGAAGTTTTGGCACTACATGAGTCATACCGGGATGACTGGGAGCAAGGGGGTCACTTCCCAGCATGCAACTGTCTCCATCCCATTATGTCATCTATATCCCATAACTTTCATGCCTTTTTTAAAAATCCCATGAACCTGCACAGCCTTCCTCGTTGTCCACCATCCCTGACAAAAGCATGGTGCCTGCAGAGCTCTGCACTATTGTAACACGCATTGCACACACAGGACGCATGATCCTCTAGTATTTGCAGAGCCATAAGAAGAACTGACTAAGAACAGTGAGTAATGTGATCATTTCTTGGAGGACAGATTTCTGTGGGACATAGGGGGAACCAAGTCAGGGTTGTTGGTGGCATTCACAGAGCAGCTGCAGACAGTGGAGCACCACTTCTGGGCCAAGAAACAAGCACTGACTGGTGGGATAGAATCATAATGCAGGCTTGAGCAGAGGCTGCAGAACTTTCCTGCCACATTCCTGGATCTGTGTGCTGAGCGCATCCCAGCCCTCCAGCACAAGGACATCAGAATGAGAGCTGCCATGACAGTGGACAAGTGAGTGGTGATCACTGTGTGGAAACTTGCAATGCCAAACTGCTACTGGTCAGTGAGAAATCATTTTAGAGTTGGAAAATCTCCTGTGGAATCACTGTCATGCAAGTGTGTAGGGGCATTAATTGCCTTCTGATATGCAGCACTGTGACTCTCGGCAATGTGCAGGACACACTGCATGGATTTGCAGCAATTGGGTTCCTGAACTGCGATGGAGCAATAGACGGCACATGTATTCCTACTTTGGCACCAGACAACCTTGCGACAGAGTATATCAACAGAATGAGCTCCTTTTCTATGGTTTTGCATGTGTTGGTGAATCACTGGGGATGCTTCACTGACATCAGTGTTGGCTGGTCAGGGAAGGTGCATGACTCTCACAGCTTTAAGAACACAGGACTGTTCAGAAAACTAAAAGCAGGGACTTTCTTTCCCGACTGGCAGATTACCACTGATGATGTTGAAATGCCAATAGCGATCCTGGGGGAACCTGCCCACTCCTTGCTCCCCTGGCTCATGAAGCCGTACACCAACCACCTTAACATCCCCAAGGAAAGATTCAGCTACTGGTTCAGAGGTGCAGAATGACAGTTGAATGCACTTTTGATTGATAGAAGGGACGCTGGCATGGTTTACTCACAAGATTGGATCTCACTGAAAAAAAACATCCTAATGGTTATAGCTGACTACTGTGTCCTGCATAATATATTTGAAGCAAAGGGGGAAAAGTTGCTGCAAGGGTGGAGTTGGAATGGCTGTCTGAGATTGAACAGCCAGACACAAGTGCTATTAGAAGAGCTCAACTTGGAGCTCAGGGAGATTTTGAAAGAGCATTTTGACAGTGAGCAACAGTATTGCATCATTGTGGTCTGTGCTCTACTTGGCCCTTTTGGCGGGGGGGGCAGTTAGGAACTGTGTGGTGCTTTATGTACATCTATGAATATAACAATGTCAATGCAGCTATTAATTTTGTAGTGCTTGCTGTACATTTATGATTACTACACTGTTTTTCACTGATTCTGTGAGTTGTCATATTGTACAAATACAAGTGGGTGTTTTCACAACTGCTTAGCACTCTGCAGCATATGTTGTAAACTAATAAAGATGAATTATTTTCCAAATAATAGAATTTTATTCATAATAAAACCAGTGCAAAGAAAAAATGGTGTAATTTAAAAGCAAATACATTAAAAATGTAATAAATTAATGGAACAGAAATTTGCGAGGAGAAAGAACATTTTACCTACTCATACTGTAACAGTGCCTTTCCCAGGTCAGTGTATGTGAAGCTGTGGTTGTCTTTAATGTCCCCTGGGATGGAGTGGCAGGGGAAGGGATGTGGCCCCTGATGCCATGTGGAATGTTGGGTGGGATGTAAGGAGATGCTATGCTGGAGTTCTCTATGGATTGCCAAGGAAGGCGAGTCCAGGATTGTAGAACCTGCAGATCCACAAGTGTCTACGGCATCTATATTTGCTGCCAGAGAAGCCCCCTTATGCCCTGGTGCATCTCCCTCTCCTTTTTCTGCTGGGACTCCTGGGCCTCTCTCCTGTCCACTCTTTCCTTCTCCAGGGTGTCTGCAGTGTTCACCCTCCAGACCCATTTCTCACAGTCTGATGCAGCACTGGCTTGCACAGTCTCATTGAACATGTCACCCCCAGTCCTCTTCTTTCTCCTCTTCCCTCTTCTCTAACCTTCTCTTTCTCCTCTTCCCCCCTGCCCTGCCCCCCCACCCCACTCAGGCATTCCACAGTGTGGAGGGGTACCACTCAAGGCTGCAATGGAAGCGGCTGCAGATAAAACACAGAAGTACCACTGTCAGTATAGTCACAATGGAAACCAAAAGTTAAAATTCAGATCTCTCTTCCCTTGCTCCCCTAAAGTAATGCCTATTGACACTTCTGCTTCAGAGTGCTCATACACAGCACCACTCTCAGAACCAGCCGTGGTGAGTATTCCGGCTGGGGTAATGACAAGGGAATTGCTCAGTTGCATGAAATGGCACTGAATACTGGCACCTTTTTCCACAGGTGGTGGTGATTTTAGCTGATATCTCACTCCTGAGGGTAACAAAAGGACAGAGAGCACAGCTGCTGCTCGCATCCCAAAGCCATCCGGGCCCATATGCTGCTAGCCTGTTTATTGCAATGGTGTCACCTGAAGTTATCACTGACTGGCATGTGAAAGTGTCCTACCACAGAGGAAGAAATAAGGTTGCCATCCCTAAAAGCCTTAGGGAGAGGATTGCAGAGTAATGAAAGGCTCATTGTGATCTCTCAGGAGGATTCCAGGGACATCTCCGCACATAAACAAAATGCTCCACATGACCTCCCCTGCCTAATTCTACAGACGCATGAACAGCAGATAACTCCACCTCTTGTTGTATTGCTACCTCTTCCAGGATGAGTAAATTAATGAAAAGTTAGTGGTGTCCTGTTGAGTTGGGGGAGATGGGGTACCATCAGTACATACATCATTGTAATGGGAAATACAATTACACAATTACCTGAGGTTCCTTCCCCTGCATCAGGCTCACCCATGCTTGACTGTCAGGACTGACTAGGCTGCAGTAAAGTCTCAACAGGTCCTGGTTCGTGGCATAGTGGGAGCTCCCAGTCGTATGTCTCCCATCCTCCTCTTACTTCTCCACTTCATCCTCACTGTTCATGCCAGGGGCCTGTGACTTGGGCTTCTCAGAGGTATCCACGGTGGTCTGTGGGGTGGTGGTGGGGCCTCCTCCAAGTATGGCATGCAACTCTTTGTAAAAAGCGGCAGGTCTGCAGCTTGCTACTGGATTAACTGTTCGCTTCCCTGGCCTTCTGCTATGCCTGCTACAGTTCCTTTGCTTTCACGCAGCGCTGCTGCTGGACCCAGTCGTACACCTTCTCCTGCACCCCCCAAGCAATCTGCTTGTAGGTGTCCACATTTCTACAGCTAGTCTGTAGCTGTACCTGCACAGCCACTTCTCTCCACAGGCCCAGAAGATCCAATAGCTCCTGTCTGCTCCAAGCCAGAGCGCATCTGGAGCGTGTGGTCAGCTGGACAGTTGCAGAACAATGGAGACCTGCTGTGTGTGATTGCCAGGATGGAGAATCAGAAAAGGCATTTCAAAAATTCACAGGGCTTTAAAGGGGAGGGAGGGACTTTCAGTGTCTGTGACCTTCTAAGCAATGGAGTTCACAACTGTGATCAGGGCAGTCAGTGATGGGCATTGTGGGGCCAGCTGCTGGAGACTGTTTGGGTTGCCATAAGTAACACAGTGTCTACACTTATGCTGTGTCAACCTCACTACATCAACCATGGCTCAGTGCTGCTCAGGGAGGTGATGTTACTGTGTCACTGTAACAGGGAATCTATATCGGTGGGAGACAAGTTAAGTGTAGACACACGCACAACTAGGTCTATGCAAGGCAGCCTACAGCAGCCTAAGTTTGTACTGTAGACAAGTCCTAATACATGAACCAGGAGAAAATGAAGCAAGTTTTCGGGAGCACTTTGCAAATGGCTTGTGTCTGTTGAATAATTAAGACATGGGTGTTCACACTGTTTCAAATGTTTAATTGTAGCAACCATTTAAAAACAAAACACAACATAGATGTTTAATACATTACCAAATTATTTACAGAATCGTTATTAAAGAAAATGTATTTATTATAGACCAGTAAGACAGTACTTTACAGTTAGGTCAAGTTGAGGGCTGCATCTAGATTGCATTTGAATCCCTCCTAAATACAATCAGATGTTAACACACCATCAGTTCATATTTTTCCTATACACAATACTAATCTCTCTTGGGGTGGGGTGGAGGAGGTGGTAAAAAGAACCAATCAACAAAGAAGACTCCAAGGTAATGATGGATTAACCCTTTTTGATGTCCTGTAGGGAAAATGTTGCCCCTCTAGCCCACTCTCCCTATGGGTATGTTGCCCCAATCAGGATACTACCTAGGATATAGGTGCTGAATTTAGAAAATAAATAAAACTTTAAAATATATCCAGGAACACATTGGACACATGTTCAAGTAATCAGATGGCATCCAGTGGGCAAGAGCAAAACATACCAACAAGTCAAAGCAAAAGGAAAGTGGAGCCACGTTAAGAGAACTTCATCTGTGTATTGCTTTACAATCTCGGCTACTGGATTTCACCCTTCGTTTCCTGTTGTCCTGGGCTTGGGGTAATGTGGCCCATAGATTAATACATTGCTGCTCTGAGGAAAGCACTTGCTTAAACTTAGTTGGGATTTTTTTCCTGCACTGAATAAGGCTGTGAGAAAAGTTGCCATCTCATTTTTAAGCCAAGCATTCCAGTTTTAAAGAATGCCAAGTCTTGTTGGGCCCCAAGACTTGTATCTAGCAAGATGTTTACAGTTCTTTGATCTGGTGCTTTAGACTGGAATTCAACTGAGAAAGGCTTATCAGATCAAGCTGTGCTCCTACACTGCCTTCTACTTGCTTTCTGTACAAGACAGCAGAAAGCAGTCATTTCAGAAATAGCAGGGTGCCTATTTACAATTTGTAGAAAAAATATAGTTAAATATTTTTTATGGAATAGATCTTAGAATGGATTTTTCTTAACAATATAGTTTCTAGTAAAATCTGAAATGAAGAAGCAGCTATAGTGTTACCACCCTCAATTTCAGTGTAGAAGGGTAGCACATTAAACCAAGACTCATAGCACAGCGTGATCCATCTCCATCTTAGCAACCTCCAGTCTTTGAGCCTCATTCTCCTCAGATTTACAGTGTAAACCCAGTGATTTCAATGGAATTATTTCTAATTTACACTGGTGTAATTGAGAGGGGAATCAGGTAATTTGTGCTCACACCTCAGTAGTGAGGGTTAACTGCAAAGAAAAATAAAGTCAGTTCATGTTTTGTTTTGCTTCTTTGTGGTCTCTAAAGAAGGTCTGAAAGGGTTTCTGCTTATTTCCCCCCATCCCTTAGAAATTCAGACCTTTTCTAGACTTCTCTCCTGGAAAATTTGGGATCATTATAGCTCTGCAAGGTATTAGGGCATCACATATACCATGAAAATGAAAGGTGATTGAGAGGGAATGTGATTTTTGTTAAAACTCTTAATTTTGTTCATCCCTATTTAACTGAAATGCCTGACAGATGGAAGAAAAGGGCTTGATGCATCATTTTGCTACAGTCCATTTGCTAGACTGATACATAGGGGTCAAAGAACAAGTGTAACCCCTCCCATCTGGCTCTACCAGCTCTGCAGCAGGCTCCTCCCTCTGGTAGCACTGGGGGCTGTAGAGGGAGAGATAACAGACCTCTTGAAGGAGGATGCGTGGCTGGGACAGACCTTCACCTCAGCCATACTGTGACCTGCAATGACATGTAGGGACTATCACAACAAAGGTGCAAGTTAGGGCAACTCTCAGGGTTGTGCCATGGGCTGCACCATCCCTGACAGCCTCTGAAGAGGTAGAGTGCACATCACCTACACTTTCTATGCTAGCACTTGCATGGGGATGACTCTGGCTTGATAACCTTTAAAGATGAAGGCAGCTGCATTTTATGCAAATTAAGCATGATGGGGTGGCTCCTGGCATGTTGCCAACATGACCCTTGTTTGGATCAAGTATGGACACCCTGTAAGATTGGAAAGCTTCTTTTTCTTACATGGGAAGAGAAGATGGAGGCAGGAAGCGGGTTCCTTAGATTCCATGGGATAAGTAAACTGAACATTGATACATGTGTACACAGGAATGCTGAGCAATTAGAACCTTGTTGAAATACATGTTACCATATTTACAGAATGTGCATGCTTACATTTCAGCTACCCAGATTCAAAAGTTGATATTATAATGGTTAGTTACTTATGTGGTACATCAGAATTGTGTACATAACAGTGGAAACTTAAAGCACTTAGGCCTCTTTTAATCCTGTATTTAACCAAATCCCATATTCAGCTTTTGACTTTAGCTACTGTTTTCTGATAAATACTTCAGTCACAAGACATCAATCATAGCAGAATTGTGACAGAAGGACAAAAAAATGTTAAGAATCTTTCCTTGGATGGGTATGGTTTGATCATTCAGTTTTCCCAGGTTTCCATGGGTAGAATGCCCAGTGCTAACAAGCAACCATAGCAGCTTCTAAGCTTCTATTCAGAAAAGGTTTTAGAAATTATAGTAACAAAAAACAAAAGCTAAAACACAACCACCACCAGTGTTGCAATTCTCTAATCAATATTATAAAAGCAATTAACTATTTGATGTTTTCCCATCCATACATTTTAAAAAACCTACTTATTGGTATAGTCCAATGGTTCTCAACCTATTTACCATTGTGGGACATGTATGCAGCTCTCTGTTATTTGGGCCTCATCCATACAATGTATCTGTATGGCCCTGAGGATGTCACATGAGCCACAGCTGTGTGTTGATTGGGCTGCAAGCAGCCCATTGGTCGCAGGTTGGGAACCATTGGTATAGCCAAACAAAATAAAATTACATGTTACAGAAGAGAAAAGTCATTGTGTTTGATAGATCAATTGAATCAGAGGAGGAGTGTCAGTCAAATCAGATTTACTACTCTAAGTGTCTTTTAATTGCTGTTGCCATCTTCTTCCCTTTTTCTGTATGCTTTATTTAGCAATTGTATTTCTTCCTGATAACCATCTCTCTCCATATGCTGCTTTTTACTATTCCGCCTATGAGCTTCAACGGTATCTGGAATTGATATGTTAATATCGCTGTCAGGATTGTTTGATGGTATAAAGAGAGAGTAGGAAGCAGTTTCTCCTAAATCACATGAAACAAACCTGTTTTCTTTCCGTGAATAACGCAAGGACGGGGATCTGACCTGGGTAGAGGACTGGCTGATATTACTGATGATTGATACAGTATCCATGGCCTCTTCATTGTCACAAATTTCAAGAACTTCTAAATGAATTTTAACATTTGTGTCTGCAAATGTAGTAGGAGAATCCTCAGGGTTTGGCTCATGACCAACACTCTTGGATCGATATACTTCAATTTTCTTTGATGTGGGTGTTATTTTTTGCCCTTCAGTGCTTACCTCGTAGGTAGATAAAGAGAGAGTTTTTCCCGTGGGTGCATGGAGAGATACAGTCCCTTGAAATGCACATAAAGGAATAGCTAACGCCCCACCTGAGCGCTGGAAAGAAACAGAATTGCCATTATTTAATGTTCATTTCTGAAGTCAAAATCCATTATAAACAAGCCAATTATGCCTAGTTTATTAGTTTGCTTTCACTACTGTACATTTTCTCTATGAACATTAGAAGCTGGTATTTAAATCAACAGTATGATTTTTTTAAAGGGTGAAAACAATAGGTGCTTTAAACTGAGCAAGGCTCTTTATGATGCATTTTAATATAAAAGGCAAGATTATTATTATAAGAGTGACTTGACTCAGTTATATGCATGGTCACAAAATCTTAATTATAAGATTTCCATAGGATTGAAATTTCATCAAAGCCTGGTCCACATGGGGATCAGGACTGTGCTAGCTATGAACATATTTAAAGCACAGTTGGTAATGGGAGGTTCTGTCAGTTTCCCAAGCCAGTATGGGCCAAGGGGGAAGGAGAGGGAATGGTCAGAAGGGTGCTAGATAAACTATGCCAACTGGCACTCTATAGCACAGATTTATAACAGAACTAACTTGGTTACAGATAAATTGTGTTAGAACCCTGCTAGCAACTACCATGCTTCAATGTGGTTGTACAGTAGCGACCACTGTTCTGCTCCCAGAGCAAGACAGGATTTTAAAGGGTTGCAATCCCCCCTGCAACAGAGGAATAGTCATGATGTTAAAACCATTTGAAAATAAACTCCATTGCAGTCCTGAGGTACCCTGTGTAATGCTGCAGCTAGGAATTCTTAGCATTTGCATTTGAGTTTACACAGAGAAAAGTCTCTCCAAAGTTTACATTCCTCCCAAAAAACATGTTAGTAAAGGTACAGGCATTACAAGGAGAGTCATTGAAAGAATCTGTGTGAAACGGACTAGAAGAAATTGAGCACTTCTATATGGACTGAAGTAGCATAACCTCCTGGGATTCGTCTGTATATTTTGTGTCCCCCTCTGTGCCTCATCCACAGAGAAGGATCATCGATTACAGCTCCTTGCTTCAGAGCCTGGGTCTTTAGCTCAAAGTGCAAAGACTCAGTCTTTTAACTCTGGAGGTCTCCAGTTCAATCCCTGGTATTGGGCATGCTGGCAACTGTGACAGTAGTAACTGCAGTCCTTGCAAAGCTACAAATGACTGAGTTACCTGGAACACAGGGACTGGAGATTTGCCCCTGCCTGCAGGGCTTCTCTACCTCCTGCTCTCCAGCAGATGTGCTACAGTTTGCGCCTGGAGTGTCCCCAAAGGGGCAGTGGTCAGCATCTCTAATTAGCCTTATTCCAAGGCAGGAGGAGCTTTGTCCAAGGCAGACTGTCTCAGGCAGATGAATACTTGCCAATTTTGCAGTGGGCCACCCTGGGAGGAGGTGCCAGAATAGTTAAGAGGAGAGATGCAGGGCAGAGAAGATCACTGTGACTCTGGAAAGCTGCAGAGCGCAAATCCACACCCCCATACCCACACTTAGGTATGTCTACATTGGAGCTGAAAGATATAATTTCCAGCCCAAGCAAATGTACCTGCAGCAGCTTTGATTGAACTAGCACCCTAAAAGCAGAAGTATAACCCTGGTGGCGTGAGTAATGAGAGGAACTAGTCACCAGGAGTATGTACCTAGTGTCCTGGATGGGACTGTACTAGGCCATGGTCTACACGAGGGGTTGAGGTTGAATTTAGCAGCGTTAAATCGATTTAACCCTACACCCATCCACATGACGAAGCCCTTTTTTTGACTTAAAGGGCTCTTAAAATCGATTTCCTTACTCCACCTCCAACAAGGGGATTAGCGCTGAAATCGGTTTTGCTGGGTCGAATTTGGGGTACTGTGGATGCAATTAGACGGTATTGGCCTCCGGGAGCTATCCCAGAGTGCTCCATTGTGACCGCTCTGGACAACACTCTCAACTCAGATGCACTGACCAGGTAGACAGGAAAAGGCCCGCGAACTTTTGAATTTCAATTTCCTGTTTGGCCAGTGTGGCAAGCTGCAGGTGACCATGCAGAGCTCATCAGCAGAGGTGACCATGATGGAGTCCCAGAATCGCAAAAGAGCTCCAGCATGGACCGAACGGGAGGTACGGGATCTGATCGCTGTATGGGAAGAGGAATCCGTGCTATCAGAACTACGTTCCAGTTTTTGAAATGCCAAAACATTTGTGAAAATCTCCCAGGGCATGAAGGACAGAGGCCATAACAGGGACCCAAAGCAGTGCCACGTGAAACTTAAGGAGCTGAGGCAAGCCTACCAGAAAACCAGAGAGGCGAATGGCTGCTCCGGGTCAGAGTCCCAAACATGCTGCTTCTATGATGAGCTGCATGCCATTTTAGGGGGTTCAGCCACCACTACCCCAGCCATGTTGTTTGACTCCTTCAATAGAGATGGAGGCAACACGGAAGCAGGTTTTGGGGACGAGGAAGATGATGATGATGAGGTTGTAGATAGCTCACCGCAAACAAGTGGAGAATCCGGTTTTCCCAACAGCCAGGAACTGTTTCTCACCCCGGACCTGGAGCCAGTACCCCCCGAACTCACCCAAGGCTGCCTCTCGGACCCGCCAGGTGGAGAAGGGACCTCTGGTGAGTGTACCTTTTAAAATAGTGGAGGGCTGAAGAGAGGGCTGAAGCTGAAAGGTGGCGGCAGCGTGATGAGAGGAGGCAGGATTCAATGCTGAGGCTGCTGGAGGATCAAACTAATACGCTCCAGCATATGGTTGAGCTGCAGGAAAGGCAGCAGGAGTACAGACCGCCGCTACAGCCCCTGTGTAACCAACCGCCCTCCTCCCCAAGTTCCATAGCCTCCTCACCCAGATGCCCAAGAACACGGTGGGGGGGCCTCCGGCCACCCAGCCACTTCACCCCAGAGGATTGCCCAAGTAACAGAAGGCTGGCATTCAATAACTTTTAAAGTTTTAAACTTTTAAAGTGCTGTGTGGCCTTGTCCTTCCCTCCTCCACCACCCGTCCTGGGCTACCTTGGTAATTATCCTCCTATTTGTGTGATGAATTAATAAAGAATGCATGAATGTGAATGCATGAATTATTGCCTCTGCAAGCGGTGATCGAAGGGAGGTGGGGAGGGTGGTTAGCTTACAGGGAAGTAGAGTGAACCAAGGGGCGGGGGGTTTCATCGAGAAGAAACCAACCGAACTTTCACACCATAGCCTGGCCAGTCATGAAACTGGTTTTCAAAGCTTCTCTGATGCGCACCGCACCCTCCTGTGCTCTTCTAACTGCCCTGGTGTCTGGCTGTGCGTAACCAGCAGCCAGGCGATTTGCCTCAACCTCCCACCCCACCATAAATGTCTCCCCCTTACTCTCACAGATATTGTGGAGCGCACAGCAAGCAGTAATAACAGTGGGAATATTGGTTTCGCTGAGGTCTAATCGAGTCAGTAAACTGCGCCAGCGCACTTTTAAATGTCCACATGCACATTCTACCACCATTCTGCACTTGCTCAGCCTGTAGTTGAACAGCTCCTGACTGCTCTCCAGGCTGCCTATGTATGGCTTCATGAGCCATGGCATTAAGGGGTAGGCTGGGTCCCCAAGGATAACTATAGGCATTTCAACATCCCCAATGGTTATTTTCTGGTCTGGGAAGAAAGTACCTTCCTGCAGCTTTTGAAACAGACCAGAGTTCCTGAAGATGCGAGGGTCATGTACCTTTCCCGGCCATCCCACGTTGATGTTGGTGAAACGTCCCTTGTGATCCACCAGTGCTTGCAGCACTATTGAAAAGTACCCCTTGCAGTTTATGTACTCGCTGGCTTGGTGCTCCAGTGCCAAGATACAGATATGGGTTCCGTCTATGGCCCCACCACAGTTAGGGAATCCCATTGCAGCAAAGCCATCCACTATGACCTGCACATATCCCAGGGTCACTACCCTTGATATCAGCAGATCTTTGATTGCATTGGCTACTTGCATCACAGCAGCCCCCACAGTAGATTTGCCCACTCCAAATTGATTCCCGACTGACCGGTAGCTGTCTGGCGTTGCAAGCTTCTACAGGGCTATTGCCACTCACTTCTCAACTGTGAGGGCTGCTCTCATCTTGGTATTCTTGCGCCTCAGGGCAGGGGAAAGCAAGTCACAAAGTTCCATGAAAGTGCCCTTACGCATGCGAAAGTTTTGCAGCCACTGGGAATCATCTCAGACCTGCAACACTATGCGGTCCCACCAGTCTGTGCTTGTTTCCTGGGCCCAGAATTGGCATTCCACTGCATGAGCCTGCCCCATTAGCACCATAATGCCCACATTGCCAGGGCACGTGCTTTGAGAGAAGTCTGTGTCCATGTCCTCATCACTCTCGTAACTGCGCTGACGTTGCCTACTCACCCGGTTTCGCTTTGCCAGGTTCTGGTGCTCATATACTGCTGGATAATGCGTGTGGTGTTTAATGTGCTCCTAATTGCCAAAGTGATCTGAGCAGGCTCCATGCTTGCCGTGGTATGGCGTCTGCACAGAAAAAAGGCGCAGAACGATTGTCTGCTGTTGCCCTGATGGAGGGAGGGGCGACTGACAACATGGCTTACAGGGTTGGCTTACAGGGAATTAAAATCAACAAAGGGGGTGGCTTTGTGAGAAACTGAATGGCTGCCTCAATGATAGAACTCAAAACCTCAAGGATAGAACTCAAAACTGGGTTTAGCAGGCCGCTGATTTCATAGAGGGAGGGAGGAGAAAATGAATACAAAACAAATCTCGTCTATTTCTTGTTTTGAGCCACTTCATCTATCTTTATATATCTTGCTGGCAGCAGACTGTGCAGTACGACCACTAGCCATCATCACCTCCAGGGTGCCAGGCAGAAGACGGTGCAGTATGACTGCTGGCCATTATCTTTTGCTGGCTGCAGATTAAAAGACAGTGCATTGCCGGTAGGACTCAATCACCATGAGACAAAATAAGGGAAATGACCTGGCTGAGTCACTTCCATGTTTGCCCAGGTGCCCGGTTAAAAGAGCACCCAGGACTACGTTGACGACGGCTACCAGTCACACTGCACTGTCTGCTGCCAAAAGGCAATAAACTGCTGCTGTGTAGCAATGCAGTACCACGTCTGCCAGCATCCAGGAAACATACGGTGATGGTTAGCTGAGCGGTCTCCATGCTTGCCGTGGTATGGTGTCTGCACAGGTAACTCAAGAAAAAAGGCACAAAACAATTGTCTGCCCTTGCTTTTACGGAGGGAGGGAGGGAACGGGGGCCTGACGATATGTACCCAGAACCACCCGTGACAATGTTTTAGCCCCATCAGGCACTGGGATTTCTATCCAGAAATCAAATGGGCGGTGGAGACTGCGGGAACTGTGGGATAGCGACCCACAGTGCAAAGCTCCGGAAGTCGATGGTTGCCTCGGTACTGTAGACACAGTCCACCGACTACATGCACTTAGAGCATTTGTGTGGACACACACACACACTCGACTGTATAAAAATGCTTTCTACAAAACCGACTTCTATAAATTCGACCTAATTTCGTAGTGTAGACATACCCTAAGAGTGGCTAGTCCCTCTCACCACAATGGCCACTCCTTCTATTTTTAGCATGCTAACTCAGTCAGAACCAGTGCAGGTATTTCTACTTGTGCTGGAAATTACACCTTCCAGTTGCAGTGAAGATAGACATTAAGTGTCTGCCCCCTCTGCAGGTAAGGCCTCAGGTAGCTCTTTGAGAGTCACCCAGCTTTCCTCCCTGCTCATGTTATGGTTCAACATAGGTGGCTACAGGAGCAGCTGCTGTACACAGGGCTGAAGGTTCAAGAAGCAACCGCCAGCCCCAGTTTCTCTTCTCTGGACCCCTTCCCCTTCTGCTGCTCCAATGCAGTAGTCTTAGCTTTCTGGTAAACTGGGGAATGAGGAGGGAAATGAAGTAATCGGAGGAGGAAGGGAGAGGATAAGAATCAACCAAAAGGGGGCTGGCAATAGACAGAAAGAAAAGGATGACAAGAAGGGAAAAACCTGCAAACAAACAGAAAACCAGGACTGGAGGGAGCAAATGGATAGAAAGAAATGGAAAGAAAAAGAGCGATGTCAGCAAATTTGTCAAGGCATGGAACAAGTTTATAAGGCAGGCAGAGTAGGGGCAGCACCTACTAGCCCTCTAACCCTTCCCAAGGGAGGGCTTTAAAAAGGGACTGGATAGAAAGGCTCCAAGGTCAGCAGAATTTCTCTCTGATTTGTGCTACTGTTGTGATGAAGCCACGTACAGCTGGCAGACATGAATATTGGATAAATCCTACACTGTGAAGAGCTCAGAATAGAACCCTAGTTCCTCAGTTCCAAAAACCACAGGCCTTCACTGCTTGAGTCAAAGGGACACTCTCTTAGGTAATGCTAGTAGAGGGGCCATATTCTGTCCAATGGCTAACTACTACAAGGGAACCAGGTAAAATAACTGGAAGCAGGGATGTGTATTGGGATTACTTAGGAACTGAAAGAGGGTTCCTCCATTTTGACTGGCCTTGATTTTCATCTTCTTTCACAGTCAAGCTGAGCAAATCTTTAGTATCAAAGCAGCTTAGCCCATTTACATGAAAGGTAAATTTGCTCTTGAGAGGGCAAGGAAGGCAATTATTTGCTGGTTATTAAAGAAAAGATTTTGTGATGGAACCTGGTAAAATGAGTCAGGAGTTTTACAGGGCTGCCATGCTGATAATCAAGTTGTATGAATCCTTAACACAGATATGAAAAGGCTGCACTTGCAAAGAAAAATGGGATCCTATTGTGCAAGAGAATTTTATTAGACTCAGGCCTACTCTGGTGCTTGGACAAAGCAACTAGCCTGAAAAGAAGTTGATTTGCCCTGCCAAAAATTGGCCTGCCCTGCTGGAAGAAAATAAAAATAATATTTGCCTTCTTTATAGATTTGTCAGAGAAAGAATTTGTCAAGAATTCCTCCAGTTTACATTAAGTAACAGAGGCAGCTGATGTTCTGTGTCTGGGTCCAACTTTTAGTTCTGTCTATAAGTGTGTGAAAGCCAGATTCAATTCACAGTGTAAAACTGAATTCATATGGAGGGCAGGAATGGTGTGCCTTGCAGCAGTGGAGGATAGTAGGACAGAGAGTGAAGTAGTTCAGAAATTAATTTCCAAATAACTGATAAGACCTAGGACTCAATTCTCAGCCCTGGCTCTAGCTACTTTCTTTGTGCTGTGCAGGCTCTTAGTCCGCACCATTTGAAGTTCTCTGTTCAAGGGTCTATTAGTGTCTGCATTTCTGGCAGCTAATCTGGTTCAGAGTCTGGAGTACTTTCTAAAAAACACACTTAGGTTGTGAAGGACATCTGGAGTATATGAAAAAACAAGATCAATAAGGACGGAACATGCTAGCACCTATTAAGTGTAAGGTTAGAGTCTTGTTTAAGATATTACTAATTTGTAAAATTGGATGTCTAAAAGACAGAGTAAATCCGAGGCTTTCAGAGTGAATTCTTTCTTGAACAGAATGAGTAATTGCCACTGCCATAGTTCTCGCTGGTCTTTCTGCATAGTTTATTTTTGAGTAAGAGATCAACATCCATCTTAAGTAGCCAACTGTTCATGTCAAATTTATGTTTTTCCCAGTGTTCAATGAACTATATAATTTCAATAGTTACATCATAATTTACCTGTGTATTAATGGCCAATAAATATTATTAATCTTTATAGCCATTACAGCTGTAGCAGACACAGAATTTAAAGCATAAACTCACAAACTGCCACTTAAATGGCCAGTAATCTATCCCCTGCATGCTTTAACAGAGCAAATGTTATTTAAGCAAACATGTTAAAAAATGCAAAATATTATTACAAAACTCCAAATCAACCTAGTACTAAATAAAGTTAATAGGCCTTATATTGTCCCCTGGTGTTCACTAATAGAGTTGGGGAGAAAATGGCTCTCCCATACCAGGAACATTTTTGAGATTTCAAACTTTTTTCCCTTTCCCAAATTGGGATGAAATATTGAAATCTCAAAAAATGTTGTGAAGTGAAAAAAACTGTAAAATAAATTGGATTTGGATCAATTGAAAATATTTCATTTTGATTATTTTGAAATGTTTAATTTTGATGTTGACTTTAAAAAAATCTCTATAATTCACTCACATTTCAAAATGAAAAGCCATTGTGAACCAAAATCCAGAATTTATTTTGAAATGTTGAAGTGGGATGTGTTGTTAGTTTCAAAATATTTTTCCCAATTTTTTCAGAACTGATCCTTTCTCATGAAGTTTCAGTTTTGACAAATTGTAATTTTTTTTTCAACAAAACAGAAAAAAATTCTCAGCCAGCTCTGGTTACTAACTGCATCCCAGAGCATTCTGGGCTCTGTCTCCCTCTCTATAATATACATATAAAAGCAATAGCTGTTATTGCACTAGGAGATGAAGTGAGAGCCAGGACAGAGATTTGAGTATTGATATTCCATGTTCATACTGGCCTACCACATTAAAAAGTAGTGCTTCTGCACTCTACGCTAGTGAAACTTGGTCAGCAAGTGTAGCTCTAATTAGAATGTATTACTGGAGTCTTGCCTGGAAGTGACAGGGCCATGAAGGAAAACATGAAGCAGTGGTTGCAGCCTCCTGGCTAGCCAGAGATGAAAACCCTCTAAGCATCTGACCTTCTTTGAACACTTGCGGAATCTAGTACCCTATTAACCTACTGAGTTAGCACAAGGCCATTAGTCCTCTATTTAGATCTCAGTAATGCAAACAAGATTTGACATTCCTTCATGTAGAGTTTGTAACTGAAAATGCACTGAACAATGTGAGCCAAAGGTTAAAGTCTATTGTGGATTCACATCTCTTACCTAGGCTGGTTTGCTTGTGTTGCAAATCTCATGCATGAATGAAATAGCCTAAGTAGAAATTGTATCTGACATATCATATTTAATATAAGGGAGAATGGACTTGGAACAGGAAGAACTTTCTTTGTTCTGCAAGAGAGCAGACAGATACAGGTCTTTTCTACACCCATGTAAACCTGGAGTAACTCCATTGACTTCTGTGGAGTTACTTTGGATGTAAACTGATATGAATAAGAGCAAAGTATGACCTTGGATTCTATTAAGCTTGATTATCTTTATAAAATAAGGTATTGTTTGCCTACAAGGATATAACAATAAATAGTGTGTCTTGTCATTGTTTGTCTACATCAGAGCTGGTTGTTCTTTTTATTTATCTAAAGATGTCCATTGTGGGTCTACTATTTCTACTTCAGCATGTCTAACTAATCCAATATTAAGTACAGCATTTGGAGTATGACTTCTGTCCAAAACAAGCCTGATTCTGGTACATTCCATGAGACAGAATTTTGTCTTCTGTATCTTTGTAAACCTGATTTTATGTTTTAATTATAAATCTTTGAATGCAATTTGAATTTAAAAACATTAAGAGCAGGAAGCTGTCTGAGTAATTCAGTGATGGACTCCCATTTATTCTAGTCAGATTCATTTACCACCCTCAATGTTATCTGAGTGAAACAATGGTATCTGAAGATGTAGCAGGGATAGGATTCATTCTTAATACAATTAAATTTGAAAGCAATCATCTAATCTCTTTTTGAATAATTTACAAGGGCACTCTTCACAAGCCCCAAATGTTTTTGGAGGAAGACTCCATCCCTTCGTCGCTTTCAACATTCCTCCCTCCCTGCGCCTTATATTACAATGGTACACTTAAAAAACAACAACAACAAAAAGAGTATGATTTCTAAAATAAATGTAAAATTCAGACTCCTCCCACACAGTATATACTACAGCTCCTCTTTTAAAAGCATAATTATAAAGGTTCTTTAACTAAAGAATAGGAAACCTACTGATAGTCTGATTCTCTTGATCAACTTCAGAGAGCCAGAATTTTGAAGATGTCTTGACTTAATGCATCATCCATTTGAATGCATCAGGGAATTATGCATTTGCATAGGGGTGAACAGCTATTAGAAATAAAAAAAGTTCTCTCTTTCTAGTGAAAATGCTTTTCAGTATCCATGATATACGGGCAGTCTAGCAGCATATTAGATTCACATACTAAAGTAGCATAATCTGCTAGAGTAAGATTTAGAATATTGCTTCCAAATTCTTTAAGTCTAACATTGTGTTGGTTCTACGATGAGTTGTTATAGTTTCATGGAGGCAGGCACAGCAGCCTGATCTGCATGTGTTCTTAACAAAATGCTGCCACTACCAGTCTTTTTTTATTGTAACTCTTCAGGCCAAATGGACACTTGAATTAATTTCAGAAGAGCTAGTCCCTGTATGGTAATGAGTAGCTCTTTCAAGAGCTTCTCATCACCTTCAACTCCCACTGTCACTGATGGGAACAAAGGATGCTCAGGTCTTTAAGGATCAGATACATACAGCGTAGTGTCTCCCGAGAGCTGTAGAAAGGGGCCTAGGATCTGGCCCTTGCTTCACAAAGAACAATTTGACTAGCAGTATGTACAGTGCACCTGAGAACAGTCAAGTTTGTTTTCCACTAAAATGTAAGTGCTTCGATCTGAAAAAAAAATTGTTAATATTTTTAAAGATGTTTAAACATGTTATTTCTGCATCTGTGATGCCATGCCAGAAACATACGATTTAGTAAAAAATAAAGATTTGGGGCCCAATTCCATGTGCACAAGTCACACTAACTTCCTAAGAGTTCCTTGCACACACTGTGTATGCAGAATCAAGCCTTTTGTTTTCTATTTTTACTGTGTGAACAGTGTGTATTTCCATCATGTCTTACCAAAGGGCTCTTCATCTGTATGAATTCCTGTCTGGAATAGCTGAAGGCAATCCTGTCTGTTAGAATCTAGGACATTGTTTTCACTGGAGGACTACATATACCAGTACATTCATTTTTTAACATGAAGAAATGAAAAGTTACAGTGGAATAAATAACAGATGTATTCATACCTCACATATATCATTCATACCTCAATGGAAGTCATTCCGAGCAAAGTAATCTCTGCAGAATCCCTGCAGCAAATCCTTTTTTGTTAATGTAAGTCACACACTGTAGCCTATTATGATTGTGGAGAATAGAAAATACTCCTCCCTGTGTGAGGCAGGTATGACCTCCCCTCACTCATACATACAGAGTGAGTTAGATTCTCCCTCCTTTTCTGGCTACTTTGTGCTGCTCAGGCAGAATCTGAGCCTAGCTCACCAGCTGAGAATTCCCCCATGTTGTAGAGCTCTCAGCTGGTGAGAGGCATAGCCAGCTCCTACGCCCACCTGGCCAAGGAGCCATGGCAGAGGGAATGAACAAGGGGGGCAGCTGTGGTCTACCAATACAGTCAACAGGAACATGGCCAAGCTGTTGGTGTAAGTTAGAGCTTCTCTACCACCAATAGTCTAGGACTGGTTCAGATTCACCATAAGAAACACGGAGGCATAGCTCGCTCTCTGATGGCTTCCTCTTGCTCCTGTGAAGAGCCGATCACAGTGCAGGAAAGAGTCCAGGGCCGTGTCTTATCCATAAGATTTCATATCCAAAGGAAGCCAAGATAGAAAGAATGCTGGCTGTGTGCAGCGTATAGCTTGTTTCCAGTGAAGCTAAAGTAAAATGGCAAGTTCTGCTGCCTGACTCATGAGTAACTTGACTGAAATCAATAGAACTACTCACAAGAGAAAGGGCTGCAATATAAATCCCAGAGTCTCACATTGTTTGAATGCATCCGGACATGTAAACTGCAATTCTTGTTATAACAAAGCTCTATTTATGGAGCCTAGTCACTCTGCAGCCCAAACTCACCAGAAATGTTGCCTGAGTAGAAACTGATGGATCTGACCCATAATAAAGGTGTACTGTGAAGAAAAAAACGTTTTAGAGTCTTCTGCTGTATTTCCCTTTGCAAACTGGCAAAAAACTACTACTCGATCCACTTTTGCAAGAAATGTTGGTTAGGTACTGATGAAAGAGTAATAAAAAGTGATTTTAACTTGCAAGTACATAGTTAAGGGAAGTCGTAACAACTGCTGAAATAGGCCTTGCTCCTGCAAAGTGTCAGACACCACCTAAAAAGGTACCATATGCCTTTAACTCCCATTGATTTAAATAAGTGTTGCTGAGCACCTTGGGCCCTCATAGTGAGGCCATTAATGTTGTGCTCCTCAGCTAGATCTCACTATAATCAATTATGTATTCTGCTTCCTGTGGGAATTATGCTTATGTGCAAAATACTTTTGGTTAGAAGTGTGGGTTGGGAAGAGATGAAGTATTTATTTCGCTAGAGGGAGCCTAGAAAATGAGGCAAAAAGTGTTGTTTGAGGATGATTTATTAATATACCTCAATTTCACCAGGGAAACTTTTCTATGCATATTTGACATTTTGTAAGGAACACAACTGACCTTATTCTATTCACACATGTGGAACTTGAACTCAGCGGGTATGAGTCTCCACTGCCTTGCACTCTGGTGCAGTCATTTAAGCACATGCTTAACTCCTACTAAGAAGCATTTTAGGAATTTTAGTTGCATCCGATGAAGTGAGCTGAAGCTCACGAAAGCTTATGCTCCAATAAATTTGTTAGTCTCTAAGGTGCCACAAGTACTCCTTTTCATTTTAGGAAAGATTTGTTAGCAGGAACTACATAGTGGCAAAGGAAAAAATCCAGCTCTGTTCTTTGAATGTCCTTATTGATTATAAATACACTCTATCCAGAGAATAAAGTCAAATCTGCTCCAAGCGTGTCTTCCGCCAGATAATATTTGTGTTAGCCTTGTGCTAAAAGCAGAGAAAAAGTGCTATGCAACAAAATGGAGGTTGAACGATGGTTCAAGTAATTTCCGACAGAGTGAATTAGTGAGACAAAAATGACTGCAGCTATATTGCCAGCCCCAAGCATTCAAAAAATCATGAATTATGCCCTTCCCCCAATCACAATGTTTGCATAAGAATTGGAGATTAAGAAAAATACATTCTGGATTCTTTTTAATTTTCCTTCTGGTTTTGGAGCCTTTAGGTTCATGTTTTCAAGTTTTTTCTCTACAACCATAAGGGCTAGAAACTGCAATTTCTTTAAAAATAGAAGACATTAAAAATATTAAAGGCAAAAATTATTCAGGATTAAGAATAAAATTGTTTTATCCTCATTATGTACTGTGTATCTATGGTCTGTATTTATCATCCTCATTCTGAGGACCTTTGCACATCTACGCACAATAGGAGGGGATAAGCCTGGCTGCCATAAATATTTATTCACATAACTATAAACACTGGCTGTGAATACCTGTTTCAGATTGGAGAATCATGCAATGAGACCCGGATGATACTGAACAGGGACTCTTTAGGAGTGGCTTCATCAGTAGTTCATATAGAACTAGACTAAGATCTCAGTTACACAAATGCAAATCTACAGTAACTGCACTGACATCAGCTAAGTTAGAATAGTTTCTCATCAATACTTTATCACATTACAAACCAACATTCTCCTCTCGATAAGGCCACATATGAGCCTTTTCTTGTGATCTACCCTGTTCTTTGACATCCTAGTTTCATATCTAAATAGCCCCTGGGGTTTGTTTCCCCCTAGACCTCTTCCTTTCCCTCTTCAAAGCCACATGAACAGAGTAAAGTTTGTAGCTAGCCTGCAGACAGCCGCAGTCAAAATAACATAGGGAGATTTTCACCTATGACCAGCATTAAGTAATTTGTGAATAGCAAAATGTTAGAAAACAGCTTTGTAGAGCTCCCTTATTCCTCAAAACAAAAAATAAAGCCATACTGGAAGCACACTTGTTAGGAACACTTCTTTGGTGTTCCTTCTCCTCCTTCAAGAAAATATCTGAGGCATGCTACATCAAACTAAAAATCTTTTAACTGTGGAAGTAAATTAGGATTAATTGAATTTAATGCCACTTTAATTCTGAATAAGAACAACCACACAGACACTTAATGCAATTTAAGTAATCCATTTTAAATTCACACCCTTAATTTATTTGGATTAATTTTCTGAGTAACCCTATGTAGACAAGTCCCTAGAAGCAGTAACCTTGTGAGAAGTAGAGCTTGGCTTGGCCTGTTGTCACAAATTGCTTCCTCACTTTCAACAGCTGTTGTTGACTTGTCCCTCCTTGTATCCCTCCTAGGTCTGCTGGTTAACCCTTGCTTTGCCGGTCTGGAGCTCCAGGACTTTCTGACCCTGTCACACTTGCCCCGCTTGGGACCTAGATGGGTACTATACCCTGTCAGAGGGTTAAAAATAGGTTTGCAACAAAAAGCTAGTTATAAACTTAAATACAGAGGGTGAAATTCTTGCCCCATTGAAGTCCATAGCAAAACCCAAAGAGTCTACTCCTTAATAATATAAGCTATGTAGTGTTTTTCATTCCTAGCTATCAAAATACTTTATAAAGGAGGTCAGTCTTATCCCCATTTTACAGATGGAAAAACGGAGGCACACAAAGGCGAAGCAACACTCCCAAGGTCACCCAGCAGCAAAGCCAGGAATAGAACCCTGATCTCCTAGGCCAGTGCCCTGTCTGCTTCCCCTAATGGCAAAATAAAACTGAGTAAACCTCTAAGGGGTTTGTGCGCCTAATAACTTTAATGGAATGCAGACTATAGCTGAACTATATTTTTAGAATGTTTCCACTGACGTCTTCATTGTTGCTTTACATGGACAATGTTTTTTCTGTTTACTTTAAAATAGACTGTCTTCATATCCCCTAAAATAAAAATTAACTGCAGTAACATTTATTACTGCAGTAATTTGGCCTTTGGAAGGCTGACTGCAGTAAATTTAGAGGCTGGTAGTTAAAGAAGAGATGAGGTCACCCCAAGTGACTTGGAAACCAGTAATTGGGTGGGACAATGGAAATCTGTCCAGATCTGTAGTTGGAGCAAATTCATATAAAAAGGAGCAACAGACACTGTTCAAAATAAGACAGGTTTCAGAGTAGCAGCCATGTTAGTCTGTATTCGCAAAAAGAAAAGGAGTACTTGTGGCACCTTAGAGACTAACAAATTTATTTGAGCATAAGCTTTCGTGAGCTACAGCTCACTTCATCAGAAAATTCCGCTGAATGCATCCGATGAAGTGAGCTGTAGCTCATGAAAGCTTATGCTCAAATACATTTGTTAGTCTCGAAGGTGCCACAAGTACTCCTTTTCTTTTTTCAAAATAAGAGCTATACAAATATAAGTTGGCATCTGTGCTTTTAGTAGTCTGTTGTCTCCAAGAGAAGGGAATGAGCTCAGCAGCTAGTACTCCTTAATAGTCAGTAATTAGATAGTGCTACGTGGCGGTATTTAGCCATGCCCTGCATTGGGGAAGCATAGCTGGGAAGTGCAAAATGCATCTCAGAGCCTTTGTGTCTCTCCTAACCCTGACATTATCTGGCTTCCAGCCTGGTCCCTAGTAGAAACCAGAATAAGACAAAGGGTACTGTAATGCAGTGGTTCTCAACAATGGGTATGTGTACACCTGGGGGTACGCAAAGGTCTTCCCAGGGGGTCCATCAAGATTAGATATTTAGATATTTGCCTTGTTTTACAAAGTTTATAAAACACTCTAGTGGAGTCAGTACAAACTAAAATTTCATACAGACAAGGACTTTTTTATACTGCTCTATATGCTGTACACTGAAATGTAAGTACAATATGTATATTCAAATTGATTTATTTTATAATTATATGGTAAAAATGAGAAAAACAGCAATTGTTCAGTAATGTGCTGTGACACTTTTGTATTTTTATGTCTGATTTTATAAGCAAGTAGTTTTTAAGTGAGGGGAAACGGGTACAGAACACAAATCAGACTCCTGAAAGGGGTACAGTAGTCTGGAAAGGTTGAGCGCCACTGCTGTAATGTACACCAGCTGCCAACAGCTACTACAGCACCCAGGGAACAGTCAAGCTCAGGAACCACCCTAAACCACCAACCATGTGGAAGCACAGCACAGATGCTGCACAACTGGATCTCCGTATACATAGGGAGTTCTCCAGGGTCTAGTTAAACCAGGTCTAGAGCAGCTATGTGCTAAATAGATATTAGTGAATCGGGCCTAATATTTTCAGATGACTCCTGCAATTCATCAACAGCATTCTACAGGTCTACATTTTAATTAAAGATTTATATAAAATACAAGACCATGTTTATTCAGTCTTATATTTAGATATATTTTGTATACAGTTTTAACTGAAGATAAAGAAACACCATTCAAAAAGTTTTCTTTCATTCTCTTCAACTAAGCAAGATTCCATTACTTGACCATCTTCATATTATTCAAATGATTACATGTTTTTTTTCCTGCTGTGAAATTTTACGAGAGCCATTCATCATGGGTCACAGTTTCTTTACATTTTATAATTGCTGATGTCCTGCAGAATACAAGATGGTCTATCACTACACACTGCTTATGCTAACATTAAAACAATCAATATGGTGCTACTAAAAAGGATCTTTGTAGCTCACATAGATTACATTTAAATAGGTCTTCTGCTGGATGAATACCTGATGGTTCAGGGTGCAAAATTGTGTGCATGAACATCAGTACCGAATCCACTGAGTAAAGAAACAGACTCACCCAGCAGCACTTGGTGTTAGGTATGGTTTTTGACAGACATTTACTTTCACTCTGAACACCCATTTTACATGCTACAGTTACAGTGGAAAATAATGGGGAATACAGGACTGCTCATTTCGATCTGCGTGCATAATTTTTTTCAGGTGAGCAAATGAGAATTTGATCATTTTTCACTTCTTTTGGGCATCTGCTTTCATAATGCTGTTAGATATTTATGGTAAATCATATAATAAACCATTTATCACACCTCGATAAAGAGTGTGTAAAATCATTAGTGTGTGGCTGCTCTGAGTGTGTACCTATCTGAGATCACAGTTAAGTACTTGGAGCGGCTAGCCCCTCCCAGTGCTCCTGTTGCCACAGCTATCCTCCATTTTTTAGTGTGCTAGCTAGATGAGAACTAGCCTGAGTATGTCTCCTTGAGCTGGGAATCACCCCCCCCTCGAAGTTTAGAAATACTCATAGCGTAGAAGGAGCCTAGGTCATTTCATCAGAGTGATATTAGTCTTGTTCATGGTAGTGTCTGTTTACTCAGAACAGGCTGTCTGACATCAGTAGTAGCTTGGAGCAGGATTCGCTCTCATGTATACAAATATAGTTCTTCAGATACAGATGTGGATGGATGAAATGCCTATCTTGATTTTGACGATAGCTTGGTATTTTTATGCTTTTCTGTGCTTTTTTTGTGGGAGTTTAGTATTCATAAAAAGATGCTTCTTGAGTGTCAGCTCTGAACACTTACTTATTCACCAAAGAACTACAGAATAAGCAGCCACAATGCAAGACAGGCTTCCTCACACTATTGTGTCAATGTGACCGAGCCCTGACCTAGATAGAGTTTCTCTAGAGCCTTGGCTACACTCAGCTTCCCAGCCCCCTCAAATTTCTCATTGTTACTACCACTAGTGCAATTCCATCGATGGATTCTATCAATGGAGGGAATTTTCCTGTAAAAAAGCTGCCGGTGGCCGTTGGTGATTTAATGACTATGTCATTTAAGCCTATTCAGAGCAGAGTTAGGACATGGCGGTTATGACACTGATGTGCAAGCTACACTGGGGTGCCCACCATTTGAACTGCACTGGCAGTAGCAACACTGAGAAGCCCCTGAGGGGTGAAATAGAGAAAGTCTAGTGTAAATATTGCATAAGAACACGCTAGTTCTGTCTCCATGTCCATTCACATCTTTGGCTTCTCTGTGGGGATTCACATTTGTTGGCACCCTTATTGCAATCTAATGAGATGTGCATGTGACAGGAAAAGAGATGCATGAGACCACAGCTGGAGTATTGTGTCTAGTTCTAGGTGCCACATTTCAGGAAAGATGTGGACAAATTAGAGAAAGTCCAGAGAAAAGCAACAAAAATAATAAAAGGTCTAGAAAATATGATATATGAGAGAAGATTAAAAAAATTGGGTTGGTTTAGTGTGGAGAAGAGATGACTGAGGGGGGACATGATAGCAGTAGAGAGAAAAATTGTTCTCTTTAACCTCTGAGGATAGGACAAGAAGCAATGGGCTTAAACTGCAGCAAGGCAGTTTAGATTGGACATTAGGAAAAACTTTGTAACTAGTAGGGTAGTTACTGGAATAAATTGCCTAGGAAGGTTGTGGAGTCTCCACCATTGTAGATTTTTAAGAGCAGGTTAAACACAAACCTGTCAGGGATGGTCCAGATAATACTTAGACCTGCCATGAGTACAGGGGACTGGGCTAGATGACCTCTCGAAGTCCCTTCCAGTCCTATGATTCCATAGGTGCTGGAACTAGGGGTGCTGCCGCACTCTCTGTCTTGAAGTATTTTCCATTATACACAAGGTTTACAGTTTGGTTCAATGGCTCTCAGCACCCCCACTATAAAAATTGTTCCAGTACCTCTGTGTGATTCTATGATTCTATACATAGATCACTAATTCTGTATTTATCACCATGAGTCAGTGTGAAACATCTTCGACTATAAACAGGTGAGTGGATATAACATTCAGTCCAGCTAAGCAAAATAAACCACAAATCCTTTCATTCCTTCCATTTGCAGTGCACATAAATGAGGCCTATATATGTAAAAGCCTCTTGAAAGAGTTTGCTTGAGGTAGCCAGTACGTGAGGTATCAAGTCAGGAAAAAAATCAGTAAAGCCTATAAAGTAATATATTAGATTCTCTGGGGTTCTGGCAGATTGCTGCTGCCTAAAGGCACCTAGCTGGAGGCAAAAGTGATACATTATCACATAGGCACCCACTGTTCAACCCATTATGCTTTCTAAGAGAGAAAAAAAACAAGGTTTCATAAAATGTTAAAGATATTTCTTTTAATTACAGCCAAGAAGGAGTTAACAAGTGACGAATATAATTTTTCTAAGCCTTTTTTGTTTTGAGCACTTCTCTTTTCCAATACCCATCTATAGGAGCTAGTGTGTGGATATATAAGACAGAATGCCTCATTACCCTATGACACGAGTTTTATAGTGGTGTAACTCTGATTGACATCAGTGGAGTTATTTTTGATTCATTACTTTCAAAAGTGAGAAGACAATCAGGCAACAGACTCCTATATATCCAAGTCTCCAACATGCTGTCTAGAGGGTACAACATACAGTCTCTTGGAACCTATTTCTTGAAAACATTAAATGAAAATGATTGGTGCCCTTTAAATTGTTTTTCTTTAAGGGTCTTAAAATAACAAAAAAAGGACAATGCTGCTTTCTAAGATACAAATTAAAATGGGTATCCTTACACATGTATCGCTGGATAATGAAGAGTGAGTCAGCAAGCAAGGTGAGGAGGCAGCTTTAAAAAGGATTATTCATGCCTTTCTTATTTCTTCAGGTAAGTGAGCATTACACACAGTCTGAGACGCTACCCCGCTCTTCTTCCTGAGTTATCTACCTTGGGGAGCAATAAAGTACCCTGAAGAATGTTCAGTCTCTTTACAAGTTATGTCCACATGAAGTAGTACCAGAATTTTTGCCAAACTCTGACCAAGCATAAAGTAAGCAATGACAGTTCTAATTGTGAAAGTTTTGGGATGAATCCTTTACTGAGACAAAATTACTGTTACATAACATGGGTGTTTTGCCTGGCAAAGAACTGCTAAATTTGGACCTTTGTTGTTTTTTGGTCACACTGTCATTATTCACCGGCTTCAGTAAAATAGCTTTTCTAATTTTGAAAAAGTTTGCATTGTTCAGAGCTACCTAAACAGATCAGAAATCTCCATAGAGTGCTGGAACTACGGGTGCTGCCGCACCCCCTTGCTTGAAGTGGTGTCCATCATATACAGGATTTACTGTTTGGTTCAGTGGCTCTCAGCACCCCCACTATACAAATTGTTCCAACACTCCTGGAAATCTCTGACCTTCAAACCCCCGCCACTACCCCAAACTACATATCCTCTGCTACTGGATTAAGGCATTTGTTCCCTTGAGCCAGTTTTACTTTTTAGCACTATTTATTTTTCAGTTCTGCTTCCCCTCTCTTCTTTCCCCCAGTGTTTTTAGAGCAAGGTCAGACAGTCTAACTCTCAACCTTCAAACCTGTATGACACAAAATGTGACGAAAGGACTGAAATGTTCTTAACATCTGTACCATACGTAATGATAGATAATGGTGTGCAACTATAAAATCCATTTTTAGGATGCCATCTCACTGTGTGAATTAGCTTTTTAAAAAAACTAGAAAGACAAATTTCATCATGTGCAGAAATAAGAATTCCCTCACATGGGTTATCAGCTGAGTTTGAACTCCATATTCTGAGATCTCCAGCACAGACCTTTACTAGCTAAGCTAAAGGCGGAATTGTTATCCCCTAGGTGGACCACTCTGTAGAGATGAATTTAACACAAACTTGACTAGTGGATTACAAAACTATTTGTTAGACAATAGTAGTCTACTGGAGATCAGGAATCCCGGGTTTTACTTCTGACTTTTGGAGGGAGTGTGTCTAATGGGTAGCACAATGACTAGAGACAGTATATCCACGCCCGTAGATTTTGCACATTTGTTCTGAGATGCAGCGTAGCTGAATGGATAAAACTTGGTTCTGTCACATCAGTGACCCAGGTACTATCAGAACTCAGTGCACTTTCCCTACAGGGTTTTTAGATAGAAAATCTGGCAGTGTGGAAGAACATCTTTCCCAACATCTGTAAGTTTGATGATGAGGGAAAGGTACACTGTCTCATAAAATGAATTATTTTCCAGTCAAAAAGGAAGATTTTAGAATGTATGAGACTGGAGTTACGTGGTGACTTAGGGAATACTGCATATACCCACCAGCATAAGCTTTGAACACACACTACATTGGAACAGACCTGGAAGAAAATGTACTAGACAGTTTTATAAGACAGAAAGGGGTACATTTTCAATGTACTGTGTATGGATTTAGCCACTTGACTTCCATTAACATTAGTGGGAGAAGCAAGATATCCCTCGATAGCTTTGATTCATCTCCACTCTAATTTAGTACAAAACACTGCATTTGTTAATTCTGCCTCTATCCACATCTTTTCAGCAGAGACCTTGCTTGTGCTGCAGAAAAAAAAATTACAGAAGCTTTATTTTTGTGTTAGTATTTTACCATAGTTAAAACAGAGGCAGAAACATAGCTCTTGGGGCAACAAGATAGTCAGGCAAATCTACTAGAAGGTGACAGAGGAGCAAGGAAGGAACTTGAGGAGGAAGGGAGAAGAGGATAGAGAGGTGTTGGAGTATATAAATAGATGAGAAGTGATAAATAGGAGCACATGCCAATCTAAAGATAGATAAAATATGAACTAGTGTTATAAGATATATATGCTTTCATTAATCAGGTTAACATTTAGTTTACCATGCTGATAACTTCCACTCATTCCTTGATCACAGTGAGCCACATTCTGATCCCCTCACTCATCCTGTATAGTTCCTTGCTTCACAAGTAGTCCCACTGAGGTCAATGGGCCACGCAGAGTAGGGTGTTTCCAGTAATGGAGCTCTATATAAATATGGCATTTAAAGAAACCAGAAGAATCGCCAAGGAAATTGTTCTATTTCTCTCTATTGTGACTGAATAGAAAATTAATTTTGAAAAAGGTTAATTTGTGGTTAAATTTCCTAACAGGGAAATCTGTGAATAGAGCTGCCCACAGGTCTCTGAGCCTGAGCCATGCAGTAGATTTAATTTTGAGTTCTCCTTTTCTTGCCTCTCAGGGGACCAGCTATGTCACCGGGTACTGATTTGACCAAAAAGGAGCAAATGAATATTGTATTACTGTTATTTATATGGCACCAATAGGGTGCTGGATCCTTTACAAACAGATGATGGAAAGAATTTTCTGTAGTATCTGGCTGGTGAATCTTGACCATATGCTCAGGGTTTAGCTGATTGCCATATTTGGGGTCGGGAAGGAATTTTCCTCCAGGGCAGATTGGAGAGGCCCTGGAGGTTTTTTGCCTTCCTCTGTAGCATGGGGCATGGTTGACTTGAGGGAGGCTTCTCTGCTCCTTGAAGTCTTTGAACCATGATTTAAGGACTTCAATAGCTCAGACATGGGTGAGGTTTTTCATAGGAGTGGGTGGGTGAGATTCTGTGGCCTGTACTGTGCAGGAGGTCGGACTAGATGATCAGAATGGTCCCTTCTGACCTTAGTATCTATGAATCTATGAATCTATGAGACTATCCTGTTGCACATGCTAAACAGACACAATACAGAAAAAGGATAGGAGCAGGTGTTATCTATACCTCCTAAAAGATTGCATTCCTACAGGATTTAGGTGCTCCAGAGCAGGAGAAGCTTGCTGCCCTAAATCTATTTTACCCTAATTTATTGAAAATATGAAGGTTTTTAAATATTATTTTGATGAATTGCATCTTAGGGACAAATTTTGCTCCTCCTCCTCCATAGCTCCAAAAGTGGTTCAGTTCTGATGTGCAAGTGTGGGGCAATGAAATGCAGTAGGCTCACATCTCCTGTGCAGTATGGAACTGAGAACCAGGGTGGCTCCCTACTTGCCAGCATGCAGGATATGGGTCAGACTGGGATTATGGCAACGCAGAGGCTCCAAAGTATCTGCTGCTACATAGCTCCGCTCAGCTTCCCTTTGCAGAGAGGGCACATTATAGCCACTACAGCTTCAGGAATCTCCCCGCCCCCAGGCTAAGGCTAAAGCTTTTTCTCCCTTCCCATCACAGCTACTTGAATCTGGATCTCCAACTTTAAGTGTTTGTGTCCTATAGCTTACATTTTTGTACAGCTGGAGATCCTTAGCTTTCTAACACCTGTATTTTGCCTGGCAGAAGCATAACTAACTACTTCATTCTCAGCCTATAGCTATCAAGGCTGCCACACTGAGTGGGGAAGTCTTCTTGTTAATAGCTCCATTTATACCAGCTGAGGAGCTGACCTTGTGTTTGCTGGACCTTGTATTTAGCTGCCCAACGATTCTGACATTGCATGGTTTCACAAACTTTATCAAGCGGTTACTAAACAAAATGGCAACTAAATAGGAATACATACTGCTTCCTACCTTAATTTTCAAATTTTATTTCTAAAGTAACCATTGTGATTTATTGCATTTATGAATTCCAAAACAGAGCTAGATCTGGTCTGGTTCTTAATCGTGACTAAAGTTATTGACAATATAGGCTCTTTTAATATGGGATTATTTCTGCTCCTTGATTGGTCATGGAAACTTTCAAAGCAAGAAAATAACGAGCGATGAATAATGAACAGTGAAGAGCCTTGTTCACATATGTAGCCAAGTATATGGAGGGCTGGGAGTCACTGGGAGCATGATGGCTGATGAGGAGTAGGTCAAGAAGGCCAGATGTCTGGGGCCCTTACAAGGAGTGTGATGGTTGGAGGCAACTGGCAGACTGCTTCTTGGGACCTAGCAACCTACTGCACATTCCAAGGTTAAGTACATGTGACATGATACCAAGGACCAAGATCATTGACCACAGCACTCCAGCAAAACCACAGAGCCCAAGGGCTAGGATTGCAAAAAGAAAGCCACTTTTGGCAGGCCATTTTCCATGAGGGGCTCTTGCGTTTAGAACTCATTCCCCATTTTGGTCCAAAACGGCCTGAATGTGGTGATATTCAGGGCATAGGCACAATGAAAAATCTATCTATTTTCCAGCTTTTGAGGAGGCACAAGTACAAGGATGTCAGTTATAGAAATTCATCAGACAACTCAATGTGCAGCTCTGCTAACCTTCTCAAAGTAAATTTCAAACTGTAATGGCAATGCAAGTATTGCTCACCCCTCTGCCCCAGGACAGCCTCCTTCAGACACAGGAGAGGACTAAGAAGCAGTACAGTGGTTAGAACAAGGTAAATAAACTGTAACAAATAATTTACTCAATTCATTTTGACTCTGTCTCTCTGTTGGCAAACCGTCTGCAAACAGACTACAACTGTCTCAACCATATTGTCAGAATTATTTGTCAAATACTCTCTGAATAATTCTTTTTTGGGAAAAGCCATTTCCCAAACGTTAGCGCAAACAAACATGGACATGATCAAAATAAACACTTTGGGGAACATAAAAGTTTTAAAAGAACCATCTATCAGAGAAAATACAATTCCACTGAGATTTTCAAATCTGCCCATGGATTTAGGTGGTCAATTCCCATCAGTTTCAATAGAAACTGTGCATCTACGTCCCATAGCGTCAGGGGGGCAGCCATGTTAGTCTGTATCCACAAAACCAACAAGGAGTCCGGTGCCACCTTCAAGACTAACAGATTTATTTGGGCATAAACTTTCGTGGGTAAAAAAAAACACTTCTTCAGCTTTGAAATCTCAACCATGTTGATTAGATTTAAAGTAACAAAAATTCACAATAATTCAGACAGCCTGCAAATCGAATTCCCAATATACCTGAGCTAAACCCCATAAAGAGGTTAGACTGAAAAATGGGAGCATATTATACTTTTTATAAAAAAACAATGATGAGTTTACTTCTAGTTGAAACTATCTGTTCTGGAAGGCTTAGAAGTAGAAGAAGAAACTTTTCGTGTTCTGTCAGACATTTTCATTCCCTGCTCTCTCAGACTTGCTTCCTTGCACCCAGCAAGTAGTCTTAAGCTAAGTATGGGGCCCAAACCTGAAATCTTACATGAATACTAGCACTGACTACTTGACTTCACTAGGACTATTGGTGTCATGTCTGCTCGTAAAAAATATCACAGGATAGGGCCCAAAGGGCTAATAGCCTGCACATGCAGTAAAGAGAATTGTTGAAGCTCAACCCATCGTTCTAGTGGCATTGTGATGATTCTATAATTCTGTTAATGTTGCTCAAAGAAGAATAATCCACACACAAAATGGCATAGAAAATGCATGCAGCAAACATAGCTGTGACAAAAAGAAATAAGTGGAGTTACAGCAATATAAAGCGGTTGCAATGCACTGGTGATATGGACCCATCAAATTAATCCCTGAGGTAATTGCACTGAAGAGAAAATGAGTTACACCTGAGAGGCGTTTGGTCTAACATCTGGAGTAGGGTCTGACTAGAATACTATATGTTAGACCAGGGGAGGGCAAACTATGGCCCACCAGGGCTTTCAATCTAGCCCGCGGGATTGCCAGCCTCAGGGCACAGTGGAGCTAAGGCAGGCTCCCTGCCTACCCTGGCCCTGCGCTGCTCCTGGAAGCGGCTGGCACCATGTTCCTGCGGCCCCTGAGGGGGGAAGGGCAGAGGGCTCCATGCGCTGCCCTCGCCTGCAGACACCGCCCCCCGCAACTCCTATTGGCCGGGAATGGGGAACCACGGCCAATGGGAGCTTCTGGAGTGGTACCCGCAGGTGAGGGCCGGACGCCTTAGCCCCTCTGTGCGCCACTGCCACCCTGGAGCCGCTTGAGGTAAGCAGTGCTGGGCCGGAGCCCGCACACTGAACCCCTCTCCTGCACCCCAAACCCCAACCCCCTGTCCTCAGCCCCCTAACCTCCTGCCGCACTCCTCCTGCACCCCAACCTCCCTGTCCTGAGCTCCCTCCTGCACTCTGCACCACCTGCCCTGAGCCCCCTGCCACACCCCACACTCCTCCTGGACCCTAACCCCTTGTCCTGAGCCCCTTCCTGCACACCGCATCCCCCCACACCCACTCCTGTACCCCAATTCCCTGCCCCAGCCCTATATTCATGGCCCTGCATACAGTTTCCCCACCTAGATGTGGCCCTCGGGCCAAAAAGTTTGCCTACCCCTGTACTAGACCCCAAACTGGTACAGTAGGTGTAGGTCAACTCTCAAAGATAGAGTGAGACAACAGTCTGTGAAAGGACCCAGTCAAATCTACTCCATGTTCATTTTAATGGGAGCCCATATAAAATGTACTGCAATACATAATCAGCAGGGATAGCCCGAAACATTAGAGGTTACAATAGAGTGACCACAGGGTTTTGAACCTTTATTATAGGAAATCATCATTTTTTTTAAATAAAGGGGAAGGATATTCTGTACATATGACCCAGTTTTTGGGTATAAAAACTGCTCCTTTGTAGTAACCATTTCATACCCTGCTCCTTTGTAGTAACCATTTCTTTCTGTGCTGTTAAAGAGCAGTTATGTAATCACTGGAACTGGCTGACTGCAATTAGTTGGGTGAAGGAGAATGAGGGTGGTAAATTAGTTAATGGTCTCTTTAAAAGGTAGACTCGAAAAAGGAGGTTAGTTGGGTTAGAGAAGTGCATTTCTATGTTGCATTTAAATAGTGCTTTTTTAAAGGCTCCTGGGAGTCAAAGTGGACTTACAGCTATTTTGCTCTAAAGTAACATGGGTATGTGACTGAGTGTACTCCCCCTTCTTTCTCTCCCCCATGTTACTTTTCTCTCATCTGGTAACCAGACCTTGAAACTAGTGCATCGCACTGACCTGGCCATAAGGAAAACAATATGACTGAACTGAAAGCATTCTTGTCTGATAATGTGCACTTACACTGTGAGCACGTGCACTAGTTAAATGGCGGAAATGTGATGCTTTCCACTCGCAGACAGGAAGCAACATGGCAAACCATGCTTCTTCCTAGCACGAAAGCATGAAGACCAGTTGCAATGCACCTCCTGAATGTAAGATAGCCACTATAAAGCTAAATGAGAGTTGAACTCTGCTGATCACAATGTACTGTACTTACATCTCCAGATTATTAAATCATTGTATGTAATATATAAACATAGCATTTATATGAAATTATTTGTTCCCTTCAGTACATTTCCTGGTAGTTTGTTCACTCTAATTTTAAATTTGCAACTATCCTTCTGTAAGAGGAAAATAAAGCCAACCACATCCATGGATTTTCTGTCCATACCGTATCACTAGAATGCTCCAAAAATCCATTACTCAGACATCACTGTTACTAGGAACTAATTGATATGACAGAGCCAGTCAGCAGATGCTCAGATAAGTTGTTTCCTTTCCCCTTGCCAAATAACATTACATGATTTTGAAAGTTCTACAATTATTGTTTTTCAGAATCTTTGGAAACAGCTATTGAAAAAAATGTTAAAACGAGGTAACACCTGACCATGTCCTTATGGTTCAGGTCCATTGCTCCAATGAGTATAACCCACAGAATACTGGATATTTAGTTTTTAAAGAGTTAGACCAAAACTAGTTTTTTATCTGAGTGTCCCATGTCCTTTTCTATTTGGGCATTCAACAAATAAAAATGTATGTCCACTTAGTTGGTTGCAACAATATTTAAAGTTCACCTTTTACCTTATGTCCCTTGTACTAAGTTATTAAAATTCCTCTTTACAGATCTGAGAGCTGATCCCACCCCACTGAAGTCAATGGAGATATGCAGATTTATACTAGCTGAGGACCTGGCCCAATATTGCTTAGCACTTACACTGTACCTTGCTTTTTCAAAGCACTTTGCAAACATTAATTAACCTACATGATTGTTTTATCAATCATGTACAATCCTTTCTCCCAAGTCAGCCCAAGATCCCAGCAGTTTAATTCTGCTTTTAATCCTGGTGGGAATCTCCTTGTCTTGCCCTTCTCGCCAACGGGGCAAATGTCAGCATTGTGGAGATCTGCAAGTTAGAGTTGAATGTCAGAAACAAAGAGATCCTGTAACTAGCATCTTGAACTTTAGACCTTCAAAGCATGATAGCCTGACAACCACATACTGTTAGAATTTGGAAAATGTCAGTAAAGCACAAATTGGGATTCTGGGCAATGGCAAGTGGTGAAGTAGTCTGTCCAAGAAGTGACAAACACAGTCTCCAGGGCAAAGGAAGCCAGCCACATGCAGTCACTGATAGCTGCTTCACAGAGAGATGCTGGCATTAGCTATAAACAGAAGTCACAACAGGACTAGCAATTTGAAAGGACAGCCAAAGAAATTGGTAGAGGAGTTCTGGTTGAAAAAGTGACGGAGGCTACCGCAAGGACAGTCACAGTTAGTGATAAACCTACTACGGCATAATCTGACTTCGTCAATTAGATTATACAGGATATGTGAGCAAAGGCCAATACATTAAAACTGCTGAACGGTCATTTACTTTTTGCAAAGAGCACAACTGTTCATCACTGCAGGCTGTAAGTGACCAAACACTTGCATTTTAAAAAATGGGAAAGTAAATCCAACATATTCAAATGGTCTCTTTATTTTATGAACAGGTAGGAGCCATCCAGCCCCAAATATCTGCCCCTATTGATTTAACTTGAACCCACTGTGGCAGCTCCAGCAGGGTTTCAGGTGACTTCAGGATTCAAACAAACAATGGCACACCCCTCCATTTGTAGGTCCTAATGAAAGCCTTTCAGACCCATAGACTTTAAGGCCAGAAGGGACTATCATGATTATCTAGTCTGACCTCTTGCACATCGCAAGCCACAGAGCTTCACCCATGTTCTCCTGTAATACACCCATAACCTCTGGCTGAGTTACTGAAGTCCTCAAATCTTGGTTTAAAAACTTCATGTTACAGAGAATCTACCATTTACTCTCATTCAAACCCGCAAGTGACCCATGCCACATATTGCAGAGGAAGGCGAAAACCCCCAAGGTCTCTGCCAATCTGACCTAAGGGGAAATTCCTTCCTGATCCCCAATGTAGGGTCTCAGTTAGACCCTGACCCTTTGGAAAAGTTAACTCGCACCACATTCCCCATTCTGCAGGGAATGCTACACAAACAGGACCAGGAATCCCAAACAGTCCAAGATCAGTGTCCCACTCACCATGCTGTTGAGCTTTGGCTCCTAGAGGCAGGGTTCTCGTAGGAAAGGCAGATTCCTCCCTGGGAGCCAGGACCACACCCATGACCCAATCCTGCCTTTTTAAAAAGCCTACTTTCTTAATTAGACCCAGCTGTCATCTCCTCCCTCCATACCTAGGCAATTTAGATATTCCCTTCGGGGTATGGCAGGTACTTTTCCTCTTTTCCCAGGAATCTTATTAACCCTTTTTTCCTGCTTTCTGGCAGTGGGATAATTAAACGCTATCACCTCCCCTGGAAATGTGTTCCTGGAGCTTACAGAGTCTTCAGCTTATTCACTTCATCAAATGTATCCGATGAAGTGAGCTGTAGCTCACGAAAGCTTATGCTCTAATAAATTTGTTAGTCTCTAAGGTGCCACCGGTACTCCTTTTCTTTTTGCGAATACAGACTAACACGGCTGCTACTCTGAAACTTCAGCTTATTCCTATCACTTGGATAGACAACTGATTGTTTTATATGTGTGACCACTGGAGGGCAGTGGACCTACAATAATTCACACAGCCCAGTAGTGTCCTAAAATGTCACTGATGCAGTAACACAGCTTTTTTTAATTTTAACCATCTTTCTTGAGCATTCTAGTCTTTCATTTTATGTGTAATATTTTGCTTATTCATTTAAGGAGAGAGATTCTTGTTTTTCTTCAGCATTACAACCCTATATAAAAGCCAGTAGGAAACTACCTTATTGATTAAATGGTGTTTTTCCTATGGCCAATGAACTAATTAAGCACTCCTTAGTGTCAAATGCAATCAGAATAAAGGTCAGAAATTTTGTTATTTACAAGTGACCTGATTCCTGAGGTTTCAATCAAATAAAACAAAGAATCAAACTGGCCAGTAATTCAATAATGAAGAAAGCTCTGTATTGTCTTTTGCTTCACATTCTTTTGCCTATGCTCCATGTTTGTTCTTGGACTTCTCATCTTCAGATCACATCCTTCAGGATTTAACCAAAGGAGTCTGGTGACATCTGAAAGTGAGTAGGCAAGACCGATATTTAAAAGTGTCTCAGAACCAATTCACAGCACTGATTAGACTATCAGACACAAAAGAGGGTAGGGAACGCTCCCCTCAAAGAGCCTCCATGGGGTTTAACTTGAAAATGGGCCACATTCATGGTTATTAAAATATCATTATTGGCATTATTTAAAGCAGGCCAAAAATCGCTGTGCAGAAGCACGAACACTTCGAGCTAGAGAAGATGTATACAAGCTAGGGGCAGATCATGGGGCTGTGCAATAACAACACATGCATTACCCTTGATCACTCCTAAAGCCTGTCCTGGATTAAGAAAAGGAGGACTTGTGGCACCTTAGAGACTAACACATTTATTTGAGCATAAGCTTTCGTGCATCCGATGAAGTGAGCTGTAGCTCACGAAAGCTTATGCTCAAATAAGTTTGTTAGTCTCTAAGGTGCCACAAGTCCTCCTGTTCTTTTTGCGAATACAGACTAACATGGCTGCTACTCTGAAACCTGTCCTGGAATGTTTTCCACAGCTCAACATGTAAAGAATCTTTGGACTGTAAACTCAACAGTCTTGGGGGAGACAGGATTGAGGCACAACACTTGCTCACTACAGGTGCCATTATAGATATAGCTGTTGAGGGTTGTATGTATCCTGAAGCCAGTATTTGGCCTTTAGTTCATAATCATTAACTTTTAAGGAGGCAGGAAACCCAAGTGCTCATGGACTACATTACAATACCAACAATCTTTGCATTCAATACAGATGAGCTAGCTAACAATATTTTCTCCCTTCTGTTAGGCACAACATGATTTTCTTCAGCATCACTTGTTGATAGGCCTTTCCGCCCTCCTAAAACAAACACATTAATTATGGAAAATCAAATAGTTGTATCCATTTCTGTCTGAGTTTTCCTGTGTCTTTGATAAGGTTTGTTCTATACCCGTGCTTATTTTTTTTGGATCCCATTTCAAATAATCAGTGCCACTGTTACAAATGACAGCTTTAAGTAATCACCAGTAACAGGAATTCTCTTAGGTGCTGAACTTAATTATAGTCAGAAATCAATGCAAATATTCCTGTGTCCCTAACACCCAAGAATGTGCAATGGCATTAGGAATGGAGCTCTCAGAGCAAAACATCACCATGTTAAGGAGATCAGTATATATTTTATGTCACAACAGTTCTTGATATGTCATCAGCATGGTAGAGAGTAAACGAATGAGTGCTGGGCATGTGGAAGAGGAAGCATGTAGGCCCCAGTCATGCAAACTGATCCACATGGGCAGATCCCAGCCACCATGCAGAAACTAGAATGATTTTAGTGGGAATCTCTGCAGGCATATGAGTCAGACCAGACTGCAGGATCAGGACCAGTCCAGTTTTACATGACATACATCTTATGCCCTGGATGCTCCTCGTACTCTAGTCTAAGTCATAATTAACTGCATTAGTCAATGCAATTAAACCACCATAAATTGAGAGCAGAATTAGGCCCTTTATCTACAGGACAATAAGAGATCAGTTTATGGACACCTAAGTAGATCATTAAACTAAAATGACATATATAAGGAGTTTATCTTGAACCAGTTATTCCACAGTGCTCTAGAAGACTAACCATCTCCTAAGCACTGCTCATTGTTAGTAACTATCCAAGTTATAAAGCAATCAAAGGGATAATCATACTAAGACTTGCAATGTTGTGGGTCCAAAAGAACGGTAATCTTGATACCCCTATTGAAATCCACAGTCAACTGCATTTTACTCAGTTGTATGAATAAATAAATGTCTGGCATGTCATCCAAAGGATACGTCACATTTCATTTGGATTTTCTGTTAGAACACCTACCATGAGATAGATTCCTATCTGACAGTCTGCCCTGAGTAAGAACAACTAGTGTCAGAGTCACAGTTCAGCCCCTTTCCTCTCTTGCTTCATGGGGGAAGTAAAGTGCCAGCCCTTTTCCTGGTACAGCTTACTTCCTCCTCTGTGCCAGCTCATATGCACTGGCTGGCATGTTAAGGGAGGGGAATCCAAGGCTCCACGCACTCCCTTCCCATCGGAGAGGGAGGAGACTGGCGGCAGCTGCAGGCAGGAGAAGAAGAGGGTTCTTTATGTCCTTTACTCTTATGTACTTTACAAGGATACAGCAAGGACCATAATCTTGCCCTGTGTGGTTAATGCATCCATTCTTACACACAGAAGAGTCTCATAGGAAAAGCTACATGTGCAAAAGTGCAAAACATTAAAGCATCTATATATTGTTTAATTATGAATTGCAGAATGTATGAATGCTCATTTTAGACATTTCAAATATGTCTGATTTCGTTTTCTTTTCTAGAGAACTAACACATCAGAGGTGAATCAACTAAGATCACTGATATATATTATAGCTGTTTTGAACTTGTGGGTCAGTTTTTATAGGGGCCTTCACTGAACTTCTAAAATTAGGCACACCAATTTCTGCACACATGTTCTTCACTCCTGTATTTCTACATATTCATTTTTTCATGCTTACACATTTTTGCCCATCCAAAATTTAGGCATGGAAAAGTGTTGGCACACATTTAAAAACTGCTTTTGAAAATGTGATCTTTTGTTTAATAAGAGTATTGTGTCAAAATGTAAATTTAAAATCATTTAAAACCCTTCACACTGATCTTTTTATTATAGTGTACCACCTTGACACATGTAGCACTTTACATAAGGAAAATCCATGACTACTGGTTCAAATGGGACACAATTCCAAGAGCAGAATTAGAAAATAGATGAGAAGTGAGAAGAGGCTGCCAAAATATATGGCTTTAAATATTTGGAATTAGAACCTGTTTAGCTGTAGGGAATTTTTCAATAAAATTAGAAATGTATTTTAAGATGCTTTTATACAAGAACTCTTTAAAACTCTTCAAAAGAAGAAAAAAGAATGAAGAATAAAACCATGCTCTACCTGACGGGGGGTCCTTTCAGATTTGCTCCTGCACCACTCCCAATCTGTGAGTTCTGGTTTACGGCTCTCCTCATGAGACAGCCTTCTTTCCTGCGCTTCAAAAAATGTTGATTTGTCAAAGTTTCTGACCTCCTCTCTTTTAAAGGCTCCTAGTTTGTCAGTAAGAAGATGGTCCATGCTTTTGTCCTTGGCAAGTTCTTGTTTAGTCTCCGTACTTTTGCCCTTGCTGAAATCTTTAAATATGGAGCTATCCTCTATGGGTATGGTGCTGAACTCAATTTTGGCAGATTTAAGGATTTTGCTGCTATCTTTCTGAGATTCTTGTGTGTTTTCACAGTCATAGTTCATCAGGTTATGATAGGATATAGAGTTATCATCACCATCATCATCATCATGGTGGTAGTTTTCATGGGATATCTTGTAGATTCCATAACCTTGTTGGAATGACAGATTGAATTCAAAACCCCTCCTTTTTGCTAAACAGAAAGAGAAATCTCTAGTTAAAATATAAAAAAGTTACATATAAGAAACACAGAAAATGTATTTTAAAAATGCCTGATTTTATCTGTAAATTTAAAACTAAAATACAAGTTGGTTACTTTTAACAATAGACTTTTTGGTATCCATAATGTATGAATTTATTATGGAAAATTAAATACTAACCATAGCATTTTAGATACTCTGGTAATTAGATTATTTATTCCTTTGTCAAAGCATGGTAGAATTTCTATGTTCTGAAGGTGGTTCTTTGCCAGAAAATAGGAATAGTTTCACCCATCATTTTTTAAAGAACACGATTTGCAAAGCCTTATAAAAGTTATACTAGAAGTAAATAACTAAATTATGGTTCATTTCGCAGTGTATCTCAGTTTCAGCTAATGAGAAATTCCCCAAAATCGCAAAAAGATAACATAGCATGCTTTCAGAAAAATACACTTAAAATAATAGAAATGTAGGACCGGAAGGGCCTCATTAGGTTATCTAGTCTGGTCCCCCACACTGAGGCAGTACTAGGTATTATCTAGACAATCCCTGACAGGTGTTTGTCTAACCTATTCTTAAAAACCTCCAGTGATTCCACAGCCTCCCTATGTTCTACTTCTGAGAATCAATCAGAACTGTACTTCAGTGCCAAGAGGCAAATAAGAAAAATACATTTCTACATTAGAAAACAATCATGTAGGTGAACTAATTCCACAATCAGTTTACCTTCATACGGAGACAATATATACATTCCACATATAAAATTATATTCTAACATCAGGACTCTGACTAATTATTTTAGTTGATATAGTAGTTCAGGAATTAAGGTAAGAGTGCTCCACTTCCACATATCCCCTTAATTACTTCTCTCCTCTACCATAAATTCTCTCCATTTCTTCACCCTGCATTCCCATTTTCATAGTACTAGATATAGTAATTAAAGGTATGTCTCTTATCTAATCATGAAAGCATTTTCCTAACAAATCTACCTAAAAACATTTTAAGACACAAAGTACAGAGAACCATTTATAAAATAGTGTCTTTATTCAGCATATAGATTCTATTTCTCAACAGATAGTATTAAGTGTGAAATCACAAACTCAACCATTATTCTGTTAAAAATCCAGAATAGCCTTTAGCTCGAACATCCTAAAAACAAAGCATTTCTATTTACTAGGGCTGTCGATTAATCACAGTTAACTCACAATTAATTCAAAAAAATTAATTGAGATTAAAAAAATTAATTGTGATTAATCACAGTTTTAATTGCACTGTTAAACAATAGAATACCAATTGAAATGTATTAAATATTTTGGATGTTTTTCTACATTTTCATATATATTGTATTCTGTGTTGTAACTGAAATCAAAGTGTATATTATTTTTGATTACAAATATTTGCACTGTAAAAATGATAAACAAAAGAAATAGTATTTTTCAATTCACCTCATATAAGTACTGTAGTGCAATCTCTTTGTCGTGAAAGTGCAGCTTACAAATGTAGATTTTTTTGTTACATAACTGAACTCAAAAACAAAACAATGTAAAACTTCAGAGCCTATTTCTTGTTCCACTCAGTCCTACTTCTTGTTCAGCCAATCACTAAGACAAACGAGTTTGTTTACATTTACAGGAGATAATGCTGCCCTCTTTTTATTTACAATGTCACCAGAAAGCGAGAACAGGTATTTACATGGCACTTTTGTAGCCGGCATTGCAAAGTATTTATGTGCCAGATATGCTAAACATTTGTATGCCCCTTCATGCTTCGGCCACCATTTCAGAGGCATGCTTCCATGCTGATGACGCTTGTTAAAAAAATGTGTTAATTAAATTTGTGACTGAACTCCTTGGGGGGGAGAATTGTATGTCCCCAGCTCTATTTTACCCACATTCTGCCATATATTTCATGTTATAGCAGTCTCGGATGATGACCCAGCACATGTTGTTCATTTTAAGAACACGTTCACTGCAGATTTGACAAAACACAAAGAAGATACCAATGTGAGATTTAGGTTTAAGAATCTGAAGTGTCTTCCAAAATCTGAGAGGGATGAGGTGTGGAGCTTGCTTACAGAAGTCTTAAAAGAGCAACACTCTGATGCGGAAACTACAGAACCCAAACCACCAAAAAAAAAATCATCCTTCTGCTGTTGGCATTTGATTCAGATAACGAAAATGAACATGCGCACTGCTTTGGTTTATTATCAAGCAGAACCCATCATCAGCATGAATGCATGTCCCTTGGAATGGTGGTTGAAGCATGAAGGGACATATGAATCTTTAGTGCATCTGGCATGTAAATATCTTGTGACACTGGCTACAACAGTGCCAAGCGAGTGCCTGTTCTCACTTCCAGGTGACATTGTAAACAAGAAGCGGGCAGCATTATCTCCAGCAAATGTAAATAAACTTGTTTGTCTAAGCGATTGGCTGAAAAAGAAGCAGTATTGAGTGGACTCGTAGGCTCTAATCTATTATATTGTTTTATTTTTGAGTGCAGTTATTCATTGTACATAAGTCTACATTTGTAAATGCAACTTTCATGATAAAGAGATTGCACTACAGTACTTCTATTAGGTGAACGGAAAAATACTATTTCTTTCATTTTTTTACAATGCAAATACTTGTAATCAAAAATAAATATAAAGTGAGCACTGTACACTTTGTATTCTGTGTTGTAATTGAAATCAGTATATTTGAAAAGGTAGAAAACATCCAAAATATTTAAATCAATGATATTCTATTATTAACAGTGTGATTAATCACAATTAATTTTTTTAATTGCTTGACAGCTCTACTATTTACATTATTATATAATTGTTTCTTTACCATCATCATAAATTTACCTCTGTAAGTATTAGATTAGATTAGATTCAGAGCAAAGCTGTATCTGGAATTAATAGTTTTCTTAACAAACTGCAATCACTCTCCTTGGGATAGTGGTTAAAAGTTCATGGTCTGGATTTGAAAGAAGAATCCAATTCAGAGAGAACAAATGACTTGAGCCAAAAGGTGCTTTTCTGAAGATCATGAACCTTGTTCTCCTCTCATTTACTTCCATGAGAATCAGGAGTAAACCCACTCAAGTCAATGGAGTTACACCAGTATAAACAGGGAACAAGAGTTTAATCCAAAACCAATTGATGTCAATGAGAATTTTTGTACCGATTTAAATTTTCTATGGATCAGGCCCTTATAGCGAGAAGATAATCAGGCCCTACACCTGCAAGTAGCTCTCACTGCTGAATGGCTAATGCAGAAAACTATTATAATTATTATATGTGAAAGTAATTGCAACACATTGCTGTGGCTTTGAGGTCCTGTCAACACCGAAGGCCTCTCAGTGGCTGTATGATGAATGTGTGAGCAGTAGGATCTGAAGGGCCTTTTCTTTCATTGATAAAATTCCTGTAATTCCGGGGCATGAAGTCATCAGAATTCAGAGGTGTTTTTGCCTGTTTTTAAAATGTGTTTAGCACAGTAAATGTATTTTCTTAATGCATGTCATATTTTGGCAGATGGGTTTTTCTAGAGGTGGGGAGGAGTCAGATTTTGAACTCATAGTTTCCATTAGAAGGTTTGACAGTGACTCGCTGTGTGGTTTTGGGCAAGTCACTTAACTTCTCTGTGCCTGAATTTCCCTGCCTGTAAAATGGAATAATAATGCTCTCTAGCCATCTTATAGGTATGTTGTTAGGCTTATTTAATTAATGTCCATGAAAATCTTTCAGATCCTCAGATGAAATATGCTACAGGAGTGCAGAGTATTGTTACTGTTGCAGACAACTTTCTATGCAATCTACTATAAAATTTACTCTAACAGTATGTTGCCATATGGAACATCACATAAACCAATATCCTATCCTTCAACCTCCCACACTTACTTTTCCTTTCTTCTGAAGAAATGGCATATGCATTCCTCCTGCAGTTAATGATGCAGCCACAGGGCAGGTGGACCCAGCGTTCTGACAAAACAAACACAGGGGTGACCGTGGCAGCTAGTAAAGTCAGCAGAAAACTGAATGTCTCAAAGGAAAGGCTTTGAAAACCAACTATGTGCTGGACAGCCATCTGTATCTGAAAGGCAGAACATTAAGAAATTAAATCACTTCAGTCACATACTGTATTTCCAGGAATAACAAAAACATCACATTGTTAATGTGACAAAAATAGAGGTCACAGATTTTCATTGATTTCCCGCTAGGCTTTGTGACTTTGACAGACGCTAGAAGACAAATGTCCTCATACAGTCCCTCTTCCTCTCTCTCTGTTTCTCAGAATTTCTTATGCTGCAAATGAAATGATAAATATTGATGCCTGAGGTCTGCCAAAGAAGCAGCTCAGATTCCAAGCAATTCTTAGGGATGACTGAGCCAATCCTGTGAGGTGCTGAGCATCCTCCACTCCCAAAGTCAATGGGGTTTGAGGGCACTCAGTGCCAGGCAGGATTGGGCTTCACGTGCATGATAATTCTCATTCTTTATGGAAAGGAGCTGAGAGGCTGACTCCATACACATCCATAGGACAAGGATGACACTGAACAATTCCCAACATGTTCACATGCCCAGCAAAGGACTCACTTGTAAGTATCCTTTGTTATATTTATCCTTTCCATACATTGCATCAAAATGTAGTAATGCTTCAATAATTACAAAGATGCAAACATTCTTCATCACTTCTCAGACAAGCTTAGGTTTCTTACCCAGAGATGACTGTCAAAGGGCGTGACTCAGAACTGTGAGGATGGAGGAAAAACAATCTGCCTTAGTAAAACTCACAGATCTCAGAGAGTCAACCTAATGCCTGCCAGACTGCTTGAAACACAAAACCTGATTCACCCCTACCATTAGCCTAGCTCTATGCTGGGTTCAGTGGTGTTACACTGATGTAAAACTGGAAAAACAATGATGAATCTGGCTTTTCATTTTTGAAATGCACTGATTTTGTATGAATGTATCAATTCTGATGAAAGCCAGACAAACACAGCTCTAGTTGAAATGACTTCTATGGATGTGATTTATGCTGTTCATAATTGCTGGATGATTGTTTCAATTAATATCACACACACTCTCTCCCTGTGTAAATAAATCATTACAAATATGCAAAGAAGTCTGACTTTTACCATTGTTGGAAGCCAGAGAATGACTTTTGTCAACGCAAGAATCAGCGAGAATCGTTTCTGAGCAAACTCCACAGTGTAGGTCCTGTTCTGCACACTGTTTGTGCAATGGGAGTCCAGCCCACAGCGCTCAGCTGGGCTTTGCCTAAATACTATCTCCGAGCAGGGGCAGGCATTTCGGAAATGCTTCAGGGTTTTATCCACGGGGTCCTCCGGAGAAAGGGATGGGGCGGTGTTACAAACTGGGGGCGTCCCAGTAGTGAAATAGCCTCGGGTGATTTCCTGGTAATCGACATAAAGACGCTGTTGCTCATCTGAGCACAACAGTTGGTAAGTTAGAGGGACAGAAAGCGCGGTGAGAAGGCAGAAGCACAGCGAGTAGACAATGAATAAAAACAGGACATAGGAACTGGTGCAATCTGTGAGGCAACCCCAAGAGGTGGGGACATAGGTGCCCCAACCACAGAGAGGCAAAATGCACACCAGCAAGCTGACAGTCCAGATAGTGAGAATGGCCCATATCATGCTCACTGGCTGTTTGGAGGTCCACTGACTCCACATCACAGTTCTGTTGATCGTGTAGAAGTTATAAGAAACTATAAGAGTACCTTTCAGATTGCTAGAAATGCCCTGAAATAAATAAAGCAGCGCTGATGTGGTACACAGAGGCTGGGGGAGCGCCTCGCTTGACCACTGCATGAGCATAAAGATAGTCACTGGCACCACACTTATCAAATCATCCACAGACAAGGAAGTCACAATCATTGAAAGTGTGGTTTTGTTTTGAATTTTCAGTAAGGACACTAGTGAATAAATGCTGCCCAGCAAGGTAGTGAGCGTAATTATAAACGTAAAGCAAAAAAGAAAGATATTCAAAGTTCTTTGTCCATTGGTTATATCCATAATGCCATGATTTTCAGTAAAGAGGCTTGTCCCATTCAGTGGGAAATGACTAGGTGTTACCGACATGGTTGTTAGGGATTTTATTTTTCCTTCTCACTGACTCCGCAAGTTTTTGTCAGATGAATCGGAACTGCTCCACATCACAAGTTTCTTCTTTGTTTTCATAGACTCTCCTTTTTGACACTTGATCAGGATACATTCAGGTGTGTGTGTCCTCTACATCCAGGATAACTCTCACCCAAAAAGCAGGCTCCATCAAATCAAAGGAAACATTAACACATGTACTAAAGAGCGCACGATGCTGACAGAAAAGCAATTCCTCCTTAAAACAGTCTTTGGGGTTTGAGCTGGTTCTTTATAATCCTTCCAAGTACAAGAGGATGATTAAATTGGGCTCTTGCAGAAATAAAATACCACTCACTTTTGACAGATAGCAGACAATGTGCCTTACTCGAGAGTTCAGTTGAAATGAAGGCAGAATGTCAGGTATGCTCAAGCCCAACTGGTTCAGGGAAAAACATAGTAGAGAATAAGAGGCTCTTTGATTCAGCCTGCGCCGTTCAGAGCTGCAGGAGGGAGGAGTCAGATCCAAGCAGGATAGCAGAAAGGGGGGAAATTAGTATCTTTCCAGGCAGAGCTGCCTCTTAGCTAGATCAGAAACACAAAACAGAGTCCTTGCTAAGCCCCACCTCCAATGCTGACTCTAAAATGCAATGCAAATACTCAGACCTGATGTCAGCCATAAATGTCATCCCTGAAAGCCCAGTGCTGCTCCACAACTGTGCATCACAAGCTGGAGAGCTGCTTTTATTCTTACCATATTTTCTGTATTCTGAGCAGAGAGAGGGGGAAAGCTGCAAAAGCCTTTTATAAAAGATGAAACTGACAGTGTATCCTGTTCTCCCTTTATATTCTTACTCCAACTGTATGTATGTGTGTAATTATATATTTATACATTGGCAACATTGACAAAAGACAGATAGCAATCAGCAGCACAAAATTGTCAAGTTGTGTGCTAGCTTTGTTTTGGATCAGCATCAGTTGAGGGGGGGGGCAGTACATAAACTTTTATTCCATAGAAGAAGATTCAAATACAAAGAGCATCAAGTACTGAATGAATACTGTCTTTTGACTAAGTACAGGCAAACCAGCAGATCATGTGCCTTTGGATATGTACAGATATTTTACATTTAGTAAATGTGATGCTGATTAAACTGATAACTTGACAGTATTGTAAAGAGCCAACAGAGGCAGGCAGGTGGAATGCAACCTTTTTGCAGAGGTCTGCCTCTCCACTCTGATCAGCAACAGTGCTGCTATTCAAATACTGGCTTTGGGTGTATCCATAGCACGACAGACAGTCTCTGTTTAACTGTATTATCGTTTAAGGCTAAGACTGCTGTAGACTGGCACTAAAATGTGATTGACACCCCCACATTCATTTCACTTGTGATGTATGCCAGCAAGGGCCTGTTCTACAGGCTTTGTTTTGCTCTAGCAGTGCAAAACAGATGAAAACACGACTTGACTGGCCAGCTGATGATCTACTCATCATAGGAGGGCATGGCTGGGAGAAAGGGGTATTGCTGCTGTCCAGTGATTCCCCAGATACTGAAAAGCCCCTTGAGGGCTACAACAACTCAGAACAATCTTGAGACTACACTAAGGTCTTGCCCACACTAACAGCAGCGTGTAGGTTACATGTAGCTATACACCGCAGTAAAGAGCAGGACACTACACTGCTAAAAATAAGTGGTAGGCACTGCTTGGGCACATAGAGAGCCTTGTAGGGGACATACTCTAAGGTTCTGGCATGGCTTTACTTGCCTAAGTAGTGCCTCTCCATCTACGCTGCTATTTATACCCATGCTAGGGGGTGAGTGCAGTGAATGTACTTGACACGCCACCATAAGGAGTGTAGACATGTCCTAAGTTGCTCTTCAGGACTGAACTGGTACCCCGAGGATCAGAAAACTGCAAAAAGTGGTTAATAGACACCCCACTCTACAACCCCCAAGTTATGTCAGGCACAGCGCTAGATCTGCCGCATACACCTTGCTTTTGTCATAGTAAAGGATTGCAATTTATCTGTCCTACCTGTGCTGCTCCAACTGAAAGCTAGGGCTCCTTTCCTTAAAAGTGTATTTACAAATCACAATTGCCTTTACCCTGCATCAACTTTAAGTCAACCACAGTTCTCTAAACCTTGAGATTAACAGGCCAAGTCTGTCTGGGATTACTGTCACAAGACAGAAGAGAAATAGGCACCACCCACCCTTGCATGGGCCGTCATTTTTACTTCAGCTGACACACTCTCAATATCCTTCATTCTTCTGTAACCTACGTAGAGGGAAGGTAGGTCAATTTACTTATCAATTCTGTGCTACAGGACTCCTCTAGCTGACAAAGTCTTTGCATAGAACATGAATTTCTATCTTTGCAAGAGACTATAGCTGGATTTTCTAAAGGAAGCCTCCAAATACTAAAAGTGGAAATTATAACAGGATTCACTTTCATTCTCTCCTTAGGAATCCAGTAGCAGTCTTTATCATGAGTAAGGCTGTGAGTCTCTCACGGAGGTCACAGATTCCATGACTTTCCTGAACCTCCGGGACTTCTGCAGCAGCCTGTGTGGCTGACCACAGGGCTGCCTGAGCAGCTGGGCACCGGCCGCTGCTCAGGTGGCCCCAAGGCAGCTGGTCCCAGGCTGCCCTGGAGCAGCAGTCTGGGAGCAGCAGCAGCGCCCTGGGTTCCCTCCACCCTCCAGCAGCAGCGACAGGGCCCTGGGTCACCCTCCCCGCCCAGAACAGCAGCAGTGGTAGCGGTGCCCCAGGGCTCCGTGCCCCCCCACCCTCCGGAGTCATGGCGGGGGCTCAGGGTGCCGCCCCCTCCTGCCCTGAGGAGGAGCAGCAGCAGCAGCGGGGCCCCTGAGCCCCATCAGGAGCAGCAGCATCTGCTGGAGCATCCCCCCACCCTCAGTGCCTATGATACAGTTAGGGGTATTTTTAGTAAAAGTCATGGACAGATCAGGGGCTGGGACTTTTTTTTTATTGCCCCGACCTGTCCATGACTTTTACTAAAAATACCCCCAACTGAATCGTAGCCTTAATCACAAAACAATTACGTGCGCGCACAGAGCTGATAATTTCAAATTCCTTTTTATGAATAACACTAAAAAATACACCGCTTTTGCAGCACAGCAGTTACAATGTACCCTAACTAGAAATTTATTTTCTTTTAAAATGAAGAATATAACACAAGGCCCAGACACTAAATAAATACAGGGATTTCTGACAATGGGAGATCTTCTGCTTTAATGTAAGCTCACCCAGGGTATTACACTGACAAATAAAACATTTGATTGTACTATATAACCAGTTGTTTCAGCATCCCCAATATTGGGCACAAACAACACTTCAAAGAAGAAAGAAAACAAATGGATAATGACTGTAGCTGTTAGGCTCACACACGGTCTTGGTTTAATGATGTAGTGCAGCTGCTGAAGACATTTGGCATACAGTCTGGGATCCTCCTTTACGGTGTGGTCCCAGTCTCAATCCCACTGACTTCTTTAAAATTACAGGCAACTGCATTGAGATCCAACCCATGGATTCCATCTGGGTTACCCCTGGCAACTCTAGCTTGTCCCTGCAGGGCTGGGCTGGATCTGACCAGTGCTCACCAAGGCTGTAGGTTTTGTACCCCTGACATAAATCACTACTGATTGGCCAGGAGCTTCCAGCTTCTCTCTCGGGGTACGTGTGCACATGCAGGAAAGTCTGCCCTTAATCAAGCTTCTGCACCAGCTTCAAAACAACTACTGAGCATGGTTAACGATTTCCCACATTCCCTGTAGCATGCTGAAATAGCAAATACTTCTTTGCAGCCATTCAAGGCTCTTTACTGCCACTTTGTCTGAGAGCAAGTAGAAACAGCAGCTGTAATTACAGCAGTAAGTGTTTTTGGCTGACCACCATGAAATAATAAAAAGAAATGGGGGTTACACTTACATTCTCTGCATATGCTCCTGCTGGCTGGGTGGACTTCATCTGCACTGTTCTTTCTTGTCACATTTCTGCCAAGGGAACTCAGTGTTCTTAAGAGGCTTTCTTGATGGCACTTCCCTTTTTTCTCTTGGTAAATTTTTCTTTGCTGCTTCTTGCATCATGCTTCTGCTATGTGCATTTACAGTAATTGTGATAGCTGTTCCAGAGCTAGCTCAGCTATCAACTTCAACTTCTCAGAGTTCCTTGTTTAAAATCTCACCCCCCAAACAATCTCATATGTGGACTTCTTGACTGAATGCAAAGTCACACGGTTTAGTTTGTTCAAAGAGAGCCCTCACACTATCTCTGGCCATCTGGACCCTTTGGTAAAAGCACTCCCATTCGTGTATTTTCCATTCCTGTTTGGAATGAAACACTCCTTAGACTTTTTAAGACAATATCAAGGTATTTTTTAATCCCCTTCCTCAGCGAAGGTTAACAATTTATAAGTATTTTCAGCCTCACCACTCAGTAAATTAAATGAGCTGATATGCACCTCGCTACTCTGGGGTAAGCTTTATTTGAAATATGGTAAAGCACTTCTTCCACTCAGGTCACTCTATGGCTTTATAAAACTGAAAGTCTTATAGAAGGATGAACATTAGCATTTTCTTTTCCTCTTATTGATGCTAGTTCAAAATGTGTCAACTTCTGACACTATGTCATGGAACAATGGTAAAGACTCACAGAATGAGTCCCTTTTTTGTAACACTGAAGAAGGAACTTTGTTGGAATAAGAAAAACAGTATTATTCCTAAAATTGCACATTTGCTCTCTCTGCTTCTGTTCCACATCCTGGCTTCCTTCTATGGTTTTAAACAAACAGTACACATATCTTCATACCACCCACATCTCTTTCTTAACCTCTAAGTGGCATCTGTGTGTATCAGAGAGTGCAGGTCCCTTGGGAGCTCCTAGTAATGTGAAGCAGACTCAATGAGGTGGTTCTTTGGCATCCATCTTAGGACAAACTTCTGGATGGGAGAGACAGAGCTGGACAGATAAGTCACACTATGTGTGCACTGGCACAACCAGTCCTCACTCTGAAGGGACTGCTGACATTCTGTGCCACAGTATGGCAAAGAGAAGTCCGAGCTGAAGATCTTCCTGGGCTGCAAAAACACAGTAGCAAGAAGGCAAATTCCCCTGCTGCTAAGCCGTCCCTGGGTGTGCTGTGGATTCAGACTACGGTCAGGCAAGGGCTGTTTCTGTAGGTTGCTTAAGACATTTACTATTTAATTTATGGCATGCATTACTTAACCTCCCAAATTGCAAGTTCTTTATCACTTTCCCTATACATGTGCCACCTTGTGGGATATGACTTGGTAGTTTTTAAATTCCAATCTGCCTATTAAGTGTTACCCATGTTGCAGCTGCCCTGTGTTGGATAGATGTCGGTTATTGGAGGAAGCACCAGGTGCTGATTTGTAATGAACAAAAGGATAATTTGCACAAAGGCCACAAATCCCTGGAGCATAATGACTTGGGTGTAGGGGTCTCTCTACTTTCCAGCAATGGGTGCTCATTACTGTAATAAAATCAGTGCTGTGTCAGGAATCAAGTCCTCTGTGCTCACTGGTAACAGATACAGCAGTATTGTACAGACCTGTAAAGTATCAGATATATGCAGAACCCATGACTAGACTGCAGAATATCAGCAGGCCAGTTTAAAATTGTTTTCTCATGTTTGCTGAACCACTGAATTACACAAATATAAAGAAAGATAGAAAGAATAACACAGATAGCACAGCATGCAGGAAATGCCATTGGCCTTCTTGGCAACAAGGGCACACTGCTGACTCATATCCAGCTTCTCGTCCACTGTCACCCCTAGGTCCTTTTCCGCAGAACTGCTGCCGAGCCATTCGGTCCCTAGTCTGTAGCGGTGCATTGGATTCTTCCATCCTAAGTGCAGGACCCTGCATTTATCCTTATTGAACCTCATTAGATTTCTTTTGGCCCAATCTTCCAATTTGTCTAGGTCCTTCTGTATCCTCAGTTTTGTTTCTGAGTAGCAGCCGTGTTAGTCTGTATTCGCAAAAAGAAAAGGAGTACTTGTGGCACCTTAGAGACTAACAAATTTAACAAGTTTTGTTTCTCTTTGTCACTCAAGAGTGATAGGGTTATTATGCTATGAAAATTGAAAGCATTTCACTTTAAGAGGTGATATATTCTCTATGGCTATAGTTACATGTTATGTATAAACATCTTTGCAATCTACTCTGCTAACTAATATGAGATAGACAATTTCTTACCCATCCTAGCTATTGGTTTAATAGGTTTAAAAAGTGTACATATTTAAGCTTTCTTTAAAAAAAAATCTATCATACTTGGTCTGTTGGGAATAGAATTCCCTATAGAATATACCAAATGTTTAGAAGCTGCAGCTTCTGTTTAATCCAATTACTTGACCCTGAAGATTTAAATTGAGGGTGACTTCTAATACAAAGGCAGGTTCTATTAAATTTAATTATTTTTCCCTCTGTGGTTTGCATGATATTATTGCATAAGAAAGAGGTGGCTGCTAGATAAAGTGTGGCTACTGATCAAGAGTAATTAGAGCAGTATAAATCAGGAGTAACTATTTAAATTAAAAAATTGAGCTTAATTCAGCAACCCATTACTCACATTGGGTTAGACTGCAGAATCTTTAATTTACATTGAATAGTAGCTAACTTCACATATGGTCCTGTTGAAGTCAACGGGACCATTTGGGAGTAAGGTTCTACTCACTGAGAGTAGAAGTGTCATAATCTCACCCATAGATAGATACTTCTATTTGCAACTGACTTGAGCTCAGAACCAGGCCCATAATGTCACTGGTTTGACAAATAGCCCACCTGTGTGTTCTGATTGTGACTACAGTTGTGAGGTGAATTTTCTTTTCCAGGCATCTTCACAAGTCAGCAAAAGAGAATGCCAGTAAAGGAAGTGCCAGCACTTTTGTCGACTTGGCGTCAAACAAGATGGCTGTGAGGTGGGCATGATTCAATTTAGTCTAGGTTAGCACAGAGGTCAATAGTGTTGTTCCTCAGAAAACATCAGCAGTAACAGGATAAACAGAAGGGATGATTGGCAGAGGCAGCAGAGACATGGATGATTCTGGGGGTGGCCATTGCGAAAGGAGAGGAGAGGGAATCAAATCTGGGTGGGCAGTAGGGAGAGAAAAAGTCATTTGTTTAGGGAGGAGTGTCCTCCAATAAGTGACATGAAAGGGATGAGAGCAGAGCTGGTGGCTCAGGGCAGGGGATTAGCCTGAACTCTAGGCAGTAGGGAGGGATAGGAGATTCTAGAGCAGAGGCAGGCAAGCTTTTTGGCCTGAGGGCCGCATCGGGTTTCCAAAATTGTATGGAGGGCTGGTTAGGGGAGGCGATGCCTCCCTAAACAGCCACGTGTGGCACGGCCCCCACCCCCTATCCGACCCCCCCTGTTTCTCACCCCCTGATGGCCTGCCCCGGAATCCCTGCCCCATTCACCCCCCCTTCCCCTGGCTCTCTGTCCCTTGACCTCCCGCCGGACCACCCGCCCCTAACTGCCCCATCCAACCACACCTTCTCCCTGACCACGCCTGGACCTCCCACTCCTGACTACCCCCTGCCACCCCATCCAACCAATCCTCTCATTCCTGACTGCCCCCCAGGGACCCCTACCCTATCCACCTCTCCTGCTCCCTGTCCCCTGACTGCCCCTCGGAACACCCACCCCTGACTGCCCCCCGCCGTCCCATCCAACCCCCACTCTTTACTGACTGCCCCCCCGGGACCCTGCCCCCATTCAATCCCCCTGTTCCTCACCCTCTGACCGCCTTGACCCCATCCACACTCCCGGCCCCTAACCACCACCCCAAACTCCCCTGCCTTCTATCCAATGCCCCCTGCCCCCTGCCCCCTTACCGCGCTGCCTGGAGCATTGGTGGCTGGCAGCGCGGCTGCACCAGGACAGGCAGCCGCACAGCATAGAGCACCGGGTCAGGCCGGGCTCTCCAGTTGCGCTGCCCCAGGAGCTCGCAGTCCCGTCCCCCCCACCCCGAGCATTGCACCAGCGGCGCAGTGAGCTGAGGCTGCGTGGGTGGGCGGGAGGGGAAACGAACCATGGGGGGGGGGTGAGCCTCCCAGGCCAGAAGCTCAGGAGCCGGGCAGGACAGTCCCGCAGGCCATAGTTTGCCCACCTCTGTTCTAGAAGCTGCCAGTGTGGAATGGCTGAGCAGTCAGGGCAGTGCTTCTGAGAATCTCACAACACCATTTCTGCTGAACACCTACTAGCTCAGAGGGCTGACAAGGGAGGCGCTGGCAACCTTTGGAGAGGCCAGGCCTCCACATACTTCCTCATAGTGACTGTTTCTCATGCAAGTTGGTTGCAGCTGTAACTATGGAGAAGCAACCAGCCCTTCTTCTCATTCTCTCATTCTACCCTGGACACTGCATGCACACTATCACATGCATTCCTCCCCTTGCTGCTACTCCTTGGGCGCCACACGGGGATGACACGGAGATAACAGGAGTCAAAGCTGTGGCAGTAGCAGTCTTGCGCACATGGTGCTGCTACAGCAAATGCTCTGCCTTCCCGGTAGCTGGGGCCTTTGCCCTAACACATCACACTCGGATGAAATGGTTTCCCCTCCGTTATATTGGTTACATTCCTAAACTATGTCCTTCCATGTTGTATCCACCTCTCCATTATAACCACCTCATGATCATTAACTCCTTCTCAGTATCTTTCTGATCCTCTCTCTTGTTACTGCTCCTGGGTCCTGGGGGATGCAGTATACTCATCTACTTCTCAAAAATTGACACATGGAAGAAATCCTGCTCTCAAAATTTTATGTTATCAATATCGCCTCTGTGGACAGCCTACACCTCTGCCTTATCCCCCATTTCTTGGTTCTCCAGGCTAAGGTTTAATAAATTAGAAATTTGGTGCATTGGAAGGGAAACATTGGGAAAACTAACTGAGACAAGGAGCTTTATTCAGATATCCATAATAGCAGTGTAAATCAAATTAACTGCATAGGCTTCACTCCCATCTACACCGGTATAACTTGGATCAGAGCCTGGACCCTTTTCAAAAAATGTATTTTTATACTTCCCAGAGAGCAATCTAACTAAAACCTCTGCTTCGAAGAAACAGAGCCCAAATGGTTTCTGCCGGCCCTCCTGGCCACAGTACCTACTCTTTCAAAAATAAAAATAAAAATAAAAATACCCCTCCAACTCAAGGAGTAGCATCTTATGAATGTTTTTAATTTTGCTGCACACATTTCATACAGTTCTATTAGTAAGTTCAGATCTAACCACAGGGCAGAGCAATTTTGGTCTATGAGGTTGTCTCATTGTTTCCTTGACCTCCTTTGTCTGTTTGCATCCATCTTTGTTTCTTGTCTTATAATTACATTGTAAGATCCTTGGAGCAGGGACCATTTTTACCCTGTGTTTGTTCAGTACCTAGCACAATAGGGTCCTCTAGGATTCCTAGGTGCTTTGCTAGTACAAATGAGTATTAGTCTTTTAAAAATGTCCCTAATTTAGGTACTGCTGAACATATGCAGTGTACAGGACAAAAATCACGTCAGTTGTTGAGCAATTTAGGAGGCTTGTCTGGACATCAGCACTTCACAGGTACCGTGCTGCATTCTGACAGAGCATAGAAAATGAATTGGAATGCAGCAGTGAGAGGGTAACTGAATGACCCAATCAGTTTGAAAGGAACAATCTCTTCTTTTGTGAGGAAACAAAATAGAAAAAGTCATCTGCCTTGGAATGACCTAGCTGTGACCCCGCCTGAAAACAGCAGGAAAATCAACTTTAGGGCAGCACCATCTTTGCTATTAATAAAATTAAAAATAACTATGTATATAACCCCCTTTGCTCATTTCACTGACTGTCATATAGCCCTGCTATGTCCTTTGCCACCCATTCTTTGGCATTTCATTTCTCTTTTACTTTCTTCCCCTCACATTCTTTTCTCCTGTTAATTATCAAGCAAGGCTGAATCAGTACAGATGGGAATTAAACACTGGGATTTACTACAGCTACAAAGAGTGGATTTAAAGTCAAGGGACACTGTGAAAGATGTAAAACCCTAGAAACCAAATTCTCTGTACAGAGCATTTGGAATGTGCATATCTTTGCTATGATAGGTGAACTCTTCACTCTCATGTCAGTATCATATGAGGTCACCCCCATTTTACAGTATCCTCCCTCTAGATATGACCTATTTCCTGAGGGAAAACTGGTATTCACTATAAATATATTTGCAGCAAAGCCTGGGGAGGGGTACTTTGTGGTCTAAGTACCATGTTTGGAATACCTACTTTTCCAGAGACCATAAAATTAAATCCCATCAGAAGAGATTTGGTCTTTCATGGTGGATAAAGTGTATGTCATGAGGCTTGTTGCAAGTGGCATCTAGGATAAGACCTTAAAAAATGAGGTCCTGCCTTTTCTACTTGTATAAAAGATCACTTAATAGACTACTCATAAAAGTGGTGGATTGCCTTGGTTTTCAAGGCCAAAATTTCACCTACATGTGAGCAGAGAGTAGCTCAAATCTGCAGATCTGGTCCAAGATTCAAGGAGGGGAGAAGACGACTGCCAGCTCTGCAGCAACTTGTCTCTTCCCTGCAAACATATGGAAGTCCCTCTGGGTATGGGCTCAGTGGATGTGGAGGGGACAAATTGGGATGGAGGCACAGAGGCTTTCCATACCATTGTCCCCTCCCAACCTGTGGAACAGGCCAGCACAGATTAATTCTAAGTGGGAGTTCCAGGGGCAAGGACTCAGTGGTGAAATCCCTAGCACCATGGCTCCACCACTCTGACTCCTAATTAAAGACAATCTTTCTCAGGAAAAGAAAGAGCATCAGGGCCTGACCAGGGGTCAGGGGCATAACATTGTATTGACACTTCTTTGGGACAACTTGCATAAATGACTCTTGGCTTTGCTGTGACTATCTATCGGAGAGTTCACCCAGTGAGCACTTTTAGCCCCTCTGATTCTGCACACAACACTAGCCAGATTCACTGATATTTTTAAAACTAAACTTAATTTGTACTATTTAAAATAATTAATCCTTAATAGAGGTAGTTGAAAAAAAGGGGTGGGGGGAATCAAAATTGTGTGTGGAACTTTCCCCTGAAATTTACTAATTCTGATAAGCTTAGTTTTAGTTTTAAAATAAAATTAAAGAGAGCCAACAACAAAAGGTAAAAATGGAAACAAACAAAATAAACCCAGAAAATAAAATAGGAGACGTGGAAAGTTAAGTTGATTTTATTTTACAGATTCTGTAAAAAAAAGTTAAAAGAAAACCCAATGAATTTCTTTAAGCTCTATTTTTGCCTCCTTAGCCTAAGTTAATTTGAAAGGGTGTTAAAATTATTTTGGCTGAAAAAGTGTATGCCAGCTAGTTATCTTTATAGCTGTGTTCTAAATCCCTAAAAATGGTGTATACTAACATAACAGAATCCCTCAACACCTTCCTGAAAGAACCTTTGTGCATGTCTTAGAAGCGTATTTTTCAGAATCCATGGAACATGTTTTATAAGAAAAGGGCTACTAATTAATTTTGATTGACAGGAAAAGGATCTATTAACTGCTGATGTAAAGCATGGCTAGGCTGGAACTAGAAAGGATGAGAAAGCAGCAAAAGAGTAGCTGAGAATAAGTGAAATTTTTCCTCTCCCAGAATAAAAAGACAAAAGAGCAACAAAAGAATCTAAGGATTTAATTAAAAGTATGTATTTTGTCAAAAGGAAAGTGTATTCATGGAGTCTGAAGCACTGGAAGGAAGTGGCACAGAAAACTGGCAAAAAGCCAGGTGTACTTTTCTATTATCCCTCACTAGGTGGCATGTGCATGAGAGAGAGAGAGAGAGAGAGAGAGAGAAAGAAAACTCTCTTTTCACAGTCTGGTACCTTTCAGTTGTACATTTTTCTAAGTGGCTCTCCCTTCCTCAATGTTTGCAATACATTTTCTTTATAATATTTGCAAACATCCTCCTTCAAGGTATTGAGTACACCCATCAAAGCACAGAGCATCCTGAGTTCCACTGACTTCAGTGGGAACTCATGGTCCTTAGCATCTCTCAGGATTAGGCCCTTATTACTCAAGTCTTTTTCTGCAGTAGGCAGCAGTCAGGCCCTTCTGTTGTATTCAGACTGAAATGAATGCAAGGCTGCATTCTACAGTTATGGTTGGGTGCAAAACAAACATTTGAGATGGGGCAGCTGGTGGCCACCCCAATATTTAGAATGCCTAATGCTTTCCATTATAAAAGAGTCTTCAAACCTTTTATTTGAGAAGCTCTCACATAATCCTTTATTTGCAACAGGTCTTTGTTATTCAGGAGAGGGAATATCCTCAGATTACATAAATGTCTTTTCTTTGCCCCATGAAATTCCGTCCAGCTTTTTCAGGGATATAAACTGTTAAAACCACCCTCTCTCTTTCATTCCTCAGCCTGCCAAAATAATAGCTGAACGTGAACGTTCTAAAGCTGAGCTGATGCTACCCCAAAGCATCAGCGGTAACACACTGTATTGGGAATGCCGGGGAGCTGCCAAGCAGCTGTAGGGGTGGGATGGGAGAAGACAGCCAGGCTGAGCTCCCCAACAATCCTGGACCCAGCATATAGTTCCAGTGGCCCATGCCTTGCTTTGGGGGTGTCACATGGGGCAGAACACCCCTCTGCACACCCTCCACATCGCCTGCTGGGTGCAAGGGAGACAATCAGGCTGAGCTCTCCACCATAAATCCCCTTCGCCCCTCAGGGCACCACATCCAGCTGCAGATCCCCAATTCCCAGGGAATAGGGAGAGAGCGAGGAGGCTGGCTGCGGCTGGGATCAGGTCTCCCTCCCAACCAATCCCTAGTGGTCCATTCTCTATCTGGGAAACAGCCTTTTTCTACTACCACTTAATGGCGTTAGTTCTATAGCTGAAGTGGTAACAAGCTGGGCTGCGGGCTCAGGGTCCCACTCCTGCTGCTGATGCACACAATTGCACTTGAGCGCACTGTTACACTTGCAAAGAGCAACATTTTTTACACCTTTTTCCTTTATTAAAAATCCTAGAAAATTATGTTAAAAAATTAAACATTTAGGTGGCAAAGTTAAGCACTCAAAAATAGGAAATGTGAGGTTTATGGTTGGCTGTGCAACCTTAATGTGTGTATGTATTAGTATGTATAATACTGTATGTATGATACAGTCTCTAATTACATGGTCACATATTATTCTTTCCACAGGACTCCTGCCTCATTCAGGGCACAGCTTGGACACACAAAAGGGGAAATTAAGGTTGCATAAGAAACCATAAATCTGATATTTCCTAATTTACAGGTGCTTGATTTTGCAATCTAAATAACATTCTTTTAATGTAGTTTATTTCTGATGTAATAACATCTACTCTGGATTATTTGTGGCTTTTTATTTCATTTTTTAAAATAAACACAGTATGCTGATACAGATCAGGATGAGAAAGGCAGCTGTTTCATCTCAGTATATACAATGATTGGAATGAGACTGGAATGCTAAAGTGGGTTCTGATGCACAGGCAGATTGGAGAGATTATTGTGGCCCTTTCTGTAATGTGGTAACCAATGAGAGAGGACTGAGACTTCTGGAGTTTGCCAGCTATAACAATCTGGTTCTTGCAAACACATTAGGAGCATATAAAGCATCCAGACGATCAACATGGCACGCACATAATGGTCTACACCAATGGTTCCCAAACTAGTTCCTCCGCTTGTGGGGAAAGCCCCGGCGGGCCAGGCCATTTTGTTTACCTGCTGCGTCCGCAGGTTCAGCGGATCATGGCTCCCAGTGGCCACGGTTTGCTGCTCCAGGCCAATGGGAGCTGCTGAAAGCGGTGCGGGCCGAGGGACGTATTGGCCGCCACTTCCAGCAGCTCCCATTGGCCTGGAGCAGCGAACCGCGGCCAGTGGGAGCCGCGATCAGCCGAACCTGCAGATGCAGCACATAAACAAACTGGCCTGGCCTACCAGGGACTTTCCCTGCAGAAGCAGCGGAATATGTTTGGGAACCACTGGTCTACATCACAGCCAGATCGACTACATCATGGTGCAAAACCGGTTTCATTCTGGGACTAACAGAGCTAAAACAAGGAGTTTCCCCAGTGCTGATATTGGAAGTGATCACAACTTTGTGATGCTAAATTTTTGGCTGTGGCTAAGGAAAATAATCAGGCCAAAGTTCACCAGAACCAATTTTGATTTAGAAAGATTCAGAGAGCGACACATTGCAGAGTCATTCCAAGCAATGATAGGCTGAAAATTTGCCCTGCTGCTTGCTCTAGAGGAAGATTTATAACCAATGACCAATAATTGCAATGCTGTAGTGAATGAGGCAGCAATGGAAATCCTTGGGAAACATCGTAAGATGACAAAACCATGGTTCACAAATGCAATACTACAAATGTGTGACATTAGAAGAGAACTTAAGAGAGACAAGAACAGCACTGAGGGAGCTGATAAATACAGAGCGACTGGCAGAAAGATCAAGAAAGGAATGAAGGTAGACAAGGAGATATGGCTTGAAAAACAATGCTCTACAGTTGAAGAATGTATCAATAATAAAAATAGCAAATGAGCCTTCCAGGAAGGAAAGATGGACCAAAGCTAACACAATTCAAGACAAAGAAGGGAACGGTCTTACAGAAGAAAGGACATCATCAATAGGTGGACAAAATACTGTGCTGACCTATACAACCACCAGACAAATGGAGATCCTAGTGTTTTAGACTAGGATTCAACAGAGAAGGATGACTTTCCAATACTACATGAAGAAGTGGAGACAGCTGTGAAATCACTCAAGAACAGAAAGGCTATAAGTACTGACAACATCCCAGCCGAATTGATGACGTTCAGAGGAGAAATAGTAATAGATGTACTCACCAAGATCTGCAACAAGATCTGGCAGACAAGTGAGTGGCCCTCCATGTGGACACAGTCACTAATCATCACTCTGCCAAAGAAAGGCAACCTGCAATTGTGTCAAAATTACTGGACCATAAGCTTAATTAGCCGTCCCAGTGAAGTGATGTTGAAAGTCATATTGAACAGATTGAAACCACAAGCAGAGAATATCATTGCTGAAGAACAGGCTGGCTTTCATGCTGAAAGAAGTATCACAGAACAGATTTTCAATCTTCTTGATCTATGTGAGAAGTACTTACAACACCAGCAGGACGTCTACCACATCTTTGTTGATTTCACGAAGGCATTTGACAGAGTATGGCTCAAAGCTCTCTGGGCAACCATGAAGAAGTACAATGTTGGTTGTAAGCTTATTCTTACCATTAAACAACTGTATGCCAAGGCCATCAGTGCAGTTCTCGTCAATGGTACAATAGGAGAGTGGTTTCACTCCACTGTTGGAGTCCGGTAAGGCTGCCTTCTTTTGCCCACACTGTTCAACATCTACTTGGAACACATAATGACTGATGCCCTAGAAGATCATATATGCACAATCAGCTTTGGGGGGGTGAACAATTTCAACTGTTTGGTTCGCTGATGATATTGATGGCCTGGCAGGCAGCGAAGATGAACTTGCCAACCTTGTGAAATGACTGGATGAAACCTCCGCAAAATATGGTATGGAAATCAGTGCAGAGAAAACCAAGCTGACAAACGTGATGGGATCAGCTCACATATCACTGTCAGTGGACAAGAGCTGGAGACAGTGAAACAGCTCATGTGTTTGGGGGCAATAATCACTGATGAAGGATCCAAGACAGAAATTTGGGCAAGAACTGTGCAAACAGCAGCAGCAGTGGCAAAGCTAAAGCCAATTTGGAGGAATAAGAATATTTCCCTGGAATCCAAACTGAAACTGCTGCACGCATAGGTCATCTCCATTTTTCTATATGTGTGGGAGACATGGACTCTTATGGCAGAACTTGAACAGAAAATATAGGTAGTAGAGATGAGATACTTCTGTAAAATCCTGTCATCTCCTACTTCAACCATGTCACTAATGAAGAGGTCTGCAACATCATCACCCAATGCGCTGAGTCATATGAAACCTCCTGACGACCATGAAGAAGTGCAAGCTGAAGTGGTATGGCCAAGTAACAAGATCATCTGGCCTATCCAAGATCATCCTCCAAGGGACAGTACACGGGAAGAGAAGATAGGGTGACCAGATGTCCCGATTTTATAGGGACAGTCCTGATTTTTGGGTCTTTTTCTTATATAGGCTCCTATTACCACCCACCCCCGTCCCGATTTTTTACATTTGCTGTCTGGTCACTCTAAGAGAAGAGGAGGTAGACAGAAGAAGAGATAGATTGACAATGTAAAAGAGTGGACAGGAATGGACTTTGCAGAGACTCAAGCACTGACACAGAATCATCAGGGGTGGAGACAATTGGTTGATTACTCCTCAATGATGGTGCCCCAATGACCAATGTGGTTTTGGAAGTGATGATGATGATGACGATGATGATATACAATGAAAGCAGCACTGTGAGGCGTGGATTCAGCAGTCCATCTCTATTCAGTAAAGGACTTAATTGACTTGAACGGGACTTAAGCACATGTCTAAAGGTAAGCCTATCCTTACGTCCCTTGAGTGCTTTGCTGAATTGATGCCTTAAAGAGGACAGAGATGATTAGGGACTATATTTTTGGTTTTGTTTATACAGTCCCTAGCACAATGGGATCCTGGTCCATGACTAGTGCTCCTAAATGGTATGGTAATACAATAATAGTAATACTAAATAGTAATAATAATATATGGTGTAAGTGAGTACATGGTAACATCAACTAGAGCTGGGCAACTAACATAAAAATGTTTCCATAAACATTTGCTCAAATAAAAAATGGAATTCCCTTTGCTAGTTTAATAGCGATTGTATTCACCTCCTGTGAATATTCTAATTAATGAATTTATTAGCAGTGTTGATTTCAGTGGTAGCAGTTGGATACCCAGCACTTTTAAAATCAAGCCACTTGTTTTGGTTCCTAAATATGGATCCAGGAACCTCACTTTAGGCATCCACTATTTAAAATCTTGGCCTTCATTGTCACATAGATAAAACTTGATTTTCCTAGAATGCTTTTATACCCTGAGTTTCTTGTATATTCTTCCAAACACATAGAAGAGAAAGAATTCTGTTTCCATCAAGAACAACAATGTCAACAATACAAAGGACAATTTTATGTCAACATACATCCACTCAGTACCCTTGATTCAAATTAGATTGGTCTATAGCTTGGACAAGAAACGTAATAAAGGACAAAGAACAGGAAATATTGGATGTACATTGAAAGTAACCCTTTCCAAAATAAAACAATTGGAGAATTAACATAAAATGTGTACTAGTTACTAGCACAGAATGGAAATTAACAAAACAATGTAGGTTTTCTAAAACAAAGAGCGAACCAGTCAGAAATTCAGTATAAATATAGAAAAATATGATGGCTTTGTAATTTTGAAGAAAAGCAGCATACCTCCTACGATGTTTTGGTACAATTCCATGTATTTGTTTACTTGCATAACCTGTAGGCAGTAACTCTTCACTTAAGAAATTATTTCAGTCAAAGAGATTCAGGCACTCAGCTACAACAGTTGTAAATGTCATTTAAGAACCTAGTAAAGTAAGATGGACACACACAACACACTGTTACAGGTGACCTATGCAGCTTCTTAAGCAAATGCACCACAACTAACAATAAGCATTTTCCCAAGAACTAACTTCCTTTACAGTCAGTTACATATAATTTGTAAGCCTATCTGTAATAGAATCACCTGTTAACTCCCAATGAAGTTACATCTTTCAAAAATAAAAAGTTCTGAATGCAGAGTTTAATCATAAGAAAATTATTACGTATCAGATCAGAAAAAGTAATCTCCCATAAATCTGAGTAGAGCAGTTTTATGAAATGATACAAATACAAGTGATAAATCTGAATAAACACAGGGCAACCATAATACTTTGTTCAATTATAGTAGATTTTGAGATCTCAGACAAGACAGAAGGTTGGTTGTTCAGGCAATGAGGCCTGAATTCAGAGATATTTAATCTTAATGGAAAATGGAAAAAAATTTAATAAAAAAATATAAAAAAATCTAATAACATATTTTTCCTGACACTTGTTCCCAGCCAACCTTGGTCTATGAGTTTTATTACAGTCACTATTACTGCCAGATTTAATAAGAGCTATAGTTTGTTTAATGTAAGAAGAAAGAATTCCTCTTTCTTATTAAAAAGATGTATGGTCTCAATTGGAAAAGTAGTTATTCTCTGTGGGCACATTATGTGAGCCAAAACATGACCTCATTCTTCAAGGCTATATAGCTACATACCAGCACAGAATTGTTCTACACACTCAACATTAAAAATAATTGTGAACATTTTCAGTACCGGAATCTATTAACTCTTCAGCCAGAAAATATGACAAAGTAAGCACAAAAAAGGATTCAGGTACTGCTGAACCGCCTGTTTTCTGCCACATTTCCTCAAGCACATCTAGCTAAAATGATACCTTTCTCAGGTATTTCCAAGCATGGTTTATATGTACTAGAGCACAAAGATTTGAGGTAGTTGAGACTGGGAGATTCCCCTATTTTATTCTCTCAGACAACACTAGTTTATTATGAAATGCATTAATGATTGGTTAATGCAGGAATTACTTGGTGAAATTCTAGGGCCTGTTTTATTCTCTTCTGGCCATAACATCTATGAATCTATTGTGTTTTCTTAATGCACATTTATTTTGGTGACACACTTTCCAGTTTCTAGGTGAGTTTTCTCACCAGGAGATCAGTTCCAGTTGTAGGGCTAGATGCTCATTTAATAATTTCTGATCAAAAATATATCACAGCTAAAAATTAGTTCCTTGCAAAGTCCATAATGACTTGCAGCCTTTGACTGCTTAGAGTCCCAGTAACTATAGGAAAAAATGTATGGGAAAGGACCAGATATCTGATTTTGTAGATATAGCTCCAAATCATGAGGTATTTAGGCAAATTCCCATAGCCTTCAGAAGGAGTCTGCTTGAATTAGGATTAAGTGAAACCTTAGTAAGGTCCTGTATACTTGACTTACTGAATGCACTGATTGGTGAACCTCAAACTTTTTCAGAGAATTGGGACACACAGTCAGCCAGTAGTTCAGGTGCTTATATAAAGCTTAAGTAAACTCTGCTTACATACTGAGGCTGGAAAATTATGGCAGAATTATGAAAACAGGGTTTGTTTTGAGATGTCAGGTTGGGAGCAACATAACATTCCCTGTGGCATTTGGGCACTTCTGCTATTTCATTCCAAGAGAATTCGGAAGTCTAGAGGGGAGGAAGAAAGATTAACCAAACTTTTATGAACTTCAGAATATGTTCAATTGAGATTTAAGGCTAATTTAACAGGGTATTTATGATGGATGTATAGGAGACAACATAACTTATACACTTGACTTGATGCCGGTTTGTATTTGCAAACAGAGAACAACCATAAGTGATTTTAGTTACCTAGTAGAATCCTCTTAATCAGGTCACTTCCGTGGGTGGCCTTCAGACCCCTTATGAGACTTTCCAATTAACAATATGTAGAATATTAATAAATAGGAGTGCTGCTCTTCAGGGAACTGCAGAGACATTATATTACTGGACTGAGTCTGCTATCTGCCTAGTGTCAGGGGCCTCACCACATATGTGCAACATATGTACAGTAGATGGTATGGGGAATAAGTAAAACTAGCAGTAAGGAGAGGGTACAAGAGTACTAAAGCAACTAATATACTTTCTGTATGTATCTATTAGGGAGGGAATGTATAATAGGTTAGAAGAGCAAACAGATCCATCATGAGAATGAATCACACAGAAGGTCCAAACATGACCCGAAAGCATCCCCATTAAGTGGCACTGCTTTCTCATTAAGCAGCATTCATTGCTAGTAAGTATAACTTACTCTTTCAGATCACTAGGTGATTGCCCATTAAATGAGATTTCCCAGTGATGCATGTTCTGATTAAGTAGTGTTCTGTATTCAAATAGGCAAAAGAGCACCAAAAAGTTTTTAAAGAAACCTTTAAAGATTTTAACCTAAATACAGGGAGAGGGAGCACAAAATGAAAGTCAATAGATGTGTTTCTAAGCCACTCAGCCTTTTTGAAAATCTCCTCCATAGTCTATTTTAATTGCTGTAAGTTTTTAGCAGTTATGTTCTCCAAACAGCAAAATACAAATGGTAAGATGGAAACCAAAGTAATTATGTTCTCCTAATGATGTTGTTGATTGACACTGTTATCTTTATTTAATTTAAATTAGTTAATATTCAGAATTTCAGATATAGTTGATCTGAAGGTTTTCGAAGTTTTCCTACTTTTTCTTTCCAGGGCAGTACAGCCTTTAACACTTTGAAATGTGATAAGCATACACGTAAAATGATAATTCAGAAACCAGAATCAAACTAAGACAATGCAGAGATGGGCTGTCTCTGCCATAAAGACACTTCACAAAAACCCTACAGAACATAGGAGTGGTTGTATTCTTTCTATGTGGACTTGCATCTCTGGTTATTTTAGTTTCAACTTTATCTTAGTATGAAAGCTTTTATCCTGCTGCTTAGTCCACCTGTCATGCCATCATCCAAGCTGAACTGGCACTGCTGGAGGTGTCATTTTCTGACAGGCAGTAAAAGGAAGCATTTCCATTAGAAGTGATGACTCAACACTACACAAAAGCAAGATGGAAGGACTGGGAGCCAGAGACTGAAACAAGTCAAACAGCTTGAACAGTGTACTTTTCCACTCTTGGATGCATACAAACAGTGCAGGGCAACACACCTTTCTTTCCCATTCCTCATTTCAGACACTGTGTGCCTTGTTGAAACCTGTTAGCACGTTAAGATGATTAAGAAGTTATTATAACTCTACTGTCTGTGTAGTGAGTGGTGACACTGTTTAACTCCCACACATTGTTTGAAGAAAAGATGCATTGCAGCAGAGTTTGTGTGGGAAAAAATTATTTGGAATTTTTGTGGGTTTTCTTATCTGTAAGTACTTAAGGGGATGTTACAAAACAAACCGTTTTTCTTATCATAGACTTGGTCTACACTACATAGTTAGGTCAACGTAAGCTTACCTAATTATGTCAGTGTACACACAGCCTTGTCCTGCTGATGTAAGTGCCCTACTACACCGCCATAATAACTCCATCTCCACGAGAGGCGTAGTGCTTATGTCGATGTAGTTAGGGTGAAACAGTAATTATGGCGGCGGCTGTAAGTTGACCTAGCATAGGTTGACTTAGGGTTGTAGTGTAGACATGCCCATCGTGTATGTCCTATGCTCCATTAAGCTGATTATTACATTACAAAAGTCACATGCTGAAGTTGTGATTTCATTAGGAACAGAGCCCTCCATACGTTCTTTGGAAAGACCTCAACTTCGTTTTTTGAAAATAATTACATTTAATCATTAAGAAACTGTCAGTTAAAGATCTAAAGAAATTAGGCAAACCATATGTAATTGTCAAAACAAGTAAATTTCTGATGCAGATCCCCAGGCGATGTGTGCAACTTCCATTTAAACGTAAAAGAGTCACAGTAGAGTGAGTTACCAACCTTACCTATGTACTTGGAAGTTGCATATATGATAAGTTTCAGAAAGAAATTAAAAGTTACGGATGAGAAATTAATAGATAAATGTTCTGGGTCTCTTCCTCATTCCACTGAAGCCAATAGGACTGTACATTTTCTCTCCCTGGAAAAGTCACTACGTGTTCAACTGATGGTCATTTTCATGATGATTTATGAAAACAAGCTTACATTCCCCCACTCCAAGTTTTACATTTTCAGTATGATATTTATAGTGTGATTGAATGTTTTTAGTTAAAAACAGCCTTGATACATCATACAAACTTCCCTTTTGTGTCTGTCCTACATGGAGTATAGTACAGCTATGTTATTATAGGCAAATAACTAAACCTATTATCTTTTTAAATTATAGTCAGCATTCCCAGATTTCTTCCACCCAACCCAATGACAGCAGCCTGGTGACAAATAGGGTACCGGCAAATTAACAATCAATATATAGGGTTAAACTCTTCGCTAGTGTAGCTCCTGTCAAGTCAACAGAAGTAATATCAATATGAATTTGGACCACAGTCCCTACATAAATAGATGGCCAAGGACCCGATGCAAAGCCCTTTGAAATCAATGGAAAAACTCCCATTGATTTCAGTGGATCAAGGCCCATAAGATTATCATCCTTTCAGGCATGTTTACTACTTGGTTCCTAGCTACAGCTGGTTGAAAAAAATGGCAGAATTTCCTATTGAACAAAACTTTTCAAAAAATACCTACCGCTTTTCAGAACAAATTTGCAAAATTTCTAACAGCTCTATTCCTAACCTCGAGTCTCCTTGTTAGAGCCAGCATGTCCTTCATATTTTCTAGTGATCTGTTTATAAAGAGTAAGATTTTCAAAAATATCTAAAGGAGTTAGATGTTTAATGGCCACTAACTTTCAATGTAAGTTAACTACCTTAACTACCCTTGAAAATTGCACCCAAAATTGTTTTATATTTCCAAGTAACTCTCACGTTCAGTTATCATGGTGGATGAAGTTCGCCTCTCTTGAAATACTAGGCATTGAGGGTTCTTTCTTTCTTAAAAAATAACAACATCTTCAGCAACAGAGTGTAGGGTAAGACTCTCTGGAAACAGCTGGACTGGTAAACATTCACTTTTGCTGTTGGATTGGTTGGAATCACCAGTTATTTAATCTTGTTAATTTGTCAGCCTTATTGTCTCAGCTACATGAATATCAGACATTTTCTAAGGATCATGTTCCCCATGAGAATCTATGCTCCAATAAAAATAGGTCTCACACCCATTTTTCCACACGCTATTCTCTTTACGACTTAATTTAGTAGCAGACCTAACATCTTTTAAGCCCTGTACAAGCTTGCAAATATACATTTCTCTAGCATCCCTACATTTAAAGAGAGGGGAACAAGGATAAGACATCCAATTAATTCTATAGCATTCTATTAGAATCATAGGGTCAGAATGGACTGCAAGAGTTATCTAGTCTAGCCCTCTGCCCAGCTGGAGGATTTGTTGTGTCTAAACCATGCAAGAGAGATGGCTATCCAGCCTCCTTTTGAAAACCTCACACAACCTCCTGAGGCAGTCCATTCCACTGTCCTACTGTTTTAAAATTAAGAAGTTTTTCATGAGATTTAGATTAAATCTGCTATGCTGTAGTTGAACGCATTGTTTCTTGTCCTGCCCTCTTTGGCAAAAGAGAACAATTTTTCTCCATCTTTTTTATGGCAGCCTTTGAAATATCTGAACATTGCTATTTGTCCACTCTCAATCTCCTCTTTTCCAAATTAAACATACCCAGTTCCTTCAGCCTTTGTTCATATGGCTTGCATTCCATCACTTTGATCATCTGTGTTGCTCGCCTATGGATCCTTTCCAGTCCCTACTCTGGAACTTCAAGTGCAGAAGGTGGGGGCCTGCAAGGATTCTAAAAATTAATACTGGCCACTCCAGGCTTATATTAAACTCCTGAATTCTAATCCTGTCTTCCAGAGCACTAGCAACCCCACTCAGCTTAGTGTCATCTGCAAATTTTATAAGCATATTGTCTACTCCATTATACAAGTCAAATACCGAATCGTACTAGATCCAGGAAAGAGCCCATGCCCTCCCAGTTCGATGGAGAACCATTGATAACTTCTCTTTGAGTACTGTTATTCAACTTCTTTTGCACCTACCTTACAGTAATTTTATCTAGACCATATTTCCCTAGTTTGCTTATGAGAATGTTATGTGGGCCTGTATCAAAAGCCTTACTAAAATCAAGATATATCAAGTCTACTGCTCCCCCCTTAACTACTAGGCTAGTAACACTGTCAAAAAAGGAAATTAGCTATTATTTTATAATCCTATTATCCTTTAGATGCTTACAAATGTATTGTTTAATAATTTGTTCCAGTATCTTTCCACCTATCCACCTATTAGGCTGACTGGTTTATAATTCTCTGGGTCCTCTTTGTTCCCCTTACTAAAGCTAGGTACTATGTTTTTCATTCTCCAGTCCTCTGGGACCTCCCTGTCCTCCATGAGTTCTCAAAGATCATTGCTAATGGTTCCATGATTGCTTCAGGTAATTCCTTGAGGCTGAAATTCATCAGGCTCTGCTAACTTCAACACATCTAACTTATTTATTTATTCTTTAAACTGTTCTTTCCATATTGTGGCATGTGTTGCTTCTCCCTTGTTGGTAATATTAATTGTGTTAAGTACCTGGTCATAATTAACCTTTTTAGAGAAGAGTGAGTCCTGGTCTACACTACTAACTTATGTCAGTATAACTACATTGCTCAGGGGTGTGGATTTTCCATTCCAAACTCCCAGTGTAGACAGTGCTATGTCAATAAAAGGGCTTCTCCCGTTGACATCGCCATTGCCTCTCAGGGAATTGGATTATCCTACATTGACAGGAGAAGCTCTCCCATCAGCATACATAGTGTCTTCGCAAAGTGCTAGAGCGGCACAGCTGTGCTGCTGCAGTGCTGTAAGCCCTGAAGCAAAATAGGCATTAAACACATCAGCCATCTCGATGTCATCTGTTATTAGCTCTCCTTTCCTGCTAAGTAGACAGGCACTTGCGGGGGACATCAGCAATGCAGTGGGCTGGGCTAGGAGGCAAAGAAAAATAAATACAGCAGAACGACAGGAGATACACTCTGGGCTCTGTTCCCTGGAGGTAGACCCAGATGTCAGGCCCCTGGCAACTGAAGGTCTGGATGGGGAAAGGAGTAGAGAGGACAAAGCAAGGAACCCACAACCCTTGCTCCACAGTCCAACAAGTGGGTGACATGGACAGCAGGATCCTGGCCAAGTCTTTTGATGCCAGATTTAGGGCATTCCAAAAGGCTATGGAGTATTGCTGTAAATTAAAGTGGCACAGTCCTCCACAGCAAGGGTGGTGATATAATCACCACTGCTTGGCATCAGGGCCACATCAGGATACCCCAACACACCAACAATGCCGAGAAAACATCATGACGACAAAGAGAGAAAGTCCAAAATTACAGTGGATCTTTCTGAGAGGCAAAGTGGGTGTGGTAATATCTTTTATTGGACCAACTTCTTCTGGTGAGAGAGATGAGTAGTTTTGAGCTAACACAGAGCTCTTTTTCAGGTCTGGGAAACTTAAGGAGCAGTCCCTTTGCTACCACCCTTCCCCCTCCCTCTGATGAACTGACTGACCCTGGCCTTTCATTTGTTATGCAAGTCAAACATAAGCAAGAAGAAATCAAACAATGCTTCAGTACTATTAAAACACACACTTCAAACGAAGTCTTCTGACTTCCTGGTGATTGCAGCTCTGACAGCTTTTGTTATTTTCCTTTGAATTTATCCTTTGTTCTAGTCTAAAAAACTTGAATCTCAGGTTTAAAAATTGCACCCATCCCCCCACTTTCCCATGTCCTCAGTATGAGCCTAACTCTGTTCTGGTTGAAATCAGTGACTTTTACTATTGACTTCAACGAGAGTTGAGTTAGGGGTCAGTGCTGAGTGCTTCTGAAAATCCCATCCTTAGTATCAAGCTACTTGGATCTCTGCATGAATAACACAACATCACTTCATAACAAAAGTGGTCCCATGAGAGAAATAGATATTTGTGAAATATCTATTGCACCTGAAATCCTGTTTAGCTCTTTTGATGCTGCGAGTGGGTGATGGTAATTAACAGTGCTAATTTCCCAATGATGGTAATTAACAGTGCTACTCTCCCTGAAATAAAAACAATCAGATAGATAAATCTATAGTTAACACAGGAGCATTTGCAATAAAAAATACCCAACCAATCTGCAGGTAGGTTCAGAAGTTCACTGTATTCAGAGTAGTCTGAAATTTTTTTGTTTTTATTTTTAGGTAAGTCTTGAGGATATCTTAATGAGATTGTCATGGAGAACTTCCTTAGCAAGACTAACTTACTTAGAAGAAAATTCCTCAAACCTGGTGACAAGTCCAGCTCATTTGATCTACAGATTCTGACACTCAAATTAATAAATGGACTGGAGAGCCTAGGTTCTGAGCCAACAAACTGGATACTTTATGGCAGAAGTATAATAAGAATATATTAAGAACCTTGAGATAAATATATTGTTTCCATCAGGCTGGATATAAACCATTCATCTCAGAAAGATGAAGATGGCAGAGAAAGAGAGCATAAGATCTAAAGGCAGGTCAAAAGATATGTGGAAAATTTCAGATATCTCCAAAGATTGATAAATTTAAGAATAATCCTACTTACAGTAGAGGTCTGATAGAGAATTTTACTAGATGTTCTTGGGCCAAGTTTGGGTTTTCATGTATGATCATTATGTTATTGTTGGTGCAAGACCAGCCCTACCACATCACCATCTGTCAAAGGGACCATTAAGCATCTCCTACTGCACTGATTTTATGCCATTATAATTTCATTAATTAAATGCAGTTGAGCTGGCATGCATGGGCAAACATCTGGCATTAATATGGGCCAGTAGCAGAGGACTTCCCCTGCTGAAGCAAGGTGGAGGGTAGGGGTGGGGGAAATAGGAAAGGAATCATGACTGGACCAAATGCTGCTCTGAATTACCCTAGTATAAATCTGAATCAATGCCATGTAAAGTAAATAGAGATACTCCAGCTCTACACTGGCATAACTAATGTAGTAATTTTACCCAATGACCATTTTGGCTTTATCTTCCACGGGATCAGGATTGGCCTTGTATTGTTTGTATCATTTTGACAGACCTTGAGAGTCTAAGGCACACAATTTGGCTTCAAGTTAGACTCTTAAATCCATGTTTATGTACTTAAAAGGAGCCTGGTTTTCAAAACTGCAGATCACCTGGTGACAGCTGTAGGGACTGCGGGCGTTCAGCACCTTTGAAAAAATCTGGCCACTTTTATTTAGGTGCCCAAAGCCCTGATCCTGCCACTGATAATACACAGGAACTGGCAGCAGCCTTCTTTCAAGCTATCAATGGCAGGATGAATGCCTAAATATGGATTTTGGAGCCTAATTTTATGGCTACCATGTTTAAAAAGTTTGGCCTTAAACTATTGGTGACATTTCATTTACAGTATAACTCTCAGCAGAGTCATGGAGTTATACTAAGGATGCATTTGTCCCATATGGTGTTTCAAGTGAAAGGACATTCATTACTGATTTATGAGTGTAAATTATGTACATTCTCAATATGGTTTAATCACTCTCCAATGAAAATAAGCAGCCTTAGTCATAGTGCACAGAAAGCATGGTGTATAAGAGATTAATCAGGCATAAAGTGCACAGCCTCCCTACTGCATTACTTTTTAATAACACATGAATAATTATGTTTTTTTCCTTGAAATATCTTACATCGCAAATATTTTTTAAAAGTCTCTGTGAATAATTTTATTGGAAATATATGCAAGCCTTATTTTTGTGATCACATTCATAACCTAAAAGTAGTTCTGTCTCCCACGTCACAACAATATCTATGCTTCACACTTAAATTTTAGCACCCAAATTATATATTATTAGATTTAGCACACAGGGAATTTGCACAAATAACTTTTTATTTAGAATAAAGTGAAACGCTTGAGAAAAAATACACCATAGGATGTACAGGCAAGATTCTCAGCTGGTGTAAATTAATGTAGCTCCATCAAAGTCACTTTATCCCAAATGAACATCTGGCTATGTTTTCAGTTATGGAAAGCCCTATAACCTTTTAGGCAAGCAACAAGAAGGATTTGCATACTAGAGCAACAATAACTACTTGAGAGGGTCTTATTGATACTCCTGCATTTACTTAGTCTATTTCTACTTCTATTTGATCATGTTTTTCTGCAATAATATACCGACAGCATGTCTGAATATTTGAGTTAGTCTTATGTTAAAGTGCTGACGTCGTCTTATTTCAGGAGATTCTTTTTACTAAGCTGTCTTCTTATGTTAGTTTTCCTGTCATTTTGTTTTATTGATTTTCAGTTCAGTTTCCTTTTTACTTTTGCTTTGAGGCACATGCATTTCAGATCTAGTTTTCAATTATAATAAGGATTGGAAACCCTACACAATGAACACAAGCTTTTTTTAAAAAAATCCAAGTTTTTGCTTACTTAGAGAGACTATTAAACCTATGCTTTGTAATGTGCACTGCTTCTGGGTACAGTTCAAGATGCTCGTTTTGACCACTGAAGCCCTAAGTGGTTTGGACCCACTCCTAGCCTCTTACAGAAGACCACATTTCTCCTTCTAGGATACTAGAGCCATTGAGATTTCATCAGTCAATCAGGTGTCCATCCATTGCTCTGGGCACACATGCAAACAATATAAATGACAGCAGAGACAATTAGAGACACAAGGTGGATGAGAGTTATGACTTTTATTGGTCCAATTTCTGTTGGTGAGAGAGAGCTCTGTGTAAGCTCAAAAGTTTCTCTCCCTCACACCAATAGAAGTTGGTCCAATAAAAGCCATTACCAACCCACCTTGTCTCTCTAATATCCTGTGACCAACATGGCTACAACACTGCATACAGTAAAGTTAATTAACATGAACTAAAAAGGCTCTCCTGATGGCTTTCAAGAGGCAGGATTTTAGGAGTCCAGCAGTCAAAGTACTGGCATTTGGACTCCCAAGTGCTGAACCTCAACTATCATTCCCAGCGGCCCCAGAACCTCCTGATTCCAATGTTCCATTTCACTTCTTATTAAAACGAAGATAAAAAAGTAACAGACTCTGGAGAGTGGAGTCCGTTAATGTAATACCTAGAAAGCATGTAATGCTTGTATTAGCTCCTCCACATTGGTAGGGCAATGTTACTCAAGCTGTAGCTGACAGAACAATCTCTAAGGCTGAGTCTTGCCTCTTCTGCTGTAACTGCCATCAACCCCCAACTGTAATACTGATTTTTGTCACAGGGCAACTGTCCAAGAGGTACTAAATTAGGGCTTACCACTCTCATTTAATTTTATCCATGTAAGTGAACGGTCATCAGAAGGTAACAAGGATGATGGTCAGGCAGTACTAACCTGGTGATACAGAAGGTCAAAAAGCACCTAACGGTCTGACAGTCCCTTGAGTCATCCAGTCTCCCACAGATTGATTTTCAGTTAATCATGCCATAAATGTTAATGTTAATTGACATTCTAGAGATACTTTTTTTTATGCATCCTAGCTATTAGTCTATTGAAGTGAGCTGTAGCTCACGAAAGCTTATGCTCTAATAAATTTGTTAGTCTCTAAGGTGCCACGGGTACTCCTTTTCTTTTTGCGAATACAGACTAACACGGCTGCTACTCTGAAACCTTTCCCCCCTGTGTTTATTTGATAATCGTAATTTTCATCTGTGTCAGGTCTCTGATGAATTCACAGTTTCCTTTGAAAGCACAGCACACATCTTGTTTCTTGTTCATGTTGTTGGTTTCATGTCAGGCTTTTTTGGTGGATTGAGTCTTCACAGATTTTTGAAGATTTAAAGAATGAAATATGCTTCAGGCCTCTGCCTTGTTTATAAAAACTGATGTTTTTATCATCCATGCATTTCATTTTTATTTAGGAGGTAGCCTTATTTTGATTAAGTAGACTTTTCAATGTGCAAGCAGAAAGATTACTGGTATTTTTTTTTAAATGCCATAGGGTACTTATTTGATATTGGAGAAGATTTGGCATAATTTTATTTTAATAAGCACAAAGCTGTCAAGTTTTGATGGTCGTGTAGTCTATTCCTTTGTAGCCGTTAGCCTATTTGATGGAGTGTAAATCATTTTCTTGAGAGGAAAGAAATCAAAGGGCGAGTCTCTCTACCTATGCAGAAATATAGTACAGGACAAAATATTTTAATACATATATTTTCAGCTCCTTAATCACAGCTTCATAGTTTTAGCAAGGTATCATAATTATACTCTAATAATTATTTAAGTTTATTGTTTTTTTCACAAGAGACCTATTTTATACAAAGTATATTGGGTGAAATTATTTACCAGAAAAAACATAGCTCAAACTAATACAAATATGGAGAAGCAGTAATAGAAAAAGAAAAAAAGATTCTGTTTGTTCAAAATCATGGTAATAATTTATGCAATAATGCACTCAGTTTGGGTGGTTTATCATAATCTAGCACAAATGTTAGGGTTGACATTAAGCCTGAAATGCCTGGGTACATACAGACTTCTGTGAGATTTCTCTAATAACTCTCTCTCTTTGTATGTATTTTATTGCCAATATGGGATTTCTAAAATAGTTTTGAAGGGATATTAAAAATGATTAATCTAATTCAATTTTCTAATCCATGTAGATTCATCCATTTATAATGTTGAAAAACAATCACTGAAGTTCCCTATTCAAAGTGCATTTCTGTAATACACAACATAATTCTTGATTGAAGCAGAAACAAAACATAATGAATGTAATTAACATAAGAACTGACTCAAGGCCAGATCCCTCATTTGTTTCTTGCTTAATTACTTTTCATTTAAATTATCAATTGAGTTTTTAGTGTCTTTTACTTAACCCTTTGGGCACAGTAGATGAATACGCATCCTCAGCAAATGGACTGAGGCTCTTAAGATGAAGATGCTTCGTTAAAAAAAAAAAGGAGTACTTGTGGCACCTTAGAAACTAACAAATTTATTTGAGCATAAGCTTTCGTGAGCTACAGCTCACTTCATCGGATGCATTTGTGAGCTGTAGCTTACGAAAGCTTATGCTCAAATAAATTTGTTAGTCTCTAAGGTGCCACAAGTACCCCTTTTCTTTTTGCAAATACAGACTAACACGGCTGCTACTCTGAAACCTTCTTTTTAAAGTACCTTCTCCCCATCCCTCAGAATCAGGAGGAGACTTGCTGTTCCCTTCTGCTTTCTCCCATGCCGCTCTTCCCACCTCTCTAGCAATTCCTCTACCCTGTGAGCATCAGAACAGGTCTTTTTACCAAAATGGGTACTAAGCCTCAGACTCCCTCCACCTCACTCCAGCTTCCAGCCTCACCTCCTGATTCATATCCAGTTTTTGCACCAAGCCTCAGCTGTAGTGAACTTACGTGGGTGAGTTTCTAGCACAGAAGAGAGGAAATCAGTGGGAACTGTCACTAGCCAAATTCCCAACACGTCCTCCCCTCCATGCCACAACGTCCTTTATTGTAGCCCCCCAGATCATGGGAATTTGTCAGGCCCCATTGATATCTACATGAGGGTCAGCTAGTTTCCTAATTGGTAAGGTTAAGAGCACATGCTGCTGACTTGAAACCGAGGTATAAAAAGAGCATTGCTGTTACTAAATATAGGATTAAAAGGAGGAATCTGGGATTCCGGATTAGAACAAGTAGACACTATATTAACCTACTGTTTTTACAGAGATTTGACCTCTAACATCACATACAAAAAGTCATGTTACTATGTTTTCCCTCCACCCAGAAAAATTTAGACAAAATACATGTGGGAAAAATCTCTTTCCCCATTAATTTTTATATGGTGCAGAAACTAAACACAGTGAGAAAAATCCTGAGGTCTTTCCTCAGCTTGCATACGAATGGCATTTACAGGACTTTGCCTCAGAAAAATTAAGGAAGGAAAATTAAGGATTTACTGGATTAGGCTAAAGTGCAAAGCAGGTTGCAGGATTATGTGCCCACAGTTTCACCAGTGCAACTGTATAGTAACCCATCCGTTCACATGAGGGCAGAATTTGGCCTTGTATCTGTTTCTCAACTGGGGTTGTAAAGTTATGCTCTCAAATTCAACATACATACAGGAGGTGAGGTGATTTATTAAGTATGATTGTTGGATTATCTACTTGTGGAATTATAGAGCTAATGTGTCTCTAAAATTATAGAACCTATGTATTCCATGGCTAACAAACTGAATAAATTCAGTAAAGACTGTTAACAGCATTTGTAGAAAGATGGTTAAAAATCACAATAAATGAATAATTATAAATGTAATATTTTATTTATAGGGCTTGATTCTCTTTTCATTTACACTGGAGTATACCAGGACTTTTTTTTTTATGGCAAAGCTAATCCCATGAATGCGTCTCTCTTCAGGTGGCTTTCCTTCCAAAAAGAACGTGCAGCCACCTCCATCCTCTTTTAATTGGCCCTTATCGGCCTGGTGGGTCTTACTAAGAGCTGCAATGTCAATGTTGAGTCTTGCCAGATCTCTGGGAATTCACTGTGCTGAGAGTCCATAAGGATGCAGACATTCCAGGTGGCAAAATTCATTGTTATATCTCTTGTTTCGGCGGCGGAGTTGAGTGATCCCACTGGATGCGACCATCCAGTCTAAAGAGTGTGAGACAGCCTATGTTTGGGGCACTTTTTCTTGCTGCCTCCCCATTTGGGGTGAACAGAGGTGATCCTAAAAAGACCTGCTCAGGCATAGCTGCTGCTGTGAAATGTACTTCTCGCATCCAAACACAAGAAGACCGTCACACTGCTGCTGCCTGCGTGCAGTTTGGTCACTAAAGACTCCCAGAGATCACTGCTCCTGTCTTCACTGCCACTCGTCCATTGCTGAAGGGCTTTGTGTGAGTGTGAACCCTTTGGCAGAGGCCTGTGCATGAAATCTTTTAACGTGGGGAAACCAGTGTGCAGCAGTGACCATATGAGACTTGACAGGAGGAAAACCTTGACCCAGTGGGAAGAAGATTCAAGACAACCAGTGGCCTCCCTCCTGCTTCAGCCCTCATCGGCCTTCACAGCCACAGAGTACTACTCCATGATGGGATGACTGCCACCATTCTGTGCAACAGCTCAGAGACCAAATCATTCATCATTTGCACCAGTGTCAAGCAGGCCTGTGTCACTGCTCCAACACTCTTCTCCATTTACTTTGCTGTGACCCTGATTCTCATCTGTGACCACCTTCCTGATGGAATTGGGATTGAGTATCATATGGATGGCTAACTCCTCAATCTCCGATGTTTCCAAACAAAATCTAAGATCACGAGAATTGGCATCACTGGCCTTCAGCATGCAGAGATTGTGTCATTCTCGCATACAGAGGCCAACTTGCAAAATACCCTAAATCTTTTTGCAGATGCCTATCACAGCCTGGGTCTCTCTCTCAATATCAGGAAAACCAAGGTACTCTACCAACCCTCACCTGCATGAACTACTCCTCATATTCCACAAATCAACATTGGTGGAGAACTCCTGGAAAATGTGGATCATTTTCCATACCTTTGCAGCCACCTCTCCCAAACAGCCAGCATTGACACAAAAATTGAATATGGGATCTGCTGTGCCAGCACATCCTTTGGAAGACTACTCAAACGAGTCTTCAATGATAGAGATCTGCAAACAGGCACCAAGATCTTGGTTTGCAAGGCAGCTGTCATCCTCACCCTTCTTCATGGGTGTGAGACCTGGGTAACCTAGACATGACATCTCAAGCGACTGGAATGGTTCCAGCAGCACTGCCTCAGGAGGATTCTCAGGATCAGCTGGGAAGACCAATGCACTAACATCAGCGTTCTCTCTGCAGCCAACATCAACACAGCTGGCCACTGTGTACGTATGCCTGGCACTCGCCTCCCGAAACAAGTGCTCTTCTCTCGGAAAGTAAAGGAAGAAGGGCTCGCGGAGGACAGTGGAAGCAGTTCAAAGACATTCTGAAAATACACCTTAAAAAGGGAAGCATCAGCCCAACAAAGTGGGAGGACTTGGTGTGGAACAGAACACAATGGCACCACACCATACACCACGCCACAGCTCACTTTGAGAACAGGCATGCTCATGAGATAGAGAAGCGACAGAGGAGGAAAGAAAAGGTGCAACAGTCCAGCCAACAGCTATTTCTTCTCCAAGATTACATCTGTCACTTCTGCAGGAAAATTTGCAAGGGACAGACTAACTTCACTGAGGACAACTGAGTTTCACTGGTGTAAAACCAGTGCACAGGAAAGGAGAATCAGACCCATAATATACATTTTTATTTATTAGATAAAAAGTATTTTATTTGTTTGTCAGATGAGGGAACCAATTTATCTTTTTTCTTATTTATCTGCTCATTCTTATGTTTTTGTATGTAGTTTATAACTTCATACAGGTAGTTATACTTAAAAACAGCCTTTATTGCATTTAAGTATTATATTTCCTGAGCAAATATGCATAGGATCAATTTTCCATAGTCTAGAACACTACAAATTTTAACACTTTTTTACAGTGCTAGATTGGTAACATGAAAAATGAAATATGCATTAACACTTTGTCCTTTTCAGGATGCTAGGAAAAGGACAAGTATTATATTTCTTCATGATTTTATTATTACTGATAGGCAAAGCGCCAGCTTTTCCAGTATCCATTAGGAATTTAATCAATCTCCAACCTGAAATGAAAAGTTTAAAAAATAATCAGTTTTCCACTTGTTGTTGTGCACTGAGAAACTGCTACCAGCTGTCTGAGCTACACACGGGGCCTTACTCTTCTCAGAGAGCTTGTCTACACTACCACTTAAGTCAGTGTAACTTACATCACATAGGGATCTGTAAAAACCACCCTTCTGAGCGATGTAAGTTACATTGACTTAAAGCACTGTCCACACTGCGCTATGTTGGTGGGTGAGCATAGCTTCCACCTCTCATTTAGGTAGAGTAATTATGCCGACAGGAGATAGCATGCTGATGTAGCACGGCAATATAGACTAACCCAGAGACTCCAGCTTTACACTTGTGTTTCTCCTTTGATTTCAGCTGAGTTTCAGCGCTCTTGATTTACACTGGTCCAAGACAGAAGATATAAATGCTTTTTCATTCAATGATTTCTCATTTATGATTGTCCTAAATGTATTAACCAGAATAGGTCTATTTATGTACACATTTACAAGTTAGTTAAATAATTTTATTTAATGTAAGAATTCTGGAAGAAACAGTATTGAAAACTCGGCTTACTGTATGCAATAATGAAGACCCGAGATTTAAAATGAAAATAAACTCATAATTTTCATCTTGTAAAATTTAAAAAAGGTGCCCTGTAATTATACTCATCTTTCAGACCATCATATGTGGTGAGATTATAGGCATGTCACTGTCTTGTTTTAGAAAAATGGTACTAGCAGTTAGGATAGGGAAATGAGTTTTTTCAAAACCAAGAAATGACACAAATCTTTGCCCAAAACTTGAACCAACTAGAACTCAAACAGTTTCTGAGGTTCAAGTTCATGTTATTAAAAACTAAAAACATATTGGTCGAAGATCCACTGAAGGCAATGGATCTATGGCTGATTTACTCTAACTGAGGATCTGGTCTATAATGTTTTTCATTTCAGCCTGGCCTGAAAGAGCTTACTAAATCATGGTATTTCTATAGCAAAGATGAAGTACTGAAAATATTACATGGTAACTGGCCCAACTTCCAAATCAAAGAGATTTCAATTTTTGCACCTTCCTTAAATAACAAGATACTTGGAGAAAAAGAATGAGGGCAGGGAGTATGGAAATAGGGAAGGGGTGGCAAACTGAGAAAGTAGTATATAGGGAGGATAGAAAATAAAGAGCCAGAAGATATCACAGCATAAAGCTGCGAAGATGAGTGATCTCTCGCTCTCTCTCTCATTCTATTCTCTTTCCTCTCGTCTAAGTCTTTCTCCTTCTTTTATCTCTCTGTATGGTTTCTATCATCTGTTTTTCACTCCTCTTCTGAATCAGCTTTTGCCTTTCCCTTCATTTTCTCCTCTCTTCTTTTCACCTGTCCTCCACCATTTTCTTCTATACCTTTTTTTCTTCGCTTTTATATTTTTTCTTCTATATATCCCCCTTGCTTCCTTTTTCCTGTCTTCTTTCTACCTTTCTCCTTCATCTCTTCTGCATTTCATTCTATCCTGTGTTTTCTCTCCCTTCCCCATTATCTCCTGTTTCTGCTGAGCACACATTATTTAATGGAACATATCTAAAAATTTCACAATGGTTTAAATGTGTTCATCTGTCAGAAAGGTACCTTTCTCCAACTCTCTGGAGTCTGTCCTTTTAGAGGTGTGACTCTCTATCAGTAACTGGGAAGACACCACTTCAGTTGGGACTGATTTATGAATGCTAAAACCAGGCACAATACAATGGTACAGTATAGATTCCACATCATGCACTGTATACAGATATAGAAAGCGAAGGAAGAGTAAAAAAGCATTTATGGCCTGATTCTGCAACCTAGGATTCAGGGCACCATCCTGCCACCCTTACTCATGGCAGTAGTCCTGTAGAAATAAATGAGATTACTCATTTGAGTGAGGGCTGCAGGGTTGGGCCCCATCATTGGCAGGTATGCTTTAGTAATAAGGAATACTGTCTTTCCTTGCCAGTAATAAAGTATATTACATAAGAGGTCAAAAACAAAACACCCATACATGCCAAAATTTCATTTCCTAATCAGGGCACTTGTTTTTAGGAGTACTGTGAGGAAAGCTACGAGAGTTGTGTAGGCAATGCTGATTTTCTAATGTGGATAAACAGTATTAAAGGCCATCAAGGGGCTTTAAAAATCAGGATAGTTAGATTTCTTCCAAACATATTTGAGTTGAGAGGATAAAACTGGGAAAATTCAAGCTTACTGCAGAGCCTTATCATTTAATGACTGAGGATTTCAAGCTTACTGAAAAATCTGTCTCAGTCAAGTCTGAGTATTATTAGGATGCTGTATTATCAAAGGGATTGAAGTACTTGTTTAGCTCAAGAAAGATTTCCTAAAAAGTCTAATATAATTACAGTACTTACTTAAATGAGGAACCTGGCTTAAAAGTATTTTTACAAGAGTTGTCTATTAAAAGCCTTAATTAAACACAAGTAATTGGTTGATCTAGTTAACTAACCTTAGTGGTATATCTTGCCACACAAGAGACCCAGATGTCATTCTTAAATTCACATTCCCACTTGCCAGGCCTGGGAGCGCTACATACTTCCTAACTCAGGGGAGCGATGGCTCAACTCTGCATCAGGATTCAAGGAACAGCATTAGTAGGCTCTGAAAGGAGTTGGTGGCTGCTATGTTCTCCTGTCTGGAAATGGAGTTAAAAAAGGGGAAAACCCTAATGAGTATTCAAGATTTCATTTCAGCAAAAAGCCCCCCCCCCCACCCCAAAGGGGAAAAAAAGGAGAGATTGTGAAGAAAAACACCAAAACTATTTTGGACAGAATTGACAGCACTTTCAGCAAACAGAGTAATATCTCCATCCTTCATTAAGAAGTATCTCCAAAGGCAAGAACCAAGCATAAGTGCAGGCAGTCCAGGTGAGTACCACAGGAACAACACTGAGAGGAAAACCAATTGAGGGCAGATGGAGGAGTTAGGAGTATAAAGAAACACAACTTTCAATTAGTTGGAGCAAGAACCAATGCTGAAAGTTTAGAACTGAAAGTAAAAGCTGAAAGGCCTTTTATGTGGATTAGATACACTTTCCAAGGTCCTTGCTTCTGACTGCAAAGAATCCTGACCTGACTCTTCATCAACAGGTGTTATGAGTATCATGCCATTCATGTGTGGAATTTCCTAACTTCACGCAACAGCAGCACAGCGTCTCTGGCTCTTTTAAGAAGGAGAGACAGCCATATCTACAAAATTTGTGATTTTCATTTAATATTGTAAATTAAATTGTTTAGCTCTTCTTGTTTTACTGTGAGTGCAGTAGTCCCCAAACTTACCCGTAATGTAATCTATCTGCACCCCCCGGAGCCTGGACCAGGGGCTGAGGCCGGGGGCAGGCTGGGAGCCAGGCCACAGTCAGGGCCGGGAGCCAAAGCCGCAGCATTTGCTGTGGGTGAGACCAGGGCCAGAGCCATAGCAGAATGGGGTGAAGCTCCCTCCACACCCCCCGGGGGGGCTGGCTGGGGCTGGGAGTGGAGCCGCAGCCAGGGTAGGGGAATGGGTCTGGGAGTCGCGGCCAGGAGCGGATTCAGAAGCCTGGAGCCATGGCTGGGGGCTGTAGCGGAGTTGGGGGTAAAGCGGGACTGGATGGCTGGGGGGCTGACCAGGGCACAGGCAGCAAGCTGTAGACAAACTGGCAGTCCCAGTCTGCAGGTGGATTCAATGCGTGTTTTTAAGTTTGGCTCTTCATGGGTTCACATCTCCTTCATTTCACTTTGGGTTTCAGGTTTGATTGAACAAGAAATCTTAAAATGAGTAAACAGACAAAAAACCCACTAAGTTTTGCCTGATTCTTACTCTAAATCATTTCAGAATGTAGTAATTTTGCAGAACCATTCACTGAAATCAGTGGGAAGATAGGGAGTTCACTTGACACTCAGCTCAAGTTCTCTCAAAAGACTTACCTGCTTTAACTAAGATGAGAGGAGCGTGGACTTTGTAAATGAAAGCCAACAGAGCGTTGCCTGCTCTCTTATTTGACTATGAAAGTTTCACAGAGCCCTGATGATAAGTTGTCATGAAGCTTAAGTAAAGATTTGCTGAAGCTGATCTCATAGGTATAATTTTGATCGGGGTTGTCAAACATTTTCACAGCATGAACCACCGCTGAACAGAGAGATGTCATGGACCATCTTCCCATTCACAACTGCATGCCCTCCCAGCCACGATCATGCTCTTGTAGCAATTAGAGCAATTACTTAGGTGCAGCTAGGCTGACTCCTACTGATTGTTTCCAGCTGCTTCTACAAGCTACCATGCTCTTCTTTAAAATGAACATAATGAACCGGGAGATGGTCAGAGACTACAGTTTGGGCATCACTGCCCTAGATTGCTCTGAATGATAAAATACAAGTATGTAAAAGCATGTGGACAAATAAAGGTTATGGCAGTTATTTACAGGGACAATATAAGCTCAATTGGACTTTTCTATTTTATTCTATTTAGATCCTTATGCTGCACCCCTCATCACAGCACCTGAGCAACTTCCATTTGAAACTGATTTATGAACTATTATGATGAAACATGGAGGAATTTTATTTCTTTTTCACCCAGGTCAGATAAAATTGCTCACAGGCTTATGAGAAATGCCCTGTCAGATTGCATTGTCTTTGTGCCCTGTCAGAATCAGTAGGAAGCACTGAGAATAATCAGTCTTAGTTTCTACCTTCTTCATCGACACCTATGAAGTGGTTTGCAACAAAATCAATACCAAATCCTTTGATAGGACCTCCATTTATATTAAAACACAGTCTCTCAGTGATTATGAAATGAATCTACTCTTTAATAAAAGAACTTTGTGGGCATGGGAGCACTCCCCTCCCTTCCCACTCTGCCTCTCAGCATGCTCTGTGCCACTTAGGGCCTAGCTCAACTCAAAAGTCAGTCCTGAGAGGGATGGAAGTGTCAGCCAATTGTTCTGGGAACCTTCATTAGTTCCACCTTGATATCATAACCCCGGTCCCTTTTGGGAAGCTATGAGCATACCAGTCATTCTCATGCTGATAGGCTGTCTAAATGGCTTCTATCAGTGTTAGTGCCAAGCCATTTGTATCAATCATGGTGCACCTGAAAATGAGAAGCCTATTGTCTCACTATTATTTTATTTTATTTCACTGATTTCATGGTACACAGTGAGAAGAGATGCAATTATTCAGGTCCTGCTGTGAATACTTGGTCAGGGTCTATTTGTTATTGTTAAAGCAAGTATTCCTTTTTTTTTTAAATTTTCTCCCTTCTTTTCCTTTTACTTATTTGTCACAATGACATCCCATTACAAGCTGTAATTGTGGCTGTCTGGGAGTAAAGAAAATGACTTCTGTCTCATAATGATTTCAAATTGTCAATAATATTATAAGGTTTACTAGAGCTAGAACAGGTTTCAGAGTGGTAGCCGTGTTAGTCTGTATCAGCAAAAAGAACGAGGAGTACTTGTGGCACCTTAGAGATTAACCGCTTCATTTGGGAATAAGCTTTCGTGGGCTAAAACTCACTTCATCAGATGCATGCAGTGGAAAATACAGTAGGAAGATATATATATACAGAGAAAGTGAAAAAATGGGTGTTGCCATACCAACTGTAATGAGAGTAATCAATTAAGGTGGGCTACTATCAGCAGGAGAAAAAAAACTTTTGTAGTGATAATCAGGTTGGCCCATTTCAAACAGTTGACAAGAAGGTGTGAGTAACAATAGGGGAAAAATTAGCATGGGGAAATAGTTTTAGTTTGTGTAATGACTCATCCACTCCCAGTCTTTATTCAAGCCTAATTTAATGGTGTCCAGTTTGAAAATTAATTCCAGTTCTGCAGTCTCTCGTTGGAGTCTGTTTTTGAAGCTTTTTTGTTGAATGATTGCCACTTTTAAGTCTGTAATTGAGTGTCCAGGGAGGATGAAGTGTTCTCCGACTAGATTTTGAATGTTATAATTCTTGATGTCTGATTTGTGACCATTTATTCTTTTGCATAGAGACTGTCCGGTTTGGCCAATGTCCATGGCAGAGGGGCATTGCTGGCACATGATGGCATATATCACATTGGCAGGTGAACGAGCCTTTGATGGTGTGGCTGATGTGATTAGGTCCTATGATGGTGTCACTTGAATAGATATGTGGACAGAGTTGGCAATGGGCTTTGTTGCAAGGATAGGTTCCTGGGTTAGTGTTTTTGTTGTGTGGTGTGTGGTTGCTGGTGAGTATTTGTTTCAGGTTGGGGGGCTGTCTGTAAGAGAGGACTGGCCTGTCTCCCAAGATCTGTGAGAGTGAGGAATCGTCTTTCAGAATAGGTTGTAGATCCTTGATGATGCGTTGGAGAGGTTTTAGTTGGGGGCTGAAGGCGATTGCTAGTGGTGTTCTGTTATTTTCTTTGTTGGGCCTGTCCTGTAGTAGGAGACTTCTGGGTACTCTTCTGACTCTGTCAATCTGTTTCTTCACTTCAGAAGGTGGGTATTGTAGTTGTAAAAACGCTTGATAGAGATTTTGTAGGTGTTTGTCTCTGTCTGAGGGGTTGGAGCAAATGCGGTTGCATCTTAGAGCTTGGCTGTAGACAATGGATCTTGTGATGTCGTTTGGATGAAAGCTGGAGGCATGTAGGTAAGTATAGCAGTCAGTAGGTTTCCAGTATAGGGTGGTGAACCACACTTGCATCTTTTCTATTGGCAACCTCTAATACCAATTCTGTAGACTTCTTGATTCCTGAAGATAATTTGACCCTTAAGATGATTCTCTTCCGTATCACCACCAACTACAGAGTACTGCTATCAGCTTAGCATTTGTGCCTAACCCCATGCACCAGGTGCACAGGGTAGTTTTCACAGAGAATGAAAACTATGCAAGTTTTAAGGCAGTGGTTCCCAAACACTAGGGGGGCATGGATGAACATTTTGGGGGTGTGACGGAGCCAGGCCAGCCCTTATGGGGGTCTGGGAGGGAGCTCCACCCAGGTCCGCTCTGACCCCAGCTCTGCTCCAGCCCTGGCTCTACCCCCAGCTGCGGCCCCAGCTTTGTTCCCTGGCTCCCAGCCCAGTTGCAGCTCCACACACAGCTGTGGCACTGGCTGTGACTCCACTCCCACACCCAAACCCACTCCCAACCCCAGACCTGGCCCCCGGCTCCCATCCCCAGCCTCTGTCCCCAACCGCGTCCCCGCTCCCAACTGTGGCTCTCGGCGCAGGAGTGGGAGGAAACACGGACCAGGATTAGAGAGGGCACAATGTAAACAATTTGGGGACTACTGTTTTAAGGACACGTTAAATTGTTTCTTTGAAAATCACAGTCATTTTATGTGTAGAAGTAGTGTCAATGAAGTCAATAAGATTTCTCCTTCAAGTAACTGCTCATAAGTGTGAGTAAGAGGATCACAGTAATCAATTTGACAGAGAGGAAAAAGAGTCAAGACTATTTAATAAAGGTCATATCCTGCCACCCTTAATCATGATGAACAATTTCTTCCTCCATCTATGAGACTCTCTGCAGAAAAAGGCACTACTCAACAGGAGGAAGGGTACCAAAATCTGACCCCCAAAATATAACCCTTACAATTATGCAAATTCAGTGGAGTCAATGGAGCAACTCCAGGTTTACCTCAGCATAACTGAGAACAAAATTTGGTCCAGGATTTAGAGGCACATTGGACCTGATCTTGATCTCACTTCTAAAGAAAGAGAGAAGAAAATCATACCCTTAATAACGTACATTATAGTTATGGGGAACATTATAATAAGTGGAAATTAACTGATGCTAAATTGTAACCAAATTAATTTGGAATTTATTATAGTTAGTGTAATTATATTGAATACTAGAGAAAGCATAAATTAACTTCAGCACAACCAAGAGGTAAGTGTGTCATTTGCAAAGGACTGCGAGGTGTTTAAATTACAGAGATATTTTCAATATGCATAAAAATAAATGTTTAAAATAGGAAATATGTTAAATCTATAAAAATCATCTCTTCAGTTCTCAGAAGTAATGGGCCAGAGTCCTTGGCATGGCAGCTGCTCTGCAGGGCACCACCAGCATATACCAGCTGTGACACTAATATAACTGGCCCAGGCAGAATCACTGCAGTGGAAGACTCGTGCTCCGATGGCATAGAGCAGGGTTCTAATGCCACTTACCATCCCTGCTGTCACTGAATATAACATAGGGTTGCCAGTTTTGGTATAACATATTCCTGGACATTTCATCACATGACATAATCTTTTAAAGACTCATCTTTAATTCCTGGAGATTCCAGGACAATCCTGGAGGGTTGGCCACCCTAAAATAGCAGTGTGTGGCTTGAGAAAAGGAGCTACGACTCCAGAAATATGTTGATCCTCAGATAAGACTATTTGCAGAGTAAGATAGATCGACACTCCAGAGCTATGCTGATCCTAAGATGTATTTTTAGCCCCCTGTGGCCATTGCAGCCTAGCATAAATTAGAACCACCATCAGGCTGCTCTAACAAAACACAGAAGGACTGGCTTGCATAGAACAGCAGCAGGATCAGGGGAATGCAAAGATAAGCATAGTTTAGCACAGCCAAAGATCTAGACTACTGATCATACAGAATATAGGTTTGTTAAAAAAAACACACACTGATTCCTATTATACTTGCCATAATTATGACTATCGACAGCAACAGGAAAGAGGAGCTATTTATTCTGCCAGTGAAAAAGAGCTGGCTGCCTGTAAATGCTCTTCATGAGTAATAAAGTATAGGAATATCAACTCAACATAAAAAAGCAGCCAGTAAATATCAGGTCTGAAGGCACCTATTGCATTAATCTAATCTGACTAAAAACAAAACGTTACTTTTCCAGAGAGTAGTTTAGAGACTAATCATCTTAAATAAAAAGGAATATGTGGTTACATGGGTTCAGCTAGGAGGTATCTTCTAAAATAGGTCGACCGTTAGGGCTTATCTAAGATGCCATTTTAGATAGGCATAATGTACATAAAGGCATAAAGTACATAAAGGGTGCTCAAGAAAATCAGTTTTATCTTAATCAATTCATTTTTAAACACTCATCTAGTTTATTATTTCAATAATTCCTTTTCTACTCCTGGAAAGTAAGATTTAGCCATAATTTCTGAAAAGCAAGTCATCACAAAACTATTTACTAGCTATTTACTACCTCTCAACAGCAAATTCTAAGTGTTCATGTCTGAATCTCTGGCTATCTCTCCAACAGCTCCTCATAGCTCTCCTGCAGCCAACTCCAATTTAACGTAATGAGAACTAAACTCCTCTTATCTTTCTTCTCAAGCCCTTCTCCTCCCTATACTTCTCCAACATGGTGGGAGGCAGCAGGCACTAGCAAGGCATGTACAATTCTTCTGCTCAGAGAAGCAGGTAGCAGCATATTATGTGAGGTCACCTTAAGCCATTCTGCTCCAAGACAGTAGGATACAGCTCTGGAGTTGGACACATGGCTAGCATTTCTCTACTCCTGCAGGGAAATGCAAAATCTTGTCTTTATTATCCACTGTTTCTCAAAGGAGAAATTGAATGAATTAAACAACTTCCACTATTTTTGCCCAATAAGCACAATGTGCTGTTTCTTATTATTATTCTGAAGCAGCAATTAACTAACAAGAACTATGCCTAGAGCAATATCATCAGTGATGCCCTGGCACAGGGGTGTTTTGACCGAAGTTTATATTTTAAAAAAGGCAAGCATGTCAAGTTTCAGTTTCATTCAAAACATGGGGTGGGGGTGAAAGGGGAAGAGATAAATCAATGATAGAAAGAATATACATACAGTCTGATCTTGTAAATCCTTCTTCACATAAGTAGGCGCATTATGATGGAATTACTTGCACAAGTAAGGAATATTCAGGTGAGTCAGCATTTAAAGGATCAGTCCCAAAATAAAGGACAGAAAAATATTTCCAAGGGCCTAAAAAGTTAACAGTATAAATAAATGCAAACAATTACTTGATTCTTGTTTTCAATGCACATTTGATTTCATGTCCTGAAAGTTTTGGAAGAAGACTGAAGGCTTGTCTACACAGTGCATTAGTCCTCACTAGAGGGATGTAAATTCTACTGCATACTAGGCCATGGCACACTAACAGGCCTATGTGGACCCTGCCGGCATGCACTAAAAGCATCATAGTGCATCTTAACATAGTACGGTTTGAAACAGGACTACATTAATACACACCTGGGAACTTTTAGTGTATGTCAGCAGGGTCCACAGTCAGTGAGCTGTGATGGCAAACAACTTAATTAGTTTTGAGAGAGAACTGGACAAATTCATGAGAGTGATTGCATGACAGGGTAGCTTGTGATGGTAGGAGGGAAGCGCTCAACAGCCCTAGGGTTCACTTATGGTTTATGTCTTATGTTCCTAAAAGCACATCCTTCAGGGGTTTCAGCCAGCCATCAGCAGGGGTCAGGAACAGATTCTCCCCGTGTATTCTAGCAGGTTTTTTTAATATCCTTCTTCGGAGACATCAGGGGTGGCCACAGCTTTCGATGGGACATTGGGCAGGATGGGCTCTGCCATGGTACTGAACAGTCTTTCTCTCAGGTGCTTGCTGGCTAGTTCTTGTTCACATTCTCAGGGTTTAACTGCTCTCCATATGTGGGGTTGGGAAGGAATTTTACCCCAGGTTAGATTAGCAGTGACCTTGGGGTAAAAGTTTTTGTTTTTGTTTTGCCTTCCTCTACAGTGTGTGAGTGCTGCTCACTTGCCAGGATTATCTGGGTATATATCCCACTTAATCATTTCCCTGACAGTGCAAGAATCTCAGGCACTGGTACATCTCAGCCCCTTTTATTCTCTGCCTGTGACGCATAATAGTTCATTTTCCTGTGCACTGTATTGTCTAAATCTAATTTCAGTTTTTGGGTTTAGTCTACAGGTGCTGTGGTGTTGGTGGCCTGTGATACACAGGTATGGGGACTGTTGGCTCCTCACTAAAACTCAGTGGGGGTGTTTTGGTTGGCTAGCTCCCAGTCCCAAAAGGGGAAGGGTCAATGGGAAATCAGGACCCTAAGACTGACAGTCCCCAGGAACAATGGGGAAAGGCCAATGCTCCAGGTCAGCCTGACTGACATGACAGGCAGGCTAGGAGGCCTGGGGTCTTCTCCTTGAGTTTGAGCTGGAACTGCCTGGAACAGAGTGGGCCGAGCTAAGGAGAGAGCAGGTGTCCAAGCTGAGCTGGAGAGCAGAGCCGTGCCAACCAAAGAGAACCAGAGAAGCAGTCCAGGGAGCAGACCTATGCTGGGAGGAGAACCGCAGCAACCAGAGGCAGAGGGGCCAGAAAAAGCAGCCCAGGGAGCTGGAGGCAGAGCAGCAGCAGTGTTGAGGCAGACTGGAGCTGGACCTGGGGCTGGAGGAGTCCGGAGCCGGGTGCAGTGAGCAGCTGGGGAGAGCGGGGGGGTGGGTGGGGTGGAGATGGACCCTGAGCAGCAGGCCCAGCACCGGGAGATGCCCCAGCCAAGAGGCCTTGCCGGACAGACTTGGAGGGGGATCGTAACCCTGATGGGGGAGGGGGGCTGATACTGGGAAGATGGGTCCCACCACCTAGAGCCTGAGAGCGTGTGGCCACCACCAGAGCAAGTGTCTGACCCGCAGCATCCCTGCAGCACAGCCAGGGCCTGAGAAGAAGGGACTTACAAGGAACAGACTGTGAACTGCCCTGACATTCCAGAGACGCTGGTTGTGATGTCCCCGTGCCACAGAGCGGAGTGACATGTTTTCCTTTAACCTTTCCCATTTTTTCCTTATTTTTTTAATTGATTGCTGTTTAATAAATTGTATTTGCTTTAAACTGTATGTAATGACCAGTGGTCAGAGAAACGTCCAGTGCAGAGAAAGCACCCCGGAGTGGGGACACTCTAGCCCCTCCTAAAAGTCCACAACAAGTTTGGGTGTCCAGCCCCCCAGGAATCCTGGGCCCAGCCCGTTGGGGTTATGAGGACTCTGCCACACAGGAGAGTGGAAGGAAAGCCCTCGAGGCATCTGGGTAAAGGAAGTGGGAGTGAGGACTCAGATCCTTTCACTAGCCATTTCACCGGGGTTGTGTATAAGGAAAGTTCCCCACAATAGCGGGATCATTCCCCTGCTTATGTACAGGAGGTCAGACCAAATGATCAGGCCCCTTCTGTCCTTAAACTCTGTGCCAAATGCTGAGAAACTGAAGTAATATGTAAAAGGGAGACAAGGAGCTTCCCTGGATGGTGAAAATCCACCTAGCAGTTCCAGGGGATCAAAGGAAGTTTTGGACAAATCCCCAAACCAGAACACTGAAGGGTGGGGAGGGGGCATTTTTGCAATCTGTATGGAAGAGAAGAATAAAAAGGCAGAAAACTTTCATTATTCAGAAAATAATGGAGAAACAGTCACTTAACCTTCACTTCTCCTGGTGCTCCTCGACTCCATGGTCAGGGCTGTCCTTTTCATAGAGGTCTTCCCAGCCTCCCTTTGCATTGGGTTTCCCTGACTGTGCAACAGCCCACCAATACAATAGAAAAGTAGCTCTGTCATGTGCCCAGCCCCCTCCACACAACGTCCCGAGCTGCTGTATCTCACTCCCTCTTTTCTCCCTGGGTCAGCTTTCCGGCTCCCACCCACCTGCAGCTTTCTCAGAATGACAGGCTGGGCGGCCAGATAAGAGTTGCAATGTATAGCGACCCCAAGTGGTCCAAAACACCTCTGCTTTTAACATTTCCACTTCAACCTCCCTGGACACTCAATTTCAGATCTAAAAGTCACAATTCTTCAACAAAAAAAACTTCAGAAACAGACTCCAACGAGAAACTGCAGAACTGGAATTAATTTGAAAACTGAACACCATTAAATTAGGCTTGAATAAAGACTGGGAGTGGATGAGTCATTACACAAACTAAAAACTATTTTCCCATGCTAATTTTTCCCCTACTGTTACTCACACCTTCTTGTTAACTGTTTGAAATAGGCCATCCTAATTATCACTACAAAAGTTTTTTTTCTCCTGCTGAAAATAGCTCACCTTAATTGATTGGTCTCCTTACAGTTGGTATGGCAACACCCATTTTTTTCATGTTCTCTGTATAGATCTATATATATATCTATCTTCCTACTGAATTTTCCACTGCATGCATCTGATGAAGTGGGTTTAGCCCACGAAAGCTTATGCCCAAATGAAGCTGTTAATCTCTAAGATGCCACAAGTACTCCTCGTTCTTTTTACTATCTTTAGTGTTGTTTGAAAACCTGTTGCTAGGATATGAATATCATTATACTCCAAGGGTGTAGACACAGATGGACCATGGCTCCCCCAGTTAGTACCCAACCCCACCCAACTCTGAGCCTGTCTCAATGCCAACTTTAAGTTAATTTATTAACTTTTTTCTTTTTTTTTTTAATCACACATCTGAAGGTGGGAGCACAAGTATTAGGCAAACAGGTGGGTGTTGCTGTCGGTCTGGATGGAGCTACCCTCCAACACTATAGAGAGCTACGCTCTGGCAGCTCTGCCTTATCATTTTCTGTGCTCAGCTCTGCCAGCACAGGCTGCTGCTCGCTAGCTCAATGCAGTGTGATGCTGTGCAGAATGGAGAGAGGCGACTGCTGGGTGAGAGAATGTTGGATGCCCTGGGTGACATTCTCTCACCCTGGACGTGTAGGGTGACCATATTTCCCAAAAGGAAAACAGGGCCCTGTGTGGGGCTAGGTCTCCCCACACCCCTGCAAAGGGCTGGCCGGAGCCACGCGCCGGAGCCTTGCCCCTTCCTTCCCGCGCGCGACTGGCATCACTGCTTGCCTGAGCCCTGCCTGCCCCCTGCACAGGGCTGGCATCGCCGCTTCCCCCCTCCCTCGCACGTTCCGCCACACCCCATTTTGGGGGAAAAAGTGGGCATTTGTCCCGTATGCTCTTGCCAACTGATCAAGGTGGCAAAAGCAAATGCGACAAATGCCCACTTTTGCCAAAAAATCCAGGACAGCCAGGACAAGGCTTAAAAGGAGGACTGTCCCTGCCAAAAAAGGACATATACTCACCCCAGGATGTGGATGAGGTAGCAGTTGTGACTCCGGTCCTGCTGGTTGGGGTCTACTTCAGCTCTTGTGTACAGGGAAGGGGAGACAGAGCTCAGGCTGGGTAGTGGGGAAGGAAAGACCGAGGAACTGGACACTGGCCTCCTGGGAGGGGGGACCCTGAGGGGAAGGGGAAACCAGGGCATTGGTCACTGCCTGTCCACCATGCGTTGGAGCCCACTCAAATTTCCATTCCAAGTTATGCCACTGGGATGAGCAAAAGATTGCTCTGCTCTTAACAGCGGCAGGCAGAGAAGCCCAAGCTGTATACAATGCATTCTATATAGATGGTGGTGGGGAGAGACAGGAAAGCTTTGCAGAAGTAATGAAAATGTTTGAGGATCATTGTATCCCCTCCCCCACCCCAAAAAATATTATTGATGGAAGATATATGTTCAGGATGAGAACATAGAATGAAGGGGAAACCACAGAGTAGTTTGCCACAGACTTAATACTAAAAAGTCAGTCCTGTGAATACTGAATAGAAAAAAACTCTAATTAAAGACCGGATTGTCCTGGAGTGTACCAATAAAAATGCCCATGAACAGTTACTGAAGGAGATAGATTTGACACTAGAAAAGGCAATACGATTATATGCTAAGCAGTAGAAAAAACAAACAAAACACCAACAAAAGTGCTAGAGAAATGAGCATATGACAGAGAGTACATAAACCAGCAAGGGAAAAAATCTCAGAAATTAAATTGGCCAGGATCAGCAAAATAGAAAGCAGCAAACAATGCCAGAGATGTGGCAACTAGTATGAGTGTAGAAAATGACCAGCATTTGGGCAAATATGTAGAAACTGTAATAAACCCATTATGTGGAGAAATATGCAGAGAAAGCAGGAAAGTGCATTTATGAAGTGCAAAAATGGATGCCACAAGTGAAGAGGAAGAGCTGTTCTTAAGCACAATGATGGAGGAGTCTGAAAACTCAAAATATTGGTTAATTAAAATGTGAACAAATTGTCACTTATGTGACATACAAGATTGATGCTTGGGTGTAAGCAAGTAAAACAACAGAAACCTAAATAGAGAGCTGTAAGGAGCATATAAAAGTAGCAAAGTCAGAAATGTCTGTGAAGACTATAATGGAGAGAAAATTCCACTGTTGGGACAGTGCATATTAATACTTAAATATAAAGAAAAAATGACAAAACAAGACTTTGTGGTGGTACACACAGGCAAGCAACCAGTCTTGGGTCAACACATGTGAGGTGCTTGGTCTCATTAAGAGGATATATGCCATAGAGAGACAGAAAAACAACAGAGAACCAAATATGAAAATATTAATACCATACTATGAAGATGTTTTCACCAGAAATGTGTGTGTCCCAGTAACAAACAAAATATGGTCAAGAGAAGATGCAGAACTTGTGGTACGTGCTGCACAAGAATTTCCACAAGTCTTAAGAAAGAAGCTAGAAGAAGAGATGTAAAACATAGAAACGTAGGGCTGGAAGGAGACTTGAGAGGTTGTCTAATCCGGATCCCTGCAATGAGGCAAAACCAAATATATCTATACCTTCCCTGACTGATGTTTGTTCAATCTGTTCTTAAAAACCCACAATGGCCAGAATTCCAAAACCTCCCTTGAAGCCTGTTGCAGAATTTAACTACCCTTATAGTTGGAAATATTTCCCTAATATCTAACCTAAACCTCCCTTGCAGCCGATTAAGCCTACTATTTGTCCTATCTTCAGTGGACATGGATACAAATTGATCCTCTTTATAACAGCCCTTCACATATTTGAAGATTCCCACTCAGTCTTCTTTTTCCAAGACTAAACATGCCCAAGTTTTTTTATCCTTTCTTCACAGGTTTTCTAATCCTTTTAGCATTTGTGTAGCCCTCCTCTGCACTCTTTCCAATACATCCCTATCTTTATTAAGGTGTGGCACGCAGAACTCGACACAATGCTCCAGCTGAGGCCTCAGCAGAGCCAAGTAGAGCAGGACAATACCTCTCGTGTCTTATATGCCACACTCCTGTTAATACACCCTAGGATTATATTAGGCTTTTTCACAACTGTATCACATTGTTGTCTCACTTAATTTGTGACTCACTATAACCCCCAGATCCTTTTCAGCCAGCTATTCCCCATTTTGTAATTATGTACTTGATTTTTCTATTCAGATTCTTATATTCTAGTAAAAATTGATCATGCAAATATTTCTGGAAAGCAATCCTATAAGAACTGAGAATGTGGCTGAAGCAAATTAATTTAAAAATGCAAACACCTGTTCACAGGATATTATTGCATTTCTGCTTACTTTTCTGCCATTAGATGTCCAATATATCTCCTTACCATGCAGCTCATTAATGACAGATTCCAAGTGCTTCTCCCCTTTTTCCAGCCGTCAGAGAAGTGCAAGTATGTCATTAGTCATCTACAAACTAACCAACATGAGCACTGCAGCTCACAGAAGCTGGTACTCCTGGAAAGCTTACAAAGTTTGTGCTAGCAGTTACCATCTTGAGGTGGTCTATATCAGCAGCATGACAAAAAAAATTAACAGGATTTTTGATTTATTCCCCCCCTCTTTAAATATAAAAGAACTAAATACATTTACAGCAAATTTTTAAAAAAGTGTTGAGGCAGATGCAATTTATGATAGCTGAATTTAAGTCCCGGAAAACAGAAGTACACAATAGGCTGAGAACCTTAACAAAAGCGACTATATGCTAAGCAGAATTTGGCCCTCTGAGTTCTATGACTATCTTAACCACCCTCCTTTAAGCAGATACAAGGCTCTGTTTTGTCTTCTTCCTCTTTATATCTATCACATTGTAACCCTCATAAATGAGAACATTTCTCACAGTAGACAAATAATAAAAAAGGGGTTGGTTTTAAACACACATTTAACTAAACTGAGCAGAAAAGAATCCACTTATCTGTGGAGAAAAGCACTACGAAATATAATACCAAAAATGTGACTTACATACAGTTTTATTAGTATCTCTTTTGCAGGATTAAAGAAAATACGTGCCACATTACCATTGCCTTGTGCAATGAAAGCCTATTTAGTTTGTAATGAAGAAGCTAAAGAGATTAATAAATGTATAACCTAATACTATGCCACAATATTTTATACCGTATTTGGTTTGCATAAAATGTACTTATGAAATATTCATGCGCTCAAATTTGATTACGATGCAGTATATCTTCATTCTGATTTGAACAGTTGCATGCTTCCTCTTTACTGTGCTTCAAGAGTCAACCTGCTTTGTATGCTTATATAGTACCTTGTGTTTTCTTCTTTAAAAAAAAACCCTAGACTAATTTAACTTCACTGCTGGGCTTGGGAGAATGAACGCAAATTAGAAACTTTCTTAAACTTGCATTGCATTAACCTCAGAGATAAACTGGAAGAATTTTAACCATAAGGACTAAGTGATGGCTATTTCAATAGCACCTCAATGCCCCAACTGAGATCAGGGCTCCCTTGTGCAACGTATTGAACATATACTTAATAAGAGACATTCCATTCCCCAAGAAGCGTACTGTCTAAATCAGTGGTTCTCAACCTATTTACCATTGTGGGCCATATATGTGGCCCAGTGTGTTATGTGGGCTGCATCCAATACTACCTGTGCGGCCATGAGGATATCACATGGGCCGCAGCTGTGTGCTGATTGGGTCACAAGCAGTCCTCGGGCTGCAGGTTGAGAACCTCTGGTCTAAATAGACAGGCCAAAAGACTGGGAGGAGAAACAGGCACACAGAGGTGATGTGACCTGTTCAGGGTCACAAAGCAGGCTAGTGGCAGATTCATATCACCATTTTCTGTCGTTTTTCATTGTTGGCATTTGCTTTAATACATTCTTCTTACAATTTTTTTTTCCACTGTCTGGCTTGGTTATGGTCAGTTTTTTGTAAGATACTCAAAATAGGTGCTGTGTCGCTCAGCTGTGATTGGTCACAAACTATACATCACATTGTATTGTTTCTGTTTCCTGGCAAACAGAGTGCAGATCTTTGAAACAACCACTGGAGTTTTGCATCTGTCCGGGGGGAAGTAGCAAACAAACAGGATTAGGGAATTTTAGAAAATTTTGAACCTTTTCCTTCCAGAGCTGCACAGAGACCTTGCCAGAGGCATCATTTCTAGAAAATTAGGTTACCGTCAGACTTACTGGCTGGATGCAGAGTCTAAATTTAGTTTTCTTTCACCACATTCACACTAAGTAATTGTGTGTTTGTGTGTGCATTGCCCTAGCTTCAAAGGGTGCAGCAGATCCTTGTCTTGCTGATTTATAGTTTCATCTCGGCCAGAGTTCTGGCAAAGGGGAGTTAAAAACGCAATCCTCTTGCTGTGGCAAGCAGAGTCTCTTCCCATACAAAATATACCAACCACCTGGCATTACGGATTTGTTAGTACCAGATTTGTTGAGACAAAGTAGCATGTGCATATTTAATTCTGTCTCTGAAGCAGGAGGGTCACATCTTTGTCTGCATCATTTACTGATCTGTTTGACATCTGATTTCTGTTGATACTCACAGGGGAGAGTTTTCAGACTCCAATGAGAAACTGCTGAGCTTGACTTAATATGCAAACTAGATACCATTAACTTCGGTTTGAGTAAAGACTGGGAGTGGCTGGATCATTACACATATTGAATCTACTTCCTTAAATTAAGTATCCTCACACCTTCTTGTCAACTGTCTAAATGGGCCATCTTGATTATCACTACAAAAGTTTTTTTCTCCTGCTGATAATAGCTCATTTTAACTAATTAGCCTCTCACAGTTTGTATGGTAACTTCCAACTTATCTCACCTTAGAGACTAACAAATTTATTAGAGCATAAGCTGTCGTGAGCTACAGCTCACTTCATCGGATGCATTTGGTGGAAAATACAGAGGGGAGATTGATATACACACACAGAGAACATGAAAGAATGGGTTTATCATACACACTGTAAGGAGAGTGCTCACTTAAGATAAGCCATCACCAGCAGCAGGGGGGGGGGGGAAAGGAGGAAAACCTTTCATGGTGACAAGCAAGGTAGGCTAATTCCAGCAGTTAACAAGAATATCAGAGGAACAGTGGGGAGTGGGGTGGGGGGGGGAGAAATACCATGGGGAAATAGTTTTACTTTGTGTAATGACTCATCCATTCCCAGTCTCTATTCAAGCCTAAGTTAATTGTATCCAGTTTGCAAATTAATTCCAATTCAGCAGTCTCTCATTGGAGTCTGTTTTTGAAGCTTTTTTGTTGAAGGATAGCCACTCTTAGGTCTGTAATCGAGTGACCAGAGAGATTGAAGTGTTCTCCAACTGGTTTTTGAATGTTATAATTCTTGACGTCTGATTTTTGCCCATTCATTCTTTTACGTAGAGACATCAAGGATCTACAATCTATCCTGAAGGACGACCCATCACTCTCGCAGATCTTGGGAGACAGGCCAGTCCTTGCTTACAGACAGCCCCCCAATCTGAAGCAAATACTCACCAGCAACCACACACCACACAACAGAACCACTAACCCAGGAACCTATCCTTGCAACAAAGCCCGTTGCCAACTCTGTCCACATATCTATTCAGGGGATACCATCATAGGGCCTAATCACATCAGCCACACTATCAGAGGCTCGTTCACCTGCGCATCTACCAATGTGATATATGCCATCATGTGCCAGCAATGCCCCTCTGCCATGTACATTGGCCAAACTGGACAATCTCTAATGCAGACCCCAAGGTATATTTCTTTCCTGCCCAGAGTGCTGGAGGGCCCATGGGGAAGGCGGTGTCCTGCCCCTGAATTACTTATTCCTCCTATTGCCTATATCCTCCATGCTGCAGGGTCTGGGGAAAGCCATGGAGATCCCTGAACCTCTCTCCATGTGAATCTCTGGGGAACGATCAGGCCATCATTTCTTTAGCTTCGAGGCCCACAGAATAGCAGCAAGTCTCAAGTTTGTGCAGGTTGAATGTTACATCCTGTTCAAGAGTTTCATTCTCGTTAGCTGCAAGTCAGTGCATGAAGTTACTCAACAGAGAAATGTCATACGCAGGTCTCTGGACCCTGGCCTGTGTGTAGGGTAGATTTATGGGGACACAAGTACCCTGGGGGAGAACTGCAGAGAGGAGCCAGCTGGATACGCCAGGCTGTAGGAGCAGAACCAGCCAAAACAGGGACCTAGCGACATTCAGAGAAACTTTCTGGTTTTAACAGAACTTTCTCTGCACTGACTGGCTGTTCGCTCCTATCCTCTCCCCCTCCCCGTTAGTTTCTGTCTTCATCTCAGCTCCATTCTACACCAACCTCTCCTTCCGTGCCCTACTCACTTCACCCCCCTTCAGTGCTCTTTGCTTTCCATTTAGCTAATCCCCATCTAACTAAACCTATGCCAATAAATAAAATAAATAAATAAATAAATAAATAAACATCATAAAACTAACCTGCCCTTTGCTGCATGACAGTTCACTCTGCTTGTGTGGTCTGCTCCTTCCCCCACCAGGCATCTGGTCTATCTGGATTCTAAGAAATGAGGGGGCTGGCCCTTAGGCTCAATCTTAATACATAGTTAATAACTACAGTTAAATTTATTATGGGTAAAATTGTCAAAAGCACCTATTGACTTTCAGTGGGATGCAGGTGGCACTGAATATTTTACCCTACATCTATTGTATGCCCAGATTGCATATATCCATCTTTGTGTACCAGCATGGAGTTGGACTTTCAAAGAGATTTTCACAGTCACAAACTGCAATTAGGTGTTTAATTCCCATTGACTTTCTAACTGCCATTTATGCCTTTGGAAATCTCCTCTTTTATGCTTATCTTCTTAGGGCCTGATGATGTTTGGTGTGCTGGTGTGCTAGGTGGAGTGAGTGTGTAGGTGCCAGGTTGGCCTTCCTCCCCCTGCCTCCCAGCATAGTCATTCAGAGGGAAGCTATAATTTGGATTAAGCACAAGAGGCTAGGGCTAGATAGCTCAGCTAGCTGTTCTAACAAGCGCAAATGGGGCATATCTGGGCAGAGCTGGAGATACAGTCTCACTCTTGTCCACTAGGAAGTGCTGGGAGGGGAGCACAGTTGGCAGGGCACTGGCTACACCTGTCCTACAGTTGTATCGAGATATAATGCTCACATATTAGCCTAAACCTTGGATGTCAGAAAGCTTCCTTGCATTACTGCTTGGAGACACAGTGCTCTCCTGGCCTAATGCTTACAGCAGTAGTTGTGCCCAATTGTTTTATGTTAGTTTATTCAAAAATGAATGGAAATTATATGTAATAATCTAAAAGCACGGAGACATTATTTTTCTGATTTAAAAAGTAAATAATTAATTTTAAACAATTAGAAAGAAACCACCAGGTTTTTGGAGTAAGGTGAGAAAGTGGAGGCCAGGCAAGAAAATTTTAAATATCTCAGTTTAAAATGTCTTGTTTTAGACAGGTGATGGAAAGCTACAGGCCCTCAGTCTAGAAACCTATGTGGCAGGCAGGCACACTTTTTAGGAAATCTGCAGCCTTACTTCCACGGGGATCTATAGCTTTATAGCTCTGAACAGATAGGTCTAGTTGTAAGAGGGATGATACAAACTGATTTATACACACAGCATGGCTATGTGAATATAACCCTTCCATGACAAATTAGATTTTTCTGGATCAGGTGAAGATAACCTATTTTTTCCACTCACTCCCAGAAAGCAATATCATCCTGCAGAAGAATGCAGGGATCCACCCATTAACTTTTTCCAAATCAGTTCTTGTACCCAATCTATTTCCCCACCGCAGCAACTTTGAATTTAGAGGTATGAGACAGATTTTGCAGTTAAAAGTGAACAAACAAACCCTCTCCCATGGAAAACCTTGTTAAGATTCCAACAACATTTGAAAGCTCTTAAGGGCAGTGATCATGTCCTTGTATATGTTTATATAGCACCTAGCATACTTGCAATACAAATATGTAAACAAGGAAAAACACCATCTATTAAAATCCCACATACTCATTCCCTCTCAATTTTAATAAAAAATTCTTTGTTGTGTAAATTTCACCTTGGTATCAAACATGGACTCTTCTAAAGATTAGGAAATCTGAACAAAATCCATTCAGCAATTTTGAAGTAGATGAGTTGGAAAAAATAAAATTTTCCCATCCTCTCCCCCCCCCCCAAAAAAAAGTGCTTAGGGTTTTTTGGGGGGGGGACGGGGGAATGGGGTGGAAAGGGAAGTGGAGAAAATGTTAAAAATGCAAACTTCAGATGTGGCCAGTGAGCACTAAGGAATAGTTGCCTGGTGAGTATGATAAAACACATTTTAAGATAATGGAGTAATTTACAAACTCTTTGGAATAGAAGCAGTAAACAGCCTCTGAACAGATTTAGTTACAGTATTAATATAGCGTATGTAGGATTAAGCTACGCATGTCCATAAGACTTGCATGGTCCCTGTCAGAGAGTTACATATTTTTTGGACATTTATAAAGTCTAATTGAACTGAACAGCTGTACATCACCACAGTGTCACAGCAAGGGTTTTTCCCCAAAAGCTAAGGACATTACATACATAAAAAACTCCACACCCTTGACTGCCGTAGCTAGTCTGACCCAAGCCCTAGTGTAGACACAGTGATGTTGACAGAAGAATGCTTCTGTTGATGAACACAGTAGCTACAGAGAGGTGGTGTACCTACACTGACAGAAAAATCCCTTCTGTCAGCATAGGCTGTGTCTACACTACAAGGGTAATGTAGCTAAGCTGGTGTAGTCCCCATAGTGTAGACACAGCCTGTTTTGCACTGCACATGTCGGGCAGTCAAGTGGTGTCAGACCCAGCATGCCTTAGTGCCTTGCTGCCAGTGAAAGGCAGCATGATTTGGGGTGGTTCAGGGTAGAATACAGTCTGAACCCTCAGAATCGCTAGATATATGCTTTGGAAAAAATGCTGCAAATACATATTACATTCTTTTAAAATAAGGCTGAATAATGAAACCATTTACTTATTAAATAGAAGCTATTCAATTCAGAAAATTATCTGAGTGATGTTGTAGGTAGGACTCAAAAGGTAGATGCATTCAAGAACACAATTCAGCTTTATCATATTACATCAATCCAGTCTTTGGATTCTGTTCTGCCACACACTCTCAATTCCCAGGCTTTGTCTCAACTAAGAGACTTATGGAAAGAGTTCCCCACCATTGCTAACGCAGGATCAGTTGTCAAGTAGACTTACTCCCAGAAAGGTTAGATAGCACCATTTTCAGAACTGTGTCAACAGCTGCCTAAACTAGGACTCCCAAAATTGCTAGAACCTTTTCAAAAATTTCCCTACCATCAAAAAGGCTCTAGTGTATTGGCTGGGAGTTACATCAGATGTCAAAATTGGGCGCTCCTTTTCAGTAGCACCCAGGGATGACAAAACAAGCTGCAGGGGATAGAAGGGAGATTTTTCCAGGTGTGGAAGCAATAATTTTGTCAGATTTTTTCCACATTTTTATTAAAGCTTTTGTAGTCACTCACTGTAACTATCTCATCCAAGGTTTCAGAGTAGCAACCGTGTTAGTCTGTATTCACAAAAAGAAAAGGAGTACTTGTGGCACCTTAGAGACTAACAAATTTATTTGAGCATAAGCTTTCGTGAGCTACAGCTCACTTCATCGGATGCATTTGGTGGAAAAAACAGAGGGGAGATTGATATACACACACAGAGAACATGAAACAATGGGTTTATCATACACACTGTAAGAAGAGTGATCACTTAAGATAAGCCATCACCAGCAGCAGGGAGGGGAAAGAAGGAAAACCTTTCATGGTGACAAGCAAGGTAGGTTATTTCCAGCAGTTAACAAGAATATCTGAGGAACAGTGGGGGGTGGGGTGGGGTGGGGGGAGAAATAACATGGGAAAATAGTTTTACTTTGTGTAATGACTCATCCATTCCCAGTCTCTATTCAAGCCTAAGTTAATTGTATCCAGTTTGCAAATTAATTCCAATTCAGCAGTCTCTCATTGGAGTCTGTTTTTGAAGCTTTTTTGCTGAAGGATAGCCACTCTTAGGTCTGTAATCGAGTGACCAGAGAGATTGAAGTGTTCTCCAACTGGTTTTTGAATGTTATAATTCTTGATGTCTGATTTGTGTCCATTCATTCTTTTACGTAGAGACTGTCCAGTTTGACCAATGTACATGGTAGAGGGGCATTGCTGGCACATGATGGCATATATTACATTGGTAGATGCGCAGGTGAACGAGCCTCTGATAGTGTGGCTGATGTGATTAGGCCCTATGATGGTGTCCCCTGAATAGATATGTGGACAGAGTTGGCAACGGGCTTTGTTGCAAGGATAGGTTCCTGGGTTAGTGGTTCTGTTGTGTGGTGTGTGGTTGCTGGTGAGTATTTGCTTCAGATTGGGGAGCTGTCTGTAAGCAAGGACTGGCCTGTCTCCCAAGATCTGTGAGAGTGATGGGTCGTCCTTCAGGATAGGTTGTAGATCCTTGATGATGCGTTGGAGAGGTTTTAGTTGGGGGCTGAAGGTGATCGCTAGTGGCGTTCTGTTGTTTTCTTTGTTGGGCCTGTCCTGTAGTAGGTGACTTCTGGGTACTCTTCTGGCTCTGTCAATCTGTTTCTTCACTTCAGCAGGTGGGTATTGTAGTTGTAGGAATGCATGATAGCGATCTTGTAGGTGTTTGTCTCTGTCTGAGAGGTTGGAGCAAATGCGGTTATATCGTAGAGCTTGGCTGTAGACAATGGATCGAGTGGTATGATCTGGATGAAAGCTAGAGGCATGTAGGTAGGGATAGCGGTCAGTAGGTTTCCGATATAGGGTGGTGTTTATGTGACCATCACTTATTAGCACCGTAGTGTCCAGGAAGTGGATCTCTTGTGTGGACTGGTCCAGGCTGAGGTTGATGGTGGGATGGAAATTGTTGAAATCCTGGTGGAATTCCTCAAGGACTTCTTTTCCATGGGTCCAGACGATAACGATGTCATCAATGTAACGCAAGTAGAGTAGGGGCATTAGGAGACGAGAGCTGAGGAAGCGTTGTTCTAAGTCAGCCATAAAAATGTTGGCATACTGTGGGGCCATGCGGGTACCCATCGCAGTGCCGCTTGCATATGCAAGAGATCCTTGCATATGCCATATAAAATCTGTTACGAGCCTTTTTAACAGTAAAGATGTCATTTTATTTTGCCCACTCAGGGCACCCATGTATTTATCTACATTCTGCTATGTGAGTCATTTACATGGTGAGTCTTCTCGAAGAAGAAACATAACATTCCATTACATACTTGCTTGATATTACCCCTAATCTTTCTCTGGTTTACTACTTTAATTAAAATGCAAAGAAATCTTAAGGGAACTCTTTGGTATTGCCTGATGAGTACTCAGTTAACAAAACCATCTCTAATCTTGTCTTCAACTATGAGACATTCGGGAAGTTAGGAACTGCTCTTGTTCTACTTCACAGAACAGTGGAAACTACACTTAAGTTTTCAAGAAACAAATATTTGAACACACATATTCCCAGCAGGGCTTGACCTGTCATTGTCTGTTTTTGTGCTCTGACAAATGTGACAAACACATTATACATTTAAAACAAGTCATTTCCTAAAAACTTCGCTACATTACTATGCATGCTACAGTACTACGCATGCCTGAGATATGTGCAGAGAAATCAATCATGAATTAATATTTTCTTCCACAACAGAAATTATGTGTTCTGAGTTTAAACAGAGACGGTCACATTATCCACATGGGAGCAGAACTGGGCCAGTTACAACTGTGTTTATAAATGGCTATCAAAATGGAGCGCTGGGCAGATTTGGCAGGTTTCATTGTCCCATGAGGACAATTTTTTTTAATTGCTCAAGCAGAACCTGTTATAAACTAAACCCCATCTCCACAAACAGGGGTCTAGCACATTTTGTAATCACAATGAGCTGTAAATGCAGACAACATCACTAGATGCTGTAGCCCTTACCCGTGTGAATTGTGCAGGATTGGGCCTCTTATATGGACAGGACCTCTATGCTTTTAGATTTGGAAAGTCGCGTGCCTGCTCCTGCAAAACCTTCCTCATAAATAATTATTACTCACATTATGTGGTACCCTTGACTTAGATAGGGCCACTCATATGAGGAGGAGGTTTGCAGGATCAGGCCCCCTATCTGTGTGAACAAATGAACAAATGGGTATTTTCTTTCAGATTTTGGATGCATTTCTTCTTTCTTGCTGCTGTTATTTTTAACGTGACCATGCATTATCTAATTATCTATAATTGCTCTTTTAAAAAATTTGGTTAGCTATTAAATCCAAAACAAGACCCCCAGTCAGCAAGGCCTTTAAGCATGTGTTTCCATTTCAGAACACAAGTATTCTCATTAACTTCAATGAACTATTCACAAACTTTAAGTTATGCACATGGGTAAGTATGTTGATGAATTGGGAACCAAATATGGATTAGAGGTTGACTTCATTGGAACTGCACTTAAATCAGCTCTGAATTTGGCCAATAACTTCTGATAATTTAAAAGCAATCCAGAATCTCTGACACACACTGTCCTTCCAGTATTCAGAACTAAGTTTCTTGTTTTGGATAGAGAGCTATGTGACACACTAGGGAAATACACTTTACTTTTAGCTGAGCTCATACCTCAACTCTGGTCACATATGAAAGTGACTGTTTGTGCTCATTGTTGAACCCACTCCACAATATGCAACAATTGGCAAGAGAGGTCCAGGACCATTGGCTGAATTCTGCTCCTTCTTAAATTATTTTCACCAGCTCTGCAGAGACAAGGTGGGTGAGGTAATCTCTTTTATTGGACCAACTTCTGTTGGTGAGAGAAACAAGCTTTTGAGCCACAGAAGACCAGAACAACAGCTCTGTGTGGCCCAAAAGCTTGTCTCTCTCTCACACACACACACACACCCCCTTGTCTTTCTAATATCCTGAAACTGATACTGCTACAGCTACATTTCACCAGCTTTATCATTCATTCCTGTCATTTCAGGATGACATTTAGTTTGTCTTCTAATATGGGTTAAAGAAACAAGACTTGTGCCATTTGATTTTTATTTGTTTTTAAAATGTAGTGTTGGTAACTGTAAATCAAAAAAAGCATTTACAGTCTCTGGTCTTGTGTTGGTAAAGCTTGCTGATGTGTATCCTGATTACAGTGTGGGGCTGCATAGCCTTTGGTGTTCTCTCACTCTTTTGCTGGCACCAGAGAAATGCTTTTGTTTCATTCTAATTATCCAGTTCTATCTGCCAGATTCTCTGATATGCTCTTTGCTTGTATTCCTCTCCTCTTATATGAGAAAACCACAGTTCTTGGTATCCAAAAAACCTCTTTTCTATGTCAGAGCTGGGTTAAAGCAAGCTTCCCTTGAAATGTCGTCATCAACAGAAGAGCGACTCCGCATAAAAAGGGCACTTTTTTATTCTACAGATGGTCTCCCCATGTGTATTTTGAATCACATCACTAACTCAGTAGGTTTTGCTGTCTCCAAGACAGCCACGTTTAAATGAGTGTCTGATTACACACACAGAGATACATAACAACCTTATTACCAAGCATCAGGCCTTGAATATTTTCGATACTAAAGATACATTAGTGTGGAAAATGAAATGATCTATTTTATTCAAAGGCTTTTACCTATGCATATGCCCCCTTGGAGTCAATAAGAGCTTTTTGTGCCTTCGGGTTGCAGGACCAGGCTGCAAATGAGGGAAGGAGGAGAAGGGAAAGGAAGTAGGGAGGAAAGATTTTTAATTATAAACAAACAAAAACCTTAGGAGAATTTCAGTGCAGTATCTCAGAAAGATAACGGAGGTATTTATCCACTAGACTACACAAACTGTTTACAATGTCCATGGAAATTTAAAGGTGTTACATTCTCTGACTGAGGGCTCACCTTTCTCCCTTAAAAAAGAAAAAGAGTACTTGTGGCACCTTAGAGACAAACAAATTTATTTGAACATAACCTTTTGTAAGCTACAGCTCACTTCATCGGATGCATTCGAAAATGCAGTGGAAAATACAGTGGGGAGTTTTATATACACAGAGAACATGAAACAATCGGTGTTACCATACACACTGTAATGAGAGGTTTCAGAGTAGCAGCTGTGTTAGTCTGTATTCGCAAAAAGAAAAGGAGTACTTGTAGCACCTTAGAGACTAACAAATTTATTTGAGCATAAGCTTTCGTAAGCTAATGCATCCGATGAAGTGAGCTGTAGCTCACAAAAGCTTATGCTCAAATAAATTTATTAGTCTCTAATGTGCTACAAGTACTCCTTTTCTTTTTACTGTAACGAGAGTGATCAGGTAAGGTGAGCTATTACCAGCAGGAGAGCGGGGGGCAGGGTGCCGGGGGGGGAGGAAGGGAAACCTTTTGTAGAGATAGTCAAGGTGGGCCATTTCCAACAGTTGACAAAAACATCTGAGTACAATAGAGACAGTATTGAGAATTACAAAGAAAACATTTTTATAATAGGGCTATAAAATGTGAAGCCTGTACAATCCTTACTTCTCATAAGATTATATATCTGTCCACATGAGATTTGGGACTTGACCTTGCTTCCATTAACTTCAGTGAGAGAAGGGACAGGCACCTAATTTATTATGCATTTTACTTTTTCATCCAACCAGTGAGAAAGAAAGAACAAGGTCTTTCCTACACTTTAGCTACACATTGAATAAGTATGTTTAATACAATTCAGTAGATGTTGGGGGAAGGGAGGGGAGACATCCCTCGGGGTACACTCTGGACTGTAGAATCACTGTGCCCCCTTTAACTCTCCTGCCCAGGTTGTCTCCTGCACTGTAATACTAGTGAACCGCAAACCCCTCCAGGGTCTGTTCACTCAGCCATCAGCATGCAGAGACACACCCAGCAAAGTTACAGGAAGGCTCTCATAGCCACTCATGAACTGTATACAGAAAATTCCCCCAGCCCCAGCCTTGCACCCCAGAAATGTGCCTCTTACCTTTTCTAGACCCGCCTTGATTAGCTCATCATACCATCAAAGGGTACAAATATGCACTAGCCTTTATCCCTGATTAGATTCCCAAAACTTCAATCAAAACCACAGTGGCTTAGATAAAACATTAAAATAAGGTTATTAAGTACAGAAAGATAGATTTTAAGAGATTAAGTGGTATTGGCATAGAACAGGTGTGGGCAAACGTTTTGGCCCAAGGGCAACATCTGGGTATGAAAATTGTATGGCAGGCCATGAATGCTCACGAAATTAGGGGTTGGGGTGTGGGAGGGGGTAAGGGCTCCAGCTCAGGGTGTGGGCTCTGGGTTGGGGCCAGAAATGGGGAGTTCAGGGTGCTGGAGGGAGCTCTGGGCTGGGGCAGAGGGTTGGAGTGCAGTGGGGAGGGCTTTGGCTGGGAGTGCAAGCTCTGGGATGTGGCTGGGGATGAGGGATTGGGGGTGTAGGAGGGTGTTCCAGGCTGGGACTGAGGGATTCGGAGGGTGGGAGAGAGATCAGGGCTGGGGCAGGGGGGTTGGGACATGGGAGGAGGTCAGGGGTGCAGGCTCCAGGTGGTGCTTACCTCAAGCAGCTCCTGGAAGCAGCGGCATGTCCTCCTCCGGCTCCTAGGTGGAGGCGTGGCCAGGCGCCTCTGTGCGCTGCCTGGTCTGCAGGTGCCGCCCCTGCAGCACCCATTGGCCACAGTTCCTAGCCAATGAGAGCTGTGGGGGTTGGCGCTTGGGGTATGGACAGTGTGCAGAACCCCCTGGCTGCCCCTACATGTAGGAGCCGGAGGGGGGCTATGCTGCTTTTTCTGTGAGCTGTGTAGAGCCATGGCAAGCATGGAGCGGGGCAAGCCCCTGATCACGCACCCCGGCTAGAGTGGGGCAAGCCCCGGATGCTGCTTCCCAGTAGGAGCTTGAGAGCTGGATTAAAACATCTGAAGGGCCGGATGTGGCCCCCGGGCTGTAGTTTGCCCTCACCTGACACAGAAGATCAAAACTGGTTACAAAAGGAAATGAAATGGCAAAAACGCAATCTAAATCCTCAACTTTATCAAGCTATTATTTATCAATAATTCTAGATGCAAACAGCTTTTCTCACCCCTCAGTATATTTCAGGCAATTCACAGTTCTTAGTACACAGGCTGGATTCCCTTCCCAGCTGGGGACCAATCTCCCCAGTTCAAAGTCTTTCAAGAAATCTAGTTTCTATAGAGATGGGGGTGGTGGGGCAAGTGGTGATGTCACTGTCCCTCATTTATACTTTTGTCCTACTGCTGGAAAAATCCATGCTGTGTCATGGGATTAGGCAGCTCTTATGGGTGTACGTGAGCTGCTGACCATCCTTCATTATTAATTGTAAATTGCTTGTTTACAGCTCCCCTGCTGGTGAATGGTTGGTGATGGTTGCTTAACACCTGGCTGGTTATTGGTTACCCCTATGTTGCCACTGAGGAGCTAGTCTGTGGGCATTTCCCAGACCACAACATGTTTCTGTAACAAACACATAGAAAAATCTGATAACTTCATGTCCAATGATGATACATTTTAAAAGGACAGTAATGATCCACAGATTAGGCCTTTTCCAGTGAGATCTCACAAGGCATACTTTGCATAAGATTTATCATAATTTTGTAAAAGTGGAGACCATAATAGTGTAGACTGTCACAGGGGGGGATATGCAAAATTAATTAATTTTCAGTGCTGAAAACTGCTAACGCAATAAGCCCATATTACCTATCAAGATGAGTCTTGTAAAGAAAGCAATGGTATGAAAGTGCCCTTCCCCTCCCCCCCAACTTGGCTCACAATCACTCTTGAGACTTTCAATATGTGCCCAAGAATAGTCTCAGCAAAACAGTGCTTTCCCCTTTCAATGACTTCTAAAAGTATATTTCTTATTGTCTTCCATCTTTCTTGAACTCAGAGAAATTCCAGGTCAAACGAATACAGAAAAATAATGGTGAGTATAACATCAAGCATTATATTTTACATTCTTCCAGTTATCTGAAGAAACACATTTCTTCAAGACTGTTCCCCCTACTTATTAGGCCACATACATCAAAATAGCATTTTCCCCAGATAATTAACTATGGATTTTAAAGATAAAATAAGAGCTAATGACTTCTTATAAGTCATTTAAGTACAGATATAATCAGCTGGTAATGGATAGACTAACAACTTGAATATCCCAGAACGACCAGCTAGGAGGATGAATCTGTTTTTCAAGAAGAAATATAATATAGGAATTGTATTTTACAATTAACTGCCTGATAATGCAGATCCAATGTAAGAAAACTTTGCTGCTGACATTAATGGGAGTTTTACTCTTATCAGGCTGGAGCCTTTAATGTGGATCTCAAACAGTGCATGGGAAAAAATGAGACAGTTATTTCTACAGTATTAAATTAACAGTGTGATTATTTTTAAATAACATGCAATGAAAACATTAAAAGAACTATTAAAAATTCCAGTGATATCTGGTGTTTTCCTATTGCCTAAAGATAAGAAAACTCATGAAAACATAAGTATTTTCCTTTCTTCCCCTTGTTGGAGGAATATTTATGCATTCTTTTTATTGTCCTTGGATTCCTTTACAGGTTGATATACCATTTATCTACAGTTAGATTTGAATTAATAAGACAAGAAAGGTCACCAAACTAATGAAAAATGCATGGTGTTTATTCACAGAATGTATTTTACTCTTGGTTGTATCAGCGTGAATGCCACAGGCCTATCATTTAGAAGACATCAGAGCTGTGAATTCACTCCTCATAATCATTTTAATATGGATTTGCATACAGTTCTAATTACCAGTACCTATGTCCACTCTAAACTTTGTGGGCTTTCAGCAAGAGATCTGCAGGCCCAACTGGGTAATAAGCTCACATTTGATCTTACATCAATTGCCCTAAAAATATTTGGGGCTAAATATAAAATTGCTTTACACAGTGTTGAAAAATCTGTTGGTGACCTCAAACAGGCCTGCATGCAAGAACACGCTGCCATTCTGCATGCTTACTCGTTTACAAAGATCAGCTACTGCAGAGGCCCCTAGAGCTTTCATTTAAGACAGATGTTTCAGGACAGCTTACAACAAGTACTTAGAAACACCTTCTCTGCCAGTCTGAGGTTTTCCCTTAGCAGTCTGTCTTGCTGCAGTTCCTGGCCTGTGAAAAGGTCAGCTGATGCATATGTTAGCTAGCAACATCTTTACTGCAAAGTCACAAAGTAGATGAAGGTTATTTTGAATTTCTTTCCAGAATTAAATTTGCAGCAACTGATCAAATCTTACATTATAATGTATGACAGACACAGTCAGAGTGGGAGCTTTTTAAAAATAAACATTTATTGCAAAAATTGCTCAGTACTTTTGCTCTGCAGACTGCTCCCAAGTTTACCTCAGGCTCAGATCTGCACTTTTCACTCAGATCTGTCCCTTAACTTCTTCTTTTAATCAGAGAGACAGGCTTTGTCTTCTATGTGGATCCGGAGTTCACTTGTGAGGGAAAAGAAAACAGCATGATAGACAGACTTACTCAGGGCAGTAGAGTTCCATGTCTTCACCAAGACTTGTCTGTGGAGCTCGACAACAAAATATTTTGGAATTCACTACATTTTCATCACCCCTCTTCTGTGTAAATGCACGGTACTTCATATAAAGTAATGCAGGGGTGCTCCTAGTGTGGAGTCTTAATACTCCACAGGGGGGTTACTCTCTCCCTCTGACAGCAGGATGAAGAAAGGGATGATCATTACTAGTAGTTTTTAGGGCTGAACTCGAAGTAGGTGGAGACACACACGTACAAGCAAACAACATGACCTTTGTTTGCAATTTTATAATAAATGCTAATTTGAAGATCAATGTACTATTTTTTTGATAGACAGCCCATGGTGAGGCAAAATTTGGGACCCTGATATAACACAATATTATAATATACCGTTCCAACAAAAATTACACTTAAATTGATACACTACAAGAGGAAAACAAAATCAGATACGCCATTACTTAGCGTTTGGAATATTCTGATCCACCATGGTTAATATCTGTTCAGGAAAAACTGCTGCCTGAACAAAATCTTTCCAGCAGTGACATCAACTGGGCCAAATCCATCTTAATGAAACTCTGTTGAAGTTTCATGGAGTAACACCAGAAATGAATTTGCCCCAGTACATTTCCATCATTCTATAAAAACTTTCATGTCCAGGATTCAGTTTTAAGTAACTTCTCAAACTGAAGAAAAATCTCTGAGAATATGGATTCCATACTCTTTCTACTGAAGTTAATGGCAAATCCCCAGAAGGATCAGGGCTCGTTTCCTTTATGCTACATTATTCTTCTAAAGGACACAATTTTATAATGAATTTTATATTAAAATTATTCCAAAAACATGTCAAAAATAAATTTCAAAAAGTGATATTTCAGAGGGCCACTTGTGAAGAAAGGTTTCATTCTAGATATAGAAACTCCAGGTTATTTACTTCCTGTCTGGTGGATGGGACAGAATAAACAGGACTGAAAAGAAATATTTGACTTCTCTACAGAGTTTTTTGGTGTTATCATGAGGGTCTTCTTGGCACTGAGGACTTTTCTGATTAAATCTCTGTGAGTTGCATGTTGTTTAGCTGTGTAGCACAGAGCAAACACCACCACACAACAAGGATTGTCTTTCTTCTTACAGGAGTCCTTATATATGGTGCCCATTGCAGTCCTATGCTCTCTATACATAACTTTCTGCTGTGATTCTATCATGTTATTTAACATTGTCTGGCATTAACACAAATTTATTTAATTATCTGTAATTTTGACTCACAAAGAGGCCATCATTAATACCTTAAATACTGCAGTTTGGTAAAGTTCTCTTTCCTGCAATTTTCAGAGTATCACCTAAAATAGGGACTACAAACACGGTACTATTTTTTTATTATTGTCAGATTTTAACAACAATCCATCAAAAGCAAATAATCTGGCTTTTTAGCACAGTATTAGAGAAAATGTCTGTTGTAGCACCTCTGAAAAGTCCATTAACTTGAAAGAAAAGATATTGTTATGCTTTATTACTGGTTGTCAACAAAAAATTATCACTGCAAGTGGTCACATATTTTCCTATTCCATCTCTCACTTTTTCAGCCATTTGATATAGGCTACTATTCTAGAATAGTCACCTGGGTCAAGTATCCAAGAAAAGCAGCAGAGAAGAAATGGCAGAAGGGAAAATTAACTACTACAAATGAGAAACAACGTACTCGAGAGGGGAAGGGCAGTGTTCTTCTTGCTACCCACTGTTTATTATCTCTAGTTCTCTGTTCTAATTTCTAGTCACTTTAATTGAGCACCATCCAACCTTATGAATTTGATGAGCACTTTTTTTCAGAACAGTGAGCATGCCTTAGTAGATTCATTTTCCTAAAACCTCATAGCTTCATTGAAACTAAGCACTTCATATTCAGCACAAAGCAGCAGAACTATCACTTTTAGTGTTTCACAAAACAATGGAGAAATGCAACCAAATGCATTGCTGGGGCTTTAGTTTCAAAAACACAAACTCTCTCTCCTCCTGGACTGGACTAGCAGGGATCAGATTACATTATGTTCTAGAGGAAAACAAATTTCCATTAAAATCCTGTCCCCTGTAATATAAAGACAATAGCTTGTTTCATATGCATCCCTTGTGTAGAGCAGTTGTAGTCAAAGAGCAATAATGAATACTAGTTTCCTTTTTGTCATGGATGCTAATATACTTGTCAGTATGAAAGACCTGTGATGACTTAAATGAATTATTAGAATAGGACACTTCTTTGTACAGGATTTTATTTGAAGAAAAAGAAACATGTAATGGGGCTACAGTTTTGACGTCACTGTCAAAGTGGAAATCCCATCTGATAAAATATAAATGTCACAGGCTAGCATGGTGAATTTCTGCATGTGTGAAGTGGAGTAAACATCTATAAATTATAATGGTCTAGGACTGCTGAATGAATGCAAAAGGCCATCTTTATACAGTCTGGGTGTTTCTAAAATCATTTATATTTAAATGAATATTAAACCAAAAGCTACATACCTGTAGCCAACACACTCTTTGGGGATCCATGGGGCTCCTTGATATGCCAGTGCAAAAACAATTAACATATAATTCATGACTGGAGCAGCATACGAGTTGGCTGTTAGAGAGCTTGCAAGTGAACATGGCCATGTGGCTGCTTTAACAATTAACTATTTTAATGTAAGTAGTAAATATTATGTACAAATTGTACATTAATAGCTGGTGCATAAATCACGGATGGCATGCAAGTGTGATACAACAGCACCGAACATTTTAAAAATACTCTCTCCCACACATCCATCTTTCCCCACCTCAAATGAAAAAGATTTTTTGTTTCATATAGACAAAGTATTTCATATCTACACAACAAAATTAGGTTGATTTTATAGAAGTCGATTTTTAGAAATCAATTTTATACAGTCGATTGGGTATGTCCCCATTAAGTCGACGGAGTGCATCCTCACTACCATGGATAGCATCGACTCACGGAGTGGGGCACTGTAGAAAGCTATCCCACAGTTCCCGCAGTCTCCGCTGCCCATTGGAATTCTGGGTTAAGCTCTTAATGCCTGATGGGACAGAAACATTGTTGCAGATGGTTTTGGGTACATGTTGTCAGTCTCCCATCCCTCCCACCGTGAAAGCAACTGCAGACAATCATTTCGCGCCTTTTTTCCTGGGTTACTCATGCAGACGCCATAGCACGGCAAGCATGGAGTCCATTCAGCTCACCACTGCTGTTGCAAGCATTGTAAACACCTCGCACATTATGCTGCAGTATGTGCAGAATCTGGCTAAGAGACAGCAGCACGAGGACAATTATGAGTAGGACATGGACACAAACGTTCCTGCAATCACAGGATGTGGCATCATGTGGGACATCATGGCGGCAGTGGGGCTAGTTGATACAGTGGAACGCCGATTCTGGGCCCAGCAAAGAAGCACAAACTGGTGGGACCGCACAGTCTTGCGGGTATGGGATGATTCCCAGTGGCTGCGAAACTTTTGCATGTGTAAGACTACTTTCCTTGAACTCTGTGAGTTGCTTTCCCCCGCCCTGAAGTGCAGGAATACCAAGAGGAGAGCTGCCTTGACAGTTGAGAAGCGAGTGGCAATAGCCCTGTGGAAGCTTGCAATGCCTGACTGCTACCAGTCAGTGGAGAATCAATTTGGAGTGGGCAAATCTACTGTGGGGACTGCTGTGATTCAAGTAGCCAATGCAATCACTGACATTCTGCTATCAAGGGTTGTGACTCTGGGAAATATGCAGGTCATAGTGGATGGCTTTACTGCAATGGGATTCCCTAACTGTGGTAGGGCAAAAGACGGAATGCATATCCCTATCTTGGCACCGGACCACCTTGCCAACCAGTTCATAAACCACAAGGGGTACTTGTCAATGGTGCTGCAAGCACTGGTGGATCACAAGGGACGTTTCACCGACATCAACGTGGGATGGCCAGGAAAGGTGCATGATGCTCACATCTTTAGGAACTCCTGGCTGTTTGAGCAGCTGCAAGAAGGGACTTACTTCCCAGACCAGAAAATTAACGTTGGGGATGTTGAAATGCCAATAGTTATCCTTGGGGACCCAGCCTACCCCTTGCTCCCATGGCTCACGAAGCCATACACAGGCAACCTGGACAGTAGTAAGGAGCAGTTCAACTATAGGCTGAGCAAATGCAGAATGGTGTAGAATGTGCCTTTGGATGTATAAAAGCTCGCTGGCGCTGTTTACTGAGTAGGTTAGACCTCAGCGCAACCAATATTCCCATTGTTATTACTGCTTGCTGTGTGCTCCATAATATCTGAGAGAGTAAGGGGGGGATGTTTATGGCGGGGTGGGAGGTTGAGGCAAATCGCCTGGCTGTCCATTTTGAATAGCCAGACACCAGGGCGATTAGAAGAGCGCAGGTAGGCATGCTGTGCATCAGAGAGGCTTTGAAAACCAGTTTCATGTCTGGCCAGGCTATGGTGCGACAGTTGTGTGTGTTTCTTCTTGATGCAAACCCACCCCCTTTGTTGATTTTAATTCCCTGTAAGCCAAATCACCCTCCCCCCTTCGATCACAGCTGGCAAAGGAAAGAAAGTCACTATTGTTTTGAAACCATGCATTCTTTCTTTATTAATTAAAAAAAAAGGGAGATAACTGATAAGGTAGCCCGGGTGAGGTGGGGGAGGAGGGGAGGACAAGGGCACATTGCTTATTGTAGCCACACTACAAATCAAAACTGTTTGAATGACATCCTTCTGTTGCTTGGGCCATCCTCGGGAATGGCTGGGTGCCCAGAGCCTCCCCCTCCAAAGCATTCTTGGGCATCTGGGTGAGGAGGATATGGAACTTGGGGAGAGGGCAGGTGGTTGTACAGTGGATGCAGCGGGGGTCTATGCTCTTGTTGACTTTCGTGCAGCTCCACAAGATGCCCGAGCATGTCCATTTGCTCCTCCATTAGCCTCAGCATTGCATCCTGCCTCTTCTCATCGCGCTCACTTAATGCTTTCCTGGACTCAGCCACTGAATGCCTCCATGTATTCAGCTGTGCCCTTTCAGTGCAGGAGGACTGGATAAGCTCAGAAAACATGTCACTGAGAGTGCATTTTTTTCGCCTTCTAATCTGCGATAACCTCAGGGACAGAGATGATAGGGGGAGCAGAGAAACATTTGCACCTGCAGGGGGATAAAAAGGGAGAGTAAAATTTAAGATGATACGTTTCTGAGAACAAAAGGGAGACTCTTTCACAGTGAATCAAGCAATTCACAGCAGACAGCACATGTGCTTTAGGTACAAGGTCGTATTTTGCCTTTTATATTGAACACCTGCCGGTGTGGTGACACATCACACATAGCTGGGCAACATGTGGGAATGTTTTCAAACTGCAGCGCCCTCCTTTCCCATAGCACGCAATGCCTGTTGGGTTTGCCTTTTAAAAGGGGGGGCTGCAGTTTTCGGATGGATGTGCAGCACACACCTCTCCCCACCCCTCCGCGTGGCTATTTGGGATGAGCCCTTCACTCCTCCCCCCACCGCATGGCTATGGGATGATCCCTTTTAGCCAAGCACAAACAGCCCAGCATGAATGGGGTCCTTTTACTGTTCCCTTACAAAAATTCCCCTATTTCAACCAGGTGACCATGAATGATATCACTCTCCTGAGGCTAACACAGAAAGAAATGTTGCTTGAATGAGACCAAAACGTAGGATCATTCGCTGCCATGCTTTGTGCTGCAATGATTCCAGACTACTTGCTACTGGCTTGGTGTGGTACTACCATGTAGGATGAAATAAGGCAGCCCTCCCCAGAAACCTTCTGCAAAGGCTTTTAGAGTACCTCCAGGAGAGCTTCATGGAGATGTCCCTGGAGGATTCCCGCTCCATCCCCAGACATGTTAACAGACTTTTCCAGTAGCTGTACTGGCCTCGAATGCATCCCAATTCTTCAGGGAAAATCAAACATTAAACACTATTGCTTTTAAACCCTATACTGTAGTTACAAATTTGCACTCACCAGAGGTACCTTCTCCGCCTTCAAGGTCAGGGATCCCGCCTTGGGAAGGTATTTGCTCCGGGGTCCTGGCTGCCTGGGAGAACGGATTCACCACTTGCCTGCTGCGCATTCTCCTCCTCCTCCTCCTCTTCCTCCTCATCCACAAAATCCTCCTCCGTGTTGCATGAGACCCCCCTTGCAGGTGTCCACGGACAGTCGTGGGATAGTGGTAGGGTCCCCCCTAGGATGCCATGCAGCTGATCATAGAAGTGGCATGTAAGGGGCTCTGACCCAGAGCGACTGTTTGCCTCCTTTGTCTTTTGGTAGGCTTGCCTGAGCTCCTTGACTTTCATGTGGCACTGCTGTGTGTCCCTGTTGTAGCCTCTGTCCATCATGCCCTGTGCGATTTTGGCATATATATTAGCATTTCTTCTTTTTGATTAGAGTTCTGCCTGCACAGATTCTTCTCCCCATACAGCAATCAGATCCAGTTTCTCCCGTTCTCCCCATGCTGGAGCTTGTTTGCAATTTTGGGGGGACTGCATGGTCACCTGTGCTGCTGAGCTCACCACGCTGACCAAACAGGAAATGAAATTCAGAAGTTCCCAGGGCTTTTCCTGTGTACCTGGCTAGTGCATCGGAGTTGAAAGTGCTGTCCAGAACATTCACATTGGAGCACTCTGGGATAGCTCCCGGAGGCCAATAACGTCAATTTGCATCCTCACTACCCCAAATTCGACCCAGCAAGGTCGATTTTAGCACTACTCCCCTCGCCGGGGAGGAGTACAGAAGTCGATTTTTAGAGCCCTTTAGGTCAACGGAACGGGGTTGCTTGTGTAGACGCATTCATTATAAAATCGACCTAACCCTGTAGTGTAGACCAGGGCTTACTGGCGGTTACAATGGCAAGCTAACTATTAGTCACAGGTTGTGTATGCACGCATGTGCACGCGCACACAAACACACACACACACACACACAATGTGAATATGGCCCTAATCCAACGCAGCCACTTAGGCACATGTATAACTTTAAGCAGGCAAGTAGTGTCGCTGAGGCTACTCATTTGCTTGAAGTTATTCATATGCTTAAATGTTGTGTTGACGCAGGGCCTATTGATTCAATCAGTATATATGTTTGGTAATTTCTATAGGAAATCACATGCCAAAAAAAATTCTGCATATACTTTTAATTGACTAACTTTTTTTAAAAAAAATATGTAGCTCAAATTCATCAGATGCTTTCAATGTACACTAAACTTTAGCTACCTTCACAACACTTCTGCGAGGTAAGTGTTTACATACGTAAACAGAGTGTGTGTGATTAAGTGACTGACCTTGGAGGTCTCAGTGAGAATCAGGAGCAAAACTAGAAACACCATCCCACATCTTCAGTTTCCCTGGTCTACCACTAGACTAAGCTTTCTTCCAGTATCATGTTTTCCATTTAAGTTACAATTATAAATGAAAGCAGAGTACGTGCTAAACATTTACAGCAATGCTGTCCATGCTATGCTAAAGAACCAGTCACAGTATTTAAATTTTGGCAGGAATACACGTGAGGACGCAGAGTTCTTGGTATAATTAGCTTGCCAAAGTCCCAAAGCTACTTCGTTAGTCATACACCTAAAATGATAATGCAGTCTGAATGCCTGTCATCATGCACAACCATTCAGCTCTGGCAAAGCACACGTCCAATCCTTGTTTTTCTTTTCTGAAAAGAAAACTTGTAAAGCTTTCCAATAGCCACAGATGGTGTGTGTTCTGTTTGAGGAGACACACACTTCCTATTTTATCATCATAGAGCATTTACAAACAGTACATGTGTAGAAGCCAATTCCTTGTATTAATTTCCAATAATAATTATAACGGGTGTGTGCGCGCAAATGTGTATGTGTGCGATGTGACAGGAGGGAAGAGGAAGAAGCAAATATTACCGAGGACAGTACTGGAAAGTTACAAGTGGCAAGATTAAATAAACTGCTGTTAGGATTGTTTGTGATGCTTCATTAAGTACTATGTATTCTAGATTGAGTCAAAACTGAGTAAAAACATAAGGATTTGGTTGTTTAAGGGTCCCAAAGGTGCAAACACAAAAGGCACATTTCCTGCCCTAAAGAGCTTACACTTGAAGGACCAGATTTTCCAAAAGTAACTAGTGATCTTGGAGCCTCAATTTTTCTGTGCCCAACTTGAGATATGTGAGCAACCACCCTTAGAAAATCAGGCCCTTTTAAGGTGTCTCAAGTTGGTCAACCAGAAAATAAGGCAACAAGATCCCAAGTGACTTCTGAGAATTTTGGGCTAAAACCATAGCTGGAGGGAAAAGGAAAAGGGACTAGGTCTGGGTCTCAGATTACAGAGATGTGTCACAATACCACATAAGCACTGCATCCCAGCCCATCTGTGCTATGAAGATTTTAATGACTGAGCCCCTTCCCACAGGCGATACACAATTAAGACTGATTTCAATGAGAGCAGCATGCTAGCAGGGGCTGCAGGAGGGAGCCCACTGCACATGCCTTGGTTAGTGATCAGATCCTCAAGGCTGGCCCTGCTTTGCTTTGTTTTCTTTTAAAAGGGAAGTTTGTTCTAGGAGGAAGCTTTTGTCTGTTCTCCCCTTTTCTGACTTAGTTCCCTTATTTTACGGTGAGTGAATACTTATTTTCTCCTGCTGCTTCTCCCCTCCTTTTAGTCTACTGCTTTCTACATCCTGTAGAGGTACCAGAATTGCAGTTTGGTGGATGGATTCTTGTTTGATGATGGGACAATTCTGTCTTACCTGTAAAAGGGTTTTCTTGGCTCTGCCAATACATTGAAGTAATGTGGTGGTTCTTGTTTCAGATTTGGAAGTTTTCTAGGGTCTGGGAGTGCCTGTAAGCTCTTGAAGGGGCTGGGCTGGGCACCAAAGAAGAAAATGGCAGCCTCCTCATAAGGCAGCCTCCTCATTCGCATGGGGACAGGACCAGACCAAGAGTAGCCATGCATTGGCAGAGGAATTCACCGTGTCCAAGTAATACAAAATTGCCCCAATTTAGAAGTATTCTGTATACTGTGGACTATCCAGTTACACCTAGAGCTGAAAACAAAATTGTGCTGAAATGCTCGCTTTTGGACCAGAACCTGAAGGCAGTGGCGAGCACACTGGCCTGGGATGCAGGAGAGTCACATTCATGTCTGTGCTCTGCCTGATGCACAGCAGAATTTTTCATCCCCGATCACTCTGAATCAGACAGCACAGAGTTTTGAACCTGGTTCTCCCACATGCCAGATGAGTTTCTCCTCCTTTCTTCTCCCCCTTTCCCCCCAAAACACATTTCAGCTAAATGTAGTTACACTGAAAATATTCTGGCCATCTCTAGCTGCACTATTTTTAAAGGCAGTTTAAGTTTTCTGATTGTACGAGCACAAAGACACAAGGCTCATAACTAGCCAGCCTCCAGTGCTATTTGTCAGAAAGAAAAATAGAGGTCAGCTGACCAAAACTGATAGCTTCTTTGACTGTGTGGCAGATGTCTATCGGGGAAAGCCCCTTGGACAACACGATGCATTTTATCTGACAGCTGGATATGAAATTCTTGTGGGCAGTTCCTCACCTGATATGAATTTTATGGCACCATTGGATTTCTGATTATTAGCAGGACCATCTTGTTCTTTTATGAATTCCATACAGCTCTATAAAATACAGTGGTACATACATTTACATAGAAACCCTATATAGTACTTAGGCTACTGTATTCTTTTGGAAATCCTGGTGGATTTTCAATAGAAAAAGTGTGATTCTTCTCTATTTAACAAAAACAATAATTGATCCCATCGAATACATGATTAGATGAATTTCTATAACCACGTTTTATATGTATATATTTTTATGCCAAAATTGTCTAAAATATTCTGAGATATCATCATAAATTAATCACATATTTAATCTTGCTTAAGTATGCACAGACTAATAGAATTGTAATAGGAACATGTTACTACATGGTATTTTTCACACTGGGATTAAGTAGAAAAAAATTAATGCTCATTTCTGAATCTTGAATTAAACAGAAGAATCTCAAATACCCCACAACACACAAACTAAAAGAAGCCAGATTTATAGTCAGTTATTACAGAGTAGTTATGATATAACCTGGTCATGCCATATAACATGCTAATATTATTCAGTATGTAGATATTATTATAATAGTGTAAGTAGTTTTTAGCAAAGCTCTTGTCTACTTGGAATACTATTTTAAAATGAGGAAAGTGTTGTTTGTTTTACCTTCCTCTAACCAGAGATTGATCTGAACCAGAACCAGACTTTCCCTACCCCGGAGCTTAAATATCGTGGGCAGGCTACTCTCAGAACAGAGAGGGGGCTGATCCAGCTTCTCCTTGCTAGGAAAGATGAATCTACTGAGCAAAAGATTATTCACATTGGTTCCCTACCTGAGAGCTATGACCCCCAAGAGTGGAAGAATAGACCCAGTCCCCTTTCCTACCATTAGGGGAAAGAGGTGGAAACTTTGAAAGGGCCTCACCCTGGAAATGATTTCTCTCTTTCAATCTCTCTCAGAAGGAAGTGAAGCATGATAAACTGTGGAACCAAGCGACAAGTGGAGCAAAGCCAGGAAACAAAAGCTGGAAAGTTGCTGGAGGGGCCACATGGTGATTTTTGAGCAGGCTACAGGAAGCTGAGGAGTGCCCTGCAAAGCAGGAAGCCTACCACCCAACAAGCAAAAACAGAGGAGCTACATGGGGGACGAGGTGTGAGTGGCTGACACTGTAGCAAAATTTAGGTCTGTGCAGAACTTGTGGAAAGTAGCAGAGGCTGAACGGAGATCCTGCAGCCAGAGGGCTGAGCAGAGGGGGGTCTACAAAGAAATCTTAGGGACACAGAGCCAGCCCAGGCTCCCTATAAAATAAAATAAAAGTTAGTGTGCTCTGATGGGAGCGGGACCCAAGAGAAGGAGTTACCATCTTTTAAAGGGCAATTATATACACCCCAGGATGAGTGGGGTTGGGGGGAGGGGGTTAAGCCTAATTGCCACCACAATTTCAGCAATCTGCTAGCAGTTCTGCAGGAAGCTCTGCCGCAACAGAGGACAGACAGAGGAGGGGGCTCCCCCAACAAGATACACCACACAAATACTGGCCAGAAAACCTGCAGATTACATAATTACCTAACCAAAATGGATGGGAGAGTGCACCCCAAGACCTGAGGATCCCTAACCCCTCTAGAGGCCTGCTCCCAGGCACTAGGCTGGGAATTGCTACATTTGCCTTGAAATGTACCTGCTTAAGTAGCTGAACCTAGGGTGTCGTACAGCCTTTTACCTTTCCTGCCAGCCCTAGTAAAATATCCCTTCACTTTAGCTGTATGTCTGAATGGTTCCTGGGACCCATAAGGATTAGAGCCTATGGAGCCTAGCAGCTGAAGTGCCTTCAGCGCTTGCCACCAACTCATGGTACTGCTGATACGTGAGTGAGTGGCGCAAGAGGTTCACTATAGCACTGAGCAGCCCTAGTACTGATATTGTTAAACCTGGTTGGATCCTGTTTCTCTCAGAATGGCTCCAGTCAAGTTCTGCTTCTTCCCTCTATTAGGCAACCCAAATCCAATCAAATTTACTCCTATTAAGGTAAAAGAAGCCAGACAGCCCTCGACAGCAGAGTGCTCCTCACCAAACAAGAGCCAGACGCAGTCCCTACAGGCACAGTACACTCCCAAGTGCTTTGCAACGGAAAGGCCTCATCTTCTTGTGGCCCTTTGTAACTTATGGTGACCCATTTTGCTAACAAGTTCTACCCAAACATGGACTCCAGGGAAGAGGAAACAAAGTAACCCATTTACAAGTGTTTTGGCTGAAATGATGACAAAGAAATTTCAATGCCTCGCATGTGCAAATTGACGAACATTCTGTTTGGTTCCTTCTTTTCCCTCTCAGACAGGTATAATGTCTCCTGTCATAAATATAAAGGGAAGGGCAAACACCTTTAAATCCCTCCTGGCCAGAGGAAAATCCCTTTCACCTGTAATGGGTTAAGAAGCTAAAGATATCCTCGCTGGCACCTGACCAAAATGACCAATGAGGAGACAAGATACTTTCAAAGTGGGGGGGAGAGAGAGAGAAACAGGTTCTCTCTGTCTGTGTGATGCTTTTCCCAGGAACAGAAAAGGAATGGAGTCTTAAAACTTACTAAGTAATCTAGTTAGATATGCATTAGATTCTGTTTTGTTTAAATGGCTGATAAAATAAGTTCTGCTGAATGGAATGTATATTCCTGTTTTTGTGTCTTTTTGTAACTTAAGGTTTGCCTAGAGAGATTCTCTATGTTTTGGATCTGATTACCCTGTAAGGTATTTACCATCCTGATTTTACAGAAGTGATTCTTTTACTTTTTCTTCAATTAAAATTCTTCTTCTAAGAACCTGATTGCTTTTTCATTGTTCTTAAGATCCAAGGGTTTGGGTCTGTGTTCACCTATGCAAACTGGTGAGGATTTTTATCAAGCCTTCCCCAGGAAAGGGGGTGTAGGGTTTGGGAGGATTCTGGGGGGAAAGACGTTTCCAAGCGGGCTCTTTCCCTGGTATATATTTGTTAGATGCTTGGTGGTGGCAGCAATAAAGTCCAAGGGCAAAAAGTAAAATAGTTTGTACCTCGGGGAAGTTTAACCTAAGCTGGTAAAAATAAGCTTAGGGGGATTTTCATGCAGGTCCCCACATCTGTACCCTAGAGTTCAGTGTGGGGAAGGAACCTTGACATCTCCTATAGCCCCTAAACATGGGGAGTGCAGCAATTGCAGCACACATGGAGAAGGTGCAGAGTCTGTTCCCCTCAGCCTGGCCAGCTCCGCTAGCTGGAAAGAGAGTCAGGGGTTAGGGAAATGACCCCAATTTTGCCTCAGCCTTGTGTGTCAGCTTTGCAGAGGCTAGTGCCTGCCACAACTCCAGCACTACTCCCCTTGCTCACACAAGCAGCTCCAATGAAGTAAATATAACTACTTGTTCAAGAATTTACAAGATTAGGCCCTACATATGCCTGCCATATTTGTATTCTTTCAGCAGGTCTGTTCCTTTAACAGCACTATAAGTATTGTATTACAAAGGGAATTCTTTTTTGTTTGTTAGATCTTTGCTTTGGTATGAAGATCAGTTGCTGACTGCACATTAACTTTTGGTGCACCCACTTAAAAACACTTTCTTGGCTTTCTCCAGAAATACATATTTTGGTTTGTGCATGGGGATGTTATTTGGGAGGAATTCCTCATTCTTCACCACAACCTCCAAAGCCTTACATCATAAGAATGAGGACCTTCTACCTGAGCAGGACTGGAGTCTGTCACCCTTTGCAAGCGGGTGGAGGGATGTCACTTGAAAACAACACAGGGTAGGCACAAGCCTCCCAACAGACTAATTGTGCTATTTGCACTGTGCGGCTTTCACAGTACTCTCAAACAGTCTACCCCAGGAAGCTAAGAACAAAGCTTGGGACCCACAGACAACTTGCACAGACGTGAACTGAGTAACCACTCAGTTAGTGGCCTGACCAGGAAAATATATTCCCATATTCAATCTATGCCATCAAGCTGTAGTTGCTCATGTGGGTACCACTAACAAACAGAATTCCAGTTCTTCCACCTGCCAAGTTACAGTGCTGTCCTGCAATTAATCTTGAAGCCAGTGGTCTCTGGTGAAAGTTTCTGCCCAGGAGTGATTGGTGTCCTATTGTGCCTTTAAAAGTATGACATGATACAGTGCAGTTATTGAAAAGGGATCCTGAATATATCTATATACCATATGTGCCTGCATTCATCTTGGGAAAAGCACTTTAAAAAAATTTGGCTTTAAGCTCAAAAAGGTAATGGATGATGATGGCTTTTTTATTCCCCTATATCAACCATCATGCCTTCCACAATTTCTGTCAGCATTAGACACGTTTATTCTCTTCCTTTCTCTACTCACATTTTCTAAGCACTCGATTATTTTTCTTATTATGCTTTTCCTCTCTCTCAACGAAACAATGTACAGAAGGCTTAAAATGCTAGAGTGGCAGGGGAAGCCGTTTCAGTCACAATTTCACTTCTAGCTCATTCTGTCACCATTAAAAAAACCCCAAATGTCTTGGTTTACAAGATCTACCCAATTTGTGGCTCGCAGCCCCCTTGATGTTCAACTTCCGTCAGCATTTGGAGTGTGTTTGCCACAAGTCTCTGGAGCTGCACATCAGCTTCTACACGGCATGTTTATTAATGAGAGGATTAAAAATATGCTGCCAAATCTCCTCCACCACAGATCTGGCTGAATATTTTTAACCCTTTCTTCCCCTTCAGACTTTCCTTTGAACACCGATTCTGTGAAAAAAGAAGCCCGGCTGGCTATCTTGAAGTCACCCCTTCCTCCTCCCCCCACCTTGCAAAGCAAATGCTTCTTCTGCTACATACACATGCACACTCATTGGGATGCCACCTGCAGGACCATGTTGCTGTGGTAGAGGCTGGCAGCCATGGAGCCCCTGGGTTTGCAGCAGCTAAGTTACCTGGAACATTTCCATGAGTGCTGCCATCTTTTGCTCCAGAATTAATTTTTAATTAAAAAAAAAGATTTCTAGCACTTCTGTCTGCAAAAGAAAAAAGAACTTTGAAGTACAAATACACTGTCAGCAGTGCAGTGAGGTCAGCCAGATTATGCAGAGAGCCTGACACAATGGGTCAAATGCTCAGCTGGTGTAAATCATCTTAGTTCCATTGATTTCAGCTGAGGATCTGGCCCAAAAGCTTTAAGAAAGTTGTGGTGTGTTTTCATTCACCTTCAGCAATGCTAGCAGTGAAGGACAAGCATGACAGTGAAATGGCAACATTAAGCTGCAAGTGGCATCTTATTTTGGCTTCTCGAGAGGGAAGAGCTTGGTTTGTGGTTGGAATTTGGGAGAGTACCACCACTATTATTTCCTAATCTAACCCATGCCTTCATACACTCTGCATCCATGGCCAGCAACTCATAAGGTTGCTCTAATTACACATTTGTATAGAAGCTGTGGTCAGAATGGTAATTCTGTGACCCTAACAAGAGCCTAACAAGACCCTAACAGTGCAAGAGGGCAAGATGCTCACTGGTATCTGGTAGTAAGTTTCAGCTGGTCTAACGCATTCAGTGTGCCCCAACTCACTAATGTTGTACCCTGTATCTAGATAGTATCATGTAAGATATCAATAGAAAGCAAATAACATACTGATTATTACTATTAGTGTGTGGTGTGGGGTATGTACAGAGAACAAATTCAAGATTACAAACGTGTTGGAAATTATGTTATCAAAGTGGGTCTGCAGGCAGGGCTAAAGTTACTCCACCCTAGACAAAGGAATGTGGTTCTGCCACATGAAAGGTATTTGCAAGGTTCATTAGGCGACAACAAGAAGACAATTTACATAGGTTAACAAAACCATCAAGCCTACAAAGGAAGGAGACAACCGCTCAGCATCACAGCAGGGGGAGAAGATTGCAGGAAACAGATCAATTTGCATTTTAGCAAACATCGGGGGGGGGGGGAGGAGGGAGGAGGGGAAGAGAGAGAAACCAGCATGGAACTTTCTGTGCCAGAAGACTCCATGTTGCCTTCTCACAGCATGAATGAACTTTACTTTGGGGGAGGGGAGGGAACCTTCAGAAAAATCCATTTCAGAGAATATGAAAGAGAGAGGCAAAGAACCTCTAGTTATCTTTCACCTAAGGAATCAAGCACTTTGGACTTGGTGGGAGATCCTGACCCCACGGGTGGTCAGGCATCTTGCTGGGAGGTAGATTGGTAAGGACACTGCCCTCAACAAGGCTGTAGCTTGTTTTGTTAAGTGTTAGCTCTAGAAAGCATTTTTCACTTTTATTTGCTTGTAACCATTTCTAACTCCATCCTTTATATTTGAACTCACTTAAAATCCTATCTCCTTTTGTTAATAAACTTGTTTTGCTTTTAATCTAAACCAACCAAGTACTGTGTTTGATTTAAAGTGAATGGTAACTCCAGTTAATGGGGCAAGATGCTGGGTATTGTATCTTGAAAGGAACAAACAAACCTTCATCTCTCTGAATTGCCCAAGAGAGGGCTGGTCATTGCAATAAAATGGATGGGGAAAATCTGGGACTGGAAGATGTTGGGGTTATCTTGCCAGGTGTAACCAAGGCTAGTGGAGGCCAGAGTATGGCAATGCTTTAACAAGCAGACTGCTGGAGTCAGAGCTGCTTCACACACAGATGCTCAGTGCATGCTTGTCTGCTGGCTGGAAGTGACCAGATAAGATTGCTACAGCAGTGGAGCATTTTCAGGCATTTGGGGTTACAGGGCAGCCAGTGGCACAACCCCTCACTAGTCTGGACTGCACCCCAGAATGTGACAGATTCTTCACAATTATATCCAGCTAACTTGATTTTTCACAATCTGAAACATTTTGCCGTGAAGACAACCCCCTCAGAGGGCAGGATGCAGGCATCTTGTAGTCCTGAAAATACATCCCCTGTTCACTCGAGGAGCCAGGCTAAGAGGAGAGATGCCAGGCTGAAAGTCTCCCATATTTTCTGGCTTATGTGGGTGGCTGGTAGGCCTTGAACCACTGTTGCCAGGAGCCAGGTCCAAGAGCATTTGCCTGTGGAGATCCAGAACTCCCTATGTGCCACAGGAATCCCATTCCCAAGAGTAAGTGTAGGACAGAAATGGTTGTTCAGTAACATGCAAACAGACAGGGTACGCAGGGGGTAGCTGCTGTTGGAAGATATTGACCCATTCTCAGGCTTCAGTCCAGACCTGGTATAAGCAGCTGCAACTACATTGCTGTCGATGGAACTGCACCCTCTTACAGGGCCTAAAGTTTGACCTTCACTGTCAACTTAGAACTGCATCGGAATATGTCTGTGCAGACTGACTTTCCAGAGCCATGTTCAGATTAGCCAACTGGGCCTTTGCGTATAACTGTGTATTAACACACAATGATGAACAGCTGGGACCTCAGCCCTGAAAAACAAGACCATCTAGAACATCCAATAATTACAGTACATTTAACAAGCACCTGTTAAACAATTCCACAGTACATTCACTCATCCCTTTTCTATTCATGATTATGAAATGTCAGAGTAAAAAATCTCACAGCAACTTTGGAGAAGCTATTCTAATTAAATGTACCACTGACCAAGTGATCAATAAGGGAGTGAAAATCAAACAAAGTTCCTTATAATTAGATCCCATGGTATACTGCTTTGATGTGGGGTGTTGTTGTTTTGCTCCAGCCCGATGTACTGTAGAATGAGAAATAATTCATTTGGCTGTTTTCCAGCCAGCAACAACTGCCTCATTCCTGCTAGAAATAAACAAAGATGGGGGAAAAAAATTAACTGATTTGGTTGGCCAATAGAAATTATAACTGGGTTGAAGGTATCTTGAGGCATTTCTCCAGGAAATGTGAAACATTTTTAGTAATGTCTAGTGGCAAACAAGTAGAAGTACATTTGAAAAATTAAATTTCAGCAGTAGCTGTGCTGTTCGACCAGCTGCCAAATAAAAAAAATGACCATATGCTGTCTGCATCGGTGAACAGTTTGAATCACTTTTGTTTTCCACAAAAGTTTTTTTTTAAATGAAAGACTATATGCTGTTCAAATACACAATTATTCTATTGCACTTCACTTCATCCATACAAGCTATTAGATGTAGAACAGAAATATGTACATTCATAAAAACAAGAGGGACAGGAGTTGGAATACCCCAGTCTTCTCAATATTAGACAGAAGCATCATACAAGTCCACAGAAGAATTACAGAGAACTATTTGATTTAATGGGCAATAAAGATACAGTATGCCAATTTCAGTATTGCCAACCCTAAGCATTCAAAAACAATGAGTCAGGCAACTCAAAAATGATGAGATTTTTTAAAAAATTTCATGATTTTCAAGCAAAATTTCTGGGTTCTTTTTATTTGCCTTCTGGATTTTGAGTTGTTAGGGTTTGGTGTTTTCAAGCTTTGCTCTGCAATCCTGAAAGCTAGAAACTTTGTTTAAAAAGCTAAGATTCACACATATCACAAGACTGTAGCAGTTAAGGCTTTAAAAATAAATCATGAGTTGATTGTGCTTAGAGTAGAGTGTGCTTCCAATATGTCAAGTGACATTCTGTTTAGGTATTATTATTTGTTTTTAGGTTTCCCAGGCACTCCAGGTAGCTGAGGTAAGGAGTTTTTAAATGAGCTCTTAGGCCTCTGTCTGTTTTGACTTGTGACGTGTCCAACCCCTTAGAAGAAGAGTGAGGGGAAGGAGGTTATGTGCTGTGGATATGGAAAGGGAGGAAGTTACTTCAAGATGCCTAGGTGATGCAGTGGCCCCTATCCCAATAAGAGGGTATATCTGAGGTCCTCAATCAAGAGCCAGTGGGACAGTATACCCAGGAAGATTTCTGATGGGGCTAAGGAAGTCTCCAGAGACAACAGACATCTTCTGTGGTGGATCTATTGTGGAAAATTGCCCAGACGGAGTCCGGTTGAGGTGAAGACAAAACAGCTTGTATAAACTACATGCTTTATGTTGCTGTAGTTTGTTTTTAAGTCCAAAGAAAGGGAGAACAGCAGCAGAGATGAGACATGGTTATGTCTGAATGATCTGTGTTAGTTTTTGCACATGTGCAGGGAGCAGGACAGAGGAGTTTGGCTGGAAAGGCTCAGAAACATCCAGAAGAGTTACGGTAGATTTTTTTTTCCTGTATGACAAGTTTTAGAAAAAGAATCCCAGGATTTTGCCTCCTGTGTGTTTTCGCCTTGCTTCCTCATGGTCCATGATGCCAGCGGAAGTTGTCAGCATTATGTATCCAAACTGACGTGAAGGCAAAAGGTTGTTCTGCCACTTTTCCAGGTCCTTCAACTGAATATCAAATCTGGGACTGATCACACCACACTTGTTCAGACTGCCTGTGAAATTAACAACAATTTTCCCAGCTCTGTGATAGTCCATGATCTCAAATTCACCAATATAAGTATGCTTCATCGTCACAGTTAAAAACCGGACAATTACTTTAGCGCACAGTCTAATGAGAACTTGACATTATCCATGTTTCTCTGCATTGTTGATGCTCTTAAGGGCATCGTCCAGAACATTCATGCACACCATGATGCCGGTGCAGCAAGATAGTAGGCATGCTCAGTGAAGTTCTCTTGAAACTGCAAAGAAACCACTATTGTGTGGGCAGGAAGTTCTGCCTGACAGCTGAGCCAATCAGAACTCAAGGTGTGAGGATTCTAACTATTGGAGCTAGAGAGCTATAGGGGACATGATAGAAGAATAGCAATGCAAGGCCAGGAGAGGCATTTACTCCAGGCTTGGTGTAAAAACCTGTTACACTTTAGCTATAGAATACCTATCTGACCATACAAGTTGAGGACAGCAAATCACCTATCAACAAAGGACACTGCCTGCTATAAGGAGCCATCAGATTTGTTTGCTGATAAGGCAGAAGTGTTTGAATTTTGGACTGAGATGCTGCAGTTAAGAATCCAGGTGACAGACACAACGTTTTAGGGCACATTGTGGACCGAAAAATCATCCCTGAAAGTTTAGAGGGGGAAGGAACGAGTTTATGCGGTATGTGCTAACGTATAGAAGTGTGACAGCTGTGCTGAAACCTCACATTGTAATGCAGCTGGTACAAACCGAACTTTTGTTCCAATTGTGTGTATGGCAATGGCAGAAGAAGAGTTTGTGGAAGTCTCAATGGGAAGAACACTCGCAGATTTATGGCCTAATAGCTGTTGTTTTAAAAGTGTTTGAAGTGTGTTAAGACATATTTCAAACACTGTTTACGATGCTTTTGTTGTATTAAATGTATTTGTTTACCGAGGGGAAAGATGATCCAACAGTTAGGGCACAAGCCTAGGACTTGGGACACCTGGGTTCAAGTCTCTGCTCTGCAACAGACTGGGTTTGACCTTCGACAAGTCACTTAGCCTCTCTGTACCTCAGTTCCCTATGAAGATAATAGCACTTCCCTACCTACCTCAGTGTGTTGTGAGGATAAATGTAGTAAACATTGAGGTGCTCAGATACTACAGTAATGGGATCTATATAAATACCTAGAGAGAGAGATTTAAAAAAAGACCAAGTAGTTATGTGCTTCCAGAAGTGTTCCTAACACCTAAATGCAGGATTTTGAATACTGTAGCCCCAGGTTTGATGCTACATAGTGCTTTCTGAATTGTCTTGAATAGACAGAACTCTGGCCTGCACTTCAACAAAGAGTTAAGCTGTCATGCAAGAAAGGGGAGTGTAATAATAGTGTTACATAACTTCCTCCTATGTCAATTATTATACTTACAGCCTTGCACTCTCCTTTTTCCATACAGTGATATTTGTGAGGCAGAGAGAGGTGATAGAGACAGTGACAAGGAAGACCCTTCATTCTGACCCAGCCTGTCGGCATTATGAAAATAATTACATTGCCAAGAATAGAAATATGGCTAGTTCGGTGTACAGGGATCTTCAGCTGTGATTATGGACACAGGTGGGTGGGCAAACAGGGTTAGGAAAGACTCCACCTCTTCAGTGCACAAGCTACCATTGCTGAACCAGTACAGAGGAAAAAGTACAGTTGACCACTGATATAGACCAATTGAACTGGCATACACCAGTAGGACCTTTCTTCTGAAACAAGCGGGGTACAGAAGGAGATTGAACAGGGAGGGAATTGTGACTGTGTGTAACATGCCCCTCTCTTTTCTGCTTCTGAGGCAGTGCAGATGCATACCATTCCTTACTCAGGGCAGAGAATAAATTTATAATCTAGCCCCAAAACATGTACAGCTTGGCAAAAAGTTGTCTCCTGAACACACTTCCTGCACTAGGAAGGTGGCTCTGAAGTCAGTGGCTGATGGACATGTAGAATTAAGCAATACAACTGAACACAGAAGACTGGAGTCCTTTTTTCAACTAAAAAGCATCAGTGAGACAGGAGATGAGGTTCATGGGTCAAGCTACAGAACATTACCTTGAAGTCTTTTATTCTCTTTCACAAAGCAAATAACAGATGAGAAAGAGGGAAATGTCAAAACTCCTCTTTTAAAAGCATTTTTATCTAAAGAAGGATCCCAGAGAATGAGAGGAAAATTGGGGAGAACAGCACTTGCATGGTGACTTTTAAGTGTTTTCTCTTTTCAGACTGTGCCCAAGACAGATTTTTTCCCTTCAAGATTTACTTTATGTAATCTGATTGAGGGCTCTCAGGAATAGAGCAGGACACAGCTTGAATTCTGCATCTAAATGCAAACCCAGTGTCTAGCTGCTCTCTTTCTAGCCCCGAGGGAGAAGGAAGGGCAGGGGGGATGAAAGGTCATAGCTCCAGCCCATAAGCAGCCTGATCCAGAGCCCTATAGAGACAATGGAAAAGACTTCCCTTGACTTGAATGGATTTTGGAGCTGCCCCAGGGAGGGCCAAGCACGCTATAGTGAACAAGAGATGGAAAGAAAAATTACATAATTACTTGTATTATCGTAGTGCCTAGGAATCCACCTCCCATACCCTGGGGGGAGGAATTATGGCATCCTGAGGCCCCCCTGAAATAGTGCAGCTCTATGCCACCCCAGCTCATGCTTTGGGTCTTAAAATGCACAGTTTTCATGCACGCAATTACTAGACTTTTAGTACAATTTTTACTCTAAAAAAAATCTGTTGGCTGAGTTGTTACTGTCATACAAATCTACCTGAGTGGCTGCTGCACAGATCTTCCTTTGTGTGGATGTGCTCTGATTTAATTTGCATTCAAAGTCGAGAGAAACTGTTACATTTTCTACAGCTGAAAATTATGAAGTGCCTGAACCAGGGCAAACATATTGACCTTGCAGTAACAAACCTTTTGTTTAACATCAGACCTTCAACTGACAGTGTTCCAAATAGGGGATAGTCATCAACCTAAAGGAGCATCTCCCCACCCTCTCTGAAAAGTTCTGGTCATGGCTGGAGAGTTTAAATTGAACAGCATGACCCAGCCAAGCAAACCCAACAGCAAACAGAGCCACATAAGATAAGATTGATCTATACTAGACTGGAACTACTCAATACAATAATACATTTCCTATCAAACCTCCTCCAACCGAAACCGTGCCGATGCTGCCAAGTTTAGTCAACATATGAGGGACTTTTGTACAAGCAGAGTACTTAGCTCTCACGAGCAAGCCTCCTCCCCTTCCCTCAACAAGCCCTGTATCCACCTCTTCTATGCCGCAAGCTTACCTTTGCTAGATTTAATTATTTGGGGATGGAGAACAACAGCCTCCCCTGGCCTCTACACTCTGGGTGCTGGATGGTGCCAAACAGCATATTAGGGTGCTGAGATACCTCTCTAATATTCAAGAGGGGGGACCAGGTCACCAACCCCTGCTATCTACCACATTCCTCTGAAGGGGGGGCAGGAAGTGATGAACTAAAAATTTTACCAGCTAACATTAAGGGATTATACTGGATTGAGGAATTAATCACATTAAACCATTTTAAACAATATTATGGTATTTAAGGAAAGACTCATAGACTCATAGACTCATAGATATTAAGGTCAGAAGGGACCATTATGATCATCTAGTCTGACCTCCTGCACAATGCAGGCCAAAGAATCTCACCCACCCACTCCTGCAATAAACCTCTCACCGATGTCTGAGCTATTGAAGTCCTCAAATCATGGTTTAAAGACTTCAAGGTGCAGAGAATCCTCCAGCAAGTGACCCGTGCCCCATGCTACAGAGGAAGGCGAAAAACCCCCAAAGCTTCTTCCAATCTGCCCTGGAGGAAAATTCCTTCCGGACCCAAATATGGCGATCAGCTGAACCCTGAGCATGTGGGCAAGACTCACCAGCCAGACACCCAGGAAAGAATTCTCTGTAGGAACTCAGATCCCACCCCATCTAACATCCCATCACAGGCCATTGGGCCTATTTACTATTAATAATTAAAGATCAATTAATTGCCAAAATCATGTTATCCCATCATACCATCTCCTCCATAAACTTATCAAGTTAATCTTGAAGCCAGATAGGTCTTTTGCCCCCACTGCTTCCCTTGAAAGGCTGTTCCAGAACTTCACTCCTCTGATGGTTAGAAACCTTTGTCTAATTTCAAGTCTAAATTTCCTGATGTCCAGTTTATTTCCATTTGTTCTTGTGTCCACATTGGTACTGAGCTTAAATAATTCCTCTCCCTCCCTGGTATTTATCCCTCTGATATATTTATAGAGAGCGATCATATCTCCCCTCAGCCTTCTTTTGGTTAGGCTAAATAAGCCAAGCTTCTTGAGTCTCCTTTCATAAGGCAGGTTTTCCATTCCTTGGATCATCCTAGTAGTCCTTCTCTGTACCTGTTCCAGTTTGAATTCATCCTTCTTAAACATGGGAGATGAGACCTGCACACAGTATTCCAGATGAGGTCTCACCACTGCCTTGTATAATGGTACTAACACCTCCTTATTTCTACTGGAAATACCTCGCCTGATGCATCCCAAGACCGCAGTAGGTTTTTTCACGGCCATATCACATTGGTGGCTCATAGTCATCCTATGATCAACCAATACTCAAAGGTCCTTCTCCTCCTCCGTTACTTCTAATTGATGCATCCCTGGCTTATAACTAAAATTCTTGTTATTAATCCCTAAATGCATGACCTTACACTTCTCACTATTAAATTTCATCCTACTACTATTACTCCAGTTTACAAGGTCATCCAGATCCTCCTGTATGATATCCCAGTCCTTCTCTGAATTGGTAATACCTCCCAGCTTTGTGTCATCTGCAAACTCTCTCCCAGAGCTTGCGTACCCCCTGTACCCCCTCCCATACCCCAATCCCCTGTCCCAGCTGGGAGCTGCCTGCTGCACCCAAACTCTCTCAGAGCTTGCACCTGTCACCCCCTCCTACACCCCAACTCCCTGCCCCAGGCTCAGCCCAGAGGCCCTTCCCACACTGCAAACCCCTCAGCCCCAGCCCAGAGCCCGCACTCCCTCCCAAACCCCAACCCCAGCCTGGTGAAAGTGAGGGAGGGTGAGGGAGAGCAAGCGTATGACCTCATAAACAAACGAGGGAAATGCAACCTAGATGGAGCTACTATAAGGTGGGTGCATAACTGATTGGAAAATTGCTCCCAGAGAATAGTTATCTGTGATTCACACCCATGCCGGAAGGGCATAATGAGTGGGGTCCCACAGGAATCGGTTCTGAGTCCGGTTCTGTTCAATATCTTCATCAATAGAGAGTACACTTATAAAGCCTGTGGACGACACCAAGCTGCGAGAGGCTGCAAGTGCCCTGGAGGACAGGATTAAAACCAAAAATGATCTGGACAAACTGGAGAAATGGTCCGAAGTAAACAGGATGAAATTCAATAAGGACAAATAAAAGGCTTTGACACATTGCCTTAATCACTGGGGGCTTGATTGTGTTTTGTAGTCAGAGCCCATCATGAGAACATCACCACTCAGCATGCCTTGTTGGAGTATAAAAGATAGCTGGTAATTATTAAAGTTGGGAAAATTACACAGCCACCCACCCAGATTTTATTCTTTAAGAAATTGCTTTATACTTACACAGGAAGGCCTGTTTTTCCACAGAAAGGAGTTTTAAAGGTTATGGAGAGAGACTAAAGAAAAAAAAATCTTTCAGCGTTTGCAATAGGAGTACACACTGAATTCATTAACATGTTAGAACTAAAGCCATTCTAATTGTTTCACACCAAGCAAGGTATAGGGGAGACCAGTTAATGGCCTCCTGGATGATATTTTATACCTCTATATTGAGTTAATCACTTATGCCCAAAGGCCTGATTACATTTCAAGTGACAACTATAACCGAACTGGGAAACATTAAAGATGAAATATCCCAAATGGCAGTACCTGTAATTTTTCTAGTTTGCCTTCCATGATGAAAAAGATAGGGTACTTGTATTTTTACTAAGTCATTATATTTGCTTTTAAAGAATTTGAGGTTTCGCTATACTCAGCCTAGGAATTTGGGAAATCTGAAAGGGTCATCCACAAAGATCTAGGGCGTACCAGCCCGGCCCTGAAAATAAAGTTGTTTTCAAAAATCTGGGTGTGGCATTCAGATCTACCATGCCTGGGCTTTACGTAGTTGTTTCACAGAGAATGTACTCACAGGTGGTTAACCTTGCTTATAGTCATATCCAGGACCAATTGACCTTAATTATATGAAAGAAATTTGCAGTCCCAAAACCAATAGACAGCAAGAATCACATTCTTCTGATCACATTAAGATTTCATACAGTGAAGATTGATTAGTCTTAATAATAATATAGCTTTCTCAGAGCCATGCTATTCACTAGCCATGTATTGTATTGTATTTCCAGGCATTTCTCAGTTTCAGATCATGAATTTTTAATCTTACTGCGTCATTTGAAAATTCAAAGAAAGGCATTGCTGAAATCCAATTTGAACAATTAGTCTTCCTTGCAAATTGCTGCTTTTAAATGTTTTAGATTGCTCATTTTTAATGACTTATGCACAAAAAAGCAAAAATCTAAACACAGGAAATAACCTGCTAGGAATTTTGGGTGGTGAGCAATGAATCTAATTACCCTTATCTTTCACAGAAGACAAATATTCTTCTTGAGTCTGGCCCCGCTAATTCAGAAGTTTTACTGAAATTAATAGGAATTTTGCCATTGATTAGGGTGCTATCCAAAGCCTACTGACCTCACTAGGAGTTCTGCCATGACTTCAGAGGAATATGAATCAGGAACAGGACTCGGCACAAGGTAAGTACTGTAATTTTTTATTCCCTCAACTGACTGGAATGGTAAAGACTTCTGGGTAAACACACATAAATGTCTTCTTTTCAAATGACCACATTTCTCTATAATTTGCTCTTCCAGATTTCATCAAGTAAGAGTTAGTTATTGGGGAACACATCCATTAATAGGTTCTCTCATGATATTATATATGTTTTAATTCTTTACTTCTCCATTCAGAGTTATGGAGCTCATTTCTCATTGCATGCATCTCCTCTAGGCTGATTTAGGCTCTAAATATTTTTGATTTGTATCAGTGTGACAAACTGTGGCCCAGAAACATTCTTTTGTTTAACCAGTTATTCTTCTGCCAAGAATAATAATCTACTTCCTCATTTTAAAACAAATAGTTTGTCACACCTATAAATAATTCTATTACAAATACTGATAATACATTACTAAGATACTTGAATATTAGCAAAGAATTACATAGTTTAATAAACACTGTTAAATAATACATAGTTTATTGATTTTCCTTACAACTGAGCATTATTATTTAATTAGTATTGAAATAGTCAAAGTAATAAATTTGTTTGCCAATTAAGCTCCAGTTTTACTGGACTTTTACCAGTTTTACCATTATTGAGTCCTGATCCTGCAATCCACTAGCACCAATCAGGGCCTTTGGGTATGTTTACACTGCATAGTAAACTCGAGCTCTGACTCCTCCCTTCCATCCAGGCATAAATCATTCTGACTTCAAAATGCAGGCACATGGACCCTGCCAAGGTATAGGTATGAGCCAAAGCCCCCACTCTGACACAGGTTCAAGCCCAAGCATTTTGTAGTGTGGATGCTGCTCAACTCCTGGTTGCCAGACTCGGGCCTGGAGAGTCCACCAACGCTAGCCCACAATCCCGAGCTGATGTTTCCCAGTCCTTCCACCCCCAAACTTCCCATCTGATTCCCAAGAACCAGAAGCAATCTCCTCTTCCATACCCTCTGGCTTGAAGTGGTTTCCATCATATACAGGGTTTACAGTTGGGTTCAATGGCTCTCAGTACCCCCACTATACAAATTGTTCCAGCACCCTTAGAGGCTAGTTACCTATACATGGATTATTGCTAGTGACTTGATCAGGATAACTAACTCCCTCAGACTTCCTATTTTGAGTTGAAGGCTGTAAGCCTTTTAGGTTTAACAGAAAAAACTTCAGAAGGTTTAAATTGGCAAGTAAAGGGCAGCAGGCAAGAATAATCTGATATTTTTGTGCACAAAAGAGATCAGACCTATTTCATCTCCACTAGAGTCCCAGGCATTGCAAAACAAACTTTCTCATAGTGATCAGTGACAGCACTGCTCTCAGCCCCTCCCCTCTTGGCTACCTGCTGGCATTCTCCACTTTATCCCAGTCTGTACTCTCATTCTCACCACCATAGGTTTTCATCATGCCTAGGTTACACCTAGCACTCTACACTTCTCCACTTTACACTTATACAATCTTGTCACATTTAACCATTCACTCCAGCCTTACGTAACACTCAGACTTGAGCTCTTCTTCCAAAATGCATCACTTCACCGACCAGTACCTCTGCAAGCAGCAAAAATCCTGCTCCCTATGCCACAAGGGTGGTGTGTATTTGAGTTGTTCTGTCTCTATGTAAGTTTGAATAGTTGATTCTCCTCCACCCTTTGCCTTGTGTTGTCATCAGTTGTGTGTAAAATACCACCACCATTCTGGAGCGGTAGCATTTTACATTCACTTTGCACAGATGTCTAAACAAGACAGTGGAGAATCAGGCCTCTGGAGTTGGCCAGTTTGCCCCATCCTGGAATAGGCTATCATCCACCATATGAACTAGGTCCCATTATTCTCTTACTTACACCAGTTTAACTCCATTGACTTCTGTGCAGATGGCCCAGTTTTACACTGGAGAGAGAGAGAGAGGACAGAATTGGTCCCAATGACTCTAAAACACATTCATGCTAGGACTTTGTTAACTTGGCCCTGTGGCAGAATAGGGACTGATTCTGATGTCTCTTTCACAGATATAAATTAAAAATAACTGCATTGACTTCAGTGGCCTTGTATGAGAGTAAAACCCAAGACAGACAGATCAGAACCAAGCCCACAGTCTGCAACAGAAGGAACAGGGATAACAATTACCCTGCTTAAGTGTGTGGTGTGTGTTTAGTTAACAGGCTAAAGAGAACGAGAAGGGGTAGAAATGACTAATTTATTTTTCTAGGCCCTCTCTCAAGTTTATCTGCCATCATGATTAGTCACAGTATGAATGGGATCAATCTGTGATTTGGGTTTTTCTAGATCATTTTTTGACTTTTGGCCTTTGTGTTTGTTGATGACAAGTTGAAATTTTCTGTGGAAAGCAGACACTTTTCATGAAAATTTTGTTTAGCGAAAAAACACAAATTTGCCATTGAAAACCAGTTTCTATAGAACGAATTTGACCAGCCCTGCAAATCATGTATTGCCAGCCATGAATACTATCATAGGCCCCCATTCCAGAATATACAGAGAGTGTTCTCAACTCATTGAAGCTGACATTCACTCCAGGATTGGGTCCGCTTTGTGCACATTTCCGCATTTTGTTTGTCAAACAAGGTAGTTGAATCTGCAGTAGAACAATAGCTATCAAGTTGTCTAAGAAATATTTACTGTGCCAGTCACACACAAGAAGAAGGGAATGTTTTTGTGATGCACTACTCATGCAATGTTTAGAATTTCATATTATAATATGATAAAGTACTAAGTCACTCCATCAGAGCCATGGCAGATGGGAAAGCAGAGGCCTTTGAGGCAGTGTGAAAATACAGGATGACTCTGACCTCAAACTCATTCCAGGGGATCTATGGGTTCCGGTTGCTGAATCCCCTATTATTTTCTGGGCAGGGAATGCAAATCTTGTCCTCCCCAACAGAGGACTCAACCTAGCAAAACACATACGCATGTGCTTCACTTTAAAACGGTGCCCAAGTCCAAGGAATTTCATAGATACTTACAGTTAAGTACATGCTTAAATGCTTTGTTGGGTCACGGCCAGAATGATCTATAAAATATTTTGGAAGAAAGTGGTCCCTGTCCTCACGTTGCTTCATGGGAAGAGGAGTGGTTTGCTCCATGTTTGACTTCCACTAGGTGACCTAATGTTCCAGTGAAAATTGGCATCTGGCTGTGATGCACGACAGAGAGTTCACACAGATGGGGAGAGGGCAATCTGAAACTTGCAGAGATGATTTACAGAGATAGCTGACAGAATGCTAAAGAAAAGAAGAGCCATATGGCATTGTCAATTGCAATTAATATGTTACTGAGCCAGTACAATAGAACAATAGCTATCAAGTTGTCTAAGATGTGTTTGCTGTTCCAGTCACATACAGGAGGGACAATAGGTTCAGTGAGGCACTGTCAATGCAAAATGTAGCATTTCACATTAAATACACTGCAGCATCATCACTTAACTTCTCTGCATCAACATCTCTATCCATAACATGTCTGATATCGAGTTATCTCATGGGTGCCGTAAGGACTAGTTAGGATTTGTAAAACACAGTACAGATCAAAAGTCCCATGTTTATAGGCTATCCCTTTGTTCTCATATCACAGTAAAGGGTGAACAGCAGCACCCAATCTATTTTCTCTCTGCCATTTGTTGGTCTGTATAATTTTATGGTGACCTTATGACATTCATTTGTTATGATCAGTTACCTAAGGGTCAAATCCTTCAGTCCTTATTCAGTTGCTATAGGGACAATATTCCCATTGTACCGAAAGGGTCAAATTCATCCCGGATACAAGCAGGCATGACTGCATTGACTTCAATTCAGCCACATTTGTTTTCACCCCAGTTTACTTTTATTTATTTATTTAGATTTATACAAATAGGAACCCTCTCGTCTAGGTGCTCCTACCAATGGGGCCTTTGCCTGACTAATGACTAAGGGTTATCATATCAATCCCTCAGCAGGGGAAAAGTTATTCAGGAACTTCTAGATGGAGTCACTATGTAAAGCTGTGACTCATCATCCTTGCGAGTGGAATAGGACACTGATGGGCTCTGTGGATGAAGTAGAGTAAGGGACACAGTAGTTTTAGGACTCAATCCTAGGCCCAACTACAGCCCTTTGGAGCAGCACAAAGGGGCCATACAACTGGCTTATACAGCCAGCTGGGATTCCTTTGGTGAGTAATTCACAGGTGGCGTAAAGCTGGTATAACCTGCCTCTGTCACTTCTGTTCTGCTTCCAGCCTAGTGGGTGTGCAGAGGGAGAGCGCATGGCTGGAGTGCACTGTGCTGCAGCCATTCCTGGCTAGCAGAGTGCTCCTTGGGGACTGTTGCACCCTTGGTGTAGTTTAAAGCAGCTAAATAGGCCCACGGGATCACAGAGCCATGACTGGCTCCCTGCTCCTCGCATCTCCACTAAGAGCAGTATAGAATTGTGCCCTACACACATATGGAGATGTCCTAGATTCACCAACAAATTAGGTAGGTAGAAGTGGCACTGCTCCTTTATATAATCTGGCTACAGTCACAGCAATGACTCAGTTTGTGGTGATAAGCTGTATGAGATCATCCACTTCAGAAGCTGTCACTCAATAATTTATTTAGTTACGTTCAGGTTTGCATCATGTCTGCCTGTATAATTCATCTGCCCTAAAGCATGTCACACATATAAAGCCAAATTTTAAAAAGTCATAAAGGTGAGATGATCTCTCTCTTAAAAAAGGCACATTAGAAAAATGTTAGCCATTTAAGTGGTATAATTATGACATTCTTTAGACCTGAATCTCTTTTTTAAAAATTGTAAGAACTAATTAGCCAATAACCATCAAAAATATAGATACAATAAAAGTTCAAATTTAGGCAGTGATTGCACAAACACTTACTCAAATGCTTATTTTACACATGAGTAGTTCCACTCAAGCCAATGTGTTTTTCAAAGGCTCATAACACAGAAATGAAAACTGCTTTTCACTCCAATACTCCAAGACACTCACCCTTCTGTGCCAAGTTTAAACTTAAATGCCCCCAGCCACTCCTGCTACACTATAATTAATATAGTGAGCTACCTCTCTCAACTCTCAATAATAAGTAGAGGGGCAAGGAGAGAGGCAATCTCCCTTGAAGGAGGAATGGCTTTTGAGTAACGGGTGATGTGTTTGGTGCTCCTCATTTATATGAGGTCTCAGTAGTGTGACCCAATACCTGCAGTCTTGATTAAACATGAGGGCTCTGTGTAGAAAAAAAAAAACAGATGTCTATTTGATAGCATTTGATAGGAGGAATTCAGTTTTGTTGCTTTCAACATCCCAGTTTTTCCACTGAGGCTCTGTTGTAAAATTTCTAGTTATTAATAAACTACAATACAGTATAGCATTTATACAGTATTTTTTAAATGTTGCACAAACTTGGAATTAGACATTTGCAACTTGGTACTAGCATCTCATGAATAACAAATTGCTCAAAGGTTTAAAGGTTTGGGGGATTGTTGCACAGAAATTATTTAATAAACCACTAGAATTTAAACCAACAAATAAACATTGCACAAAAGAAACAACAATTAAATACAAGAATTTCTCTTATTTAAGACAGTCAGCTATGTTGTTAAAAGCTTATGGCAAGAATTAATTTTATATAAAAAGATAGTGTCCTTTTAATTAGGCTGTGAGAAATATGAGAATAGGGTTACTGTTGGCAAAAACGGACAGCTGCTAATTTTACAGTGCTTGTGTTGTGACACTGTGTTTTCACATTAACATGCCCCATTTCTTTACAAATGTTAATCTTATCATTAAGTAGAGAGCCTAATTAAGGCTTTATAAATAATAGATGTGCTGTCAGACAGTTTGGTATCCCTTGGGAACTGTGGAAACTACAGGCTATGTACAGACCTTGTACAAACAAAACGTATCTTGGTTAAACATTAGTGGCCATTTTGGTACCAAAAAAACCCCACAAGAAAAAAAGAGGGTTCCTTGTAGTTCTCTTAAACTGAGTATCTACAACAAATCCAGATATATTTTTGTAGGATTGAGGCCCTATTGTAAGCTGCATATTTAACTGTACACACTGAATAGTTACAGTCAATAAATGGGGCTACAAATAGTGTGTAAAGTTAACTACATGCTTCAATCTTTGCAGGATTGATATCTGGGTGTCAAAGGATTTTTTCCACCTTCTCCTTTTGTTCAGCTCAGACATGGAGCAAGACATGGAGCACATGAGGCCAGCTGATGATGTCCGTCACCTCTCATGCAGCACTTAGTAGTACCTTGCACTCTAACTGATCTCAGGCAAATGTCATGTTGAGAAAGACTGTAGTTTTGACCAAGTTAGGAGTCCCAGGATCGGGCCCTGAAAGTCCATGATGTATTGTGATAAGACATAGAATAAGATTCAGCAAAAACTAAAAAGCACCAACTTAACTAAAATAGGTTTAAAAATGTCCACTCATTGTCTGTATTTATGGGTACCATCTACTGCCAGATAAGCAGCAATTCAGTGTAGTTTTCCATAAGTATTGCTTCCCGAAAGCATCTCTGTTGGGAGTGATATCATAGCTGAAGTCCATTATCACTTCATAGGCCAAACCCAGGCTTCTCTTATTATTACCCCAGAAACACAAGCAATATAATGCTGCAAAAATAACATTTTCACCTGTATTCTGGTCAGCCAGACCTGGATGCCCACACAGCATCAGTAATGCCAGGAACAGAGGGACATGTGCTAAAATGCACTATAAGGATCTTACCATGTCTCTCACCTTAAGCCTGCTTCAAAATGCCTCTTCCACAGCTCCAGCCACAAAGAACATACAAAAAGAAAAGGAGTACTTGTGTCACCTTAGAGACTAACAAATTTATTAGAGCATAAGCTTTCCTGAGCTACAGCTCACTTCATCGGATGCATTTGGTGGAAAAAACAGAGGAGAGATTTATATACACACACAGAGAACATGAAACAATGGGTTTATCATACACACTGTAAGGAGAGTGATCACTTAAGATAAGCCATCACCAGCAGCAGGGGGGGAAAGGAGGAAAACCTTTCATGGTGACAAGCAAGGTAGGAAGAAAAGGAGTACTTGTGGCACCTTAGAGACTAACAAATTTATTAGAGCATAAGCTTTCGTGAGCTACAGCTCACTTCATCGGAATGCATCCGATGAAGTGAGCTGTAGCTCACGAAAGCTTATGCTCTAATAAATTTGTTAGTCTCTAAGGTGCCACAAGTACTCCTTTTCTTTTTGCGAATACAGACTAACACGGCTGCTACTCTGAAGCAAGGTAGGCTAATTCCAGCAGTTAACAAGAATATCAGAGGAACAGTGGGGGATGGGGTGGGGGGGGGAGAAATACCATGGGGAAATAGTTTTACTTTGTGTAATGACTCATCCATTCCCAGTCTCTATTCAAGCCTAAGTTAATTGTATCCAGTTTGCAAATTAATTCCAATTCAGCAGTCTCTCGTTGGAGTCTGTTTTTGAAGCTTTTTTGTTGAAGGATAGCCACTCTTAGGTCTGTAATCGAGTGACCAGAGAGATTGAAGTGTTCTCCAACTGGTTTTTGAATGTTATAATTCTTGACGTCTGATTTGTGTCCATTCATTCTTTTACGTAGAGACTGTCCAGTTTGGCCAATGTACATGGCAGAGGAGCATTGCTGGCACATGATGGCATATATCACATTGGTAGATGCGCAGGTGAACGAGCCTCTGATAGTGTGGCTGGTGTGATTAGGCCCTATGATGGTATCCCCTGAATAGATATGTGGACAGAGTTGGCAACGGGCTTTGTTGCAAGGATAGGTTCCTGGGTTAGTGGTTCTGTTGTGTGGTTGCTGGTGAGTATTTGCTTCAGATTGCGGGGCTGTCTGTAAGCAAGGACTGGCCTGTCTCCCAAGATCTGTAAGAGTGATGGGTCGTCCTTCAGGATAGGTTGTAGATCCTTGATGATGCGTTGGAGAGGTTTTAGTTGGGGGCTGAAGGTGATGGCTAGTGGCGTTCTGTTATTTTCTTTGTTGGGCCTGTTCTGTAGTAGATGATTTCTGGGTACTCTTCTGGCTCTGTCAATCTGTTTCTTCACTTCAGCAGGTGGGTATTGTAGTTGTAGGAATGCATGATAGAGATCTTGTAGGTGTTTGTCTCTGTCTGAGGGGTTGGAGCAAATGCGGTTATATCGTAGAGCTTGGCTGTAGACAATGGATCGATTGGTATGATCTGGATGAAAGCTAGAGGCATGTAGGTAGGAATAGCGATATTCTTGTTAACTGCTGGAATTAGCCTACCTTGCTTGTCACCATGAAAGGTTTTCCTCCTTTCCCTCCCCTGCTGCTGGTGATGGCTTATCTTAAGTGATCACTCTCCATACAGTGTGTATGATAAACCCATTGTTTCATGTTCTCTGTTTGTGTATATAAATCTCTCCTCTGTTTTTTCCACCAAATGCATCCGCTGAAGTGAGCTGTAGCTCACGAAAGCTTATGCTCTAATAAATTTGTTAGTCTCTAAGGTGCCACAAGTACTCCTTTTCTTTTTGCGAATACAGACTAACACGGCTGCTACTCTGAAAAAAGAACATACAGCGTGTGAGCTCCACAGGTTCGGTGGAAGTGTGACACAAAAGTTGTGCTCTGCTTGTCTGTCTCTTCCTAAGTATGGGGAGAAGACAACATGGATTTGGCAGCTAGTGTCTCCATATAATTAGAGGAAGCCGCATCTGCTGGGTCCATGAATCCATATACATGAATTATATGAACAGCATGGCAGTAATATTCTCGACAAGAACTCTAAAATCAAAGACGTTGAGAAAAGACAAACTGTGCAGGACTAAGCCATCTCCAGTGGCCAGATCCTGCAACTCTTTTTCATCTTAATAGCCCCCTCTGCAGATCGAGGCACTAGCTTGGCACACTTTCTTGTACCCTGCATAATGCCAAACCTAACCTGGTTAGGTTTTTAATGGCCTAAAACCTTTGATGAAGAAGCAAAGCAGAACTCGGAAGAAAAGTGATCTTTCTTCTGTCTGGTCACACTTCAGATTATTTCTAAAAGTTGTTCCTTGACTGCTTTACTAATTTAGGGCCTACTCCTTCTTCCATTTAAATCAATATCTGAACTCCCGTTGATTTCAATAGTAGCAGTATCAAGAGGGCTTTTTGGTCTTTATTAATGTTCCATTACTAAAGTTAATATATTTTATTTTTTTAAAAATGTGTTTTACTGAAGATAGTTACCAAACACCAATAGCACCAAAACTTTAACTCTTCCACCGTACTGAATATTAAAAATAGGTCAGGACAGCTGGTTTGACCTGAATTAAAAATTAAGGTATTAATAAAGCAGATCTGCTTTATATTGAAAGCAAGTGTACAATGTATGTGATAATGTAATTTTACAAGTGTATTAAACACATACAATACTTTTCACCAGGCAATGTTGTTTCACTCGATTTATTCATTAAAAACATACATTAAAATGTATGGTTTTCAATTATACATATCTGCGTGGAAAAGTGTAGTACTGAAGATTACTAAATAAAAAATGAGTAAGACAGGTGTTCAGTTATTATGGATATTGTGACTAGTATGAACCTAATAAGCATTTCAATGCATCTATTTTAATTTCCAGATTGTAGCTTACTTTATTAACGGAAGTAAACCTACTGGAGTCAGTTTGGGCCATCAAGGAGAAACAGACAAACAAACAAAAAGACTCCTCTCTTTGGCAGACCTTTCTCACAATAACATGTCCCTCCAAAGGTAGGTAAGGCGATACATGATGTTGGGAAAAATGGATTCACACTCTGAAAGCTGGAGCCATGGAAGAGGCATGCTGGCACAGGCAATAGGAATGTCTGAATTTCACACACATCCAGTCTGTTCAAATGATCAGCAATCAATAGTCAATGTCAACTCTGGAAGTGTTGCCATTAGATTTAGAAGCAAATGGGAGCTACAGGCACTCCACATCTCTGAAGAAGAGGTCAATTATTTACACTTTCAAATATGGATTTCATGTCCTAACGTTTGAAATCCAAGTTTGAATATTTTGGGTTAGTGCACACCTTCAAGCTCCTGTCCGAGGCCGAGGACCAAGACATTAGTCGGAAAGAGTCCTTCAGCTCTTCCTGCTCTCCAAAGATTCTCACTCTTTTCTCACAACCACCACACTCCTGTATCCCCTTTAAGATGGAGATTAAAGCCCTCAGACTGGTTATAAAAAGAGAGGTAAATATAATAAAAATCAGTCTCTAAATTCCTCTTTTCTCACAGAGGAATAGAGCAAAAATCTGTAGATCCTTCTTGTTCCAGAGGAGAAACCAGTCTCCAACAGCCCAAATTTACAGAGGTGCTCATTCCTTGACAGGAGCAGCATAGCTGCCAATCCACCCACTTCCAGCAGCTGACTTCCTCTCCCTTTTGAATACTCAGGAAAGCCAACAGGCTCCAGCTGTTTTCAAGCCCTATGAGTTGACCCTTGCTTGTCTTCTGCGGAGCTCCAGGACTTTTTGACATAGTCATTCTTGTGGACCCTGACAGGTGGTACATTCTGCCTTACTTCTGCTGCTTTCACTTTAGGACTTTGTCTGTCTCAAAAAGAGGAATCATAGAAGATTAGGGTTGGAAGAGACCTCAGGAGGTCATCTAGTCTTCCTGTTCCAAGCAGGACCAACCCCAACTAAATAATCCGAGCCAGGGCTTTATAAAGCCAGGCCTTAAAAATCTCTAAGGATGGAGATTCCACCACCACTAGGTAACCCATTCCAGTGCTTCACCACTCTCCTAGTGAAATAGTTTTTCCTAATATCCAACCTAGACCTCCCCCTCTGCAACTTGAGACCATTGCTTCTTGTTCTGTCATCTGCCACCACTGACAATAGCCTAGCTCCAGCCTCTTTGGAATCCCCCTTCGGGTAGTTGAAGGCTACTATCAAACCCTCACTCTTCTCTTCTACAGACTAAATAAGCCAGTGGTTCTCAAAATAGGGGCGCCGCTTATTCAGGGAAAGCCCCGGCAGGCCAGACCGGTTTGTTTACCTGCCGCGTCCACAAGTTCGGCCGATTGTGGCTCCCACTGGCCGCGGTTTGCCGCTCCAGGCCAATGGGGGCTACAGGAAGGGCGGCCAGCCCATCCCTTAGCCTGTGCCACTTCCTGCAGCCCCCATAGGCCTGGAGTGGTGAACCGCGGCCAGTCGGAGCCACGATTGGCCAAACCTGTGGACGCAGTAGGTGAACAAACCAGCCCGGCCTGCCAGGGGTTTTCCCTGAACAAGCGGCACCCCTAGTTTCAGAACCCACTGAAATAAGCCCAGTTCCCTCAGCCTCTCCTCATAAGTCATGTGCCCTAGCTCCCTAATCATTTTTTTTTGCCCTTCGCTGGACTCTTTCCAATTTGTCCACATCCTTTTTGCAGTGGGGGGCCCAAAATAGGACACAATACTGCAGATGTGGCCTCATCAGTGCCGAATAGAGGGGAATAATCACTTGCCTTGATCTGATGGCAATGCTCCTACTAATGCAGCCCAATATGCCGTTAACCGGACCCATACTGATCTCATGATATGACTCTACAACCAGAATTCTCCAGTTATTTCCAAGGAAAGTTCTATATGCCATGGCTTTTAGTATTAGAGGTAAAGCATGATTCATTCCCTAGAAGTCACTCCAAAATACACCCCCAATGCCTGTCTCCAGAGCAAAATTATTATACAGCTATATTTGAAGGGGGAACATGCTGCTGCTGCTGTTGTTTCTCAGATAGCAACAGGATTTCCAAAAACAAATGACCAAATATCATGAGTCAGACCTTAAAAAAAAATCAGATTTTAAAAAATAATAAGTTTGTGAATCATGGTTTCTGAGACATCTTTGAATGTTTTCTCTGCAACTGTGAGGGCTAGAAATTTAATTTAAAACGAAAGCTGAGATTCTCATCTAAATACATGACTCCTGGAGCTGAGGCTTTAGAAAACATGGCTATTGCAAGACTCACCTCAAAATTGAGTGAGTTGGGAACAATGCAGCAGAGAAGGTCCATTTATTTCTGCTACCCATAGTTTTATACTTCTCCGTCTTGATCCTTTGCTGAAAAATAATCTACTTGGAGATCAGGATCTTTTTTGACAAACTAGAATACCCTAAAAGAATCTTATGCTATTACTCAGTCAGAGGCATACTTTGGACAACAAGTGTGACCCCTTTTTCTTTTTATTATTATTGGAAAAAAAATAAATCCATAGATTAATAGTTGTGTAGGTAAGATGGAGAGAAGGCTCCTTACAGAAGAGTTTAACTGCCACTGAAGTACCAGCCACCAGTGCTCTCACTCCCAAGCCAGCCACAAGGAACTCCACTGACATTGTATGCAACAGGGCATATCCCTGATTTCAGTACAGTTACTCTGGATTTATATCAGTGTAACTACCAGCCTATTATGGCCTTTTGACTCCAACCCAGAATTCTTTTGGTTGACACATCAGTCAGTTGGCTGGTGTATAGGAGTGACTCAAGGCTTTAATTTGTGAAATTCCTAGCACCCTCATCTCCCACAGCACTTCTCAGGACCAGGCCATATAAATGACTTCCCTGGATACCCACATTTAACAATCTGGGATGTGGTGAATACAGTCACAGTGCAGATGAAAGACCATTTGCAACAAAGAGTCTGGCTGGGCGATAGGGTCAAACTCTGCTGAAGTTCTGATAAGGCCATGCTACTTCTGTGAGCTGTATGCTGTTTGGCATCTTATATCCCGGCTCAAGAGTTCACAGGTTGGTATATAAATTAGCCTGAGATACACCATCCTGAAGCAACTCATTTCTCTCCTAATAAGGAAACTATTAATCCACTGCTGGAGTATGTTTTATAATGGCTTAGAAGCCAGGACGTATAATTTATTATTATAGAATCAGAGTCAGAGGTGACTGGTTTGGAAGCTGCTGTTGTCCTGTGCAGATCTGAGCTGGGCTGAGTCAGCACTGTAGGTGCTGTTTGCTTTCTTCTCCTTTCCTCTTAGGCCCCCCTCTTATTGGATCATGAAAGTGACACCCTGCCCAGTGCCCCTTCTCCCTTGCCACCTGCCTTTCCATTTCCCAGAACAAAAGCCCCACATAGGTTAATTCAGGAAGTTAGGTATGCAAATCAATATGGATTTCATAATTTATCCTCTCCTAAATCATCTTACCTAGAGCCTGATCCAAATCCCATTCAAGTCAATGGAAAGACTCTCACTGACTTCAGTGGTATGTTAGATCAGGCCCTAGTAGGTAAAAACAAAGGATGGTTTTGTTTTTTTGTTTTTTTCCCCAATAGCTTTTTAAAAAAAAGTTAATACAAACATACAGACCTGTAGACTTAATCCTTCTCTTTAGCCACGGAAAAGGTACCACACTGACAGTGGAAGTACATGTCCTATCCTGAAGGAACTACATCTTTTGTTGAGAGGGTTGTTCGACTTCCATGCTCATTCACATGCTGACATCTCTGCTGACGCGCTAATTAACTATGGCTTTGAATAACAGTGTTTTGCTGAAAACCAGACCTTTAAAAACATTTGATACATGGCCTTAAACACCCAGATTAGGCTTTTTAAGAAAATTGAAATAGGTAGCAGTTTAAAAAAAAAAGAACAGCTGCACTATTATTTGTCATTTGCAGCAGCAGTCATTTTAAAATCCTTATAAACTTTGTCATCTTTTGTCCTTAACTAAGGATGAGGCAACAGTATAGAAAACGTGCTCACTTTCCTGTCCTTTTTCAAGGTTAGATGTGTTTTGGAAGAAGGTTAGCTTTAGTATTTCAAGAGGCTATAGTAAGGATAGATCTGAACAGCATTTCACAAGAAAATGGATTTTTGCTGCTTTCCCTAGCAGCTAAATACCCTCTATCTACTTCTCAAGAATAGTGTCAATGGGAAATGGTCAATCATACATACTGGCACAAAGATGTTCCATATTTAATAATCATGGGGACCAATTTTCTTTATTTAAAGCAGTGTTACCCTTCTGCCAGGTGTTATCAGCAGTAATAAGGGATATATCTAGGATCCCTCTTGACCCCCCACCCAGAAACCCAAATTTACACTTCTGGAGTGACCTAAATAGTCAGAACTTCCCCACTCACAACATTCTAAGACTGTGTACAAAGAGGGAAATCTCTGTTAGGGAAAAGGAAACAAAATCAAACTTGGGAAAACACAGCAACGGAATAGATGTGCAATTAAAGAATAAAATACTCCCCCTACCGCTGACTTAGGCAGCAGTCCATCGAACTCCCTTCCCTCCTTCTGATGAGCATGTCCTGCCAATAACAGTCCCTTAACCACACCACCTCACACACACACCAAACCCTGCTCACAGTTTGGATCACAGAGTAGCCATAGTCCAAGTGTCTCTTTGCAGGCCTGTCTCTTGTCCCACATGGAGGCATCACCATCTTACCCAGCTCAGTGATTCAGCTTTATGAAGTGTTGTGTAAGTAGGGTCTCACCAGAGCCCACTCAGCTCTGCTACTGTCCTCTGCATGATCTCTGCATTCTTTGTGATACTCTCCCAGTAAAGTCCCTAGTTTGTATCAAAGCAAAGTCCTCAGTCAGCATTGTCTCTCACAGTGAAAAGCCCACAGACAGGGAACCAAGAACACCTAAAACGCATGTGCAGACTTGGGAATTAGTTTTTTATCTCTTTAAACCTCTCTGGAAGCCAACTTTCCCTCAAAATCCAAGTTACTGTATAGTCATGGTGACTTTCCAAGTCAGGAATTGTGGGTAGGTAGCCTATGCAAATGAAGTTCTCTATGGCAGTTCTCATTGGAGTCTCTAACTAGAGAACCAGGCCTATGGGTTCAGTTGTGCTATTAAGGCACTGCTCTGTGTAGGTAGAAGTGGGGAGATGCCCTAGTGAATGTTTCAAAGGAAGGGGGCAAGAGTCTTCCTGGTGCACAGGGGTAGTGCACTCAGTTATCATGAAATCTCCTGGTCCTGAGGCACCTTCCCATAAAAGCCACAGAGGGAATTTCACAAGAAAAGATAATACAGACTAAGATTGTAAACTCTATGCAACTAGGGGTGGGGGGATGCTCCATGTCTTTCCACCCTGGCCCTTCCATCCCTCCCTTGAGCCTGTCAAGTCCCCACTCCTTCCCCTGAGCAAATTCCCACATCAGCAAAGGAGCCTGTATGAGTGTGAGGAGAGAAAATGGGTATGAAGGTGGCTGAGCCCCACTTCTGGCTAGTAGCGAGGGAAATCATCCAGGTGTGGAGGGCCTTCATTGCCTGCAGATCTGGAGAAGGAGGAGTGGAGAGGGGAAGATAGGTTCATCTCCCCCAGAGTTCCAGAATGGTATTTGAATTCCCACCTACTATACTAAGAAATGCAGCAGTTGCCATAAATGAATATTTCAGTGGGACTAATAATATTTTATTGAATCTGGAGGATTCATAGGAGCTAGACAGTCTATGAAAGAGAACACAGATTTCCTTAAAGTAACAGTTCTCACCTCAACGAAGTGGCTAATAGCAAGTGATTGCTTGGGCCAATCTTTGCTTACAGATTTCCCTGGATCATCTTGTTATATACCCACTAGCATGGCTTGTGCTTTAGAAAGCACAGCAACATGCCCTAGTAATTGCAAGGGCTCCCAAACTGCATTTAAATGCTGTTTGTTTGGAAACTTCTGCATATTGTTGATGCAAATAACAACATGCACTATTTAACCAAAGAGCTAAAGCCAATCCACTAATGACATTTCTTTTAACCATAGCCAGCTTTGGACCTTTTAAAATCTAAGGTATTTATATGGCCCCCCCATCACTATATTATCTTAGCACAGTCTTTAATGTACTTATGCTCAGACCACCTATGTGAGGTAAGGAAGTGCTATTATCCCCATTTTGCAGTTGGTGAACTGTGGCACAAAAAGACTAAGTGTGGGCTCCAAGAAGAGACTTGGGCAATGCTGAGGGTCACAGCACCTGACTTTTAGGCCCCAAGAAAGAACAAAAAAATAAATCACAGGAACAACACTGTGATCCACAAAGCGGAGGATGAATGGGGAGAGATGGGCAGCTAAGAATGCAATCCACAAAAGCCTGCATGGTAAGTGCAGAGCTTCCAACGCTAGCCAGTGGGGGTTGCCAATGACCAGAGTGTGCGCTCAGCCTCCCCGCTTTCTGGGAAGGGGGAATCTAAGTCAGGGCTGCAGGGAGGTGCAGCTGCTTAGTGATCCACGAATAGGAACCCATGACCTGGAGTCCAGCAGTTTAGACACCAAGTGTTTCTTGCAAGAATGAGTTAGGCTCCTGCCTCGCTCTACATAAAAACAGCCAGAGGAGAATGGAGTGCTGCAGCCACAACCCACCTGTAATATTTAGCCCAGTGGTTAGAGCATTCTCCAGTCAGAGGGGGAGAAAGGATTTGAATAGGTGTGGGGGGGTCTCCCACCTCTCATGAGAGCGCTCTAACCACTGAGTTATGGGATATTGTGAAGTGGGTTTCCCATCTCTCCTGTTGCAGCTGTTACCCTGTGTATAAATAATGAAAGAGCGATGATTGGACCGGGGGGCTAGACCCAGAGTCTCCCACTTGGATGCCCTCACCACTGGACTAGACAGTCCCTCTTGTTGTCTGGCCCAGTGACCGTTCCACTCTGGATAAATAAATACTTAAATAGTCATTGGGTCAGAGGGGTGGGGGTGCGGGAGAATGATTCTGTAGCCCGGTGATTAGGAAGCCCTGCTGGGTGGTGGGAGACGCTGGGGCTTAGTTTGGAGACAGGTGGCTGGATGCTGAGAGTGAGACTGCCATGCACATGCCCAGAGGCAGGAACAGAGGCCCCTAGGGAACTTTGAGCCTGAAAACTTAGGCACTGAGTGAGTTTAGCCACCTGCTTGGTTCTGCAGGAGTTTTGTAGATCACATCCAAAACAGAGACTTAGTCACCCAAGTACCTTTGTGGATGTAGGTGACTTTCCCAAGGCCACACAGGAAAGCTGTGGCTGAGCAGGGAAGTGAACCTCTCCCAAGTCTCAGACTACCATCCTAGCTCCTGGACCATCCTTCCTCTCACCTGGTCCCAACACTATAGGTACTGCCTTCAATTGTTTTGCAAGAAATAACTAAAGCATAATCTGGCCTCCAAATTATTACAATATTTTATATCAGAAAAAAGCCCTGGATCATTTTTTCTTATGCAAAATCAACATCTTGAATTTGGGTAGAAAAAATTCACACTATCAACAGATTGGTGATTACAAAATGTTTGCAAACAAATACGGTAATGAAGTACAAATTGAGTATGTTCTGAAAAGCTGCCTAACAGTTCAGAGCTTTTTGTGTATCAATTGTGCTCAGTTTTATTCTGAATCGTAATATTTATCAGAGACTGATGTTGATCAATAAATGGTTTATTTTGACATTGTTAAGCACTGGAATAAATTGCCTAGGGAGGTTGTGGAATCTCCATCACTAGAGATTTTTAAGAGCAGGTTAGACAAACACCTGTCAGGGATGATCTAGATCAGGGGTTCTCAAACTTTTTTTTGCTGGGCCCCCCCTTTGAAACTTTAACTGACATATTTCAGGCTCTGAGAATCCCCCCCCCAAAAAGTGATAGAAAATTACTATACATACTCATAAAAGCATCCTCGTGGTATTGCCACCCTTATTTCTCTGCTGCTGGCTGCGGCGCTGCCTTCAGAGCTGAATGGCCAGAGAGCGGCAGTTACTGTATCCCCCACTCTCACTCTCTCCCACAATATTTTTTGTGATTTCATGCCCCCCTGCACTAGTCTTATGACCCCCTTTTGGGTTGGGACCCCCAATTTGAGAAACACTGGTCTAGATAATACTTAGTGCTGCCTTAAGTGCAGAGACTGATGTAGAGCAATCATATTTCCAGTGGACTGGGACCACTTCACAAAGAACACCTTACGTAACACAAAATAACCCTTATGGAGTCCCAGCAGTGAGACGAGGGATTAAACGGGCTTGGAGACTGAACCTGGAAGATGGTCCCTACAGGGGAAGGTCAAGGTATATAGGCAGTATATAGGCACACTGCTTCTCTGTTGTTGTTCTGTGGGTAAAACAGAGTTTTGATCACCAGATGCCATCATTCCAATGGAAGAAAATTCACACACAACTATTAATTCACAAAAAGCATATAGGTAAAATACAGACTGGTGCAAAGTTTGACAAAGGTTCTCTCGCATCATTTAGAAATATTTCTGTATCTACTAAAGAAATCTGGGCCCACTTCTCATTTACACTAAGGCTCCTTCACATAGCTCTGGCAGTATAAGGGGGCTTAAAGTGGATATAAGTTGCCATTAAAGGGAGATTTAGACCCCTTTACACAGCCAGAGTGATGTAAAGAGACCTTGGAATAAATGAGAATCAGGCCCCCAATTTTTCTAGCACATTGGAGGCAGAAAGGTTTTCTTTTTTGGGAGGAGAAAGTGGGGAGGTTGAATTTCACAGGTAAGCTTTAAAAATAGTCCAGTTCTAACAATAAATTTCACTTTATTTCCCCTACACCAGCCAAACAGAGCATCTTAGAGACACCACAGGTAAAGGAACAAAATTATGTCCTTGGACATTTTTGTAGAAGTCTGGATATTATCTATAAATAACTGACCTATATACAATACCACTGCACAACGAAGCCATATCAATCAATAATCCAAGACAGTCTTTTTAGAGTTATTTACTGATCCACCAGAACAACAAGCTTACCACTGACTTTTCTCCTACAAGCTACTTAAGGAGGAACTTCACTGCAAAAGATTGAACAATGTAGCATTAAGCGGATGGTTAAAAAAATTCAATGCCGCAAAATAACTTTATGCTTTGGGTGTATAAATCATGATCAGAATAAAGACTGAGAAAAATACATTCAGTCCTGTAGCTTACCTGGCCAAAGTCACTATTTGATAGTGGAAGCTGCTGAGTGCTCAGCATTTTTGACAGTTAGACCACTTATTTAGGTGTATAAATTGGGTCTCAGCAGCTAAACTGCAAGAATCTACTTTTGAAAACCTTGTTCTGAATGACATGAAGTAAAACAGATTTGATTAAAAACAACCCAATGTAAAAACATTACAGCTCAACTGTATAGTTCAGTAAACCCCTTTTGATACATACAGGAATCTATTAGGGTGGGAAATCAGGGTAGACCTGGAACCCACTAAGCTTCAAACCTCAAAATCAGACAATAGGCTTCACCCTACATAACCCACTTCCATCCCACATCTTCCCCATAACCACAGTCACCATTCTGATCTAGTATGTATTTCCCCCTTGGCCCAGTCTGCCTTGGACCAGTCCAGTTAGGCTCCTTCTAGGATAGTCCCAGCACTGGTTGCAGTGTCTCCTTGGGCAATTCAGTTGTGACTCTTCTTAGGACAGCACTTCTCAGGCTTAGCTCCTTGACCATCTGGTATGTTAAAAAGGAACGTTCAGCACCCATTCACCTCGGACAAAATCTCCTTTGCTATCTGCCCTCTTGCATACCTCAAGAAGTGATCTGGGCAACACTAGCCGCCACCCTCCCCCCCCCCACATACACACACACAAATACATAGCTCAGGTCACCAATAAAATAACGGGCTTACAAACATTTAGAATTATAAACAAACACACACACCTTTGAAATGCCGAGTATATACAAATTAGGTATGAGTTCAGGTTTATTTTTTTTCTATAAATGGTGAAAACAATATTGAAACTTTCATAATGCGGTCTTAGGCCTCTTTTACATACACCAGGTTCAGATTCACTGGGGTTGGATGAAGGCATAGGAATTTAGGCCCAGACCATGGGGCTCAGTTCCTGAATTCACATAATGAAATCAGAATCTTAGCTCATTTAAAAAGAAGTGATTCCAGCCCTACTAGGTGTAAGGCAAAGTTTGAAAATATGAACACAGTGTAACTGATGCCTGCCTGTGGCTGCAGAGAGCTCCTATTTGATGTAACCGTGAAATCTGCTGCTACGCCAGCTAGACCGCGTGAAGGTAGGGTCATGGGGGTAGTGCTCCCAATTTCCTTATTTCAACAGGTTTGTTGTCCACTGGCATCAGAAGTGGAACCAGTGGAAAAGATCACACGGCTAGCTCTGGGTGACATTTTCCAGTGACAACAATTCAATCTAAAAATCATCATGAATGGCAGCCTCACAATGCTCATGGATAGGCCAAAAATTCACAAAGAGCTTTGTCACACAGGTTGTGGGTACAAATAAAAGTTCTAATGAATCACGCCTGGTTCCCAACCCACAGCTGAACTTCAGACAAGGTTAACACGAAGAATGCTTTTTGGGTGAGTCAAACATTTAGCGCAGCTCCATTCCAACACTCCTGTCATCTGGAGCTGACATTCCCACATGCCCTCTCAGATTTTCACTCTTAATTTTGGATTACCTGGCCTCTCTAGATTGAAGTGAGAGCCTAAATGTTACTTGAAAGTAGTTTTTCTAATTCAATTACAATAACTCCGGCATCCAAGATATTGGAGGGTGGATGTAGAAAGGATTCTGAATTAAAAATACGCCTGTAGAAACATTTTAAAAAATTCGGTATCAATTGAATACATCACATTGAATTAAAATATTTCAGAATTCCTGTTTTGTCATTTGAATATTATCAAACAGATTATCCTCATATCCATAGTCAACTTGGTCCCACACTAAAATGATTTTAAAGCTTATTCTTAATAATCTTCCATAAAATGTCTTCTAGAAGTGCTGATTGATTGCTAACACAATACATTGCTTTAGTTTCTAATTGGATACATTCAGTAATTTTACTGACTGTTTAGCATTCAGCATCTGATGCACTCTTTCACATGAGCTGGGAGAAGTCCTCCAAAAAGAAACAGAAAGGGGCTAGGAGCACACAAGGACAGGAGCAGTAGCTCTATAGCATAACGCCCTCTAGTATAACTATAAGGTTACTACACTGCAACCAGAGGGTATCATTGCAGCTTGTGTAGACACATTCAAGCTAGGTTTAATTTAGCTAGTTCAGGTATTGGAGCACTGAAGTTGCAGCAGCACATGTGCCAGTGCGGGCTGTACAAACCCACCTGGAAACCTGGAGAATTACTTGCACTGTACTGCAACTTCACTGTTCCAGGACCTGAGCTAGTTTGATTAAAGCTAGCTTGGATATATCTACACCAGCTGCAATCACACACTGTGATCTCAGGGTAGACATACCCAAAGCGTAACTTACTTCCTGAGGAGCAGAAGAGGTAGAAGTATAGTAGGAAATGCAACTAACAGGCATAATAAAATATAATAAATAAAATAAAATAAAATAAAATAAACCAGGCCCCCTCCTCTCAGACCACTTTTCCTGCTACCCACCTATTTCTGCTCCTTGGCAGGTAAGTTACTCTCCTTTTGCTTGTGCGGGGACTGCCAAACCAGCAGCAGCTCCAAAAGCCTATTGAAGTTGATGGGAATCTTTCCATTGATTACAATGGGCTTTAGATCAGCATAGTTATACTATACTCTCACTTACACTCTGATGTAGAGCAATAAAGTACCAGAAACAACTATACCAAAAAAACAAGTTTCCATCAATAGAAGAAATACGTCTTCTATACTCTGAAACATTCCTAACAACATTCAGATTCCACAATAATATTAAGGAAATAAGTCAGTGTAATGCTACTTAGATATCAGTGCAGTACATCAAGGGAAAAAGTATTCAGTGCAAGATGTTTTATTTATGAGATGTGTCAATTTTATCTAAACTAAAATAAAGATTGGTTGGATAATCCCCAGCTGTGTGAATCAACACAACTCCTTGGAAGTAAATGGACTGCACTGATTTAAACTAGCCAAGAAAATTGCACGCGTATGTGTGTGTGTGTGAACATGCCCCTGCATTTGTCTGTAAGCAATAAGATTTGGTGCATTCCACTGAACACTCAGCAGCTGCATCACGGCAAGAAAATATAAATAATGAAAGTGGGGGAAGATGAAGACAGACTAAAATCTCTACAGTAAAAGCTCAGAATATTTTTTTTCTAAAGCACAACAATATTTTTAAAAAAACCTGTAAAGTCTACAAGAATTTAGAAAAGAAGGCTGTAGCTTCAAATCATACACATAGGCCTCTGCTTTGTTTTGTCTGATGGATCTTTCTTCTTCAGTAAAGCAATTCTTTAATAAGAAAGAACACAGGATCTATAGAGAGAGATTAGATGCTCAGGTTTCAGAATAGCAGCCGTCTTAGTCTGTATTCGCAAAAAGAAAAGGAGAACTTGTGGTACCTTACAATGCATCCGATGAAGTGAGCTGTAGCTCACGGAAGCTTATGCTCAAATAAATTTGTTAATCTCTAAGGTGCCACAAGTTCTCCTTTTCTTTTTTTAGAGGCTCAGACACAGTGCTGCAGCCTTGCAAGTTAGGACTCCTCAAACCTTTATCCAGACTGAGTACCTCAAACTAACTCAGGATTAAATTAAATTTTCAGTAACAGTTCAATAGCTTCCTAGTAGAGATAAGCCTTCTGAGAGTCAAGTAGAAACACGGGCTGGATTCTGCCTTCTTGTAAATCCAGAAAAACTTCTTTGAGCCTAGTGGAGTTATTTCAGTTTTATCCTAGTGCAAGAGAGCAGAATTTGGTCCTCTATCTACAGCATACTACAATTCAGTGTTCAATGCCCTCTACAATGTTCTATTTCTTGCTTAGGGTGGAATTACCTAATGAACTTCAGTAGTAGGTATACGAGACATTTGCTCAACACCTTTCAGCATTTACTCAGCCCTCAGAGTATTATATATCTTTGCTTCTTTACGGATGTGTTGGATTTATGCATTCATATCAAACATTTAAAAGACTGAAGCAGTTTTAGAGTTAGTGCTGGTAGCATCTGATTGTGTGATTAGGTCCCTGTTTCCACAACATTAATTGGGGTTCTCTTATCTTTTATTTCCTTTTGATCTTAAAGTTGATAAGCTGTGAATCATTCAGCCCAGAATGAAGTATAGCCCATTGCATACTGCCTCATGAATCCAGAACACCCACGCTCCTGTACCTAGGCATTTATACCAGGCTCATCACCATAGTAAATGACTATCTAAATTCCAGTATCTTTTATAGCCAAATGTATACACACAGAGTATACTTTAATTCATGAGGCCTCCAAATTTAAGCCCTGGATTCAAAAAGCCCACAAACATTGAGTGTCTAGATCCAAACATCGCAGCTAGGCACTAGCTCTTTAATAGGCTAAGCCCTTGAAATATAGGGACATGTGGATCAAAAATCTGCAGCTCATGCCATATCTGATTTTAATGAAAGACAAGAAGCTTCCTCTCTCTTGCTGCTGTATATCCTTTGTGGAAGGATAAAGAGGATAAAACCCATTTCAGCAGTTTGTAAGATCTCTCTAAAGGGTTCATTCTACACATGCTTATTGGCATAAATTCCCTTTCAAATCCCATTCTAAATTTAAAATGAGGAAAAATCCACAGCATTGTCTGTTAATTCCCAAGGCACATCTAAAACTCCCTAGCCATGGAAATGAAAGTTAATGCAATTAACACAGTTCTCCCACTTCCTGGATGTAGTCATAGCGATGAGGTGGGTTTTATTGTTTCTCTTCCATAGCGCTGATTTCTAATAGTCCCCATGCTACAGCACAGAATCATGCTAACACAGCACAAGTACAGTACAATCAGTCTTACCTAAGATCCCTTGCTTCTACCTCTCTTCAATTTTCAAATACATATCTTGATGTCGTACCAGGCACTTCCATTTCAGTGGCATCTTATCTTCATGGAACTGAAAGTCAACATGAAGTAAAAATATGGTTTGGTTCTATGATGCTTTATTCCAACATGATAGATGTGGTGAACAAGGGGGCTATTCCAAATACATTTGGCCCGTCACTTATGCCTGATGCAAACTTGTGGCAAACAAAATCAACTAGGAAAAGAAGGTTTTACGTAAGCAGGCAAACCAGCAGAGGAGGTCCATATTGTAGAACTAGAAATCTTCACAGTTGCACATCTTTAGGTCCTGATATGTGAGGTGCAGACTTCAATGAAGGGTGCAGCACAGTTTGCAGGAGACACTCCGCATCTCAGCAGCTGACAGCAACTATTCCTTCCGTGCACCTAGGTAGGTCACTTAGTCTATTCTGGATACATCTAAATTGCCACTGGGTGGTGTCATCCCCGGTTCAGACAGACATACAGGTGCATGCTAGCATGCTAAAAATAGCAGACACACCTTAATGGCATGGACAGCAACTTGGGCTTGCCACTCGAGTACAATCTTGCCCATGATCATGGGTATGTATTTGGGCTGCTAGCCTGAGCCATTGCCTGTGGTGCTCTGGCCATGCTACTATGTTTAATGTGCTAGATAAAGAAGAGCTATCCCCTGTATGTCTCCTTGAGCTGGGAATCACACCTCCCAGCTGCAATTTAGATGTACCCTTAGATTGTAAACTGTTGGGGGCAGGAAACCATCTCTGACTGTGTGCCTGTACGGTGACATTCTCAGTGGGGTTCTCATCTTAGTTAGGATCTCTAGATGCTATTGAAATAATAAAATAAATAAATAAATAAATACCTTAAAGTGGTGGAAATTTGTAATCTTATTTTTTGTTTGGGTTCTCACATTACCAGGACATATTATACAGTGCCGCAATATGTAAAATTCACTTCAATTACAAAATGGTATTGTTTCTCTTCATTTCAGTCGCTTCCTCTGATGGCCTGGCACAAATGAAGATCTTTACAAATGTTACAAAACCCATAAACTGCCAGCTGTGCATACTTGAAACTTTCAAGCAGACCTCCATTCTTAAGAAAATTAATATTCTTTTGCTTGATTACTTATCCCAAAAGCAGCAATAAAAAAGTTAAACTGCCCTGCAGTTTCCCTCTTGTTCTTTTGCCTATCTTGCTATAGTAGTCTATTGTTTCACCTTGTCTTTGTTTAAATGAAAAAAATGCTTTCAACACAGTCTATTTAAACTTGTGGCGCAAACAGATTCAATCAAGCTTTGCAGCGTATTAGTGGTGTGTACCTACATTTGTGAAAACATCTCAAAGGATGAGCTCCAAACCTTGGATCAAAGAGTCTGGCCTAAAGGAAAGACCAGCTTAGCTTTCTGATCTAAGAAATGTTAACCCCTGAGAAAAGGGTGGAGTATTAGAAACATGGTGCTATTGATAATTATAATTACAATAATCATTGCAGTACTGACAATAAGCTTAAACGTTCACATGTGTAATACATGCAAGTAGATATCTTCCCAATTATGGAGAGCTCTAATAATTTTCAAATGGCTATGCTCGGGTAGACCCTGCACCTTCACAGCACCCTATTAACTTCAGTGGGGTCTATATGAACACAGGGAGGCCACATATTCAGAGTCATTGGCAGGAATCAGGCTTTTAGACCACAGCGCATCGAGATCCACAATTTTCATTAAAACGACTGGTAGCAGAAGATTGGCAGCATCAGGAAAGATCAGGCCATTGGTGAGTTTATTTTAGTCATTAAGTGATGCAACCTGTCTAATCATTTGTGTCAATTTAATAAATTTCACTATATTTTTAAAATAAGTTATCCAGCTTCTCTTCCCCCCTCGCCCCCCTCCCAACTCATTATTTGCCCCTCATAGAGCTGAGAGAATATCTGATCAATATTGCCACCATTCATCTGACTAAATGTCCCATTCTGAGACTAGCATCACCCCTCTGCTGAGTGGCTGATATGTGTAATCTGGTTAGATTCTAAGTGTAACAAATCATAAGCCACAGTGCCAGGGAGGCACATGGGCCTTGACCTGATCACTTTTTAGCCAGATCACACTTCAATGGTGCTCACTCCAGTTTGGCCTAACCAAAGTTCATCATGACAGAGGGGTGGCTGGGCCAAACCTGAGTGGCACTGTGACAGCGTGCTAGGTTACAACGCCACTCAATGAAATGTGGAGAAGGTGGGTGTGGGAGTTCATGGTCCATGGGGTCAGACTGCTGTTGTTGGGGGCACCTGAGAGAAAAACAGAAGGGTCAGAAAGGGATGGGGGTGGCAGCTAATCTATAGGACCTGCCCCTGCCCCTGCCCCCCCACACACTTTAAATGGTGCTCCACAACCCCTGCACATACACCAGTCCTGAAACAGAGGTGGTCAAACAGCATGTGAGTAATGCTGGCTGGAAAACTAATCTAGTTTTTTTTAATGGAAAATACTATTTTTGTTTAAATCAAATACATATTTGAAATGTTTTGATAAAAATTCTTATGAAAAAAGACTTCCCATGAAGATAAATTGAAAAAAAATTGTTTTGAAAATTTTCATTTTGGATTTCAGGACAGAATTCTCTTTTCTGATTTCTGGTAGATTTACATTGCTAGCATGCTAGGTGCCTACGGTAGCACAAGTGATGTCTCAGTTGTGAATATGAAGTACACTAAACTCTTGTGTCCACATCCTCATTCAGAATTAAAGAGGCCTTAGTTTGGTTTATCTTAATTCAGAAAGTGAATTAAGATAAACCAAATTAAGACAACTTTAACCCTAAATAACAGTGTCCACACAGATTTAAAATTGTGTAACTAATGCACTCCAAATGTATACCTTTAGTTAATTGGGATTAACTAAATGTCCCCATGTAGACAAGTGCTAAAGCTCTTGTTGTTTGTTAAACAAATTCACAATCGACACAAATGACACATTACCCACAGATTGTATTATTCGCCCACAGTTACAACAAAACATAGCCAGAGCTACTACAGTATTTAACTGTCCAAGACATTACTCAAATGGAAGCTGATTCCCATTTGTAGGAACACCGCACTATATATAGTGCATGCAAAACATTAAGGTTGCAAAGTCAAGTGCTCAAAAGTTAGGAAATACCAAAATTAAGGTTGTCTGTACATCTGTAATTCAGCTCTCTTGTACATTATGATACAGCTTTTAATTATATTATTACAGACTGTTCCATGCTGCATTCACTGTAAAAAAGTATATGTGAAAGATTAGATGGGGTACTTTTTTGTTTGTTTGTTTTAACTTGGGGGCTTGTCTACATTTAAAACTCTGCAGTGAGGACTCTGCCTATACGAATGGGCATAGGTAATCCAAGACAGTAGCTAGATCGGCAGGAGAATTCTCTCATTGACAGACCATGTCTACACTTACCCGGGATTGACGCAGCTGCAATTGAAGCAGCAGGGGTTGATTTAGTGGGTCTGGTGAAGACCCACTAAATCAACCGCAGAGCGCTCTCTGGTCGACTCCGGACCTCCACCAGAATGCGAAGATTAAAGTAAGTGGACGAGAGAGCATCTCCCATCGATGCAGCACAGTGTAGACACCTCAGTAAGTCGACCTAAACTATGTTGACTCCAGCTACATTATTCATGTAGCTAGAGTAGGGTAACTTAGGTCGACTTACCCCAGTAGTGTAGACAAGACCTTAGTGCTGTCTGCACTGGGGGTTTGGTCAGTTTAACGGCACTGCTCAGGGGTATGGATTTTTCACGCCTCTAAATGATGTAGTTATGGGACCTAATTTCCTCATTTAGACCAGGCCTTAGGCTCTGATTGAGGAAAGCATGTAAGCTCATTTAAGTCCTATTGATTTCAAAAGGACTTATGCACATGCTTAGTAAGCACGACTTAAGAGCTCTCTTGAATCAGGTTCCCAGTCTTTATTCAATTGACACTTCAAATGAAATTGTCTAAATAAGAACTATAGAATTTGGTCAAATAATAATAAAACTGCATAAGAAATCTTGTAACGCTATTTAATAACTTCAGCAGTCATTTATTAACGTGATAAGTGTATTGGAAAACTATAGATGAGGCTAAAAATCCTCCTGTGAAACAAAGTGTTTGCAGAGAGAGAGGAAGTTTTATTTTCACCTACAAAACATTTACCCAAGTTGTGTTGAATTTTTCCATATTAATTACTTTTTATAGAATTACATGGAATGTATTACTGAGTTTAAAACCAAAGAATATAGAGAATGGGAATAATTAGTGTCCACACATGGCCAGTTCAGAGTAATCAGTTGTAGGTTTACACATATTAAGAAGTATTTAGCTATAGTCTTCTATTCACAAAATATGCCAACACATCAAATTTTGGATAATTTCTCAACCACAAAGACATTGCTAGAATATTGTTGCCACATTGCTGTTTATTCAAAGTGCCAAAACTATCATTGATAGTCCACTTCCACAGCTTCATCCCAGGCACTTAAAAGTGAAAGTAGTAAGAGAAAATCTTTGAACTCCAAAAAGCGTATTATTGCTCTAATCATTTGCAAAGTACACAACTTAGTGCCGTGTAATAGTGCTAGGAATGGGGCTCCAATAAAACCTGGTTTCATTGATTCTAGATTAGCTTTGCTCACTTCATGTATCAAATAATGTTTTTTTCTTCAGTGCTAGCCCTGAAAACTCCACCTGAGATCTGAAAACCAAAGTGTTTGTGGCTCACACATCATCTCCCTGGCCTACATAAGTGCGTTACTAGAGCAGTTAATGTGCAATTGAGGTGTCCATCTTTAGATAAAGAGTTTATGAACAGAACTTAAATCAGTACTTCTGTGGGTGTGCAGGAGTCAGAAGGAAATCCCAGTCTCCCATAGCAATATGGGCTCAGCAGTACTAACAGGAATAAGAAGTTATTTTTGTCACTAAAGATAGAAAATTGATTCTGAATACAAACAGTGAGCAGCTCTGTTGAGCACAGGGATGCCATTTTTACATGATCACATTTCTGACCCTAAATAAAGTTTAACTGGAATAAAGAGAGGCCAAACCAGGCACTTTAAACAACAGCCCTTTAATTCAGCCTGGATCACAAGTGGATCCACACCCAAGCAGCAGCAGATGCAACAATAGTTTCTCAGAGGAAGGGCAGGGACTTACTGACATTCACAGGTCCTGTCTTAAATGTCTCCCATTATATGCATATGCAAATAGCCAGACAGGCACCAATTACCCTCCATATCCACTAGAAGGCTTATTATTACAGGAATCAGCACATGCCAAAGAGCACACGTTGTATTCTTACAAATATAAGATTTACACTGAGGTAGCACTTTGAGGCTAAGCAGGCGAGGGCCCCATTATGTCTAGTGTTAGAATTCAAAACCTTGAAAATTAGAGAATTCATCCAAATTCAACAAGATGAAATTCAGTGAAGAAGAGTACAAAGTCCTGTACTTAGGAAGGATTAAAAAAAAATAATCAAATGCACAACTACAAAATGGGAATAACTGGCTAAATGTTAGTGCTGCTGAAAAGAATCTGAGAATTATAGAGGATCACAAATTGAATATGAATCAACAATGTGATGCAGCTGTGAAAAAGGCTAATATTTCAGGAGTGTATTAACAAGAGTGTTGCAACTAACACCAGGGAGCTAAATGTCCTGCTCTATTCAGCACTGGTGAGGCCTCAACTGGAGTAGTGTGCAATTCTGGGTGCCACACTTTAGGAAAGATATGGACAACCTGCAGAGTGCTGAGGAGAACAAAAAAAAGATGGTAATAGGTTGAGAAAACCTGACCTATGAAGAAAGGTTAAAAAATACTATGCATGTTTAGTCTTGAGAATTGGGATGGGAGGGGGTGAGACCTGATAACAGTCTTCAAATACATTAAGGGCTACCATAAAGAGGTCTGTGATCCATTGTTCTCCATGTCCACTGAAGGTAAGATGAAATGCTATGGGCTTAATCAGCAGCAAGGGAGACTTAGGTTAGATGTTAGAAAAAACATTCTAACTATAAGGATGGTTAAGATCTGGAATTGGCTTCCAAGGGAGGTTGTGGAATACTTCACTGGAGGTTTTAAAAACAGGTTAGACAAATGCCTGTCAGGGATGGCCTTGGTTTAATTGGTCGTACCTCAGTGCAGGGGGCTGGACTTGACTTTTCAAGGTCCCTTCCAGCCCTACATTTCTGTTTGTCAATGACCGTCCCTTCCCCAGACAAGACTGGTATCCATTGTTAGAATATTTCATTTTTGGCCAGTGATATTGCAATCTGTGTGAGTCGGGGATTTGCCTAGCACCCTTACAGGAAAGAGTCTCAGTAACACATTTGTGTTAGCAGAACATCTGACAGGATCAGTCCCCCTTCAGATGCCTTTTAAAAGAAAAACATCAGTCAAAGAAAAATTAGGCACTGCTAAAAATTTAACTCCCAATCCCTATTGCAAAGGGAGAGGAGGAGATTCTAGTGTGCTAAAGGCTGCGGAAGGCTGCATTTTTGTGAATGCCTACTCTAAGAATCTCAGCCAACAGAGATTAATTTCCTTGGCTGATGACCCATAGATGGTCTGAGGGCCTTTTAGTTTTCAAAAACTAATTCAGATATGGCCAAAGTCTTACAACTTCATATTCAGATAAGCGTTTGTGAACTTCATTATAGTCTCAGACAGACTGTTCAAATATATGTTAGAAATTGAGGTATATCTGAAATTCAAGCCATGGTACCAATCCCCATGCACCAATTTCTTATGCGGGGTACCTGATTCCTGGTAAAGAATACATACACCCTATTGTAAACATGTTCTTAGTGAGAATAAGAAAAACCAAGACACTTTGACACAAAGGTGATAAGCAGGATATAAAAATTAGATATCTCATAAAAAAAACAATTGAAAGGACTATAGATTTTTATTCTTAAACAGAGGTTCCCTAAGAACTCTCTAAATTCTGGAAATTCCACTAGAAGGCTATTGTGTGTGCAACAATTAAAAGGTGGAAGATTTAACCACAGGATTTAAGTAATAAATTAAAAATTCCAGCCTACAGCTACCTGCAGAAATAAATGAGTTTAATCATCCTGAGCAAAGAGCGGAAACTCGAACAGAGCTAACTAAAAGAATGGAAGATGCAGGGTATATGTACAGTCAGGATCTGGTCCATATTGCCTGCCCTGAAGAGCTTATGAGCTAACTATGATGGATATGAAAAAGGGCTCAGTCCTGCAAAACCCTAACACCTTCAATAGAGCTATTAATGTAACGGTTTGTCAGACCAGAACCTAAAGGAAGGGTGTGGAGGGATGAGGGGTAAAAGTGGAAGTAAAATGAGTGATATGGCAACTCAGTAATAACTCAGATATTCTGTGTTAAGGTGAGATAGGACTGAATAGGCAGCACCGGAGTGGAAGTCAGTAGAGGTGGAATGAGGGATTTGAAGACGATGACTGAGGAAGCTTATTGCAGAGGGATCCCATTCCAGAGTAGGGAATAGGATAAAAAAGGCATAAAGCAATACCAGGAGGAGACGACCAGGGGAGACATGAGAAGAATGGAGTCATGGCAGGCCATGAGGTGGGGCACAACAAGAGGTGACAACTGAGATGGACAGGGGCCCTAAAAGTGAGGGTGGGGAATTTGAACTTCATGCAGAAAATGGCATGTAGCCAGTGAAGAGACCTGTGGAGACAGGAGCGACACAGGAGGAGTGATGGGAAGGAAAACGTTGTTTTGGCTGCTAAATTATCAAGCAGATTAGAGAGGAGAAGAATTTAGCAGTCATGGCAAGAGTGAATCATGAAATGAAAATGGGTTTTGGCTCTGATGATGGAGAGAAAGGGGTGGGGCTTAAAAATGCTACAATGGGAGAAGTGGTCAGATGCGGTAAGACCCTGAATGTGAGGGCAGAAGAAAAGGGACAGCTCAAATGTAACCTCAAGATTGTGAGGGTGGGCGATGGGGCAGACAGTGGAGTTGTCAATGGTGGTGGGGAGGAGGGTAGTCCAGGAGGAAAGATGAGAAGTCATGTTTTGTCCTGTTTAAGATCAAGGAAGCAATGTGGTATCCATGAGAAGATACTGGAAAGACAGTAGGAAATGTAAGACGGGATAGGGTGAGAGGTTGGGTAGAGATATCGAACTGAGAGTCAGAAGCACATGGTTGATAAGAGAAACCATAGGGAGAGGAGTCGTTCAGGGGGCAAATGTAGAAGAGAAAAAAGGGAAGGGAGCAACCACAGAGGTTGAGAGAACATCAAAGGAAGAGGACCAGTTATATCTTAGCTATTCATTTGGCTTCTGAAACAAAGAGAAAAAAAAGAGGATTTGGGGTGGAGCCAGGAATTTACTAAAGTATAAAGTAAGGACCCAACCCTTGCAAAGTGCAGCACACCCTCTTCTGCCAGTGATGCAAGATGAGGGTTGAGAGTGCTCAGCACTTTGCAGGAGGAGCTCAGCACCCAGTAGGACTGGGCCATAGAAGAACAACTTGTCTACATCCTGTGAAACTGAGTGGTACTCAGCAACAAGAGAATCACATTTTGATATCCTCAGGAGTTGCTAAAAGATTTTTAAATCCACTTTAAGTGAAATTGGTAAGAACTATGGTGCTGTATGACAGGTCAGGGGATTTAAAAATAAAAAATTTTGGATAGTAAGTCACTAGAAATAACACTATTGCTACACATGGAAATGGCAAGGTGGATTAGAGGTGGATATGAGTAGGATATGCCTTATTTTGGGTGGGGAAATAATTAGGTCTCCATAAATTATTTCCCCCATTCAAGATAATAAACATATCTTGGAGTTTAATATTTTTGAATAATAATTGACTGTGTGCTTCTGGAAAAAACATACCCTGGAAGACACTATTCTGATTTATTTGATTGTTTTCAAGTGATCTGAATAAAGCCTTGTAAATGAAAGGCAAAAATAGTACCTGTTTTTAGCTGTATACAATAAAATTGGTGTTTTGGGTTTGTTTGTTTTTAAAGCAATCACTTGACTATATTAGAGACCCAAAAACTCGTATTTCATGCAGTTGCATTTTGTATTCACCCACAGAAATGTCAGCATGGGCAGCCAATAGTTGTAAATATGGTCATTATTAGGGCCCTCCCAATTTCACAGCCATGAAAAATGTGACACACACTGTGAAATAGTCCTTCCCTGTGAAATCTAATGTCCTTTTTTCCCTAGGAGCGCCTCAGCAAAGGGGGCCCCTAGCTCCAGTTGGGCTGGGGAGGAACAGGGCTTGGCCATCCCCTGCACAGCTGCTGCGGGGGGGGGGAGGGGAGAAGAGACCAGACCCACCTCCAAGTACCTCCTGCTGCTAAGCCCCAGAGATTTCCTGCAGCTGGAGGAAGCTCGTGGAAATAGATCCAATTATCCCTACACTGCTGGCAGCGCCCCAGCAGAGGGGGCTCCTAGCTGCTACATGGCTGGGGCAGGACACGACTTGCTCTTTCCCTGCAGGGCTGCTCTTGGGTCTCTCTTCTGGCTGTAGATAGCGCCGCACCCTTCCATCCCCACTCTGTCCAGCTCTGAAGCCAGCACAGAAGTGAGGTGGCAATCCCATGATGCCTCTACAACAGGTTTGCGACCTCCCCTCCCACAATCCGCTTTGGGCCGGGACCCCCACAGTTACAACACCCTGACATTTCAGGTTTAAACATATGAACAGGCGCCATTTACCAATTTTCAAATCCTATGGCCGTGAAATTGACCATAATGGACCGTGAACTTGGTAGGGCCCTAGTCATTATTGCATCTGCTGTCATGGAATCTAGAAGAAACATTCAGGAAGTCAGAGGATTGTCCCATCATGAGACATGAGCTACAAGTGCCATGAAGTGCACTCCTAAGTAGCCATCTGCAAGATATTTTAACAGAATGTGATTGCATAGTTTTCCCCCTTTCAGTGGGTTTTGTCTTTTGAGAACACTCTTGAAAAGTTCTGCTTCAGGAATCATGCTTCAGGAAAATATCTGAGGTTATGATTATTATAATTTGGAATGACAGAAGCTTCCAGAGTCTCCATTCAGGAATCAGGGCCCTACTGCGCTAGTTGCTGCACAAACATGGAGTAAAGAGACAGTCACTGCCTTTTAGGACATACTGTCTAGGTTAATGGCGTGATGTAACAGACTGACGAAACAAATGGGACGCGGACTAAGGGAAGATGAGCTAACAGTTATATGGGCAAATTTTCACGTAGCCTAGTTGCACACACAATGGCACTGATCCAGCAAAGGCTTGTGCACGTGCTTAACTTTACACACTGCAAATATCCAATGTGCTGCCCCACTAGTGGGTGCTGAGCACTTGAAAATCTGGCCCTATGTAGATGTTGCAAAATGCTTGGTCTTTCTTCCATTCCTAGGATCAGAAGATATTTCAGCAACACAGAAGGTACTGCAGAGAAAGAAGCTTTCATTTATTCATTCAGTCTGAGGACCAGAACACTGTTGTGCATTTTTCACTATTATTAAAATTTCAATAATAAAAGAATAAATAATTTGACTTAGCACAAATGTGTTGGGATCTGGTCCTTCAAACCCTTTAACTCATGCAGATTGTCCCAGATCAGGCTCTTTGTGATTAATTTTTTTTCAGAGTTACAAGAAAACCCTTCTTCATGGTGCTGGGAGGGGCAATCTATCACTGCAGAACCCAGGAGGATGAAAGTTTATTTAATCAATAGCAAAAATATTCAGTTTGTATTGCCTGAAAAATGGGATCTGTTTGTTGGAATCTAAAGAAAGAGAAGTTTCTTTCCAGAAACTGGGCCATTGTGTGAGAACAGGAACATCCTTTACTGCAGTGCTTTGTCAGCAATTAATCCAAAAGCTATGCTTTTGTCACATGGAGACATTTTAATACAATTTAAGAAATGTTAGAGAAGTTGGATAAACAGAAACACAAAACACAGACATGATACCTACAGAAAAGCCTAATGGGTAGCCTGCTGGTGCACCGATGTCACTGCCTCTCAGGCTGACCAGTATTGTCTCATCGTTTCCTTGTGTTTGTCTCATCTTATTATTTGTATAACCATAATATCTAGGAGTCCTACTCATAGACGAGAACCCCATTGTGCTGGGCACAGTACAAACGTATGACAAAAAATGATCCCTGCCCCAAGGAGCTTCCAGTCGAAGTATGAGAGGAAGAGACAGACGAATGATACACAAAGATGTCTCACAAATAAACAATGAGACAATATTGGGCAGCATGAGAAGCAGTGGTCTCTCCCCACTGGCTGTCTAACCATTGTCAAGTTTTCTGTAGGCATCACGGCAAAGGAGGGATTTGAAAGTGGGTAACAAGGTGATTTTGTGGATATTTACAGGAAACATCTCCCAGCCATGAAGGGCAGCATGGGAAGAAGCACAAAAGTGTTAATTTTCAAACAAACAAGTAGTCAGTGGAGACTGGCATCATGAGTCAATGAGAAGTGAGCAGGGACAGCTTGATAGCAACTGAGAGAGGACAGGGAGGATGGAGACTGTCTGTGACGGGCCTTGAAATATAAGCAACTCAATATAAGCAGCTTAGATTTGATCCAATAGTGAAAGAGAGGCCAGCTCTCTGGAACAGGGACAGTCTTTTTGTTCTGTATTTGGACAGCGCCTAATATCATGAGATCCTGCTCCATGACTAGGGTTCCCCAATGTTATGGCTGTACAAATAATAAATATTGGCTGTGGCAAAAACCTGAAAGAGTGAATTAGTATTTTTTCAAATGAGAGAAAACTGAGGATGTTTTCCTGAAAGGATATGCACTGGGAGTCACAGAACAAGTTTCAATAAAAGATTTAATAAATATACATATACCGTGAAAATGAATAAACACTCATCTTTCAGTTCAGGTCTTAAAGAAAATGCTTCACCCACTAGGAAAGCAGTGATCCATCTAGCTTATTTAATACAACAAGGCATATGCGTCAGCATGATGTACATGCGTAAAGAATTGACATCAGTGAGAAATTCAAACTGCTCTCTTGACAGCAGCTGTCTAAGAACTGCACATTATGTAGGGGAACTGCTGAGCAGCCATGCTTCCTATTACTCAAAGCTCCCATCCTTTCCCCAGGAATCTATTTCCCCTCATTCCCCCCCCCAAAAATATTGACAGCAAAACCACATTTTTTCCAAACGTGTTCAGATGTTTCTGAAACTGTAAAGAAGCCTCTTAATTTTTAAACTTCTGAGCAGAAAAAGTGAGCAACCCCCCCAACCCAAAACAAAATAAAAAACAAACAAAACACAATCACTTTTTCTGCTAACAGTAAGTAAAGTTGCCCAGATAACTTAAAATTAATCATTTTGCCGTTTCTCTCCTGGTCACAAATTGTGAGCAAGTTGTACAGTTTTTCTGTATTTCACCAGAGACGTCCACTTAGTAGTGTTCATTCATTTTTTTATTATCAAAATGAGAACGGGGGAAGACTTCCCTGCTTCTATTGAAGTTCATCCCAAATTGGATGCTGCCATACATTCCTTCCAGAGATTAATTTATATTTGTAGTTTATCAAGATAATTCTGAAACCAGGGATTTTTGCCTTTGAAATGCAGCAGATTGTAAAAAAAAAAACCCAGATTTAAAAACAGAATGACTTGGGGGAGGCTCTCTCCTGAAGAAGGTTACAGCTGGTTGGGAATATTTCAATTAAATGTCAAAGGTAAATATTATTTCTATCAGAAATTGGCAATTTGGTCAAAACTAACTTTTCATGGGAAAGAGTCAGTTTCAACAAGTTTCTGACTTGAAATTTAAAAGAGTTTTGAAGTTGTCAAAACTATTTAATTCTGACATTTTCCAAAGCAAAAACTTCTGTTCTGGTTCAAAACAGCTTTTCATTTCAAAATTGAAGCTACTTATAGTAATAAATAAATAAATTAAATAAAATTATCAAAATAAAAATGAACCATTTCAACTTACCTGAATCAATTCTGGATTTTTTCAGGTCATGAAAATTTTAAAGATTCTGACTTTTCATCCTAGTGGAGACAGAAAAATCGTTTGAATTCTTGAAAGTTTCACAGGATGAGGAAACCATTTCTCACCCAGCTCCACTCAGTATCCCACTGTACTAAATGTGGTACAGAGAAAGGTAGATTGACTAAAGGCTTCTTAACCCCTTAAGCTTGTCTTGTGTACATTTCTTAGTTTGAACAATAGTCGCTTTTACTATGGCATTTGTTTCACCCACAGGACCCTCACTATAGAGATGTCTTTAGGATTTTGATTTAGTTGGCTTTGCAAAGCAAAATGTGGTTTCATGAAATGAAACTGACTTCTGCTTACAACAAAAACAAAAACCACCTTTTCTGGTTTTTGTTTTCAAAGGTTTCTGTGAAATGAGTAAAGAACAATATCATGTTGTGTGTGTAAGACTTGCGTGCTGAATCTTGAATGAATTTGGGTCATTCAATTGTCCCCAAGTTGTTGTGTACCCTCAGTTATAGCATGTTGGGTTGGTTTGACAAATTTTGAATAGAAGAATTATTAAAGGCTGACAAATACATCAGGTATTTCGCCTTTTTTAATCCTAATCCAAGCAGATAACCCAGGCCATCAACCTGTACCCAAGAGGGCCCCTATCCTGCAAAGGCTTCAGCATTTGCTTAACTTTATACATTGAATAGTCGCAGTGACTCCAACATGCTGAGCTCTTTTGAAAAATCTAGTCCCCAGAGTCCAATAGCATAAGGTATGGAGAACCCAACTCCCAAGAGATGCTCAGTAGCAACTGTGCAGCATCCAGCTGCTCAGAGCTATACTGACATTCTGGACATTGTATATAATGTAGAGCAGCAGCTCTCAACCAGGGGTCTGGGTCCCCCCCCCCCAGGGAGGTGGTCTGCCAAAATAAACCAGAGAGCAGGGCTGGCATTAGATTTGCTGGGTCGCAGGGAAAAAAGCCCGTGACTGAAGCCAAAGCCTGGGCAACTTAGTTTAGTGAAGCCCCAGGCAATTGCCTTGCTTGCTGCTCCCTAACACCCAGCCCTGACTTTTTACTGCATAGACACAAAAACAGTTGTTGTGGCACTGGTGGGCTGTGGAATAGCATGTTGTGGGAAAGGAGCCTCAAAAAGAAAAAAGGTTGAGAACTCCTGATGTAGAGAAATATAAACAGTTCCACTCACTGCCTCAGCACCACCAGCCATCAGGGCATAGCACTGCAAGCATCTTTGTCTCTAGTGCCCTCTGCAGATCATCTCTGTGGCCCTGCAATGGCGGCTTTCCACCTGCAACATAGCCCTTCAGCTAAGCCTTGCCTAGACCAGACTCTTCCTAGGGTAACAAAAATCCAGCAGAAGGTCATACAAATAAAAGGGTTTTCTACTTGCTTGTGCTCCTCTTCAGCCCACCCTCTAGCATCTGCTTCTAGCTCCTTCTAGGTTACCTCTAAATCTCTCTGGCTCTGAGATTGAGCCCCACTTCACAGCCTCCTTCCTGATAACATCCTCACAATCTCAGATACCGTTTCAGGGCCTTCAATCAGAGCAAACCTAACTTGCTCCATGTGATTCCTCCTCAAACTGACTTTTCTCTGCCCTTTTATGAGACCCAGGTGTTTCAGGATGTTACCTGAACCTATTAGTCCAGCCTCTTAGTCTGTGAGGCAGCTAATTATGGCACAGCAGGGCTGACTGAACAGGGCTAGCTAGTCCCAGGCTTCCTGGATCTTAAAGGATCATAGAAACTAACATTACATTACAATAGGCTTGTGAGATTTTTTCTGTGAATGTTTGTAACTGGGACTAGTTCAGTCGTTAGTATCTGCTATGGAATATTTATTTTTCAGCTGGTCCAGTTGGATGAATTACGCGGCATTGATCAGCTTGTCACAAAATCCATTCTTAGCAATTTGCAACTTAAAAAGAAAAAACAATAGCACCTTCTTTTGTGGCCTAATTTTGCAACCTATACTTATGTGAGCAATCTTTACATTGGCTTATTAATCTCTTTGGCGCCAATAAACCTACTATTGTGAATAAGAACTACTCAAATCAGTAAAGATTTTCAGGATCAGGCCCTTAGTACTTATGGCCCTTATAACTGAAATACTTACTTATTAAGGCTGCAGTTCAGCAAGGTACATAAGCATGTGAGTAATTTTAAACATATAAGTAATCCCACTGACTTCAGAGAGACTACGCAAATGCTTAAAATTATGCACATGCTGAGAACCCTGCAAAATTATATTATGAGGGATGCTGTACCTTGTCAGGCTGTTTCCACATCACACCACCATTTATCCTGTTTACCTAATTAAAGACCCATACTGTTAGCATAAGTTTATTACGTAGTCCATATGCTAGATACACTTAGACAACTGAGACGATAGTGTACTTTCGAGTAGATGATGTATTAACTGAGACAGTACATACTGAAGGTCAGTACCAAAATATCTCACACAATATAATGTCTCATGTCTCACGCAATATAAAACATCGATGTTGCCGAGCAGACATATACACAATACATGTGCTGGCTCTATAAATGGTCTTTCTTTAGTAAGTGTTTACTGTAAGCTTGCTTTCTTCAGGTGCAATTCAAGGCAAAGAGCTCCAAGCCAGCCAGCTGGTAGCTCACAAGTCAAGCAGCATTTTTCACCATGATTAAAATGAGAAGTAGAGATCTCTTTTAAAAATATTTTACAATACTTTTAGCTGGCCTCTCTGAGCCTAATGCGGGAAGCACAGTCTTGTTTTGATGTCATTTGTGACAGTTCCGCTAAGAGCCCTATATATGACACAGTGGGATAAATACTGAAGTGATGTGTATAGCTCTTAGCTCAGGGGTGGGCAAACTACAATCCATGGATCGGATCTGGCCCCTCAGGGCTTTGTATCTGTCCCATAGGATTGCCACCCATGTGGTGCCGCAGGCCCCACACCGCTCTGGGAAGTGGCTGGCACCATATCCCGGTGGCTCTTGGGGGAGGCGGGGTAGAGGGCTCCGCTTGCTGCTCTTGCCTGTGGGTACCTCCCACAAAGCTCCCATTGGCTGGAAATTTGGAGCCTGCCCTGGCCCCAGTGCACGCTGCTGCCCGGAGCTGCTCCAGGAAAGTGGTGCCAGGCCGGAGCCTGCCCCCTGAACTCCTCCTGCACCCCGCACCCCAACTCCCTGCCCTGAGCCCCTTGCCTGCACTCCAACCCCCGCCACACCCCACACCCCTCCTGCACCCCAACCCCCTGCCTTGAGCCCCTACTGCACTCCACACCCCTGCCCTGAGCCCCCCCACACTGTGCACCCCCCCTGCACCCCAATCCCCTTCCCTGAGCCCCCTCGTACACCCCTCACCCCTTCTCTGCCTCAACCCCTTGCCCTAAGCCCCTTCCTGCACACCTCACCCCCTCCCATACCCTGCACTCCCTCCTGCACCCAACCCCCTGCCCCAGCCCTACATTCATGGCCCTGCATGCAATTTCCCCACCTAGATGTGGCCCTCAGGCCAAAAAGTTTGCTCACCCTTATCTTAGATACTGTAGTGAAAGTCACCAAAAAGCCTCTAACATAGAAAAGTGGTGTTACACGTAGGTAACTGTGTGTCTAAATTGGTTTAACTTGCATGCAGAAGTGCCAGAATAAAGGAGTCTATTATGCAAAGCAATCAATAGAAGGGTTCAAGATGGCTGAAGTCACCATCCTGGTGCTTTAACTTAAGCCTTCTTATATTCCATTTTGCTCACTGCAGAGTTTAAATAACATCAGCTTAGACTCTTTTACACTCACTTATCCATCAGACACTTGCACATCATCTGTAAATTTGGCCTTATAAATCTATTTTAATAAAGGGTCAATAGACTTTTAAAAATGTATTTATTTTAACAGGATTAAACATCATACTTTTTCTTCTGACCTCTGCAGCTGCCCTGAACAATCTTGGGGCTTCAAGAAGGTTACTTTTAAAAAGAAAAGAGACAGCATAAAGTGCAGGGAAACCAAGGAAAGACCCTGCCATTTCCATAGTTAGTGCCAAGTATTTAGGCTTGGAAGAATTCGATTTTTTCTCTCAAAATGTCAGTAAACGTCAATTTCACCGAACACCTACAAACCAATAACAAATATTTCCATTGATAATATTCAAAATTTACAGATAGGCAAAGTAAGAAGAACGCTGCTTGAGACTTTATTAGAGTCAAAATCCAGTGATTTAGACTTTTGAATTAGGCTGGCTACCAATGGACTAGTAAATGAATAGTTAAAAAAAGCTATGGTTTGTTGATTTAAGGCTACTTACTTGGTACATTTGGACATGTGATATTGACAATTTGTGTTTTAACAGCTTATAAAAATTTTACTTTTTGAATCTCAACATCTGCTGTCATTAAATAAATGTCTGACCCGCCCATAATGTCACACAACTATACAAATTTAAACATATGAAAATCTAAAAAATGCTTAAAAATAAACATCAATAGTTATCCATCAAAATTATGCAAAAATTAAAAATGAATTCTGCCAAGCCTACATATATTCGTCTCTTACTCTGCATGTATCAGAGAGACTCAGAAAGGCTTTTACAGGCAAAATGAAAGTTAAGGTCACCTTCACAAAAATACTGTATCAAGTTGTATATTATAGATTGTGAGTTCCTTCAAGCAGGGACTTTCTTTGTCTGAAGGGGAGGCAATATGGCCTAGATCAGTGTCCCTGAATGTTGGAATAGAGAGCACACTGATCAAATTGGTAGATGACCCAAAGCTGGGTGTTTGTGTATAAATGCTTGCGAGGGTAGAACTAAAATTCAAAGGGATCTTGATAAATTGGAGAACTGGGCTATAGACAACAAAATGAAATTCAACAAAGACAATTGTAAAGTGCTACACTTAGGGATGAAAAACCAAATGCACAAATACAGAATGGGGGATAACTGACTTGGCAGCAGCACTGCTGAGAAGGATCTGGGAGATCTTTGAATTTTAGTGGTTGATCACAACCTCAGCATGAGTCAACAATGCGATGCTGTTGCAAAAAATTATAATAATGCAATTTTGGGCTGCATCAACAGAGGCATAGCATGAACGTCTTGGGAGGTGATAGTACTGCTCTCCTTGGCACTGGTTAGGCCTCAGCTGGGGTACTGTGTCCACTTTTGGTCACCACTGTATAGAAAGGATGTAGGGAAACTGGAAACGATCCAGAGGTGGCCAACCAAGATGGTCAAAGGGATGGAATGCAAGCCATATGAACAAAGGTTGAAGGAACTGGGTATTTTAGTTTGGGAAAGAGGAGATTTAGGGGGGACATGATAGTAGTCTTCAAATACTTTAAAGGCTTCCATAAAAAAGATGGAGAAAAATTGTTCTATTTTTGCCACAGAGGACAGGACAAGAGGCAATGGGTTCAAACTACAGCATAGCAGATTTAGATTAAATCTCAGGAAAAGTTTCCTAAATGTAAGAACAGCAGGACAATGGAACAGACTGCCTTGGGAGGTTGAGGAAGCTCCTTTGCTGGAGGTTTTCAAAAGGAGCTAGATAGCCATCTGTCTTGGACAGTTTACACAACAAATCCTGCATCTTGGCAGGGGGTTAGACTAGCTGACCCTTGTGGTTCCTTCTAATCCTATGGATCTATGATTCTATTCACACAGTTAATGCTCAATAATTAATAATCAAATATGGACCAAAATAGTTGTCCTTCAAAGAATGGAAGAGGAATCAAATATTAGAAACATTGCTACCTTTAAAATATCTCTGGATGCTGCCAGAACAGAGGAAAGAGAATATATCACTTTATGACAAACATTTTCCCATGGGAAAACATTTTAGATTTCCCTTTCACACATTTTTGTGTGATTTATTGCTTCCTGGATATGATTTAAACTCCACCATTTTCCACCATTAATCAATTCACTGTCAATAAAGTCATTATATTCACATATCTTGGCTTAGAAATCAGAATTGCCATTTACCATGCTCATTTCTACTGCGTTACATGCTAATAATTAGGCAGCACTGAAGGAATTTGCACACAAGTTGTAAAAAAATTTCCACTATAACCCTTGCTGATACAAAATTATTATAAACCCCCAGTATTCATTCTGGGTAATGTGGTATATCAGACATTGTGTTAAAAATGACAAGCTATCACTATAAGTGAAAGAAATGTCCTTGTTCTACTTGCAGGCTAGATGTGATCTGAGTACCATCTGAACCAGTTTTGCACATCACTAGCTTACAGTGAAGTAGGGTGAGTCGTGCCTTTTTGTTTTAGGGAGCAGCCTGCTTTGTCTCTCTCTGGATTTTTGGAGTTCTTGTGTTTTATTATTCTAAATTCTAAGAAATAAAGGAGTGTTACACTGTAACTTTCCAGCAGGAGTAGTTAATGTTTCTATCAAATTTATCTTTTTGAGTTCCATGAAACAGAACAGGGCAATAAGCAAAGCACATTTCCCCATCCCTGCTCCATAAAATGACTTATGCTCTGTGTTTGGTACGTGCTGGCAGGGCTCAGGAATGGAATGTTCTGCCTTATGGTGGCTGCAGAGCCACTAATGGCAGTCAAATAGGAGGCCATGAGCAGCATCATATCCCTACATGGTGAACTGGACCTAGATTCTGCAAAGTGACCCACTCACGTGAACCCTCCTGCCTGCATACCTAACTATAGAGGTACTCAGGTAGATCTATGTGCAGGATCAGGGCTTTAGTAACTATTTCACCGTGAAAATATTGCAAAATCAAAGCTAACAAGAGGGCCAAGATTGTATTGTATTGGTTAGGTGTCTATTAATGGACCTACCTTTCAGTTCCTTTGAGGTATTTTTATGGTGGAGCTGGTTTCCTGTTTATTTTTATGGTGAAGCGGGGAGTGGGCAACATGGGATGGATCATTTGATGATTTGATGTTCTGTTCATTCCCTCTGGGGCACCTGGCACTGGCCACTGTCGAAGACTGGATTCTGGGCTAGATGGACCTTTGATCTGACTCCGTATGGCTGTTCTTACTTTATGTTATTTTAAAATGCCATAAATGAGAACAAGTGGATGATCAGTAATCACATCCTCACCTTGCTGAGATGCTAAAATGATTATCTATGAATATTCCAGCATAGGACAAACCTTTTTTTGAAATTATCTCTTTCATTCTAAATAATTAGTACTGCCATTCAAATAGCACTTTGTCTTTAAAGCATTGTACAAACATTGACTAATCATTCTCCACAACAGCCTGGTGAGATAGGTAATTCAATACTATCACCAGCTTGGGAAACTGAGGCACGGAGCTGTAAATTGGACTCAGGTATAAAACTCAAGAGTGCCTCACTCCCAGATCTATGTTATGACCTGAGACTACACTGCTTCCAAATACTTCAATTTAAAGAGCTTATCCTTCTGTCAGCACGTCACCAAATAATGTAGTAACATTCATAATACATCTGCACTTATATAAGACTTTCATCTGAGTATCTCAAGGCACTTCAACAATATTAATGATTTAAGTAAGTGTCACAATGTCTGTCTGAACCTCAGTATTATATCCATTTTTTGGAACACTCAACTGAGGCAAAGAGAGCTTAGGAGACAAATTCTACTCTACTGCATTAAACCAGAGTTGCTGAGTTTGGGCAGGGTGTATTTGTGAGAGAGAAAGGTAGAATCCTTCACTACATGGCTGTGGAGCAGTAGTGGATCCCCTGCACTCTAGTCTGCAGTAGGTTGTGCTGCTGCCCTATCCATGTTTGTTTCCCTACCTACAAATGCCCTGCTCTGCCAGGAATACAGAAGGAGCTCCTGATCTTGGACATGCAAGAGAGGTGAACACTCTGCAGGAGAGTCCAGATCCTGCCACTTTCTTCATGAAGCATAAAGCCATTGATTCCACTGTGGGCTGTGCCTTCTTCAGCTGTGAAGAAATGGGAAGGAAGTTGTGCCTAAACAGCCAATAACACTGATATGCCCCAAGAATTATTCTGCCAGCCAGCAATCTCATGCTAGCAGTGCTTATGTGATATTTGCAACTAACTTCCCTGCTTTCAGTGAACAAATACACACACGGCTGGACGGTACTAGTACTCTGTACAAAGCCTGTGCAGGACCCAAAAGGAAAGGAATACTCCTCTCCTCAGACTCCATAATATCAGTGTAGCTGTTCCACGGCTATTACTACAACTGCTACAAGACTGTAGCAAAGGCTGATACGCTGCATTCAAGGTTTTGACAAGTGGATCCATGTCGCTGTGGACCCTCTGATCACAGACACAATCCACAACCCACTGAAGTCAATGGAAAGGGACTTCCATTGACTTCAACAGGAATTGGATCAGGCCACTGGCCCCTGACTCTTTCCCGGCCTGCCCAAGACCCTTTCCTCCTGCTGCAGAGCCACGGTGCACCGTTGTTCTGTGACAAGCAAAGGATGTCAGGATGCTCTGCATATGTCTTATGCTGTGGAACTCTTTGCCACAGCATGTCATCAAGGCCAAGAACTTATAGGGGTTTGTACATTTATATGGATAACACGAATATTCAGGGTTATACCAGTTAATGAACACAAACGGTTTTGGAAGGGATAAAAACTTCATGGTGCAGGGAGTAAGTCATTCTCTAACTATTACAAATTAGGATGAGACATTCATAAGGGCAGCTTATCCCACATCTGCCTACTGCGGGGTTCTTGCATATCTCTCTCAGGCATCTGACAACAGCTGGAAACAGGATACCAGACAAGATGCACCACAGCTCTGATCCATGTCCCCATGTTCCCTGCATGGCCTGCTCACCATAGCCCACTGGGATTTTGGGCCTTTCACTGATTTTTGTGCTTACAGTTTAGTGCATGGCTCAGTGCTCTGCTAGACTGAGGCCACAGCATCCAGTAGTAGGAGCAGAAATGAAGAAGATTTACCCTATCCAAATTCACTTAAGGAGGGAATGTAGGTTCCCTAGGGCTGAATATAATTCCTTTATTTTTGATCTGGCTGGCATGTCAAGTCTTTACAAAACTGCAATGGGATTTTTATTATCACAAATGCTCAGGACCTTGGTTTTTCATCTCACGACAAAGATGGTATGACTGCTGTTATTTATAGGAACATAATAATGATCATAGTGATCAGACCAATGGTCCATCTAGCCCAATATTCTGTCTCTACCAGATGCTTTAGAGGGAATGAACAGAATGGGGCAATTCTGAATGATCCATTCCCTGTTGACCAGTCCCAGCTTCTGGCAGTTGGAGGTTTAGGGACACCCAAAGCATGGGGTTATGTCCCTAACAGCCATTGATGGACCTATTCTCCATGAACATATCTCATTCTCAATCCAGTTATACTTTTAGCCTCCACAACATCCCACTAATGAGTTCCTCAGGTTGACTATGTGTTGTGTGAAGAAATACTTCCTATTGTTTGTTTTAAGCCTATTCATTTCATTGGGTGATACCTGGTGTTTGTGTGTTATGTGAAGGGGTAAATAACACTTCCCTATTCATTTTCTCCCCACCTTTCATGATTTTATAGTCCTCTATCATGTCTCCCCCCCTTAATTGTCTCTTTTCTAAACTGAACAGCCCCAGTCTTTTTAGTCTCTCCTCAGATGCAAGCTGTTCCATACCCCTAACCATTTTCATTGCCCTTCTCTGCACCATATCCAATTCAAATATATATTTTTGAGATGGGATGACCAGAACTGTATGCAATATTCAGGCTGTGAATGTTCCATAGATTTATATAGTGGCATTATGGAGCCAGCCTTTCTGCAGACTTTGTGGGAGTGGAGGTTCTGGGAGACACTATCCACTTAGAGATTGAAGGCAATAGGATTACCATATGCTTACAGTAGAAGTACATGCTTCAGTATTTTGCTAGATCAGGGCACTTTGTAGGCTAGACCCTGGAGTGCACTAAGCTAACATCTATGGGTTATGTTTTCCTCTTCCCTTCTAGACCACCATCTACTCTTCCTCAAGGTTGGTAGGGTTGATGTGGTATATTGTCCATGCATAGAAGCCCCAAGCATTTTCAGCATACACTTTGTCCTCCCATTGTTTTTCATTTTTCATGAAAGTAGAGCATACAGGCCTGAGGGAAAAAATGGGTTGATGTAATTATACAGTAAGCAGAAACCATGTACAAAGTCACTCTGATATTAAAACGTGAAAGTATATTTAAAGATTTCTTCAAAGCTGTCATAAATAGAAAAGGAAGGCTAAACACCTTTAAATCCCTCCTGGCCAGAGGTAAAACCCCTTCACCTATAAAGGGTTAAGAAGCTAGGATAACCTTGTTGGCACCTGACCAAAATGACCAATGAGGAGACAAGATACTTTCAAAGCTGGGGAGGGGGGAAACAAAGGTTCTCTCTGTCTGTGTGTTGTTTTTGCCAGGACCAGAGCAGGAATGCAGGTCAGAACTCCTGTAAAAAGTCAGTAAGCAATCTAGTTAGATATGCGTTAGATTCTGTTTTGTTTAAATGGTTGATAAAATAAGTTGTGCTGAATGGAATGTATATTCCTGTTTTTGTGTCTTTTTGTAACTTAAGGTTTTGCCTAGAGGGATTCTCTATGTTTTGAATCTGATTACCCTGTAAGGTATTTACCATCCTGATTTTACAGAAGTGATTCTTTTACTTTTTCTTCAATTAAAATTCTTCTTCTAAGAACCTGATTGCTTTTTCGTTGTTCTTAAGATCCAAGGGTTTGGGTCTGTGTTCACCTATGCAAATTGGTGTGGATTTTTATCAAGCCTTCCCCAGGAAAGGGGGTGTAGGGTTTGGGAGGATTTTTGGGGGGAAAGGCATTTCCAAGTGGTCTCTTTCCTGGTTATATTTGTTAGATGCTTGGTGGTGGCAGCAATAAAGTCCTGGGACAAAAGGTAAAATAGTTTGTACCTTGGGGAAGTTTTAACCTAAGCTGGTAAAAATAAGCTGAGGGGGTTTTTCATGCAGGTCCCCACATCTGTACCCTAGAGTTCAGAATGAGGAAGGAACCTTGACAAAAGCGTTAAGCTGTTACCATATGTTTACCATAATGAGTTTAATTAGAATAGCAACATGCTATAATTATTGACAATGCACACTTCCAGCACCTGGAAAACATTCATATTAAGGATGATATGACATCCTGTGTGAGAATAAGATTAGAGTAATTGCTGTCCTGACACAGATTCTCAATCAGATCCTAGGTTCTTCAGGATATGGCATTATTTCTTCAGTGAGCAGCAAATTACTAGCAAAGAAAACTACTCAATGTTGTTTATTAGCATATCAAGACACCTAAAGACCCAGCAATTAATTCCAAAATCAACACAAGCCAATGAGTAATGCAGTGGTAGTTTGTCTGGCATTAAGATTAATAACTTATCCATAGTAAATGAGTTTCCATTGATAAATTAAAAAAGAAATAAAGTAACATAAATCACATGAGCACAATAAAATTAACCAGCACCATTAAAATCTGTTTAATCATAGCTTTACATCTGGAATAGAAATCCATTCTCCTCCTTGTTTTGGCTTTGTGTGATTTAGCTAAAAGAACAGGCAAAGTTGTGCAAACTGCCCACAGTCCAAAGGGAGGTGCATCACCCCATAGAGGAGCCTGAGGAAGACATTCTGCCCCAGAAAATCCTTTTTGAGCTCCCCAATGCACAGTGTACCTGCTCCTACTCCCTCAGGGAATGCAGTTCTTCTCCCTACCCATAGCCCTGCCCTCACTGCCCTCCTCCTTTAGGGTGCATCCCACTGGAAAAAGGGAGGGGGAAATCTCCTGAGCTGTGACTGGCCAGGATGCAGGGTATGCCAGGAAGCATATCTATTCAGGTTTCTTGCTCTCTCCTCTCCCCTGCAAAGTCAAGCCAGAGTCTGGCCCCAGATTAGATAAACACTACACCATAGCTGCACTTGGCTGCCTATACAACCCATTCTGCCATTGTATAAAAACGTAACTCCCTTCCCAGCTTCACTGCAGTCACTTTACATATTCTGGGCAAAAAATGTCTAGTTCAAGAAGAGCAAATTGTTTTCAGTGGTTTCATGGTGTTTTGTCTGAGGGAGCTTGGGAGAAATATAGCCAAATCACTCCACCTACGTATTAGAGTTCTGAGGATATTTTAACTGCATTAGGCTCTTCACCGAAAATACCTAGTAACAAATCCAAGGCCACTTGGGATACATGTACAGTTAAGTTAAGAAGTTAACCGCAGTTAAGAAGCCAGAACTGGCCCATGCCAGCTGACTCAGGCTCATGGGGCTGGGCCTAAGGGGCTCTTTCCTTGTGGTGCAGATGTTTTGGCTTGAATGTTTTCCAGGTGAAGCCCCCCGTGAGGGGGGGAGGGTCCCAGAACTCAAGTCTGTAGCCTGAGCTCAGATGTCTACACCACAATGAAACAGCCCCTTAGCCTGAGCCCCACGAGCCCAAGTCTGTTGGCATGGGCCAGCCGCTGGTTTTTAATTGCAGTGTAGATATAGTCTTAGGGACTTCACCATTGTCACTAGGCTTCACAGCACACCATGGCTGCTTTGACTTGCACAGCACCAGCTGAGTTAGAACTGTATTGGCTTGATTCTCTTCTCGCTTACTGGTGTAACTCCATTACGTAACTTGGGTGGCTCCTGTTTTACAACAGGGTAGCTGAGGGAAGAATCAGACCCTATCTATCTATGTAGCTCTATTGAGCTCCTCAAAGAAACATCTGAGTTATTACAGCTCTTCCAGCTGCAAAAGCACAGGGCCCTGCTAACTGAAATGAAAGAAATGCATTTTAATTTATTAGCGGAATAAGGTCTATTTTCCACAGCTGAGCAGTTCCAATTGCATCCAGTAGAGGAAAGTGACATACAGTAATGATCTGGCTAGTGTGTAGGTATCAAGGTAATCCCCACACACAGAAAAAGCTATTTAACAAGGATTCCTAAGATTAGAATAACAAGAAATACGAAGGGGCGAGGGGTGTCAAATCCTAAAGCCTTTTCAGAAGGTCTGTTAGAAGCGTCCAAAAGACTGGATATACTGAAGCATATAGCTCTGTGTGTGTACTTCCACCAGTGTCACATTTCCTTGGGTCATCCACCAATCTAATATCCAGTTCTCAGCACTCACTGGTATAATTACAGGAGCTCTTTCACAGAGGAAATACACTCAAATTTCTTCTCTCATAACTTTTCAAATAGGAAGTTCAGCGCCCCAATGGAAATATAAATATAAGCAATAAAAACCTCAAAGCCCAATAAAGTCAGTCCATCCGGGTTGTAAAGAGTATCAATAATAAAATCCTAACACGGTTTAGTTTCCTGACAAAGGCTAGACAGACATGTGGATAGAACACTAAAATGTAGTGGGTTTGGAACAGTTTTTTTTCTTTATAGCCTGTCTGACATATATTAAATTACAGCTTGTTCTCTTTGGTTTAAATTTATTAGATATATTTTAACCCTTTCTACATTGTTACAAAAAAATCAAAATCACCCCCCTCCCAAAAGAACCTCTCAAACCCTCTAAACTATGTTATATCTTTATTCCCAAAACTTTTGGCTGAGTTAAAATATAATTAATTTAAACCCAAATGGGACAAACCATTAATCTAAGATTTGTTAGTCTGAGGCTTGCTCTCCAGGCGGTGCTCTATTCCTCAGCTGCTCTGCTCTAACATTTCAACCCGGTGGCTGTCTAGCCTCTCACAAGAAGCTGAACTGTGAAATTGGGAAATTCAATCACACAGGAAGAAATCAGCTATACCTCATAGCACACCTCTGCAGCAAGACAGACAGCATTAATTAGGCTATACTGACCTTATAAACTTCTTGATCACTGCTTCCTCTGAAGCATCTGGTTCTGGCCATGGCTGGAGGCAGAATACTGGACTAGATGGACCATTGGATATGATCCAGTATGGTGTTGATGTCTATATTCCTATGTTCTTTAGTGCATTCACTCTCTCTCTCTCTCTCTTATATAGGTGTCACAGGCTACAGGGGCAATCCAGACCAGTGAGGGGTTGTGCCACTGCCTGTCCAGTAAGATTGAATGCCTCAAATACTTTGCTACTCCCTGCCTCAGATGTTCACAGCCAGCCTACAAAATGGCAGATTACATCCTGACCCCAACAGCCCGTTTAGCCCCACTCTGGCTTCCACCAGCCTTAGTTACAACCAGCAAGGTGACCCCAAAACACTCCTAAGTCCGAAATTTCTCCAAGACTGTCTGCCCTGAAATGTCCAGCCCTCTCCTGGACAGTTCAGAGGAATAACAAGTTTGTTTGTTCCTCTAAAGACACAAAGCCACATCATATTTTAAGAATATAATTCTAGGGCATATTCAGAACTTTTTGTACACACCCTGTGCATACATCATGCAAGAATATTAATGATCAGTGAGTTCTTAGTTTTACGATGTCTTACATGGCATTTTTTAGATACAGATTATAACCAAGTGGCACATTGAAGTGGTTAGGCCAGCTGGAACCATTGGTACCAGTGAGCCCCTTGCCCTCGGGCACTGGGATGCTCTTAGGGTCACACCTCCTTGTTTACAAAGCTGTAGGAAGGTTAGCCACTGGCTGACCTGGAGGCAGCAGGTCAGAGCCCTCTTTACTGGACAGGGCACCTGCCACTATATTTTCTTTCCCCCTTATATAGAAGAAACCTGTTTTGTTTACAGTCTCCAGGACTTTATATCAGAGCATAACCATAATTTCACCAACAGAGTTTTTATAAACATTTCACAGTGACATTTATGACCAGTGTGTTATTAGATTTCAAACAATATATGATATGCTCTCACCTCGTGTTCTTTTTCTGGGCAGTCGAATATACTTTACACAACTTTTTACTCTCTGATTTAGAGAGTTTGGGGGAAAAAACATTTTTCATCAAAGTGTTGAAATATTATTATAATAAATTAATTATTGTGCATTACAATAAATTAATAAAATTAATATATACACATTAATTACATTATACATGTTATAATTGGTCTGATTTTTCAGTTTTCTGTGGATTTTTAATCAAATATTTATTCCTGGATTTGTTTTGAAATGAGTAAAAATTTACTGGCTAAACTTTATACGTAAAATTTTTGTCAAAAAAATTGGGAACTAAAAATGCTCAAAGGAACAGACTACTTTATGTGAAATGTTTCATTTTTGAATAAGGGCCTTTTTCATGAAAATGGTTCTAGCTCATAATTGTTTGATTGACTCTACTGATGCTCTAATTTTTTTATATTTTTACTACTTCTTATTATTATTACTTACTACTACTACTACAGTAACCTCTGGGGGGCCCAGTCAAGAATCAGAGCCTCATTGGGCTCAGTGCGGTACAAACCAGCGTAAAAAAACACACCTTGCCTCAGAAAGCCCACAATAGAAGTTTATCACAAGATAAAACAAGGGTTGGGGTTGGCAGGGCAAGGAACAGTGAAACCAGACCATTTGGCACTGTAGCCAGGAACCTCAGCTTCCCACATCCCTGATGCTTAATGTTACTAACTTCATTTTCTTTTTGCTGCTAGAGTTGTGTGAGCCCTCAGTGCTTTTCTCATGAATGCTGTTGGTGAAGAGCTATTTGGCTTGCAAGGGGGTGACTATAAAGCAGCCCCTTCAGTTTCAAGTTGGGTTTGATGAACTCAAACTTCCAGTGAAACATTCCCAACCTTCACAAGGCAACTTCTCTCTCTTTCTGTGCTGGAGCTTACTGCACAGCTGGCTGCAGTGAAAGGGTGATGGATTGTTGTTCTCCCTACTTACTTCACATAGCTCAAGGGCCTTGGCAAATTTCAGCCACCCAGTGTGGCTGCAAGGTGGACAGCAGTATACATATTTCACCAATGGGTGGACTAAAGAACAGAGGTGGAATGACCAAAGTCACACAGCAGCAACAGGACAAGGAGCCATCACTCTCATTTGACCATTATAATCACTAAATAACACTCCCTGCTTTGTGGAGAAAGTTTGTGATCAGGTGTCAAATTTTACCTGGCTGAATTTTCTTCTCCTATTTACCTCCTCCTTGCTGAGGTTTTGCAGCAGTGGAGTCTCTGGTTTTAAATGTGCATTTTTAAAAAACACTTTTGCATAGAGCACCCTCTAATTGTTAGCCAGCACTTCCCTTACAGGGTTTCCCCCCAGGATATTGCCTGGGCTCAGGAAGCCTGGATTTATATTAATCAATTAGCAATGTTAAAAAAAAAATAAAAAGCCTTCTTAGCAAGTGTGGGACTAATACTCTGGTAATGACAGATGCTTGCAAAGGCACACCACAATTACCACTGAATTGTCAGCCCTCAGGGTCTTTTCCAGAAATGCAGGTTTGTTCTGTCATTCTGAAATTGTGCTTTTCAAAACCACTCTTTGCACTGTTAGGGCCTGATCTGGTGCTCCTCCTGCAAAGTGCCGAGCACCCTAATCTCCCACTGAAATGCACCTGCTCAGCACCTTGCAGGACCAGGTCCTTTGAGAAGATTTTCACTGTAGCCTAGATTGAAACCTCAGTGCTAAAATGGAAATGCAATTATATTAATGGAAACATATTTCATGTCTTTGTCAGCTAACGCTCTTTAGGCAGTTGCAAGTGTCTGTAATGGGTTCTGACTTGTATCAGATCCTTGTAGTGAGCTATTTTTGTACTTTACTCATTAAAGTCCTTCTATGATGATTTAAAGCTTACTCAGAGAGTTATATATACACACCATTATTATGATGGGGAGGTTAATAACTATTTTAGTTTATTTTAACACAGAAGAAATGTTATTTATAAATATATGCACATTTAAACAGGAGAATAAATTGATTATATCTAGATGAAAGACATTATGCATTATGATAGTGGGCATCGTTAAAAAGGTAATGTTTGTAATTTTAGGCACTGGTTCAAGAAAACCAACAAGACTCTTTAGTGCCTTGTCTTGAGTGCAGCTATTTTGGTCACCCTGAAATATGAGCAAAATAGAACAGGAGTGGAGCTGCTGGCCTGTTGAGAGCAAGGCTAGTTTTGCTATTCTAGAAATGGCTTTCAATGGCCAGTCCTTACGGAATCAGAAGTCAGGCTGGCATTACCAGCAATTAAAGTCTTTGGCAATAGAAAGTAAAGGAAAACACTCAATTAGGCTTAAAACAGTCTTCTTGCTCTGTTTTAAATGCTTTGGTCTGATTCTCACTTTTGTGGAGTTTTTCCTGATTTGTGTGGGTGTGAGATCAGAATTAGGCCCTCCAGTGCAAACTGTGGGCAGCTCTGTACATTTTCTGCAGTGAGCTATTTTTGAACATTTTTATTAGATAGGTGCAACTCCCCACCAGCTTAAAGCTAGAGTAATGCAATGCTCAGTTAGCCTCCTTGACTTCCCCATGGATTGCAATGCTTGTAAGTAGGCTGATAGATCTCTGAACCTGGAAAGGTAAAGAGACTGACTGTATCAGAAGAGTGTACAAAGGATAGCCCAAAGCTCACTTGCGATTCTCCTGAAACCCGTGATTTATGTAACAATAACAAATGACAAGGTATGATTTGACAAACAGACATCTTGGGTATGCTCAAAAAGAAAAGGAGTACTTGTGGCACCTTCCCACCATCAACCTCAGCCTGGACCAGTCCACACAAGAGATCCACTTCCTGGACGCTATGGTGCTAATAATCGATGGTCACATAAACACCACCCTATATTGGAAACCTACTGACCGCTATTCCTACCTACATGCCTCTAGCTTTCATCCAGATCATACCACTCGATCCATTGTCTACAGCCAAGCTCTACAATATAACCGCATTTGCTCCAACCCCTCAGACAGAGACAAACACCTACAAGATCTCTATCAAGCATTCTTACAACTACAATACCCACCTGCTGAAGTGAAGAAACAGATTGACAGAGCCAGAAGAGTACCCAGAAGTCACCTACTACAGGACAGGCCCAACAAAGAAAATAACAGAACGCCACTAGCCATCACCTTCAGCCCCCAACTAAAACCTCTCCAACGCATCATCAAGGATCTACAACCTATCCTGAAGGACGACCCATCACTCTCACAGATCTTGGGAGACAGGCCAGTCCTTGCTTACAGATAGCCCCCCAGTCTGAAGCAAATACTCACCAGCAACAACACACCACACAACAGAACCACTAACCCAGAAACCTATCCTTGAAACAAAGCCCGTTGCCAACTCTGTCCACATATCTATTCAGGGGACACCATCATAGGGCCTAATCACATCAGCCACACTATCAGAGGCTCATTCACCTGCGCATCTACCAATGTGATATATGCCATCATGTGCCAGCAATGCCCCTCTGCCATGTACATTGGTCAAACTGGACAGTCTCTATGTAAAAGAATGAATGGACACAAATCAGACGTCAAGAATTATAACATTCAAAAACCAGTTGGAGAACACTTCAATCTCTCTGGTCACTCGATTACAGACCTAAGAGTGGCTATCCTTCAGCAAAAAAGCTTCAAAAACAGACTCCAACGAGAGACTGCTGAATTGGAATTAATTTGCAAACTGGATACAATTAACTTAGGCTTGAATAGAGACTGGGAATGGATGAGTCATTACACAAAGTAAAACTATTTCCCCATGTTATTTCACCCCCCCACCCCCCACTGTTCCTCAGATATTCTTGTTAACTGCTGGAAATAGCCTACCTTGCTTGTCACCATGAAAGGTTTTCCTCCTCCCCCCCCCACCCCCCCCCGCTGCTGGTGATGGCTTATCTTAAGTGATCACTCTCCTTACAGTGTGTATGATAAACCCATTGTTTCATGTTCTCTGTGTGTGTATATCAATCTCCCCTCTGTTTTTTCCACCAAATGCATCCAATGAAGTGAGCTGTAGCTCACGAAAGCTTATGCTCTAATACATTTGTTAGTCTCTAAGGTGCCACAAGTACTCCTTTTCTTTTTGTGAATACAGACTAACACGGCTGCTACTCTGAAACGTGGGTATTCTGTAAGGCATGCAGTGAAAGACTCTTTTTTAGCAAAGTTCTTCTTCTTAGTGTAAAATTTCCTACTAGAAAACTAAAGAGGTGCATCAAACAAAGGCCCTACAGTTTAATTGGGCAACAAGCTGCCTATTGGTAATAAAATGACTACACAAACATTCTGAAGGAAGGTCTGGCAAGTCACAATTGAATTAGGTATTGCTGGGCAGCATAATTATGTTCCTTAACAGCTTGATACTATGGATACTCTTCTAAACATTGGACATGTACTGAACACAAGTTTGCTGAGATCTCCCTAGGATTTATTAGGTTTATTAATAAAAATATTGAATTAAACCAAAGCCTAGAAAATTGAGTACATTAAATGTCTCCCTGGAAAGGATCTGGGGGGAATAGGTCTGCAGTTGATGGGATAGTGCTTTAATGATGAGCAATAATACTCATAAAAGCACCGTGTAAAATATTTAAACTGGCGTCTAGTCTCCAGCTTACATATTTGGAGCCAAAATAATATGTTCTCAGAATCCAACATGTGAAAAGGTTCAAGAAATTCCAAACTGAGGATGGAATAGTAATAACTATGGTCTTGATTTTGCATAGTGAGCCACACGAGCAGACCCTTTGGCCCACAAATAGTCCCATTGACTTGGCTGGGACTCCTTTTGGACAGAAGGATCCAGCCATGTGGACAACTTTTCTGGAATGGGACTGGTAGCTGGTCAGATTCATCATTGCAAATAATGTATCCTACTAATTTAGCACTTATTTTTTTTGCTCATAAAAAGCACCAGCATAATTTCACCTTCACTGTTTGCAACAGCTGCTTACTGGCCAAATAGTGGAAAGGAAAATATTCCCCAGCTGCCACTGCTTGTTGCTGCAGCGTATGTGATACATTAACTCTTGAAAACCTGATGCTGCTGCTAATTAAAGAAACATTGATGAGTCAGCATTACCCTGTAAGAGTGCTACCTATTCTTGAGACGATACTGTGCAAGCCTCCACATGTCCTGACAAATACAAAGCTTTTATTTGCCTATAGAATCATTTATTTGCTTTCATTTCTGATGTGTTTGCCACTATAATATTCTGTGTTGTTCTCTCTCTCCCCACCCTTTTCTTGTTATTTTACATAAAATAGCTAATTTAAAATCTTTTTGTCAAAGGGTTTGAACGGACTAAGAATATAAGTATGGCCCTCCATTCTATAATACACACATGGGTGTGTGGGTTTGTTTGGTTTTTTGCCTTAGAAGCATAGTCCAATACCATTTAGCTGAATACTTGTTAATATAAACTTTCAGACATCTAAAGGTCAGTGAGTATTCAGAGGTCTGTTTTCACATAGTCTTGGGGCAAGTTCTGTAGTTCTCAATATTACAATAGTCATTTGTATAACAGTAACACCTACAAGCCCTTTGTGATGGGCACCGTACACACATAGCAACAGACGCTCCCTCTTTACAATGTAAATACACAAGACAGACAAAGGATGGAAGAGGAAACTGAGTTATGATCGGGTGAAGTGACTTGCCCGAGGTCACACAGCAAGGCAGTGACCAAGATGGAAATAAAACCCAAGTTTCTAGATGCCCAGTCCTGGGCCCAAGTCTTCAGGCCATGCTACCTTTGATTCATTTGATTCTTACTCATGTAAAGTAAGCACTGACTCTATTCTTGATTTCAGTGACTGAATAAAGACTACAAGACTCAGTCCATAATATATTGGAGTCAGACATCAGCCCAAAAAGTTTTAAAGATATTTGGGGAAGCCATTTGAACAGACTTTGAGGCCTGTGCTCAAGATCTTCAAAGTTCAAGGCCTCTCAGTTGGTGTAGCCTGCTGGGTAATTCTTCAGCTAACTGGCCAGCAGACTTTCCTGATCGAGGATCTACAGAACAAAACTGCAGACTAAAGTGGCAGAAGGGGACATTGGGTCACTGAGTTTGGGCTGCCTTATGCAAATTGGCAAACGTCCATCCCCAGCAGCTCACAGAGACACAAAGAGATACTGATTTACTGTTCCTAGTACTTGCCCTATGTGTCCACCCATTCTGCCTGTCTGAGCTTTCACTGAAGCTCATATCTATTAAAAGTGATAACAATGTCTTCAGTGAGAGCAGGATTTGCCTTTCAGTGAAACTGGATGGAACATAAAGATTTGAAGGAAGGAAGATGGACTACAAGCCGTCAGGAACAGTATCCCCGATACTGTCACGGCTAACCTGGTGGCAGAACTTTGTGACTTTGTCCTGACCCATAACTATTTCACATTTGGTGACAATGTATACCTTCAAATCAGCGGCACTGCGATGGGTACCCGCATGGCCCCACAGTATGCCAACATTTTTATGGCTGACTTAGAACAACGCTTCCTCAGCTCTCGTTCCCTAATGCCCCTACTCTACTTGCGCTACATTGATGACATCTTCATCATCTGGACCCATGGAAAAGAAGCTCTTGAGGAATTCCACCATGATTTCAACAATTTCCATCCCACCATCAACCTCAGCCTGGACCAGTCCACACGAGAGATCCACTTCCTGGACACTACGGTGCTAATAAGCGATGGTCACATAAACACCACCCTATATCGGAAACCTACTGACCGCTATTCCTACCTACATGCCTCTAGCTTTCATCCAGATCATACCACTCGATCCATTGTCTACAGCCAAGCGCTACGATATAACCGCATTTGCTCCAACCCCTCAGACAGAGACAAACACCTACAAGATCTCTATCATGCATTCCTACAACTACAGTACCCACCTGCTGAAGTGAAGAAACAGATTGACAGAGCCAGAAGAGTACCCAGAAGTCACCTACTACAGGACAGGCCCAACAAAGAAAACAACAGAACGCCACTAGCCATCACCTTCAGCCCCCAACTAAAACCCCTCCAACGCATCATCAAGGATCTACAACCTATCCTGAAGGACGAGCCATCGCTCTCTCAGATCTTGGGAGACAGACCAGTCCTTGCTTACAGACAGCCCCCCAATCTGAAGCAAATACTCACCAGCAACCACACACCACACAACAGAACCACTAACCCAGGAACCTATCCTTGCAACAAAGCCCGTTGCCAACTCTGTCCACATATCTATTCAGGGGATACCATCATAGGGCCTAATCACATCAGCCACACTATCAGAGGCTCCTTCACCTGCGCATCTACCAATGTGATATATGCCATCATGTGCCAGCAATGCCCCTCTGCCATGTACATTGGCCAAACTGGACAGTCTCTACGTAAAAGAATGAATGGACACAAATCAGACGTCAAGAATTATAACATTCAAAAACCAGTTGGAGAACACTTCAATCTCTCTGGTCACTCGATCACAGACCTAAGAGTGGCTATACTTCAACAAAAAAGCTTCAAAAACAGACTCCAACGAGAGACTGCTGAATTGGAATTAATTTGCAAACTGGATACAATTAACTTAGGCTTGAATAGAGACTGGGAATGGATGAGTCATTACACAAAGTAAAACTATTTCCCCATGGTATTTCTCCCTCCCACCCCACCCCCCACTGTTCCTCTGATATTCTTGTTAACTGCTGGAATTAGCCTACCTGCTTGTCACCATGAAAGGTTTTCCTCCTTCCCCCCCCTGCTGTTGGTGATGGCTTATCTTAAGTGATCATTCTCCTTACAGTGTGTATGATAAACCCATTGTTTCATGTTCTCTGTGTGTGTGTATATAAATCTCTACTCTGTTTTTTCCACCAAATGCATCCGATGAAGTGAGCTGTAGCTCACGAAAGCTTATGCTCTAATAAATTTGTTAGTCTCTAAGGTGCCACAAGTACTCCTTTTCTTTTTGAGAATACAGACTAACACGGCTGCTACTCTGAAACCTGTGATTATGCAAGGCACTGAATTTAGCCGTATAGAGTGGAAATCTGTCAACTTCATGAAAAAACTCGCACAGATACAGACAGACATCATCTTCCTCTCCAAATGCAAACAGATGGACATCATACCGAAAGGACTGAAGGTAAAAAATCCATTACAATCTACATACCACACAGACTATGCTGACAGCTTGTGCCACACACTCTCAAGGAAACTGCGGAACCACCTGATCAACATCCTCTACAGCAAACAGGGAAAGATTAAGAATGAGCTCTCAAAACTGGATACTCTCATAAAGAACCAACCTTCCACACAAACTTCCTCGTGGCTGGACTTTACAAAAACTAGACAAGCCATTTACAAAACACACTTTGATTCTCTACAAAAGAAAAAGGACACTAAGCTATCTAAACTACTATATGCCACAAGGGGCCACAACAATGGTTCCCGTAACCCACCCAGCAATATTGTTAATCTATCCAACTATACTCTTAGCCCAGCGGAAGAATCTGTCCTATCTCGGGGCCTCTCCTTTTGCCCCTCCACCCCCACGAACATGATACAGTTCTGTGGTGACCTAGAATCCTATTTTCGACGTCTCAGACTCAAGGAATATTTCCAACACACCTCTGACCAACATATTAACCCACAGAGACCTTCCTGCCAACACTACAAAAAGAAGGATTCTAGGTGGACTCCTCCTGAAGGTCGAAACAGCAGCCTGGATTTCTACATAGACTGCTTCCGCCGACGTGCACGAGCTGAAATTGTGGAAAAGCAGCATCGCTTACCCCATAACCTCAGCCATGCAGAACACAGTGCCATCCACAGCCTCAGAAACAACTCTGACATCATAATCAAAAAGGCTGACAAAGGAGGTGCTGTCGTCATCATGAATAGGTCAGAGTATGAACAAGAGGCTACTAGGCAGCTCTCCAACACCACTTTCTACAAGCCATTACCCTCTGATCCCACTGAGAGTTACCAAAAGAAACTACAGCATTTGCTCAAGAAACTCCCTGAAAAAGCACAAGAACAAATCCGCACAGACACACCCCTGGAGCCAGGACCTGGGGTATTCTATCTGCTACCCAAGATCCATAAACCTGGAAATCCTGGACGCCCCATCATCTCAGGCATTGGCACCCTGACAGCAGGATTGTCTGGCTATGTAGACTCCCTCCTCAGGCCCTTCGTTACCAGCACTCCCAGCTATCTTCGAGACACCACCGATTTCCTGAGGAAACCACAGTCCATTGGTGATCTTCCTAAAAACACCATCCTAGCCACTATGGATGTAGAAGCCCTCTACACCAACATTCCACACAAAGATGGACTACAAGCCGTCAGGAACAGTATCCCCGATACTGTCACGGCTAACCTGGTGGCAGAACTTTGTGACTTTGTCCTGACCCATAACTATTTCACATTTGGTGACAATGTATACCTTCAAATCAGCGGCACTGCGATGGGTACCCGCATGGCCCCACAGTATGCCAACATTTTTATGGCTGACTTAGAACAACGCTTCCTCAGCTCTCGTTCCCTAATGCCCCTACTCTACTTGCGCTACATTGATGACATCTTCATCATCTGGACCCATGGAAAAGAAGCTCTTGAGGAATTCCACCATGATTTCAACAATTTCCATCCCACCATCAACCTCAGCCTGGACCAGTCCACACAAGAGATCCACTTCCTGGACACTACGGTGCTAATAAGCGATGGTCACATAAACACCACCCTATATCGGAAACCTACTGACCGCTATTCCTACCTACATGCCTCTAGCTTTCATCCAGATCATACCACTCGATCCATTGTCTACAGCCAAGCGCTACGATATAACCGCATTTGCTCCAACCCCTCAGACAGAGACAAACACCTACAAGATCTCTATCATGCATTCCTACAACTACAGTACCCACCTGCTGAAGTGAAGAAACAGATTGACAGAGCCAGAAGAGTACCCAGAAGTCACCTACTACAGGACAGGCCCAACAAAGAAAACAACAGAACGCCACTAGCCATCACCTTCAGCCCCCAACTAAAACCCCTCCAACGCATCATCAAGGATCTACAACCTATCCTGAAGGACGAGCCATCGCTCTCTCAGATCTTGGGAGACAGACCAGTCCTTGCTTACAGACAGCCCCCCAATCTGAAGCAAATACTCACCAGCAACCACACACCACACAACAGAACCACTAACCCAGGAACCTATCCTTGCAACAAAGCCCGTTGCCAACTCTGTCCACATATCTATTCAGGGGATACCATCATAGGGCCTAATCACATCAGCCACACTATCAGAGGCTCCTTCACCTGCGCATCTACCAATGTGATATATGCCATCATGTGCCAGCAATGCCCCTCTGCCATGTACATTGGCCAAACTGGACAGTCTCTACGTAAAAGAATGAATGGACACAAATCAGACGTCAAGAATTATAACATTCAAAAACCAGTTGGAGAACACTTCAATCTCTCTGGTCACTCGATCACAGACCTAAGAGTGGCTATACTTCAACAAAAAAGCTTCAAAAACAGACTCCAACGAGAGACTGCTGAATTGGAATTAATTTGCAAACTGGATACAATTAACTTAGGCTTGAATAGAGACTGGGAATGGATGAGTCATTACACAAAGTAAAACTATTTCCCCATGGTATTTCTCCCTCCCACCCCACCCCCCACTGTTCCTCTGATATTCTTGTTAACTGCTGGAATTAGCCTACCTTGCTTGTCACCATGAAAGGTTTTCCTCCTTCCCCCCCCTGCTGTTGGTGATGGCTTATCTTAAGTGATCACTCTCCTTACAGTGTGTATGATAAACCCATTGTTTCATGTTCTCTGTGTGTGTGTATATAAATCTCTACTCTGTTTTTTCCACCAAATGCATCCGATGAAGTGAGCTGTAGCTCACGAAAGCTTATGCTCTAATAAATTTGTTAGTCTCTAAGGTGCCACAAGTACTCCTTTTCTTTTTGAGAATACAGACTAACACGGCTGCTACTCTGAAACCTGTGTCCAGTTTGCAAATTAATTCCAATTCAGCAGTCTCTCGTTGGACATGCCACTGTTTCCATCTTCCATGGAAAAATACCAGAATTCATAGTGGGTTGTCCCTCTGAAGGTCATACTAACTACTCTCCTGTGATAAAAAAGGAAAGACTGGGCCCTTAGCTGGTTCTCTCCATGATTGTGAATATAGGGATTTTGGAAGTCTGTCTGTAATTTTTAGAAGGATATTTTGGAAGTCTGTCTGTAATTTTTAGAAGGATATTTGGTGAGCTCACTTAGCTTAGTGTAAATTTTTATAACACTGAACCACCTCTCACTTGGGGAGATCACTTGTTTGCACTTTCTTTCTTTTTTTAAAATCAGAAATGAAATGCACAGTTTTACCAATAACAGGTATATGAAATTCAGGTACAAACATAAAAGCAATCTCTGCATCAGCATGTTGGCTACAGCTGAAAGAAAATGGCTCTCATAAATGGTTGGCATTTTATGTAACTAGTGCATTCATTTTCCTTGTTAGAGAGTTCTTGAAGACAAACATTATGTTCCAAATTCCTCCTTCATTTACAAGTTTCCTCATGTATTTGTTAATAAAAAACGTACACAATGAACTTTTCCAAAACCCCAGCAGCTAAACAGATGCTGCATCAGGGTAGGAAAATCAAGTTAAATTTTCATGGTTTTTACTCCTAAATTACAAGTGACATGTTGGGCTATATTGTGGTTTTTAAGCTTCTGATCTGACCACTGTGGAGTGGGGTGCTGTGTAGCTTTACTGCCAGAGAAAAAGTACTGGTTTCATTGTGTATCATCTTTGTCTGCTTCAGCCAACCCCACACAAACTCTGCAAAGTCAAGGCATGGTGGACTTTGTGGGGTGTTAATGGGAGGGAAATGGCTGAATGGGGAAGAGCCATTCTATATAGTATCATAACTTAGCAAACCAGGCAAATCCCTGCATCAGTTGATGCTGACTCCTTTACACTGATTTCCATTTGTTCCCATCCTGCGCCCGTTAATCCTCTAGGTGGGTTTTGAAGGCAGGGAGGCTTTGACAATGGCCCCCTTTCCAGAGAAAAAGTAGTGAGAGGCAGATGGGGAACAAACAGAGCATCTGGTCCACTGCATGAATGCTCCTTGGATCACCCTCTAGGAAGTGCAGCCATGTCCCATGTTCCCTCTTACAGACCGTCAAACGCTGTTCCTCACTGGTGTGGGAGAGGCATGATATATCTCTATAACCCTGGAGAGCAGAAATCCTAAATGTATATAACCTGATACACAGAGATCTGAATGGTCTGGCTTGATGCTCTGCTGGGAAAAGGTTGTGGGGTTTGAGTATTGAATTGTAAAACTAGAAGCTGTTACATCTCATTAGTGGTTTCAGAGTAGCAGCCGTGTTAATCTGTATTCGCAAAAAGAAAAGGAGTACTTGTGGCACCTTAGAGACTAACAAATTTGTTAGTCTCTAAGGTGCCACAAGTACTCCTTTTCTTATCTCATTAGTGGTTTACAAAAAAAGGCGTATTTATTTTTAGATGTGTCAAAGATATTTCTCCATACTCCCCACCCTGCCTCCCATGCAGTGTTATCTGTATTCCCTGAATGTTGGACTCCAAATGAGGTAGAGCAAGGTTAAGTGTATCCAGACTGAAGAAGTGATTTTTTTCAGAAAACAGCATATGAATGCTCCCAGAACAGTTCAGTTTAGCTAACTACACACAGCTTTGCATGGAGAATCAAATATCCATTTTACATCTCTCAAGTGACTGGAGATGAGAAATACAAATGGACAAAGGCTTAAAGTTGATATTGCTTATGTTCTTATGACACAGTAGGTTTCAGAGTAGCAGCCGTGTTAGTCTGTATTCGCATCGAATAGAGACTGGGAATGGATGAGTCATTACACAAAGTAAAACTATTTCCCCATGTTATTTCTCCCCCCCCCACCCCACCTCCCACGGTTCCTCAGATGTTCTTGTTAACTGCTGGAAATAGCCTACCTTGCTTGTCACCATGAAAGGTTTTCCTCCTCACCCCCCCCCCCCCCCCCCCGCTGCTGGTGATGGCTCATCTTAAATGATCACTCTCCTGACAGTGTGTATGATAAAACCCATTGTTTCATGTTCTCTGTGTGTGTATATAAATCTCCCCACTGTATTTTCCACCAAATGCATCTGATGAAGTGAGCTGTAGCTCACGAAAGCTTATGCTTAAATAAATTTGTTAGTCTCTAAGGTGCCACAAGTACTCCTTTTCTTTTTATGACACAGTAGGTATCCTAAAATTGTTGTTCAAATTATTATAGTTTGTGGTTAATATTTTATTCATTCAGTTGCATAGAATTACAAAATAATTATAATTATGTAAAAAAAGGAAACTGACAAGAATTACAAACGTCTCTTCACTACACAATTCTTAGGAGAGAAGACAAATCCTTGTTAAGTCCATTACATTACCATGGGTACTAAGGAAATATCTCCAAATGGAGCTTAGTTAGCTAGTTCAAGCAAACATCCAAACGCATAAACTAAGGAAAGTGATTTGCCCAACAGTAGACAATTTGCCATTGAAACATGTCTTAATACAAGAAAAAATATTATTTATAGCCAAGATGCTTTACTTAGATTGCATACTCCTTGGGGCCTTTTTGGTCTCTTTTTTGTAAAGCACCTAGCGCTATGGAGTTCTGGTCTATGAGTGCGGTACCTAGGTGATATACAAATAATAAATAAAGGATAAGCCAATATATCATCGGGGCTACAGCTTTGTCATTAAATGATCTTCCTTCTGCCTTGTTAATAAGATGACTTTGGCATCATTGTACTCATGAAAAATATGGGTTTTAGTCTTTACTAAACATTTGGCCAAAGACAGTGGGCTTTGGCGCCATGCAACAGGTAGAGAGAGAAGTTAGGTTTGACTGGCGTAGACCACTTTTAATATAAGGCCTGGTTGCACCTTCCCATAGTAGACTGCTGGGAAGGAGTGAAGAGGGAAGATAATTCTGCATGATTCCCCTTGTGGAGTTTCTCCCAAACTGTTTATTTGTGGGGTGGTGCCATGTGCTATGATGCCAGAGCTGTGTGCTCCTGTGTTCCTACAGTGATGCTCCCTGGGAGGACTAGAATGTATGCAAAAAGGGAGAGAGTTGAGGCCAAGTATGTAACCTTAATTTGTGATTTCCCAGCTTTGAGTGCTTTACCATGCAATCTTCAAGTTCTCTCAGTGTAGCTTCTTTAACACAATTTAATGTAATAAAACACGTGTATCAAACCTTGGATAAGCAGGTTTCCTGAAATTCAGTAGCATTTCTTCTTGTTAGCAACCCATTCTGTTAGTTGCCATGGACACAATGATTGAAGGTCATCAAAAACAAATGGGGCAACAAGAGAAAGGAGACATAAACAATCAGCACAATGCAAAATGGGACATGACTAGTATGATAAATATTGTGTCAGCCTTGTACATTTTAATGGGAGCCAATTATTTGTCTGTACAGTGTAGTGCTGTGAAACAAAATATAGTACTCCAGTCACAAACCTGAATTAATGGCAAGTCCAAAAACTTTTCCAAAAAACAATATAAAAGTCCCAAAAGTCAAACCAATACTGTTTTCTAGTGGCATCCAAAAATCAAATTTAGCGAAGGATATGACCATGTAAATAAGAGGGAATGGTAAGTGGGTCAGCCAGTGACATCACTCAGAGCTGTGGCAAAAGGTTAAGACAATGAAGTATTCTAAACATGTTGGCTTTGACTTTTCCTGTGAAAAACTGCACAGAGACTTGTTTTATGTGCAAATACCATATTGTCATTTGCCAATAGTTATCTTGCATGCAAATTCAACACCTGTCCTTTTAATTGCCCTATTGTATGTGCAAATGTATGAACAAAATTGGAGATCAGGTTTTCTTTGTCACACAAAGTCAGCACTACCAGTGTTGCTATTTTCAGCCACAGTATCAAGTGCATTAGCCTTAATCCTCAAGGTTCTAAGTTTTCCTACAATGGTACCAAATTGTTGATGAAAGTATTTCATCAAAAGGAAGGACAATGATACTTAATGTATAGCTCCAAAGCCCTCCAGTGACTCACCTGACTTGTGAAATCTCTGCTCATAACAGGGGGAGGAAGGATATCAGGATACTAAGAAATAAACAAAATGTTGGTACAAGACAAGACTTAGGATAGGAGGGGATTTAATAAAAGGAAGAAAACTAAAGTTTTAAATTAAAAAAAGCCAAACAAGTCATAGTCTGATACCCTTAGCACAAATGAATAAAGGGTTTCTAGCCAAGTTCATTTGTTTGTGTCCCTTCTAGAATCCCAGCCCCCAAACTGAATCTGTCAAAAAGGATGCGAAAAAAAATTTCGTCCTGGAGAAGAATTTAATTTCTATTCTGAGAGACTTGGTAGTGGTGGTCCAGTAGCAAATTATTCAATTTCTACATATTAGCAGATGGTGTCACTATCCAAAGTGTCTGTTCAGCATAGATAAAGGTATAGTTCAACCTTTCCCCAGTTACAACACCTTCATGTTGCACTATTTGTCTGGGATGCAAGAGATGAGGCGGAGAGAAAGAAGAAAGTAGGCAAGGAAGAAAGAAAGAAGGTACAGGAGAGCCAAAGACAAAGAAAACCATGGAGATACACAAAATTAAAGCAGGATACACTGAAATGCTCGATATATTGATGTGGGGCTTAGATACCATGGCGACAGATGTCTTAGAAGTGCATAAGAGAGAGTGTAGAATTCTCAAGACACAGAACAGTGTGACCGCAGAATAAAGCCATTTTTCTTTTCTATGTACGTGATTTGTAAAAGTGGATAACAGTTTGTTAAGGGATACAGTAGCCAGTGCTTCCCTCAGTGACATAGTTGGAACTCGCATTGACTTCAAAGTTCAGTTGAGTCTATCACTTAAGGCAAAGCTGGGGCAAATAACCAATTTCTCCAGCAGTCACAAAATTGAGGAGCAAGCTCTGTGTAAGAATGGTTCCATCCAAGATATGGATGAAAATTACTTATTATTGAAGGGTTTCAGAGTAGCAGCCGTGTTAGCCTGTACCCACAAAAAGAACAGGAGTACTTGTGGCACCTTAGTGACTAACAAATTTATTAGAGCATAAGCTTTCATGGGCTACAGCCCACTTCATTGGATGCATAGAATGGAACATATAGTAAGAAGATAGATAGATAGATAGATAGATACACATATACACATGTATGTAGCCCATGAAAGCTTATGCTCTAATAGATTTGTTAGTCTCTAAGGTGCCACAAGTACTCCTGTTCTTTTTATTATTGAAGCATATTCATGGACTTGATTTGAGTTTACGCATGGGGAGATGTTACTTCTACTTGAAGACACATATCAGAATGTGGCTCCTTCTTTCTGGTAGTTTCAAGATTAACATTTCATTTATTAGTTAAAAACAACCCTGGTTGAGATGCAGCTAGTCAGCCTGCATCATCTTTTAATGTCAATTAAGAATCATAGGTTTTCATTATTATTTCTTTTGCCCACCCTGTGAAACAGATAGCAAATTAATATTGCAGAAAATGGAGGCATTGGCTAAATGAAATCAATAATATTCAGGATAATTCCTATGCAGTTAAATTAGTGTCTACCTTAATCCTAATATCCTAAAAAGACATATATTTAATTTTTAATAGCAAAAAATCACAGAAATAGGGCCATATAGTATTATTACTACTGATAATGGCATCCTGAAATCCAACTGTATTTAGGACCCCATAATGTTTGTATTGTCCTACCACATAGAAAAAGCCTGTCTTTTCCCTGCAGATCTTACAGTTTTAAGTCATAATCCTGCAAACACTTAAGCATATAAGAAGTTTTGCCCATGTGAGAATCCCATGTGTTTAAGCATTTGCAGGATAGGATCTAAAAATGCTAACTCGTTAGTTCATCCATTAATTCCATTATAATGAATAACTTACAATGTATCATTGTAGTGTGATCATGACATAACTAACTCCAGGTGAGTTCTAATCTAATGGTAATGCATGTTTTTTTTCTGTGCTAACAAAGAAAATAATCACAGAATGTATAACTTTGAGTACACAGAGTCAAGGTATAAGACAAGTGGATAAAGGCAATGTCCTTAGAATCTGGTCCTACAGTGAGGGGGTCCTGCACAAAGCACAGAGGTGAAGGAGCAAGTACTAGAGGAGCACACAATTGGGGGAACTGAAAGGATACTGAATTGTAGACATACAAAGTGGTTTGCAAAAGAGGTTATTGTGGTTTAGTGCACTAGATGTAGAGTTGGGAATCAGGAGACCTGGGCTGAGATTTTCAAAAATGGGTGCCTAAAATTAGTCTTCTAGGGTCAAAAATGCCCAAGTGACTTAAGAGCGTAAGTCACAATAAAATTAGTAAAAAGAAAAGGAGGACTTGTGGCACCTTAGAAACTAAAATTTATTTGAGCATAAGCTTTTGAGAGCTACAGCTCACTTCATCGGATGCATTCACTGAGCTGTAGCTCACGAAAGTTTATGCTCAAATAAATTTGTTAGTCTCTAAGGTGCCACAAGTACTGCTTTTCTTTTTGCAGATACAGACTAACATGGCTGCTACTCTGAAACCTGTCATAGAAAGTCAGTGGGACTTGTGCTCCTAATTCACTTGTGTGCTCTTGAAAATGCCATCCCCAAATCTATATTCAGACCCTTACTAAGTAGCCTGATTTTCAAAAGTGCTGGGCACCCATCTGCAGCTTCCAGTGACTTCAGTGGGAGTTGTTGGGTGCTCACCACTTTTGAAAGTCAGGTTACTTATTTGAAAGTCTAACATTAGGCTCCTATTTTTTTAAAAAAATTCTACCTATTTGGTGTTTTGAGGCATATATAATGAGCCTGAGCCAGACAGATGCTTGACACCTACAGCTCCCATTCAGGAGGTAATTTACGGCGTGATCCTGAACCACTGAAGTCAGTCAGAGTTTCGCCATTGGCTTCAATAGGAGTGGAATCAAGCTGTTATTGAAGTAAGATTGAATACATTTTTGCAAGTTTTAACTTGCATCTGGGAGCTGAGGACAGTGGGTCTCAACCAGGAGTATGTGAACTCCTGGAGGTACGCACAGATTTTCCAGAGGGTACATCAGCTTATCTAGATATTTGCCTAGTTTTACAACAGGCTCCATAAAAAGCACTAGCGAAGTCTGTACAAACTAAAATTTCATACATACGATGACTTGTTTATACTGCTCTATATACTATACACTGAAATGCAAGTACAATATTTCTATTGCAATTGATTTATTTTATAATTCTATGGTAAAAATGAGAAAGTCAGCAATTGTTCGGTAATAGTGTGCTGTGACACTTTTGTATTTTTATGTCTGATTTTGTAGGCAGGTAGTTTTTAAGTGAGGTGAAACTTATGGGTATGCAAGACAAATCAGACTCCTGAAAGAGGTACAGTAATCTGGAAAGGTTGAGAGCCACTGGCCTAGGAAACTCAAACAAAGGATTATGTAGAGTACTGTACTGGTGTAAGATATTAACATCAATAGGCATTACAGGTATTCAGCACCTCTCAGTGTCAGGCCCAACATCTGTAACGTGGTACCACATCAGACTGGGATTTTCAATTTTTAACAGTTTCACACAGCTATATTTCATATCTAGGGCAGGAGAAAAAAAAATCTCTTGCCTCCCCATTTTTATTTAATGTCATTTGTTGTAAAGAACCCTTAAAAATAACACTAACAATAGTTTACATTTTCATTTATTTGATTTCCCTAGATCCCAATGACATATCAGAGTTTGCAAAGGTATATTTAGTCATACTTTAATAAATTATATCTTTCTCTGCTAGTAATTTTTATGCAACCAGTGTGACCAGAAAAACATAATGCTTCCATAAAATATCTCATTTTATTAATTTCAAGTTTCTAATTTAATCTAAATGGCATTAATTTGCTTAAGTAGAACATTATTATTATATCAGAGTAGATTTAATCCATGTTGTTAAATGGTCATTGGCCAGTGGGTCTGCTGGAAAATAAAATGAATAATTCTAAGTATACTAATACTGTGAAACATCATAGCAACATATGGGCATAGTGAACTCAACCAAAATAGTTGCTCAATACCATAGTACTAAAATTTAAACAATAAAGGAATGGTTACTTAGGTTCTTTTTTTTACTCAGCTACACAGCCATGGAAAACCAGCATAAAAATAGAACCTGCTCCACACAAAAATGGGTGAACCAATTCAGATAAAATTAGAGTCATTCTGAATCATTGATCCAAAGAGAATTAAACCTTTTTGGAAGTTCATAAAGTTTGGTTTACTCCCCCCATTATTTTTCATTGTCACATATTTTTGAATTATATGGTTCTGATTGGGACTGGAAGCAGAAAGTCAAAAACTCTGTGAAAAAGACTCATGGTATTTCTAGATCAACTGAAAGGAGGAAGAAATCTAATGGAAAGCTTGATCTTCTGAGATTTCTAGCCCAATTTTATATTTGTAGCTATCTGGATAGTATGGATAAACTTATGATGAACATTCCCTTTTTTGTTTACCCCCTTCCTATACCCTCTTTCTACTTTCCTCTCTTAGACTCTGAGATCCTGGGGACGGGACTATGTCTCCATGAAAAGTGCTTAGGGAATCATAGGTGATACCATAAATCAATTAATACCAATAACATTCCCCAAAATCTTTTGAGTTTCTCTCATCATCTTCTCCTTCCCCAACTCTCAAAAAGACAACTTTGAAAGAAAAAGAGTTGTTCATCTTTTAATAGAAGAAGGTTCATAAAGTATTATTGAGATTTCAGAGAGTAATTTACACCTCACGGTGGAAGCTAGATCTGAGAATTCCAAGAATGATGATAGAACCTCTTTAAACTCTGTTTAAAATTACACATGATAATAAAATTACACTTGACAAGTCTTTCCCTGTGCTTCTGTTTTTCTTAAGATTTCAGATTGTTCATTGTCACTGATAGGTAGAGAGAGAGCCTGTAATTTGCTAATTAAAATGTCAGATAAAATGAGCAGCAAACAGCTAGAAGTGCGAGATAATATACCTTCTATAGTAATGACGACTTCGAAGCAACTGTGTTCAAATTTAACTTTGGATTGACTTTGTCATTAAAGCAAAGAACTGGGAAACGGAAATGGGTTCTGTTCTCAGCGGTACCACAGACTTGACCTTGGCCATGACAATAAGATGTCGAATGCAGCACTAGCCCCTTATCCTCAATTTCCCCATCTGTAAAATGGGGATAACAACAGTAATCCGTCTCACAAAGGTGATATGGGACTAAATCCATTGTCTGCAAATATTTTTGAGCTCCTTTTACAGAACCCACTGTAAGTGCCAAGTATACCTTGTTATTACAGACTTCTGTTTTTCCAGGTTTGGCTCACAGATGAAGCCAATAATAATGAAACTGTATTACCTGTCCAGACATGTCAGATATTTCTGTTGAATTTGGCATATAGCTCACTGCACTGTGACAATAGGTGCAAAACTTTTTGCCCATTAGTAGCAGGGACATGGCAGATGTAAAGGGTATTATTTCATGGTCCTTTATAGTTTGTAATGGAAAGTTGACATGTGTGCAGCAGAGATGGTTCAGACAGAATAAGAACTGATTGAAGCCTCTGCTTAACACTGGAATTCAGCCCAAGGGGAGACTGTTCTGTTCAATGAACTTTACTGAAGTCATCTGCATTCTTACATACTTCTGCACTTCCAGGTTCTGACTGGGATGTGAAATGTAAGTGGCCAGATAGGAACAGAAAGGTGTATTTTTTTCTGGCCTCACCAGGAGCAAGAAGAATAGAGCTACCCTCTTTGCCAATGCCATTGCTGAGTTGAATCCTTTTTCTAACTAGTGCAAGAATGAATAGTGCTTAATTCTCATCTTATTTTTGCTCCTGTGTAATTCCATTGACTTCCGGGGAGTTACTCAGGTTCAAAGTCAGGATGATCAGAAACCTTGAAGAAAGAAGATACTGGCAGTATGTTCAGCAGGGACTGCTTTTAAAGGTATTAGAGAAGCAAATGAAATTGGTGGCTGGCACAAAATAAGAACTGTTCTAGGGACTGTGGTTCATTGTCTCAAAAGTCTATTTGAGTCACAGACACAAAATTTTGATATAACTTATTTGATGAAAACAGTCAAAAACCTTCCCTGGCAATATGATCAACATGGTCTCTTTTCCCTAAGTATATGGGTTTTCTAGTTTCTAACAACTCAAAGGATAGCACTTCGGGATGAAACCCAAAATATAGAAACACTGTTTTTCATAGTGTACTGCTCAATTTTTTGTAAACACCTCTTCCGTAAAAGCAAGGGGGTCATGTGAGATGCACTGGGATACAGACACATTTCAGTTCTGCTATGCTCACTCTGTGACATGTTTGGCTTAGGCTATGTCTACACTGCACCTCAGTGTGGACTATAGGGTGTGAATTGCAGAGCACACCAAAGTGTTGTGTTGTAACTGCCCTGTGTGGACACAGCTGGCATGAACTAAAAGGTACCTAGTTTGCATTACTGTAGTCCTATTGTATTGGGGGAGGGATAGCTCAGTGGTTTGAGCATTGGCCTGCTAAATCCAGGGTTGTGAGTTCAATTCTTGAGGGGGCCATTCAGGGATCTGGGGCAAAAATTGGGGATTGGCCCTGCTTTGAGCAGGGGTTTAGACTAAATGGCCTCCTGAGGTCCTTTCCATCCCTGATATTCTGTATTTCTTTAAAGGCTGAACTTCCCAGAGAGTTGACAGGGAGCTGTGAAACTCCTGTTGTTATCCACACCCATGTGGAACCAGACTCAGAATAAAGCTGGGCTCTTGCAAGCATCTTAAGCACTGAGTGAACATTGCTCATGAGTACTGTTTTTAACTTCTAAGTGGATAGGCTAAAGAAAATGACCCTAAAAGTGGGAACATCAAAACAACAACTTTTGCAGCCAAATATCAGCCAGTGGAGTCAAGGAAACCAATTTTTGTTAAGTCCAGTATATGCACTGGGGCCAGAAAATGGGTTTTAGGTTTATATCTCAGAATTCAAATACATGAAGCAATGGCTTAGAGTCCTGTCTCCCGTCAAGAGATATTGTGCTGTTAAAAGATTTCAGAGAACTGGAGCCAATATGTCTGAGGCTGAAGGAAAGGTTTCCTCTCAAGAGACAGTTTGAGATAGTCATGAATTAATAATGACAGAATTTGGAAAAGACATTTTTTTAAAATATAAAGTCTTGCTCATTTAATTAAATTGATTTTATTTAAACTATAAACCTAGAGCCAAATACTGAGGCTGATGGGATGTACTCAGCAATTGGTCATGGGGAAGGTCAAAGAGTTTTATTTCAGGAAGAGCAATCTGAAGTCACTTCTGGGCTCACTACTAAGCAATGCTTTCTTTGCCAGTTTTGCCATAACAGTATCGTAATTTTTATACATACTGCTTCCTGTGTCCCTTTGGAGCAGCGGGAAGAGAGATAACAATAGGCTGCTGGCCTGGAGGGTGCAAGAAGACTGCCCAAGCTTATACCTCCAGCATGGGTGCTCAGGCATTATGATGTGTGCATTAGCCATTTTTTCTTTGCTTTGGTTGTTTTTCTACTTATTCCTTTAGCCCCGTGAATACCAGGTTTATTTTATTGTTTCTTCTATTCTTTATCTAGCCTTTGAGAGTTTTCTGCCCAGAATGTGTGAGGTAAACTCTAATATGCCAGCTCTCAGAGTTTACATCTCATAGAATCATATAGGTGCAGGATGGGAAGGGACCTGAAGAAGTCATCAAATCCAGCCCCCTGAGCTGAGGCAGGACCAAGTAAACCTACCCCATCTCTGACAGGTGTTTATCTGACCTGTTCTTAAAAACCTCCCAGGATGGGGATTCTACAACCTTCATTGGAAGCCTATTGAAGATCTTAACTACCTTTATAATTAGAAAGTTTTCCCTAATATCTCACCTAAATCTCCTTTTGCTGCGGATTAAACCCATTACTTCGCGTCCTACCTTCTTGATAACAGCCCTTAACATCTCTGAAGACTTATCGGGTCCCCCCTCTGTCTTCTTTTCTCAAGACTAAACGCCCAGTTTTTTTAACCTTTCCTCTGAGGTCAAGTTTTCTAAACCTTTAATCATTTTTGTTGCTCTCCTGTTCAGTTTCTCCAGTTTGTTCACATCTTTCCTAAAGTGTGGCACCCAGAACTGGACACAATACTCCAGCTGAGGCCTCACCAAGGACAATTATCTCCCTTGTGTTATATACAACACTCCTGTTAATACATCCCAGAATGATATTAGGTACATATTAGAATGTTCTAGGTACAATACTGAATAAAGGATTTTCAACTCATGCACAAAGCTGCTTCCTACTTCCTGGTCTATCTCTATTTCCTATACTATGAACTTCTAGCACTCATGTGGGATTTTCTCTTTGCATGATTCTCAGTGTTGACCAAGCTACCTTCAGTTGAGAGTTTGAGAGCAGAATTATATCTAACTGCTGAAAATATATTTGAAAATGAATTGAGACAGTTTCTGTTTGGGTTTAGCTTGGCTAAAAAAGGCAAAGGGCCATGCTGCTCTCAGTTACCTCCTGAGTATCTAGTTAAGTAAGGTAAGAAGGATTTGGCCTGTAAAACTGAAGTGTGTTTCTTTGTTAAGGTCCCTATCTTTTAACTGTACCCCTTCGATTTCCATTGGGGACCTGAGGGTGCTCAGCAACTGGCAGGCTTGAGCCCTTTGTCATCAATAAACCACTATTTTACATAGTGATCCTAATGCTGGGACCTGCTAATGTTCTGCATGCAGGTTTCCCACTGAAGTCAACCAGAGCTCTGGATGCAGAGTGATCACATCAGTTAAAAATTCCTCACACCTACTCCAGGCAAGAAAAATTAATCCATTGCCTGTAAAGTTTTAAGAAGCCCACAAAGCCTAGTGCTGTTCCTGATTAAATCAGTGACAAAACTCCCGTTCTCTTCAATGGCAGCAGGACTGGGACCATGTTGGGAAATGGCAAAGGGCTAAAGGGATGAGTTGGGAAGGAAAAACCTGAGTGCAGAAAAACAGTGGGTCACATATATATCATGCCATTTTGACACAAAAAGACAATGAAGATAGATGATCTTTGATTCTACTAGTAAAGGCTTTGACCCTGCACTGCACAGATGGCATCTGAAGGAATCATTGTTCTGTAAAGGTGCTATGGAAATCAGACCCACATAGTGTTCATTCCCCAACAAGTAGACAAGCCCTCATTTTCAGTCCAGTTTACCATTGCATCATCACTTACATTACTGGTGAATTTCAGCCCATTGACTTCAATGGGACTAACTCAAGTAAATAAGGTCATCAGAATTCATCCCTATGTTAACATTTAGAATCAATGTCAAGTCATGAGCATGACAGAAGAATTATCTACTGCTGAGTGGTGTTTTTACTCTGTACTTTTTATTTTTTAATTTTATGTTTTGCTTCATAGTCTCAAATAAATATGACATTTTGCCAATGTGCAGTTAATTACCTTCTTTCCCATGCTTCTTCATTATTGATTCTCCACTGAGCCTTTTTAAGTACAACCAGTGTGTTTTCTGTGGAAGGTGTTTGATTATACTTAGTTGGTTCCATTAAAACAATAGATTTTGCTGTTGGTTACCTAAAAATAATCAATGGACAAGATGCAAAAGTAGAACATGTCAGGACAGGTAAACATCAATCAGAGCAAAGGAGAACAATAATGATATAAAAGGCTGATAAAGGTGTTATGAAAATAACTTCTTCGATTTGGGAGAAATCAGGATAAAGTCAGGCTCACCCTGAAAGCCGTGCTGACTACATTGCTTCTTAAGGAGCCAAATACTGCAGTCCTTACTCAGGAAAAACTCGCAAAGGCATTCAGAATAAGACCTACAGAATCAGAGCCTGAATAATGGGATATGTTTCCCATATACAAAGAGCAACCACATTCATTCAGTCTAAAAGACTTTTATTGCAGGTTAAGAGAAAAAAACAAACAAGAAAGAACATGTCAGAGAAAGAAAGAGAGAGAGGAGAGGGCACATATACTCCATTAGATCTGCCTCACAAAATGGACCAGCTTCTCAGCGTAGAAAAGTAAAAATGAAGTATACAGAAAAATAGCGTAAAGAGATACTTGCAGTGAGTAATGTAAGGACTGCAAGATTTGATCCTTACTTAGAAAAAAAAATAGCCGTCTTAGAAACTATTGTAATGCGCAAGGCTCAGCTACATTCATTACAGTATAAGTGACATTGGCATGTTCACTAGAATATAACACTCCCTTATAGACTTCTTTGTGAAATAAGAGCAAAACAGGGCTTGATCCTGCAAGATGATGAAAATTCTGTCCTGATTCAGTAAAGCACTTAAGCGCATGTTTAACTTTGCCATTTGCCATTTTGAGTTTTAAAATATGAAATATGTCCTTTGACACACATTTAAAAAAATACTATACTACTACTAATAACTTGAATCTATATTCAGGTCCCAGTCCATCAAAGCACTTAAGCATGTGCATAACTTTAAGCATGTGAGTAATCACATTGACGTTAACAGGACTATTCACATGCTTAAAGTTATGCATGTGTTTAAATGACACCAGCTGGGATGAAATTGAATGCATATCCGATGAAGTGAGCTGTAGCTCACGAAAGCTTATGCTCTAATAAATTTGTTAGTCTCTAAGCTGCCACAAGTACTCCTTTTCTTTTTGCGAATACAGACTAACACGGCTGCTACTCTGAAAACTGTAAGGAGAGTGATCACTTAAGATGAGCTATTACCAGCAGGAGGGGGGGGAAGAAAACCTTTTGTAGTGATAATCAAGGTGGGCCATTTCCAGCAGTTGACAAGAACATCTGAGGAACAGTGCGGGTGGGAAGGAAATAACATGGGGAAATAGTTTTACTTTGTGTAATGACCCATCCACTCCCAGTCTCTATTCAAGCCTAAGTTAATTGTATCCAGTTTGCAAATTAATTCCAATTCAGCAGTCTCTCGTTGGAGTCTGTTTTTGAAGCTTTTTTTGTTGAAGAATAGCCACTCTTAGGTCTGTAATCGAGTGACCAGAGAGATTGAAGTGTTCTCCAACTGGTTTTTGAATGTTATAATTCTTGACGTCTGATTTGCATCCATTTATTCTTTTACATAGAGATTGTCCAGTTTGACCAATGTACATGGCAGAAGGGCATTGCTGGCACATGATGGCATATATCACATTGGTAGATGCGCAGATGAATGAGCCTCTGATAGTGTGGCTGATGTGATTAGGCCCTATGATGGTGTCCCCTGAATAGATATGTGGCAGAGTTGGCAACGGGCTTTGTTGCAAGGATAGGTTCCTGGGTTAGTGGTTCTATTGTGTGGTTTGTGGTGCTGGTGAGTATTTGCTTCAGGTTGGGGGGCTGTCTGTAAGCAAGGACTGGACTGTCTCCCAAGATCTGTGAGAGTGATGGGTCGTCCTTCAGGATAGGTTGTAGATCCTTGATGATGTGTTGGAGAGGTTTTAGTTGGGGGCTGAAGATGATGGCTAGTGGCGTTCTGTTATTTTCTTTGTTGGGCCTGTCCTGTAATAGGTGATTTCTGGGTACTCTTCTGGCTCTGTCAATGTGTTTCTTCACTTCAGCAGGTGGGTATTGTAGTTGTAAGAATGCTTGATAGAGATCTTGTAGGTGTTTGTCTCTGTCTGAGGGGTTGGAGCAAATGCGGTTGTATCGTAGAGCTTGGCTGTAGACAATGGATCATGTGGTGTGACCTGGGTGAAAGCTGGAGGCATGTAGGTAGGAATAGCCATCAGTAGGTTTCCAGTATAGGGTGAAAAGAAAAGGAGTACTTGTGGCACCTTAGAGACTAACAAATTTATTAGAGCATAAGCTTTCCTGAGCTACAGCTCACTTCATCGGATGCATTTGGTGGAAAAAACAGAGGAGAGATTTATATACACACACACAGAGAACATGAAACAATGGGTTTATCATACACACTGTAAGGAGAGTGATCACTTAAGATAAGCCATCACCAGCAGCAGGGGGGGGGAAAGGAGGAAAACCTTTCATGGTGACAAGCAAGGTAGGCTAATTCCAGCAGTTAACAAGAATATCAGAGGAACAGTGGGGGGTGGGGTGGGAGGGAGAAATACCATGGGGAAATAGTTTTACTTTGTGTAATGACTCATCCATTCCCAGTCTCTATTCAAGCCTAAGTTAATTGTATCCAGTTTGCAAATTAATTCCAATTCAGCAGTCTCTCGTTGGAGTCTGTTTTTGAAGCTTTTTTGTTGAAGTATAGCCACTCTTAGGTCTGTGATCGAGTGACCAGAGAGATTGAAGTGTTCTCCAACTGGTTTTTGAATGTTATAATTCTTGACGTCTGATTTGTGTCCATTCATTCTTTTGCGTAGAGACTGTCCAGTTTGGCCAATGTACATGGCAGAGGGGCATTGCTGGCACATGATGGCATATATCACATTGGTAGATGCGCAGGTGAACGAGCCTCTGATTGTGTGGCTGATGTGATTAGGCCCTATGATGGTATCCCCTGAATAGATATGTGGACAGAGTTGGCAACGGGCTTTGTTGCAAGGATAGGTTCCTGGGTTAGTGGTTCTGTTGTGTGGTGTGTGGTTGCTGGTGAGTATTTGCTTCAGATTGGGGGGCTGTCTGTAAGCAAGGACTGGTCTGTCTCCCAAGATCTGTGAGAGTGATGGGTCGTCCTTCAGGATAGGTTGTAGATCCTTGATGATGCGTTGGAGAGGTTTTAGTTGGGGGCTGAAGGTGATGGCTAGTGGCGTTCTGTTGTTTTCTTTGTTGGGCCTGTCCTGTAGTAGGTGACTTCTGGGTACTCTTCTGGCTCTGTCAATCTGTTTCTTCACTTCAGCAGGTGGGTATTGTAGTTGTAGGAATGCATGATAGAGATCTTGTAGGTGTTTGTCTCTGTCTGAGGGGTTGGAGCAAATGCGGTTATATCGTAGCGCTTGGCTGTAGAGAATGGATCGAGTGGTATGATCTGGATGAAAGCTAGAGGCATGTAGGTAGGAATAGCGGTCAGTAGGTTTCCGATATAGGGTGGTGTTTATGTGACCATCGCTTATTAGCACCGTAGTGTCCAGGAAGTGGATCTCTTGTGTGGACTAGTCCAGGCAGAGGTTGATGGTGGGATGGAAATTGTTGAAATCATGGTGGAATTCCTCAAGAGCTTCTTTTCCATGGGTCCAGATGATGAAGATGTCATCAATGTAGTGCAAGTAGAGTAGGGGCATTAGGGGACGAGAGCTGAGGAAGCGTTGTTCTAAGTCAGCCATAAAAATGTTGGCATACTGTGGGGCCATGCGGGTACCCATCGCAGTGCCGCTGATTTGAAGGTATACATTGTCACCAAATGTGAAATAGTTATGGGTCAGGACAAAGTCACAAAGTTCAGCCACCAGGTTAGCCGTGACAGTATCGGGGATACTGTTCCTGACGGCTTGTAGTCCATCTTTGTGTGGAATGTTGGTGTAGAGGGCTTCTACATCCATAGTGGCTTGGATGGTGTTTTTAGGAAGATCACCAATGGATTGTAGTTTCCTCAGGAAGTCAGTGGTGTCTCGAAGAAAGCTGGGAGTGCTGGTAACGTAGGGCCTGAGGAGGGAGTCTACATAGCCAAACAATCCTGCTGTCAGGGTGCCAGTGCCTCAGATGATGGGGCATCCAGGATTTCCAGGTTTATGGATCTTGGGTAGTAGATAGAATACCCCAGGTTGGGGTTCCAGGGGTGTGTCTGTGCAGATTTGTTCTTGTGCTTTTTCAGGGAGTTTCTTGAGCAAATGCTGTAGTTTCTTTTGGTAACCCTCAGTGGGATCAGAGGGTAATAGCTTGTAGAAAGTGGTGTTGGAGAGCTGCCTAGTCACCTCTTGTTCATATTCCAACCTATTCATGATGTCGACAGCTCCTCCTTCGTCAGCCTTTTTGATTATGATGTCAGAGTTGTTTCTGAGGCTGTGGATGGCATTGTGTTCTGCATGGCTGAGGTTATGGGGCAAGTCATGTGCTTTTCCACAACTTCAGCCCGTGCACATCGGCAGAAGCACTCTATGTAGAAGTCCAGTCTGTTGTTTCGACCTTCAGGAGGAGTCCACCCACAATCCTTCTTTTTGTAGTGTTGGTAAGAAGGTCTCTGTGGGTTAGTATGTTGTTCAGAGGTGTGTTGGAAATATTCCTTGAGTCGGAGACGTTGAAAATAGGATTCTAGGTACCACAGAACTGTATCATGTTCGTGGGGGTGGAGGGGCAGAAGGAGAGGCCCCAAGATAGGACAGATTCTTCTGCTGGACTAAGAGTATAGTTGGATAGATTAACAATATTGCTGTGTGGGTTAAGGGAACCACTGTTGTGGCCCCTTGTGGCATGTAGTAGTTTAGATAGTTTAGTGTCCTTTTTCTTTTGTAGAGAAGCAAAGTGTGTGTTTTAAATGGCTTGTCTAGTTTTTGTAAAGTCCAGCCATGAGGAAGTTTGTGTGGAAGGTTGTTTTTTTATGAGAGTATCCAGTTTTGAGAGTTCATTCTTAATCTTTCCCTGTTTGCTGTAGAGGATGTTGATCAGGTGGTTCTGCAGTTCCTTTGAGAGGAGAGAGGTTCTGGAACAACCTTCCAATAGGAGTAGTGGCGCATACAACCAACTAGTGTTAAGATGGAGCTTGATAAGCTTATGAACAAGGTTATGTGATGGGGTTGCCTGCAACAGCAGGGGACTGGACTCAGTGACCCAGGAGATCTCTTCCAGCCCTATATCCTATGCTCCTAAATGATTTGTTGAATCATGGCCTCAAATTGCGAGCTCTTTGTTATCCAGTGCAATATCATTTGCAAAGAAAGATGGGACAAGATGGCTGTTTCTTATCACTAGAGGGAGCTGGTTTCACATAATATTTCTCAGATAGCCAAGTATAAGCGCTGATGAAGAAGGGAGGCTCTTTGCCTGAATTCAGATATCAGGATCAGACAGTCTGGTTCATATGGCCCATCAGAGCCTGGGTTTAACTTTCAGCCAAGCTTTGTGAATGGGTTTTAAGGATGGCAACATCTTGTCTTTCCCTGCTTCCCTAATTTCCTTTGTGGTAGATGAATGGTTAATTGGGGGACAGCTGGCCTGGATGCCCTCTTGTGGGGTGTTGTGTACTGGGACAGTTTTTGCATGTGCTGTGCCCAGGATCACAGGAAGAGGAACACAACATTACTAAAATAAAATCACCACGGTAACTCTTGGTTAATAATAATGTCAAACCACATATTTGAAATTATTCTCATTTTGTGCAGCTCACATTGATCTGCCAAATTCCTACTTTCCGTTCTGTGGGCTGAAAGCTCTGATGTACTTGGATACTCCTATTCATTACAGAGAGAAGCTAAAGAGGATTAAGGTGAATCCCTGTTTTTCTATAGGCAATATTAAAATTTATTATTTGCTGCCATCACAGCTCAAGGTGCAATAAAAAAAGACACACAGTTTAAGTGCAGAAAGACCGTAGATGGCTTTATTAAATGTCATAACTGTGTGTGGGCCTGTATGCCCAGCAAGAGGCCTCTGTGGTTTTCAAATTTGCAGTCAGACCATGTGAAAAACAAAGGAACTTCTGTGCCTTTTTCCCAATCTGCAGCCTGAAGCCTGGCCCCAGCTGTTATCACGATGCTCTTTCTCTGAATCAATCATTAGGTGGACATCACCAGATGGGCCCTGCTTTACATCTGCCTTCACTGCTAAATCCCCAGTGTTTGCATTCAGGATGATCCCAGAAACCATCAAACTTTGAGCCCAAGTCCAAATCCTGCATTTGGATTGTGGGACAAGTAAAACAAAGGAGAAAGCTCAATAGTGCCTCCACATTGTGCCAAAGATGATTAACTGTGATATGCCCAAACACTAAGTACTCGAGTGCCCATATCTTCTCTTCTGGCTCTTGTATCAATGACAGCAATGTAATGCTCATCACAAACATAGAATTATAGATGTGTAAAACTGGAAGGGATCTCAATAGGTCATATAGTCCAGTTCTCTGCACTCAAGACAGTAATAACTAAACCATTCCTGATAGGTGTTTTTCCTACCTGATCTTAAAACCTCCATGATGGAGATTCCACAACCACCCTAGGCAATTTGTTCCAGTGATTAACTCCGCTGGCAGTAAGGAAGTTTTACCTAATGTCCAACCTAAACCTCCCTTTTTGCAATTTAAGCCCATTGCTTCTTGTCCTATCCTCAGAGGTTAAGGAGAACAATTTTTCACCCTCCTCCTTGTAACCACCTTTTATGTACTTGAAAACTATTATATTCCCCCTTTCCCTCAGTCTTTTCTTCTCCAGTCTAAACAAATCCACTTTTTTCAATCTTCCCTCATAGGTCATGTCTTCTAGGCCTTTAATCATTTTTGTTGCTCTTCTCTGGACTTTCTCCAATTTGTCCACATCTTTCCTGAAATGTGGCACTCAGAACTGAACATAATACTCCAGTAGAGGCCTTATCAGTGTGGAGTAGAGTGGAAGAATTACTTCTCGTGTCTTGCTGACACCACTCCTGCTATTACATCCCAGAATGAGATTTGCTTTTTTTGCAATAGTGTTATGCTGTTGACTCATATTTAGCTTGTGATTCCCTTTCCCTAGATCCCTTTCCACAGTATTCATTCCTATGTAGTCATTTCCCATTTTATATGTGTGCAGCTGATTGTTCCTTTCTAAGTACTTTGCATTTGTCCTTATTGAATTTCATCCTGTTTACTTCAGACCATTTCTCCAGTTTGTCCAGATCATTTTGAATTTTAATCCTATCCTCCAATGCACTTGCAACTCTCCCAGTTTGGTATCATCCGCAAACTTTATAAGTATACTCTCTGTGCCATTATTTAAATCATTGATGAAGATACTGAACAGAACTGGACCCAGAACTGATCCCTGTGGGACCCCACTTGATCTGCCCTTCTAGCTTGACTGTGAATCACTGATGATTACTCTCTGGGAATGTTTTTTCCAACCAGTTATGCATCCACCTTTTAGTAGCTCCATCTAAGTTGTATGTTCCTAGTTTTTTTATGAGAAGGTCATGTGAGACAGTATCAAAAGCCTTACTAAAGTCAAGATATACATCTGCAAGGCTTATTACCCTGTCAAAGAAAGCTATTAGGTTGGTTTGACACTATTTGTTCTTGAAAAATCCATGCTGACTGTTACTTATCACCTTATTATATTCTAGGTGTTTGCAAATTGATTGCTTGATTATATGCTCCATTATCTTTCCAGGTATTGAAGTTATACTGGCTGGTCTGTAATTTCCCACATTGTTCTTATTCCCCTGTTTATAGATGGGTACTATAATTGCCCTCTTTCAGTCCTTTTGTAATCTCTCCCATCTTCCATGAGTTTTCAAAGATAATCACAAATGGCTCAGATATTTCCTCAGCCAGCTCATTGAGTATTCTAGGATGTATTTCATCAAGCCTGCAGACTTGAAGACATCTAACTTGTTTAAGTAATTTTTAACTTGTTCTTTCCTTATTTTAGCCTCAGATCCTACCCCATTTTCACTGGCTTTCACTATGTCAGACGTCCGATCACTACTAAACTTTTTGGTGAAAACAAACAAAAAAGGCATTCAGCACTTCTGCCATTTCACATTTTCTGTTATTTTCTTCTCTCCAACCCCCCCCACACTACAATGAGTAATGGGCTTATCCTGTCCTTGGTTTTCTTCTTGCTTCTTATGTATTTATAGAATGTTTTCTTGTTACCCTTTATCTCTCTAGGTAGTTTAATCTCATTTTGTGCCTTGGACTTTCTAATTTTGTCCCTGCATACATGTGCTGTTTTTTATATTCATCCTTCATAATTTAATGTAGTTTCCACTTTTTGTAGGACTCGTTTTTGAGTTTCAGATCATTGAATATCTCCTGGTTAAGTCAGGGTGGTCTCTTGCCATAGTTTCGATCTTTCCTATGCATGGGATAGTTTGCTCTTGTGCCCTTAATAATGTCTCTTTCACAAACTGACAACTCTCTTAACCTGTTTTTTCCCTTAGAAATATGTTTCCTGAGTTCAGAATGGATATGTAATTTATTCAGATTCCAGTTTTTAATACACTCTCACAATTTACACAAGCTTCTGAGGGAAAATGCTGGATTCCTTCTCTCTAGTCAGGGAGTGACTGATCCTCCAAGATTTACGTAGGTTGTAAGCTCTTGGCAGCAGGGACCATCTTTTTGTTCTGTGTTTCTACAGCACCTCACACAGTGGGGTCCTTATCTATGATTGTGGCTTGTAGGTGCTACTACAATACAAATAAATAATAATAATTAATAGGTGTCCTTGGCCACACTTTAAATGGTTTTTAACTCCCTGCCAGGTTACATCACACAATCCCAAGGGACTCCGTTTGGTCCTGCATGTGGAAGCCAAATGGTAGGGGGGAAATGGCTTTCCGAGGCCTCCTTTACCTGTTGTGAATTTGCCCTTGAGCCTGGCCTTTTCATATTCGCCTCAATGAACAGTTTCCATTCCCACCCCCCACCCCAATAAAGTTCAGAAGCTAGTGAGCGTTTCAGTGATCTGTGGAATATAAATTAAAAGGGTGGCATTCTCCTCTCAGGTCCACTGCTGCCATCTGTTGACTCCAGTGGGTTTATATGAGTTTAAGTAAAAGGATAATTTGGCTGAATGAGTGTTTTCTTTTGCTTCATTGCAGTTTTCACAATGCTGCCCACCCACTGCAACAGCAAAACAAAACAAATTTGTCATGTCTTTTGTATAAAATGCAACTCTCTTTGTGTTTTCAATGAACTATAAGATGCAGGCATTGCACAGGCTGTATAGAGGCAATCTCTGGAGGCACACAGCTGTTTAAGTTGCCACTGGGGCTAAGTAGGAGAAGGCTGCCCAGCTCACATCCCAGCTCCCTGGCTGGCTGTGCATCCTCCCCAGACAGCTTTGCTCACTTCTGGGCCAGGGCTAGATGACGGTTGGATCCTAAATAAAGGGAAGGTTGTGGGCAATTTAAGTTACTGCAACCTCTATGTAGATGGACTTTCAGTGACTGGGAAACCTGCACAGTGTGATAATGGCAAAGCTCAGTGTAAATCTAGCCCAGAGATAGCAATGAGTGAAGAGTTAGTTTGAAATGTGAGGTAGAAATGAAATTAATTTTTTCCCTATAAATCCCACATTTTATCGAGACATTTAAATTGTTTGTGACAAGCACGTGATCAGGATGCATTTCTGGCCTTTTTCTCATTGACATTTGGGTTTTTCTATGATCAGATCCTGTAACCCTTTTCTTATGAGGATGCATTTGCTGTATGCCACTTCATTTTCATTCACCATGATTTGACTCGTACACGTTATTGCACACATTTGATGAATAATATCGTTTTAAAGTATAACTTTAGTTACAAATTGCACAAGTTTAAATCACTCAGCTGCAAAGCAGATCAAGTCTCTTGGCTCTCAGCAACAATAACTTGTATAAAGCATACCCTTTCCTACCTATTCTGTGTTTATCCAGGTAATTATTAGTAATCCAGTTTGTCTTTTTGTGTTCATTAGAGAATAGAGGCTGCAACTAATGGTCTGAATACTATTTATGTCTCTGCTGAACTTTCTGATTTGCACTTCAAAGAGATTTCAATGTAGGTATCAAATCTGATAGGATTTTTGACAAAGACAACTGTGGATTAAATGTTGTTCCAAATGGGACAAATCCTAAATAATGTTAATTAATTATTAGTGATATAGGTATTGACTGATAGCATCCCTTAAACTCTGTATTCTGTAACAGGTACTAAAGTGAGATCATTCAGTGTGGAAGAGATAGATTCTTGTCAGAAAGGACTCAGCAAAAAAAGATAACAAAAAGGAGATGTGATACTTGGCAATGAGGAGAAAAATATACCTGCCCCTTAAAAAAAAAAGTATCCTATATATAGCTGGTCGAATTTCCATTCCTTTGGAAATTCCAACAGTTTGAAAAGTAGAACTTTCCATAAAACCTTGGAAATTTCTGCATGTGCTGGCAATGGCTGAACTTTTAGCTAATCACAGAAGAATTGCTCGTAACACTGACGGGGGCTTGGAAGAGACTGAAAGAAGTAATAAAATTTAAGAAGAGGGGATAAAAGACTTGCTGAACTCAGCATCTTTGCTTCTCAGCTGATGTTCCGATATATTATTAAACCAAGATTGTTCAAATGAAAGCATTATGAAGTGTTTTAATTGGATCATGGCTAATACATATGAGCCACAACTGCTTAGATTTATGTTGTTTAATAAACTCCCCACAGACTCTGATCTGATATTCCTTACTCCCCTATCTGCAACAGCCAGTTAGCATTCTACCATCAGTTATCTGTGGTTCTAGGTGGGATCTCTGGTTCTCATGAAACACTTCCAGCTGGACTGTGGAGTTGCTTCTGTCATTCCATCTTCAGCCAGGGCTAATTGTATTGGGGACTCAAAGAGGGCTCTGTAGGGCCTTCCAGGAGTTTGAATGAAATTCACCCTGCCCGGCTGCTCACATCTTTCTCAGGTGTTTCTTGTTGGAAATTCAATCATAACCAAATCGGCAGATGACACTGGAGTGGCAAAGTTAGCAAGGGACAGTGCAGAATCACTCTGACCTGCACAAATGGGAGAAGCTGAGGCTGTAGGCAACCAGGGGAGATTTGGTACTAACAAGCATACAGGGTGTGGGAGACAAAGCTAAACATCCACACCATCATTTCATCCTGCTGTCTTAATATCCCTATTTAGTATAACCGAGCATTGCATTGCCACGAGGGAGGTCTGAGATCAGGACTGGCAGGGGAAGCTACATAAGCATTTCCTCAGAATCCTCTCTTCAGCGGAGCTGTGTCCCCCTAATGTTCCCTCCCCAGGAGAGCAGGGCATCATGTTCTGGGGGCTGCAAAGTGCTTGCAGTTCAAACTGGGTGACATTTTTCAGCTGAATAGTTTATTCACCAATAAATGCAGTTTTGAGTTGACCAAAGCTATTTGTGAATTTCAGTGGAATTCAGTGAGTAGTTTCAACTGGGGGGGGGGGGGGGGGTGAAATGATTTTAAAATATAAAAATAAAGATGTTTTGTTTCTAAATTTATTTAAAAACAAACAAACACAAAGGGCAAAAAAGAAACCTGAAAATGAAACAAAGAAATTTCATTTCAGGTCAACCAAAAATTATTTTTTGCCTTGATTTTTCAGGTCAGCCATTGAACCAAAATAATCAACTATTCACTCAGCTCTACTTTGTAGGGAGTAGAGGATACCTCATATCAGCATGGCTGCTGTCAGGGCAGAGGTGCCATGCTGTCCTTAATTGCTGCGGCACTGAAAGCTCCCATGAGTAAATCACTGTTGGTCTAACTAAAAATAAATGCCAGGTGAATTTCCACTTGGAAGTCCTGCCATAGACTAGGCGAACACATCACGGAAAATGGCTGCTCTCCAGCTCTTTTCCCCTCAACCTCTCCTCTAAGTATTAGGCTATTGCTCTGTACTGAGACATGGTGGGAGGAATTGCAGCAGAACCACGACTCTCTCCTCACTTTGGGCTTGGGGACTTCTCAAATATTTGCTGAATGAGGTGGAGAGTAGCAGTGAGATGAGGAGGTTACAGTTACTAAAAGCAAAAATATGAAATAATTCAAATGTGGAGTTCCACACACCTGAACTCATTTCTGAAGTCTTTTCTCCTGCAGCACTAATTCTAGTGTCAACACCACTTTTCAGTTGTCCAGCACCACATCCACAGGGAAGGCCAGACAGTGACCAGCTGCTCCAGGGAAATCTACCAGGGAAGGGCAGAATGCAAGAAGCCCCCATCCCCTTGTTATGTACTATTGACATTATAGCAGTACCCTAAGGCCCAAAGGATGATCAAGGCCCCCTAGTGTCTGGTAGTGTTACAAACGCACAGTCCTTGTCCCAAAGAGGTTACAATCTTCCAAAGGCAAAAAGCTGAGAAAGAAAAGGGGAGAGAGGGCCATCAGGGATATGATGTGTACATGTCCTATTTAAAATGGCTTATCCATCTATTTATTTATGATGGTGACAGGGGTGGAGGAAAGGGGGAATGACAGAAGGGGTTGAGTAAATACACCTCTACCCCAATATAACGCGGTCCTCGGGAACCAAAAAATCTTATTGGTTATAGGTGAAACCATGTTATATCAAACTTGCTTTGGCCTCGAGCATTTCCGTTATTAATAGTCACTTCCTGCCTCCTGGCTGACCCCTCAAAACCCCCAACCCATCCAACACCCCTCCCCGCTCCTTGTCTCCTGACTGCCCCGACCCCCATCCACACCCCCACCCCCTGACAGGCATCCCGGGACTCCCATACCCTATCCAACGTCCCTGTTCCTCATCCCCTGACCGCCCTGCCCCCCAGAACCTCCAAACCATCCAACCCCCCTGCTTTCTGTCCCCTGACTGCCCCGCCCCAAGACCCTCTGCCCCTTATCCAACCCTTCAGCCCCGGCCCGGCACCCTTAACACACCACTCAGCAGCATGTCAGAGCCAGACATGCTGATCTGCCGGAACAGGCAGCCCCGCCCCCCAGAGCGCCGCTTTAGCACGTTATATCTGAATTCGTGTTATATCGGGTTGCGTTATATCAGGGTAGAGGTGTAGGAGCAAAGGAGTAGAGGAAAGGTAGACAGGAAAGAGGGACATTGTAGGGGAGGTAAAGGGAAGAGAAGGTGGAGAGGAGCAGTGGGAGGGAGGCTGGCAGTGGAGTTACTTTGAAGGAGAGGGTGGAAGGAGGTTCCAGCAACTAGAACATCCAGAACTCCAGTTGTAAAAGATGTCCACTGTAGTCACCTGTGTCTAGGGGCTGCAAAATTCTGAAGGTTTCAGAGTAGCAGCCGTGTTAGTCTGTATTCGCAAAAAGAAAAGGAGTACTTGTGGCACCTTAGAGACTAACAAATTTATTAGAGCATAAGCTTTCGTGAGCTACAGCTCACTTCATCGGATGCATTTGGTGGAAAAAACAGAGGAGAGATTTATATACACACACACAGAGAACATGAAACAATGGGTTTATCATACACACTGTAAGGAGAGTGATCACTTAAGATAAGCCATCACCAGCAGCGGGGGGGGGGGGGGGGGAGGAGGAAAACCTTTCATGGTGACAAGCAGGTAGGCTAATTCCAGCAGTTAACAAGAATATCAGAGGAACAGTGGGGGGTGGGGTGGGAGGGAGAAATACCATGGGGAAATAGTTTTACTTTGTGTAATGACTCATCCATTCCCAGTCTCTATTCAAGCCTAAGTTAATTGTATCCAGTTTGCAAATTAATTCCAATTCAGCAGTCTCTCCTTGGAGTCTGTTTTTGAAGCTTTTTTGTTGAAGTATAGCCACTCTTAGGTCTGTGATCGAGTGACCAGAGAGATTGAAGTGTTCTCCAACTGGTTTTTGAATGTTATAATTCTTGACGTCTGATTTGTGTCCATTCATTCTTTTACGTAGAGACTGTCCAGTTTGGCCAATGTACATGGCAGAGGGGCATTGCTGGCACATGATGGCATATATCACATTGGTAGATGCGCAGGTGAACAAGCCTCTGATAGTGTGGCTGATGTGAGTAGGCCCTATGATGGTATCCCCTGAATAGATATGTGGACAGAGTTGGCAACGGGCTTTGTTGCAAGGATAGGTTCCTGGGTTAGTGGTTCTTTTGTGTGGTGTGTGGTTGCTGGTGAGTATTTGCTTCAGATTGGGGGGCTGTCTGTAAGCAAGGACTGGACTGTCTCCCAAGATCTGAGAGAGCGATGGCTCGTCCTTCAGGATAGGTTGTAGATCCTTGATGATGCGTTGGAGAGGTTTTAGTTGGGGGCTGAAGGTGATGGCTAGTGGCGTTCTGTTGTTTTCTTTGTTGGGCCTGTCCTGTAGTAGGTGACTTCTGGGTACTCTTCTGGCTCCGTCAATCTGTTTCTTCACTTCAGCAGGTGGGTATTGTAGTTGTAGGAAGGCAACCGAACCGAGCCTCTCCCTGCCCCGCAGCTACCACTCCCAGCTGTTGCTAGGGACGTCCCTGTTGCTCCTGAGGCTTGACTCCTCTACAGTGAAGTCCTGCTATGTTTGTCCTTGGAGAAAAGCAATGGGGGCTCTTAATGATTCTAGAGGGATGGTCCCCATTGCCAGAGGCTAGATCTGGGATGTAAGGGCCGCAGCTGGGCCTCTTCCTACCCTACCTTAGCTGCTGAGAAAGTCTCTGCTGCTCCCAGGGGCTGTTTCCACTCCACAGAGTGCTTCCATGAGCCCATGTGGCTGATGTAAGGGTTGCTGTGGGCTGGTACAACAGAAGAATGAATGAATTTGGTCTGCCCTCACCCCTTCAAGGTAGATAAGTGTTATCATCCTCCCTGTACAGATGAGGAAGCTGAGGCCCAGATAGATGAAGAGCTCAATAGCATCCAATGCAAAGGTAAACTGCTTGAGTCAGTGAGGAAGGGCTAGGTCTAATCCACTTCAGGAATACAGGTTGTTCCCTGCTAGTACCCCTATGGATGCTAACTTCCCCAAAGAGGGTGGGAACGGAGCTGCTCAACACTTTCTGAAGTTTGATTTTTCAATTAAAAAAAAATCAAACAAGAAAAATGTGGATGACATTCGTGTGATTTCTTGGCCCCCTCAATTTTGACCAGCTAGGGGTAGGGAAAAGCTTTGCGCTGGCTGCGGAGATGACGTCATGCTGCACCCCTTGAAAGGACAGCAGGGTGTGTCACAGGTACATCAGGTGGCATTCTGGCTGGGCACACCACATTTCCCCCCTCACAATGGAACCTGGCCCCTCGGAGCCCTCTCCCGTGCATGCTGTGGCGTAAAAGGAAGAGTCTGGCTGTTTGTGACTTGGTCAAGGTCAGAGGACACCATGTGCTTTGTGGGCTATTGCAAGAGGAAGGAAAGCCAGGGAGCTAGTGCTGATGACAGGCTGCTCCAACAACATCCACCCATCCACATTGTGAATGGCCGTGAGACAGGGCTCCAATTTGGTAGAAGGCTCTGTGAGCTGCAATCTTGTGAATAATGTCACTGATCAAATGTCTCAAACTACTGCTAGCTATTTATACTTATAGCTAAGATCTCTGGAGGAGTGGGAAGCCAGGGAACTGATAATAGGAGACAGTGACTTTCAACTCTTGTTCACTGGTTTAAATCCAGCATGGTGTTAGTTGCCAGAAGTCAATATCCTCCAACAGCTGTTTGATGGCATATGTGAAAAAGTTGGCAGTCTCTGTCTAGTTCTTATTTGACAGCCAACATCCCTAAGCAGCACCCTGGCTGGCAGGCTGAGCAGAGAATCAAAGGATCATTTGGATACACAGGGCCTTATTCAGTTTTTATTCAGCTAAAATTCCCATTGGCTTTGGTGTGAGTGTGTCTGAGCAAGGACTGAATAAACATTGACTGAGGATATACGGATTGAGGTTATAGACCCTCTACCAAATTCAGACTGAGGTACTTAGGCAGAGTGATGTAAGAGAGCTTGCACTAACATTGCCCATGCTATTTTGGGTTTAAACAGAGAACTCTAGTCTCCAATGCTGTGAACTTTTCATTAACACTAAATTCAATACTTTTTTTAACAGAATAGAGAATTTGAAAGTAATAAATTATATAGTGAACCACACCTATGTCAATGATACTCCACAGCTTCTTCCTCAAGACTAGGATACATTAATTTCTCTGGTTAGAGGACAGCAATTTGGAGCTGTTGCACTTAAAAAGGTAATTTGCACCTACCATAAGGCCCCTTGACACTACCAGAGAGGTATAAGGGGGCCTTAGTATAAATGAGAAACTGGCCCATTATTTATAATGAGCTTATTTTTATTGCAGTTTCAATAAAAACAACATCAAAATTAGAAAGAAATGTTCTTTTGGGTGTTGTAAAGCTATCAGTTGTAACTGGAAACACGAGTGTGGTTTCCCAAATGATCCCTGATGGTCCTGTCATGATACTACTTCTTTCTAACTGAAATATACAGAAGAATATAATTATTTTGAAAGAAAACAAAAACTCTCAGTGGCAGTTCCAGGACATCCCATGACTCAGCATTCAGAAGACAGTCACATTTTGTTCTTGAAGTCCGTTGTGATGATATGCTAAATGCATCCCTTTCAACATTGGATATTTTCACAGTCATTCCCTATATGTCTTTTTCTAGGTTGAATCTTGTTGTCATGGCTTTTTCTATATATAAACAGTTTGTATCATGAATGTGCAGAAATGATTAGAATGTGATACAGCGTATGGTTCCAAAGACAGGAATGATAGACTTCAATCCAATGAAGATATTCTTGTATGTCAACTTTAATTTGGTGGTTTGGATGAAGTACTTATAAACTGTGATCAAATCACCCCTTAACTTCTGTGTTAAACTAATACCATGAGGCCTGGGGTAGGGTGTTAGTTTTCCCAGATTTCTGGTTTGGGGCTCAAACCAGTTTTGCAGTGTAATGTTAAGAGGAATCCCTAAATATTGAACCTGGCCCTTGCTGCTGCCAACACCATCTGACAGACGGAATACATCTGTAAAGCACAAAGCACACTTCCAGCTCTATATAAATAATAAGTGCTTAATAACATGATTGGAAATTGGATGAATGGTAAAAGGAATCCAAATGAGTCACCAATTATGTAAGTAAAACTTTTATATAGACGTAGACTATGCCTGGGCCTTGAGCAGGTTCACAGCAGAGGCAAGTACAAGAAAACTCCCCGCCTTGTGTTCCTTATGTGAAGACCAGGAATAATTGCACTCCCTGTGCTCAGAAGGGAGGGGCTGGAACTGTCTGATGGGAAGATGCAGCATGTGCACTTCCCTTGCACAGCTAATAGCTCTGGGAAGGATTATGCCTCCATATGCTCAGATATTCAAGACATACTAGTTAATTTCCATTATTTAGAGTGAACAAATCTTCAATATCTATAATGAAAGGTCTATTTTGTTTGGCCAAAGGCTTTGTTGTGGCAATCGTTGCCAAAGCACTTCCCTCCAGTACCTTTCCCCCCTTCCGACAAAGTTTAAGGTTTTCCGCAGGCACTCTGTTTTGATCAAAAGAGAAGGGAGCACATGAATAGCCTTTGGCGCAAGGAGTTTTCACATTCCTACAGAGACACTGAGTATTTTCTAGTCCTACAACTGTCCCAAAGTCAGCACTGTTTTGACAGGTGAGGAGAGCTTTCCGACATAACAGTTCACATGCCAAGTAGTGCTATTGTGCATTAGCCAGCCACATCTCATCCATTTGCCATTTTAAATATTTTGAAAATTTGTTTAATGAAAATGATTATGCCAGTTAAGCCTCTTCATGAGGGTAGGTACCAGGGTCACTTTTAATCTGATGCTGGTTTGGGAAATAAATCGGTCATGTATAATTTCTTCAGGAATGGGCAGTGGATCATTCGTCACACTAGAGGAGTCTCTTAGTCTTTTGTCACGTTCTTTTACCAAATGTTCCATCCCCATGTTCCATAATGTCCAAAACTCTCTTTTGGGTTCCTTTCTCATCCATCTTGGTTTTCTTGGTCCTGAATATCACATCAGTTTTAGTATATTAATCAAATTTTTACTTAGCATGGGCACACTCAAAAGCTTGTTCCAGTTCCATGACTAACCAGCCACTACATGGCAGAAATGAAGAACAACCTGGTTCTCCTGTTGTACATGAGGAGTCATTCCACTGACCTCAGTGGAGTCAGATAGGTGTAAAACTGATGTGAGAAGAGAATCAGAACCAATATTGGACTAACTTTAAATAAAACAGGAGTTCCTAGTATAGAAAAATATGCCTTCAAGAGGATGTCATTGCTCAGCTATTGTTGCATTGCTTGCTTGTACAGGTGTGAAAACCCATAGTTGATAAGAATTCTATGACATCTTTGAGCTCAATCCAGCTCCCATTGCCTTCAGATCAATATACCACCTCACATCACCAGTACACCACTGCAGGGATCTAGATTTGTTAAAAATCTGTGCTTTCATGCCACATTGTGAAATAACAAATATCTTTAGTCAAAAACTATTTTTGTATTTTTGATGTTCTATTTGTACAAGTTATACTAAATGTGTTAACTACAGAAGTCAGATTATTAGAAAACAGTTGATTGCACTATCCTAATCAAAACTTGTTTTTGTGATGGCTAGGCAGAAAACGTCTTATGGAATTTGTGCCCTCAATGTGTACTAGTATCTTAAATATTACTTATTGTCACCAGACATTCTGTAATGTTTAAAGGAACAGTCTCAGAATCTGGTTTAGTTTCTTATGCGTAATTCTAGTAGATGAAAACATCCTGGCTTAAAATATGGGGTTCTATAGTGTACAGTATTGGTGCCTTTCAGAGAAAAGTCATGATGTATAGATATGGATGGAGAAACTGCCTTATGTACTGCCAGAACACAATTCAAAGCTCCTTTGACATTAGCATGATATTCGGATAGACGACATGCTTAGATTTTGAACCTACTTGCTTTTCAAATGAGAGTGTTGACACTGAGCCTACATGAAGCATTTGAAAAAAATCTAAACTGCTCTAAAAATAAAATAATGGGTTGTCTTTCCTATATCCATACAACATCAGTAAAGTTTGGATTTGGATATAGTACATTTTAAATCTCCATGGTTCCTTTGAGAAAATCTGACCAGCTTTCCCAGAGTTGTTTAGCCATTTCTAACTGAGACTATTATTGCTGAAGGAATGAAGTGATGAGGAAGAATGAGACAGCTAGCTAAGTTATTGTTAGAGCTTCATGCAATTCAGTGGTTTTCCTTTGTAAGGTTGCATACAAAGATTACATTTGCTTTCACAGCCCTTTTGCATTTTACTCTGTGTTTCTGATTCAAGTGAACCTAAAATTTCAGTTCACACTGGGTTTCATGTCAAAACCATGAAAAACTGTCCATTTTGTTTGATACTGATGCAAAATTGTAAACCAGCTCAGGTGTGGCATTTAAAACTGGGCTCAAGAACAGAGGCTGCTTACAATGACATGTAGCTGATTTGTGATAGTCAGCAGCAATATCTTCAAGGGCCACTAAGGGGAGCACTAGATGGGGAGGGCTCTGAGTTACTACAGAGAATTCTTTCCCAGCTACCTGGCTAGTGGGTCTGGCCCACACACTCAGGGTCTAACTGATCTCCATATTTGAAGTCAGGAAGGAATTTCCCCCCAGGTCAGATTAGCAAACACCCTGCATTTTTTGTTTTTGCTTTCCTCTGCAGCATGGGACATGGGTCACTCACAAGTTTAAACTAGTGTAAATGGTGGAGTCTCTGCCATTTGAAGTCTTTAAATCATGATTTGAGGACTTCCATAACCAGTGGCTGAGTTACTGGTCTATTACAGGAGTGGGTAGGTGAGGTTCTGTGCTTTGCAATGTGCAGGAAGTCAGACTAGATGATCATGATGGTCCCTTCTGCCCTTAAAGTCTACGAAGCCCAGGTTCAGGTCTTGCCAAGCCTGAAAATCTACACTACAATTAAACAGCCCTGTAGTTTGAATCCCGTGAGCCTGAGTCAGCAGACATGGGCCCGTGCCAAGTGTTTAACTGCAGTGTAGACATACCCTTTGTGTTTTCCCCTTGCAGCGGGTATCAAAGTATCACAAGACAAACCATCCCAGGCAATCTTCAATGCCACTGCCTGGACTGTACCACTTCCCCAGTAGCTGGTGGGGGAACCCAGGCCTGCCCTGTACGGGAGGGGCATTTTCCAGCTCAGGGGCCCTCTTAATGAGCAGCCAAGATCTGCAGAGTTTCACCTTGCTGCTGTTTCCCGGAGCCTTTTCCTACTCTGCCTCTCTCCGATTTTTGCTCCATCCCCTTCTGGATAAACCCTTCCTTCATGGAGTCGATCCCCAGGGATTCTATTCCTACCTTCCCAGCTTTCCTCCTGTCCCTCGCTAATGGCCAGAGAGTGACTGCAGGCTTCTTCCCTACATTCCTTTTCTGCTGCCAACTGCCTGGCTTTATACTAGCCCCATCTGTTCCTTCTCAGCTTGGCTCCATCATCATTCACAGGTTACTTAGGCCACCTAATTCCTCTCAGCGATGGCCTATCTGGTTAATTGCCCCTTCTCAGCCTTATAAACCCTTCTAAGCTAATGTGGAGTGAATACCCCATCACAAGAGAGCATGTAGGATCTTGTCATTGATTATGTTAAAAATAAAAACCTTGTTAAAATAGGCATAGTATGAAATAAAAGTTTATTAAACACTTTAATTTTTAATCTCTGGCAATGTAATGACAAGTGTTAATTTTCTAAAATATTTGTTTTAATGAGATAGTTCAGAGGATGATTATCTCTAAAGTTATTGATTCTGATCTTAGATGCACTTGTGTAAAACAGGAATAACTCACCTAACGTGACCAGTTACAATGAGTAATAGAGAATCATGTTTGGTGTTTTGCGGATTCTTTTTTTGCCCCTAGCAGGGGAATAATAGTAAATAACAATAATGACCAAGAATGCCTCCTTTCTAACAACTGGACTTGGGGGTAATTAGGAACCCCAGAAGTATATTGCAGAAAAATGGTGTGTGGAATGCTGTCTTATAAGATTTAAAACAAAACAAACAAAGGCCCAATCTTTCATTTCTCATATGTGCAAAACTTACATTGACTTAAGTGAGGATGGTAAGATCTAGCCCAAACTTACAATTTAAAAATATCATCCTGATTAAGCTTTAAAAATTACAAAAATATAGCACTTGCTTCCCCCCAACCCCATAAAAAGGTCCTTCATATGTCCTGACAACCATGAGGCATACATGCATAGATGACAGGAGTATGAGAAAGGAGAAGTCTGAAAGCTTGTTATTTTTGGAAAGTTTAGCTCAAGGGGGCTAAAGTTCTAGGAGTGTAAGAAACAAGATTTCAAATATAGTACAATTCAGATAATGAAGAGGCAGGCATATTTTGATGCCTCTCTATACTGTGTGCCAATTACATAAGGGATGACCCAAAGTGGCTACTCTTTCTGGGGGCATACGGTAAGTCAGTCCACACTGTAAAGCCTCTCCTTATCATATGCCTACAAATATGTATATTGGTTTGTGGGTGAGGGAGCAGGAAGACGGAAAAGTGTAGCAAGTTAGTACCCAAAAGAAAACAGCCCAAAGTATCTTAATGAAGTGAAACCTTTTTCAAGTTGGTCTCTAATTATAGCCATATGTTAATCAATGGCAAAGGTACTATTTATTAAACAGGAAACCACCCATTCTGCCTTTACTAACTGCTTCACACCTGTTTCCTGTGCTTCAGAAATTCTTGCAGCTGTGTCCAAGAAAACATCAGAAAACTAAAGAAAATATTACCCTGTCTGTGTAGTATCATAACTAATCAATTTTACCCTGAAGAGTTACTATGCTGGCTGACTTAAAAACAAACCAAAAAATACTTTTCTCCTCATATGTAGAAAATGCTTTTATTTTATTTATTTATTTTTATGGAATTATATTTGAAAACCCCAGTGAATCACTGTCATTGTTCAAGTTCCAAAAGTGCTTCACCAGAAATCAGTTGGTATTCCAAGCAGTAGCTAGTATTTAGTGCAGAGAAAGTGTAAGACATGAAAAAATGAGGGGGGGAAAACCCATGAAGAAAATTCTTAATTACCCATTCAAGAGGGGCCCCTGAGGTGGAAAATGGGAAAATTACCCATATTTATTTTACTTTATGCTCAAAGGTATTATTGCTAATATTGCAAACTAATATTGCTTTACAAAGTAAATGGATAATTTGTTTTTCTTTAAGCATTTTTTACTTTTTTCCTGTAAATAAAGGAATTCTGTATTAGAGTATTTTTAAAATGAGTTTTTAAAATAGCTCACAATGATAATAAAATTATTGTGTTGCCTCTCTTTTTATTTTCAAGTGTTAGTGATTGTTTTCTCTTTCCAACATAAAGGGCCAATTTCTGTTATCTCTTACTCATGCAGGGAGTCCACCGCTTTAAATTAAATAGGGTGAAAGAATCAGGCCCAACATTCACAATCCCTCCTCAAGGGCCTTCTACAAAACTCATTGAAATCAATGGGAGTCTCTCCATTGATTTCTATGGGGTTTGGTTTAGGTCCCAAAAGAAACCACCAACCAAAAAAGGAACAAAGAAAAGCCCTGATCCAACAAGTACTGACTACCCTGAGTAGCCCGTTAAAAGGCAGTAGTATTTGTAGAATTGTGCGCACACCAATATACAAACAAAAAATGACAGACATACAAAATCCCTCTGCTCTTTAATTGTTAGTGTGATGTTGCTTTGTAAGAGGTCTTCTGAGACAACATGTACATCAGCTGGTGCATTATGCACCTGTAAAATTAAACATTCAAAAGGGTTATTTTCTAGAGTGGCTGGTTCCATTAGTTCATTTAGAAGCAATGTTCACCCAAGATTCTCTTAGCAAACTAAATCGGATAAACTGATGAAGCATTTTTTCACGTGTGTTGACAAAGCTCCAGTATGTTGTGTAGTTACATTAGCTTAAGTGGGGTCTGTTCTGAACATCTTCAGTAAAAATGTTTCCCTCTTTTATCATTTAAGTCCTGTATTTCATTTAATATTTCATTATGCAGAGACAGTGTGAATTAAATGCTCATTAAATTGTAGCGAAATCCAGTTTTCAATAACTTACCTATCGTGCTGCTAAACCATATTGGAAAGCCATGAAAAATGAATCTGGTTCATCCTGATGTTTGCGTTATGCTTAAATTACATACAATCCTTTTACTTGTTTGGGAGGAGGGAGAGAAAGAAGGAAGAACATTATGGTCTGCTGGTTACAGCAAAGGGTTAGAGAGGGTAAGGATCCTGGGCTTAAATCCAAGCTGAGATATGCAAGTTCACAACCTCTTTATGACTCAATCAACCCAGTTGTAAACCTGGGTTAAAGGAGGATCATACTGAAAAGCACATAGTGTGCAGGAGTTGAAGGTGCATCAGTCCCTTGTGATGCTGCCCCAGCTAGTGCCCTGCACGGCAGCTGCTATGACTCACTGAATTCAGGGAGTTTGCCCTCAGTCTGCATTATGGCATATTACAGGCATGCTCCTCAGTCAGTCATTTTAGTGGACCACACTGTCCATAATTGCTTAATGGCTAAAAATGTTCTCTAGTAAATCACAGTTGTGATAGCCAAACAATCTAGGATTTAAGGTAATCTAATATACAATAGTATAATTTGTGTAGACAGCAGGCAAACAGCAATTCCTGCCAACAACGTTTTACTGCTATATACTGCTAGCAATCTCAGTCCACTGATATGAAGGCTAAACTCCTTTTCACCAAACTAGAATCCATTTGTGTTGTATCAGTGCCTACCACATGTTCGTATTAGTCTACTGACCATGACTTCCTGAAGTTAATGTTAATGACCTTCAATCCTTAAATCAGTAGGAGTGTCTCTAGCTCCTTAATTTCTCCTAGAACAGTGGTTCTCAAACTTTTTTTTTCGCAGACCATTTGAAAATTCCTGAGGGTCTTGGCGGACCACTTAATGATCTTTCCAAATGTTAGCTAACTATTGTAAAGTGCTTTGGATAAAAGCGCTATATAAAAAAAATAAGAATTAACGTTTTTTGGTTCTACAAATAAAAGCACACATTTTAATATCAGTAGTCTTACCTTTCTAATGCGATGGATGTGCCCTCTCTCCCCTCCGAGGCAGCCTCCAAGGTGGGGCTGCGAAGCAGGGGGGTCTCTCCCCCACCACAGCAGCCACAGAGCTGGGGCTGGGAAGGAGGGACATCTCTCCCTAGCAGCTGCAGCCCTGGAGCTGGGGAAAGTCACCTCTTTTTCAGGCCGCCACAGCCCTGCATGTCCCAAGTTCCCCCAACCCCTCTTCTCACACCACTGCTCCCCCACCTACCCCCTATTCCCCCCAAGGCCACCACGTCACCTTACATGTTGTCAGGATTCCTTCCCCACTTTGAACTCTGGGGTATAGATGTGGGGACCCGCATGAAAGACCCCCAAGCCTATTTCTACCAGCTTAGGTTAAAACTTCCTCAAGGCACAAATCCTTTCCTTGTCCTTGGACAGTATTGCCTGCCACCACCAAGTGATTTAGACAAAAATTCAGGAAAAGGGCCACTTGGAGTCCCTATTTCCCCAAAATATTCCTCCAAGCTCCTTCACCCCCTTTCCTGGGGAGGCTTGAGAAGAATATGCTAACCAATTGGTTACAATGTGAGCACAGACCAAACCCCTTGATTTTTAAGACACTGAAAATCATTCAGGTTCTTAAAAGAAGGATTTTATTTTTTAAAAAAAGTAAAAGAATCACATCTGCAAAATCAGAATGGAAGGTAACTTTACAGGGTAAATAAGATTTAAAACACAGAGAATTCCCCTCTAGGCTCAGCTTCAGAGTTACAAAAACAGGAATAAAACTCCCTTTTTAGCATAGGGAAAATTCACAAGCTAAAACAAAAGATTATTTAATGCATTTCCTTGCCCTTACCTACAATTTTTGTAATCTTAGATGCTCATTTCAGGTATGTTTTCAGGAGATGTTTTTCCTGCCTGGTCTCTCTCTCTCCATCCAGAGAGGGAACAAACAAAGAGAGCCTAAACAACCCACCCCCCACAGCTTTGAAAGTATCTTCTTTCCCCATTGGTCCTTCTGGTCAGGGGTCAACTAGGTTAATTGAATTGATTAACCCCTTACAAGTAAGGCAATTCAGTACAGTTGCCCTGTGTATATTTATGGCACAAATGCATCTTCTCCAGGGTTCAGGCACCTAATTAGAGGAGACGCCTATGTGGCTCCACTAATTAGGCGGGTGGCCCTTCAATCTCTTGTGTGCAGCTGCCCAGCCATGCACCTTAGAGGGAACTATCTACAGACCACCTGAATGGAGCTTGCGGACCACTTGTGGTCCATGGACCACAGTTTGAGAACCTCTGTCCTAGAACACTCATGTGCCTTTCAGCAGGAATTTAGAAAATTGTCCGGTCTTTTATGATTCCTTCTAGTATTCATTTATTACCTCTCCACCTGAGAAAATTCTCCTTTTCTGTCCACCCCAGAGCCCAGACACTTGCAATATTTCAGGGCTCACCAACCATTTTAGTTCCAACATGGATGACAGCTCCTCCAGCCCAAAATATTTTAAACACCTATTTTAAAACTTCTCTGCTGCAGTGTTACTCTAATTAATAAAGGTCTTTAGTGGAGTGAATGGGAGTTCTGGATACAGAAGGATGGAGAAATCTCATCCTGCATAGGTGTGTTCTTAACATAATGGTCTATTGCCCAGGCAGGAGCAGGATGCTAGGAACTCATGCAGGAGATCTATATCTACTGTGAGCCATGGAACAGAGTTTTGCAGAGACTCCCTGCATCCTAGTTGCTATAGTTTGTGTTAAAAATTCAACAGAAAGATATATTCCACTAATAAATTCTAGGGTATTTTTAAAGTAATTTCTACAGAAATCACTTTAATTTCTATAGAACCCTATTGGACTCATCATTAATAATTTCTACAGGACTTTTTCATATGGGCAAGTGGTTAGAGGCACAACAACATAGATTTGTGCTGGCCACTTATTTTACTGGCAGAAAACTGTTAGCATAAAATTTGTGAGCACAAAGTGCACACACAAAGTGGAAGGCCCATCTTCAACCTGGCTGAAGGTACACCACAATATTGCATTACTCAGTTCTCAATGCTTTAAGACAAAGAATTAACACTGACTTTTAAAATGGAAGTGCACAAATAATCAAAAGGAAAAATACAGTACAATAAAACCAGCAATTTTGAATTGAGAAGTGAGGGACATGAAATGTAACAATTTAGCTGTTTGAGTTTACAAAATCCATTGATTATATGATGTTGTAGGTTTAATAAGTGCATGTAGAGCTTACAAATTTGGTGGGCTTTTTTAAACAACATTCTGTAGCAACTAATATAGGTCAGGCTTTTTTACAATTAGGAATATTGTAACATGTTAATTTTATTATCTATGGTTCCATTGAGTAGGAACTGGGATTATGTAAACCTCTTGGTAATTTGTTACTTTGAATATAATTTTGAAAATTTTAGTGGGGAAAGTTTAGGTTGGTAGTGCAAGTCAGATGGGGTGTCAGTGACTGATGTCAGTGGGCAAGTGGCTGGATCCCTTTATGGTTCATCCCCAGTGTTGGGAGTTTTTGTTGAGGTTGTAGAATTTTTGTAAAGAAAAAGTAATTGAGTATTAGCCAGAGTCTAATGAAACACACAATTAACCTTAACCCTTTTTAAATATATTTTTGTTTATGAAATGATACTAGGCACAACATAGCTCTTAATTATGAAGACTTTGTTAAAATGAACTACTTCAAATCATCACTCCTGATAGACTGGTAATAAAAGATTTAAGATAAAATGTAAAGAAAGGGAGAAGTTATTCCAGTTCCAAAAGGTCACTCCAGTACAGCTAGCATGAATAAAGTAATTACACTGCAGAAATCATCCCATTCTCTGCTTTCTAACTTACTATCATTATTATCCCTCAGTATTACATCATGTGATGTGTTTGTTTCAGACAAAGAACCTTCATAACATATAAGATCTTTAAGCATATAAAATGGGGAGCTAATGTCTTAAATTTATCCCCTGGAGTCACCAATACATCTGACCATGCACTTACTCTGTAGGTTTGGGTAGTCAGGAGTTTTATTAAACCCTCCAGAGAGTTTCTGCATTTTAGGTGCTCAAAGGCACTCATTCTTCACTTTTCTCAAAAGTCTTACAGTGCCTAAGAGCGCAGTCTTCTGGAGGTCAGTGATTGTGATATCTTGCACTTCTTGTGTCATGATGACTTCTGAAGTTATCCTCCTGCAGCATTCTCTTCTTTGGCAGTAACTGCAGAACTGTTGAATTCTTTTGGTGACTTGAGTCAGCTCAGTAAAAACTGCGGCTTCAGAAACAAGCTGGCATGGGGAAGTAGAGAAGGCAGATGGCTGATCACTAGGGAAAGTCTTTCACTTTTTATCATGCTCTCGTATCGTTTTGTTACTTATTGTTTATGACTCCTGACAATCAAGGGTCCAATCATGCAGAGTGACTGTATTCCTACTGAAGTCATTGGGAGTTGAAGCCGCTCAGACCTTCCTAGAAGTGGAAATGCCCAATTAGAAGTTAATGATATAGCATATTCAAATAATGTGTGAGCCCTGTCCACACTCTAGAGCAGAGATTCTCAAACTTCATTGCACTGAGACCCCCTTCTGACAACAAAAATTACTACACGACCCCAGGAAGGGGGACTGAAACCTGAGCCTGCCTGAGCACCGCCACTGCGGGTGCGGGACACAAAGCAGAAGCCCAGGGGCTTCAGTTTCAGGTAGGGGGCCTGTAAACTGAGTCCTACCACCCAGTGCTGAGGCCCTCGGGCTTCGGCTTTGGACCCAGGCCCCAGCAAGTCTAAGCCTGCCTGGTGACCCTATTAAAATGGGGTCCTGACCCATTTTGGGGTCCTGACCCACAGTTTGAAAACTGCTGCTCTAGAGGTAGGGATCTCAGTACTGCCAGGGGAAATGTATGCCGAGAGAGTTCATTTACATAAGCTTTCCACCCGAAACCATCCAAGTGGTGATGCAAGTCAGATGGGGTGTCAGTGAGTGATGGGAATTGGTGGGGTAGTGGAATTTAACAGAGGGACAAAGGGAGGGGAAAGGGATTCTGCTCAGGGGTCCTATAGGCCATTCACCCCCTCCACTGAAGACTTTGTGATAGGATCATGCTTTACAGTGAGAGATAGCACTGAAGTAGTTCTTTGCTGAAATCACGGGGGCAGCAACAGAGCTGCACGAATTCTGCTGAGGCTGTCCCTTCCCAGCATCAAATCAAGCTGAAGTCTCAACAGCAGGGTTAGGTTGTGGAACCTCAGGACTGGATCAGCCATCACTTTGCCTAGTGGCTGCAGACAGGACTGCCCAAGCGCACTCTGGAACTACACTAACTACTGACACCAACCATGGAGTAGGGTGTAGCTCAGAGGGAAGGTGGAATGTGACATGTTAAAGGGCATTCGCCTATCAGATGTTCACACTAGCTAGTGGGGAACTGAGGTAAAGGATAACTCCCAAAATTACCAATGGCACGAGGGTTTTATTTATGGTTCATATAAATATATTGCTGATTTACTGTTGCTGTTTTCCCAAGTTAATGCCATGTCCCCTTGACCCTTTATAAAGTTTTCCTTGTTTCACACACAGACTCAGTGCCTGTGTGTGGGGAAGTACTGCCTGTTAAGGGTGCCCAGGGAAGGTGTTTAATTTCCTCAGGTCTTTAGGTAGGGGCTTGAGACAATGGTATGTTAATTTTAAGAGGAATCCCTAGATATTTGAACCTGGACCTTGTTGCTGCTGACAAGAAGGGTTACACTGGTATTATAAACCATTGACAAATTAAGTAAGGCTGAGTTAACTCTCTGTCTCTCTCACACATGACCCTCTCCCTCCCTTTTTTGGACCCCTCACCACCACCTTCAAGCTGCAGATCTCTGATCCCACAGAGGAAATTCAGGAGATTTGGTACTGATGCCATGAAGGTATCAGCCCCCTCATACACTTCCACGGAGGAAAGTGGGATCTGCACATGCAGGAAGGTAGAGGGGCTCTTAACACGCACCACACTATCTGGCCCACAACTAAAGAGTCTACAGATGATGTAAGAGAGGGATTTTTTTTCAGAGAAATACTAAGATAACCCAAGATGTTACTATGGAAAGACAGTTTGATTAGTTCCCTGTTTACAGAAACTAAAGCAAAGAAGATTGCCAGCTAGAAATAAGAGTAGAACATGGAAGACTTACAGAAATCTTTTGCCCATCTAACTCCACCAACTATTAGTGTGTCATAGAATATTATTTAAATCTGAACACAAAGCCAAGCCAATAAAGCACATCATGCTTCCTAGATCTTCCTTAATTGGATGCCTTGGCTTGCAATGACTATAGTCCATCTAGCAGCAGTAATCTTGGTGCTGTATCCTTCATTGTCCCATTTCTCTTCGGTTCAAGTGTGCTGTTGAGAAAGTCATGATAATAGTTATCTATAAGAGTAAAAAGAACAATGACATTCATACCGATGTATTAAATGGGATTTCACGATGAAACACTCATTGGAGGGCATCTGCCCTCAGTTATACTCATAGCACCCAACTGATCAGAGAGAACTCTTTTGGTAAAATACTCCTGGAGAAAGCTTATATCGGCCTATTATTATAAGCACTGTCTTCTTCTGTGTGCAAGCAGGTTTTATAGTAACTACTTAAGGTAGAAAATTTCTCTGTTTCCAAGAATTTATGCCATTTCACACTTCCAGAACAAAATCCCCAAAGTTTCTCTGACAGGATTCAGCCACAGCTGCTTTATTGCAAACCCATCAAATTAAAATGGGCAATGAGACAGTCTTTGTTTAATTTCCTTTGATACAACTGCACAAATAACATTAACAACCAGAAATCTAGTGCTCTTTTTCGGAGCGTGTAAATGGAGGGAGAGACTGGCCAGGGCAAAGGAAAGAATCAGGGTGGAAATCCGGTGATTCCAGACAATAAGACTTAGTGGAGCCAAGGGGGAGAAATAGCCAACAGATAGAAATAAGGTCAATGAGGAGGAAAAAAAAAAGGGAGCATGAGAAAAAAACCTGTTCAGCCAAATAAATGTGATGGCAGAAAAAAGATCACAAACAGCAGCACAAGAGACCCATAATAAGGAAAATTCTAATGGAGCCACAGAAAGGAGATGAGAGCTGGAAAAGAGAGAAAAAGGGAGATGGGGCTTCAAATGCTGATGTCAATGTGATGTAGCTGAGAAGAGAGTTGAGCTTAACCAGTCCAAGAAACAAGCTACCATAAGAGAAAAGCCCAATAAGGCTTAAAACCAAACCAGCCTATGGAACTTGTAGCATCCATGACCAGCTATTACACAATTTAAATGAAATTCTTCTAAGGAATCCTGCCTTCCCTCCCTAGAGGTGCTACTTCTGAATCCTAAGTAGCCAATGTTACAGATTCTTCAGTTCCTGATGATATACTTTTCTAGTGGGATATATGTGGGCATCCTGTCAGCAAATAGTCTACACAGGATGGGATGTAGCTGCAATGCATTGCAGAGCTTAGTGCATGCTACATTATTTGCAGCACCACTGAACTTTATGCAGATTAACACTGGCTTGGAATTAATATTAAATGCAAAGTGAACATAGATGCACATATCATGAGAACCGTTTCTTGTTCTTGTACAACAAGCCAGATTGGCTACAAGCCATTCAAAATAAAAAGGCCTAATACAAGAAAACTTATTGGGCTTATCACTTCCTGGATAAATGCTAGACTCACATTGAAGACATTTCTGGTTAATAACAGAAAAATAAATTGTTATTCCTGGTGGAAAACTTGTTTTCTCTTTCAGTGCAAACAATCAGATAGCAACTTAATGGGAGCTGTCAAAGAAAGGTAGCAAGTCTATTACATTCTCAGCTGACATGTGCACGTTAGTTGTATTAATAATGACATGGTGTAATAAAGCTAACACAATTCATGCAAAAAATATATATTGACATGAACTAATAATAATTTACAATGCCAACCCAGTATTCTGCAGACTGTGAGTGAAATAGATTCCCTTGTTCGGACACTCTGCTCTACATGTGTGGGTCGAATTTCACCCTGCATGCCTGAGGATTACGCCACACCCCAGTGAAACGCAGCCACTTCTAGGAGGGAAACATGGCACCGGAGCAGTGACTTTTAGAGGTGCCGAGCACTCAAAGCTCCTGCTGACTTCAAAGCAAATTGTGTTGAGGCTGATCAGGGAGTCACCTGACAAAGCTGGCTGGAGATTACAAAAGAGAGGGTCTCTCAGCAGCCATTTTGAAAGCGAGAAGGGACAAAGACCCTGAGATTCTATATTCTGGATGAAAAATCACGTGCAGGAGAGCAAAGGGGAGTGAAAGGATACCGGATTCTTCCTAGGACTCTGGACTATGCCCAAAGAACTCTCCCAAGTGGTAAGGGGATTGTGGCAGGGGAAATGTAGATTCGTAGATATTAAGGTCAGAAGGGACCATTATGATCATCTAGTCTGACCTCCTGCACAATGCAGGCCACAGAATCTCACCCACCCACTCCTGCGATAAACCTCTCACCTATGTCTGAGCTATTAAAGTCCTCAAATCGTGGTTTAAAGACTTCAAGGAGCAGAGACTCTTCCAGCAAGTGACCCGTGCCCCATGCTACAGAGGAAGGTGAAAAACCTCCAGGGCCTCTTCCAATCTGCCCTGGAGGAAAATTCCTTCCCGACCTCAAATATGGCGATCAGCTAAACCCTGAGCATATGAGCAAGATTCACCGGTCAGATACCCAGGAAACAATTCTCTGTAGTAACTCAGATCCCACCCCATCTAACATCCCATCACAGGCCATTGGGCCTATTTAACATGAAAATTTAAAGAAATTTAAATTAATTGCCAAAATCATGTTATCCCATCATACAATGTGTATAGCTGTGTTTATTATGTAACCTTTCTGCCAGGTGGAGCCAGCAGCAACCAGGGCTGGGTTCAATACCTAGGAGTTCCTTTCCATCGATACATCACAGAACCCAGCTCAAGCCCCCACCCAGTAACCTGGGAAAATTACACACCACCTCTGGGCGCCTCTGAGAGGCAATACTTCCCCTCTTGCAAGTACAGACTCTGAGTGTAGAAAAGAAACTTTTAATGAAAGGAGGGAAGTCACCCAACAGTAATTAGAGAAAATGCCTCAAGCAGGATTCATAATCATAAAATTGTGAGCAGGACACCCACCCCAGAGAGCATGGGGCAGTGCCTTCCGCCTCATGTTCTTGAATTCTACAACCAAAAGTTCCTTTTCTGTGCCCCTCTCTGCTCCCTCACTATACCTCTGTCACAGTGGTCATCCTTGGTCAGAGAGGACCCCAGGGTTCAGAGGTACATCTGTGTGAGTTCGCCTCTGACCTGGGGAAGAAGGCACCTTGCTTGCTCTAGCATCTGAGCACTTCCTTTGGCCGGCCGTCCCGCCGGCTGCTGCTCCTTGCCGCCTGGCTGTCCCGCCAGCTGCTGCTTCTTGCTGCCTCTCCAGCCACTTGTTCTGCTAACAGCCTCACCAGCCGTTAATTCACTAGCCAACTGTCAGTCACCTTCTGCTGCCACCTGCCTCTCTATTGTGACCTCTGCACATCAGTCTCTTAATAATTTTCAGTTCTTTGCAGGCTGGGTAGAAACACCGCCACATCTCAAGTGATTACAGCTCTCAGTGATTTTTAGTTCTTAGCAGGCAGGACAGAAACACAGTCCTACCACAACTGATTTCAGCTCTGATTGAACATTTAAAATAACAAAGAGGCTCCTAATGAGGACAATTTAGCTCTTTCTTTGAACAGTGGGAAGGAACAGATTAAATCAGTCTGGGGGAGGACCCTTAGGGAGGGTCCACACACCTCCTGGTTGGGACACCTGTCCCCACCCCTCTTACTTCCACAGGGCTCTGGCATTCGAGCCCCTGGCTCCTTTCAGCTGAGGGTAACCCCCACATTTGGGGCAGGTTGAGTGCAGTTCTGCTCCCCTTTATTCACAATAATGCCAACATTGGTAACAGCATTTCACTACCCCTGCATTCAGTACTAAGGTGATTTGTAACCCAACACCAGCCAAAGTTGATCACTTTGAGCAACACACCACTCTATCTGCTGAATATCTAAGAACAATTTTTATAGTGGGGGTGCTGACAGCCATTGAACCAAACTGTAAACTCTGTATATGATGGAAACTACTTCAAGCCAAGGGGTGCTGCAGCACCTATGTTCCAGCACCTATGAGAGTAGGTGTGTTCATGTAAATACAGTTTGCTCTTGAAGTCTCTCCCCCTCCCACCTAGTTGTCAGGGAAGCATTCAGCAGGCCCGGCTTACAATTATTTTGTATAGATCTGTGTATTTCTTGTGAAACATAAGTGAAGAAGAATAATGTGTTAGAATCCTGTGCAAAGTCTGTGTCTGTTGACTTTCACTGTCACATCTCTCTGAAGAGGTATTCTGTAAACCAGAAGGCTCACACCTTCGGCGGGATTCTGGGGAACATGCTAGAGCTGCCTGGGAGCCTTGTGGGAGACAACACTAGTTTCACCCCATGGAGCCCCCACTGCCAAGAGGGATGTCAAACACTAGGTCTGGACCTGGAATGCTTACCTAGAAACCCAAAACCAGCACAGTGCCTAAACTGGCTACCCTCAGCAAGCTAAAGGCATGTGGCATTCAGCATTGGCATCCAGTCACAGCCGTCTAGGCAATGACCATCAATGGATGCAAAACAAATAATGAACTTTTAAGGTCTCAACCCTCAGGTGGTGCAAACTGGCATAGCTCCACTAACTTCAAACAACTGAGGCTCTAGCCCAGAAACTCCAGTTCAAAAACTGATCTGTACCACGCATACAGCTAAGTCAGTAAGGAATTGTCCAAATTATAAACTAAAACAGAGGTGGGCAAACTATGGCCCATGGGCCACATCTGGCCTGTGGGACCGTCCTGCCCAGCCCTTGAGCTCCTGGCCAGGAAGTCTAGCCCCCGTCCCTCCCCTGCTGTCCCCCCTCCCACACAGCCACGCCGCTCAGGCAGGGTGGCTGGCTCCGGCTGGGCAGCACAGCTTCCAGTCCTGCCACTCTGAGCACCATGGGAAGGGGGTGGGGAGCAGGGGTGTTGGATAAGGGGCAGCGGTTTGCAGGGGGCAGTCAGGGGACAGGGAGCAGGGGGGGTTGGATGGGGTGTAGGTTCTGGGGTGGTCAGGGGACAGGGCATGATTGGATAGGTGTTGGAGTCCCAGGGGGCCTGTCAGGGGGTCGGGGTATGGATAGGAGTCGGGGCAGTCAGGAGATGGAGAACAGGTGGGAGTGGATAGAGGGTGGGGTCCTAGGGAGCGGTTTGGGTCGGGGGTCCCAGAAGGAGGCAGTCAGGGGATAGGGAATGGGGGGGTTGGATAGGCATGGGAGTCCTGGGGGGCCTGTCAGGGGGTGGCGGTTTGGATAGGGGTTTGGGCAGCCAGGGACAGGGAGTAGTGGGGGTTGGCTAGGGAGTGGGGTCCCAGGGGAGTGGTTAGGGTGGGGGGTCCTGGGAGGGGGCAGTCAGGGGACAAGGAGCGGGGGGGTTGGATGGGTCAGGGGTTCTGGGGGGGCATTCAGGGGGCGGGAAGTGGGAGGAGGCAGATAGGGGGCCAGGCTGTTTGGGGAGGCACAGCCTTCCCTACTCGGCCCTCCATACAGTTTTGCAACTCCAATGTGGCCCTCAGGCTAAAAAGTTTGCCTACCCCTGAACTAAAATCTCATACAAGGAAATAATTCATAACCTGATACAATCTTGCTCATTCAAGACAATGATATTCCATGAATTGCTCAACCAGAGGAGCTTTGTTGTGACTGGGTGTTTGTGCTCTCTGAGGCTTATGCTGCCAACCACCTGTACTTGACCCGGACATGTGCGAAAGAATCATTTGATAATGATTCAAATCAGTTTGGTCAGATGCCAAACATTTAGCAGCCAGCTGAATACTAAGTGAAAAATGTCAGTGAGGATTCTGCTTCTCCCTCAATCACCATTATGGTTTGTAGGTTTCTTCTTCACCCATAAAATTGCACGGCGGACCTGAATGCTATGTAAATTAATTCAGTACAATTCAAGGTTTTCATATATTTATAAAGCCTTTCATAATCTGGGGCTTAAGGACAAGAATTGTTCCCTCTCCATAAATCACTGCCCAGTAGTTAGTCAGTCAATCAGTGGGTCGGGTCCTGGGCCCTAAATCCATTCAGGACCAGGACTAAGCCAGCAGCACAGATTTCTTGTTCTGGGTCTTGCTTGTGGAATTCTCTCCCACAGAAGAGAAGAACTTTGAATCCCTTGCTGTGGGGGTGGGACAATGAGGGTCAAATAAATTTGTTAGTCTTTAAGGTGCCAGAAGTACTCCTTTTTTTAATCCTGATTCTGTCATTGATGTTGTTGGGGTGGATGGTCGGGATGTGATGTGAGAGAATTAGATTTCTTCAGTTTTGCATTTCTTCAATATTTTGCATGTGAACTGAGAATTGTTGCATTTTATTTGGCAAGATGACTTGTCTGAGAACTACAACGTCTGCCCTTTGGTGCTGGCTGGGGATCTGATTGATTTTTTTTAGTATTATTGTTGTCTTTTTATTTATGATCTGATTGTGCTGCACTTAGATGATAGGTGCTTAAAAATGTATTAAATAAATAGTATTTTTTGGAATTAGAACATCTCACCAGCTTAAAAGCTAATATGAAAAGCATCTAAAGACACCAATATTTTGACTCACCCTTATGTTCTAACAGCTATGCAGGCATAGTTGCTGGGCTTTCTTGGGAAAGTACTGGGTCAACAGGAGTGCTAGGAAAAACTTCACAGGCTATGTTCCAACATGTTTACTTCAGTGATGCCACCAAGGATCAAGTGTAAAAGTTACTTCATATCTTAAATTATTCCTTTCCTGTCGTGCAGCCAGAGCGTTGGTTATGCAGCTAGTCATCATTTTTTAATTGTGAAAATTAAGGTCAAGCTGTTCTGCGCCTGTGGCACCAACAACATCTCCTCTTCTATTTTCATTACAAAAAAGACAGAGGTTGTGATAGAATTGCTGCCAAAACTCAGTGCTCTGACATCCACCTGCATAAGTGCAATGATATCATTGTCCTAGGAGTGGGGGGTGGGGGTTTAGAAGTGGTGTGGAGTTATGCACATGTGTGTGACTACTGGCCTGTAGGACATCTCTGAATGAAAACTGAGAGCCTTTCATTACGGCTCAGTTTTTTTTCACAACAAGAAGATGTCAGAGTCAGATCAGACATTTAGACTCTTACCTGACAGGTTGCCCTCCTGTCACTTTCACTGTTTGATAGACTGACTTGTCTGGATCTGTGACTATTCTATCTCTGCAATTTAAAAAAATAGAACAGTTCACCTGGCATGCTGAATGGAAATACAAAATTAGTACATCCCTGAATATTTCTGGACTAGCTTCAGACTTAATTAAATTCTGCTGATAATAGAGAATTAAGTTCTATTGCATGGTTTTTGACATTAATACATTTACAGAATTACAGAATAACCAGTCCATAAGGGAAGTTACTTTCAAACCCCCACAGTCAGAGGTTGGTTTATGCCCTTAAGCATGAGACTTTATATCCCTTATGCTGTTTTATTCTACCTACAGATTTTCTCTTTATCCATGTAAACATTCTTTGACTCTTTCTAAAGATTTTGGCCTCAGTGAATTCTTGTAGCAATGAGTTCCATGGATATGCTGCATTGCAGGAGAGAAGAGGGGAACTAAAGGCAACTGTCATAATGATTTTATATTTTTAAAATAACTGCTCTCCTTAAAGGTAGATGTGGAAAATTCCCTTAAAATCTGTGTTTTTGCCCACATAAATCTGGAGCATTGGAAGAGCTACCTTATTATCTTTTGGTTTGTAGAATTTTTCAGCTTCTGAGAGCACACTGGATTTTACCTCTTTTGTATAAAAAAGAATCTATTACCATCGCAAAAGATAATGTTTAAATGTTTTCTCAATCCCCGTAGTAATTAAATCCATGGCAATTTTTGCCCTTTTAGCATTAGGCTAACAAAGAGAGTTTTTCAAGTTATGATTGACATTTTAATGTATTATATGTAGTATATAGCTGTTGGTGGTGTTTTACATAGTGTATGTTTTTCCTTTTGTATTTGCAAAAGACATAAGTCATATGCAATTTAATAACATTGAATAGAAAACTGTATTTTTCTAAGTATTTTCTTTCATCAAGTTTAAATGTTTCCTTTAAATTTAATTCAGTGCCTCTTGTTCTTGTATATGAGAGAGTAGATATAGGGCTGTCTGGTTTACCTTCCTATTCCAGTCATTATCTTCTCTCTAAACAAAACAATCCCATTAGTTTCAGTCTTTCTTTATACAGAAGTTTTTCCATGCTTCTAATCATTTTTGTTGTCCAACTGTGAATCCTCTCTCTGTCTGCTACAAATGACAGTTGGTAATGGGGCTGGAGGGGTATAAACCAATCTCCTGCCCTTTATTTCTTCAGACAAAAAATATTTATGGAAAATTTCTCTTTGCCCTCTTATCTCCAGCAACCTGATGGCGTGGAATGGGGTGGCATGGAATGGGGTGGAGAGTGCTGATGGTGGCATCTAGATCTTTCATTATTGCAGCACCATTGAGAGCAGCCAGAGGAGGCTGATAGAGAGGCATGGATGAGCGTTTAGGAAAGGATGGAGTGGATTTTGGTGCTATTGTAGAGGCAATAGTAACAGAAACTGGCAAGAGCCTGAGTGTGACCCAGCAATCCCCTGCTGCCAACTGGCAGAAGGCACAGGAGGTGCATAGAATTTTACAGGGACCCCTTGGGTCAGATATATGTGTAATAGTTCACTTAAAGGTGGCATGTGAGATCTCTACCAACAGCCCGTAGCCCATTGGTTGTGATATGTGTGTACAAGTTCTGCGTCAATATTAAAATTTGCATTCTTAAAGCCACCAGGAAGTGACCTACCTCAGAAATGTTCCTATCAGGCAGTAGGTAACAGATGCCTATCTCCCTGTCTGTCCCTTTGTGTAATGTATACTGTATGCCTCACACCATATGCCTATATGGATACTGAGCCAGGAGCGGAATGAGAGATTTCAAATCTACAAGAAAGGAAATGTACAAGATGAAACAAACAGCGGTGGTTGTCCTGTTTATGAGAAAGACAAGGGATTGTTCTGGTATATCCTGGAATACAAGAAGACACACGGAATCCTTCACCTATGAGGCAAACTGACAGTGTGTTTCATGAAAGGAGGATCACCACCAGCCTGGCTATGAAGTGCTGGAAGGATTTTGGGTGAGCAATACTCTATGAGACACAAAGGGGGTCTTGTTAATTAAGTCTAATCTCTAGAATGCATGTTATGACTTTATTTTGTTACCATTTGTGTCCAATACATTTACTTGAATCTCTATACTTTGTTAAATAAACTTATACTTGTTTTCACTTAATACAAATCTATGAGCAGCAATCTGATGTGAATGTGGCAAGCTGGGATTCATGGCTTCTTTAGAAGCAGCAAACCTGTGAACACTGCAAGTGTCCAGTGAACCAGGGACTAGAGACTCCAGAGGGAGACGTTTGGAGGGCTCAATGGTTAGGCTGTGCCAATCACTAACTTGTAAAGTAACAGCAGGGCTTGTGAGGCCTAGAGGGGAGCACTTGTGTGGCCCCTGGCTGGTGGAGTGGGGCAGCTGACCCACAGCATGCACAGACAAGGCTTTCTCATGCTAAGAACAGGAGGTAGCAAGGTGCCTCACAGCCCTGGTCACCCCCAGGAAGTGTCACACTAGGTTGTGAAGAGAGAAATGAAGAGAGGAGTCAAAAATGACTCCAAAACTGAGAGCTGTGGTGTGGACGAGGATGAGGCTGGAGAAAGGGAGAGGCCTGAATATGGGAGGGAAGATTAGAAATTCAGTTTGCTAGAGAAAAGTGAAGGAACAAGGTAAAATTTCCATCTCACTCTGCTCTTCCAATACGTCAGAGATAGCACACTCAGAAATAAATCTGTGCAGATGTTTAAATGTTCGTGGTACAGTATTTCAGTTACCATGTAATCTTTTTTTTAAAGCCAGAGGGCTAGATCTTCAACTAGTTTAAATGGAGCTATGGCCATTTATACTAGCTGAGGATCTGCCCTACAGATGCAACTAGCTGTTTATATTTGAAAGACATAATATTTAAAAGGCCAAACATTTTCTATTCAATAGGCATTGGCTATATGACTATGTTCACACTCACTCTGGGTTTTTTTAACAATAATGCCTTATAATGCCAGATGCATAAAGCTGCCAGAGCATTCCAGTGAATATGGTCCAATATTCTCATCAAGAAAGATCCTAAAGCTCTTTAAGTGTTTCAAAGTTTGTTCTCTTAAGCTGAATATAGTAGTGTCCAGAGGAAGCACTGTGCAGATTGCAAAATATGTTTGTGATGGTATCTTTATTATTAAAACTACATAGCCACAGTCATTCCACATCTATGTTTAAATTAAACTAAATTAAAAGAAACATAAGCTCTACATGTTTTAGAAGAAGATTCAGATGTGTACAATCAACATCTCTGATATTTTTTAATACATGCTAATGCATTGAATTATGGTAAGAAAATACTTAGGTCTCAGACATACATTGGGAATGATGAAGAAGCTGCAGCACTCCAAAGGGAACTTGTGGAAATATGGGATTTTTACCAACAAGAAGGGGAGTGCACCTGCTGATACAACTTTTCAGAGGTTGCTCAATAATTTCCCCTGCATCCTCCCCACCCTCTTTGTGGTGTCTTGTCCTCTATGGGCTGCATAGGGAATTGTGCACACCAGCTACACACTGATCCGAGATTCTGTACACTTACCTTCCCTCCAAGGCTGGTCTTACCATGAGGTGAACTGAGGCAGCCACCTCAGGTGTCAGACTGTGGAGGGGCGCCATTAGGACCCAGAGTTTCAAAGTTTTGGCCCAAGAGAGGGGGCATGGGGGCATCATTTGAGCTCCCCGCCTCAGGTGACAAAATGTTGTGGGCCAGCCCTGCCTCTCTCCTGGTGTACCAACCAAGCAGCTGGGCACAAGCTGGCCTTTAATTATTAAATCCAAGTGGCCTCAAATTTAGCTAATAAAAAAGCGGTGGGAGGAATAGATTTTTTTAAACTTTCCATTAAGAAAATCACAGCGCATGATAGCACTCCCGGGTCACTGAAGAGCATACCAAAATCTGCTGTCTGAAGTGCAAGTGTTCCTACCCTGCCAGTAGGCCTTGAGCCACGCCTTGTAAAAAGAACAATTTATACTTCATTCTTATTCAGTCCTTGGCCTCTCCATTGACACTGCCAACAAGAGTGCCAGTCAGTGTCTGTTATGGCAGTGGGTTTTGTGATAGACACCTGTCGATAAGGAACAGACAGTACTCAGACCTAAGGAACTCATTTGACGTAGGGCTCTGAACAGCTGTAGGGTGCCAGTTTGTCACTATGACATGAGTCATAGTTGTAGCAGGGACCATGTGATCCAAGGTTCTTTATCTAGGCTTTTTTACTCCCTATTATGTTTCCCTAAGAGTTTAAGGTCATTTGAGTCACTGGACCAAAGTCAGCCATATATAAACAAACAACTCCATCAATATCACATCTGAATTTGTCAAGTATAAAATTGTTAGCCCCACGAGTTATACTTTCCATTACTTTTTGGAAGACTGAATTACTCTGATATTTTCCCTTCTGCTTTGTTGTACCCCTCAAAAGTTAACTGTTTGTATGGTTTGCCTAGTGGCTGTATTCAATTCAGTACCTTGCCAGCAGACCACTCAGCTGATGTCTTGAATTGATTCTAAAATGATTTTTTGCTTAGGGGCCACTGACCATTAATGCAGTATCCCCTAAATATCATCATGCTTAAGTTCACTCTCAAAGTCATCAAATTTTACCTCTACCATAACATCTGTGAAATCTTGCAAAGTGAAACTTAGAATTGTAGGACTGGAAGGGACCTCAAGAGGTCATCTAGTCCAGTCCCCTGAGCTCATGGCAGGACTAAGTATTATCTGGACTATCCCTGAGGGAGTATTTGTCTAATCTGCTCTTAAAAATCTCCAATGACGGAGATTCCACAACCTCCCTAGGCAATTTATTCCAATGCTTAACTACTCTGACAACTAGGAAGTTTTTCCTAATGTCCAACCTAAACCACCCTGGCTGCAATTTAAGCCCATTGCTTCTTGTCCTATCCTCAGAGGTTAATGAGAACAATTTACCTCCCTCCTCCTCTTAACAACCTTTTATACGATGATACAGGTATCTGCTCTTGATGCCCAGGGGATAGCTGTAGCAGAGTTCTATTTTTCACTTGTGTGTATGTATTTCTGTCTGATTGCTATAATTAATCATGTGTTTCTCACCTCAGGGCTACAATGTGCTGTACATGGGGCTACATCCTGGGATCACTTGGAGACTGAAGCTGGTGCAGAATGCAGCTGCATGCTGTTTAAGTGAAACGTCACTCAGAGTACATAAAACCAATACCCTCTATAAGCTGCACCAGCTGTCTGGGTGGAACTTAAGATGTTAGCTTTAACCTATAAAGCTCTAAATGGTTTAGGATGCAGCTACCTAAGAGATCATCGTATTCCCCATACAATACATCCAGAGTTGTGATCCACAGGGGCACTCAGCACAGAGCTCCCTTGTGAGGAATGGAAGAAAGCAGCTGGCAGGGTATTCTTCATCAAGTCTTGACTCAGGAATTTGCTTCTCCTGGATCATCTGGAGCCCAGATTTGTTGCCATTCCATGCATACTGAAAAGATCATCTGTTCTCTCAGGTATTTAGGAGGTTGCTTTGACCTTAATCCAGACAGTCACTAATTGGCCAGTATCGGAGATTGTTGAAGGTTTCTAGTTTGCTGATGATTATATTTAACACTGGTTGCAATAGTGTGGATGTGCCCAGATCTATGGACGGCATCTTCTGTATCTAGAAAGAGAAATAAACCAATATGCTAAATAAAGTTAGGGTGTTTTTGTACCATGAGCTGAATTCTACAGAGCAGTGAGGGAGAGAAAAAATAATAGCTGATAAATTTTAAATGCCTCTAAAAATTAGGTTTTCTATCAATAAAAATGTCACTTGCTAGGCTGAAGGATCATGATATATTTCACCTTAAACTTAGTGGTATAGCACAAAATATTGGTACTTTGAGCTTCAAGTAAGTGTATTTTTGGAAGGAAATTCCATATTTTTGCAGACAAGAAGGAAATATTGGCATATTACATTCCTCAAGCAACGTTAGAAGTACTGCAGTTCCAGAGGTTTCTGGGTCAGAGGTTTATGATACATGTAATTTGGATATCACCACCACATCATTTGTGTGTATGTGAGTGCAGCGTACATATATAACCCACTGGATGGTGAGTGTCAGAGGCCCACAGCAGTTTGAATCCTAGATGAGTCCCCTTAGCACCTAGGATGCATCTTGGCTGAAACAACAAAGACTGAACTAGGGACCTCCAGAACGAAAAGCATGAACTATTCTAGTTTGAGCTAAACAACCAAGGAGTGTTAGGTCTGGCTGTAATTGATTCGTATCCTCTTGTGGTTCAGGTACAGAAGGGGCAAGGAAAGCACACTCACATTTGCTTTAAAATAAAAACATTCTGTTGGTTCTATCTAGCAGGCATTTAAAACATTAAAATAAAATAAACACCACACATTTACATGTATGCATTTATTTGTTTGGATTTTATAAAAAACCCATGGCCAGGCTCCAGGTGCCCCTGTCACCAATTAAAATACACTAGAAAAATCATTACAAAACCAGAACAGCAACACGTTTCTCCCTATTCATAACACTGTCAGGCAGCAAAATAGAGCAGAAAACAAATTACATTTCCTCTCTGCAACCTATAGATTTGCAAAGAAACCCTAACGTTAGTCATTTCAGCCCTGCTCAAAAAGATAAACTAGGCCGCATACCCAAGAGGTGAGGAGTCCCCCAACTGAAGGGGCACTCACAGAGAATGCCCTGAGTGCATCCACCTCTCTTCTATAGATCAAAAGAGCTCCATCTTGAGTGCTTCCACTGATCCCAGCCATGGTACTGTGGCCCAGAGGAAGATGGTTCTCTCAGAAAGGGCTCTATAGAACAACAGTCATAAGCTTAAACTCCGCCCAGAAGCCAATGAGCAGCCACTGTAGGTCACAGATCACTGATGTCCTGTGCTCACATTGGAGTACTCCACTTCAGATGAGCTACTATAGTCTTCACTAGCTTCAGCATCTGAACTGTATAGCGCCCACATTACTGTAGTCCAGTCTACAGGTGACAAAGGCATGGATTATGGGAACAAAGAGGATTTAAGAAAGGCCAGAGATTTGGTCCCTGATCTTTATCCTACACCAGAAAGATCATCAACCAGTGCAGGTTCTATGCCCTACCCAGATTCAAACTCCATATGACAAGGGTCAAAGAAGTCAGATATAATATAATATAACGTTGCACTGCAAGGAAGAGTGTGCAGGTGGCGGCAGGGGAAGTGGGTAGGGAGAAAAGAAAGAGAAACCAAAGTTAGTATGAAAGATTAGTTTACACTACTCAGCACAAACTCTGGGTCTATTGGATGCCAAGTGTTTCTCACCAGGTGCTGAATCCTGTTCAACTCCCAGTCAGCATCTGGGAATGGAGGGCTCTCAGCACCTCACAGGATTGAGTCAGGCATGGCAAAGTTTCTGCCTCTGTAAGAATCTCTCTCTCCCCCCTCACTTCCTCTTGTTTCTTGCCTCCAACCACTCCAATGGAAAATTGAAGCTGTCTGCTGTTGGGAGTCTGACATCCCAGTCAAGGAAACTAGGTGGTGCCTTTGTAGTCTCTTGATTAGGGCTGGCTTTAAAGCACAAGCAGAGAAAGCAGATCTTAGGACTCTGCTGTTCTGATGGCTCAACCTCCCATGCAAACTCTCCTAACTCAGAGTCCAGCCCTACCTCCCTTTCCTACAATGGTAGGAAATAATTCATTTCCAGACAGTCTTATCTGCCACTAGAACCCAAGAGGAAGGAACCATGTAAATCACAAAGACTGGTTGTGCTGAAGACTCTGGTCAGAGAGAGAAAAAGGGGGAAAGATTTCAGAGGAGGAACCCAACTTGCCAGTTTAGGGATTTAAATTCTCCTGGTATTCACACCCAATCTGGAGGTGTCAGTTGCTAACCAGTGCATGTGAAGCCATTTCCAATTCTGAAGTGCCAGACATTCCATGGTCATACCATGGGGAGCCCTCCATACCTACTTGTCATCCCAAAGGGAAACAGCCTGTCATCATCCTCTGCTGAGAAATACCCAAGATAAGTGACAGATGAAGCATCAGGGCCACCGGAAGAGAATTTGAGCTTTTTTGTAACAGCATCAAGTAAATCCCATTTGGTATTAGACTTAAAACTTTAAGATTAACGTAGCAATTTTCCCTGAAATTCTTGAAGCCCATTCCTACAGTCAATAGCATTCAAGTATTTGATTCTGCATCATATGACTTCCTCAGTCTTCTTTTGTGGAAATCTGATATGCCTTTCACTACCTGAGTTCCAAGTACTTGCAGTGATGAGTGTCCAGCTATACAGACATGCATGTCCACATAACAGCATGAATAACACTTCGATTATCAGGTCTATTATAAAGCACTGGGCTTTGAAACAGGATACAGATTCTTTCATATCCAGGTCCCTGGCTAGAAACCAGTTCAGGTTGGTAGTGACCAAAAGCTGTTACAGGTCTTATGGTTCTAAGTCTGGTCTTTGTCAACACATGCAATGGATTGGATTTGTATTTAACTCACCATTGAAGCAGGAGTGGAAATCTTACTTACACTTTCATCCATCATGTGATGCATCCGATGAAGTGAGCTGTAGCTCACGAAAGCTTATGCTCTAATAAATTTGTTAGTCTCTAAGGTGCCACAAGTACTCCTTTTCTTTTTGCGAATACAGACTAACACGGCTGCTACTCTGAAATCCATCATGTGATTAACCTAATTTCAGTGGTTACTCATTTAAATTGCACTACCCTGAGAGTGATTAGAAGATAAAAGGAAGAGACAAGCAGTTCATTTTGCAGAATACACTTGCCATAATGCTCAATAAAGTGCTGACAATTAACAGCTGATTGTTTTCAGAGGTTGATCTGAAATCTGTTATCAGGAAAAAGGATGCCTTGTTCTCTTACAAAGAGGATTTGCAGTTCTTTGATGTGTGCCAGTGTTTGGGGGGGGGGGGAGTTTCAGAACTTTATGGCATGATTGGACAATATTAACATTACGTTTCACTTCAATATAATTTTACTATTTCTTGGTTTAAGAGCCTAAAATAATAGACTTATCTCCACTCCCCAAACTTCTGAAGAAAAACATTTATAGAAAATGATTATGTTGGAAAGAGGTGTAAGTGTGTGAGACAGAAAGACTATCTGCGGGCACTAAACACTTAACTAAAGGCTCAGTAGTCAAACCATTCAGTAGAACTACTTGTTGACATTCTTCCCATTACAGTAGAGTGAGAAAACAATGGCTGCACTGTCTCATTATTACTTAGCTCCATAAATGGGCCCCCATATATGCACATATAATATAGAGGCTCATTGATATAAGCAGCCTACAACCACCATCCTGCCAGGACCCTTGAATTGTCTATTGCAGTCTCAAGAGTGAGAATTTTAATAAATGAGGATTTTAAAGCTGCCCTCCCAGGGAATTCCTTGAAAAGGGCAATATCAGTATAGATTCACTGTGATCATCTAGCCTGATCTCCTGTATACCACCAGCCATAGTACCTCACTGAAATAATTCTTTTAGAAATATATCCAATCTTGATTTAAAAATTTTCAGTGATGGAGAATCCACCACAACCCATGGTAAATTCTTTCATTGATTAATATCCACTGTTAAAACTTATGCCTTATTTCCAGTTTAAATTTATTGAGCTTCAACTTCCAGCAATTAGATCTTGTTATAACCTTTGTCTGCTAGATTGAAAAGCCCATTGTCAAATAATTGGTCCCAATGTAGGTACTTAGACTATTATCAAATCACCCCATAACTTTTTCTTGGTTAAGCTAAACAGACTGAGCTCCTTGGGTCTATCACTATGAGGCATGTTATTCACCCAGGGATAAATTCTCTGTATCTACTTCCCCACAGGCATACGGGGATACAAATTGTACTTCCACAGACTCCATGTCTGGAGGGTGAATCTTGCCAATTAATGAGCGATGTCTCACAACACTGCATGGAAGAATTATCATCCCCATTTCACATGGCAAAAGTGAGCCATCCTGAGGTTACAGCAACATGTTTAAACAGGTCAGTGGAAACAACACATACCCAGTTCCAACGAAGTGAGCTATAGCTCATGAAAGCTTATGCTCAAATAAATTTGTTAGTCTCCAAGGTGCCACAAGTACTCCTTTTCTTTTTGCGAATACAGACTAACATGGCTGCTACTCTGAAACCAGTATTTCTGAAAATCTAAAAATCACCTCTTAGGCAGCTAAGTGGGGTGGATTTAGGTATCTAAATTTAGGAGTCACATTCAAAACTTTTGCCATGTGTGATTTGCCCCAGGCCACAGCGTGAGTAAGTCACAGCAAGAACTAAAAGAAAAGGAGTACTTGTGGCACCTTAGAGACTAACAAATTTATTAGAGCATAAGCTTTCATGAGCTACATGAAGTGATCTGTAGCTCATGAAAGCTTATGCTCTAATAAATTTGTTAGTCTCTAAGGTGCCACAAGTACTCCTTTTCTTTTTGCGAATACAGACTAACACGGCTGCTACTCTGAAACCTAGCAAGAACTAAAACACACAAGAACCTCGCTTCCAGGCCCCTCCTCTAGCCAGTAGACCACACTCGGTCCACACTACCTTTAGTGTCACATCTCTGTTATTTGTTTATAGCTACACTGGGAAGAGAATCACTTTTTTTTTTTCTTTTTTTGCTCCTTTTTCACAGACTGGTTTTGGTTTAGTCTGGCAAATGTCTGGCCTGCAGGGGCCATGGCAGCCTGCACTGATCTATATTCAGAGCTCCAGACCGACAACTCAAAGAAAGGCTGAAGAGTCCTTGTGGGAAGGCCAGGATTCCCAGTTTCCACTCTGATTTTTTGTCAGTGGCTGGTCTTCTCATTCTTGTTTTTGTAAGGTACTTGTTTAATAAAGCATGTCATTTGCGTGATATAAGTTGCACAGAAAGAGATGTGATGAAAGCCACTGATTCTTAGGACAAAGAAAACCTCAAGACTGGAGCAATGTGTCCGTGAAACCTACCTGCTCAACCATTCCCTGCTTTCTTAAGGTTTACTTTGGGACCCCACTCATCTGCCTCACTACATGTGGCCACAGGCTCAGCTGCTTGGGATATAAAAGGCCCAGATTAAACCAAAACTCCCTCTCTGCGTTTTTCTGCTTTAGATATTTTGTTCAACTAACACAGAGGTGGGCGAACTATGGCCCACAGGCCACATCTGGCCCCCGGGACTGTACTGTCTGACCCCTGAGCTCCTGGCCCGGGAGGCCAGCCCCTGGCCCCTCCCCCACAGCCTCACCTTGCCTCCGGCACAATGCCTCAGGCGGCAGGGCTGCAGAGCCCAGCCTGACCCAGCGCTCTGTGCTGCACGGCTGCCTGTCCTGGTGCAGATGCGCTGCCAGCCACCGGTGCTCCAGGCAGCGCGGTAAGGGGGCAGGGATGGGTGGGTTAGAGGGCAGGGGAGCTCGGGGGGGTGGTCAGGGGTGTGGATAGGGGACGGGGCAGTCAGAGGGTGGGGAACAGGGGGGTTGAATGGGGGCAGGGGTGCCAGGGGGGCAGTCAGGAAGGAGAGGGAGGTTGGATGGGGCTGTGGGAGGCAGTTAGGGGCAGGGAGTGCAGGGACGGTCAGGGGACCGAGAGCAGGGTGGGTGGATAGGGAAGGGGTCCCTGGGGGGCCATCAGGGAACAGGGGGGGTTGGATGGGCAGGAGTCCGAGGCGGGCCATTAGGAGGCGAGAAGCAGGGGGGGTCAGATAGGGGGCAGGGGCTGGACCATGCCTGGCTGTTTTGGGGAGGCACAGCCTCCCCTAACCGGCCCTCCATACAATTTCAGAAACCCAATGCGGCCCTCAAGCCAAAAAGTTTGCCCGCCCCAAACTAACAGAACACAAAGCAAACTCTGTGGCCACATTCCCTTCATACATTCCCTGTAAACTGCACAAAATATAAAACTCAACAAAACAATTTAAATGGGACAGCTGTTTTTCCTCCAGAGTTCCCTAGCCTAGCTTTTACTTAGCAAACATCCGTATCTGCCCCCAAAAGGTCAGGCCAGCCTCTTTTCACCCCTTTTAAGGGTCTGAGCTCAAATAGGCTCAGCTGCCCCTGATTGCTTCAGCTCTGGGAGGCACAGCCAGCTGGGACTCTGGAAGCTCTGCTGCAATGAAACCTAGCAAACCACACACCACTATCTGGCTCAGTGAGCCCTGCCCCCAGAACCCCAAGTAGCACCCAATGACCTGCACATCCTACCACACCTGCACTGCTTTGTGTCACCTACTGCTTCTTTCAAACTGTGAAATAGTGAAATGTTTGTGTATATTATACTAATCTGTGCTCTTCATTTAAATGTTAGGAAGCCTGCTAATTCAAATTGCTGGTGAACATTATACTCCTTCTTACTCATGGCTGACAGTCAGCAGTGAACGAGCACTTTTAAACAACGATGAAGTTATTTCACGCAGACCAGATTAGGATCTTCCATTGTACATATTCCTACATCTGCTATTGTCCACAGTACAGTAATATCATATTGCAATTTTTCCTATTTTCTACAAAAAATACAAGTCTTTGTTACCTATCAATCACATGTTCCGTTTTTTTCACCAAATGCATCCGATGAAGTGAGCTGTAGCTCACGAAAGCTTATGCTCTAATAAATTTGTTAGTCTCTAAGGTGCCACAAGGACTCCTTTTCTTTATGTTCAGAATAGATCACTATACTTTGTTTTAAACTAATCTGTGCATTCCGTTTACTTGTTTTTCTTCTAATATGAACTACTGCTAACTGAATACTTTTTTCTTAATTGTTTACATACCATAGTTAAATAAAATGTTTAATATTCAGGAATAAATGGCCATGAAATGCTAAGTTCAGAGCCAGAATTGGCCCAGAATTCAAAGGTTTTAGATCCAGTGTCCAGGCATTGCTTTATCTATAATACTAAGTTCTATTTCTTCAGTTATGAGATTGTTAATTTAATTGCATGAGACTGCCCAGCTATCTTGAATTCATTGTATATTTGAAAATACTACTTTGTATTTTATATAATAGACGTCCTTGATATGGATCCTTTAAATGTGACTACCTACAACAGGGGTGGGCAAACTATGGCCGGGGGCTAGATCCGGCCCTTTGGGGCTTTCAATCCGGCCCGTGGGATTGCTACCCCCGTGGTGCCGTGCCACTCCAGGAAGCGGCCACACCAAATCCCTGCAGCCCCTGGGGGTGGGGGTGGGAGAGCACAGAGCTCCGCACGCTGCTCTTCCCTGTGGGTACCTCCCCCAAAGCTCCCATTGGCCAGGAACGGGTTACCGCAGCCAATGGGAGCTTTGGGGGTGGTACCCAGAGGCAAGAGAAACACACGGATCCCTGTGCCCTCCCACTTCCAGGGGCCGCACAGGGATGTGGTGCTGGCTGCTTCTGGGAGTGGTGCGGCCTGAGGCCAGGGCTGGAGCGGGGGCAGGCAGGGAGCCTGCCCTGGCACCAGTGCATGCCGCTGCCACCCAGAGCCGCTCTAGGTAAGTGGTGCTGGGCTGGAGCCCGAACCCCTCCAGCACCCCACACCCCAACTCCCTGCCCTGAGCCCTCTGCTGCATCCCACACCCCTCCTGCACCCCAACTCCCTGTCCTGAGCCCCCTCCTGCACCCCTCCTTCACCTCAACCCCCTGACCTGAGCCCCCTCCTGCACTCCACATCCCTCCTGCACCCTAACCCCCTTCCTTGAGCCTCCTGATACACCCCGCAACCCTCCTCTGCCCCAACCCCTTGCCCTGAACCCCTTCCTGCACACTGCACCCCTTCCCACACTCCATCCCCACTCCCCAACCCCCTGCCCTGGCCCTGCAAGCAATTTCCCCACCCAGATGTGGCCCTCGGGACACAATACAGTGGTTGTATTGCATGCTCGTGTTTTCAGACCTTTACTTGAATCACTTTGGAACAAGCTATTTTATTTTATTATTCTTTATTTTGTTTTTAAAGAAAGATGATAAAAGATGATAAGGGAAGGGTAGGGAAGGAAATAGACTTCTAGGATTGAGGCTGGCACAACTGATAAAGAGAGCTTTAAACTAGGAATTAGGGGGAGATGGATGAGAGATGTCCAGGAAATCTCCACGCCAGATTTTAGCATTGAGAGGGAAGAAGACGAAGTAAGAAAGGATACAGCCGTGGGTAGGAGAATGTATATAAGGAGCAAGGGCGGTGTGGATACTAGTCTAATAGGTTATACTGGCTGTAGAATGACTGTGCCTAATAGGGTACAAAATGTGAGCGAGGCCAAACAGCAAAAATTAAGATGTTTATACACCAATGCGAGGAGCCTAGGTAACAAAATGGAGGAACTAGAGCTACTGGTGCAGGAAGTGAAACCAGATATTATAGGGATAACAGAAACATGGTGGAATAGTAGTCATGACTGGACTACAGGTATTGAAGGGTATGTGCTGTTTAGGAAAGACAGAAACAAAGGTAAAGGTGGTGGAGTAGCATTGTATATCAATGATGAGGTGGAATGTAAAGAAATAAGAAGCGATGCAATGGATAAGACAGAGTCCGTCTGGGCAAAAATTACATTGGGGAAGAAAATTAGTAAAGCCTCTCCTACGATAGTGCTTGGGGTGTGCTATAGACCTCTGGGATCTAATTTGGATATGGATAGAGCCCTTTTTAATGTCTTTAATAAAGTAAATACTAATGGAAACTACGTGATCATGGGAGACTTTAACTTCCCAGATATAGACTGGAGGACCAGTGCTAGTAATAATAATAGGGCTCAGATTTTCCTAGATGTGATAGCTGATGGATTCCTTCATCAAGTAGTTGCTGAACCGACTAGAGGGGATGCCATTTTAGATTTAATTTTGGTGAGTAGCGAGGACCTGATAGAAGAAATGGTTGTAGGGGACAATCTTGGCTCAAGTGATCATGAGCTAATTCAGTTCAAACTGAATGGAAGGATTAACAAAAATAAATCTGCAACTAGGGTTTTTGATTTCAAAAGGGCTGACTTTCAAAAATTAAGGAAATTAGTTAGGGAAGTGGATTGGACTGAAGAACTTATGGATCTAAAGGTAGAGGAGGCCTGGGATTACTTTAAATCAAAGCTGCAGAAGCTATCGGAAGCCTGTATCCCAAGAAAGGGGAAAAAATTCATAGGCAGAAGTTGTAGACCAAGCTGGATGAGCAAGCATCTTAGAGAGGTGATTAAGAAGAAGCAGAAAGCATAGAGGGAGTGGAAGATGGGAGAGATCATCAAGGAAAGCTACCTAATTGAGGTCAGAACATGTAGGGATAAAGTGAGACAGGCTAAAAGTCGAGTAGAGTTGGACCTTGCAAAGGGAATTAAAACCAATAGTAAAAGATTCTATAGCCATATAAATAAGAAGAAAACTAAGAAAGAAGAAGTGGGGCTGCTTAACACTGAGGATGGAGTGAGGTTAAAGATAATCTAGGCATGGCCCAATATCTAAACAAATATTTTGCCTCAGTCTTTAATAAGGCTAAAGAGGATCTTGGGGATAACGGTAGCATGACAAATGGGAATGAGGATATGGAGGTAGATATTACCATATCTGAGGTACAAGCGAAACTGAAACAGCTTAATGGGACTAAATCGGGGGGCCCAGATAATCTTCATCCAAGAATATTAAAGGAATTGGCACCTGAAATTGCAAGCCCATTAGCAAGAATTTTTAATGAATCTGTAAACTCAGGAGTAGTACCGAATGATTGGAGAATTGCTAATATAGTTCCTATTTTTAAGAAAGGGAAAAAAAGTGATCCGGGTAACTACAGGCCAGTTAGTTTGACATGTGTAGTATGCAAGGTCCTGGAAAAAATTTTGAAGGAGAAATTAGTTAAGGACATTGAAGTCAATGGTAAATGGGACAAAATACAACATGGTTTTACAAAAGGTAGATCGTGCCAAACCAACCTAATCTCCTTTTTTGAAAAGGTAACAGATTTTTTAGATAAAGGAAATGCAGTGGATCTAATTTACCTAGATTTCAGTAAGGCATTTGATACCGTGCCACATGGGGAATTATTAGTTAAATTGGAGAAGATGGGGATCAATATGAACATCAAAAGGTGGATAAGGAATTGGTTAAAGGGGAGACTGCAACGGGTCCTACTGAAAGGCGAACTGTCAGGTTGGAGGGAGGTTACCAGTGGAGTTCCTCAGGGATCGGTTTTGGGACCAATCTTGTTTAATCTTTTTATTACTGACCTTGGCACAAAAAGTGTGCTAATAAAGTTTGCAGATGATACAAAGCTGGGAGGTATTGCCAATTCAGAGAAGGATCGGGATATTATACAGGAGGATCTGGATGACCTTGTAAACTGGAGTAATAGTAATAGGATGAAATTTAATAGTGAGAAGTGTAAGGTTATGCATTTAGGGATTAATAACAAGAATTTTAGTTATAAGTTGGGGACGCATCAATTAGAAGTAACGGAAGAGGAGAAGGACCTTGGAGTATTGGCTGATCATAGGATGACTATGAGCTGCCAATGTGATATGTCTGTGAAAAAAGCTAATGCGGTTTTGGGATGCATCAGGAGAGGCATTTCCAGTAGGGATAAGGAGGTTTTAGTACCATTATACAAGGCACTGGTGAGACCTCACCTAGAATACTGTGTGCAGTTCTGGTCTCCCATGTTTAAAAAGGATGAATTCAAACTGGAGCAGGTACAGAGAAGGGCTACTAGGATGATCCGAGGAATGGAAAACTTGTCTTATGAAAGGAGACTTAAGGAGCTTGGCTTGTTTAGCCTAACTAAAAGAAGGTTGAGGGGAGATATGATTGCTCTCTATAAATATATCAGAGGGATAAATACAGGAGAGGGAGAGGAATTATTTCAGCTCAGCACCAATGTGGACACAAGAACAAATGGGTATAAACTGGCCACCAGGAAGTTTAGACTTGAAATCAGACGAAGTTTTTTAACCATCAGAGGAGTGAAGTTTTGGAATAGCCTTCCAAGGGAAGCAGTGGGGGCAAAAAATTTATCTGGTTTTAAGATTCTACTTGATAAGTTTATGGAGAAGATGGTATGATGGGATAATGGGATTTTGGTAAGTAATTGATCTTTAAATATTCAGGGTAAATAGGCCAAATCCCCTTAGATGGGATATTAGATGGATGGAATCTGAGTTACCCAGGAAAGAATTTTCTGTAGTATCTGGCTGGTGAATCTTGCCCATATGCTCAGGGTTTAGCTGATTGCCATATTTGGGGTCGGGAAGGAATTTTCCTCCAGGGCAGATTGGAGAGGCCCTGGAGGTTTTTCGCCTTCCTCTGTAGCATGGGACATGGTTGACTTGAGGGAGGCTTCTCTGCTCCTTGAAGTCTTTAAACCATGATTTAAGGACTTCAATAGCTCAGACATGGGTGAGGTTTTTCATAGGAGTGGGTGGGTGAGATTCTGTGGCCTGCGCTGTGCAGGAGGTCGGACGAGATGATCAGAATGGTCCCTTCTGACCTTAGTATCTATGAATCTATGAATCTATGAACCTATAAAGAAAATGACAAAATACAAACAAAATAGCAAATCGACTCTTCAAGGTCAGAGCTGCAGCAGTACATTGCAAAGCCTTGCTCTGAACGTGCATCAGACATTAACATTAAACTAAACTAAATCTGTGGTACATTTTCTTTAAGTAAATTAAATAAGTAAATGTGGGAGGAGCAAAGAATGAGATGTGTATATAGCCAAATTATTGGGGTTTCATGCATTAGCATATTTCATTTTTAAAATTTTATTCTACTGATGTCACTAAAATGTTACGCAGATAGGAAAAGTGATATTTACTTCTGAAGCAAGATAGTGGTTGATTAATAAAGAACCTGATCATACCATAATCTGAATATTGCTGAACTCATGTTCTGATAGATCAGAGGAAGTAAAATTTATAGGAGATGAGTGGACTTTTCAAAAGCACTTAAGTCACCAAGGAAGTTCTGTACCAGGCTTGTTTGGCCCGTGGCGCGCAAGGGTAAGCCCCTGGCGGGCTGGGCCAATTTGTTTACCTGCTGTGTCCCCAGCAGCTGATCGCGGCTCCCACTGGCCGTGGTTTGCTGCTCCAGGCCAGTGGTGGCTGCAGGAAGCTGTGGCCAGCACATCCCTCAGCCCGCGCCGCTTCCCACAGCCCCCATTGGCCTGGAGCAGCGAATCCGCGGCCAATGGGAGCTGTGATTGGCCAAACCTATGGACGCAGAAGGTAAACAAACCAGCCCAGCTCACCAGGGAGCTTACCCTGATGGGCCGCGTGCCAAACATTGCCGATCCCTGTTCTATACAGCAGATCAGATTAGATGATCACAGTGGTCCCTTGTGGCTTTATAAACTATCAATGTAATCTATACAGGCTCATTGAAATTCAGTGGAACTCATGCTGTACGTAACTACAGCTTTTGAAAATCCCACCCAAGAGTCTTAAACTGAGAATGTCTTGCTACCTACTCCTGGATAATTCCATTTCAGGAAACAGCAAGAATGTATCAGCAAATCTCAACTGTTGTGACAAGAGATTGCCTCTTCCCTATCTTTCAGATACCCGAGTGCTAGACTTAAAAGGTAAATCAGTTCCTTTAATTGCATCCAGAAACAAACAGGAAGCCACTGCAGATCATAAAGTACTGGAGTCATATGTTCACAGGGACTGTCACTCCATTTACGAGTTAAGCCACTGCAGGTTTTCAGGTTTCAGAGTAGCAGCCATGTTAGTCTGTATTCGCAAAAAGAAAAGGAGTACTTGTGGCACCTTAGAGACTAACAAATTTATTAGAGCATAAGCTTTGGTGAGCTACGATGAAGTGAGCTGTAGCTCATGAAAGCTTATGCTCTAATAAATTTGTTAGTCTCTAAGGTGCCACAAGTACTCCTTTTCTTTTTTCAGGTTTTCAGACGTTCTTGGATTGCTTTTCTATCCCATAGAAGAGTACAGAAAAACTGCAGGTGAGAATATCTTGGAAAAACTTGGCACTATTAGGGAAACCTCCAGATGTAGTGATGGAATTGCAGAGAGACCTGCACATGTGTGTTATACTGGGGCTGAGGAAAGTATATTGAAAACCATTGTGACAAGTATTTTCAGAAGGGGATCTGATTTTCAGAAGTGTTGGGAAATCACAGCTCCCACTGATCTCAAGGCAAGGTGCTCAGCACCTCTAAACACCCATCCACTTATTTAGGTATTTGGGTGCCTGGTGCTTAGCACCCACATTTGAAAATAATGTCCTGGTGTGTCCTATGTTTCTGGCAAACTGTCCCTGCAGACCTTCACATGAACAGAAGGGAAAAAGAATTCCCATAAAGGTTATTAAAGAAAAGAATTTCAAGGAAAAGAAAAACAGCTGTGTTTCCAGAGGCATGAGTTTCCACTCACTTCCACCCTGAATCTTATTTGGTTTTCATTTAAAAGGGAGATATTGTGCTATTTCAAAAGGACATACGCCAACAGTTTCCTTTAATATGGTATTTTTAAATGATTCCATTTAGTTAAACTGATTAGTCCCATTATAATCATGATTTCACAGCTGGGCATTTGATGCAAGTTTTCATGAAAGCATTTATACAATGTATAAATCACATTTAAGAAAGGAAGGGTACAATTACATTTGTAAGTCATGTTTATATTATGGCTGCAATCTTCCATATAGGTTTTCCAGCTGCAATTAAAATATCATTTTATATCCCTGCAATTTAGAATACTGGAAAACCATTAAACCAGAATTATTTAGAGAAACAGAAGCAGTTAGAAATTAAATTTGGAGATCTCTGTTGAACAGCATATAATATGATGGAAATATTGTCCTTCAACATGAAAGTGAAGCAGCAGGATGAACCAAGATCGCATGTAAAGAGCTAAAAGGGGCATTAATTCACAAGAGAGAAATAGTAAAACACTACAACTAAAACACAAGCTGAATTGACAGAGGGTGTTGAGAAGAAACAAAAGGCAGTGGACAAGACATACTATTAGAAAACCATAAGTCAAGTAAAAGACAAGTGCAATTTTGAAATGAATACTAATAAATAAAGGTTACAACAGAGCTTAAAACTATTCCTTCGTTCAGATTGGAATTTTTCACAGTAATCTTTTGTTTTCAGTTGTGTACTGTTGATTTTCTTTCCTGCTTTCTGCTTAAAGTTGATCTTTTTCAAATTGCATTTCAGTTTGCAATTGCAAAGATTGTGGTCACTGCTAACATCTGCTGTTCAACATTCCCTTGTGATGTGAATCAAGGACCTGAATCTCAAATTATCACAGATGTGTCAATCTTATTTTTTGTTTTGCCATCTGGTGAATTCCATGTTTCTTTGTGTGGACCTTTATGAGAGTACAGGGTACTTGCAAGAAATAAGCTGGACACCAAACAATTCAATGACTCTCTTGCCATTTTGGCTGATAATTCCCATTGTGTGCTTCCCCACTGTTCTTTCTGTTCTTTGGTTGCCATATTGTACTTCAGCATTTAAAAGTCACCCATCACAAGAAGTAAGTCATGTTTAAGTATTTTGCCAATCACATTTTGGAGGCAACCGTAGAACTCATCTTTACCCTCATCACTATGTTCCTCTGTATGACTGCCATCTTTAGGAATCTGGTTTGGAGTCTGCAATATATGATACACTGGCTAACAGGTTCCTAGCTCATGTGAAACCCTTGAAACCCAGATGTCAAGCACATTAGAAGGCAAAAATATCATGGAAGTAGAACAGTTCATCTGGGCAGCACCATATTAGCCAGTGGAGACCTCAAGAAGGAAGTGACATCAAGAATAGGAAAGGCATCCACAGCACTTACTAAACTCAACAACGTTTGGAAATGAAAGATATACAGTACCAGAATGAAACTGAAAATTTTCAATTTAACCATAATCTCAATGCTAACATACGGCTGTGACAGCTACTAACACAGTGGGCAGAAAACTAGAAGCCTTCAAAAATAAATGACTAAGAATGATTCTGGGCATTGGTTGGAAAGCCTTCATCACCAATATCAAGATTTGAGAATTCACCAACCGGCAGCTCATTTCCACCAGAAAGACGTGCTGGACATATCTAGGGTATGTACTCTGGAGGCCAATACACAGATTTCCACATGCAGCTGTCAAATGGAAACCACCTGAGGGTGAGGAAATGAGGGAGCCCAAGAGAAACCTTAAGAAGAACTCTTGGAGCCAGGACAGTGTGATTCTGGCAGACCTTGTGCCAGCTCATGCCAAGGGCCCCTGCCTCACTGAACAAATCAGCATGGAAACCATTCTGGCTTATCTGTATGGCAGTATTGTTAAGATAGATATTAGAGTTGTAAGAATGTGTTTGGTGTTTAGACCTTATGAATAGCTTGTAGGATGCTGTATTAGTCTCACTTATCTGTACCCAATGTTATAAAGCATTAGCAAATGTTTGCATTGTAAACCTCTGTAAATGTGTAACTTATCAAACAGGAAAGAAGCCTTCTCTAGTGCAAATGCTGGCTTCCTACAGAAGATGCTAGGTTCTGACCAACAAGGAGGCCTTTAAAACCAAATGAGCCAACACGAGCCATTAAAAGAACAGAGGCTTTGTTAATTGCACTCCTCCCTGCTCCAGGCAGAGGAGACCTGCGCATGAACTCATCCCATCAGCGTGGGCTCTGGGGTGAAGGGGCTAAAAACCCAACAAGGAGAAACTTGGTTCTTTTTGCTGCTTGGACTCTAAAGGGACAAGAATCACTAAGCCTAAACAAAAGACCCCCAGCTGTTTTGCCTGGATTAGCCCTAAAGGACATACAGAGTTTGCTTATTATAGAAGTTTCTATCTTTTAGAACTTAAGACTATAACTCATCTGGGTGTGTATGTTCCCTGCTTTAACATTGTAAATAACTCTCATTTCTTTTTTCTAGTTAATAAATGTTACTTAATTTCTTACAGGATTGGCTACAAGCATTGTCTTTGATTTGAGAACTGAGTACAGTTGATGTGGGTAAGAGACTGGTCCTTTGGGATTAGGAGTAACCTGACTATTGTTGTGATTTTTTGGTATAAGAGACTATATCTATCAAAGAGGCAGACTTGCCTAGAATGATAAGATAGATCAGAGTGCCCAAGGGGACTGTCTGTGACTCCACGGTAAGGCTGTTATAGTGCTTGTTCAGTTCACACTTGTTACTTGGTTGATGAAATTGAATTATAGAACATATAACCAATTTGGGGTTTGTGCCCTATTTCCTGACAGTCTCCTCTGAGTCTGGCACCCATGTTCATGAGCCACTCACAGTATGAGAGAAAGAATAGTAGATCTCAACACCAGAGAGCAAATGGAAGCAGCAGAAAATGACAGAGAGGAATAGAAGAGACTGGTTTCTGCCCTGTGTGCCAGCATTGGCACAGGACGGGTGTTTAAAAGCAAAACAAATGCAAACAAACCAAAACAAAAAACCACAGAGCTAGACAAAATATCCAGAGAAGAAATCAAACAGTCATTCTTAAGGGAACAGCATAAATATAAAATGATGTGGCTAAAGATTGGGCAAGATTTGGAAACCCAAGTTTCCTGCTAATGATCAAAAAACCCAAGTTTCCTGCTGATGATCAAAATTCTTATTGTATAATGTTTATATTAAGCAAGGCCTGGACTTCCATAGCCCATACCCAGGAGAGGAATCGGAAAGACAGATGAGAGGGAAAAGGCCACTAGTGCTGTGCTTCCCCATCTGCTGCCCAGAAAGGGGACAGTGAGAGAAATGAGTCACTGCTGAGCTCTCCCACGTGTTGCTCAGTAAAGGAGGTATGGAGGGAAAGAAACAAAATATTTCTGGGCTTCCTCAGCCCATGCCCATGAGAATAGAAAAGGAAGGAGAAACAAATCCCCACTGGGCTTTCCAGCGCTCTGCCTGTCTGGCTGAGGATATGGCAGCAGGGACCTACAGCAAATATAAGCTCTGATTCAGGAAAGCATTTAAGCATATGCTTAACTTTGACCATGTACTTAAGTCCCATTGAATTAAGCAGGAATTAAAGTACTGGCTTTAGGGATGCTTTTCTGATTCAGGGTCACAGTAGGGGCCAGGAAGAGCAGCTATCGCATGGAGCCACTGTGGTGGGAGGAAGGAGAAGATGAGTTCTAGCAATGAATGCAAGCAGCAGCTACTTAGGAGTTAACTGGGCAGCCAAAGAGAGCAGTGAAAATTAGAGGCTGGAGAAGTGATGGCCACCACTCGGGAACAGCGAACCATGGCCACTGGGAGCTGCGGGCAGCTGTGCAAATATAAACAAACAGTCTGGCGGCCCACCAGCAGATTACCCTGACGGGCCGCAGGTTGCCCATTACAGGTCTACCCTGTAAAAAAAAAAATCTTTACTCAGGTTAGCTAACTTGGGTTAAAATAGTAGGGAAGACATGGCAACTCGGGTTTTAACTTGGGTGAGCAGCTCAAGTTCATCCCAGGCTGCCCTTATGGGCTTGAACTCAATGGGTTAACCTGGGTTAAAAGCCAACTGCCATATTTACACTGCTGGCAAACACAAGTTAAAGCACAGGTTAGCTAACTCAGGTTAAAACACTAAGGTTAAACACCTTTTTTGCAATTTACCCTTAAGGCCCCATTACTGCTCTCTGCAAGTAAAGTTACACCCCCTTTACACTGCCAGAGCGGTGTAAAGAAGCTGTAATATAAATAAGAATCAGGCTCAATGAGATTTATGGTAACAGCCTGTAATAAACCTTTTTGAAACTAAATATTGTATAAAGCCTTATTGGTAATGCTATTAAAACAGTCATGAGATAATTCGGATGACTACATTTGGCAATAGTAAATATTTAATGAGAACATTTATATAGTCTTCCAAGAATGAAAAAAAAACAGTACAAATATTGTGCTTGTTTAACCTTTCCTAGTGATAGTGGTTAGGGGCCTTAGGGAGGCAGGGTTTCTTTCCTAGCACACTAGAACACTGTACCACCCTAGTTCTCCATAAGTCTACTTAATAAACTATGAATGTTTAAGTTCAGAGACCAGAAAGCCTCTTGGCAACTTTTTGGAACCATTTAGTAAAGGTTATTATGGCTAGTTGCAAGCACTTAATATACCGATGTAAGTATCCCAGCTGAATTCCTTTGAGTTTATTTATATGGATTCCACTTTTTCTTCCTTTAAACTTCAGTGTCACAGAAAAAAATATTTCCTGTGAAACAAAGTCATTAATTTTCTCTTAACTAAATATCTATTCATGGAAAGTCAGTTACGTAATCTCCCTGGATGATTTCTTGTTTAATCAAAGTGCCCTTTTTATATTGAAATGTGAGCTCCCTTTCTAAAGTTAGCAAATAGTGCAGTAAAGTAAACTTAATGTTGATCACAAGAATTGTTCTTTTTATATCCTCTCCGTTACCTGCTTAGGTTATGCGATGGCAGCTACTCTTTCTTTTGTGATAACTTTAATCACTGAAATTGATCTGCTCACTCAGTCCACTTATATGTGTTTAAATTATAGTTTAGTTCATCCTGTTCCATTACTGTGCATAGCAATTTGTTTAAATTTCATTTTAATTGTATTTGATGAGAAAAAGATGGACAGTGGAAAGAAATAGCAAACTGAATTAACATTCCTTAGTTAGCAGGTCAATTGAATTGATATGCTATGCAAAAAAGAAATGTATGAATAATTTTTTGTTATTTTGTTTACATTCAGATAAAAAGCTTTGTTTTGTTTCAGTTATTCAGCATATCTGGCCATTTCAAGAGGTGATGATTCAATTCATCAGTCGTTTAGTTATTACATTTTCCAGGGGGCAAAAAGGAGATGTGCTGATGGGAAATTATACCTTAAATAAACCAGGTTTGTGGAGAACTATATTTTCAATTAGAATGCTTTGTAAATTCACATCTAATATTAAAAATGTGGGTGCTACCTTCCCCACTTGGCATCAAAACCCATCCTATGTCTGTCACCATGTTCTATTCTTCCTCATTAATTTAAATCTGACACATTCCTTTTTTGGTCCTTCTAGATCTATGTTTATTGGGGTCTGTTGGACTATATGTTTCAGGCTAGCTGGGATGAATGGGAAAAAGTGTCTTTATTATAGTCCTATCATACTTTCAGATTGCAGTCTCTTCAGCTATCTAAAATTTCATAGCCTCGAGGTCATTAAGAACATCTTCTGAGCAGCACAGTGAAACTGTGTTACAGTGGACCCCAAATGTCCAGATGAATGTTTTTCTACATCATGATTTATATGGAAACTGGAAGTGTTGAAAGAAAAATTCTACATATAGGCATTTTTTTAAACCACACTAGGGGAAAAAAATCAACTGTATTATTTTAGTAAAGGAACAAGCAAATCTATATATAGCAAAGGTAATATTTTAAAATTGTATGATAATATAAGAGCACTTTGTCTTTTCTTCACTTTGAACATGTTTGCTATGATGCAGTGAATATTTTGATACATTTAAAAGTGTAATAATACATTGCTGAATTGTGTTATTGCAATCAACTCTGAGTCCCTATAACATGGAGCTACCCCTTTTAAATTCCATATACATAATAAGATTCCAGGATTGTCACTCTGAAGTCTAGGATATCTGAGTCAATATGAAGCAATGAAAAGAAATCCCAAAAAAATTGAGAGCTCTTTTTGTTTAGAATATCACCAGGTTCAACCATCAATGGGATTTACTGTCTACTACTGTCCAAATTTTAAGTTCTCAGCCATTTTGACTTTATGAATTACACCTATGCCATTTACAGCTATAGTAAGGCATGTATCTAAGGCCAAGAGTCCTAAACCATTGTGATACCAGAGGTAACTCAACCAATCACCACCCTCACTTTACAGCTAATTTGCATGTAACAGTCACATTGGTTATATGAGGGAGACTGCACAGATGGTAGATTACTTGGCCCAAATGCTACACCTGTGCCACAGCATGGGCTTTCAGCTACAAGTAATACAAATAATTTTCTACATGGTGAATAGTAATACGGTGCTTTCCTATTAAAACATAAAGGACAAACTTTTGAAAAGTGTCCGCTACTTTGGATTTCCTTAGTTTTGGGGCATCTAACATGAAGAACCTATAGCAAAAATTTTAAAAACAGCCACCTAATTTGAGGTACCTTTATTTTGTGTCTCAAGCTGGGCACTCAAAAATGGAAGAGCCAAAGTTAGTGGATGCTTTTGCGAATGTTAGTCAAAATGGATATTCCAGCTACAAAGATGGGCTTGATTCTCTCCTGCGTCTGAGATCCACTCAGCACAGGGTCAAGGAAGTCATCACAAATCTGATTCCAACTCCCTGATTCCATGGGTTAGTCTCTACTGGTGCCAGCTCCAACATGAATTAGAACAGCTTCAAGGCTGGTCTAATTTATGCCAACTGGGTATCTGTGGTGCCAAGCAGAGTTCCAGCCCACTCCTTCCCAGTCCATGGATAATCCTAATTAGATGTGAGATTTTACAAATCAGGATGCATGCAAGCCATCTAGGACATAGCTGTATACCAAGATAGTGGATACCATATACATGTAATAATATATGCATTTAATGCATAGTGCCTATTTATGCACTATCAGACACTTTTGAGCAAGAATTTCTGTAGCTCTGTGAACTCAGGTGTCTTCCTTTTGTTAATTTATTTTTAAAAACAAATGATATTAATACTTATGAGAGTGTCAGAACAGTCTCTTTTTAAAAAAAAAACTGTAAACCAAAGTCACTACTTTAAAACATTTATAATTTTATGCCTCCCCTCCACAAATGAATTGCATATTTTCAAATGTAATTAAGGTACAGCCACCAAAACAAAACTCTCTCTTGAAAGACAGCACAGCATCAGTTATGGCCCGCTGAAAAACCATGCTATGCTTTTTGGGGCAGGGACTATACCTTCCTCTGTGTTTGGAATGTGCCTCTAACATTTTGGGCACTTAGCCATCTTTCCATTTGCCCCAGTCCGATAGCCAGCTCTTGGTGTAAGTCAGAGTGGCCACAGGACTGCTGAAGCTTACACTTGCTGGAGCAGTTCCATGGAGCCAGCCCATGATCACCTTAACATATTGCACCTTAACAACATACCTCCTATGTTGGCAGGGAATTTTCAGCTGCTTTTTTAAGACAGCTTTAAGTTCCCTTTTTGTTATGATTTGGGTAATTTGACCACCTGTCCATTAACATCACGATACTGACCAATGGCTTGTGCCACTGAACAGCCTTCAGAGACAACTCCTTACAGTTACAGCTGATTTGCGTTGGATTTAAACCTATGACTCCAAGTGGGCCGAGTGAATAATAAATTACCCAAATAATCTTAAATTGGTGACAACTGGGTTCAGAGAAATACCCAAACATCACTAACATTCAGGGCTATTTAGATAAGTCATGATTCAGGGACAGGAAATGAGATCCAGGAGAGCATGATGCCAGGGACCACCAGGAAGAATGACAGGCTGATTGGTGTTCCTTTACACCCAGCTGATGTCCATCTGACAGGGAGAGGCAAAGAAGCATAGATCCACCCCTCATTCAGCTAGCTCACAACTGTAAGCACAGCAGTGGCTCATCTATACCATCCCCCTTCTCCCGCTCACCTCACCAAATCGGGGGAGGGAAGAAAATGATACTTCAGTTACTGCTCTCCTAGTTCCAGTGGGAAGAGAGTAACTATTCAAATGGTCTAGCTCCCTTCCCTGGACGCAAAGGGGGTAAGATCCTGGCAAGCCAGACTTCTGATGCTTCAGGAGGTGAAATTACTCAGACAGCTTGGATCTTCTCAATTTCCACTTTTCCAGGAAGGAAAGGAAGAAGGAAGTTCCCTCCAGGCTATGTGGCCCCTCTTCCTGAGGACAGGAGAGAGAGAGAGAGAGAGAGAGAGAGAGAGAGAGTGTGAGGAGAGATATCCACAACCTGATAATTCCTTCCCCATGGCTGTGGGAAGGAGGCAGATGAGCAGGATTGAGGGGTCTTCAGCCAAAGTGGTTTTTACCTGAATATTTTGATAAGATGAGGCTCAATATTTGACCAAATATGGACCAGCTGACAGCTGGGGCCCTCACACATCCAGAGACCTACATCCATACCCCATTAACAGTCTCCTAACCATCCAGTCTAGGGTAAATTTGTTTCTGATTGAATATCTTCATGACAATATTCAAACATGAGTCAGAGTTTATTAAGGGCAACTAGTTTCAAAGCTGCTCAATTTCCACTTAAATTTAATGGGAATTGGGTGTCCAAGTCCTTTGGGCAGCCCTGCAAATCTCAGCCTAAACGTATATATAGAATGTTAGCTAATTCATCTCAGACCATGTGGGCCCATTTACAGGGCCATTTCCAGGCACCAGAGAAGGAAGCAGGCCTGGGGCAGCCAGCAGAAAGGGGCGGCACATCCGGGTCTTCGGCGGCAATTCGGCGATGGGCCCTGCATGTCCTCTCTTCCTCTTCACTTCGGCGGCAGCTCAACCAGGCTCAGTTTGTTTTTTTCCTTCACTGCTTGGGGTGGCAAAAAAGCTGGAGCCAGCCCTGCCCATTTATATAATGGATTGCTACAATCTTTCAGAATGAAAATCCTTCTATGGAAAAGCTGTCATTATTCCTTAAGGAGCAACCATAACAACTGTCATCATGGACATTCTGGGCATCTCACACCAGAGTAAATCAGGAGTAATCTCATTAACGTTAATGCAAACTGGTGTGAGATCAGAATTAAGCCCTTTCTTTTGCACTGAGAGCTTTGTTGGATAGCCATAGACTGTAAGAGCTTTTTCTTTCATTCATCACTTAGTACCAAGAGCCTGCACAATGGACTGACAGGTCATGTGCACTCAAAATGCCTTTTCACAGCTGGTCAAATATTAATGCCCTTTATGCCTTTTTTGTTCTCAGCTACCTCAGTATTATACTGCATGCTGCTTTTTGTCTTGCAGTAGGTATACTGTGCTTAGAAAAGCTAGATTCTAAAAAGAATAGTCAGAGGAAATTGGTCAGACATCATTCATTTCCCCTATGAATATGGAATCCTAGAATGCAAAAGGGAAAGTTATCTAATAAAATATGACAAATTCTTGACATTTTTATAAAACAATACAACGATGCTCTTATTTTAAAAATGCATCTCTGTGCCCAGGAGTCTTCACAGCAAACTAGGTAATAGGTCTCTGAGGTTGATTCTCACTGGGGGAGTCTAGGGGGAAGTGGGCTAATAACTGACTCTATGAAAAACTGGGCTGGCTATTTTGATTGGCAAAGATCAAATCAAAGCAGCAATTGGGCATGCAGAATGAATTGTCAGTATAGACAGGACAAGTAACTTCTAGTGGAGCCAAGTTGAACTCAGATCAACTAGAAAGAGATTCCATTTGGCTTGACTGGCACAGCTACTGCACTTTTTGTTGACTTCAGTAATACCACTTATGGAACACTTTCCAGTTTGAAAGCACTGTACAAGCGCTAAGGGTTTTTCTAGACAAACTGTTAGCGCATAGAGAGCTAAGATATAAATCTACAGTGCTCTGACATGCTGTGCACTAATTGTCCATGTAGACCTTGCTGCTGCACACTAAAAATTCCCTATTAGGGTATGTCTACACTATGAAATTAGGTCAAATTTATAGAAGTCTGTTTTGTAGAAAGCGTTTTTATACAGTTGAGTGTGTGTGTCCCCACCCAAATGCTCTAAGTGCATGTAGTCGGCGGACTGTTTCCACAGTACTGAGGCAACAGTCGACTTCCAGAGCTTTGCACTGTGGGTAGCTATCCCACAGTTCCTGCAGTCTCCACCACCCATTTGAATTCTGGATAGAAATCCCAGTGCCTGATGGGGCTAAAACATTGTCGCGGGTGGTTCTGGGTACATATCGTCAGGCCCCCGTTCCCTCCCTCCCTCCCTCCATAAAAGCAAGGGCAGACAATCATTTTGTGCCTTTTTTCTTGAGTTACCTGTGCAGACGCCATACCACAGCAAGCATGGAGCCCGCTCAGCTAACCGTCACCGTATGTCTCCTGGGTGCTGGCGGACATGGTACTGCATTGCTACACAGCAGCAGTTTATTGCCTTTTGGCAGCAGACAGTGCAGTATGACTGGTAGCCGTCATCGATGTAGTCCTGGGTGCTCTTTTAACCGGGCTCCTGGGCAAACATGGAAGTGACTCAGCCAGGTCATTTCCCTTATTTCATCTCATGGCGATTGAGTCCTACTGGCAGTGCACTGTCTTTTAATCTGCAGCTAGCAGAAGACAATGGCCAGTAATCATACTGCACTGTCTTCTGCCGAGCACCCAGGAGGTGACGATGGCTAGCGGTCGTACTGCACAGTCTGCTGCCAGCATGATGTATAAAGATTGATGAAGTGGCTCAAAACAAGAAATAGACGAGATTTGTTTTGTATTCATTTTCTCCTCCCTCTCTCCCTCTGTGAAATCAACAGCCTGCTAAACCCAGTTTTGAGTTCTATCCTTGAGGCGACCATTCAGTTTCTCGCAAAGCTACACTCTTGGTTGATTTTAATTCCCTGTAAGCCATGTCATCAGTCGCCCCTCCCTCCGTCAGGGCAACAGCAGACAATCGTTCCGCACCGTTTTTCTGTGCAGATGCCATACCACGGCAAGCATGGAGCCCGCTCAGATCACTTTGGCAATTAGGAGCACATTAAACACCATATGCATTATCCAGCAGTATATGCAGCACCAGAACCTGGCAAAGCAAAACTGGGTGAGTAGGCGACGTCAGCGCGGTGACAAGAGTGATGAGGACATGGACACAGACGTCTCTCAAAGCATGGGCCCTGCCAATGTGGGCATCATGGTGCTAATGGGGCAGGTTCATGTGGTGGAATGCTGATTCTGGGCTCAGGAAACAAGCACAGACTGGTGGGACCGCATAGTGTTGCAGGTCTGGGACGATTCCCAGTGGCTGCAAAACTTTCGCATGCGTAAGGGCACTTTCATGGAACTTTGTGACTTGCTTTCCCCTGCCCTAAAGCGCAAGACTACCAAGATGAGAGCAGCCCTCACAGTTGAGAAGCGAGTGGCAATAGCCCTGTGGAAGCTTGCAATGCCAGACAGCTACCGGTCAGTCGGGAATCAATTTGGAGTGGGTAAATCTACTGTGGGGGCTGCTGTGATGCAAGTAGCCAACACAATCAAAGATCTGCTGATATCAAGGGTAGTGACCCTGGGAAATGTGCAGGTCTTAGTGGATGGCTTTGCTGCAATGGGATTCCCTAACTGTGGTGGGTCCATAGACGGAACCCATATCCCTATCTTGGCACTGGAGCACCAAGCCAGCGAGTACATAAACTGCAAAGTGTACTTTTCAATAGTGCTGCAAGCACTGGTGGATCACAAGGGACGTTTCACCATCATCAACATGGGATGGCCGGGAAAGGTACATGACGCTCGCATCTTCAGGAACTCTGGTCTGTTTCAAAAGCTGCAGGAAGGGACTTTCTTCCCAGACTAGAAAATAACCATTGGGGATGTTGAAATGCATATAGTTATCCTTGGGGACCCAGCCTACCCCTTAATGGCATGGCTCATGAAGCCATACATAGGCAGCCTGGAGAGTAGTCAGGAGCTGTTTAACTACAGGCTGAGCAAGTGCAGAATGGTGGTAGAATGTGCATTTGGACATTTAAAAGCATGCTGGCGCAGTTTACTGACTCGGTTAGACCTCAGTGAAACCAATATTCCCACTGTTATTACTGCTTGCTGTGTGCTCCACAATATCTGTAAGAGTAAGGGGGAAACGTTTATGGTGGGGTGGGAGGTTGAGGCAAATCGCCTGGCTGCTGGTTACGCACAGCCAGACACCAGGGCAGTTAGAAGAGCACAGGAGGGTGTGGTGCGCATCAGAGAAGCTTTGAAAACCAGTTTCATGACTGGCCAGGCTACGGTGTGAAAGTTCTGTTTGTTTCTCCTTGATGAAACCCCCCGCCCCTTGGTTCACTCTACTTCCCTGTAAGCTAACCACCCTCCTCACCTCCCTTCGATCACCGCTTGCAGAGGCAATAAAGTCATTCTTGCTTCACATTCATGCATTCTTTATTAATTCATCACACAAATAGGGGGATAATTACCAAGGTAGCCCAGGAGGGGTGGTGGAAGAGGGAAGGACAAGGCCACACAGCACTTTTAAAGTTTAAAACTTATTGAATGCCAGCCTTCTGTTACTTGGGCAATCCTCTGAGGAGGAGTGGCTGGGTGGCCGGAGGCCCCTCCACCGCATTCTTGGGCATCTGGGTGAGGAGGCTATGGAACTTGGGGAGGAGGGCGGTTGGTTACACAGGGGCTGTAGTGGTAGTCTGTGCTCCTGCTGCCTTTCCTGCAGCTCAACCATACGCTGGAGCATATTAGTTTGATCCTCCAGCAGCCTCAGCATTGAATCCTGCCTCCTCTCATCACACTGCCACCACCTTTCAGCTTCAGCCCTCTTTTCAGCCCGCCACTTACTCTCTTCAGCCCGCCACCTCTCCTCCTGGTCATTTTGTGCTTTCCTGCACTCTGACATTGTCTACCTCCATGCATTCGTCTGTGCTCTGTCAGTGTGGGAGGACAGCATGAGCTCAAAGAACATTTCATCACGAGTGCATTTTTTTCGCCTTCTAATCTTCGCTAGCCTCTGGGAAGGAAAAGATCCTGTGATCCTTGAAACACATGCAGCTGGTGGAGAAAAAAAAGGGACAGTGGTATTTAAAAGACACATTTTATAGAACAATGGGTACACTCTTTCACGGTAAACCTTGCTGTTAACATTACATACATAGCACATGTGCTTTCGTTACAAGGTCGCATTTTGCCTCCCCCCACCGCGTGGCTAACAGCGGGGAACATTTCTGTTCAGCCATGGGTAAACAGCCCAGCAGGAACGGGCACCTCTGAATGTCCCCTTAAGAAAAGCACTCTATTTCAACCAGGTGACCATGAATGATATCACTCTCCTGAGGATAATGCAGAGAGATAAAGAGCGGATTTTGTTTGAACGCCAGCAAACATACACTGCAATGCTTTGTTCTACAATGATTCCCGAGTACGTGCTACTGGCCTGGAGTGGTAAAGTGTCCTACCATGGTGGATGGTATAAGGCTGCCCTCTCCAGAAACCTTTTGCAAAGGCTTTGGGAATATATCCAGGAGAGCCACGAATGCCAGGGCAAATTAATCATCAAACATGGTGGCTTTTAAACCTTGTATAGTATTTTAAAAGGTACACTCACCAGAGGTCCCTTCTCCTCCTGGTGGGTCCGGGAGGCAGCCTTGGGTGGGTTTGGGGGGTACTGGCTCCAGGTCCAGGGTGAGAAACAGTTCCTGTCGGGAAAACCGGTTTCTCCGCTTGTTTGCTGTGAGCTATATACAACCTCCTCCTCCTCGTCTTCCTCGTCCCCAAAACCTGCTTCTGTGTTGCCTCCATCTCCACTGAATGAGTCAAACAGCACGGCTGGGGTAGTGGTGGCTGAACCCCCTAAAATGGCATGCAGCTCATTATAGAAGCCTTGCATAATGACAGGTTTCAGAGTAGCAGCCGTGTTAGTCTGTATTCGCAAAAAGAAAAGGAGTACTTGTGGCACCTTAGAGACTAACAAATTTATTTGAGCATAAGCTTTCGTGAGCTACAGTTCACTTTATTGGATGCATGTGGTGGAAAATACAGTGGGGAGATGTATATACACACACAGAGAACATGAAACAAAGGGTTTTATCATACACACTGTAAGGAGAGTGATCACTTAAGATAAGCCATCACCAGCAGCGGGGGAGAAAAGGAGGAAAACCTTTCATGGTGACAAGCAAGGTTTGGGGCTCTGACCTGGAACGTCTGTTCGCCTATCTGGTTTTCTGGTAGGCTTGCCTCAGCTCCTTAAGTTTCACGTGGCACTGCTTCGGGTCCCTGTTATGGCCTCTGTCCTTCATGCCCTGGGAGATTTTCACAAATGTTTTGGCATTTCGAAAACTGGAACGTAGTTCTGATAGCACGGATTCCTCTCCCCATACAGGTTTCAGAGTAGCAGCCGTGTTAGTCTGCATTCGCAAAAAGAAAAGGAGTACTTGTGGCACCTTAGAGACTAACAAATTTATTAGAGCATAAGCTTTCCTGAGCTACAGCTCACTTCATCGGATGCATTTGGTGGAAAAAACAGAGGAGAGATTTATATACACACACAGAGAACATGAAACAATGGGTTTATCATACATATGGTAAGGAGAGTGATCACTTAAGCCATGCAGAACACAGTGCCATCCACAGCCTCAGAAACAACTCTGACATCATAATCAAAAAGGCTGACAAAGGAGGTGCTATCGTCATCATGAATAGGTCGGAGTATGAACAAAAGGCTACTAGGCAGCTCTCCAACACAACTTTCTACAAGCCATTACCCTCTGATCCCACTGAGAGTTACCAAAAGAAACTACACCATTTGCTCAAGAAACACCCTGAAAAAGCACAAGAACAAATCCGCACAGACACAACCCTAGAACCCCGACCTGGGGTATTCTATCTGCTACCCAAGATCCATAAACCTGGAAATCCTGGACGCCCCATCATCTCAGGCATTGGCACCCTGACAGCAGGATTGTCTGGCTATGTAGACTCCCTCCTCAGGCCCTTCGTTACCAGCACTCCCAGCTATCTTCAAGACACCACTGACTTCCTGAGGAAACTACAGTCCATTGGTGATCTTCCTAAAAACACCATCCTAGCCACTATGGATGTAGAAGCCCTCTACACCAACATTCCACACAAAGATGGACTACAAGCCGTCAGGAACAGTATCCCCGATACTGTCATGGCTAACCTGTGGCTGAACTTTGTGACTTTGTCCTCACCCATAACTATTTCACATTTGGTGACAATGTATACCTTCAAATCAGCGGCACTGCGATGGGTACCCGCATGGCCCCACAGTATGCCAACATTTTTATGGCTGACTTAGAACAACGCTTCCTCAGCTCTCGTCCCCTAATGCCCCTACTCTACTTGCGCTACATTGATGGCATCTTCATCATCTGGACCCATGGAAAAGAAGCTCTTGAGGAATTCCACCATGATTTCAACAATTTCCATCCCACCATCAACCTCAGCCTGGACCAGTCCACACAAGAGATCCACTTCCTGGACACTATGGTGCTAATAAGCGATGGTCACATAAACACCACCCTATATCGGAAACCTACTGACCGCTATTCCTAACTACATGCCTCTAGCTTTCATCCAGATCATACCACTCGATCCATTGTCTACAGCCAAGCTCTACGATATAACCGCATTTGCTCCAACCCCTCAGACAGAGACAAACACCTACAAGATCTCTATCATGCATTCCTACAACTACAATACCCACCTGCTGAAGTGAAGAAACAGATTGACAGAGCCAGAAGAGTACCCAGAAGTCACCTACTACAGGACAGGCCCAACAAAGAAAATAACAGAACGCCACTAGCCATCACCTTCAGCCCCCAACTAAAACCTCTCCAAGGTTCATCAAGGATCTACAACCTATCCTGAAGGACGACCCATCACTCTCGCAGATCTTGGGAGACAGGCCAGTCCTTGCTTACAGACAGCCCCCCAATCTGAAGCAAATACTCACCAGCAACCACACACCACACAACAGAACCACTAACCCAGGAACCTATCCTTGCAACAAAGCCCGTTGCCAACTCTGTCCACATATCTATTCAGGGGATACCATCATAGGGCCTAATCACATCAGCCACACCATCAGAGGCTCGTTCACCTGCGCATCTACCAATGTGATATATGCCATCATGTGCCAGCAATGCCCCTCTGCCATGTACATTGGCCAAACCGGACAGTCTCTACGGAAAATAATGAATGGACACAAATCAGACGTCAAGAATTATAACATTCAAAAACCAGTTGGAGAACACTTCAATCTCTCTGGTCATTCGATTACAGACCTAAGAGTGGCTATCCTTCAACAAAAAAGCTTCAAAAACAGACTCCAACGAGAGACTGCTGAATTGGAATTAATTTGCAAACTGGATACAATTAACTTAGGCTTGAATAGAGACTGGGAATGGATGAGTCATTACACAAAGTAAAACTATTTCCCCATGGTATTTCTCCCCCTCACCCCACCCCCCACTGTTCCTCTGATATTCTTGTCAACTGCTGGAATTAGCCTACCTTGCTTGTCACCATGAAAGGTTTTCCTCCTTTCCCCCCCCCTGCTGCTGGTGATGGCTTATCTTAAGTGATCACTCTCCTTACCATATGTATGATAAACCCATTGTTTCATGTTCTCTGTGTGTGTATATAAATCTCTCCTCTGTTTTTTCCATGAAATGCATCCGATGAAGTGAGCTGTAGCTCACGAAAGCTTATGCTCTAATAAATTTGTTAGTCTCTAAGGTGCCACAAGTACTCCTTTTCTTTCTCCCCATACAGCGATCAGATCCCGTACCTCCCGTTTGGTCCATGCCGGAGCTCTTTTGTGATTCTGGGACTCCATCATGGTCACCTCTGCTGATGGGCTCTGCATGGTCACCTGCAGCTTGCCACACTGGCCAAATAGAAAATTGAAATTCAAAAGTTTGTGGGCCTTTTCCTGTCTACCTGGTCAGTGCATTTGAGTTGAGAGTGCTGTCCAGAGCGGTCACAATGGAGCACTCTGGGATAGCTCCCGGAGGCCAATACCATCTAATTGCATCCACGGTACCCCAAATTCGGTACTGCAAGTGGCAACACCCTGGCATGAAAGGGGGCACCGGGGTCCAGGAGGGACTTGGGGCCCAGCAGCAAGTGGGACACTGGCCTGCAGAGGGCACTCTGGAGGCTGGAATGCTAATTCCCTGGATGACCAGCGGGAGGCGCTGCAGGGTTGAGTTGCTGCCCTGCTACAGTGTGGTAGCATGGTCTGCCTGGATAGTTAGGCAGGCCACTCTAACCCCTGATGTAGATGCAGATAGGTCAATGGAAGAAGGCTTTTGTTGACCTAAGCTACTGTTCCAGGAGGTGGAGTTTCTACAATGAAGGAAAACCCCCTTTTGTCACTATAGGTTTTCTATGTTACGGGGTTATGCTGGCATGGCTACAGCACCGTAGCTATTCCACTACAGTCCCCGTAGTGTAGACAGGTCTATGGTGTGCAGCATGCTAGTGTGCTGTAGACTTATAACCCAGCTTGCTGTGCACTATTTGTCTAGAAAAGCTTTAAGGCCCACATTCAGCAAGGTACTTAAGCATGAGTTTAACTTTAAGCATAAGTCAGTTCATGTGCTTAATGTCAGGCATATGCTTAAGCACTTGCTGAATCAGGACCTAAATAACTAACTCTTGTAACATCACTGTAAAGTAGATAATTTTTATCTCCATTCTATAGAAAAGTAAACAGACTCCGAAGTGAAGCTACTGCCCATGACCACACAGAAATTCAATAGCAGTAGTGGCAATAGAATTCAGAAGTTCCTGACTCTCCACAAACCAAACCTCAGAGCCTCTTAGTCTGTTGAGTCTGTGCTATGATCACATGTGGGGTGACCATACTGCATGGTCAGCGGCAGAGGAATCTTGATATTTGGTTATGTTTGCTCTAGTGTCTGACCACCAACTGGCAGATTTTATCTATCTGTGCATTTCTACCACGCTCTTCACCAAGGTATTTGAGCAGCTGAACAAATACATCTGAACTTCATGTCCACATATATTTTGAGTCCCTAATGTAGATGGATTCTTCTTTTTTAAAATATCTGACAGATCATATCTGACAACAGTAGCACTCATCTCTGATTATATGGAGTGACATTAACATGCTATTCCGTCACATCCAGGGCAGACAGTCAAGAACCGAGTATCACTTGCCAAAACTTTTAACGCTATAGCTCATGTCTTAAATCAGTTTTCATATGATCCCATTCTTGTAAAAGCTCTAAATATCCTGTTGCATATCGTCAACCTTTTCCTAAATTTTGTAATTTTAGGCATGATACAATTTTTTAAACAATGTTCAGACATTTGAAGTGATCCACTATTAATTTAGTGGTTTCAGAGTAGCAGCCGTGTTAGTCTGTATTCGCAAAAAGAAAAGGAGTACTTGTGGCACCTTAGAGACTAACAAATTTATTAGAGCATAAGCTTTCGTGAGCTACAGCTCACTTCATCGGATGCATCCGATGAAGTGAGCTGTAGCTCACGAAAGCTTATGCTCTAATAAATTTGTTAGTCTCTAAGGTGCCACAAGTACTCCTTTTCTTTTCACCTATAGTCAGTGTTTCCTCCCTATCTTTACCCTTTCCTTGCCAGATGTATCGGTCCAGTTGCTTTTGTAGACATAGCTTCCCAGGTTACTTCCATCTCTAATGGACCATACTTCCAAGATAATCATCACCTGAGAAATCAGGCCAAGAATAATATTAATCTAGAAGTTCAATAAAAGTTCCTCTACTAACCGACTAACCCAGATGGAAAAACCCTCATGGCATTCAAAGAATCCACTAGGAATGTTCCAGATCAATGTGTATATAGAATCTGGCCAATTACAAATGCCCACAAAGTTAAAGCTTTAGAAAATATTCTGCATTAATGAATGATTTTGATAGGAGTTAGGTCCTGGAAGGGTAGCATGGCGAAACAAAAGGGGAAACTGCAGCTATTCTCATTACCATTGTAGATTGTGCCTGTATTTATATGAAAGTCAGCCACGTCTGGTATCCCTCTATGAAATATAGATCAGATTGGAAAGAGAAGAAGCAAACCAGTTCCACACGAATATCTCGTCCTTGTCTTTAAGGCCCTTCACAATTAAGCCCATTCTATCTAGCTAATCTTGTAATTTATTACAACAACCTCACCACCACTCCTCCAGTGTTCCCAGCCTGTATTACCCATCAGTTGCTTTCTCCATTAAATACCTTCACACTTTCTCCCTGTAACTGACTCATCATCCCAGTGTACCCCCTTGTAATGTGACATGACCTTTCCATGGCTCTGCCTCAGGACTTCTGTGATATGGCATCATGGTGTCTTGGCCAGGTCACATTCTACCCCCACCCCTTCCTGGGTTCAACTGGTCTTTAGAATTTCAAATAATGTCCACCACAGCTGGCAAATTACATATACTCAGCTCAAATGTCTTTTGTACCTCCTGAGGTCTCTCTTCAGTCCCAGTGTCTCTGCTGAGAAGTAACAAACAAAAAACCAACCTCCAGCCCTGCGGGGCATGAAATTCCAGTCTCTTTTCCTGTTCCTCTCAGTCTACCATCCTATTCTCAGGATGTTGACTCACATGGCCTCTCCCTTCAAGTTTTGTCCTTTCCCAGGCTCACCAGAAAACTAATCCTCTCCTGCAGCTTTCCTGAATCCCCTTATCCTTGTCTCTTGCCAATCCTCTTACAGGAGAGGATCCAAAACTTCCTCTCCCCAGTGTCTTCTCCCTTTGACTGCCCTGTACTCCCTACTTTAGCTTCCTCCCTCAGCCTATCACACACACTTCAGGTGCACTAGATGAGGCTAATAAAGCTCTCGAGATCCAGTTAACCTTCTGTGCCCTGTGGGGTTTACAAACCCCATCACACTCCCTTATGCATGGGGAAAACTCCTTGACAAAATCTGTCCAGCCACTACCTTATCTTTCCTGAAATTCCTCCTTATTAGTCATTTCAGCTGTGATGCCTCTGAATTCAGATACATAATGGCTAGATAGGTGACAATCTATGATTGTTCTTCCTTTTCTTTCTTTTTCCTATACTCTTACTGCCTACTTCTACCCTGTATTAAATACCACCACTACCACATGTAATTAACAAAGCTGTGCCACACATTTGTTTGTGTGTCATATTTCCATCATCTGCCCTTTGTGTTTTTTCTGTTGTAATCTTTCTGGGTCAGGGATTGTCTCTTCTATGTGTTTATACCGCATAATGGGGCCGCAGTCAGGATTGAGGGTTTTGTGTGCTATAATGATATAGAAATTTACTGATGTTACTTCCACACATCCTCTTTCTAACTGGAACAAACTTGATGTACCAAGCTATCATGAGAAAGATGTTCCTGTGGTATTTCCAGGCCATCCAACAGCATGAAGCATACAAAAAAATTCTGATAGTTCAGAAAGCATTGTGCTTATCCTAACGAATACCTGAACCTGCTGATACCTGATCCATTGAATATCATCGATACCAGTGACTGTAGAAGGAGGTATAAGGCTTGATTCACTGCCCACTGCAGTCAGTAGGAAGATTCACATTGGCTCATAATGCACTCCTGTTAAATGGTCTGACTTCATGTGGAAACATTTCTAAAATGATAGATTTCAATAGGCTGAACGAGAGCCAGGAGCTTCCAAATAGCTCTATGTGGGACTATTCAAGGCTGTAGTCAGGGAATGAATCAGGAATCATGCAGTGAACAAAAAGCAACTGTACAGTCTTCAAACTATGGTGAATAATTAGAGGAATATATCATACAATAAAAAACTGACCATATCAGAAGCAGTAATACTGATTTGATCTGGTCCTGCACCATATGTGGACAAGATGACTTGCTCCTGTTTATCTCATAGATCCATGGTCTGTATCAGAAATAGGTAATCTATTTTCCCCTCTCCCACCTTGAATTTAACACACAGACCAGCCAGACTAAACATGCAATTAACTTAAAAGAGAAAGGGCAAGTACTAAAGTATTGTCATTATCGTTCAGTCTCCCCACAAAGATTCACCACAGAAGTCAAAAGGATGGTCAAGCTATCTGAGGTACACCAGGAGCTCAAGTGAATCATAATACATTGTAGCTGGAGCTGGACAAATGGGGGGTGGGGGGGGAAGTATTTATGAACATTTTTGTGAATTCTGAATTACATTTCAGTTCAGCCTTGTTCACTGGAGGAGAAGCTCACAGAAAATTAATTTAAAGCTGGAGCCAGGATCTGTGAACCACGGCACAAAATGCATTTTGCATAGAAGTAGATGCTGTTTATAAATATTAGAACATCCAGTCAGCCAAAAATAGGAGCAACATCATATGACTCATCATGCAGCTTGAACAGCAAAGTCCAAAAGTTGAAGGACCACTTTGAACAATATGTGAACAATCTGACATGTATTCACATAAACCATTCAGCAAACGAGTTTGAACAAAGAACAAACTTTGAAAACTGTAACATGTTCATAGACAATTTGTGAACGGAACACGGAGACAACCTGATGGTGGGGGAGCACAAATTGAGGGTGGTGGGGGACACATGACTACCCCATGCATTGCCTCAGGGTCCTTTTTCCCCACTCGCCTGGACCTCCAACACTTGTTCCAAGCCAGCACTACCCTGCTGGCTACTCCCCTCAGAGCTCTTTCCCCACTGCTTCTATCACCTCCCTACGGGCATGGCGCAGGTTCCAGATACTGTCAAGCAGGTAACTGCAGTTCTGGGCAAGGAAGGGATGGGACTCAGTGGGTTTCCCCGCAAGCACTCTGGCAGAGCTGTGCTGCCAGTCCGATCTCTCTTCTCTACTCCAGGCGCCTCCTAGCAGGGTTCAGCAGGAGCACTAGGTATCTGTGCCTTTCCAAGGCACATCCCGCTAAGCTGTGCTGAGTCCAACTCCCACCCTAGAGGGACATGTGACTCCCTCCACACGTCGCCTCTGAGCTAAAATCTCTGACTAAATTATTTGCAACAAATAATGTGACCAGCTCTTATTTAGCAAAGATTGATATAAACTATGTTTGAGATGGGAAAAGAATCTGCAGAACAGGTTAGTTGTCCACTCAGAACCATGTTGGGTTAAGTAGTGAGGACTGGTCCAGAATAAGATGAACATAAAGACAACTTAGCCTAAACTAGCTCTCTCCCCTATATATCTGGTCTTAGGCATAGGTGGAACAGACTATATATATGTGTGTATATATATATTGTCTGAGCTCATGAGGGTGTCATTCTACAAAGTATATGTTTCAACCATTGGCATTGACTTTCAGGTGAAAGCTGCACTGTGCACCTCTGGTTATAACAAGATCACACAACCCTCAGCACAATGGTACCATCTGCTCTGAAAGACTAAACAAAAATGGGGCATACCTCCCAAAGTCTTCCCCCAGTTTCATCATCACTGACAATGCTGCAAACTCATTGTGCGATAACAAACTCGCACATGAGCTTTGCTATCTCAGCTGTCTGGCACAGCTTATGTAGGATTTTCCTGAGGGTGAGCATTCTACTGGATATCTTCTAGCAGATGCTTTTAATATCTGTACACATTTTGGATCACTCAGCAAAGGAAAGAACTTCTGGAGAGACCTAATATCCCCATGGAAAAATAAAAATAGGAAAGTAGCTAGAAAGAACACTACTTTGAAAATTGTGGAAAGATTTACAATACTGAGAAAGCATACCCCTGGAATAAGAGTAACTATTTTGTAGTTAAGTCATATGCAATATTATTTTGCAACCAGCAGAGAGAAGTACTTGTTTATCTCAGGAGCAACTTCACTGAAGTCGAAAGAATTACATGGGCATAGAACCAGCATGAGAGCAGAATCAAGCTCCCATATCTGATGCCACTGGAAACTAGATTGGAATCATAGTCTTGCCCCCACTTCTACAACAGTCCTCTGAGAAACACCCCAAAAAGCTTTAAGATAAGATTTCGAAAAGTGAAAATATTTGGCTGTCACGCAGCCAGCTACTATATCTGGAAGAGGCTATTTATTTCTCTTTATCCCACTGATTCACCAGCCCTTCCTTTTCAAGTAATCCTATTGGAGTCAATGTCAAATGGTGAGACTAACAATATTTTAATCATGCAGAAAGGTAAATGCTTGTGAAAATGTATTGAACTTAGGCCAGCACAGTACTGTGTCTTAATTCCCACTATTTTCACAAAATTGGTAGCAATTCCCAGTAAAATCCACATACAATTTGTGTGAATTTCACGCTTTTCACATAAAGCAGCTATTTCCTGGGGTTTAAAAATGAATTTTCTACAGTTTCACAAAAGGTGAGAATTATCTTTGTACACCCTAGGTGGATAAGTATTACAATCCCCAATTTACAGAAGGAAAAACTGAAACACAGAGAGGTTATATATATATATATATATATATATATATATATATATATATATATATATATATAAAAATGATATTGTTTCTTCTTACTGTTAACACTTAGCACTCCCCCCCACATAGACCTGAAGAGGTGGATACAGTAAAAGTACCACAATATTCATTTTACAGATGAGAAAACCAAAGCACAGAGCAGTTAAGTGACATGTTCAAGACTATATTGTGATTCAGTGGCAGAGCCACATATAGAGCAGAAACCTCCTCACTGCTATTTCTATCCACTGGATGATACCACTATGACTTACTCAAGTCCACATAGCTAATCAGTGGCAGAGGCAGAATGCAAACTCAGGAGGAGTTTACTGGCTCCCTGTAACATATTTGTTACTGATTTATGGCTGTTTTTTAGCATCATGTATGGAATGGCATGATTTTATAATGTTTATGAACTTCTACTTCTCAAACTATACTGGGGGCACCACTGTTTGACACAATGTTTTATAGCTTTGTTCTGCAATTTCTCTGTGTATAGGGATTGAGATTGTCTAACTGGTCCACAAGTATTCTTGACTGTATCTGCTTGTTCCCTAGCCAGGAGATTATTTTAATTTTAACATGGCATTCCCCCAGATTATCTCACAAAGTAAGAGAATAGTAACACACTTCTGGAAGGCTGGGGACTCGACCAGATCCTCTACTCTCACTTCCACCTAACTGAGTCACTCTCAGATCCCCTAGGCTTCTCCACAGCTTGGTGTCATATTATTTTGGCTTGGAGTTATACTTGCACAGTTGGTACCACCTGCTGTAAATTCTTTAGTCCTTGTTATCTCTGCAGCAGCTCTTGGCTTTTTAAAAACTAATTCAGTGAAGGAAGAGGAAGGGACAGCGTGTGCTTGATGTTCAAACAACAATTTTATTTTCCAGAAACTCTTCAGATTTATAGTTCAGGCTACATTTTGGGAATTCACAGTGTGACACAATGAACTACTAATTGCTGTTGCTGCTACTACTACTATTTAAATAATAAGGGCCAAACTATACTCCCAGTTATATGATTGTGAGTATAAATCCAATATAACTAAGGACTGCAATGGAATATCTTCAGTTGCAGGTAACAGAGAAACTCTGGAGTTTTACCTGGGTAAGTGAGCACAGAATTTGGATCTATGCCTTTATACATCTGAGGCATAGGCCAAGAGCCAAGTGAAAAACCCTAATGTTTTCCTGTATACCCCAATATTAGGCACAATAGAGCATTAAATATGTATATTAATACTGTTAGGCATGTTCACTTTCAGTCCTGCGGATGTCACCAGACCAGTAATGGAAAAGCTGAGGGAGACACTGAGTGGCCACTGTAACAGATGAGTTATTAGCTCTTAAATACACTCTTTTTTGCGTGCAAAGCCATCTTAGATGACTCAGGCACATGATGGATTGAAGCACTGCTAGTAGTTGAAGCAAAGCTTAATGATTTCTCATTCATTTACATCCGTTTCGTTTCATTTATGAGGTCTGAGCTGTGAATTCAGTGGGAACGAATGGAGAGATCTTACGTCAGCAAGAAAGTCTGGCTGGACAATAAAACTAGAGAGAGGCCCAAATCAGAACCCTGGATCTCACTCCCCATTGGACTTTGGGAAAATTTGGGTTTGGATCTAGATACGAATTTTATAACTCAAGCCCATATCTAATCAGAACGCAGATTTGGACAGACCAAACCTAAGTCACACTCTGATACAATTTCTTTGATGTATAAATTCTCCACCTCTTATTTCTGTGTCTTTGGTCTTTTAACAGGGCATTGATTGGAAGTGAAAGAGGAACAGCCCATTTGCAGTTTGGTCCAGGCCCAAACTGGAAGAACAAGCAATGACATGTTGCCTCAAAAACAACCATTTGTTCTACTTCATCCCTTTATTCTAACACACGCACACTGCTATTTTCAACTAACCGCACTGAAAAGTGGGCTACTTACTTAGATCCCAGTTAAATAACTTGGTTTGCACTCTCTTCCTGGCCAGGAAAGCTACAGTGGAGGTCTGCCCTTGTAGTCCGGAAGAATGTGACTGGGCTAATTGCTCTTTAATGGTATTAATGGAGAGTAATGCACACTGGAAAACATAATCCCAACTATACATACAAATGCTGGGGTCCAAATTAGCTGTTACCACTCAAGAATGAGATCTTGGAGTCACTGTTGATATTTCTCTGAAAACACCCACTCAATGTGCAGCAGCAGTCAAAAATGCTAACAGAATGTTAGGAACCATTAGAAAAGGATAGATAAGAAGAGAGAAAATATCTAAGTGCCACTATATAAATCCATGTTGCACCCACACCTTGAATACTACATGCAGTTCTGGTAGTCCCATCCCCTCCAAAATATATTAGAATTGGAAAAGGTACAGAGAAGGGCAACAAAAATGTTTAAGGGTATGGAGCATGCAAGGAGACATTAAAAAGACTGGGACTATTCATCTTAGAAAAGAGAGAGAAATAAGGCAGGAACTTGTTGCCTGGGGATATTGTGAAAGTCAAAAGTACAACTTGATTCAAAAAAAGAATTAAGTAAATTCATGGAGCATAGTTCCATCAATTGCTAGTAGCTGAGTGGTCAGGGACACAACCCATGTTCCAGGCGTGCATTAAACCTCCAGCTGCCAGAACCTGGGAATGGATGACTGAGGATGGAGTTGCCCAATAGTTGCCCTGTTCTGTTCATTCCCTCTGAAGCATCTGGAACTGGCCACAGTCAGAAGACAAGAAACTGGGTTAGATGGACCATTGTTCTGACCCAATATGGTGATTCATATGTTCTTACTTTCATAATACGAGCACAGCAGTAAAACTTGATGCTTTACAGACACCTTGCATCTGAGGATTTTAAGAGGGTGAAGGTCTGGGGATCAGGTCTCTTCCTGAGTTGGACAAACACTGAGACCCATTTGAAACCATCACCAGGGAAAAGAGAATTTGTGAAATTCCTTGTTCACAAACACAGTGTTTTAGTGGACCGATAGTGTGAGGTGCAGTGTCTGGCAGGCATACATTTTAACAGGCATATTTTTATTCATATGCCAATTTGAATACTAACAGAAAAATCATACTATTTGGAACCAAACCGGCAAAGTTTTGCCCAGTTGATTTTTGAAAGTCCCCTATCACTTTTACAAAGTTTTAAGATGCTATTTTTCATTTTAGATGTAAAAAACTTTAAAACTCTCTCACTTTTATTTTCTTAAACTATTTTTCTAAAAAAATAACTTTTCTCCTTATTCCTTTAGGTTTTTGTGTGTAGGCTAAGGTAGCTTCATTCAAAATCCTCTATGGTCTCAGTGTGTGGTGTCTTTGGAATGCCTTATGCTCAGCTGAGCTGAGGGGCATTTAAGAGGCCTGTAAGTGGACTACTAAATCCCCCTGAAAATCCAGGCAAATTCCAAGGCTGTCCTTTTCTCAGTAGGGTTGGCTGGGCTAATTACAAACCTGTTTAAACATTGTGAGTTCAAGGGTTTGATTTAACCATGAACAATATTTGGTTCACTTCATACTTAGGAAATGCTGTCAAAAAAGGAAGAAGACAGGATGAGAGAGGACATAACCAATTATGAAAACAAAGTGAATATTGGTGCTAAGAGTGGGCAGACTGAAAACACAAGACTAAGGTTGAACTCCCCTGAAAGTCTGGGGGTTGGAAGTGAAAAAATTCTAATTACAAAATGAACAATGTACAACAGTAAGTATCCATTTGTCATATTGTATCTTTATGTGGGAGTGGAGAGAGGGATTCTGGCTTGCTTTCATAAATTGCACGGGCTCTCTTTCAGTCAGAATAACTTTTTTAATTGAATCACCCTTAGGAAATAACCCTGCTTGATTGGCACCATAAAAGATGCTGGAACAATGAGGAGACAATTAGCATGGCCTCTGCACAAGCCTGCCATGAATATTTGCAAAGCATTCCTTTTATTTTTTAAAGGATTTAAATTAGAAGAAATAAAAGGTTCATATACTAGAGCAAGTTTTGTGAACTTTGTTAACCCAAAAGAGTACTTCAAGCAGTTTGCCAAATCTCAAACTCCACAAGGTTCAGCCATCCCTAATTCTCACTTCAGTTGGGTGTCCACATAGGAAGTGGAGAAAAGAGATAGGACAGGGAAGTGTGCTGCCACCATTAGAACCCACGCAATGGAACAGACTTCCTATGGAGGTTGCGGAAGCTCTTTTGCTGAAGGTTTACAAAAGGAGGCTGGATAGCCATCTGTCTTGGATAGTTTAGACACAACAAATCCTGCATCTTGGCAGGGGGTTAAACTAGATGACTCTTGCAGTCCCTTCTAACCTTATGATTCTATTAAAATAAATCTGAAGTAAATCATTCACATTAGTAGAAGTAATCCTAAATTATTCTGGTGTAATCAAATTATTAGCCACTTGTATTCACAAACTATCTTTCCAACATTTTTGTTAAAAACACATTGGAATCTACAGTACAAATTTAATTGTCCTACTTTGTAAAGTTTACGGAATGGCTTCTAATAAAGATAGAAAAAGTGATAGATTATCCTGCTACATATATCAGGATAATCTAACACAGATCTCAATGGAAACAAAAATAAACACAAAAGAGTGTGAGTTATGATTTTGGTAATTCAAAAAAAGTTGATCACAGTCTAAGGATCAGGCTCTAACCCATTATAAGGGATAGTGTACTACTTCAGTATTATAGATGCATAACTGCAGTAAATTCATGTATATAATATGCTCTGGATATTAATTTTTAAAAGAAAAAGAGAAAAATATGACAGAAGTTGAGGAGAGAGGAAAAAAAGACAGATTTTTCTTACTGACTGCTGCAAAGCGGGGCAAATTGTCAAAGTTTGAAAGACCATACTCAGAGAATAGTTATCAATGCTTTGCTGCCTCTCCCCTGCCAGAGCCTTTCTCTGCATGCAGAGGATTGTGTAGGATTCTAAGGGTCTGTCGTCTCATTACTTTACTGGCATAAGCAGTGTCTCACTGTATATATTCTATATATGCTCCTGCTGGAGAGCATGCAGTGTATGTATTGTACATGCTGCAATAAGTGTAGACATAACCTTATACAGAATTTAAGAATACTGGGTACAGTTCTCCTTGTTATAATACAATGAGCCATGGATGGATTGTACACTTATATATCTGCTAAATATTAAGGGCTACATTGTGCCATTCTTACTCCTGTTGAGTACCATTGCAATCAATGGTATTACTCAGGAAGTATGGCAATGCTTGATGTGAGTAATGGGGGCAGAATCTAGGGTGACCTGATATCCTGATTTATAGGGACAGTCTCGATTTTTGGGTCTTGTTCTTATATAGGCTCCTATTACCCCCACCTCCGCCCTCCCACCCTGTGTCCCAACTTTTCACATTTGCTATCTGGTCACCCTAGGAGAATCTGGCCTAAACATAGGAATAAAAAAATATATAAACTGTGTCAAAGTAACATCTAGAGCACTGGACAAATATTTCACAACCCTACAAAATAACAAACCACTGCACTTCATCCACTGCAGCAACAAATCAATGCAACTATAGAATTTCAATCCACATCCTTCACACTGTGTTTAAAACCTATATTGTAGTCTCATTTCCCAATAATATAAGCAAATAGCCTGAAAGAAAAATGAGTTCTATTTCCATGTCACAGATTAGGTCGCTCTACATCTGTACACAATGAGATAAATAATGGATTTTTTTCCAATTAAGTGTCCCTTTTGGGTTTTTTTATCCCAGATGACAAAATACAAGGCTTGTACAGGCATCCTTCAGTCCATGGATATGTGCCCCCGAGACGTAAAGAATTTACTCGGTTGGTTTTATGGCAGCCACAAACATGGCTGAGGAGACCCACTGAAAAGAGGCAATCTCTGCTGCATCTGTCACATTTAAAGGTGATGTTTCGACCCTTTGGGCTGTGCCTTCTGTGAGCTCTTTTCTCCTCTGCTAAGCTGGACAGCTTCCTCTCAGAACTCCAGAGACCTTTGTTAAGCTCTTGTTTCCAAAGGCTGTGGCCTTGAATGTGTTCTTCCCATTTGTCCACATCCATGTTCATTTCTTTGAGGTCTCGCTTGCACACATCCTTGAAACGCAATTTTGGATATCCTTTGGGTCTTTTTTCAGATACAAATTCACCGTAGAGGATAACCTTTGGGATGTGCTTATCATTCATTCAGCACACATGCCCAAGCCAATGGAGGCATCTATGTTTCAGCAGTGTTTGCTTGCTAGGTATGCTAGTCCATTTGAGCACCTCAGTGTTGGTGACTGTCTCTCCAGGAGATTCCAAAGATTCAACGACGGCAACACATATGAAAGCTGTTGAGCCTCTTTTCCTGATGAGAGCATAGTGTCCATGTCTCGCTTCCATACAAAAGTGTGCTTATAACACACGCATGATATACACAGATCTTTGTGTGTTCTGTCAGTTTGTTGTTTTGCCAGACCCTCTTGTTCAGTCTAGACATTGTTGTGGTGGCTTTTCCAATGTGGATGCTGAGTTGTCTCAAGTGAAAGGTGGACTGCGATAGTGGACCCCAAGTATGTGAACTCATTCAACACTTCAAGCTTGTTGATCTTGATGGAGCATGCTTCCTCAACTCCTTGGCATATTATTTTAGTCTTGTTTTTAGGCTTATAGTAAGCCCAAAGTCCTGGAAGGCTTTGGAAAAAAACGTCCATAAGATTTTGGAAATGGGTTTCTGTGTGGGTTGTCACTGCTGCATTGTCAGCGAAGAGGAGGTGTTGAATAAGGGCCTCCCAAGTCTTGGTTTTAGATCTGAGTCTTGCAAGATTGAACAGCTTTCCATCAGATCTTGTGTGCAAATAGATTCCTTCAGGTGAGGAACCAAAAACTTGTTTCAGTAGCAGGGAGAAGAAGATCCCAAACAAAGTTGGGGCAAGTACACAACCTAGCTTAACACCACTATGAATCTGAAAAGCCTCAAAAACTGAGCTGTCCAATTGATCTGTGCTGTACATGTTTTCATGAAAGGATTGAATCATGCTTAAGAGCTTGGTGTGGGGGGACATCCAATCTTTTCTAGAAGCGCAAATAGTTCACGTCTACTGACAAAGTCAAAAGCCTTTGTGAGACTGACGAAGGCTATGTAGAGGGGCTTTATTTGTTCTCTGCATTTCTCTTGTAGTTGTCTCAGCGAGAAGATCATGTTGATGGTAGACCTTTCAGCTCTGAAGCTGCACTGTGATTCAGGATAGATTCTGTCTGCAAGGGTCTGAAGTCTGTTCAGGACAACTCGGGCAAAGGCTTTTCCCATAGTACTAAGAAGGGAAATGCCACGATAGTTGTTACAGTCGCTTGTCACCCTCGTTTTTATAGAGAGTGATGATGCTGGTGTCTCTCATTTCCAGCACAAGCAGAGCAACTCATGAAGATGTTGCAGTAGAACAGGTTTTCCGCATTTTATGAACTCGGACAGTATGCAGTCTTTTCCAGGGGTCTTTCCATTGGGGAGGCCATGTATGGCGAGGCTAAGCTCCTCGACAGTTGGTTCATCATTGAGTTGGTTCATAACAGGCAGGCTTTTGATGGCATTGATGGCTGCATCCGTAACAATATTTTCATGAGAATAAAACTCAGAGTAGAGTTCTACCCAGCAATCCATCTTCTTGATGCAGTCGTTGATTGTTTCCCCTGTTGCTGATTTCAATGGGACTGTCTTCTTTGAAGTTGGACCCAAGACTTTCTTGATCCCGTCATACATGTTTCTGATGCTGCCTGCATCAGCTGCTACTTGGATGCTTTCACATAAGTGCAGCCATTCGGGAGAATGTTGCACAGCATAAATCCTGTACAAAAATGGAAAAAAAGAGAAAGGAAATCCCTATTCCTTTGGGTCTCCTGGCTGTCAGACCACAGTGAGAATTCTCATGTAATAAAGTCCAAATCATTCTTCTTACATCACTTCCAGCAATAGACCTGGGGAGAGGAAAAGAATGGCCAATCTGAATACCCACATTAGTTTCTGCAGAGTCTCTTAAAAAAACCTTAAAGGCCAAAATATGCATACTTGAATGCCTAAAAATAGGCAACCAAATCCATAGTGAGGCATCTGAATAAGGGCTTGATCCTACCTTCTTTGAAGTTCACGGCAAAGTTCCCATTGACTTTCAAGGTGCAGGCCTAAGGGGCCTGACCTACAGCTCTAAAAATCCAGCCACTTGTGTAGGTCCCCAGGTAGGAGATTTAACTGCCTAACTTCAGACATTTGAAATTTTTGGCCTAAGTTCCTGGCTCTTCTAGTCAAATATGAGCTTCAAATATGAGCCACTGCTGCTGCCTACTGAGTCCCTAAAAATACAATATGAGAGGTATAAACTTTTCCGTTAATTTCACCTGGTATTAGCGCTGAAACTTAGTGATTACAATTTAAAACCCAATGTTAACTATTTTACTGCTGCCCATTTTAGTAGAAACATCCAGCTTATCAGTATATTTACCTCCTGTGATTAGGTGTAGTAGAAGACTGGAGTGAGAGTGAGAAAGAGAAAGGCAGCCAAGGTGGGCTGTAAAGGGATTCACCCTCTCTCCCAAAAGTCATACTAATAACTAGTAGAACCCTGCAGCACCTAGCCTCTACGTTTTCCCAACCTCTGTCCAACAGGAGATCAGAAGAAGAGAAATGAACTGCTGGGTTCTCCAACCCTGGGTTCAAGTTGGAGGAATGGGAAGCTAGGGGATTTTCCTGCCCTTGTCTCATGATATAGTTGTTAAAACCTATATTGATGGGAGGAAGGAGATGCCATTGGCCTCCTGCTGTCTTTGCTGGACTTATTCATTCCTTTCTCAGATATGGGGATTGAGGTAAGCTGCTATTGGGGTTCTCTGTGCCCTACTTAGAAGAGGGAATGTAGAGTTGTGGAGAAAAATGGTTACCACCGACATTCCTTTTCACAACTGGGGAAACTGTTCTTACAATTAGGAAGTTTTTCCTGAGATTTAGATTAAATCTACTACACTGTAGTTTGAACCCATTGCCTCTTGTCCTACCTTCTGTGAGAGAATAACTCTTCTCCATCTTTTTTATGGCAGCCTTTAAAGTATTGGAAGATGGCTATCATGTCCCCACCTCGATCTCCTCTTTTCTAAACTAAACATTCCCAGTTCCTTCAGCCTTTGCTCATATGGCTCCTTTCCAGTCTCTCTATATCCTTTCTATACAGTAGTGACCAAAACTGGACACAGTACTCCAGCTGAGGCCTAACCAGTGCTGAGAAGAGCAGTACTATCACCCCACTTGAGACCTCCCTCCAATCTGACATCATCCCATTAATAGTTACTCTTTGTTTGCGGTTGTTTAACTAATCATGTATCCAACGAATGGTAGTTTCGCTAAGTCTGCATTTCTCCAGCTTACTTATTAAATTTGTCATGTGGGACTGTGTCAAAAGCCTTGCAGAAATCCAGGTATATTATGTCCACTGAGTCGAAAGAATAGTAATATGGCAGGCGACCAGCTTGGCTTAATGGTGAAATCCTAGCGGATCTTAAACATAAAAAAGAAGCTTACAAGAAGTGGAAGGTTGGACATATGACCAGGGAAGAGTATAAAAATATTGCTCGGGCATGTAGGAAAGATATCAGGAGGGCCAAATCGCACCTGGAGCTGCAGCTAGCAAGAGATGTCAAGAGTAACAAGAAGGGTTTCTTCAGGTATGTTGGCAACAAGAAGAAAGCCAAGGAAAGTGTGGGCCCCTTACTGAATGAGGGAGGCAAGCTAGTGACAGAGGATGTGGAAAAAGCTAATGTACTCAATGCTTTTTTTGCCTCTGTTTTCACTAACAAGGTCAGCTCCCAGACTGCTGTGCTGGGCAACACAAAATGGGGAAGAGATGGCCAGCCCTCTGTAGAGATAGAGGTGGTTAGGGACTATTTAGAAAAGCTGGACGTGCACAAGTCCATGGGGCCGGACGAATTGCATCCGAGAGTGCTGAAGGAATTGGCGGCTGTGATTGCAGAGCCCTTGGCCATTATCTTTGAAAACTCGTGGCGAACGGGGGAAGTCCCGGATGACTGGAAAAAGGCTAATGTAGTGCCCATCTTTAAAAAAGGGAAGAAGGAGGATCCTGGGAACTACAGGCCGGTCAGCCTCACCTCAGTCCCTGGAAAAATCATGGAGCAGGTCCTCAAAGAATCAATCCTGAAGCACTTAGAGGAGAGGAAAGTGATCAGGAACAGTCAGCATGGATTCACCAAGGGAAGGTCATGCCTGACTAATCTAATCGCCTTTTATGATGAGATTACTGGTTCTGTGGATGAAGGGAAAGCAGTGGATGTATTGTTTCTTGACTTTAGCAAAGCTTTTGACACGGTCTCCCACAGCATTCTTGTCAGCAAGTTAAGGAAGTATGGGCTGGATGAATGCACTATAAGGTGGGTAGAAAGCTGGCTAGATTGTCGGGCTCAACGGGTAGTGATCAATGGCTCCATGTCTAGTTGGCAGCCGGTGTCAAGTGGAGTGCCCCAGGGGTCGGTCCTGGGGCCCGTTTTGTTCAATATCTTCATAAATGATCTGGAGGATGGTGTGGATTGCACTCTCAGCAAATTTGCGGATGATACTAAACTGGGAGGAGTGGTAGATACGCTGGAGGGGAGGGGTAGGATACAGAAGGACCTAGACAAATTGGAGGATTGGGCCAAAAGAAATCTAATGAGGTTCAATAAGGATAAGTGCAGGGTCCTGCACTTAGGATGGAAGAATCCAATGCACCGCTACAGACTAGGGACCGAATGGCTCGGCAGCAGTTCTGCGGAAAAGGACCTAGGGGTGACAGTGGACGAGAAGCTGGATATGAGTCAGCAGTGTGCCCTTGTTGCCAAGAAGGCCAATGGCATTTTGGGATGTATAAGTAGGGGCATAGCGAGCAGATCGAGGGACGTGATCGTTCCCCTCTATTCGACACTGGTGAGGCCTCATCTGGAGTACTGTGTCCAGTTTTGGGCCCCACACTACAGGAAGGATGTGGATAAATTGGAAAGAGTACAACGAAGGGCAACAAAAATGATTAGGGGTCTAGAGCACATGACTTATGAGGAGAGGCTGAGGGAGCTGGGATTGTTTAGTCTGCAGAAGAGAAGAATGAGGGGGGATTTGATAGCTGCTTTCAACTACCTGAAAGGGGGTTTCAAAGAGGATGGCTCTAGACTGTTCTCAATGGTAGCAGATGACAGAACGAGGAGTAATGGTCTCAAGTTGCAATGGGGGAGGTTTAGATTGGATATTAGGAAAAACTTTTTCACTAAGAGGGTGGTGAAACACTGGAATGCGTTACCTAGGGAGGTGGTAGAATCTCCTTCCTTAGAGGTTTTTAAGGTCAGGCTTGACAAAGCCCTGGCTGGGATGATTTAACTGGGACTTGGTCCTGCTTTGAGCAGGGGGTTGGACTAGATGACCTTCTGGGGTCCCTTCCAACCCTGATATTCTATGATTCTATGATTCTATGATTCACTGCATTCCCCTATCCACCAAACCAGTTATTTTGGTGTATTAAAGAGCAGAATGTACTTAGGCCAGACTTTATTTTGAGTCAAACTGAATTTGCTGGGCTTGTTCTTTGAGCTCAGTTATTCAGCCATCCAATGCAGCACAAGAAAATACTTCTTTTCTGCAGCATTATAGCCCAAATGAATTATTGCCACATCCCTGTATTTAAAAAAAAATAAGAGGCATTTTCCTAGGTGCACCATTTAAGGAGGCAGTAATAGGGTAGCCTATTGCCTCCCCTAGATTTTGTTGATGTTCATTGGTAGTCGGACTATCTGATTCAAGATGTAGCAAGCAGAAGCAGATCTTCCCCTAGAGAGAGTGCATGGCCAGAGAAAGAGGCACATCCTGCCTGTATGTGGCATGCAGTTCTGAGCACTTAAAATTGCTACATCTTGAAAAGTGCTAAGCATGGAAAAAAGTGAACACGATATTTACTAAATTTAGAGAATTCACAGGGATTAGGAGCTATAGAAATGAGGAGTACAATTTATATGCAGTAAAAATACCAAAGAGGAATTTTTGACTTTGAAATGTACAGATTGCAAGAAAGGGGAAGTATTACCCCACCCCCAAAAATAAACAGGAGGGAAAATATGCACATACAGTCTTTCAAGACAGCTAAATTATAATTTAAATAGATTATCTCATAACTTTCAGTTAAGAATAGAATCCAAACATCAAAATAACAGTGGCCTTTGATTGCAAAGAGGAGAGGAGCAGGAAGACAATATAAAAATTTAGTCAACTACTGCATAACTAGGAAGGAACAAATGCAACTTGATCACCATATGTGAGTTCAGAAAAGAATTTTCCTCCAAGTCAGATTGGCAGTGATCTTGGGGAGAAGGTTTTTCCCTTTCTCTGTAGTGTATGAATGTGGGTCACTTGCGAGGATTACCTGGGCATATCTCACTTAATAATTACCCTGCCATTGTGGGGGCCTTGGGCACTGGTGCACCCCAATCCCTCCTATTTGCTCCTTGTGAACATAATAGTTTAGTCTCCGGTGGACTGTTATACATTGGTCTCGTTTTGTTTGTTGAGTTTAGTGTGTGTGGGTACTGGTTGGTGTTGGTGGCCTGTGATATATAGCAGGTGAAGCTAGGTGATCTGGCCTTAAACTCTATGACTCTAACTTTAATATGCCAAGCACTGAAAATACAAAGTGAAGCACTGCGAGTATCTTTAAGCTAGTATACAGCAGATAAGCATTTAAAAGCCAGTTACTATAAAAGAGAGTTCACAACAACCTCTCTCCCTGCAATGTTGATATGCCAGAAACTGTTAACAAAAAAAAGACACTGCCGTTGCTCCAGGTTACTAGTATATATGCAAATATTAAAGTTTAAAAGGTAGTGAAAATAAAACAAATGAAAACAGTTCAAACCAAGGGCAAATACAATACTGAAGTGCTGTTCATTTTTCATACAAACAATGTATAATACCCCAGGACTGGCACAGAAAAATACTAAGCACATGCCTGTGAATACCAAGCAGCTAAATAAAAAATCTTAATGAACATCATATAAAACTACTCTGAGCTGTAGCTCACGAAAGCTTATGCTCAAATAAATTTGTTAGTCTCTAAGGTGCCACAAGTACTCCTTTTGGTTTTGCTAACACGGCTGCTACTCTGAAATCTCTCCTCATTCAAATATATACCATGTGATGTCGCACATTATAAAGTCTAACCATGCAAGTCCTCTGTGCCTGAGTTAAGGTACCTTCTAAAACTTAATTCTAGCATTTTGCAGAAATAATGTTTCCTTAACACACAGTTTTTTCATTATACAGTTTTAGCTTCATTTACCAGCCAGTACTGTAAGTCCTCAGTAGAAAATGCCTTGGGAAACATCAACTTCTTCCTTCTCAACTACGTTAATGGAACTGATTCTTTTATGTTTTACTATCAACTGATTTTCATGTCTAATAGGTACAGAGTAAGTGTGACCTGGAATTGATTTATATTGATATGGATAATCTCATGAAATGTTTCCCTGATTCCCTGAATAATTGAATTTGCAGACATGAAATCAGCATACACGATGCAAGGAGCTGACAGTCTGCAGTTTACACACTTGAATAAAGTCTCATTTCACAGATTTGTCATCCCTCTGACTGCATATCACACTTCACAACCTCTAAAAATCAACCCCCAACCACAAGAAGAGTTATAATCCCAAGAAGAGTTTATAATCCCAAGAAGAGTTATTATCCTGGACAAAGCTACTGTGTAGCTAAAATATTTCCAGTGATTCATGCCCAGATCCCTCAACTCCCATCCTAAAAGTAGGAGGGCCCATTCTCACAGTAATCTCCTTCACTTGATGAGAGCTGTCTGGTTTCTTTCTTAAACTCACCAACTACTGCCTACTTAAAAGCAGAGCTATGCAACACATTCAGTTTGAACCTTAACACACACACACACAAATAAACCTTTGATCAAATCCAGCCTGCATTCAGAAACTAGCAATGATTTACACAAATTTGCTTGAGTCTGTGAATGCTCTATCAAAGTGGGATAGGAGTTTCTTTACTCTATCCCAGCTCACAGACACTTTGAGGCTATTGTACATTTCAGTTCTGAAGTAAAACAAGTTACACAGCAAAAAGAAAAGGAGTACTTGTGGCATCTTAGAGACTAACAAATTTATTAGAGCATAAGCTTTCGTGAGCTACAGCTCACTTCATCGGATGCATTTGGTGGAAAAAAAGGGTGGAAAAATTTGGTGGAAAAAAATGTTTTTTCCACCAAATGCATCCGATGAAGTGAGCTGTAGCTCACGAAAGCTTATGCTCTAATAAATTTGTTAGTCTCTAAAGGTGCCACAAGTACTCCTTTTCTTTTTGCGAATACAGACTAACACGGCTGCTACTCTGAAAGTTACACAGCATTTCCCCAGTGTCCCTGACTAGTGGTGTCTACTGTGAGCAATCAGAAGGGAAGGCAGAAACTATATCACTTTGTTTCTTAGGTTGCGGTTAAGCTTATGTCGCTTGTCCAGACAGAAAAGTCAGAGAAAATAAACATTTCAACTCAGCCTTGAGCAGTAGTCTAGGCCAGTATGTTACCAGCCTTCATTCCATCAGTTAGTGGAAAATTGAATTATAATTATTTAGCCTAACTATATGTATTACTTGTATAGCTTTCTCCGACTCAAAATCCTGGTTCAGCTAATGCCACTACATCCTGTGCCAACCAGGTCCAACTTTCCTAAGCTCCAGCTGTCTGCTCTGGCTACCCAGCAGGTGCACATACAAGCTTCTTCCCTTGGCCACGGTGTTGCTCTGTCACCCCACGATCACTGTTCTAATCACACTACCCTTGTAACATATTCATATATTTACTTATTCTCCCACTTACCTATAGTTCCTATGATCCTTCTAGACCACGGTTCACCGCTTTGCAGCACTGATTGTGAGTGACAATCTGATTGGTATCTCCTGTAGGAAAATGGTCCCCAAAGACAGACCACACTCTAATCTGATCCCCATCAGACAGCACCTGCCTCCCAGGTTATCACTCCATCTGCCTACTGTCTTTATTACTATAATCTCCCACAATGCTTTCTTTCTCCTTCTCTTTCTTACTGCATTTATATTATGGTCATGCAATATGGTGTCTCCTCTTCCCCATGTATAAAGTGTGTGTGTCACTTATTATCTATAGTTAATTTTCTCCCTCCTCTCACAAAAGAAGAATCCTCTGTGTTGTCTTCTAATAAACACTTACAATCATATTTTCCAATATGGTCACTAGTCCAATTTCTGGTCCCAGTGAGCCAATGTTAACTCAAACTTTGTCTGTGGGTTTGCAGTGAGATTCAAACATACAGCAAACCAGATGTGTTTGCAGCCAAACCTTTTCAAATGTCAAGGATTGCAAACTCATCTGAATCAGTTGTGGTATAAAACATATCAACCTGCTCACACCAGCCCTGGAGGGGTTTATGGTACTCTACTACTGAAGCCTGAATCATTTAGAAATTCTAACAAACCTTTCGAGAGCTGTGATCTCTTTGGAATTCAGGGATTATAACCCAGTTAGTCTGCAATCATATGAAACACAAAGAAAGGAATTCGGAATTTTGTATATGATGAACCTAGAGCCATGAATTCACAATCTGTTTTACAGCAACCATCATCTGGTCCGTCTGCCTCCTGGATAATTCCTCTGGTGCTGAAGCAAGAGGAAGCTGACAGATTTAATCAAGGCCCTCATACCAAAATAGACAATGTTAAACCTGCTTTGCTTTACTCTACACTGAGTCATTTGGAGGAAACAGTCTTCTTAAATGAATAATTTACAAAGCAAAATACTCAGACCACAGACTTGTTTAGATACAGTAAAGGAGACATTACAATTATATAATATTGTAGGAGAATGCAACATCGGTAGCCAGGAGTTGAATTAAAGTCTGGGAAAGAAGACAGAAATTCTAGAAATAAATAAATAAATCAAGCTCAATCAAAACAAGCTGCAGTGCTGGGGACAGCAGGGAAAGAACTCTCTGAGTGAGCTGACAGCTTCTTACTGAGAAATTGTGTTCCTAAGTTTTGGTGTGAAAAGTGATCATTTAGGAAGCATGGTTTAGTAGCTAAAAAATGGGATATGGAAAGTCAGGGGATGAAAATTCAATTCCCCACTCACTTGCTGTGTGACCTTAGACAGGTAATCTAACCTGTCTCTGTCTCAGTTTCTAAATCTGTAAAATGGAGATAATATTGTAATAATAATAATAATGTACCTCACTGAGAAGATTAATTTATTAACATTCACAAAATGTTTTGAGAGGTTCAAGTGAAAAATGCTATCTGAGTGTGGAAAATTTTTATTACTATAGGCAGCACAGCCAGCAATGCCTATAGTTGCTTGACAATTTCCATTATGAGACTCTATTTTCAGTTGTTTATAACTTTGCCAAACTTTAATCATTTCAGTTGAAATTTTCCATGCCAGGTGACTGCATCAGGCTAACTTTATTTTATTTTATTCAAATTTCAGCTAAACTAGTTCAGCAATATGTTGTTTTTCCCATGTTAAAATTTCTTACAACTGTTTTGTTGAGAATTTCTAGTACCTCCGTACTTTGGAGCAAAGATTTGTAATTTGGCTAGTGGTGGGTGGGAGGAGTTGACATGGTGCCAGGGTTGTGACTTTTGCTGTCCCCATGAAAATTCCCACAAATTTGGACAAGTTATAAGCCTCTGAAAAATCTGTTTGCACATGCTCAATAGAGATTTGTTGCAGATTAGCAGTTCCATTCTCTGAAGATTCCATCTGCACTGAGCATGCTCCCTCTTGGGAATGCAAGGGCTGAGCAGGACTTTCCTTGCAATAGCTGTTTCTGGCTGATGCAGATCGCTCTGGCACTGCACGCAGGACCTGAGAGGAAGTAGTCTAGGCAACCCTAATTTTGGCCTTTCCTAACTTTCGAATGCTTGACTTTTCAACCTAATGTTCTTTTAATGTAGTGTTTTGTAATATAATTTATATATTAAGGGTGGACATTAGATCTCATCAAAATGACCAGCGTTCAAAGGCAATGTATCAACCTTTCTCAACGTTATCTCATAGTCATTTTAAATGGGTACTCATTTTGTTAAATGTCATTCAGAGAGTACCTTGACTACAAAATGCCTCATTGTTGCTGCCCTAGTCATATGAGCCAATACAATACTGAATGGGTTACTGGCTGTTTTTCCATTGATTGCATGACTGTGAGTTGAGCTATTATAGAATATCAGGGTTGGAAGGGACCTCAGGAGATCATCTATTCCAACCTCCTGCTCAAAGCAGGACCAATCCCCAATTTTTGCCCCAAATCCCTAAATGGCCCCCTCAAGGATTGAACTCACAACCCTGGGTTTAGCAAGCTAATGCTCAAACCACTGAGCTATCCCTCCCCCCTGTGATGCAACTTGTTCTAAGTATACAGTAAAGTGCATCTTTCTATTATAGATAGTACTGGATTATCTGGAAGCACATTACTGTGTGTACATTACATGTTTCCAGGACAACTGCATCTCAAAAATCTGGTGCAGGGAAAAAAAAGGTAGCCATTCTGAAACCAGAAAAACTAGTGGCAGATCCCAAGAGCTAGAAACAATTCTTCTCCTTTGTGCCTATGCAAGCTTATGGAGAGACAGATTCTGATGTCCGTCAATGAGGTTATCAAACCACAACTGCCTTCAAATGAGGATGGTGTACCCAGAATCAAGTCATTTGCTTAATACAAGACATTGAAGATGCCTTTGAGAAGGGCAAGAAAGTTGCTTCCATTCTGGCGGATATGTTAGCTTCATATAAGACTGTCTGGCATACAAGGCTGACTGCCAAGTTGTTCCAGACTGCAAGCCCATGGTACGGTTCATCATAATGAATTGATGCTTCATCTTGCAAGCAGGAGACAAAGTCTGCTGCCTTAGGCATCTCTGTTACAGACTCCCACAATGATCCATTCTAGCTCCTCTTTTTCAACATATATACTTAGAAACAACACCTAAGCTGATTAGTATGTATATGCAGATGACATCCATCCCACTGATGTGGGTAACATTCTATGCAATATTGAAGGGTTACTCTGCCAAGACACAAATATTCTGGCCACTTACCTTTGTCTGTGTAATACCAGAGAAACTCCATTTTGAAGTCCCCAGACTCCATCTTGAGCTCCTAGCCTTTATTTTGAATGAGCAAGAGTCACTCCACCATTAGATGAAAGCTGTAGGTCACTTAGCACTGAAATTGGCAGGAGACAAATTGGCAGCAAAAGCAGAGGTGAGGCAATTGTTGATCATGAGATTGGGTACATTAAAAACAATATTGTGATGTGGTATGTGCTCTGCAGAACTCTGACAGGAAAATATTAGCAAAAGTAAGCAAAACAACTGTCAATCAAGCCTGTCAGCATAGTATTTAAAGAGAAAAGGAGTACTTGTGGCACCTTAGAGACTAACAAATTTATTAGAGCATAAGCTTTGAGCTGTGGCTCACGAAAGCTTATGCTCTAATAAATTTGTTAGTCTCTAAGGTGCCACAAGTACTCCTTTTCTTTTTGCAAATACAGACTAACACGACTGCTACTCTGAAACCTGTCATTATATAAAGAGAGAGTGTCAGAGATACAGATAGCAGAAGAGAAGGTGCAAGGAGTGTAGAGACTGTGCAGAGAGTAAGAGTGCTAGAGTGCATGTAGAAGTTGGAACAGGAGGAGCAGAAACCAGAGAAGGATCCAAAGATGAGACTTAACATGAAAGACTTTACAGATCCAAAGATGAGACTTAACATGAAAGACACTGAAAGACTGTTACCAGAAGCTGTCAGCAACCTGTGGAAGACTGGCCATCTGAAGCAAGGCGCAGCCACGTAGCATCACTTCAAACTGTATGACAATTGAGTATGGGGTGCTCTCTAGCTTGTTGTGAGGGATTTGTGTTTTATAGCATCAGTAAGGGGTGTTGTTAGGTTGTTATTGTGTTAGGGATTTGTGTTATTTGTGTTTGCACCAATAAAGGGTGATTTGTTTTGGAACACTGTTTGTGTCAATCATTTATCAGAGGGCTGTATCTGTATCCTCTAAGAAATTCCTTAGACATCCTGGAGACCCGTACCTAAGGAGAACAGATTGGCCAGGTAATCATTCAGATGGAAGATCGTGGCCACCGTCTTAGACTCCACTTGTTACCCTAAAAACAGAAGTTAAGTACCCCCAGAATAGCTCAACTATTGCCCCCTCCTGGGTTTACCAAGAGTTCCCTCAAAACAGCCCCAACTCTTCATCTATTATAACCAATCTACCATTACAGTCTCTGCTGAGGATTGTTCACGCCCTTTTTAGCTAGTTGCCACTTATTTAGGGTCAAACTGGACCGTAGTCTATCTTAATGGTCCCATGTAGAACACAAAGAAAAAGATCATCTCCTACACGGCCTCGATCCAAAAGCTAGCAGGAACATCCTGGGAAGTAGAGGCAAATGTTCTACAAACTTCAGTTCTGGCACTGGTGTTCGCTTCAGAGGAATGCAGTGCAGCAGTGTGGGGAAAAAGATGGCATAGCATCTCATTGATTTGGAGCTGAATACTATCACCTGTATCATTAGTTTCAGAGTAGCAGCCGTGTTAGTCTGTATTCGCAAAAAGAAAAGGAGTACTTGTGGCACCTTAGAGACTAACAAATTTATTAGAGCATGAAAGCTTATGCTCTAATAAATTTGTTAGTCTCTAAGGTGCCACAAGTACTCCTTTTCTTTTTGTATCATTAGTGGCTCCCTTAACCATACATTAACATTAATTTATGTGTTGGCTCACATAGCTCCCCCAAAACTTTGATGAGATTGTGACAGGTTAGATCACGGAAACCCCCTGGGGGCTGCCAACTGATGTGACAAAACTACTTCTGCCCCTGCTTTCCCTGCCAGCTTGGAACTCCAGCACTCTGTCTTGTTGAACCAGACAAACCAGTCTGCTCCAACACAGACCAGGGTCCGAACCACGTGCCCCAAAGCTGCAGACTTAACTGAAAGCAGCTTAAGAAATGTTCCTGTCTTTAACACTCAGATGCCCAAGTCCCAATGGGATCCAAACCCCAAATAAATCCATTTTACCCTGTATAAAGCTTATACAGGGTAAACTCATAAATTGTTCACCTTCTATAACACTGATAGAGATCAGAGTAGTAGCTGTGTTAGTCTGTATCCGCAAAAAGAAAAGGAGTTCTTGAGGCACCTTAGAGACTAACAAATTTATTTGAGCATAAGCTTTCGTGAGCTACAGCTCACTTCATCGGATGCATTGAGCTGTAGCTCATGAAAGCTTATGCTCAAATAAATGTTAGTCTCTAAGGTGCTGCAAGTACTCTTTTTCTTTTTACTGATAGAGAGATATGCACAGCTGTTCCCCAACCACAGGTATTAATACATACCCTGGGTTAATTAATAAGTAAAAAGTGATTTTATTAAATACAGAAAGTAGGATTTAAGTGGTTCCAAGTGGTAACAGACAGAACAAAGTGAATTACCAAACAAAATAAAATAAAACACGCAAGTCTAAGTCTAGTACAGTAAAAAAACTGAATACAGATAAAATCTCACCCTCAGAGATGTTTCAATAAGTTTCTTTCACAGACTAGATGCCTTCCTAGTCTGGGCACAATCCTTTCCCCTAGTATAGCCCTTGTTCCAGCTCAGGTGGTAGCTAGGGGATTTCTCATGATTGCCACCCCCTTTGTTCTGTTCCACCCAAATATATATATCTTTTGCATAAGGTGGGAATCCTTTGTCCCTCTAAGTTGCCACCCCTCCTTCTCAATGAAAAAGCACCAGGTTAAAGATGAGGAGTACTTGTGGCACCTTAGAGACTAACAAATTTATTAGAGCATAAACTTTCGTGAGCTACAGCTCACTTCATCGGATGCATTTGGTGGAAAATACAGAGGGGAGATTTATATACACACACAGAGAACATGAAACAATGGGTTTATCATACACACTGTAAGGAGAGTAATCACTTAAGATAAGCCATCACCAGCAGCAGGGGGGGAAAGGAGGAAAACCTTTCATGGTGACAAGCAAGGTAGGCTATTTCCAGCAGTTAACAAGACTATCTGAGGAACAGTGGGGGGTGGGGTGGGGGGAGAAATAACATGGGGAAATAGTTTTACTTTGTGTAATGACTCATCCATTCCCAGTCTCTATTCAAGCCTAAATTAATTGTATCCAGTTTGCAAATTAATTCCAATTCAGCAGTCTCTCGTTGGAGTCTGTTTTTGAAGCTTTTTTGTTGAAGGATAGCCACTCTTAGGTCTGTTAGTCACCCCCCACTGTTCCTCAGATATTCTTGTTAACTGCTGGAAATAGCCTACCTTGCTTGTCACCATGAAAGGTTTTCCTCCCCCCTTTCCCCCCCCGCTGCTGGCGATGGCTTATCTTAAGTGATCACTCTCCTTACAGTGTGTATGATAAACCCATTGTTTCATGGGTTTATATCATGTGTGTGTATATCAATCTCCCCTCTGTATTTTCCACCAAATGCATCCGATGAAGTGAGCTGTAGCTCACGAAAGCTTATGCTCTAATAAATTTGTTAGTCTCTAAGGTGCCACAAGTACTCCTTTTCTTTTTGCGAATACAGACTAACACGGCTGCTACTCTGAAACAGGTTAAAGATGGATTCCAGTTCAGGTGACATTATCACATGTCACTGTAAGACTTCATTACCCATTTGCCAGCCCACAGATATACAGGAAGACTTACAAGTAAAACAGAGCCATCTACAGGTAATTGTCCTGGTTAATGGACCCATTAAGATTCCAAACCACCATTAATGGCCCACACTTTGCATAACTACAATAGGACCTCAGAGCTATAATTCACATTTCTAGTTTCAGATACAAGAGTGATACATTTATACAAATAGGATGACCACACTCGGTAGATTATAAGCTTTGTAATGATACCTTACAAGACACCTTTTGCATGAAGCATATTCCAATTACATTATCTTCACACTCACTAGCATATTTTTATAAAATCATATAGAGTGCAATGTCACAGAGATGCCATCACCCTTAAAACTGCATGGAGGGATAGGACAGATGAAACCATCTGCTGCACACAAGGCCTGACAATGGTTTCAATACGTGCAAATAAGCAACTCACATTTCCCACAAGAAGATCTGCCCACCTCCAGAGGAAAACACCTACCCCTGTAGTTCCTGCTGACTTTCCACACAAGACTTTGCAATATTCATTTGAGGTGGCCATTCGTGCATTCATGTCCAGTGCTGCCAGTCCAGTGCCTTTCTCAAATGAACAACAACATATCAGGGCCAACAGCTATGACTTTATGGAATGCTACCAACTCTGGGATAGAGAGACAGGAATGCCGATGAACTTCAGAAACCCTAGTTTACAATCTGGGATGCTTATCCTGAACTAGGCTCAATAGGCTACTGACTAGAATAGACATAGTGGCTCCCACAATGCAGAAATTTGGTTTAGCCCAGTCTTCACAGTGTGACTGCAGGGCAGTGATGCAGACAGTCAAATGTGGTGGAGTGCACAATTAGAAGGTTGGATGGTCGACTGCAACACCTTACTATCCTCGATGATGCAACAGTTAGATGGCTGAACAATTTAGATAATGACTTGTGATGCATGGGGCTGGGGGGAAGGTACTCGGAAGTAAAGTTTCAGAAGAAGCAGATTTCTTTAACCTCTTCTTTTGAAGAGATCATGTCACTAGTATGAAGGACTGCCATCCGATCTCCCTTAGACAAACAGCTGGCACAGAAACCTGTATGTTTCAAGCCAGAGACATTGATTGAATGGCAATGTGCCATTCTATTAATACTATTTCCATTCTCTGATTCTGTAAGTGGCATGCTGTATTCTCTTTGACTACCAAATTACCACTTTTTCATGTATCGGCTTCAACTTAGTAGTCATTTTTTAGAATACAGAAAGTTATCAGGAAGTAACCCCAGATCCCATTAAAGTTACCACATAGTGCCTGATTCTGCAAACCCTTACTCCTGTGGTTATTTTCACTGAAACCAATATGACTACTCAAGGGACTAAGTGTTACATGAGTACAATTTGAGAGGACTGGCCATTTATTATGACACTAAAATGCCTAGGATTATAAACTGTTATAAACTATTGTAAAATTTAGGGAGAACTTGTTTCTGTTTCTTTGGTTTTTTTTAAACAACATGAACAAATGAGCAAATTGAATTACAGTAAGGAATCTGATCACACACACAAATATTCTGAGAGAACATCACATGAGTTAAAGCATTATGTTGTCATTTCTTTGGTTCAGAGAGAACATCACATGAGTTAAAGCATTATGTTGTCATTTCTTTGGTTCATCATGGCAGTAGAGGCATATCTAATAAATATATTTAATTCTTCCATGAATGGAATGACCTTTTTGTTATCTCTAAAAAATGCAGTGCATAAAAAGATTAGAGAATGTAGTCCTGAAGTCGTTTTAGCAATCCTTTCATATTGGTACCCTTTACAGCACTGGCCAGATCCTCAGCTGGTGAAAATGGATGTTGCTCTACTGAAGTAAAGGGAGCTGTGCAAATTGATACTAGCTGAAGATGTGGCCCATTGAGCCCAAAGTGTTACCTCTTCACTCATCTCTTAAGCAGGATACATTTATATGGGATTCTTGCCTGAATAAAGGCTGAGGAAGAACTTCAGAATTTGATCCACAGATTATACAACTGATTAACCCCTATATCTACTAGCCTGTAATCTCTTCTCTCTCCCATCCCCTCCAAACTAGGGGCTCTAAAACAACTGGACAAATAAGGGATGAAGACTTAGGTATTTTAGTCTCTTTTGAGCAGATTTTAAAGTTACTTTCCCCTCTTCCTCCCTCTGGAATGGGCCCCAAAGTATTGGCATTTCTTTTGTTCACCTCAGAACATTTTGAAAAATGAAACCTTGGGGCTCATTTTAACTCAGACCACTCCCATTTCCCTCTACTTCTGGAACTTTAATGTACTTTAAATATCAGGCTGTTGGGGGGGAACCTACTATACTCACATAATTAGACTCATTTTAAAAAATTTTAATGACTTGTCTGCCCTCACCATTTGTAAGAAGGATAATGGGTAGAAGCCTTGGAATTATGACAGTGTAAAGGGTGATTTTAAGGCAGTAGAAAGATGGATAGTCGTGGAAGCAGATGGCTTGCTGTAATAATTGAAGTGGCAGAAATGAAAGACTAATGCATGAGAGGTTGACATTGAGACGTTTGAATTAATAAGTCTGTAGAAAAGATTAGAGTAGGGTGGTTATTACTCTGCATTTAGTTTTACACTGGAAGAAAATGTGGTATCTCTGTTCTGTTAATTTTTGAATGTGCCCCTTTCTTGCCTTCACTGGCTGCTTCTCTGCCTTTCTGCTCAGTCTGTGAAAACTTCTGCTCGTTTTTATTCCTTTAATAGGCTGTCCTACTTAATTGTAGGCTGTTCACCCTCGCCTTACTGATGGGTGGTTGGGACCATTTGCTGTGCAGCTCAGAAAGGAAATTAGTTCTTAATGTTCACCCTTCTCCATTAAAGAAAGGTTGCAGCTCTGAGGTGGCAGATATTTTAGTTTGCGGAGCTAGTAATATCAGAGCTGAGACATTTCAATTGGTACTTGCATCCCTGAAACACTATATGGGCGTCTAGGAAAGGGGGTGTGGGGAATGGTAATAAAAATCTATCCGTTGCCTGTTCGGCACGTTAGTAACAGAAATCAAACTGCTGCCGTTAAGGATCTAGATAGTAGCGTGATTTCCACTAATGTGGCGCCAAACACGCACATGGCTATCTTTACTTTGCCAGAGAATCTTGAAAAAGTAGAGTTCAGAGCCATTCCCATACCCAGCCCCCTTCTGAATGCAAAAAGTCTCTCCTGTCTGTCTCTCCCTCTTCAGAAATCATTAAGTGTGCGTGGGGAAGGGAAGCTTGCAGATAAGCGGTGTGACGGCATTCATTTGACAAAGGCAACGCGCCTGCACAAAACAGGCATTGTGCACGGCAGAACTTCTACTGCTAACCCCGCTTTTGCACCCTTCCCCCCACCCCCTTGGACTTAGCCTGGGGAGACATGAAAACCCCGTGAAGGAAGGTGCAGTCTGAGCTCCCGCTGCAGCTCAGCTGTCACTTTGCATACGGCCTGTGTGTGTGTTTCCCGCACTCGAGAGAGAGCAGCTGACTAAAGTCTGCCCCAAGCCTCCACTCCGAAGTCCGGAAATGGGGCAACTCCGTCGGATCAGTGCTCCCCTGCGCTGAGGGCCACCCGCAGGCGCCTCCTTCCCTCGCGATCCCGGAGCAAGCTGTGGCGGGAGTACCTGGCTAGCCCCCCTGCATAATATCCCACTGCACGATCGCCCGGGGGAAGCCTTCGGCTCCCCCAGAGAACAGCTCCGCCGGCCGCCGGGAGACCAGGGCTGGTTTATTGCCGCCAGCAAAGCCTGGCTCTACAGCAGCCGCCGCCGAACTGCCGCCGCAGCCGGTGCGGGAAGAAGGCAGAGCTCTGCCGGGCTTTGATGTCTGGGAGATGCCGCAGCTCCTCGCTCCCGGCCGCGCTGCACCCGGAGTCTAAGCCCGGCGCCCCAGGAGCAGAGTCTGTGCCCCGCTCTACCTCCCCAGCCGCTTTCCCGCCGGCTCCCGGCGACTGCTCAGCCGGGGACACCCGAGGCTGCCTTCGCGTTTTCATTGGTCGGTGATGTGTCTATTTACATCAGCACCGAACTTCTCCGAACATCAGCTGGTGAGTCCCGGGAGAGGAGACAGGGCAGGGGCACTGAGGCAGCAAGAGGAGACGGGGCAGCGGGACTGGCAGGGGGAGAGGACAGGACGAGGGCAGATGGACTGGAGAGGGGGGCGGGGAGACGGGGACTGGAAAAGGGGAAGAGAGTGAGAGTGGGGTCGGACAGGGAGAGGTTCTGGAGGTGAGGGAGGAAGAGGAGGACAGGGAGAAAAAGCAACTGGAGAGCTATGGAGATAGGCACAGAGAGAATGCAGTTTTCTAAACTCTTATCACACCTCCCTGTACACAGTTACTTGGCTGTCCTCTTCAACAAACGTGCCCGAGAGCTTGTTGTAGCAGAGTCTCCCTTGAATGTTATGGATATTAAGGTTATGGTGGCCAAGCCTTCATTGGACTATGATTTTTAATTATATACAGCATATAGTTAACACCGTCTAGATTTATGTTATTATGCTCTCCTTCTGCTATCTTTGTCATTATGAAGACATACCTTATTTTCAAATACCCTGTTTTCCTCCATTGGACTCAAATGTAATTTACAGGTTTCAGAGTAGCAGCCGTGTTAGTCTGTATTCGCAAAAAGAAAAGGAGTACTTGTGGCACCTTAGAGACTAACAAATTTATTAGAGCATAAGCTTTCGTGAGCTACAGCTCACTTCATCGGATGCATTACAGTGATACTCACTTCATCGGATCATTACAGTGATACTGATTATGCTTTGATGGCATAGGATTATTTTTTCACATTGTCTTTTACATAAAAGTTGATATTACACATTTCATAAAATTTATGTATTAAGTCACTCTGGATTTGAACCTGCAAGAAACTTAGTGCCTCCGGTGAGATGCTAAGTACCAGCTCCTAGCTAAGTACCCTGCAGGATCCAGCTTAGTGTTCCAGGGGCCACATCCTGCATCCTTTACTTATGGAAGGCATCCTACTGAAATGATCATAAGTGACTCTGGTTTTACACCTTTGATAACTTTGGTTTTACGTCTCCTCCAAAGGATGAGCAATGGATGCCATAACCAATCAAATTGTAGTGTCAATAAGATTCTGATATCCTTTTTCTGATCCAGGCCACTGCTTAGCTTGTTGGAGCTGACACAATCATAGCACAAAGTGGTATGGCTGTAACAAATACTTTGTGTTCACTTTTTAATTAAAAACAAATTACATTTGTAAATGGTAAAGGTTTTTGCAGGTATACATAGTTACTCCAAGATCACATTCACAGGTCCGATAAAATGTAGAAGAGATAGTAGCCCTGGCCCAAGAATTCATGCTTATCTGAGTGATGGCTGAATGCATTTGTTAGTCATCTCTGTCAATTCTTTTCTACCCTTATTGTAACAGCCCGGGTGTGTCTACTCCTCAGTTCCTCAGGACATAAGTTTTAACTCATGTGGAAGTGTGTGGTACTTTTGGGACACACTCACATTTCTTTAGAGATTTGATTGAGAACATGTGGCTCATCTCAGAAGTCAGTTTTAAACATATGCAGAAATATCCAGAAATGAAAAGCTAATGCATTAACTCACTCTGCCACCTAGGCCACAGTCAGTCAAAATAATTATGGTTGTCTGTTTTGTCTAAGCTTTAGTGGGCAGCTGGTAGAGGATCACAGGAGCACTGAGAGAAACATAATGAAACTATAATACCTAAGCTCATATCTGCTTAAATTACTCCTATGCTTTTGTTGTGTCTGCAATTAACACATAAAGAGGCTTTTACTAGGTGTTCTTTAATGGTTTTCTTTATAGATTTTACAAAGAACTAAAAGTAAGAATGAATCAGTGGGATGCCTTTAAATAAGAGGAACACTTCTGCAGCAACAGAAAGACTAGTTTACTTGGAAAAAGTTGCTGACTGCAAAAGCACATTTGCACATGAAAAATACAGCATTTCCAGAGCACTAAAAACACTTCCAAAATCTGAAGAGTGCACCTTATTCTAGTTTAGGAGGAGAGTGTTGAGAACGTTTTGAGCATTGGTCAGCTCTTACTATAAACAAAGAGCAATTCTTATTGCTTGCTGTATGTGGAGGTGAAAAGATAAAAGCAATTTTAAAAAGTTATACATTTGTATCTGTGAATTTAGATTTCACTGTTTAATATAGGTCCCAGTTCTCCCAAACATGGGAAATTCTCACTCTTCTGTATCCATTTTCTATGGGATTCCACTCTTATGTGTGGCAAGCTGTAACTTATTTGATGAAAAGCCTGTAATTCACAGTAAAATGGGAGCCCATGTGGACTAGCCAGGAGGTAGGGCTCTGGTAGTCTATATGTTTGGAAAGGGAGGGGCTAGACAGGCTATGCAGGATTTCAGTCTCCTGTGGATGACCTGTGCCTCCCTGCTCTGTGGTTCAAGAACTATCCCTTAAGAGAACAGTTGTGAGTCAGGAGAGCTTGTAAGTACTGTGATGTCTGGGAACTGCAAGTAGAACTGGGAGACGATGGGAGGGCATATCATCCTATTCATTTATTTACTGTTGTTATTATTAGTCCCCAAAGACCCCAGTTAGGCTCAGGGCCCCAGATTCCATTGAGCTTGGTGCTGGACAAACATAGATTGGCCCTGCCCAGGAGAGCCTACAGTCTAAAAGAGATGAAGCGTTGGGGAACATTCACACAAAGTGATCAGGGTGATGGGACAGGTGGACAGTTATCTCCGGGGTATTGAATTCTTTTACATGTTTTTTTTATTTATTAACTTACAAATAATAGTTATAGAGGGCTAGTTTTTGGGGGAGGCGGGGCATGGAGATCTTGAAATTGAAAGGAGAGGAGGAAGAGGTCATAGGTTTAAAAGAGTAGGAATAATTGAGAATTTCAATCTGTATGGGAAAGGAAGTGAGGTTGCGCAGCTGAATGGCTATGGTGGTAGGAGAGGATACGGATGAAGCAGAACCAGCCACCAATAGCATTACAACAAATAGATAGATATAGAATACAAGCCTCAGAGCTGATTGAGTGATGATGACAACAAGATGCTGATAAGTTTGCCACCATCTGGTGTTCCTTATTGGATGATGGGAAGGCAGGCCACTAGGCCAGATGCCCCAGGTGGGTCCCTCTCAGTATGATGGAGGCAGGAGGACTCAAAGGCCCTGACTTACTGCTGTGCCCTTGGTTGGTTACTTTGTGGGGGGGACAAGCCCAGAGAGTTTGAGGATTTCCACCATTCCTGCTGGTAGAAATCCGTTATTCTTCTCTGTAGAGTGAAAAGGCAGGAGGGCAGGGGGCGAACTCTACCCCCTAATAAAAGAATCTCAAGGAAGCTCTGAGTTGAAACTGTCAGGATTCCCATTCTGTGGAAGGGAGAATTACCCTGCATCAGGGAGAATCTGACCCAGTATTGCAGAAGCAGAGGGAATGAACCAGCCCTATGTGAATGACAATATTCAAATGAGGATGCAAGGAGTGGATATAAGATCAGCAGTACTGTAAGAGGTAAACCAAAAATTGCCCTTAAAGAAATATAAACAAAAAGGACTGTCACCACAATCATATCCTACTACCTGCACATTCTCTGATCTCACTTCCTCTAGTTTTACTTGTCTTTATTGGAGTTATTCCTAATTTACACCCATCTAAAGTTAGATCAGTGGTTCTGATACTACTCCCATTAAAATTAAAATAACGACTCCCACTAACTTCAGCGTGAGTGGGATTGAGCCCAGAACAAAGCCCATTTTTCTTGCTTCTAATTAGTCATAGCCTCAACACTACAATCTAATTGCTGAAAAGATTTTTTAAAAAATGCCACTGAGGTAAAAATAACATATTTGACCTTTGGCGTGAGAACAAAGATTGGAATGTTAAGTTAATTTTTATTCAGACAGTAATAGTTGCCTTTTGCTTGCCTATGAACTCTTGTCCCAAGACATATGATTAAATCACAAGGGTAAGTGTTAAAACCATGGGTTTGTGTTCTTTCCTTTTTGGTGGCTTGTATGTGTGAAAGAAGAACTGTCCTGTGAACTGTGAGTGGCAAAACAGCTGTGTGGTTATAGTCACTTTAATTTTATGACTAACATGCTACTTGGATTTTTCAATAAGCCAACCTTTTTTCCTTTTGTGAAAGCTCACCATGGCAAAATCCTAGTAGCTGATGAGCTAAATGGCTAGATGTATTTGGGAAATACGATTCAATTAGGTTCTTAGTGAATTTGGCTTTTTCCTTTTCAGAATTTGGGTTATGGGCAAGTCGGAAAGCCAGATGGATATAACTGAAATGAACACTCCAAAACCAAAGAAAAAACTGCGATGGAGTGCCCTCGAAATAGGGCTCATTGTTGTAGTGATTCTCCTAACTATTATATCTATCACAATGATAGCTCTGTATGCAACATATGATGGTAAGTGGATGTTCATCTTTTTGCAATTTGAATTTTAAAGCTGTTAATAGTCTGCAAAAAATGTTTTCAAGAATAGAATGAACCTGATAGAATAAGATAAGAGATAATAGCACTCAAGTGAGGTAGGCTCAAATGTGATGTTAAAGTTTCAGTGTGTCTGAGTGCATATATATTGCTAACTAAATCATTTAGCTAATAAAAGAAAAACCATTTTATGTTTGACCTAGAGGGGCTCAGCCAAGAATTAAATTGCCTGTCACTACTATGTTATACTTTTTATAATCATATAAAGTATTGTGTATACAATTAGCTGATTAACAGCTGCAATTTATTTGCAGCTGACCATAAAAGAGTCATTAGACAGCATTATATGGTCAACTGAAATTTAAAAGTTCATCCAAATGTAATATTTCATTTAAAGTTCTGATTTACTATGAACATTCCTTTTCCAAGAAGTTTTACTTCAAGTAACAGAATGTGTCAAATGCTATACTTTAACAAAAACACCTGTTTGTTCCAATATACTAATTCTGTAGTTTACAGTCTGTGCTTTATTGTATACACTATAATTTAATTACACATTAATGCTAGTGTATGCTAGTGAAAAGATAAATGAAATAGGAAAGCTTTCTATACATTCTTATTGTACCCAGCATGAAAACTCCATTCTTCCTAACTAAGGCTCTTGATTTGAAGTACAACTCCCACTGTTGTCAATTGGAATTTCATCAGAAGGATCAAAAACAGTGCATGACCCTAACTAAATGAAGATGTTAGCAATCTTAGGGCCTGATCCTGAAAACACTTACTTACCAGTTGAAGCACTAACTATTGTGAATATCCAGTTGATGCCAATAGGACATAGTTAGCATTATATTCAATTGTACAAGTGTTTGCAAAGATCAGGCCCTGAATGAATTAAAATTTTAGGTGGTGTTTAGTTTCTGCATTGCCTTTAAATTCAATTTTGAAATGACGGTAGCACTGAAATCAATAATTTAGAGTAGTGTACATTAAGGAGACTTTCAAATGAAATAAAGGATTTGAATTTTTGTCCCATAACTTTTTTCAGATGGTGTTTGCAAGTCTTCAGACTGTATAAAATCAGGTAAGGAGATATAGCTTTTCAACTGATTCTACTACTTTTGCCTGTGTTGGTACTTTATAGAATCCATTACACTGTAACCCTGCTTATCTTAAATATTCTTCTCTTCACAAATCTATCCTTTATTTAGTAACACTTTAGCTGTTTCAGGAAAGCAAAGGCACTGAAAAAGTACTGATTTCATATGCTCTTTATGTGTTTGTAGTAGATACTTTCATGGGAGTTTTATAATTTCAGTTTTATTTAAGTAATTAAAATGTTTGGTAAAATAAATTGATTTAATTGTATATCATACTTTTAATTCATGAAATATAGCAACAATGGTTCACTTACTTTTTAAAAAGCACATTAAAACCTCAATCCTGATCTCAAAGCCTTCAGGCCTTCATTTTTACAAGACAATCAACAATCAGCTTCTCTGTGTGTCTGAGATCAGGATCAAACCTTCAAGCTCTCTAGCATGGTAGTGATTTATATTTTATGGGTGAAATCCTGGCCCCATTGAAGTCAATTGCAAAACTCCCATTGATTCCAGTGGGGCAGGATTTTACCCTGTATCTTCCAGATTTCATCCTTTATCTTCTAAATTGTGCACTGCCGTGCATGCGCACATGAAAGAGGCTGGGGTGAAGAGGGAGCAAGGAACCTTGTACCCCACTTAACTTCTCTAAGCATAGCCAGTCATTGGCCCTTTAGAGTAAAAGGACTGGAGGGACTATACTGTTAAGAGGAGCAATAGAATTTCATCATTCCCTCATCATTGGCTGTCACAGGAAGCACATACTGCACTATGGTAGTAGCAGATGCCCTTGCTGTGGACACTCACCTAATGCTTCAGGAAACATTGTATTGTCTCAGGTGAAGTCAATGGGAGTTTTGCCACTGACTCCAGTGTCTCTGGGAGCTCATCCTATATTTCTGGAAGCTATCACTAACTCAGTCCAGCAGTCTCGCCTTTACTTGGTTTTCATTGGGATACAAAAATACAATTATCTCTGCACCTACTCATCCTTGAACTGTTGTCCATATATCATATTTGTGAGAGTTAGACTGCAAATTCTTCTGGACAGAGACCCAGAGAACATTCCATCTTTTCTATATATGCTTTCAGTGCTATGTGACTAAATAATCATAGATAAAATGTTTTAAAATTAGTATAAATTTGAGACGAGCCTTGTGAATAACACAGATCATCCCAAGCAAGCACCTATAACACCTTATACTATATAACCCATCATGTATTCTGCATTCTTCTTCCAGGGAAGTTCTGTGGCCTATTTTATGTAGGAGGTCAGACCTATAAATATGCCACATGACTTAAGGGCCAGATTGTGGAATCCTTGCTCATGTCTGTGAGTACAGACTCATTCACTCACAGGACTACTCCTGGGTTTAAATGCTCACTACTGTGAATGGGGACTCCACACTCCAGCCCTAAACCAGTGTTCTGTAATGACAAGTCAATGGGAGTTCAAGGCACCCAGCTCTTCAAAAGATTTGGCAATATAGTAGTTTTCATGGGTTTTCCACAGTTATGAAGTGATTCAATGGCATGATAAAATTCACTCTGTTGTGAAAGACTAGTATAATAAAAAAACCCTTAAACCAGAGAAATAGTTGTCGAGCCATATTAGTTACCATGTATTAATGTTTCCACTATGATGAACCATAACTCTGAGTTCAATATTTACATCAACAGTTGGTGTCCAATATCTGATTGGGCTTTGGTATCAAGGGCAAGTTGGATAAACTGCTCAGGTTACTTTCAGTAGTACTATGGCTGCGGTACACACATGGAAAGTAAGTGATCAAATTACTAACACAAGGAATTTATACAGAGGTCCCAAAAGAAATTGAATCAGATCAATTTTATTATGGATAGAAATTAAATAAACTGGTAAAGCCTTGAACTTACACCAGATATGAACAATGCACTGGGACAGTTTTTTTGTGTTCATTTTCAAAAACTTTGCAATATGCACAAGCCCCTGAAAAGGGTTAAAATGAAAGTCTTGCATTATAGATGCCAGTTAACCGAGCTCTGTGGGTCGGCTCTTACCGTAGTTAATAGGAATTTAGCTACCAGTCTCAATGGGAGCAGGAGCAGGCCCAATAAACCAAGAGATGCAGTATTGACAAATAAAGGAAAAACAAGCACAGTAGTGCTTTGGGGAAAGTGATAAAGTTCAAATTTAACTGAGACACAAATCCATCATTCAAGCTGTAGAGACTCCCCATAGTGGTTCTGCTTTGCAAAGTGGGGGGAAGCGGGGGGGCTAGAGGTGAGTGAGCCAAACAGGATGTTATGAACCATTTGCATGTCACAGAGTCTTGCTCCTAAAAAACAACTTTTGCAAAGCCATGCAGGGGCAGAGGGGAACAGCTCTTTGATTAACACATTGGCCAATATGGGTTTTTCAGTAAAAGTGTTGTGATTAAGTGTATATCTCAATAGCAGGTAGGTCGTAATACATGCAGATAGGAGTTTAATTCCAAGGGTGAAACAGGCTTTGCGTTTATGTAACCTGTTAATGATTTGCTGGATGCATGCAAGATGTAGATGTCACTTTTGCAAAAAAAAAAAAACAAAAAAAAAACACAAAAACAAAAAAACCCCAAAATGTTTCATATCCAGTCTTTTCAACAGGAGATTTTTCCAGTACAAAATTATTTTGCGACATGGCTGGTGCTTTCCAGTCATGGAAGTCAGCCAGCTTCCAGACTAGGATATTAAAAACTTTCTTGTCCCCTGGGCTAACTAAGAGTGAAGTGCCTGCTGATGCTAGCACACTCCAAGTTAATTCAGGGGAGAAAACTGCCTTTTGGATTGAGCTTCTGCCCAGCCAGTGAAACTCATGAAGTCATGCTTTAAAAAAATAATAATAATAATAATTTGCTATCTTAAAACAGAAGCTGTCAAGTAATGGAAGCCAGTGAAATGTTACTCGCAAAAAGAAAAGGAATACTTGTGGCACCTTAGAGACTAACAAATTTATTTGAGTATAAGCTTTCGTGAACTACAGCTCACTTCATCGGATGCATTTGGTGGAAAATACAGTGGGGAGATTTATATACACACACAGAGAACATGAAACAATGGGTTTTATCATACACACTGTAAGGAGAGTGATCACTTAAGATGAGCCACCACCAGCAGCAGGGGGGGAAAGGAGGCATCACTTGCCCCATAACCTCAGCCGTGCAGAACACAATGCCATCCACAGCCTCAGAAACAACTCTGACATCATAATCAAAAAGGCTGACAAAGGAGGTGCTTTCGTCATCATGAATAGGTCGGAATATGAACAAGAGGCTACTAGGCAGCTCTCCAACACCACTTTCTACAAGCCATTACCCTCTGATCCCACTGAGAGTTACCAAAAGAAACTACAGCATTTGCTCAAGAAACTCCCTGAAAAAGCACAAGAACAAATCCGCACAGACAAACCACTAGAACCCCGACCTGGGGTATTCTATCTGCTACCCAAGATCCATAAATCTGGAAATCCTGGACGCCCCATCATCTCAGGCATTGGCACCCTGACAGCAAGATTGTCTGGCTATGTAGACTCCCTCCTCAGGCCCTACGTTACCAGCACTCCCAGCTATCTTCGAGACACCACTGACTTCCTGAGGAAACTAAAATCCATTGGTGAGCTTCCTAAAAACACCATCCTAGCCACTATGGATGTAGAAGCCCTCTACACCAACATTCCACACAAAGATGGACTCCAAGCCGTCAGGAACAGTATCCACAATAATGTCACGGCTAACCTAGTGGCTGAACTTTGTGACTTTGTCCTCACCCATAACTATTTCACATTTGGGGACAATGTATACCTTCAAATCAGCGGCACTGCAATGGGTACCCGCATGGCCCCACAGTATGCCAACATTTTTATGGCTGACTTAGAACAACACTTCCTCAGCTCTTGTCCCCTAATGCCCCTACTCTACTTGCACTACATTGATGACATCTTCATCATCTGGACCCATGGAAAAGAAGCCCTTGAGGAATTCCACCAGGATTTCAACAATTTCCATCCCACCATCAACCTCAGCCTGGACCAGTCCACACAAGACATCCACTTCCTGGACACTATGGTGCTAATAAGCGATGGTCACATAAACACCACCCTATATCGGAAACCTACTGACCGCTATTCCTACCTACATGCCTCTAGCTTTCATCCAGATCATACCACACGATCCATTGTCTACAGCCAAGCTCTACGATACAACCGCATTTGATCCAACCCCTCAGACAGAGATAAACACCTACAAGATCTCTATCAAGCATTCTTACAACTACAATACCCACCTGCTGAAGTGAAGAAACACATTGACAGAGCCAGAAGAGTACCCAGAAGTCACCTACTACAGGACAGGCCCAACAAAGAAAATAACAGAACGCCACTAGCCATCATCTTCAGCCCCCAACTAAAACCTCTCCAACGCATCATCAAGGATCTACAACCCATCCTGAAGGGCGACCCATCACTCTCACAGATCTTGGGAGACAGGCCAGTCCTTGCTTACAGACAGCCCTCCAACCTGAAGCAAATACTGACCAGCAACCACACAACAGAACCATTAACCCAGGCACCTATCCTTGCAACAAAGCCCGTTGCCAACTCTGTCCAAATATCTATTCAGGGGACACCATGATAGGGCCTAACCACATCAGCCACACTGTCAGAGGCTCATTCACCTGTGCATCTACCAATGTGATATATGCCATCATGTGCCAGCAATGCCCCTCTGCCATGTACATTGTTCAAACTGGACAGTCTCTACATAAAAGAATAAAAGGACACAAATCAGACGTCAAGAATTATAACATTCAAAAACCAGTCGGAGAACACTTCAGTCTCTCCGGTCACTCGATTACAGACCTGAGGGTGGCTATCCTTCAACAAAAAAGCTTCAAAAACGGACTCCAACGAGAGACTGCTGAATTGGAATTAATTTGTAAACTGGATACAATTAACTTAGGCTTGAATAGAGACTGGGAATGGATGAGTCATTACACAAAGTAAAACTATTTCCCCATGTTATTTCTCCCCACCCCACCCCCCACTGTTCCTCAGATGTTCTTGTTAACTGCTGGAAATAGCCTACCTTGCTTGTCACCATAAAAGCTTTCCTCCTTTCCCCCCTGCTGCTGGTGATGGCTCATCTTAAGTGATCACTCTCCTTACAGTGTGTATGATAAAACCTATTGTTTCATGTTCTCTGTGTGTATATATAAATCTCCCCACTGTATTTTCCACCAAATGCATCCGATGAAGTGAGCTGTAGTTCACGAAAGCTTATGCTCAAATAAATTTGTTAGTCTCTAAGGTGCTACAAGTACTCCTTTTCTTTTAGTGAAATGTTAGACTCTGGTGGAAAAGGACTGAAAAAAAAAAAAAGTGAAAGCAAGAGAGATTTTACTGGGGCAGAATAATGGACCACAAAAACGAAGTAAGAAATGGATGAAAATGGAACTGCAAGCTTGTGACCGGGCACTACCAAACCTATTAGAGAAAGCAGCTGGAGCCGTGACAAGATAAAAGGCACAATTCAAAAAATTCACGACACCTTGGGGAGTAGGGCGGTGGGGAGGGGGAATCTAGACAGTGACTGGGATATCAGAGATTATGGCCAAAGTGGGCAACCCCTTGACCAAAGGTACTTGATAGTAGAGTTGGGTTTTGAATTTTACAAGAACCTTAACACTCAAACATGGGGAAACACAACCAAACTTCAATCTCCCTGTATGGTGGGCACAATCTTGTATGCTTTAAAAATCAATGAGAGTGTTGCCATTGTCTTCAGTGGTACAAAGATCAGGTGCTGTATTTTATTTGTTTCCATGACCTTTTTTACTGCTTATGGGAGCTATTTCTTGGGGCCAAATAATGCAGGATTTGTTCTAGTCATAGTTTTGCACGATCCAAGAATTAGGGCATTGTGAAAAAAACAGACCTTTATCAAAAAGGTCTCTCAAGTCATTAAAAAAGTCCATTGAGCAGAAAATACACCACACACACACACACACACACACACACACACACAGAAATACTAGGCCCTGCATGCAACTTACCAACAGCATAAAAAAGGCATGAGCCAGAGGCTTTCTAGGAGATTTAACTCCTAACACTCACCTCCAATCCCTAGTTTCCTTTATTTGCCAGACTGTAATCTCCTCTGAAAATGTCTCCCATTCCTTAAAGGGAAAACTTGTGTGTAATTTAAATGCTATTTTAGCCACATTTTGTTACACAGAAGTGTAAATGAGTAAAGGAAACACAAGTACCTTGTATATAATTAAAAAACAAATCATCACGGAGTCATCATCTTGACAATTTGATTATGCTAAATACAATTAGAAAAATCAATTTTTCCATTAGAAAAAACTGGTAACTAAAAAAAGTTATTGTATGTGTTGCATTTTGTGGGCTGTTTAATTGTACTTGGCTCCACATCTAGGCACATTAAAATCAATGGCAGATTTACCTGAGTAAGGACTAAATCAGGAACCTCAATCACGCGGTGGCCCACGGAGTTATTTCTTGCTGCCCGCCATAGCTCCCCTCAGCACCCCTCCCGCCCGAGCGTGCTGCATCCTCACTCCTCCATCTACCTCCGAGCACTTCCCACCGCCAAACAGCTTAGGACTGTCCAGAAGAGAGGGGAGTGGGGATGCACCGTGCTCAGGGGAGGAGGCAGAGAAGAGGCGGGGCCAGCACAGGGATTTGGGGAACGGGTTGGAATAGGAGCAGGGAGGGGGCGGAGTTGGGCAGGGACTTTGGGGAAGGGTAGGAATGGGGGTGGGGAGGGGTGGGAAGAGGTGGGGCCAGAGCTTTTGTATCTTTGTATGAAAAGGTGTCAGTGATGCAGCCCTCGGGCCCATGTACTAGTCCTCATGTGGCCCTGGTGGTGATCTGAGTTTGAGATCCCTGGACTAAATTAAAGAAAGAAAGTACCCAGCAAATACTGATATTGAATAAGCAACTAGGATTTTTTAAAAGATGCTTTGACATTTAAAAATGTATACTGAGTAGGAATATGCCCCAAAAATGGGGGTTTTGTTTTTTTAATAACTTTTAGATAACAAAGGATCACTGGAGTTTTGCTTTAAGGCTGCCTACTCACCACTACATGTGGGTCCATCTCTACTGCCCTTTGAGGATGAAGATCTTTCAGTGAACAATATCAGATATCAATTTAGTATTTATCATGTTACAGTATAAATTAGAAAGGTGGGTGGTCTGGAAGAATGAGTACAGGGTTGGGAGTCAGGTGATTCTAAGTTTTAATCCTGGCTCTGGCACTGACACTGCCTTGGATAAGTTACTTTACCTTGTTGTCTCAGTGTTCTCTGTGGTAAAATGGAGATACCCACCCGACAAACAGGGCTGTTGTGAGGATGAGTTAGTCATTGTCTATACAAGGCTTTAAAGACAAAGTGTTAAATTATTAAATTTACTGCCTGGTTTGAAAAAAATTCTTTTAATTTAAGAAGATTGTGTAGGTTTTTTGGAGAGGGAAGGGGGAAGCTAGGGTATCCTAAACTCAGGAATTATATTTGTCCCTTTCCACATCAGAATCCAGATTTATTTATTTTCTAAGGTTTCTACATGTGTCGCTCTGTCTCATATTACAGCAGCCCGAATCATTGAGAATATGGACACTACTGCAGAACCTTGTAAAGATTTTTACCAATATGCCTGTGGAGGATGGTTAAAGAAGAACGTCATTCCAGAGACCAGCTCCCGTTACAGCAACTTTGACATTTTAAGAGACGAACTAGAAGTTGTTTTGAAAGGTCAGTGGAGTTTGTCCATGTACTAGAAAGCTGGACCATATAAAAGTTTCCTCTTTGGCTTGTGTGTAATCAGAACAAAACATGTTATGTAATAAAGGTTTATATGTGATAGAATAGTCAAGATCTGTATTCAGTTCAGCATAAATCAACCCAGATTATTTGCTTGGATAGTAATTTGAGTTTTGATAGTAATGCTGTTGTTTCTGAAAAAATAGTAGCTGACCACTGAAGCAGACTTGTCCAGACCTGACCCCTCTGATGACTGAATTCTGTGTGTGCACTTATCCACCTATTACAACAGATGAATTCATTACCCTCCTGACCTATAAGTGACAGCTGTCCCAGGTGAGGGGGGAAAAAAGGAGTTTCCCTCTGTGTGAGCCATTGGAGCACTGCTCCACATGCTAGAAGTTGCTCTGTGCCAGCTTTACATTCTGCATGTCTGTACTTCTTCAGCCACAGCCAAGCAGGCAGACCCTTTCTGCCTGCTTTCTAAATGTTAAGTTCAAGGCATATCAAGATGTCAAAAGGTATTAAGACCAAATTCAGGATTGTGACCTATATAATCCCTCCCTTGAGTTTCCACACATAGGGTGTTTTTCTAATCATTCCATTGTGTGTCGGGGGGCAGCAAGCACCCTTCCCAGCAGATCATTTGGGGGACACCACCCACAAAACTCAAAGCATCCATGGTGGGCAGGGGCCTTTGCAGGGAAACCCAATATTCCTGTACTGTTTCCTAGGCTTCACCTCTTGCATGGAAACACAGCTCCCTCTACTCTCCACCATCTGCAAACTCTCCCTCCAGGGTCAGGGAATTTTCATTCTACAGAGGGGGACTCCATAGAAGGTTTCCCAATAATGTTTGCCAGGTAAACATTTGTAGACTGGAGGTGATACCATGGAGAGTGGCTGTCTTAAGAGTCTCACCACTCCCCACCCAGCCATGTCACCTCCAGGGCCCTGTCCTCTCAGACTTGGAGTGGAGGGGCTTCCATGGAATTTGCTCTGAACAGGGAGCATGCTGAAGAGTTATTGATCCCACATCCTTGTGCTCCCAGTTGGTTTCCATCATGTTTTCCTCCAGGCTCCTCCCATTGCAGAGGAGATGCTGTAATATTTTTCCATGTATGTGTTCTTTGTTTCAGACGTCCTTGACAGGGACAATACTAATGACATACTCGCAGTGCAGAAAGCAAAAACTCTGTACAGATCATGTATAAATGAATGTAAGTTTCTCCACAAATTACTGTATGTAAGATTTCTATATAAATATGGGCATAATATCCTAAATATGGGCATAACATATACTGCACAATGCAAGGGGACTGTAACTAAATGCTACAAGACCCCCAGCTTCTGGAGCTATCTTGGGAAGCAAACTGGAAGTTCTGACCCCACTTCATGTGAATTATATTAGGTGTCCCTAGCCTCTATTTGCCAGAAGTTGGGAATGGGCAACAGGGGATGGATCACTTGGTGATTACCTGTTCTATTCATTCCCTCTGGAGCACCAGGCATTGGCCACTGTCAGAAGACAGTATACTGGGCTAGATGGACTTTTGGTCTGACCAAGTATGGCTGTTCTTATGTAGATTTGTATTTAATTAAATATGAAGCTCAGTACAGTAGCCAGTGTGTTATTAATTTTGATGTGAGTTTATATTATTCTTCCCTATTCTCTGTGCTGCAGCCTTTCATAGGCAACTTAGAACTGCACTGTAGAAATTCTTGAAGATGGAGATTTTGAGTGCTGGGTAGCAGTCATTTGGGACTTCTGACTTTAGGAAAGGCATGGGGAAACAGTTTTGGATTTTGGGGATAAGAATGTTAGCCGGATGTTTCTACTAAAATGATCATCAGTAAAATAGCTAATAACGTAGCCCTTTGAATTATCATTGTTAGGTGTCAGAGTGAAATGTTAACTCAAACTTTTCAGAGCTATTGTTTGAAAGTGATTGCAGCAAACTGTACTTCAGTTTACACTGGCTCACATTTTAAGGTTTTCTTGTTTCTTTGGTTTGTTTTGCATCCATGAGAGTTGGTTTTTTTTTTTTAAAGAAATCTCAGATTCTGGAGCACAAATCTGCAGTGCTGCTGGTGGGTATGTTCTGGGAGAAAGTTTTTCAGCTGCAGAATCCTGGAATACAGAGAACCTTTTATACAAGTCAATATAGTATTTGGATGTTTTAAAATATCTGGGCATATAACTCATACTGTATTAATTTTCTTGTTTCCAAAAGCTACTATTGATAGTAGAGGTGGAAAACCTTTAATCAATATATTGCCACATGTGTCTGAATGGCCAGTAGCAACAGATAACTGGGACTCTACATATGGTAGGATAACTTTTGTCTGTTTATTTTTCTGTTAAAATCTCTAAATGATTGTATTTTTTCTTTATTTTCCAAAAATACTGAGACTAAATGCATCTATCATTTCCTTAGGTGCCAATTGGACAGCTGAAACAGCTATTGCACAACTGAATTCACAATATGGGAAAAAGGTCCTTATTAATTTTTTTGTTGGCACCGATGATAAGAACTCCACAGTGCATATCATTCATGTAAGTCTGCTAGGATGGCATTGACTAAATAATCCTTATAGCCATATACATTTCACTCTTTTATAATTATTAGCTATAAGAAGTCAGAAGGAAAAATTTACTGATTTGAATTTTGGCAATTAAGCAATAGCAAATCTTACGTTTGTACCCTTTGTATTTAAAGGGTTTATCAGTCTGGTACAGAGAATCTCAGTTACTGAGGGGTTTTAATGACACTTAATAGGACTGTGACAAATATCTGTATATGTATGAAAATAGTATGCATGCCGCATATTTTCTTGTATTCACTAGTCTATGCTCAGCCAGCATAACTCAGGATTGCAAGACTCTAAGGCAGAAAACCCACCAACAAGGGAGTTGCAGCTGTACAAGACAGTCACACCCCTTACTCCACTGTGGGATCTGCAGTCAGCCAGCAGAGCTCTGAAAGGGATGTGGCTAGGGCGACCAGTCTATTTTTTGATTAAATAGCACATTTTCCAAGCAGCTGCTATGCAGCCTGCCCTGGCCATAAATTTAAAATAGTCTCCCCTAGGAGAATATCTGGAGAAGGGCAGTGTGAATCCACCTGCAGCCCAGCTTTCTCATGCAACCCTTAGCAATGGTGAATCTAGTCTGTTTTACACATTATATAGAGTGTTCAAGAGCCATGGTGCCAGTCTATAAATTTTGTCTGTGTATTCTTTGCCACCAGTTGCATTGTCTGCTTACCTCTGAAGACAATGCCACAATGGACTGTATTTTTCATAGGGCAGCAGCAGAGAGAAAGAGCTAAGAGGAGATGATTCATAAATTAAGGCCAGAAGGTTCCACTGTGATTATCTCATCTGACATCCTGCAGGACACAGGCCAGAGGACTTCCCTGTATAATCCCTCTTCAAGTCCAATATCTGTGTTTGAATTACAGCATGGCTCTTAGGAATGCATCCAGTCTTGATTTAAAGTTTTCCAGTAATAGGGAGGAAAAAGGAGAGGAAAAAGAAAAGGGGGGGGGGGGGGGGAGAAGAGGAAGGTAGGAAGAGAGAGAAAGAGACCCACCTCAGTCAGCCTATGGATTTGCAATATTAAGAATGAAATCGGAGAACAATACTTTCATTATTTCCAAAATATTAGTTTGCTACAGGGTGCTATTTTGTCTGTAAGCTATTTAATTGTTTTTGTAGATTGATCAACCTGGGCTTGGTCTGCCTTCTCGTGACTACTATGAATGTACTGGTGCATATAAGGAGGTAAGCCATGGCTAACAAGTAGGGGTGCACATTCTCTCCCATGTGCACAGGCAATACTGAAAAGAGAACTGTCCCTGGCCAAAAGAGCCTGCAATCTAACTCCCATGGAAACCGCACTCGTGGGGAGAACAGAGAGATTCATGGGTATAAAGAGTTTTAAGAAGAGATTGATCTGATAACAGAGTGTGTGCTTAGCAGAGAGAAGAATGAGGAAGAAACTTAAAGAAAGGCATAAAAATCAGGAACAGAAAAAGGAAACATTGAATATGAATGAGTAGCAAGTGAGAAGGCAAGGAGATATAAATTAGAGTAGGGGAGGGGGACAAGAGCCATAGGGCCGTGGTGGTGCTATGAATATGATGCAGTGAAGGTAGGGACTTGGTTCAGTTTTCCTGGGTGCACTCTGAGCCAGCTGTTCTCTAGCCAAAGTCAAGTTCCCCATATGCACTGAGATAGTGGGGATACTCTGTCCTGGATGAGAAGGATGCACATAGCTCATGTTGCCTCATGGTTGTTCCTAATGTCTGCACGTAGATGTCAAAGAAGAACAATGATGAGGCTGAGTCTTCTGGGAGCATGCAAGCTGAAGCTCTTATGGAGCAGCAGCAGTTGCCAAAAATGGAAAGGAATAAATGTAACATCATTCCATCAACTTCTGCCAAGACACACAAAATAAACCAGGATAGTTGAAACAGGCAGTGTTTAATATGGAAGATTTGGTCTCAGCCCTGGTGTTCCAGCATCATGAAGAGGTTGTCTCATCAGTTCAACCAAGGCCATTTCTGTACTATCACATCTTGAATGAAGCCAGACTGGAAAGAGTCTAGGGTGTCAGTGGAGGCCAGGCTTTACAGATTTCCTGCCACCTTCTTGAGATCCTTGTACCAGGAGCTTATAGACCAGAGTTAGAGTTAGTGGATTTATTGACACTGTCTGTATTTGACTTTTGAAAACAAGATTAAGGATGGAGATGACATTTGACCATTTTGAAAAAAAAAATGTTAAATTTTAATTGTCACTGGTATGTTTAATGGGGTGAAGAGAGTAGGAAACCTACAGTCAAAAAGGAGCCTCCAGTCAGAACTATTGTATTGCATGGTTTAGCAGAAAAGGTCTAAAAGTATCTTAAGCTTGAAGGTAAGCAAAGAGCCTAGCAGCCACATTACATCATGCCATTAGAATTACTAAAGCTGTTTATAGTTCTAGCTGATCTTTAATTCATGTTTACTTACCATGTATGTATATATTCATTACCTCCTTGCTACTTGAATTGTCTATTCCCTCCATTGCCAACAATGGGTGCACCTTAACCCTCCGGGGTTAAATATATATATATTTACTGAAGTCATCTAAGAGCTAAAATTGTGCCTTTATTTAGCCAGTTTTCCTATCATATGATTAAAGACAGAAGTGGTGAGAAATGCATGATTGCGTTTTGTTGATTTTTGCTAACATATGATACTTAACTAGTTTAAATTGTAACATTGTTTAATTAGAGTTTACTTACTAATAGATAACCACTAATTATGCATATTACTATAGTTCCTAGGAGCCCCTGTCACAGACAAGTACCCCACTATGCTAGGTGCTGTATAAACACAGAACAAAAAGATGGCCCCTGCCCCAAAGAGCTTACAGCCTACCAGAAAGTAGGTCATGAGGAAATTATATAAATTGTATGAATTGTGACTCTTGCTGGTATTTTCATTTGACTGTGGGCCCGATTTTGATCTTACAATAGTTTTTACAAAGTATAGCAGTAATTACTTCAGTGGAGCAAATTGTGATTTACACAAGCATAAGTGAGAGGAGAATCAGGCCACTGAGTTCTCAGATATACAAATCTGTACAATGTTTAACATGAAGTGCTGGCACCCCATTCAAATTTTAATCCAAATTTTATCCCCCTTAAGGATGTATTTGGGCTGTAACAATAGCTATTTCTTGGGCCTTTTAAATGCAAGATACTTGGTTTTAGTATTTGTTTTGATATAGAATCTAGTGAACAAATTAGATGGTCTTACACTGTGACCTGAAAAATTGTCTACCATCAAAACCGCAAACATTCTACCACTAAATAAGGAAGAAAGTATGGACAAACGTTTGGGGGGGGAAAAAAACCCAAAACAAACAAACCAAACCTCTTAGCAATGCCAAGAGTAAGCACTAGGCCGGAAGATACTAAATTTCCCACCACCACAAAGACTTCAAGGCAATGAGAAAAGTCTCTTCCCAACAGAGTGGACATCTGCAGTCTGCCAGCAGCCTTTTCTTGGCTCTGGTTCCTGCTGTGTCATTCTGCTTTTATCCTTGAGCTGTATGTGGCAAACAGTCAGTCTATCTCCTGTTCTTTAACCTAAGCATTTTCAGCTTTAGAAGGGGCGTTTCCCTTCCAAAACAACATGTGGAATCTGTATGAGGGTTTTTTAAACTAATGGTACCTCAAACAGGAGTGAAAGTAACATTAAGCACTTACCGGTACAGGGGCCAGGCTCGGGGACCTTGGAACGGGTAGGGCCTCAGGCAGAAGGGGGGGTTTGGAGGGGAGGGTTAGTCTCCCCCAGCCAGCCCATCTGCGCTGTCTGGCCGCACTGCCCACGGCTCTGGCACCTATTTAAAGGGCCCAGGGCTCTGGCTGCTGCCGCGGTAGCAGCAGCGGTGGCTGGGAGCCTCGGGCCCTTTTAAATTGCCGGCCCTGGGGCAGCTGCCCCTTTTGCCCCCACCCCTCCATTGGCGGCCCACAGGGGGCAAAGGGGACAGTGACATTAAAGTGCTGCAGCTATAAGAAGCGCTTTAACGTCGGCTGAGTACGGGCCGGTACCGGCGGCCACTTCTTACCGGTATGTTGTACCGGCCCACTTTCACCCCTACTCAGAAGCCATATCACCCCACTGCTGACAGTTATTTTTGACCCTGAATGCCCTTTAAGATTGCAGTATATCCAGCACCTATTTACAACTGTAGCTAGAGATCAGCTGAATTGTCCTCTTGGCTGTTCTGATTGTTCCTAGGTGCCATGCAATGGTCTCCAGGTTAGGCCTGATCCACAGTCCATTGAAGGCAATTAAAGGACTACCATTAACTTTGGATTTGGATTGGGCCCATGGAAAGCTTAAGATTTGTGTACATATCTGTGTACTCTTAAGTGGTGTTTCTGGGCTTGATAAGCACACTTCATGGTACAGTTTGTCATTTTAACTGCCAGGAACTTCATGCCACTTCCTCACTGTTAAAGTGTTCTTTTCTATCAGTGAGGGCCCAATCCTGTGAGGTGCGGTGACCACCAACTCCCAGTGAAGTCATCATCTTTTTCAGGAGGTGCCCAGTGCTTCGTAGGTTTAAGCCCCAAGTGCATACAGACTGTTACCAGCACTGCCTTTTAACACACATACGAGAGGCTAACTGCAGATGAATGGCATTGGTGGTAGTCACTAAAATGTCCACCTGAATGTCTCATTTCAGGACAGATTCTGTCAGCTTGTGAGCAGACATAAAAACATCCCAACATATTTCCTTAAATGCACATATGCTTTAAAAATTTTGTTTTTCTATTTAGTTTAATTTATTTATATTTGCATTAAGGGAGCATGTTGAAAGCAGGATTCCTATCAGGGAGAAGGTAAAGCAAAGTGAGTGGGAATTATAAAGAGGCATTGTAATGAAATTCCTGCCCTACTTTCCTTTATGGAAAAGTCCCATAGAACTGAACAGATGACACTAAGAGGGTTCTCTAGAAATTTAATCTTATAAAATGTAATAGAAAATTATATCCATATTACATGTTAGCTACCCTATAGATATCCATAGCAGGGATATTATTATTCATTACATTTAACAGGATGAACTGAAAGCCCACAGAAAGGTTATCATTTTCTGTTAAATTCAGAGGAGCTGCAGAAATGTCCCTGCTACAAACTATTAGCCAACACAATTTATAAAAAGCTGTATACACAACACTTTTCCCCTAGCCTTTGAATGTATAACAGAGTGCACGGCCATTAGCCAGACCTCAGGATGTTCTGATAGAAAGTATGTATCACTGCAGACTGAGGAAACTGCCCATCACAGAGGTTCCTATAGACTCACAAGAAAGATATAGTAATTACTTGACTAAAAAAATGAATCACTATTTCTGGGAATGATGTTTCCCAAATGCTAATTCAGCACTAGCCCATCAGCATTTCCCTGATGTTAATGTTTCTGCTTCTGCTGCCTGGAGGCACTATTTTCAGAAATTATAATTTAAGTAAGATGATTAGGAAATTTAGGGTAATTCCCAGACAAACGAGGGGTGGGGTTTAAGTATGGACTAATAAACATCTTAATTTTAAATAGAGTGCATGGCATAACAAATTGCAATGTTTAGCCTTGATTAGTGCTGCAAACATATAGCAATTTGCCATGAGGAAATGTTTAAAGTTAATTTCCACGTTAACACACAGCATTTCAGAATGTAGTACTAGATTTTGTTCTTGACTCTTCTTAGCTACATTTCTAAAGAACAGTCATTCTACCAATGTGATATATGCCATCATGTGCCAGCAATGCCCCTCTGCCATGTACATTGGTCAGACTGGACAGTCTCTTCGTAAAAGAATAAATGGACACAAATCAGACGTCAAGAATTTTAACATTCAAAAACCAGTTGGAGAACACTTCAATCTCTCTGGTCACTCGATCACAGACCTAAGAGTGGCTATCCTTCAACAAAAAAGCTTCAAAAACAGACTCCAACGAGAGACTGCTGAATTGGAATTAATTTGCAAACTGGATACAATTAATTTAGGCTTGAATAGGGACTGGGAGTGGATGAGTCATTACACAAAGTAAAACTATTTCCCCATGTTATTTCTTCCCTCCCCACCCCACCCCCCTCAGACGTTTTTGTTAACTGCTGGAAATGGCCCACTTTGCTTGTCACCATGAAAGGTTTTCCTCCTTCCCTCCTCCCCCGCTCCTGCTGGTGATGGCTCATCTTAAGTGATCACTCTCCTTACGGTGTGTATGATAAAACCCATTGTTTCATGTTCTCTGTGTGTGTGTATATAAATCTCCCCACTGTATTTTCCACCGAATGCATCCCATGAAGTGAGCTGTAGCTCATGAAAGCTTATGCTCAAATAAATTTGTTAGTCTCTAAGGTGCCACAAGTACTCCTTTTCTTTTTGCAAATACAGACTAACATGGCTGCTACTCTGAAACAAAAATCAAAGTTAGTCTAAGATATGTATGATACACAGTACTTTGAAGAGATTTGTCTTGAAATGGTTTCTTTTTTGCAGGCCTGTTCAGCCTATGTGTCTTTCATGATTTCTGTGGCTAAGTTAATTCTCCAAGAAAAAAATCTCACCATCAATGAAAGCCAGATTTCTAAAGAAATGGAAAGAGTTATGGATCTGGAGATAGAGATTGCCAATGTAAGGAAACTTTTCTTTGTGAGTTTTACATAACTGACTTTATTCTCGGTTGAAAGAGATAAGCAGTAGGAATACTTAGGAAAGAACATTATAAACAGTTATGAAGTTACCTTAAATGTGAACACTAAGAAGATATGGAGCCATATTCTGCCCTGAGATAATCAATAGGCATGGTCTCCCTGTAACTGGAAGCTGTATTCGAGACAATGCAGCCCATGTTACATTTATATAATGGCCTTCATCTTTAAAGGATCCCAAAAAATTTTACAATCCTAAACTGATATACCAACTGTATAGAGTAGAGCAGAAGTCTCAGACTTTTCCAAAGTGAGGACCTGAAAGATTGTCTCATGGGCTACCTTCCCTCCCATTCACAATCCTGTGAGCCCCTTCCCCTATGATTTTAAGATTTCATACCACCCTTTTGGCAACTATAGCAATTGCTTGTCTGGAAAGTATTATTAGCAAAATGTTGAGTATATTTTTAGCGTCTTTTAATTTGATAATGCAGCTATAAATTAGGACGAGAATGCTACATGTAATGTACCAGTCTACTGCAAAGCACTTGAAGTGATTCGTGTACACAGAGGTTCTCCATTTAAACAACTCTATACAACACTTTAGGTTCCAAATCCTAAGACTAGCTTATATGGCAGTATGGTGTCCATAAGACACAGGACACTGTAAATGGGATAAAGAAAAGGAGTACTTGTGGCACCTTAGAGACTAACAAATATGCTCTAATAAATTTGTTAGTCTCTAAGGTGCCACAAGTACTCCTTTTCTTTTTGCGAATACAGACTAACACGGCTGCTACTCTGAAACCTGTAAATGGGATGTGCACCAGGCCAATCCTGAAGAAGGTCAGGCCTGGTACACAAGATGGGAGATTAAAGGGCACATGGACCTGAAGGTGCTTATTACAATGAGAAAGAGGAGATATTGTCATTAGCTGTCTCCTCCCAAGCAGTAGTATCCTGACCCTCTGCACATTGTTTACTTCAGCCCTCCATAGCTGTAGTGGGGAGTGGGAAAATGACAGAAGAGACTTGATTCACATACATCTGCTTAAGAAAAGGCACTTTGAGGGACATTTTAGGGGTCTCTTTCCTCCCTACCCTTCTTGATTTTGGGGGGTTGATTAGAGCAGTAGGCACCCAATACAATAGAGTAATATTTGGCCCACACCACCTTTTCAGTCCCCCCTTAGTCAGCTGTCCCAAATGGATTCTTAGCCAAGAGTTTTCTTCAACAGTAGCATCCCTTACACAGGCAGCCAGAATTTAAATGTGTCAAGGGGGAAAACCAAATGGAAAATTCTAGTACTCATGCACAAAAATATGGCCTCAAAACATTCACAACTTGAAGATTCTGGACGGATTTTCTTCATCCTTGAGTTGTTTTTACTTCCTCAATGAGGAGGACTAAAAAACAATCCAAGTTTGCATTTTCTAGCTTCAGCCATTTGAGTCACACCAACAGACTAATGGCATGTGTGTCAAGGAGGAAGTGTAATTTCCTCATTTCCATATATCAAAACCAGATGATTTTGATTTTCCTCAGAATCTTGAGAAAGTCACCTCTGGCTGAGACCAAAGATGGAAAACTTTCAACCAAGAGGAGTTTATTTGATAAAGAGTGAGGGATTGAAAAGAGAAGTTAGAAAGGAAGTCACATCTGACACTTCTCTATTGCACTTCTATTGGCAAATGCCACGCTTAGTGATGGGCAACCTGCTGTTGCCTAATTCTGAACCGATTCGACCTAAGTTTGAAAGTTCAGCTCCAGTTTGAACAGTAATGGATGTGGAATCTGCATTTGGCTTAAAAAAGCCTGTAGGAAAAGGAGTGCAGAGAAAAAGTATGATGAAGCCGAGTGAGGAATAATGAAGCACGGTAGAGGGAACGAAAAAAATAAATATAAAGGAAGTTTTAAAAAGGATTGGAGCTGGGGAGAGAATTTCTAAATTAAAAATGAATGGAGAGGCCAAAGTTTGCTAACCCTACACCAGCAGAGTGGCAGTGCCAATAAAGGTAGGGGATTCTGCCTTGGATAGACCACCTTCCTTTGAGAAATCACTTTGATCCTTATTGTTTTGTGTTCTCAACTCACCATAATGGGAGCCATGGTAAGAAGGGACACAAGGACGACATGCTGCCAGATGATACTTCTTCCCCCTCTCTAGTCAGACAAGCTGCAATGGGAGGAGACAGAGGGGAAGCAGCAATATGGCACCCTCAGGGCAAAAAGCCAGTATTTCCCTGCTCAGTGCTGCATCATGCAAGTGCTTGCTCCTCTCCTACCTTTAGGGCAGATCTGGCTCGGAGGGGATGCTGTACATTGGAAAGGACAGATGGAAACCCAGGAATGAAGGGTGGATCTTTGAGGACAAGAGAACGTGTGCCAGATGGCTGTTTAAGCAACTTAACTGGGGATATCCGTGGTGCATGAGAAAAAGAGTAGAAGTATATCCCACGGGTTGAAAGTATCTTAGCAGAGCAAGAGAGCTTCTTGGAAGAGGCAGTAATACTGGCTCTCTAATCCAAAACCAATCCAAAAAGTAGAGACCTATAATATTAACAGATATTTAGTGAGTGTAATTTTGTCCTCTTTTGACTCAAGCCTACAACATGTACCTGCAAGACATTGAACAATATATGTACTGCCCATATACAGTAGACATGTATCAATGTATCAAGCCATAAGACCTTCAGTTCTTTCATCGTCACTTCCTTTTCCTGGTATTGCTATAAATTGCCTCAACTTATATAGTCTTCTTCTGTAATTAACATGTGTAGGCTACAACTAAACCTGAAGACAGAAATGATCCAGTTCTGCTGTATAATAAAATGACGTTAACAGAACTCCAAAATAACTTCTCTTTGGAGATCAATCATCAGGTGAGTGATTAATATCCAAATATTTTCAAGTCCTATTAGTTCCTGATAAAAGAAACTGTCATATTATAGAATTCTTTTTGAAATAAAGCTTTTATCTAGAACGGAAGTATTTTAAAGTTGAACTATGTACATGAAGTGCTTGAAGATGATAGGGTATTACTGGCTGATTTGGTGCCACTAAATTAAAAACAAGGAGGTGCTCTTTTAAAGCCAACACTCAGGATTGCTGGAAGAGCATTGACTAGAGCTGGTCAAAATTTTTCAACCCCAATTCTTTTTTTGGGGGGGGGGGGAGGGGGAGACCAAAAATGCGGACTTGGTAAACCAAAATGTTTTATGCATGTGTCGAATTCACCAAATGGTTTCAATTGAAAAGTTAACCCCCAGTACAGAAGTTTTTGGTTCATTTTTTAAATGAAACCTTTCATTTTTATGATTTAAAGTTACATTTTTAAAATAAAATTGAAGGACATTTCAAAACAGTAATACATATATACACACACACACACACACACACACACACACACACACACACACACAGAAATCAAGATGAAATGTTCCATTATAGGTTGAACAAAATGTTTTGTTCGACCCAAAGCAAGTTGTTTTTTTATTTTTCAGAACAGCCAGCAGCCTGAAAAATAAAGTTATCTACACATCTCTGTATCTGAGAGCTAAACACATTATTTTGAGCCAGATTATGGCTGGCCTTGCCCCTGCCATCCCACACCCATGGTAAAGTTAGAGAAAAGGAGAGAAAATTCTCATTAAAAATTAATTCCATGGACTTGATTTACTCTTGGCGGGGCAGGTGGCTGAAATTTGCCACTTCTGGAAATACAGTCTTAGCTAATGGTCACTGGAAGAGAACTTGGAATGCTAGGCAGCAGTATATTATTACTGAGTCTTTCCGCTCAAGTAATGTACTTTTAAATACACCTCCTGCCACTGCTTGTTACCTAAGTATCCTTCTTAATCTCAAAGACTGTCAATGACTTTAAATGTCCCAACCTAAATAATATCAATTTAATTCAGCTCAGTTTATCACACTTCTGATTTCATAAACATCACATACACTCACAGATCTCAATTAAAGATTATACATTAAGATTATACATAAACCCTGGTATCAGGAATTTATTTAGTTTGCTCATTAAACATTACTGCCCTGGTTATTTCTAATGCCATGGGGAAATTAACAGCCACCTCTCTCCTGAAAGTCTGTCCAAAAATGCCTTAAGAAGGTAGAAATCAAGACCAAACCACTTTTCAAAATAAGAGGCAGACCTTTTTTAGTGACAAACTTCCTCAGGTGTCAAAGTACAAAGCTGCTTGTCCTAGATACAGTAACTTTCCTTAACTATTTAAAGAGCAGATTTAACTGAACAGGGGAAAAATACTGAGTAGCTCTAGCAGCTCAATTATTGTCTCCAGTGACAACCATCTTCTTTAATTTCCAACTCCTCAGTCTTCATATTGGCCACAGAGGCTCTGCAGCCCTCTTTTAATCTTGAATCCCAGCACAATGGAACAGGGAGTTATGGGCCAATATGCATATTTTAACCGATCATGTGAACTTCGACACAAAGCAGTGTATAGTCATAGTTTTCCTAATGAAAACTACCATATCTACTCACACTGGAAGCTCATTTGGTAAAGTGATGAATGGAGAAGGTTTTTGTTTTTTCATAGTATTCAATCCTGCAATGTATTGAACACCCTCATCTTCCATTGAGGTTTCTGGTAGTTGAAGAAGTTAAGCATCTTCCATGTAGTGTTCAGAGCAGCACAGAATAAGGCCAATAGAAGTGTAACACATTTTCCAGTGCTGTCAATATAATTGTCAGTGGAAAAGGCCATTACTCTGCCAATATGCTTCAGTACTGACCTAGAGGGAGCATGTATAGGTTGTAGAAGTATATTCTGCATTCTTACTCAGACCTTGTTCTTTGATGAAACTGAACAAAGATGCCATGTTGTTGGTGAGGTTAGTCGTACAAGTACCGTCCCACTACATAATAGAGTGAGACCAGTAACTCATTCTTCATAATCCACAAAATAGTCTCCAGCTGTCAACAATTTTTGATAACTACTGCCTGTATGGGGGACAAATTCAGTGTCCAGCGAAAAATTCTATAACCTCTTACGAATCCTTTCATCCATCTAGTTCCTTGAGCAAAGAGCTATTAAACAGAAAACATAATGGCAAGCAATGATATTTCTTATTCAAAAGTTGTTCACAATTACAGAACATAAAGGATTGGGGACCTATCTTACAGCACCTTCCTCCTATCAGGCCAGGTTTTGCTCTTGCTGAGCCAGCTCATTCCATCTGACGCTGTCTCATAGAATCCAGGGAAGCAGTTTTCCACACAGTTAGTTATTTTTTTTTATTTCAAGCCTTCTTAACACAAGAAAACAAAACCTCACAGACTCTTCCCTCAGTGTCTGTGCAGGCTGAGTAGTCCCTTCCCCAAGTCTGCTCCTCACACCAGTAAATTCATCAACACAAAATGTCATGCCTCTTACCTCACAGCCTTAGTAACACAATTGGTCCAGCAGCAGTCTATTGCAAACAGTCACTAGCCCATCAGTTTTCTGGAAGGTACTACCAACTCCTCCCTCCATTTCCTGCTGCCTTCTTTTATGAGGATCAACCAATTAAGTGCCAGCTCTTTTTCCCAAGTGCAACAAGTGGAGCTAATCAGCCAGCCAGCTGCAGGCTTGTGATCCCTGAGGAATAGTATCCCTTATACCTTCACACAGTTTCAAATTTAACATGTTCACGTTTTAAAATAACACACTGTGCAGACTGTATAGGCATTACTCAATAAGAATTTGCTTAATGGAAAATTGCTTTGATAGCTGTTTGCCCAAGCTCTGAAGACCTTGTAATAATGAAAAGCAGTACAAACAAATATGGGGTTGGAGGCCAGAAGAGGAGGAGAAAAGCCACTTTATTCTAATGGTAGAGTGTAACTCACCCACATAAACCATAGACATGGTCTGTTTCAGTCTGTGTACCTTGTTCACATGTGAATGACATAGAATTTTGAGAGGAGACATTTTGCACAAGCCAGCATGAGGGATGCCCATGTTCTAGGGTGCTCATTCAGAGATGTGTCCAAACAGTTTGCTTTTATGCAGGTGTGTACCTGCCATTCACATTGACTTTTTTTTTTATTGTAGCCTGCATTGGTCTTCTTGTACACTCTCCGTGTAAATACAAAGGCATTGTTTAATTTACTGATATTATAATGTGGTCTCCAAAGACAAGCACTAACCTTGGTCTGAGATTTAATTGCCTTTTTACACTGAAAACAGTGTTGCTTTCAAACATATCCTTTTCAAGTATCTCATTTTAGTGAAAATATGGCAGGCTGGGGAGCAAGAGTAAAAGGATTTGGGGTATGTTCCAAAGCCCACTGGAATACATCTTATTGATTTCACTGTGCTTTGTATCAGGCTCTTAGTGCATATGAAAGTCTCAGGACCAGATTATCATATATACCAAGGCCTTAGTATATATGCTATTATACTCCCAAAGCAATACAGAGGGGCCTTAGAGTAAATGAAAATAAGGTTCTCAGAGAATTATTAATTTAAAAACTTTTGACTAGAAAAGAAAAGAAAAGAAAAGAAAAGAAAAGAAAAGAAAAGAAAAGAAAAGAAAAGAAAAGAAAAGAAAAGAGCTCCTGAAACTGCATAAAGTATCATTTCCACTTTTCCAGATTTATTTTATAATACTATAACCATTTAACTCACTGTACTTTAAAAAAACAACAAATTCCATATCCTGCACAGTAATTGTCAGCCTGGAGTAATATCATTTCAAATCCTCCAAAATCAAGTATTACCATGATAGCTCCAGTTACAGTAGTGTCACTATTAGGAAAACTAAAGACTAGCTGAAACATTTGTTTCACTCAAACATAGTTGAATCCCAAAAAGAAATGGGTAACAATCACATTATTTTAATCTTATTTAATACTTATCCCTAAAATGCATGTTTTTTCCAGCAATTCAACTGGTCAGAATTCATAAATAATATAATGTCAACTGTGAAAATTAATGTTGAGAATGCAGAAGATGTGGTTGTTTACGCTCCGGAATATCTAACCAAACTAAAGCCTATTCTTAATAAATATACTTGCAGGTAGGTATGTCAGGTATGTTTTTAAAATTTGCATTTTATTGCCAATAAGTTCCAAAAGCCTAGAAACATCACCAGCTTATTATTATTGTTTTATTACACAGAGACATTCAAAATTACATGATTTGGCGATACGTAATGGATCTTGTAAACAGTCTAAGCCGTAACTACAAGGACACAAGGAATGCTTTTCGTAAGGTGCAGAAATTCATCTCTCTTTTTAAATTTTAAATATGACTTTTTAACACCCACTGAAGGTAAATGTTTTCCGAGAACCAGCTACATGATATACATTTTTTTCATACATTTTGAACTTTGCAACACACAAAGCTGTAGATGTTTGCTGATGCTCCTGCTGGAGTGTGTTTATAATTTATATGATGTATCCTTGATACTTGAAAAGCGGGTTGGAAACATATTGTTCTAAGGTCTGTCTCTGTGTTATTCTGAATCTGAGTCAATCAAGTGAATGCATGATCAGTTTTATGGCAGTATAGTAATATTTTAATAATATGTAATAATATTAGTATTTAGTAATATTTAATAATATTTTATGGCTCCTCGACTCCTATTGACTTGCTGCAAGCTTTTCAGCACCTTACAGTATCATGACCCATAGCTAGGGTGACCAGATGTCCCGATTCTGTAGGGACAGTCCCGATTTTGGGGTATTTTTCTTATGTAGGCTCCTATTACCCCCAACCCCTTGTCCTGATTTTTCACACTTGCTGTCTGGTCACCCTACCCAGAGTCAAACATTATGGGCCCAATATTGCTGTCATTAATGGCACAATCCTGCAAGATGCCGAATACTGACTGTGTCTACACTTAAAATGCTGTAGCATGTCAGTGTAAACACTCATTACAGTGATGGGAGGAGTTCTCTCATCACTGTAGTTAATCTACCTCCCTAACATAATCACATTAAGATCCTTTCCCCGATTCACCCTGAGCATGTTTCTCTGAAGGTTTGACCATTCAGTCAGTTATTGATTTAAAATTTCACATGTTCTGGAGCTAGAACACAGAATGCTTGAAATTTGCAGGTGAAGATGCCAGAACCCTATCAAAAAGGCCATCAAACCTCTTGCCACCACTTTTTAGAATCTCAGCAGAAGGAGCCTGGCAGATTGCTAGACTGCATATTCAAATAAACCTGCATCTACTACAAAGGCAGGACTATGACCCTAGTTCACTGGAGTTCCATTCTATTCCCTGAGGCCAAACTGTCAGGTTGCACGATCACAGTTGTTGCCCCTCCAACAGATCTGTTATTGAGAGACTTGGAAAGACAGTAAAAATGGCATGTACATTAGTATGGTGATGCATAGCACTTGGAGTTGAAGAGTCTGTACAACTGTGGATATAGTTATTTCCTTTAAAGAAAGTCACTGGCACCTTCCTTTTTCTATTAATTATTATTATTATTATTTAAAAAACAGAAGTTAAATGTTAAAAGTTAAATGTTCCATTATATTAATGGAACACTGTAATTGAGAGTTTATGCACAATAAAATAATGAAAGTTAGTGGTATGGTTTCTAATAGAACCATAATGGTCACATTACACACATGAATCTATATTAATGCATTGTAGTTTAACACCGTTGATAATCACATGCAGAGCGGATCAGTTTCCATTGTTGTAGGAAACATAATTTTGGATTTCCAGGGTCAGATTCACCAGTTCATTGTGCCACGCTGGTGAGGCAAAACAGACTTAAAAGCTGCTTCCTGAGGATTCTGTGGGTGTAGGAGAATCCCTGAGCAACAAAGAGCACCGTAATCTCTCCTGGCTATTCTAGCCCGTGTATGTGGGATGTGGCCAGGTATAAGGTGGCACCTGAGCAACAGCTGCAGCAACAACTCCCACTCCCCTTTGGTTTGTGGGCAGCTGGTGTAAGTTTGAGCAGCACTGAGGTCACTTTCATGGTCTCCCAGCACATTGGACTTGTGCTGAGCACAGCTTGGCTGACCTAGTGACTCTAGCCCCCTGATTTCTGAGTAAAAAATCTCTACCATAACATGACAGTGTAATTTTTTTTGCATTTATTTTTGTTGTGTCTGCTGCTTTTTGTGGTTAAAAGTGAATCAGTCCCAGCATAGTGTGCCAGTATTGTTACATGAATATTTCCCCTGATGCAGGGTATATGTGTGTGTCTGTGTGTGAAAAAGGAAGCAAAATTAGATAGGGGAATTTTCTATTCTATTCAGTGGCGGTGTTGAATCGTGTAAGAGTCATGGAAAAGCTGCAACAATGCAAGGTCTTCAGGGAAGCCTGTTGTAGACAGTTCTATATTGTGTCCCACTGAAGCCCTTTCCTCTCCTCCAAATTCTTTATGTATTTGTTGGGGTGAAAGGAAATATCGGCAGTTTTCCTTTTCACTATCATTAATTCAGTGCAAAGTGCAGCAACTATGTAGCTCTTAATACATGAAGTCCCAGATTACAATCTTGAAGAGAAGGATAACTCTTTCCTCACTGAACAGGGCTCCAGGGAGCCACCAGGTAATCACGGTGTGACTCCCTAACATTGTAATCATTTTGTGATGATGTCACACCATCACATCAACATCTCTGCATCATCATTAATGAAATATCATGACAAAAATCTTTGCAACATGTACATTGATAGTACAAGATACCAACAGCCGCCCTTCAAACAGTCAGGGCTGCCCCAAAAATGTGTGGCTCTCGCTGGAAAGGTGTTATAGCCTGTGTATCTGGGGTATTGACTAGGTGGATCCCCTGCTCAGATACCACTGGTGGCACTCTTATGGAACTTCTGGCAGGGCTGTGGTGGAAAGCTCAATCTTCCTCCCCTGGGTGTGAATTTGCCCTCTGGTCACAGTGACCCTTAGTGGAGCAAGGGGTTGCAATTCAAATGCAGGCACCAGAGCAGCAATGTGCAGCAACACCTTCCTTATCTCTCCCCTTCATGGCTATTAGGGGTCTTTTTCTTCCCCCACTCCCTTCCATGGCTGCTGGAGGGATAGGAAATGTTGCCAGTGACTCCCTTATGTTTGCTCAGATTGGTGTGCAATTTAGAGAGTACCCCTCATCCCCACAAACACTAATGATAATTAAATGTAGTCAGTGAGGGTAGATTAGACTCCTCCAAAACTCATGGTCTGGTAATCAACCACCATTCTCCTGTTTATGTTGACCTAGATGTCATTCCTTTATCTAATATTTATGTTTAACAGGCACTTTATGGCACAACATCAGAAACAGCTGTTTGGCGGCGGTGTGCAAACTATGTCAATGGCAATATGGAGAATGCAGTGGGACGACTGTATGTAGAGGAAGCATTTTCTGGAGACAGTAAACATGTGGTAATGTTTTCAATTCGCTTAACTTGTTCACTATCCAAGTGGTTAAGTTTAGTAGATGGTGATTTAATAGAAATTGGCGTCTTATTAGAATTGTAGAAATCCAATTATTGCTGATGTCATTCATTTCATTCTACTGCAGATGCCCAGGGGAAATTCTGGGATGCTTGCAGCTGCTCCAACTGACATAAATGGGAGCTGCACCACTCATTCATCCAGTGTCAGAATTTGTTCCTTGAAAGTATAGTAGCTTTGTTTCATTCCCGTGCTAATGGCTACCAAGGGCTAGATCAGGAAAAGAAAAAGCAAGCTTATCAGTTCAAGAGAATCTTTGAGTTATCTGACAAACATTACACAGTATATCATCATGCAATACTACTCTGCTAATGTTTCTAAGCAAATAGATTTAGTTCCCTCATCCTGTATAGGGGGAACACTAATTGCAAAAACATAAAATGTTATTTCCCACATTCAGATGTTAAGGTTTGGTTAAGAACAGTGAAGAACATGCTGCTCAGCAATACGCTGGGAAGCACCCATGTCAACAATCTGTAGTGATGGGATTATGCTCCTTTTCCAGGACAGTAAAACAAGCAATTAGCAAATGATGCTAAGAGTGGATGTCAATGAAGATTAGGCAATCTACAGCTTAGGCAAACTACAGCTGGCACTATCATAAAGCAGAGAAGGTTACAGAGTGAGGCACTGAATTTGATTACCTTTTCTGAAAACCAACTCTTTTAAATCAACTTAATTAAAATAAATTGATAAATTAAATATTTAAGTAAAATGATTTTGTAAGGTATATTTTCTCAATGAAAGGAGGGTGAATTTAGTTATTTAAAACAGTATTGTATTATGGCTAATGATGTGAAAATACATGATTTTTCCTTTGTGGTTATTACAGGGTTATTGTCTAATCATACATTCTTTAGGATCACTAACCATAACATCTTCCCAAATAATTATTGCTGCAATTAGTAATAGCCACTTTTAACTTTTGATTCTTTAAATAACAAAGGTAATTGTTATAATTAACACTTTCCACTTGGAAACTTTGCTTTCTGATAAAATTGGCCTTAAGATTTAGTTTGTTTGTTGCTCAATTAATATGCCATTTGAGTAACAACAAGAATGTACAAAACAGATGATGATTTAGGGAAAAATGACCAGGGTGGTCTTACTGTATTCTGATGGCTTTTCCCAGGTTCAAGAAATGATTATACAAATCCGTGAGGTTTTTATAACAACGTTAGATGAACTCACCTGGATGGATGCAGAAACCAAAAAGAAAGCAGAACAAAAAGTAAGTGAAAAAACAAGTTTTGATTTGTTTTATAACTCTGTTGTAAAGATAGGTAACTTAAATTGACCAAAAAATCTAATCAGACAGTCATACCATTGAATTTATCTACTATTACTTTATTTAGATCAGAATAACAGCAATCAAGTTAGTACAATATGGAGATCCCTTGTTTACGAACTATATCCAACCCCATTTCATTCTGAGGGTCAGTTTCCAGTCAGCACAGCTACAACTGATAAGACTCAGACTCTACCATACAGAGTTTTTCCAGACCTTAAAAGTGTACCAATCACATATATAATCATAGTTTTTAAAGCTCCACATGCTACATTAGCAGTTTTCAGATTGACTGGGAATGACTGATGAGGAAAGGTTAAAAGAGATAAATATGCATGGTTCAACTAATCCATGAGTTTTTAACTGGGGATGGGGGGGCACAACCACCCTGCCTTTCCCATATTACTGAATAGAAGGGGGTCTCAGTTAAGTCCTGGTTACATTGGAGGATCCTGCATGGAACAGGAAATCCCTGTATAGAAAAGGTTGAGCTATCACTGGGCTGAGCAGGGACAAAGGGAGTAGATACCCTTTCAAATACAGTATTTGTAGACAGTTATAAAGACCAAAATGGAAAGGAATGATTTAAGGTAATTCATTGAGCTAAAATGACTGTAGGAGTAATGGGATTGAATTAAGAAGGGAAACATTTAGGCTGAATATTGTAAAAAACTCCTGGACAGCGATATCTGTAGAACAGTCTTCTAGGGGCAGAGATAAAGTCCTATTGCTTTAAACGTTTAAAACTAGGCTGAATTAAACACTAGACAACATACTGTAGGAGACCATCCTTCTTTTGCAGGGGAGATAATCAAATGGGATGCTTTCTAATAAGAACATGAGAATGGCCATAGTGGTCAGATCAGTGGTCCACCTGGTACCCCAATATCCTATCTTCCAACAGTGGTTGGTGTCAGATGCTTCAGAGTGATCCATCCCATTGTCCAGTCCCAGCTTCTGGCAGTCCAATATTTAGGGTCACCTAGAGCATTGTGTTGCATCCCTGACTATCTTGGCTAATACCCATTGATGGACTGATCCTCCATGAACTTAGGTAATTCTTTTTTGAGCCCAGTTATAATTTTGGCCTTCACAACAACTCCTGGCAACAAGTTCCATAGGTTGACTGTGCATTGTGTGAAAAAGTACTTCCTTATTGTCAGCGGACCAAGATGAGGGCAGTCTAGCCAGCGGCCAGAGCCAGAGCCATAGTCAGTCATCGGGAACCCAGGGTCAAATCAGAAGGCAGAAAATGAGTATCAGATACAAGGGTCAAGCTGGAGTCCATAGTCAGGAGCCAGAGCTGAGAGTCAAATGAGGTCAGGAACTGGATCGAACAGGGCAGCAGGCAAGGAGGGGTTTAAGGCATGTCAGGACAGAAGTGAGGCTGGGTGAAAGGCAGGAGCAGGCATATGGGGGAGGAGGGTAGGACAATATGATCACTGAGAAGCCAGCAAGCTGCTGCTGCTGCTGCTGCTGGCTTAAAAGCCAGCCTTCTGGCCTCAGCAGCCAATCAGGTGGTGTTGCTAATTAGACAGTCTTCTGCAGGTCAGTCTTCTGTACTGATGAGGCTGCTTAGAGACTAGCTTTGCTGCAGTCCCTAATTCCTGACACTTATGTTGGTTTTAGACCTAGTGCCTATTAATTTCCTTGGGTGAGCCTAGTTCTTGGGGTATGTGAAGGTGTAAATGACAATTCCCTAGTCATTTTCTCCCCACCAGTCATGATTTTATAGATTTCTATCATATCCCCCCTCAGTCATCTCTTTTCTAAGCTAAACAGTCCCAGTCTTTTTAATCTCTCCTCACATGGAAGCTGTTCCATCCCCCCTATCATTTTTGTTGCCCTTCTCTGCACCTTTTCTAATTCTAATAGATCTATTTTTAAATGGGCTGACCAGAACTGCCCACTGTATTCAACGTGTGGGTGTACCATGGATTTATACAATGGTGTTCTGATATTTTCTGTCTTATCTATCTCTTTCCTAATGTTCCTAAAAAGAAAAGGAGGACTTGTGGCACCTTAGAGACTAACAAATTTATTTGAGCATAAGCTTTTGTGAGCTACAGCTCACTTCCTGTAGCTCACAAAAGCTTATGCTCAAATAAATTTGTTAGTCTCTAAGGTGCCACAAGTACTCCTTTTCTTTTTGAGAATACAGACTAACACGGCTGCTACTCTGAAACCTAATGGTTCCTAACATTCTGTTTGACTGCTGCTCCACATTGAGCAGGTGTTTTCAGAGAATTACTCAGAGTGACTCCAAGATCTCTTTGAGTGGTAATAGCTAATTTAGACCCCATCATTTTGTATGCATAGTTGTGAGTATGTGCATTACTTTGCATTTATCAACAATATTCTAGAGCTGGTTGAAATTTTCCCAATTTTGAGTATTTTAATGACATTTTTCATCAAATTCTGTCTCTAATTTTTTTTAAAAGAAAACCCTGAAAATGGTGGGATTTTTCTACTTACTATTGAGCTGGTCAATTTTTTTGACAATTGTATTTTTTCAAAATTTGGAAAAACCCATTAATTTTTTTGAAAAATTCCTGTGAAATGTATTATTATTTTTTCAACAGGCTCTAGATTCTGCAACATATAAAATAATGCCATTATTGCAACATTACAGTCAGGAAGTTCAAAGTTAGTGTTCCCCAATGAGTTTAGCCATGCTCCCCTGCACATTTTGCTTTACGTTAGTGTCTTTCATTACATGCTTATGCAATGAAGATGCAATCATGCCATATTATATTTATGTATAGCCATGGTCATAGACAATAGTTAGTTACAATCTATATCAACATTTCAACAATGCAGTAGGTTGAGTCCAAGAATGGTATTTTAAGCAAGGTAGTACATCTTAGGGCTACTAGGATGATCCGAGGAATGGAAAACTTGTCTTATGAAAGGAGACTTAAGGAGTTTGGCTTGTTTAGCCTAACTAAAAGAAGGTTGAGGGGAGATATGATTGCTCTCTATAAATATGTCAGAGGAATAAATACAGAGGAATTATTTAAGCTGAGCACCAATGTGGACACAAGAACAAATGGGTATAAACTGGCCACCAGGAAGTTTAGACTTGAAATTAGATGAAGGTTTCTAACCATCAGAGGAGTGAAGTTTTGGAATTGCCTTCCAAGGGAAGCAGTGGGGGCAAAAGATCTATCTGGCTTTAAGATACTACTCGATAAGTTTATGGAGGAGATGGTATGATGGGATAATGTGATTTTGGTAATTAATAGATCTTTAAATATTCAGGGTAAATAGGCCTAATCCCCTGAGATGGAATATTAGATGAATGGGATCTGAGTTACCCAGGAAAGAATATTCTGTAGTATCTGGCTGGTGAATCTTGCCCATATGGTCAGGGTTTAGCTGATCGCCATATTTGGGGTCGGGAAGAAATTTTCCTCCAGGGCAGATTGGAAGAGGCCATGGAGGTTTTTCGCCTTCCTCTGTAGCATGGGGCACAGGTCACTTGAGGGAGGATTCTCTGCTCCTTGAAGTCTTTAAACCACGATTTGAGGACTTCAATAGCTCAGACATAGGTGAGGTTTTTCGTAGGAGTGGGTGGGTGAGATTCTGTGGCCTGCGTTGTGCAGGAGGTCGGACTAGATGATCAGAATGGTCCCTTCTGGCCTTAATATCTATGAATCTATGAATTGAGCATCTATTGTACACTCTGAACTGTAATTAGTTCTGGATGTTATATGTGCTCAGCCTCTCCAATTTAAGAAACATTTGCAAGACTATGCAGATTCACATGGATGAGCCTTTGACTAAAATCATTACATTTCAAACAAACTAATTAGTATTAGGCCTTGTTTACACTATAGGGGAAATTCGATCTAAGCTGCACAATTTGAGTTACGTGAATAGTGTAACTCAAATCGACGTAGCTTAGGCCTACTTACCGCGGGATCCACACTATGAGATGTCGACAGGAGATGCTCTCCTGTTGACTCCCCCTATTCTTCTCGATCTGGAGTACAGGAGTCGACGGGAGAGCAATCTCTGGTTAATTTAGCAGGTCTTCACTAGATCCGCTAAATTGACCGCAATACATCGATCCCACGTAAGTGTAGACAAGCCCTAAGATTCCCAAATGTACTGAGATGAGTTATTTATATTGCTTATTTGTGTGCATAGCCAGTCAGAACATTACTTACAGACATATCAGTTAAACTGGTTTAACAGTTAAATTCACTGTGGCATTTGTATATTGAAAATATGAGAAAGGATTGCCAAGGAGGCCTTTACTATCATGAGGATTTTTATAACTTCTGGCCGTGTCATCAAATAAAAGAGACTGATCAGTTACACAAAGTAATGGACATTGAATTGTCTGGATTGAAAAGATTGGATCTGGATTTCAAACAAACCCCTCAATGTACAGGAGTGTGCAAATCCAGGGGTATGGCTCAGTCAATGGTAGATGTAGGAGCCTGCTCTAAAATTTGGATCCAGATTCAGATTCTGAAAATTCCTGTCTTCAAAAGCTGGGATTTGTTCAGATTCAGGATTTCAATTTGATCCCATCTCTCCATATAATGTACTTATCCCTGCAAATATTAACAAGACTATTTTGCCTGCCTTGTGTTGAAGTTACACAAATTAAAATTATTAATTTAATTTCTGTCTTATAGAAATATCAAATACATTGGGATAACTTATTTCACTGAAATAAGTATTGCATTTGAAACTGCTGCTGAGATATGGGGTCCAGCTCTAGCATATAGTTTTATAGAAAAAGCATATGATAGTATTTCTGTTGAATGGGACACATTTTTTGAATTCTTTTAGAGTCATAAAGTAATTAACCAAAGGACTTTACAATCTTTAAAATCCATTAAAGAAAAGAAAAATCCATCAACAAAAACTCTGTACAATGAGACTGAAGGCTCCTACACAGGTATTCCCAAATAGGTGCCTGTAAACATCTGGTATATTACTAGTATCTGATCATCTTGAAGGTATAGCTGTATTTGGATTGGCATGTAATAGCAAACCGATTTAAACATTATGTCCTTTAGGCTGCAGCAATTACAGAGAGGATCGGCTATCCAGATGATATCATAACGGATAACAATAAACTGAATAATGAATACCAAGATGTAAGTATCCATAAAGTCATCATGCAAACAATGATTAGCAAAGGCTCTTACGAACTAGACTGTGATTCTACTACACGCCTATGCAGGTATATAAGGCTTAAGATTTCACTTCCACATGGGCTACCTGGATCTTGAATTCAGGGGAGCAGGAGTCAGGGAGTGGGTGGAGTTTAGGTTCTGCACATCCGCCCTCCTCCTCCCAGTATGCAGTGTGGCACAGATGACTGATCCAGCATGGGTAGTGGTATAATTTGCTGCTGGTATAGGCCAAGACATGCCAAGGGGATGGTGCATAAGTGCAAATTCCAATGGCATTATATCAACATAAATTTGGAGTAGTGCAATGGAGAATCAGGCCCAGTATTTCTACTGACTATGTGTGAATTATACAGCCCTGCTTTAAGTGACTTCAGTTTAATGGAATTCAAAGAAGTTGTGCCCATTTAATATCAGGGTTGAATTTGGCCCTTCATTTGTGACCTTCTGCAAGTCACCTAGTGTAAACTGTATCTCATTTTGTCCATCTGCAAAGTGTGGCTCATAATTCTCTCCTGCCTTGCAGGGATATCATGAGAGTTACTTTCATTAAAGTATGTAAAGCATGTTGAGATCCTCAGATAGAAGGTGGGGTAGGAGTCCAAAGGGCTGTTAATATTTTTAAAGCTAAAAAAGAATGGAGAGTCATAAAAAAAATCAGAATATCTTCTTAAAATAACATCCTGGCCTAATTCTGACATGCATACTCTTAGGAAGCAGCACCATTGATTTGAATTAGGTGATTCCCAGAATACGGTGCTACTCACTCCAAGTAATGATGGCAGAATCCAACCCTAAATCTACAAATACGAAATAGTGGTGGCAAATACTGATCCTTTGGGGTATACTGTACTGCAACATTACATTAGCATACGTCCTGGTGCTGATGTAGCTGTGATATCCAGTGAATGATGTTACAGAGCACTGCAAACCAAGATGTGCTTTCGCATCTTAGAAATTTTCATAGGAAATTCATCACTCTGAGTACAATGCTCGAAATGGACTTTTTAAATCCTGTCCCTCTTCGGTAGCAGTCAAGTAACAAACCTGCAATATCATTTTTCTTTTATTTCTCCTTTTTTAAGCTGAACTACAAAGAGGAAGAGTACTTTGAGAACATCATTCAAAGTTTGCTATATAGCCAAAGGAAGCGGCTGAAGAAGCTCAGAGAAAAGGTGGACAAGGAACAGTATGTATTTTAAATGTCTGTGTATTGTTTATCAAGTGTGTTTAAAGTAAGACATAACTGGCTTTCAGGTAAGCACCTAGGATTGGCCACACTCCTCCCCAGCACTCCTCTTTTCACCAGGGCTCAGTTCCACATGGCCATAGTTGTTTGCTACCATTGCTGAGCACTGTGCACATTTTTCCACACTATGTGAGCAGTATACTAACATTTCCTGCACACACTGAAAGCGGAGCATTAGCACTTTGACTTACTTGTTCACCCTAAATCAGCACAGATGTTACCAGAGATCAATGGTCTCCAGATGTTCTCTCATTAATTGGTGTTTGAAGATAGATCTGAATTCAGGAAAGATTGGGTGTCCGAGTGTTTATCAAAACAAAAAAGGTGATTACATTTATTTAGGTAATATAAAAGAATGCAGCATGTATATTGGTGAGTTTTTTGGGAGCTTGAGCTTATGAGGTACTGAGTTGAGAATGATACCGGAATAACAGTTTAGATGCACTGAAACATAATGCAGTTATATTACAAATGCAAAAAGAAAAGGAGTACTTGTGGCACCTTACAGACTAACAAATTTATTTGAGCATAAGCTTTCATGAGCTACAGTTCACTTCATCAGATGCATTCATTGGAAAATACAATCCATCATGTATACATTTATCTTATAAATATGATCTGGCTGTAGTGAAATCAATGGGAAGTTTGTCTACCTAGCTATGCAGGAAATGGCTCTTAATTACTATACACATTTTTTTGCAAATCTTATAAGATAAGAAGTTAAAAAGGAGTTAGGCAAACATTTTAGGTCTGGTCTACACCTAAAACTTAGGTTGACCTAGCAACGTTGCTCACGGCGTATGAAAAATTAACACCCCTGAGAGATGTAGTGAAGCTTACCTAAGCCCCAGTGTAGACATCGTTAGGTCAAAGAAAGAATTCTTCCAGTGATGCTTAGCTACTGCCTCTCAAGGGGCTGGATTTGCTACAACAATGGAAAACCCACTTCCATCACTACAGTAAGTGCCTACACTACAACGTGGTGTAGCTGCAGCACTGCTGTTGTCCCACTGTCGTGCTGGTACTGTAGACATACCCTTAGAGGTAGAGAAGCTAATATAAAAAAGCTAAACAGTAGGTAGCCCTAAATGGTCATGGGGGCCTCCTTCCAACCTGAAATATTACTATGATACCTCACTTAGGTCATTTAATTTAGTGACATAGAATGTAATTATTATAGACTAAAAGCAATTGATCTAAGCATTGACATCTGTGCAACTGTATGAGTGCAGCTAACTACTACATTTCTTCACATCCCTCTCTCCAGCTGGCTCCCTTGCAGTGCTCTATTACCTACTTCTCTTGTTATAAGAAAAGGAGTACTTGTGGCACCTTAGAGACTAACAAATTTATTAGAGCATAAGCTTTCGTGAGCTACAGATGAAGTGAGCTGTAGCTCACGAAAGCTTATGCTCTAATAAATTTGTTAGTCTCTAAGGTGCCACAAGTACTCCTTTTCTTTTTGCGAATACAGACTAACACGGCTGCTACTCTGAAACTTCTCTTGTTATAGTTTCATTTACACTCTGCTTTTACAATAGACTGTCCTATTACCCAGTTCTCTTGCCTGGGCTCAGCTAAACTCTGCTTTCACTAGCATATCTCAAAGCTACAATTTTATTTTTCAGTCTTTAGCTTTTTAAAAACTTTGTCCATCTTTTGAGAAAATGTTCAGTATTGACCAGTGCCAGAATGGAAAGAACTTACCTGTTGTGGAGGGGTTCAAAGGCTGTGATTCACTAGCTGATGCTTCTTCTTGTTTCAGACCAGAGCACAGTTTCTCATGTTCTTTGTAAATTTTACTCTGTGGTTTCTGATTTAGAGAAACTGCCTTAATGCATCATCAAATTCTCTGTTTTCTCACCTGTTGTGAGATAATATACTTTGTGGCTATTTGACCAGATCTGTCCCCTGGTGGCATACAAGGACTGTTCCACCAAAACCCATGGCAAAATGGGGTGAGGATTCATCACTTGAAGAGGGTGGCTAGCATCTACAGGGGAGGGCAGCTTTACTTTCCACTCAAAGGCTGAAACAAGCATGTGCTGTATCAGCCCAGTCCCTGGTTGTCCTGGCCACATCCCTCCCCTGCCAGCACTGCTCACTTTTTTGGCTACTTTAGCCACTTGCAGGACCCAAGCAGAGAGGGGATTATGACCAGAATGGATCACCGACACAAATGCAAGACTATTCTTATAAGTAAGAGCTGCAGAAATGGGTTTGTTCAGTTTATCTTTGTAGCTGGTTTATAGTTTTTAGTTCAGTTTTGGCAGAATCCAACAGACTACAGGTAATCTTTTTCAGCCTGTCATCTTACCACCTTACACTTGTTTTTTGTCCATGGTCACTAGGTATTCCCTATGCATCCATCGGACTACAGCTTTGCATGGGATACACCTTCTTGGAGGGGACTCTAGTTTGTGCCCCTTTGATCAAGAATCCTGACCAAAGTAGGCTCCAGGCACCCTTCTTTCAGTACATCTTGTTAAAGGTTGAAGGTAGTTTTGTCTCTGGGATGGTCAGTAGGAAACTCCCAAGCAGGGTAAGACTCAAGTAGAATTAAAAACACAGTCTATTTAGAAGAGAATAAAAATCACGCTAACACAAAAGCAGCAGCATGTATCCTTGTATTCATTAAGAGTTAACTTAGAGAGGTACCTCTTAAGTTAGTTACAATGGGAGAAATGAAGTCTGTCATTCCCAAAGAATACATTCTCCTTTCTTCCCACTAACCACCCATCAAGTCTGCCTGTCAGAGACTCCCCCTCCACAGCTTGCGACCTTGCTTTCTTTTATCTAACTCATAGCCCTCTGATACTTTCAGGGTAATTTTTGCAGTGCCTTGCTTATCTCCTCCTGTTGCTGTAGTGAGTGTCTACAGTGAAGTGATACAGCAGTGTAACTGCAGCATTTCTAATGAAGACATAGCCTTACACCAGTGTGCTAGGCAGGAGTAACTACATCGAAGTCAGTGGAGTTCCATGGTATAAAACTTGAGTAAGTGAGAGGAGAATCAGGCCCAAATGATTTATATTACTCATTATTCATTCTTAATATTCATTTTACTTTATATCAGGTATGACAGATGCACAGAGTAGCTGATCTTTCACACAGTCCACTTGTTCATTGTCATTTAAATGATGGAATCTATCACAATAACTTATTATTTATAGGCAATAAATTATCCAATAGACCATTTACAACATCATCCTACTAGTCCAAAGTCTACTTGGAAAACTTCAAGTAGAATATTAAAGCCTATTTTATAAGCCTAATAAAACCATTAGAGTTATATTCTGGCTTGGAATATATGGGCTCAGCTTTTATTGATGTGAAGCAAAAACCTATCTTCTTATCAGAACATTGGGCCAGATTCCACAGATTGCTGAGTGCTACCTCTATGGAAGATACATGGCTTGATTCTGACCTTTCTCACCTTAATAACACTCCAGTGACTTCAAATGGATGTATTCCGAAGTGTACCAATGAGATACAGAATCAGGTCTCCAAAGCCAAATTCAGTACTAGCGTAAGCAGGCTCAGCTTCAGTGAAGCCAGTGGTGTTACATCAGGACTGTATTTGAGAACAGAACATAAAAGAACACCACAACACATTGGTTTATGGGTATGTGAAAGATAGGCGCAAGAAACCATTCTTACTAATAATTCAAAAATCCTTTGTATATGTGGTTTTTGCTTCTATGTTGGTTCTATAAATTAAACTTTTACAATCAGTGAAATCACAAAGCTGGCTGACCTTTTCATGACTTTCACATCATATAATATAAATATCAAGTTGACAGTAGACAGACCATTTCTGCCAATTGTATCACCTTTCTCCAGTAAGCACTTAGCCCTTCCTCTCCCCCCCCCCAAATATCCCCTGTTGGGTCTTTATCATCAAGAGATTATTGGGGCAATCTTGGGGTATCTTCCAAGGTATATTTCTAAATTAATCACTGAGGGTGAAATAAACTTTTGTGCAGTGGGCCAGCAGAAGTCACATGCACCACTTACATTCCTCTAGTCTCAGATCTTAAGTAAGACTTAGCTGTTGCATAAGCCTCCTTCTGGCCCTCTGTTTAGGTGTCAAATGTCACCCTTAGCTTCAATACTGCAAGTTGAACGTGTGTAGTACCAATGGTGCTGAAGCTTCTTCGCTGAAGGTCTAGTAAAAAATGTCTGACAGTAAAAACAGCCAAGACTTTTCAAGTATTTTCCATACAGTAGGCCCTACCCTACAAGGGGAGGAGACATTGTTTTGTGGTTAAGGCACAGGACTGAAAGCCAAGAAGACCTGGCTCAGTGACAGCCCTCCTATTTGACCCTGTGCCTGGGTTTCCTTTTCTGTTAAAGGGAGTAATAGTTTCCTACCTCATAATTCATTTGTGGGGCCCCAAGATACAGTGATGAGCAACACTGAAATGCTTATAAAGCAAATTGTATGCTGAGCAAATAAAAACTCCAGATAAAAACTCAAGGTGCTTAGTTCTCTGCAGACTCAACCCCTTTTAGATAGGAATACTTTTGATAATAAATAAGAGTTCAGTGCTGTGGTCTTACGGAGGCACAATTCTTATCAGTTTCTCTGGAAGATTTGCCCTGTCAGGATTCCAGTGAAGTCAATCAGGGCCAAGGGTCAGAGCAGGGACAAACTCAAGACTGGGAGTGGCAGGGGAGTTCATAGTCAGATCCAGGGCAGGGATAATACCAAGGGTCAGAGTCAGGCAGTGAATTCCTAATCAAGCTGAGGACAAGCCAGGAATTCAACAGCAAGGAGCAGGACCAGTCATGGCAGCCATAGAAGAATCACACTGTTGCCTAGGCATTCCCTGGAATGCCCCTTGGGTTTATATAGGTCAGGGAGCCAATCAGGAGCAATGGGGCTGCTGTCTGTCAAACACTTGAGGCAAAACTTTCCATGCGCTGTGGGAAATGGAGCACAAGTCAATTATAGCTGCTGCTGCTGGGTGTCAGCCTGGAGTGGCTAGCTGCCTAGTAGCTCTACAGAACTGGGTTTTAGACCTGTGTGGGCCTCACATCCCTGTATAATGACCACAGTCAAGTCTGCTATCTAGATTTCTGGACTTATAGCTGATGATATATGTCAATGTTTTCTGGATCTAAGACTATAAACACAATTTTAATTAATCATAAATACTTTGAAATCACAATAATCTATGATGGTGTAACTCACTACTTGAAGATAGGCAATCTGGATTAATGATGTTTTTTGTGTTTGAAATTTTTCCAGCGAAAACTTCTAGTGCCAGTAAAAGGAAATCTAAATATTTTCAGTAACAGGTGAAGGAGAGGGTCACTTTCCTGGTCTGTTTTTGTGCTCCATTGAGCTTGCTGTTAAGAATTGCATTTCTAACTAGACTTCTTGTGTGTTTTCTGTAGGTGGATAAGTGGGGCTGCTGTCGTCAATGCCTTTTATTCTGCAACCAGGAATCAGATAGGTAAGGTTTACTAGCATACTGAAGGTACAGTTCCTCGATGGCCTGGTTATTTGTTTTTAAGTTCTGAAAGTGATATGCACCCAATAGCATATGGACAGCAGAAGGCCCTCGGTGTAGCAGAACCACAGAGGTTTCATTACTTGGGGATTAGGTGATTGTGGGGCTCTCACTCACGGATGGGGACTCCACATCTTCTGTACATGGAAGAACTGGGAAGTGGACCATTTCTGCATAAGCCAGCAGGGAAGGGAGCTTGGAGTTCAGCTGTGGAAGGGAAAGAGGTGTGGCCAGTGGGTCAAAGATTACAGTGATCACAAACCTTGCCTAGGGGATGCCCAGGAGTTGCAGTAACTGTACTGGCCTGAGAGAGGAAGCAGTGGCCTGAACTGCTCAGGGTTCTGTCTGTAGATTAGAGATGGATTCTGTTCCTTACAACTTCTTCATAGCTCCTTCACACAAAGCCTATTTACTCTATCTTTAGTTGGGACAGTGAATTTCATCCAGGTGAATAATGGAAGCATGAACTTACTGAATGTATTCCTTAGAATCCCTTAACATCCCTTTTCATGTCCTCTTTATGGGCCATAAATCTCCTGCCCTTACGTTCATGGAGGTACCTTCCCCTGGGAGTATTCTCATCTAAATCAACGGGGCTACTCTCAGACAAATGTCCTTTTGGCAAGGTAACAGAAGATGGCCCCATGTTAAATCATCTTGAAATACGAATGTAACTCACTTTAGCCTGTAAGGAGATCTGTTTCCACTGCAATAGGCTCAGCTGCCATTTGTCATTTTTTTTACCTTAAACCTGCAATAAGGCACATTCTCTAAAGTATGGCTCTGTAAAATCTTGAGGAGTCTGGGGGCTCCTTGGTTCCTATTTCTGTTAAGTACGTGTCATCTGTCAGATGACCTGAAACTCCTGGTTTGTCACATGCTTCATCTCTCTTTAATTCTGGTTTCCTTTGTACTGGAAAAAACGAAAATGTCAACCAGGCAGGTTAAACTCAGCACAAAAACAGAAGAAGACACAATAATCATCAAATAGCTTTAGAAATGCTTTTGGGTATAGCTAGAAACCTTGTAGTATCAGTGTATCAGGCCCGCCTTTGGTTATATATAATTTGAAAATAGAAGAAAAACAATAAAAAGATAAATTATTTTTATGAATATGGAAAAATAGGCTTTGGCTGAAGAAAAGAATATAGTAATAGTGAGAGAAACCTCTGAGGTTCCCCCTTTCGATATAACAATAACATACTTTGCATTAAAGCAGACACTTTCATCCAAAGATCTCAAAGCACTTTACAAACATTAATTATCCCTCATGTGCGTATACCATTGGTGCAGTAAGTACTATTATCCTTATTTTATAGAAATTTAGAGAAATTTGAAGCTCAGGCAGTTGAAGGGGCTTTCCCTCAGTCAACCAGAGATCAGTGCCGAAGCCTGAACTCCTAATTTCCCAACCCTGCTGGGTGCTCCCTTACTATTATGTATTTGTTCAATTCTCAAATGGAAGATCCTGGGGCAGAGAATCTGCCCCATTTTGCTCCCTTTACACTATTCAAGAAACTGCTCACAGGGCCCCTGCTGGAGATTGCCCCTGGCAAGGAAGAAGCCGCAGTGGGTGCAGAGCAGGTGTAGCCAGCATTTCTGCTTTCCTTCCATGACTCTGGTGCAAGATGGCTAAGGCATGTCAGGAGCAGAAAGGACTAGGAAGAAGACTGGGAAGGGGATGGGTGGGGCATCCTGGGGGCCATAGGCAACTAGGGCAAGTTAGAGCAGCCGCAGCCTGCTCTAACCTGTGTTGGGGCTGGGGCACATATAACTATCCCCCTAATAGTCCCTTCAGTCTGCTTTGCTAGGTGGGTGCAGCGGAGGACCTGGCCTCTTGTGTCTATTTCAATTCAAGTATCTGTTATTTCTGCTTTTTTCATCTTGGTGCCCCTGTGTAGTATTTTGCTTCATATGCAACACCAAGACAGAAGGGACACTCACAGGTACAGACTCTGGCCTTTATAACCCCTTATGGAGACATCCTAAACCATATATAATTCTTACTACTGCATTAAACAAATCTGTACCATGTTTAGAAACTAAAGGACCTGATCTTGCATTGCTTGCACAAGAAGAAAAAACGTGTTACTGGTTTACGTATGGAAAGCCTTTGTAGAAAATATTTGACACTCTTGGTTTCATTGCAGTTAAACCAGGGCTGTTTAATATTTAAAAAATTGTTTCTATTACAATCTTACTTCTATTTTCAAACTAAGTATTAAATCAGCGTGCAGACTGGTGTGCAGTTTCTTCCACTGGGTTCTCAGGTTGCTAGTGTTAAAAATTATGTCACTTTTCTGCAACATAGTCACCGGCCAGCAGGAGGTTCAACTGCAATTTGAAACTTTTATTCTATGAATATATATCAATTTATTGCATGGCAAAAAGTGATTCCCATTGCACATTCTGTAAACATAGCTGCACTGAACCGAATGGATGAAGTTTTCCTTTAATTTTTCTGGGGCATATTTACATTGCTAATGTTTTGAGAGTATGTCTTTTCTACCCAGAAGAAAACAAAAGTTAATGTTACATCTCGGATCATATAAACCCTGCTTCTGCTCCCACTGATTTTGAAGTTCTAGGATCAGACCCAGAATGAAAGAGAATTGGAATTCTAAGGTCAATACTTCCAAGAAGGTTGCTAGTTTGATTAGAATATTTCTTTTTTTATTAAATTAGACAATTTCAAAATGGTCCTGAAGACCTAGATCCATAGTTTTTATTGAGCCAGTTTATATCTTGTTCACAGCTCCGCAAATGTGGCCCCACCTTTTCCCAAAACTCCCCATCGCCTGTGGGCTTGCACTCAGAGAGACACTAGGAGTTTGTAGTCTCTAGTGCACAGGGACTACAATAATGTTGGCCCTGGCACAGGGAAGGCAAGATTGACGGGAGCAGGAGGATGCCTCCTGGCACCCTATACCTGGTGCACCTAAATGAGAGCCAGGGACAATGTAGCAGCCCATGGCGATTTGATTAGATGGGTTGTGCGAAATATTTGCATGAACATGTGAACCCATGCCAAACTCGCCAGTTTTCAGGTTTCATCCCCCACTTGAAACTCAGATAATGTTTGCTCACAAATTTTTCCAGTTAACCTCAGGCAATTTCTGTCTTTAAATCAAAATCATGTGAAATTTGCAGTTTTGCACTGCACCAAGTGAGCACCCCTTTGGTTGGGGTTTTTGAACATGAAATGTGTGGGGATGGAGTTCCAACCACACAGTTTGAAACCAACAATACACGATCACCCAAATGCTGGCAAAGCAAAACTGCCACACAATTATCATTAGCTACAAGAGCTCCCACAAAGAGACTACAGTAAGAGCTTAACACAGACAACACTCCATTGACTTCACTGATCAGTTGCACTTCGGTAAGGACTGCAGAATGAGGCCAAGAGTGTTGAAGTCAAATAAACATTTTGAAAGTACCTTTCAACATGCAGCCTAAAAATCTGCTCACAGAGCTTTGTTTAAAATAGCTTTTGCTTAGTAATCAGTGGAACAAGAGTCATAATTTGGAAGCTTGAAGCTAATGACTGATAAGAATTTATGGCTCATATTTACTATCTCATCCTTGAGCTATGGCGTGTCACTGTATAATTAAAGCAGCATGATCTTTAAAGTTGATGCTTGAAGCATCCAATGAAGTGAGCTGTAGCTCACGAAAGCTTATGCTCTAATAAATTTGTTAGTCTCTAAGGTGCCACAAGTACTCCTTTTCTTTTTACACTTAAGAAGATTTCTTCTAAAGCGGAGTTTTCAGCACAGTGCTTAGGGAGTTTAGGGCTCTGTCCTGGTGCTCCAGTACAGCCAACGGCTGGGGTGGTATGGATCCACATTTCCTCAGCACGACCTCTGGGAGGCACTCTGCCTCAAAGAGAATTCTCCCTAAGCTGTTGGGCGTGTAGGGGGAATGCTGGGAATAGCCCAATGCTTGAGACCTTCAGAAGGTGCACCATAGATCCCCCTATGCAGCCAGTTGTCTCTGTTGGCAAGTATATGGGAAGAAGGCAGTGGACCCATTTTCCTGTCATCTTTGGAGTATCTTGCATCCTAGGAGTGCCTCGAGGAAGCAGGCTTTGTGCTTCAGGGACTAGAGCTGTGTTGTGCAGGTGTGCACAGGGCTGGTGTGGTGAGGTGCCTAAGAGTCCGCAGAGTAGCAGGGCACAGACAGGCTCTCAGTGCTTAGCAGAGTTACACATAGTCTTAAAATCTCCACTCTGAATGTACCCCATAACTTTAATAGTGGCCTCAGGTAACTCTAGTTAAGTCTGGATTTTGTTATGTAACAGGAGTCATGGAATCAATGCTCTTATAGGAGGGTGGGTAAAAACCCAGGAGTCCTGACATTATGTTTTGTACTGTCCTGTCCTCACCTGGACAGTCCAAATGTGTGTGTGTGCATGTGTGTGTATAGAGTCCATTGATTCAACAATGACATTTTCATGCTCTTTCTCTTTATGGATTCTGGAGTGACTCTAAGTCCAAAGCATGACGCACATGCTTATGAGCAGATTGGGCAGACAAAGTAATTGGTGAGCATCTTGGTAGCTTCAGCAGTAGTATGATGCTTTTCCCTTGCAGCTAACAGTCGATTATTTCTGTCCTATTCAAAGACTTGGAAAACTCTGAATGTGTCTTGCCATGCTGTTCTATTTAACACAGCCTTCTCAACATCATCCGGTTTTATTGCACCAAAAGGTCTGTGCTTGATGCTGTCCTTGCAGCACTTTCTGGAGCGGCCTTGATTCCCGTGTCCTTGTGCCAATTATCCATAGAAAATTTTTCTGGGGAGTTGATATTCACACATCCTAATGATGTGTCCAACCCAGCGTAGTTGGGCTTTTATCAACATGGCCTTGATGCTTGTGGTCTTTGACTTTTGGAGAACCGCCAAGTTGGTAATTTGTCCTGCCAGCCGATCCCGTAATGAGTTGCATATGGAAGGCCTCTAGCTGTTTGATATGCCATTTGTATGGTGTCCAGGTCGCACAGCCATAGAGGAGAGATGTGAGCACAGAAGCATTGCAAAGTTTTATTTTTGTTGAGAGGGTTATGTTGTGGGATTTCAGGACTTTGATACGTAGCTTTCCTAATGACTGAGAAGCTTTCTCTATCCTGTTTGTGATCCCTTTGTCAAGAGATCCATCATTGGAGATGTTGCTGCCAAGATAGGTAATCCTTGCTTTAGTTGGATTCTACTGATGGAGGTGCAAGGGGATATAGCACTGAGCGGTGAAGATGATTGGTGCAACAACTCAGTTTTCTCTAGGCTGCTTGTGAGGCCAAACAATGTTGATGCTTCAGCGAAGCGATCTGTGATGCACTGGAGATCTCCCTCTGTGTGAGCTAGGAGGGCACAATCCTCCACAAAGACCACTTCTCTTATTAATCGTTCTGTTAGTTTTTGGTTTTGCTTTAAGCCTTGTAAGATTGAAGGCTGAGCCATCATGTCTCTATCTGATATATATGCCGCTGTTGAGCCCATCTGTAGCATGGTTGAGAACTTGGGTGAAGAAGAGGTTGAACAGTACAGGGGCAAGGACACAGCCTTGTTTGACTCCATTTGAAATGGGAAAGGAGTCAGTGAGAAAAAATACCTGACCTTGCATCCCCTCATGAAATAAATGAATGATCTTTAACAGTTTTGGTGAGCAACCAAGTTTTCTGAGGATCATCCATAATCTTTCTCTATTGACTGTATCAAATGCTTTTGTGAGATCAGTGAAAACACTGAACAGATTCATGTTTGTTCGATACATTTTTCTTGTATTTAGAGTCCCTTATTCCTTTAAGGGAATAATATACAACAACTTGCCACCTTAAATGGAATTACCAGACACTTCAATGTAACACCCTAGATTAGATAAAACAATAAAACAAGTTTATTAATTCAAAGAGATGGATTTTAAATGAGTACAAGTGAGGAGGCATAAGAATTAGAAATGGTTACAAGAAAAATAAAGATAAAACACTGTCTAGTGCCTATCTTAACAATCTATATTAGATCCAAGCAAAGTTTCTCATCACATGCTTCCAGCAGTATTACTGACTAACGTCTAGATCAGGACTCCTCCCCAGAGTCCAACAGCTGCTTCTTTTATCTTCTCAGATGCAAAGAGTGAGATGGACAGGGAAAGAAAAGAGAGGTGCCTTTGCAAAAAGAAAAGGAGTACTTGTGGCACCTTAGAGACTAACAAATTTATTTGAGCATAAGCTTTCGTGAGCTACAGCTCACTTCATCAGATGCATTTGGTGGAAAATACAGTGGGAAGATTTATATACACACACAGAGAACATGAAACAATGGGTTTTATCATACACACTGTAAGGAGAGTGATCACTTAAGATGAGCCATCACCAGCAGTAGGGGCGGGAAAAGGAGGAAAACCTTTCATGGTGACAAGCAAGGTAGGCTATTTCCAGCAGTTAACAAGAACATCTGAGGAACAGTGGGGAGTGGGGTGGGGTGGGGGTGGAGAAATAACATGGGGAAATAGTTTTACTTTGTGTAATGACTCATCCATTCCCAGTCTCTATTCAAGACTAAGTTAATTGTATCTAGTTTGCAAATTAATTCCAATTCAGCAGTCTCTCGTTGGAGTCTGTTTTTGAAGTTTTTTTGTTCAAGGATAGCCACCCTCAAGTCTGTAATTGAGTGACCGGAGAGACTGAAGTGTTCTCCGACTGGTTTTTGAACGTTATAATTCTTGACATCTGATTTGTGTCCATTTATTCTTTTACGTAGAGACTGTCCAGTTTGACCAATGTACATGGCAGAGGGGCATTGCTGGCACATGATGGCATATATCACATTGGTAGATGCGCAGGTGAATGAGCCTCTGATAGTGTGGCTGATGTGATTAGGCCCTATGATGGTATCCCCTGAATAGATATGTGGACAGATCATATTACTGATCAGCAATTTATATGTTTTCAGATGATACCTCGGAAGGCATACCTTGTACAAATATTATTACAATAGTGTATAGGGCAGTGGTGGGCAACCTGTGGCCTACGGGCCACACGTGGCCCATCAGGGTAATCCGCTGGCTGGCCTCCAGAAAGTTTGTTTACATTTGCACAGCCTCCCACAGCTCCCAGTGGCCACAGTTCGCCATTCCCAGCCAATGGGAGCTGCAGGAAGCGGCGGCCAGCACGCCTGCTTCCCGTAGTTCCCATTGTCCAGGAACAGCGAACTGCAGCCACTGGGAGCTGCAGATGGCCGTGCAACTGTAAACAAACTGTCTTGTGGACTGCCAGCAGATTACCCTGACAGGCCACAGGTTGCCCACCACTGGTATAGGGTGCGAATACAGGAGTGCATTCTGTCACACCTCTACGTAGGAATATAATCAGCAGATGCTTTGTTTGATATTGCCCAGTTTTGCCAATAGTTAAGTTGTCACAAAGTACCTGCAATATCATTAATTTCTTGTCATTTCTACTGCATTTCCTGAAAATATTTAACATCAAAGCGTTTGGACATTACTTCTACAGTACAAATTGTATTGATTAATCAATTTGCTGATTATTCTCAGTAGGCAGCGTTCATGGACAATTACTGTGGCTTTTTATTTTGTCTTTTAATATTTTCTTATTCCCCCTCCCTCAATATTTGGAGGAAGACCTTGAGCCAAACTAGGCTTTATAGCAAAATACTGAATGTATCTATTCTCCCTATGGGAAAATTGTCCATTAATTCCTCACCCTTGTTATATTCTAGTTCCACAACCATACCATTCACAATGGGAATTAATCCCTCTTATTCGGGGAACCCCAGTGATGAGTGTAGAACAAGAACCTGCATAGAATACAAAATAGAACAGAATTCTCTAATTCATATTTGAAGATTTTTTAAATTCTTCATCTTTACAGAAACACATCACAATTGAAACATGCATTTAATTTAATTGATTTATTTATTTGTGTCATTGCTTCTTCTGTTAATGGCCTAAAGAAATGAACACAGAACTGAATGAAAGGAACCCCTGTGGCCCAAATCTTCCCCTACTGCATATAACTTACTTGTATTGATTCTCATGGAATCAATTCATATCCTTTGCTGGGAGAATAAGGTCTTATCTCTGACAATGACTCCCTGTGGGGCCTTGGTCAAACAATTTATTCGCTCTCCTGTTACGGTCTCTGACCTCACTGGGTGTTGTGGGGATTAATTAACATTGCTAGAGTGGTCTGGGGTTGCCAAATGCTATATAATAGCTAAGTACCATTACTTCTTTTTGCTGCACATAACAGTGAAGATCCAATGTAAAAGCCAGTTGTGAGTTGCCAAGCAAATGTTTGAAGGGATGTTTCCCTTTCCCCCATGTTTGATTTTTTTTTTCTCATTTATCTTCACTTCTCACAGAGCTTCCGTATGTAAATATATTTGCCCTTGCTGTTGTATTTGAGGGCAAACAGCTTGACTTCCTCACTGAAGTTCATGTAAATGATTCTGTAATAAAGTACATTTCTTGTAAGTGATCCCATATGAATGAATTACTTTATTAAAGTTGAGTGCATGAAATAATGAATCAGCATCTTATTGTGTTTTTTTCCTTTGCAGTCTTCCCCGCAGGCATTTTGCAACCACCTTTCTTCAGTGCCTCTCAATCCAAATCACTGAATTATGGTGGCATTGGTATGGTCATTGGCCATGAAATCACTCATGGATTTGACGACAATGGTAAGGTTCAGGGTTTTTATTGGATAATCCTTTTGGTAGACATTACATTATTGACTGCATTCTTTGCAGTCTAGTCATTCAAGGTAGCAGATAAAAAGATGGTGCTTCTAGGACCCAATCATATTTCCTTGTGATTTGCACTGGTGTTCTCTGGAGAGCAACAGCCAAAGCACTACAGAGGCACTAGGGTAGCCTCAGGGCTGCAGCAGTAGCAGGGGCACCAGAACAGGCAGGTCCAGGGGGCCATGGCCCCACCACTTTTAAAAGTGAGGAGCATGCAGGAGGCAGGGTCTTGGGGACAAGAGGCAGGATGAAGGCAGGGCCTTGGGGGGAAAGGACGCCACGGGGGGCAGGAACCTGGTTCAGGCACTGATGCCCCCACTCCACTTTTAAGAAGCTTCCATCACTCCTGAGCAGTAGCACAGCACATGCTCTCCCTCCATCATGGTTTTTTGACCAGTGGATCTCCTGCTTTTCCCCCAGGCTATGCCCAAAGCCCTTTGTATGCTGTTGTGGAGACAGCTTATGTTCTAGGCAACAGTACCTTTCCTTCCTGTCTAGAACACAGGCTTGTTTTGAAAGAAGAAAAAGGCATCATTTCTGTGATTGCTTCATTACAGAAACACCTATTTGCATGGATAATTATACTGTAATATATGTTCTTCTAACTGAGAAAGTAACTTTTATTGCCCTTCATTATTTCATCATCAGCTTGTTTCTTACATACATCATTCTGTGCACATATCATTACAGGTAGAAATTTTAATGAGAATGGGGACCTCATAGACTGGTGGACTCCAGAATCAGCAAAACATTTTAAGGATCAGTCTAAGTGTATGGTATACCAGTATGGAAACTTTTCGTGGGACCTAGCAGGTGGACAACATGTAGGTCATTCATAATTTGTCTATACAATGTCATTTTAAATTAAATTAGATGGACATTTAAGGCCCAATCCCACAAACTCATATATGAGAGTAGTTCCATTGTGGTGTATGGCCCAGATTAGCCTCCCTCAGAAAAACCTGTGGAAGGAGACTTTGGTGGATGACATCTCCAAGAAGATCACATACATACTGTCTGATCCAGCAGGGGTCAGGATTTACACACACACCCCCTTTTGTAAGACCATGGTTTGTGATTGCGAATCTGCACCGGCATTGGGCCCTGAAAGCCATCCCTTCCCACTTCAACTTCCTGGTAGAACAGGAAAGACAATTTATTTTTGGCTTCATTTCCTTGGAACTGGAGGTGGGGAAAATGTATCTCCCAGTCTAAACTCATTGTACCCGCTACTTTCCCTGGCCCATGCAGTCTCTCCCCCGCATTGTCAGCAGCACAGATCCCAAACCAGGTAGAGACAGGCCTCCAATGAGTCCTTGAGCATCTTGAGTCCTGAATAAGTAGAAGCTTGCAGGTTCAGGCCCTTAGTCTGTTTGTGTAAGTTTAACGTTCCATTAACTCATAAAAGCAGGTGACAATAACATCTGTCTTCTTTTTTTTAACTAAATATGGGTCCAGCCCATTTAACTCAAATGGCAAAATTTCCAGTTGAAAAAGTATTGAAGGATACTCAGTCATATCAGTGTATTTCTATTTCTCTTATAAACAGAGACCTATATTAGCACATTTTCCTTCCATTGCTGCAGTCTCCTCTACTCCTTTGGTCTGGAATTTACTTAGAGACTAAGCAGAGCTGTGAACCCTTCAAAGTTCAATTTGAACAGCTTCATGAACTTGTCAGAACCATTTTGCATATATTCACAGGCCATGAAGTTAAGCAAAGTTGGCATTCAAACAATTGGGGCTCTCTCATAGAGGAAGGGTTTTACTGTTAAAGACCTGGATTAGGATTTAGGGTTAGGTGGATTCTAATCTTGAATTTGCTGATTTCCTTGTGTGATCTTGGGCAAATCATATAAGCTCTCTTTGTCCCCAGTCCACATCTGTAAAACCGGGATAACATCACTTCCCTACTTCATCAGGATGTTGTAAGAATGAATTCATTAATGTATGTGAGGCACTCAGATATCACCACAGAAAAGCTGATAAATAAGTGTAGATCTCATGTATCTACAATCCACAGTTTGGAATGCATACATTTGCATAGGTTTGTACAAGTTTGGTGGTTCACTAGAACAGCAGTCTGTGACTTGTCCCACGGAACTTCTCCCAGTGAACCTCCTTCAAACTAAAAATGCATTGAAAAAAAAGCATCCTCCTAACCAAACAGCACAAAGAAATGTTGACACAGAAAGAACCCTAATAATCTCGGCTAGTTGAGAAAGGCAGATGAAACTAGACAGAGGTAAAGCAGACTGAGTGTCTTTGCAGTTCCAAACTTGCATTTCTCATGTTTAAAAGACTGAGTTTCAATGCTCTTTCACCTGAAGTTTCTGCTGAGTTGCCTGCATTCTCTGTGGACAGCTTGTAAAGCCTTGTACTGCACAAATGTGCTTTTCAGTTTGTGTTGCTGTTTCTTTCACAGAGAAGGTCACACAGCAAATGAGCATGAGCCCCTGAAACGCTGTTGGACAGTAAATGGGTGGAAGATGTTTACAATAGCACCTGATTCCATTGTGAAAGGCCAGTTACTTACAACATCTGTCTTGTTTATTTGGGACTTCTCCAGATAATCACATGCAGTGTTCAGCAGTGCTGAAAGCTTGTATAAAGAGCAGTTTCAATGGGATGGAACCTCCTGCTGCAAGTGATGAATGAGGGGTTGCTCCCAGCTGTACCTTATTGTCTCTTTGTTGACAGCTGAAAAGTCTGTTCATTGCCATACAGAATGTGCAAAAGACAAACTCCCATCCTGAGGAGTTTTCAATCTATCAGCTATACCAATAAGATCACCAGAATCCTTTTAAAATCATTTGGGGAAATGACAGTGAAGGTTTTTGTCCTGATACTTATCCACCCTCAGAATTGAATCTAATGATGAGTTGCAGTTTTATGACTTCAGATGACATGCATCTTTGGATTAAGGACTGGCAAAGTTGTTCAATAATAATAAAGAGCCAGGTTCTCCACTAGCATAGCTCCATTATCTTTAGTGTTACTATGCTGATTTACACCCACTGAGGATCTGTCCCAGCATGTTGATTAGAACATGAAGCTAAGGGGCCATGTACCTTGCCTGATATCCAGCAAAATTCCTAGTAAGATTCCAGCAGATTTGCCAGTCTTGGTTCTGTTAACTGATGTCTTCCAACATTATGAAGTCTGGATCTTCCCTGCTTCATGGGTTTCCAGTGTATTCTGGCCACCACTGGCCTGGAGACCTTGAGCAGTGTTGACAAAAGCCACACTGAGACCAACAGAACCAGCCAGACCCACCATTGAGATTATAGCAAAAGTAGGGGGGATGGGTTCGAGAAAGATAAGAAGCTGGATGTTAAGGACACAAAGAACAAGAAAGAGTGAATTAATCAGCAGGCATCAGAGAGTCTGGGCAAGAAAGATTTGACAGCCATAAAATGCTCATTGTATCGAGAGGGAGGGAATTAGGGTTTGGAGACAAGGGAGGCAGAGAATGTTCAGAAGCATTAACATAGATCTTCTGTTAAACATTGAAATTTGGGAGGGCTTGCTTGAAACTTTTGCCATTCACTCATCTCTGCTTTGGAACCTGAGGCCGCTAGTCAAGGCCAAAGTGGGTAAATAAACAGGAGATATTCAGAAGTTTAGCACTGTAATTCCCAGTATAGAGAAGCTTTTCCTGCAAGAAAACCTGCAACTTTTTCATTTCTCTCTTTGCAGCTGAGTGGAATCAATACTCTGGGAGAAAACATTGCTGATAATGGGGGTGTTAGACAAGCTTATAAGGTGAGAAAGATCCATTTTCTCTTTGTCTTCACAGTTGAGATTATTACTGTTGAAACACATTTATTAAAGTTCCGGGGGGGGGGGGGGGAGCAGTTTTTATGTGTGGCAAAGACAGAAGGACACTTTACTGTAATTCTCTGTCACCAAGTCAGCTTCTAAAACAATTGAAACTTTGTTACCTTTTGTTCAGTATATTACTCACTTTAGGGAAGGGATTTTCTATTCCTAGTGCTCTTTTGTTTATTATTGCCCATTACAGCTCTCTCTAGCTCTTCTCTCACTATTACTGGTTGGGCATAAAGAATTTGTAGAATGAAAACACTTAGTGAATCAATGCCACACAAACTTTAACCTGACTGAAATGATCATATTGACCTGTTGTCTATATCTGTTCACCAGCATTCTGTTTATGAATGGCAGGGAAAGGTAATGGTAGTCTTCCAAGCTCCACCCACAAAACAGTCTCTGCCCACATGGAATGCCATTCACAGTAGATTACTCAGATGTTCAAAATATGATCCCGCTTGCTTTCAGGGCTTGGTTTCCCCTTACTGAGGTCCATTTACACCCATCAGCTCTGTGTTCTAGGTTACTCCTGGGTGGGGGCCCATAGAGGGTTGCAAACTCTGACTGAAGCTATTCCGGAGTTTTTTTTTTCCAACATGACAATGTCATTTTCTTAAAATATCCTATTAAAATCTCCTGATTGCTTTCAATAGTCACCGGGAAATTGATGCTGATTCGGGGAGACTCCAGACCAATCTTGGAGGGTTGGCAACCCTAGGCCCAGATGCCCTGCTAGGCTCTTCTAGGCTTCTTGGGTTTGGGATGGGAAAATGGCAGTACTTTCCCAGTTCTACTCTTGTGGCACCATAGTGAGCTCTCCATCACAGCAGATGATGTAGATCCTCATAATATGACCCGCCCTCTCCTTTTCCACTTTAATCAGAGTGAAATATATTTCACAATGTTGACACTTAATGTAATATCACTCCACACCAGAGCACCCCTGGAACAAATGGGGCAGCTCAGACCTCTCAGAGCTATTGTTTCAGGTTCTGCAAACACAGTAATCACTGCATCAGTTACGCTCAGTTCACTAGCATCTGATGAAGTGAACTGTAGCTCACGAAAGCTTATGCTCAAATAAATTTGTTAGTCTCTAAGGTGCCACAAGTACTTCTTTTCTTTTTGCGAATACAGACTAACACGGCTGCTACTCTGAAACCTGTCAGTTCACTAGGGAGTTCCTGGAAAGCTTAGATTCTGGACAAGGTGGCAGCAACCAGAAAGAGGAGCTGGTATGTCATACTGCTACATACAAGCTCAATCCAAGCCCTGGTTTATGTAGCATTTAAACAAGAAAGCACAAATACACAGGATATTATCCTGTCTCAAGTCAATGGGAGCCCAGAGTAAATCTAGCACAGGGAATACTAGCAAGTCCGCAGTACTACCAAGAAGAAACTGGGACTTCATAGTTACTGTGATATCACAGATATGGTCTGTATTATGAACATGTGAAAGGAGCAAATTTCACTTGATGACAACAGATTTTTTACAAGAATTTAGTTCAGGGAAAAGTTTCACCATTTCTGCCAATGAACACTTTTTTTTCTTTTCAAAATAAAAAGAATCCACAAACTAGCAAATCAACTTAATTACAGCCTGAAAAATGGCCTGCATTTTCATAAAAGTAGCCCTAGGGAAAATTTCCTTTTTCATAAGGAAATGTTGCATTTGTCACCACGAAATCAGTTTTACACCAGAAGTAGGTATGAATCAGATTCTGATTGCCTACAGTGTAAATATGGAGCAAGAGCAGTGGAGTTACTCCACATTTACACCATGTAAGTCAGACCAGATTCTTATCAAAGAGGTCTTATAACTGAAGCATTGTCATAATTCCAATGGTAACAGCCTATGGATTTAATTAAATAACTTGAAATTACTTACATTCATGGAGAAAACAAAGAATTTGGGAACAGAATGACATATTTGTGTACTGTGTGAAATCAGAGAAGATGGTGATTTTTGCTGCAACTGAAACTTGTTACCCCACAGCTCTAACTGTAGTATCATGGGAAGGATCAGGTTAGAAATATTAGCTGATTAAACAGCAGAATAAAGCCTCTGTTTACACACTAATCATCTTGGAGACAGATTGTGCCCCCTGGAGTCCAGGCACAGAGGGGTTCTTCATGCGCAGAAGGGGCTCAGTCCACTCCACGCTGCAGTCCATGCACCTAGCCAGCGGAGCACTCTGCATAGTCCAGGTGGTCTGAGAGGAAGAGTGGGTGGGTAAGATGAACATCGTCTCCTTATTCTGGTCTCATGCACCGTACTTTAGGAAGACAGCACAACATCAGGCTACATTAACTTTTCTACATAGCCCCTCTGGGGGCTGTGGTGGGGTAGTCCCTGTTAGAGTGGCTCCGAAGGAACATGCACGAGCCCAACATGCTGAGGGTCAGATCTTCCATGGGGCCTGCCAGATTTGGAAGTTGGCCCCTCACTCTTTTCTGTGGAAGTTCAATCCCCCTGTCCACAAGGAGATGATATGAGCAGGGCTGAAATTCAGCTGGTATTGTCTGGAGTAGAGCTCCGGTAAACATTTTCAAACCCGCTGGAGTTTTTATAGGATTTTGGGAGAGGGATGTGGGGGGAGGACTCCAGAAAATACTCAATAAGAATGTAAACCCTGGATATAATCATGGCAGGGGACAATCGAGCCGTAGGTAATTAGTAATGCTGAGAAATGCAGCATGAGTACATGACAGTTAAATGGGATCTGATAAAATATTAACTAATGTAAAGCTTGCTGAAGTGGGGAGGTTATACGCAGCAAGTAAACAAACCAGCTGGGCCTGCCATGGGCTTTCCCTGCACAAGCAGCGGAACAAGTTTGAGTACCACTGGTCTAGAGTTTGTGTCTCTACTGTTATTGTCATACAAACACAATTCTCCTGTACATTATCTTTCCTATAAAAAGGTGCATGACGTCTGGATGCCGAGGACATGATATATTACTAGTTATCACACCTGTCCTACTAAGACAATGATATCGCTGTGTTTCCTTTTCTACCAGTAAATTGCATTCCTTGGATCTACTCCTCCCCTCACTTACCCCAATATAAATCAGGAGTAACCACCTGAACTCAGTGGAGCTACACCACTGTAAAACTGATCTGAGAGGAGAATCAGGCCCTGGGTCAATCAGGTCATTGCATTTCTTTTCTACGCTGGCCACTCTTTTTCTGCACCTGGATGGCATTCAGCCAGAGAGGATCCTAAAATAGTCTTGCTGTAGTATGTCAGATAATCCATGTTCATTCTCATTAAAGTGCCATTTTGATAAGGGAAATAGGAAACCATAACATTTCTGCTCCATTCGTTTTGCAGGCCTACGAAAACTTTGTCAAAAAAAACGGAAAAGAAAAACTGCTTCCCGGGCTTGACATGAACCATAAGCAGCTGTTCTTCCTGAACTTTGCACAGGTATTGTATCCTTCTTGACTGAAGGTTTGAAAATCATTTTGAGTTATAATTTCACCGTAAGCTGAAACAGCAGTCTGACTTTTCTCATTCTAACAAGAGCTGGCAGGATTGTTAAATTGAGCAGAGTCCATAGCAAAGCAGACAGGATGTTAATCCTAGTTACACACGTGAATTCATGCAGGAGTAAGTCTGCTAGGCTCAAATGCCTGTGAAAGTGCACTACAGTCTGTGGGATTTTATAGAATCCACATTTTTTCACTGTGGTCCAATTTGAAATGTGTTCTCCAGCATTAAATGTTTCATAATAAAACTAAAGCAGCACTTCTGAAAAATCTTATTCACAACAAATTACTTTCTTTCTGATATGTTTCTAGATATGGTGTGGAACATACCGTCCAGAATATGCTGTCAACTCCATTAAAACTGATACGCATAGCCCAGGCAAATTCAGGTCAGTGTTTATAATCATCATCCTCAGCTGTAAGATATCTTTTCATTGTAGATATCAAAGCACTCTACAAAGCAGGGCAAGTATCATTATCCTCATTTTATGGATGTGACAGGACTATCTCAAGGTCAGATAGCAGGTCAGTGACAGAGCTGGGAATAGATTGCAGACGTCCAGGCCAGTGGCCTTTCCTTGTTGCCTCCTATGGTCATGTTCATTTAAGCCTTTGCTAAGGTTCTCCCCAAGATGGCCAAAAGACAGACAACAAAGTGACTTAAGGGGCTGCGTGGCCTGAAGGCTAGGATTGAAATCCTGGCTCTGCTGAAGTCAATGGCAAAACTCCCACTGACTTCATCGGGGCAAGGATTTCACTTTGTATGTCTCTCTTAACAGCTCTAAGGAGAGAGGGCTCAGCCAGGGAAAGATGAAGAAATCAAATGGTCTCCCCACAAACAGGGATAATAGAAGGGAGGAGGATGGGCCTTTTTCTATGGTGGGAGCTCTTTGCCTAAAGGTACGCAGGCATCACACCAAATCAGAAGCAGGAGCGCCCTCCAGAACTCTAGGGGTGTTTTTGTTTTGTTTTTTATTGTCTGGATTGGGTCTTTTCCTTCACTGGTATGGCACAGACAGTGTGACTGCATCCCTAGACCTACATTATTATTATTTAATTGTACTGAGGCACTGTCTAAGGGCCACAAACAGGACTTGGGCAGCATTGTACTGGGCACTGTACAAACACAAGGGAAACAAGGTCCCTGTTCCCTCCCTATCCCTAACAAAGGGAAGAAAAAAAGGCTGGTAACAGAGATTCTCCACCCTGTGAGCAACAACAGACCCACGCACTGTGGCATGATGGAGAGTTGATTTGCTTTTCCCCCCATCAGGGAACTGAGTCATAGGTGATCATGCCTAGTGGTAGAAGTCCAAATGCCAGAGCCAAGGGGTGAAATAGGGTCAGAACCACGGCCAAAGATCAGAACCAAAATCAGAGTCCAGATGCCAGACCCAAGGGTCAAGACAGAGTGGGAGCCGGAAATCAGAGCCAAGGGTCAGAACTGCATTACCAGGAGCCAGGGAAGGCAGCAGTATGGCTGGCTCAGAGCCAAGAGCAAAGCTGGGACAGGACTGGGTGCAGGGCAAGGTCTAGGCTGGAGCAGTGGTGGAGAAGGGCTTGGAGAGAGACAAGCACAGGGAAGCAGAGACTCTGTGGACATGTGCATTGAGCAACCACCAACCTGCTGCTGCTGCTGAGTTTAAGAACCATCCTGCTAGCTTCCTCAGCCAGTCAGGCAGGGCAGTCCCTCAGCCAGCCTAGCTGACTTGTTAGGCTGTCAGGAGTACGGTGCAGGTGCAGGGCCTCCCTCCTGGCAAGTCAACCCTTTCTGGAGAAAGCTGACTCTGTGTGTGAAGGGATATCAGGAGGAAGGCCCTGCAGCTGCACTTGATCAGTACTCCTGACAGTCTAACGAGTCAGCTAGGCTGCCTGACTTCCTCTTCCCCTGCAGGGGCTGCTCCCAGGGCAGGTCAGACCGGCCTCTGGGATCTCCCCCAGCTGCAGGAAGCTCCACATCTCCAGCTGTGTCCTCCCCATCCAGAGAGGCTGCTGCTCCAGATGTCACCTCTCCTGCCCCACACAGAAAGGCTGCAGCTCTAGCTGTCACCCTCCCCCATGCAGAGAGGCTGCAGCTCCAGCTGTCAGCCCCCCACTCGGGTGGGAGACTGCTGGGAAAACCACAGAGATGGTAACCCATGCTCCCATACCCGGCTACCCTCATTTCTGTGCTGTTGCTGGTGCTGGCTTTAAGCTGGGCGCCCAGCCAGCAGCCTTCCTCTCTGGATGCCCAGTTCTGAAGGCAGTGCCCCTGCCAGCATCAGGACAGAAGTGAGGGTGGCAATCCCATGACACCCCCCCACAAACACACACACACACACAATAGCCTTGTGATCCTCCCACCTTTGGGCTGGGACCCCCATGGTTACAACATCTTGAAATTTCAGATGTAAAAATCTGAAAACATGAAATTGACTAATTTTAAAAACCCCTGGCCATGAAACTGACCAAAATGGACTGTGAATTTGGTAGGGCCCTACTTATGAGGCTTAGGTACCCAGAAGTTGCAGATGGTGTGGGCTGATTAGGATCCTTAAATTTTAACCTAAACCAGCACAACATTCCATTTGAACAACATAAAAACACTGTGTTTGTTCTTATAAATCTGATTGGCTAAGTCTCGTCAGAATGGTAGATGCCACAATACCTGTGCTAGCCACAAAAATCATTGTGAACCCTACAGCACTTGCACTCCCGCTGATCACATTATCTTCTGATACAGTTCAGCACATCACTTCCAAAGGGCTTTCTTTCTTAACCCCCCTCTTTACCAGAGAATTATTGCTTATTCCACATATTTGAATATTTGGTGAAAGCAGTGACTGTTTCTGCGGTTTCATTAACTGGCATTTTGGTGTGGGCATTTCTGTGTTATCTGCAAAACTCTCCCCAAGGCAATTATATTTAAAACTCCTGCAAGCTACTGAATCGAGGCACAATGTTAATGAGGGTCTGTGGCAGTTTGTTATAGCTTTGCCTCATATTTGTGTTATTAATTTGTACAGTTCATTCGTTCTTGTAAATTAATCAGCTTGATGTCTTTATGCATTTATATGTGGATGCACTTTGCTTCAATGTCATACGTTAAGTCTCACTACTGTTTTTATATCTATATAGGTGGCTACAAACGAAATGTGCCTAATCCTGCAAACCTTTACTCACACAAGTCATCTTACATGAGAAATCTCACTGATATTGCTGGGACACCTTGCCTAAGTAATGATTTGCAGGATCAGGCCCAACTTAAAGCTCTAAAATCTAAAGCATCTTTGTACATATTAGAATTATAGCTAAAACTACAACATATTTAACTTAAATATATAAAACTACCAGTATATTAATGACTTTGTATCAAAATGTCATATGGACTCAAAATGTATAGGTTTATTTTATGCCTATTGCATTTGCTGGAGTTGATTTATTTCTCTGTCAAGGTTCTCTGGGCAGTTCTTTATATTGGTTTGTTATTTGCATTATATGTTTTTAATGTATGGACCGGTTGTTTTGAGCACTGGATGGAGAATGACAGAAGCTTGTATATACCTGAAGTTGTTGATCAGATTACATTTGTTACAATGTGAATAAATGTAGCAATAGAATACAATATCTAACTACAATAAAATAAATATGAAAGGAAGCCTTAGATTTTGGTCTCTAAAGGAGGAAAAAGAAATGAAGTAATTTTTCAGAAAATTTGCATTTGATTGTTATTCCATTTTAAAACAAATCAAATATAATGACAGATACAAGTCAAATCCTGCTCATGTGACTCACCTTATTGGTATTAGTGACATAACTAAAGCAAGCAGGATTTGCTCTCCACGGCCAATAGATCAAAAATAATGACAGCTATAAGTAAGATTTTATGACACACAGAATATTTTTGGCTATGTTTTTGGCAAAATCCAACTTCAGTGGCTCCAGCCCTGGGATTGGTCAAGGCTTTGCTGGATCACTTACTAGAAAGCAATCTTTGTTTTCTCTCTCTTCTATTTGGTCCCATGTGCTGCTGATGGCTCCTGACAATACTTACCAAATATTCCCCTTTTGATTTTACAAGGCCGATCCAGTAATTTGTAACAAATGTAATCTGATAAACTGCTTCACCTCTATTACTGCTCACAATTTCCACAGACAGTTCTTGATTATATTGAATCTAATTGTTATTGAAATTATTCAGAAAGTGATTTCTGCAAATAATTCTTGCTTCACAATCAATTAAGTGCCACTATTTGATATTTGACATTAAATCTGGAGTTGTTTTGACTAGATGTATAGGTCACAGGGTGCAAAGGGTGTAATTCTCAGAATCAGGTTTCACAATACAAGTCTGAAAATTGCTTTTGACTAGCATTTCCCAAAATTCACTTAAAATCTACTGTTTATGTCAACATTTCTTCCAGGAAACTTGTTCACTAGAATATATGCGGACAGTGACCAGAAAAAGGGTCATGACTATAGTTAAATGGAATGAATACTAACAAAAAACATCTTCAATATTCCTCCAGCTGTAGGTTTTACCTACTTTTACAGAGGACTTAAAGCACAAGTGGAGCTGTCAGAAAAATTGTCACCAAAATGAACGAAAGGCCATTACCCTGTTCCTTTGATGTCAATGAGAGTTTGACTCCAATAGACATCAATGGAAATAATATCAGGCCTGTGTTTCTACGGGTCATCTTCTTTTGTATATGATAGGGAATGTGCAAACTGGAAAAATAAAAATTTAGTTGGGCCATTATCATTTTAGAGGAGAAAGGGGGATAACCTGAAAATGCTTATGGATGTTTCCTAAAATATTTTGAGGTGCAGAAAATAACAGTTAGGTTTTATTTTAAGTTGGGTCTTAAAGAGAATTAGTGGTGCCAACTTCTTTTTGTTTTTGTTTTTGTTTTAAAGGGTCATAGGATCATTGCAGAACTCTGCGGAGTTTACCGAGGCCTTTTCATGCACCACAACAGAGTACATGGACCCTGCAAAAAAGTGCCGTGTTTGGTGACAGCTATAAACCAGGCACCCCAAGGACAAACTTCCCAGGCAAACAGAAATTTGGAACTTACTGGGAGGACTGGGAGAAGGATATGTGCTACAAAAGTCATTTGTTAGTGGACAAAAAAAACAACAATATCTGTGAGATCAGAAATTCAAAACAATCAATTCTTCAAATTAAGGTTTATAGCCAAGGCAGCAAATATAATATATAAACTGCTTTTTTATGACCAAACCTTGCAAAATATAAATCACTTAATTGTTTACCTATTTCTTCACTCTTAAACAACATTGTTATTATAGTTTAATTCTGTTTTCCATTTGGTCTACAGATTTTTTTATTCTCCCTGGGGAACACTTAATCACCTACTCCTTTGAAAATGTATACTGATATTTCTGATCAGATGGAGAAAGAAGATATTAAGTAGCACATTATCTTGGACACAGTGGCGTAGTTAGATGAGCGAACAGGGCAGCAGACATAAAAAAGGTGCCGTCCGCTTGTACTCACCCGGCAGCGCTCTGGGTCCTTGGCGGCACTGAAGGCCCCCGCCGCCGAAATGCCACCAAGGACCCAGAGTGAGTGAAGGTTCCCACCAAGCAGTGCTGCCGAAGTACGGCCAAAGAGCCGGAGAGTGTGAAGGCCCCCGCCACCAAAGACCCGGAGCGCCGCTGGGTGAGTAAAAATTAAAAAAGGAGCCTATAAATTAAATTAAACTAAATTATAAATTAAAAAGGCACCACTTGTGCTCAGAGGGGGAGCGGTCGCTCTCCCCCGGCTACGCTACTGCTTGGACATCAAAGTATAATGAGACAACAGTTCATATAAAAAATGTCAGACTCTGTATCCTCTTCTGTCATGATAAATGTGTTCTACCAAATGTTTGTTTTCATTTTTACTTGAAATGATTTATATGAGAAAAGTCCAAAGACCTGTTGTAATTCACTTAAATAATTTCTCAGTAATTATTCCAATGCTTAAAGGCTGAATTCACTATTTACTTGGTTTTATTTACCGCTTTCCAGCCAAAATGAAAATGTAGCTAATTTATTAATTTTTGAGTTTACAATCAGTAATGTTGTGATCAAAGACCCCTTCACAGTTTTCTAAGAGTTGTCTTGCTTTCTCTAAACTTGGTCTTTTTAAAAGATTTGTAGTAATATATAAATCATAGTTTTTATATTTAATTCTGAGCTATACTTATGACTTGAAGTTATTGTTATATATTTTATCAGTGGCTGCATATAATTGAGAAATTTTAGTTACACATAGTATGATATGACAAAGCCTATAAAACAGATCTCTAAAGGGATGCACAAAAAAACAACTTTTGAGACTCACTTTTTCAATTTTTAGGGTCTGATCCAGTAAATACTTTGACTTTGTTGATGTCAGTAGTCCATTTGAAGTCAATGAGACTGGTTATGTCATTAGAGTTATACAAGTGTTTGCAAGATTGGACCCTTAATTGGTACTGGCAAAAGGCTTTAAGTACACTATGATACATATGAAATGCCCTCCTGCAGGTTGCCAAGGAACTTACTGCTTCTTGTATCGAAGCTAGTTAAGACTTCCAAAAATAAACACCAGATACCTCCAATGACTTCTATAATGGGTAAAACTATGTTCATTTTCGCTTTTCAAGTTTGTCATCTGAGGAAAACCTTTTGATAATAAATTGAAATTATGAGCCAACTGCTCATTATTGTCTACAATGACTGCAGTGTATGTGTGTTTTCAGTGGGAGATGTGCAGTAACAAAGATGTGTCGTCTGCAGTAGAACTACAGAAATTCCAAACTCCTGTGGTGCCTGTTATGATTAACATGAAAATTCAAATTATTTGATGATGGTTAAAAAAAATAAATGGATAATTTGGAACCTAGGGAAATTACACCAAAATGGACTATGCTAGTCTTTGTCTCACATGCGTTCATCACACCAGGCTGACAAACAAAATACATCAAAACACAGAGCTCCAAGTCCTCTTCCTGCACCCTGCCCAAGTAGTCAGGCTTAGTGCAGGAGCAAGAGGAAAAAATACTCTGTGGATGCTACTGCAGCTCACCAGCCACTGCATCGCCACTCTACAAAGGACAACAACAGTGGCTCTACATAATGGCAGCCCCTAGGCCATCTGCCAGCTCTGCGCTGCCAAAGCCCATTGTACCGAGATTCTGACAGAGCCCCACACAACTTGGCTCTGCACTGTATTACCAGTGCAGACCCTTGAGCTGGCTTTCCAAATACTACCCTACACCTTGCACAAGAGAACTCTAATCCCAGTTCCACTCCATCTGCGTCCCCCTGTTGGCACAGCAAAGGGGATAGCAATGTGTGACCTAGGGAGCCCCTCAGTGCCAACTGGCAGAGGACACACCATAATATAACTCATATCAGGCTTGGCACACTCATTGCTCCAACTCGCTATTTTCATAATCTGTACCTAAAAGGTGCCCTGTAAGATATTATATGTAAACTGGTGCCACGCTGGTCATTAATATTATTGTGTGGTGTATGTACAGGTGATATACAAAGAATTATAAATATGTGCTGGAAATATTTTCTTAAAATGTGTTTGGCAAACAGGGTTTAAGACACCCCCACCTTAGACAAAGGTATGTGGTTCTGCCTGCTTGAATGTGTTTCCAATGTAAATTGAGCAAGGAGAGACAATGAAATTGTCTACCTTGCATGTAAATGTAAAGTCATCAGGCAAACCAGTGTGGGGGATGGCCTCTTAACAACGGGAGATGGAAGATGCAACTCCAGGAAACCTCCTGGAGATAAGGTCATTGAACTTTGGAAGATATAAGCAAAGATAGAGAGCCATTTTGGTATCCATTACTGGACAGATACAAGTGGCCAGGGCTCTTGTACATCTGAGGAAAAACAAATAGAGGTTTTCACCCAAGGAGGCTGAAAGACTATGGAAACTGAAGATAGGTGAGAAACCTCCTTATATTCAAACTGTAACTTCCTGAAGTTAAATTTAGTCACTAGAAAGCATGTTTAGTTTGTAACTTTTCATATTTCTTTCATTCATACTAGATACCCACTTAATCCTAAATTTTTGGTTAATGAACTTCGTTTTAGTTTTACCATAAACCATCTGAATGCTGTAGGTGTTTCAACTACATGTGGGCGGGCCTTCTGCTAAACTAGCAGGCTGGTATGTATGGTGTCTCTTTGGAGGCAGCAAACTGAATATCTTCTGTGAGGGCCCAGTGAGAGGGACTGGACGCTACAGGGGTGACAGTTTTAGGGAGACTCAGGACCGGAAAGACTGTTGGTGTCACCCTACAAGGAATAACCGGGATGATCAAAGCCAGGGTGAGCCTACCGTGCTGTTGGCATCAGGGCTCTGAGCCAAAGCTGTACAGCAGAGAGGCACCCATGGTTACAGGGCAGGCAGTGACAGAACACCTTTTCCGCCTAAAGTATCACATAATGGCCCCAAAGAAAGGAGATTACAGGATAGGAATAACAAGAAAAAAAAGACAACCGTGTATTGGGTTTCTCTCTCTATTGGATCCCTCTCTCACCCCACTCTATCTATTATCTTAGGTACTTAAATGGCCTCCATTATTGTTTTGTCTGAATGCTTCACAATCTTTAATATATTTCACATTTCCCTAGTTTGTTTATGAGAATGTCATGTGGGACTATGTGAAAAGCTTTACTAAAATCAAGATATATCATGTCTAGTGCTTCTCACCCCCAACCACCCCCAAGGTAGTAACCCTTTCAAAGAAAAAAATTAAGTAATGATTTGTTCTTGGCAATTCCTTGTTGGCTATTACTTTTAACCCTATTATCCCCTAGGTGCTTACAAATTAATTGTTTAATAATTTGTTCCAGTGTCTTTCCAGTTAAAGTTAGGCTGAGTAGTCTATAATTCTCCAAGTCCTTTTTATTTTTAAAGATAGGTACTTTGTTTGCCTTCCTCCAGTCCTCTGGGGCCTCAACCATCCTCCATGAGTTCTCAAAGATAATCGCTAATGGTTCCAAGATGTACTTCAGGAACTAGCTGAAGCACCGTAGAATTAATTTCATTAGGCACTGCTGACTTGAATACATCTAACTTGTCTAAATATTCTTTAACCTTTTCTTTCTCTAGCATGAGGGACAGCATGAGAAAGCACAAAGGTGCTTGTTGGAAAGTTTAACAAATGTGCATTGGAGGCTCCAATGCACATTTGTTAAACTTTCCAACAAGCACCTTGCATCCTCCATTGTCTCCCCCTTGTCTATAGCATGAAACATAAGCTGCTTGTCTTCACTTTCTAGGCCCTTCCCACACTAGCCTCACGCTACCTATCCTCTCTTATTTGTTACCAAGGTGTTGACTAGCATGAGGCTAGAGTGGGAAGGGCCTAAAAAGTGAAGACAAGCAGCTTATGTTTCATGCTATAGACAAGGTGGAGACAATGGGGGGTGCAAAGAGAAAGTGACATGATCAAAGCCACAGGCTAGAGAAATTATCTTTGCTTCAGTATTCTGAATGGATATGAGTGGGGCAGGATTGCATTTGCCAAGGAAAAAGAGAAGGATGTTGCAGTAATCAAGACATGCGATGATGAGAGCTTGCACAAGTTTTAGCTGGATGGATAGGAAAGGCCCTATCTTACAGATGGTCTACATAAAGAATTGGCAAAATTTAGACATAGCCTGGAGGTGAGGACCTAGAGAGAAGTCCAAGCTGAAGATAAGAAGCAGGCAAGGATGGTGTTATTTTCCATAGGTTTCAGAGTAGCAGCCGTGTTAGTCTGTATTCGCAAAAAGAACAGGAGTACTTGTGGCACCTTAGTGACTAACAAATTTATTTGAGCATTAGCTTTCGTGAGCTACAGCTCACTTCATCGGATGCATGAAAGCTTATGCTCAGATAAATTTGTTAGTCTCTAAGGTGCCACAAGTACTCCTTTATTTTTCCATAGTAACCAAGAAAAGTAGTAGTAGGGAGGCTTGGTTGGGGAAGGCTAGAAGCTCTGTTTTAGCCATGTTCAGCTTGAGAAGACAGCTAAGTAGTGGAGAAGGAGAGGGGAATACATGGCCAATGATGTTGCTCAGTAGTACAGTTGTTTCTCTCAGACTGGCAGTAAGAAGCAACTCATCTTATGGAAAGTACCCAAAAAACGCTGGCCACAGCAGCAGCAGAAATTGTTTGATGAAGCAGAACCTCTACCCCTATCACAGTTGGACCAGACGACTTGCTGAGGCCAGATTTCTCTTTTGTGATTTTTCCCCTATGTTTCATTGTCTGCCTTTTTTTCTTATTAGAGAGATAAGGTGGGTGAGGTAATATCTTTTGTTGGACCAACTTTCTGTTGGTGAGAGAGACAAGCTTTCGAGCTACACAGAGCTCTTCCTCAGGTATGAGAAAGGTACTCAGAGTGTCACAGCTAAATACAAGATTGAACACATAGTTTAGCATAAGTAGTTAGAAGATGTGCTAAGGGAACATTCCAGGTGAAGTGGCTGGTTATCGCCCTTGTAGGCATAGGACAAAAAGAGGGGTTAGTGGATTACAGATTGTTGTAATAAGCCATCAATCCAGTGTCTTTATCAAGATCATGAGTTTTAGTGTCTGGCAAAGTTACAAATTTAAGCTCCCACATTGTGTTGTGCAGGTTCTCTTTGAGGATGAGAACTCTGAAAGGTCAGATATAGAGTAATTGCTGTGTGAAAAGTGTTCATCCACAGGTGATAGCTTTGTCCTTCATCATTTTCCTGTGTGCGTCATTTGACAGCATAGTTATTATCTGGTTTCACCCACATAGTTGTTATTGGGGCATTTAGTGCATTGGTGAGGTACACTAATGTGATAGGCATGTGTAGAACCCAGGGATCTTGACAGGTGGGTTTTGGGAGGGTGTTGATCATTGTAGCAGTAGAGATATGTTTGGAGGTTTTGCATCTGTTGTTCTGGCAGGGTCTGGTGCCACTTTGAGTTGGTGTGTCCTGGTCTGGGAAGGTTGCTTCTGATAATGAACTTGGAGAGGTTGAAGGGTTGTTTGAAGGTTAGAAGTTGGGGGGTGTCAGGAAAGATTTATTTTAGGATGGGATCCACCTTGAGTATAGATTGTAGTTGTTTGATGGTACCTGGTATGGGTCCCAGTGTGAGGTGGTAGGTGACAACGAGGGGTGTGCGGTCAGAGGGGGTTTTCTTTCTGTATTGAAGCAGGTTCTCTTGGGGTCTTTCAGTGGCCTATTTCATGATGCAATCTACTTCTCCCTGAGGTAAGTGGGAAAGCGGGATACCGGGAGGAAGCACAGGCAGGAAGGTCTGTGAGGGGAGGGCTCCTGCCTCATACTGGGAATGAGGGGCGATCAACAGGTTATCTCAAGTGCTTATATACAAATGCACAAAGCCTTGGAAACAAGCAGGGAGAACTGGAGGTCCTGGTGATGTCAAGGAATTATGACGTGATTGGAATAACAGAGACTTGGTGGGATAACTCACATGACTGGAGTACAGTCATGGATGGTTATAAACTGTTCAGGAAGGACAGGCAGGGCAGAAAAGGTGGGGGAGTAGCACTGTATGTAAGGGAGCAGTATGACTGCTCAGAGCTCCGGTACGAAACTGTGGAAAAACCTGAGTGTCTCTGGATTAAGTTTAGAAGTGTGTGCAACAAGAGTGATGTCATGGTGGGAGTCTGCTATAGACCACCGGACCAGGGGGATGAGGTGGATGAGGCTTTCTTCCGGCAACTCACGGAAGCTACTAGATCGCATGCCCTGATTCTCATGGGTGACTTTAATTTTCCTGATATCTGCTGGGAGAGCAATACAGCGGTGCATAGACAATCCAGGAAGTTTTTGGAAAGCGTAGGGGACAATTTCCTGGTGCAAGTGCTAGGGGAGCCAACTAGGGGGAGCGCTTTTCTTGACCTGCTGCTCACAAACCGGGTAGAATTAGTGGGGGAAGCAAAAGTGGATGGGAATCTGGGAGGCAGTGACCATGAGTTGGTTGAGTTCAGGATCCTGACGCAGGGAAGAAAGGTAAGCAGCAGGATACGGACCCTGGACTTCAGGAAAGCAGACTTTGACTCCCTCAGGGAACAGATGGCCAGGATCCCCTGGGGGACTAACATGAAAGGGAAGGGAGTCCAGGAGAGCTGGCTGTATTTCAAGGAATCCCTGTTGAGGTTACAGGGACAAACCATCCCGATGAGTCGAAAGAATAGTAAATATGGCAGGCGACCAGCTTGGCTTAATGGTGAAATCCTAGCGGATCTTAAACATAAAAAAGAAGCTTACAAGAAGTGGAAGGTTGGACATATGACCAGGGAAGAGTATAAAAATATTGCTCGGGCATGTAGGAAAGATATCAGGAGGGCCAAATCGCACCTGGAGCTGCAGCTAGCAAGAGATGTCAAGAGTAAGAAGAAGGGTTTCTTCAGGTATGTTGGCAACAAGAAGAAAGCCAAGGAAAGTGTGGGCCCCTTACTGAATGAGGGAGGCAAGCTAGTGACAGAGGATATGGAAAAAGCTAATGTACTCAATGCTTTTTTTGCCTCTGTTTTCACTAACAAGGTCAGCTCCCAGACTGCTGTGCTGGGCAACACAAAACGGGGAAGAGATGGCCAGCCCTCTGTAGAGATAGAGGTGGTTAGGGACTATTTAGAAAAGCTGGACGTGCACAAGTCCATGGGGCCGGACGAATTGCATCCGAGAGTGCTGAAGGAATTGGCGGCTGTGATTGCAGAGCCCTTGGCCATTATCTTTGAAAACTCGTGGCGAACGGGGGAAGTCCCGGATGACTGGAAAAAGGCTAATGTAGTGCCCATCTTTAAAAAAGGGAAGAAGGAGGATCCTGGGAACTACAGGCCGGTCAGCCTCACCTCAGTCCCTGGAAAAATCATGGAGCAGGTCCTCAAAGAATCAATCCTGAAGCACTTAGAGGAGAGGAAAGTGATCAGGAACAGTCAGCATGGATTCACCAAGGGAAGGTCATGCCTGACTAATCTAATCGCCTTTTATGATGAGATTACTGGTTCTGTGGATGAAGGGAAAGCAGTGGATGTATTGTTTCTTGACTTTAGCAAAGCTTTTGACACGGTCTCCCACAGCATTCTTGTCAGCAAGTTAAGGAAGTATGGGCTGGATGAATGCACTATAAGGTGGGTAGAAAGCTGGCTAGATTGTCGGGCTCAACGGGTAGTGATCAATGGCTCCATGTCTAGTTGGCAGCCGGTGTCAAGTGGAGTGCCCCAGGGGTCGGTCCTGGGGCCCGTTTTGTTCAATATCTTCATAAATGATCTGGAGGATGGTGTGGATTGCACTCTCAGCAAATTTGCGGATGATACTAAACTGGGAGGAGTGGTAGATACGCTGGAGGGGAGGGATAGGATACAGAAGGACCTAGACAAATTGGAGGATTGGGCCAAAAGAAATCTAATGAGGTTCAATAAGGATAAATGCAGGGTCCTGCACTTAGGATGGAAGAATCCAATGCACCGCTACAGACTAGGGACCGAATGGCTCGGCAGCAGTTCTGCGGAAAAGGACCTAGGGGTGACAGTGGACGAGAAGCTGGATATGAGTCAGCAGTGTGCCCTTGTTGCCAAGAAGGCCAATGGCATTTTGGGATGTATAAGTAGGGGCATAGCGAGCAGATCGAGGGACGTGATCGTTCCCCTCTATTCGACACTGGTGAGGCCTCATCTGGAGTACTGTGTCCAGTTTTGGGCCCCACACTACAGGAAGGATGTGGATAAATTGGAAAGAGTACAACGAAGGGCAACAAAAATGATTAGGGGTCTAGAGCACATGACTTATGAGGAGAGGCTGAGGGAGCTGGGATTGTTTAGTCTGCAGAAGAGAAGAATGAGGGGGGATTTGATAGCTGCTTTCAACTACCTGAAAGGGGGTTTCAAAGAGGATGGCTCTAGACTGTTCTCAATGGTAGCAGATGACAGAACGAGGAGTAATGGTCTCAAGTTGCAATGGGGGAGGTTTAGATTGGATATTAGGAAAAACTTTTTCACTAAGAGGGTGGTGAAACACTGGAATGCGTTACCTAGGGAGGTGGTAGAATCTCCTTCCTTAGAGGTTTTTAAGGTCAGGCTTGACAAAGCCCTGGCTGGGATGATTTAACTGGGACTTGGTCCTGCTTTGAGCAGGGGGTTGGACTAGATGACCTTCTGGGGTCCCTTCCAACCCTGATATTCTATGATTCTATGATTCTATGATTCTCTGGTGGAGTATCCTTGTTTGGTGAAGGCAGTTTTGAGTGTGTTAAGGTGTATATCCTGGACTTTCTCCTCAGAGCATATTCTGTGGTCTGGCTGTAGATAACAGACTTCTTGGTGTGTTTTAGGTTGTTACTGGATCTGTGAAGGTAGGCAGGGTGTTCCATGGGTTTCTTGTATATACATGTATGTAAGGTTCCATTGTTGAAGCTGATTGTGGTGTCCAGGAAGTTAATGTTAGAGTGGGAGTGTTCCAGAGAGAGAATAATGGATGGGTAGTGGTTGTTGAAGTTGTGGTAGAAATCTATGATGGAGTTTAAGTAGTCTGTCCAGAGGATGAAAATATCATTGATGTATCTCAGGTATATCATTAGTTTCATAGTGCACTTGTCCAGAAATTCTTCTTCAGGGTGGCCCATGAAGAGTTTGGTTCATTGGGGAGCCATCCTAGTTCCCATGGTTTGGATAAAGTGTTTGTTGTTGAAATGCATCCGATGAAGTGAGCTGTAGCTCACGAAAGCTTATGCTCTAATAAATTTGTTAGTTTCTAAGGTGCCACAAGTACTCCTTTTCTTTTTGCGAATACAGACTAACACGGCTGCTACTCTGAAACCTGTTGTTGAATGTAAAATTGTTATGAGTGAGGATGAAATGGATGAGTTTGGAGATGTGTTTGGGTGGATATCTGAGGCATTGTATTGTAAATATGTGAGGCAGGCAGCTATGCCATAACTGTGAGGGATGTTGGTGTCAGCGAAGTGACATCCATGGTGGCAAGGACAGTGTTCTGAGGGAGGTTGTTAATGTTGCAGAATTTGTGGAGGAAGTCAGTTCTGTCCTGGAGGAAGCTGTCCCTTTGTGTGGTGAGTAGGGTTTTTGTTTTGTTTTATATTACAGTCCATTCGTCTGTGACAATGGGTTGTGGGGAAGGAAGTGTATTAAATTCCTGTGAGATACAGAATATAAAAGAAAATGTGTGAAAAAATGAAATGACATAGTTTCACTGGTTTGCTGTTAATTGTGTGCTTGGTGAATGTGGCAGATCTTTCTGACATGGGCAAATGAAATCGAAGTTCAGTGTGCCTACACAGAGCTTCCAAGAAATAACCACATGTTACTTATTTAGAGCTTGGATGAGGTACCCGGACAACAGGTAAGGGTAATATTTTCAAAAGCACCTAAGTGAATTAGGAACCTAACTCCCATTTTCAAAAGTTATTTAGGCACTGAGGAGCCTGCATGACAGGTTCCTAAGTCACTTTTGAAAATAGGAATAACCAATGGGAGGGTTTTTCCATATGATCATGAATGGAAGACAGGGAGTGTAAAGAAATAAGCACCCATGTGGGTTTCTTAAACTGGGTAGGGGCTGCCAAGGAGGAAGGACTCCTACTATACCTCTGACATCCCTTTGAAAATCACTTATGCCCCCACCTTTCATTCGGATGCTCAACTAGGCACCAAGCTGGTGATTTAGGCAACGAGATATTTTTGAAAATTCTGACCTCAAGTTTTAAAGTAGAAGTGCTATTAATGTGTATGCTGTACTCTCACTTGTTTTTAATAAGCAGGTTTAGTACCTGAAACAAAATATTTTTGTTTTAGAAGCAGCCTCATTACTCAGCCATGAGGCAGTGAATATGATTCTTTCACTCAAGCAAAGGCAAAATCTTGGTTTTCTTTAAAAAAATCCCATAACACTCCTCATTCAGAGATGAAATATTTGACATTTAACAGCACTGAAGATCAAAACATACGTTTCATCACAGCATGCAAACTAATTAACCACAGTGAGGCTTTTCCTTCTCTAAGCATGCATATGTCAGGGAAATATTTATAGATATGCCCCGTAAAACATATAAGTTAGAAAGTGTTTACCAAAGGCCTTAAAAACAACAGGCCAAGGAAATGTCACTGACTCCTACATTTATATTTTACTGCTTCCTCAATCAAACATTTAAATGCCCTGAAGATTTCACAGCAGGAATTCAACTTGTGGGTGACTGCATTGGATCTCTGTAGAGCTCACTGTACAATAAGCTGCCAGATTTACAAGTTGAAGTTATAACCATGATAAAGTCCACAATCTTGACACAGAAATGTTTAGTAAATTTCCTGGCAGAGGTGTGAGAGAAAAAACAATAAGTCAGAAAAAAGGGGAAGATTGGAGTGCAAGCCCACCCCACATTCACCCTGCAACCACCCACAGCTCCTCTGCCACAGAGCTAGGCCCAGCTCCCTGCTCCAGGCTTTGCAACCTAGCACATGGGGTTGCAATGCCTCTCAGGTTTGGTCCGTCCGCAGCTCTGTAGATGGAGACAGGACAAACTTGAGTGGCATTGCAACCGCTAGGCAGTGCACTAGGTCACAACACCACTCAGTTTTTATAGCAACTACCAACAATTCATGGACTTTATTCAAATTCACGATTTCCATGATCACTGTGACCTCTGTGACAAAATCGTAGCCTTAACCATGATGAATAAACAAGGTACCAGTGATGGAAACAATGTGCTACCAAGTGTCTGTATTTTCCATAAAATGCACATGGCTCCTAATGCTATAATTCACCAATAAAAATCTGGGGTTTGAGTTGGTTTTGTTGAAGAAAAAATGCATGTAGAATGAATGTGGCATTAACAGAGACACCATGAAATAGTAACTAACTGATGTCCCATGAAGCAACTGCTTCTTCCTCAATTCTCTTAGCAAAAGAGAATCTCAAACTGACTGTATCAAGGTTTACATGAAAGACAAATATGCTAATCTCTGAGCATTTCAATTTCTCCTTATTAGTGAATGTCAAATGCGAATTTCCTCTCTCACTAAACCCCTCCATTTTACTTTCCCTGAAGATTCCATCCTTGGCTTCCATCTTCTGTGAACATCTTATCTCCTTTGGTCATCTCCTTTCCAATTCATTGCAGGTCAAAGCCAATGTACAAACGGGGGAGGAGAGTCTCATGGTCTTCTCCCTGAGGTACTTCCTCAGTCGAAGTTCTCATCCTCCTTGGTTTGGGGAGGGAAGAAGCAGCAAATTCTGCACTTGGCAGAGATATGAGCCTCCCCCAGGCAGTAAAGGCAGTGCTGATGTTTGTCGCCACCAATGGAGGCAGGTGACACAGTTAAACCCCAGGACAGTCTTAAATCCCAGGACTCTAGGCATAGTCCTTCTCCCCAGGGAGAGTGTCCATGCAGCAGTAAGAAGGAACTAGAGAAGTATTAGTCCACCCGGCCCCTTATGCCTTCAGTATGGAGCACAAGGGGAGTGATTGTACAGGCATAGACCAATGGACTAATCACTCCCAAACCCCATCCAGACTAAAAACTAAAGCTTTCCATTCTCAACCTACTTCCCTCCACATTCAACTCATCCCATCAGAAAAAGACCTGGGGAAATAGGATTTGTAGTGTGTCCTGAATGCTATATTCCAGAGGGCATTCTGCACAAAAAAAATAAAAATTCAGTGCACAATATTTTTAAATTCTGCAAATTTTATTTGTCAAATAAATGTGGAGCCTCTAGCATGGCATTGGGGAGCACAGGCACAGAGGTGGGAGATCACTGTGCAGCTCCCCCACAGGACACGGACTCAGTAATGAGGCTGCACCCAACCCTGACACAGTGCAAGGCCCGGGCCTGCCTCAGAAACACCCCAGGACTCTGGCCCTCCGTGCCAGGTGCACCAGGTGTGAGCAGGCAGGCTTAGCAAGACAGAATCCAAGTGTGGAGGGACTTAGTGGGGGAGATTCAGGTGTGGGTTGAGAGGGTTCTGTGTGGGCAATCTGGGTATGGGCGGCTCAGTGAGGGATCCAGATGCAGGGAGGATCTGGCTGCATAAGGGCTTGTTGGGGCATTCTGGGTACAATGGTAATGGGACTCTGCAAAGGGGTCCAGGTGAAGGTGGTTGGGGCTCAGCAGGAGGAAGTCTCTGTGTGTGGGGGGGGGATAGAGCTTGGCAGGGGGCTTTTGGTGTGGGGTGCTCAGTGGGGAGTCCAGTTGCTGGGGAAGTGGGGTTCGATGGGGTGGGGATCTGGGTGCGAGTGGCTTGCTGGGGTAGTCCAGGTGCAGGGAGAGTGGGGCTGGTTGGGGCAGTTCTGAATATGAGAGTGTGAGGCTCGGCCAGAGGATTTGGGTGTGAGGGGACCTAGATGCATGGGCGTTGGGTGGATGGGGGAGCAGCTCCCTGAACAGGGATCTGTCCCCCTGCAGCTGAGGAGCAATGGGTGCAGGAAGCGGGGGATGGGGAGAAGGGGTGAAGTTTTCAGAGCTTTCCTGCTCTGGGGGAGAAATCTGGGTGGGTCTGACCCGGCCCCAGATGCCATGCAGGGGAAAAGGAAGTCCCGTCCTTCCCAGCCCAGCCAGGACTAGCAGCTGAGCCCAGCACAGGGTAAGAGCCACCCGCCTTGTCTTCCCCAGTCCTGCCCCCGCCCCACCGTGATTTATCTTCTCTCTATCTCAGGGACCCTTTCCCTGGGCACCCAAAACATACTGCTGGGGAGGGCCACATGACTGCTCTTGCAGCTTCCCTTTTCTTCCCTGTCAGAAAGTCATTTTTCTGCAGGGACACAAATAAATCAGCAGGGGACATATATTCTGCATATACGCAGTGGGGCACAATTCCCACAGGACTTATGTCAACCACCTTGGGCTCTGCTGGACCAAGAGTGGTAAGAACTACATCCTTGAGTCAGGAACCCCTTTCCTGAGAACACTCCAAATTGTGGGACTGTGACCTGGAGAATCCCAGCTGGCCTCCAGTACTTGTGACAACACTTCCAACGCAAAACTCAGTGCCAACTACAGACACGTAAGCAAAGGTGAAATGAGCCCTATGGACATGAACAATGCTGTTCTCTGAAAAATGAATTTATACCGCAGGGAAAGAGCACAGCCACACAAATTTCCCATATGGTACTGCTATTTGCTAATGCTAACAACTGTTTGTGCGTGATAGCCCAAATATTGCTCATGTGATAAAAGCAAGCTGAATGTGTCCCCATGTGGCCTGGAGGTACAATGTGTCCCCCAAAATGGACAGAAATGTGAGATGTTGTTTTGCAACAGACTTTTTCTATTCCAGTGAATACTTTTGTGCAGTTAAATTGGCCTAATTTTCCTATTTCCAGTGGCTATTTATTCATTCAGCACTTTAGTATTTAGCAAAAAATCACATTATAAATCTAATCACCCAGAGAAAGATGTACAAGTTCTTTATTTCTTTCTCTTTAGCAGTTTTATGACAGCATTCGTAAAGAGTTAATGTATTAGCTGAACTCAGTTTGGAAATGCTTTATGACTAATGTGAACATCTGTCAATTCTCTTTTATCTATTATTTGCAGACTGTCCTGGCGTTCAAAAAATCATGCATCTGATTGAGTACTATATTTAATTAAAAGATGATTTACCATGCTGCAAGTGTTTATTGTGCAAGCAATTAATGTAATCAAAATATTTGGTTACATCTGTCAACTTCATTTTCCAAATACTGTAAATGAAAATGTAATAAAATATATAAATGAATTAAATAAAATAGCCCCGTTTCATTTGCATGTTGTGTTTTAGTCTTTCAAAGCAACTGGAGATTACATAATTTGCAGCTGGCCTCACAGTGTGACTTTGTGTGGGGTCAGAGAGTTATGTGAGCATTTTGCGGTGCAAGTCTAGAAATAGATCTTTATAGGCCATAAATAGGTGGCAAAATTTGACAGCTTTGTTCGTCCTACTCAACTTAGTTTTGCCATTGCATTTAATCATGATCCCCAATGCTTCCGTCTACTCCTATTATTATAGCAAATGGTGTCTCTAAAGCACAGACTCTCAGTTGGTGCAAGTTAATTGAGGGTTTTATGCTAAGGATGAATTTCTGTCTCTACACTAGATTGAGATCCCTAACCTTATTTCACTTATGACTAAAGCAAAATGTGAACTTGGGCCTATACGGAATCATTAGTTTGTTAGTCCATTACACCACTTAACTTCTGCTCTTTCAGGAACCCTTTCCCTATTGCTGTTTAATACTTTCCTGGAAGGAAAAGCAAGAGTAATGACCCTTTGCCTTTCTTCAAAGCAGTAATACAAAAAATAAACTTTTTTGAAAAAAAGGGTAATCACAGATTATTATCTTTTCAGCAAGTAATTGATCAATTTATGTGCTAGTGGGTTTTTGGTGTTGTTTCTTCTTTAGTTTTTGGTTCCAAGGGAGTAATTTTCCATGTGAATCTAAAAATGCAGTACCTCAATCAACCTGAACATTTCCAGCATAGAGCTTGAGGCTATTTATTAGAGTAGGATGAATGGTTCATGGGAAAACATTCAGAGCCTTATGAATTAGCCTGTGTGAATCTGTACACATCCAAGTTTGGTCATGCAACCTTGGCATTGCGGCATTTCAAGGGGAGACATTTAGCTAGCTCATTCTCCCTGAGCTCCATACTTCCTGAACTAGCTATCTCCTAAAGCTGGCACTGCAATGGAATATATCACAATGCAAATAGAAGCACATTAGCTTTGAGTAGGGTTTCAAGTTCACTGAAATTTGTGGCCAAAACTCCAAACTTGAACTTCTGATCTGTCCATTTCAACTCCTTATGGAGGAAGGGAAGAAGCTCTCATTAGATTTCCAGGCCACGGATAGGATGATGCTGTGACCACCTTCTTTAGAACATAAGATGTGTTGCACAATATTCCAAAAGGGACAACAGAGAAAAGGCAACAAGAACCTGGGGTAAAACTGGATGCTATTGGAGGTAATTTTAACAACTGAGTAGTGAAAGTTAATGGTGCAACTATTCATGATCACAGATGGGTTTGGGATTGTCTCCTCTGAATCCAACATGTGAGGCCATAATGTCTAACTGACCATGCCTAAAAATTGTATTTGAATCCCATAGTTAAATGTAAATATGTGTATAGCATGAAATATTGAACACTTATTTCTGCAAGCTGATACACCCAGGAATGCATACTTATTTTCAGCATTTTTTCTTGCTATTCTATCCACTGAAGAGAGACTAACTGGCTGTGATGGGGCATTCCCCATCCCAGTCAGTGGAAGGTTTACCAGCTCCTTTGGCTCAATGGCTACTAAATAGGCCCACCTGCAGGGCCTGCTCTACTTGGAGGAAGCAAGCTTAAAAGAGAGAACTCATCACAGGAAAGGGCAGTAACCAGTAGGAAAACTGAGAGATAGTGGGCACTTGTAACAAAGTTGTTCGGAGGAAGACAGTTTGTAAACCTCTGCCGCTCACAAGGCCTAACCAGACCAGGGACAAGATGATTGTCAAAAGGGAGGTTTGAAGATAAACTAACTCTGACCCGGGGTTTAGCTGTACCTAACTACCATAAACAAGCCAGGCCTCTATAGATTCTCCTGAAGGAAAATCCAGAGCTTAAACATCCTCTTAACTGGCAGATTCCTATACCTGTGAATCTGGAAAGACTGGAGTAGGGTTCCGAAAGGGGGGAAAGGAATTTGGAAGAGAAAGAGACTCTGAAAATGCACAAACGGGGGCTGGTAGAGACTTAATATATCACTCTCGCCTATTAACCTTTTCCATGTCAGACTATGAGAGGTTGGCATGAAACAAATTGTTGGTATCCAAATGTCTCTGTGTGACGAAGTGGGAGTGTTCTTAATGTTTTTTCTGAATACTGTGTGGGTGCCTCAGTTTCCCCTATGCAGTTCTTAAGTATCTAGGTGGTGGGGTAAGGGTGTGTGATTGTCGCGGAGTCCTAGAGGCCAGTGTGATGGTGTCTGCACAGAGAATGGCCGACACCCTGTCTCCTGGTAACTGATGGCCTGGGCCCCTCCTCTGCAAAGGTGCCAACTGAAGGTGTTGGAGAACAAAGAGATCATGTGGCCTCCTGGCCCAGGAAAGAAACAAAGGCCAGAGGAGGGGTGAGAGAGTGGCAGTTTGGAGCTGGTTGGGGAAATGGAGGGAGGCTCAGATGGGGCTCTGGCCTCTCTGCCCCCCAAAATGGACCTGACTGAGGGGTCCTGTTCTCTGTACCTACAAGCTCTGTTTTAGACCATGTTCCTGTTGAATAATAAACCTTCTGTTTTACTGGCTGGCTGAGAGTCACGTCTGACTGTGGAATTGGGGTGCAGGGCCCTCTGGCTTCCCCAGGAGCCCCGCATATGTGGTCTCGCTGTGGGAAGCGCACGGTGTGAAAGGGAATGCTGAATACTCCAGAGTCAGACCCAGGAAGGTCGAAGCTGTGTAAGCTTCTTGCCCTGGAGTCAGTATGCTCACAGAGAGGAGGCTTCCCCAGAGTCCTGACTGGCTTCATATGGAGTAGTTCCAGAGCATTACCCAGTGACTCCGTGACACCCTGAAGTTTGAGACCTGACTGAAGGATGACTGAAGTTCATCCTTACATAATCTGTGAACCAGGATGACTCTGTAGTAGCTACCACAAGACTTAGAGTGAGCAAAGTCACCTAAATCTGGCCCCAAAGCAAGAACAATCCCCCTGAAAAGGGAAATGTACTACATGACCTAATAAGAATCTTTCATCTCTAATTTCTAGAACATAGAATATCCATCTATCTTGGGGTTTTGCACCTGTCTATAGTAATACTGAACCAAATACCTGCACCTATTCCTATAAAGAATAATGGTGCAGAGTATGTGCCCTTCCACTTCTTAGCATGTAAATTACACAAAGTTACTGACATGTAGCTAACACCCCCCCTATATAACATCTGTGAATTTTGTTCCATGACTGAGTATGTCTACATAGCACCTGGGAGGTGCTAGCACACTAAAAATAGCCGTGGCTCGGTCTAGATCCCCCAAGTATGTATCTGGGGGTCAGATGGACTTGTACATGGGTGACTAGCCCAAGCCACCACCTGAGCCATTGCAGCTGCACTGTATTTTTAGCTCACTAGCCTGAACAGAGCATGTATATCTACCCGAGCTGGGAATCAAATCTCCCAGAGGCTTTGTAGACATAATTTTTGTGAGTTTGCTAAAGTCAAAATGTTTTGCTCTTTTCCTGAAATATATTTTTAAATGTAGATTTCTTTACTAAACTGGCAAATTTGTACTTGTAGCAAATTTGGGACTTGGACATTTTCATCACAAAAAGCTGTGTTAGTTGACAAACAAGGAGACTTGCAAATACCTGAGAATACAAAAATTTAAGGATGTGAACACTGTACTTGCAAAGCTAGTGTGGTAGTTTCTCTGACCTCCAGTCCAAATGATTTGAGCTTGATTAAACTGTACTTGCATCAGTTTAGATCAGGAGTAATTCAATGAAATCAATGGATTTGTACCAGAAAAAAAACAGAGGAGAATTGGGCCCTTTATATGCTATTCAACTGGAACTTCCTTTGCTGGAGGTGAGAGCAGCAGATGGGGAAATATTCACAGCATTTTAACACTAACTTGAATTAAGCTGCAAAAATTCATAGATTCCAAGGCCAGAAGGGAACATTGTGATCCTCTAGCCTGACCTTATGTATTACGCAGGCCATAGAACTTCCTCAGAGTAATTCCTAGGACACAGCTTTCAGAAAAACATCCAATCTGGATTTAAAAATTGTCAGTGATGGAGAATCCTCCACAACCCTTATTAAGTTGTTCCTATGATTAATTACTCTCACCCATTCCTCCATAACCCTTATTAAGTTGTTCCTATGGTTAATTACTCTCACCATGTATGCCTTATTTCCAATCAGAATTTGTATAGCTTTAACTTCCAGCCATTGGATCATGTTATACCTTCCTCTAGACTGAAGAGCTCATTATCAATATATGTTCTCAATGTAGGTACTTATAGAATGTAATCAAGTCACCCCTTAACCTTCACTTTGTTAAGCTAAATAGATTGAGCTACTTGAGTCTAACACTATACGGCATGTTTTCTAATCTTTCAGTCATTCTCATGGCTCTTCCCTGAACCCTCTCCAATTTATCAACATCCTTCTTTAACTGTGGGCACCAGAATTGGACAGAGTATTCCAGCTGAGGTTGCACCAGTGCTAAAGATAAAGATAAAATAACTCTCTACTCCTACTCAACATACCGCTGTTTATGCATCGAAGGATTGTAATAGCCCTTTTGGTCACAGTGTTGCACTGAGAGAACTTGCAAAGATTGTGGAAGCAGCATCTCTAGCTGTGATGAGATCATAACACCCTTTGAACATTGCTTTCTATAGGATAAGATGTGCTGTAGTAGTTGTATATTGACCTAGGGGGTTATTTCATAATGAATGGGACAAGGTTCACAGTTATATATCTTTATGCTCAGCAGAACTACAAAGCACTAACACAGTAAGATGCTGTAGTATTTTGAAAACAACTCTCCCAATGTAAAAACCATTATAGATGGGTTTTTGCTCTCAGATTATTCTTGCTGTGAGTTAGGGCTAGCTAGGCTCATGTGGCAGATGGATCTAGTTTTTCACTTGATATTAGAGCAGACACTGCATGTGTTGAAATAGAATTTATGTGAGGAAGATGGAAAAAGATCTATAAGGGATGAGTTCGGGAAAATGTCTTTTCTGTTTGAAGGAAGATAAGTAGCACAAGGCAAGAGTAACAGAAATACAACATGTTCCAATAGGCAAATGGTTATACTTTTAATAAACTTTGGAAAAAAGCCACCCAATTCAACATAACTTACAGTACTATTCTTCTGTCATTCTCTCTCAGACGTTAGAACCAGTCACCATTGCTTATAAAGATACTTCTTGACTATTTTCAGAGTAGCAGCCGTGTTAGTCTGTATTCGCAAAAAGAAAAGGAGTACTTGTGGCACCTTAGAGACTAACAAATTTATTTGAGCATAAGCTTTCGTGAGCTACAGCTCACTTCATCGGATGCATTGACTATTATGTTTGATTTGAAGATTGACCTACTGTAGCAGTAGGCTGCTGAAACTTTATTGAAGCACAGAAAATACCCACACTTAGCTTGCATGTGATATACTGAAATGAAATATATACCCAACGTATGGCACTGTACCTAGGTAATATTTGAGCTGAAAAGAGTTAAACGTATAGGTTTTGTTGCAGCTGCAAAGAAACTTGGAGCCCAAACCTGCTCCCACTAAAGTCAGTGGCAAAAGTTCCACTGACTCCAGTGGAAACAAAATCAGGTTCTTCAACCTGGATTTTTTAAGGTATTTAGGCAAGCACCCATATCAATTTCAAAAATAAGATTCAGGCATTGTAATCCTGAGCACAGTGATGTCTAATACCTTTAAAAATCTGGGCCTTAGGGACCATTTTTGTCACATGTTGAGCTCCCTCAGCTCCTCTTGATTTTGTCACTCCAGGTATTCGATCACTAGGAAAATCTCACAGATTATGGGAACTGGATATCTGAACAGACTGGTAATGATGGTGGCAACTATCAGGCTCCTAATGATTATAGAAATTGTGACAGTGAATTTTGTGGAATCACTAAACCCAAGCCTTTCCAGTGCAATTCAGAATGTGAATGGAGATGCCAGCTAGTGGTGGTAAACTGGGTTCAATCCCCTAGTATGGACAAGGTTTATGCAAAGTAAATATTTCTTGCTGATCAACTTTTGTATATTTTCCTACATACAGTAAGTTTCTTGCTTTTCTGCATCCAACAATTTCAGAAACTTGAGCAAAGGTCAATTATATTAATTCCAAGAATGTTTTTTAACAAATAATGCAAATGCCTTGAGGTTTCTCAGCCTATTTCATAACTTCTTGCTCACAACCATAGCATAGCAACAAAGCAAAAAACAAAATAAATTAGCCATCATACACATACGAAAGTTTCATGGGGGTAATCATACATTTAAAAACCATAAGAATTAGAAGAGGTTACTGAGTAATTCCAGTTAGGCTTATTGCTCAGAGCATGATCTTCCATAGCATCACGTTGAATCAGATGGAACAATATAGTATAAATCATCATCAAGATGACCTGGATATCTGAAATCACTGATTCGTAAGACTCACTATGAATCTTAAACTTACAGATGGCCTAGACACTATGGTGACAGCCATTTTACAAACAGATAAGATGAATAAATACATCTGAACAGGGGAATATCAAGTAGGAATAAGGAGATGGCATAACCTATCTATATGGCATTAGGCAGACCGGTATTGGAATAGCGTGTCCAGTTCTGGTGCTAACGCTTTAAACAGAATGTTGAAAAATTGAAAAGGGCTCAGAAAAGAACCCTACTGCCCCATGGTGGGGAGTCCACACCTACACCTTTGTAGGTCCAGGGGGTGTTGGGTGGCTAAACGGAACACTTAAAACAAAATCCACCTAAACTATTTTAGCATGAGACCCATGTACTGTTTAGTTATTGTTCTTTCCAGAAAAACAAGATATAGATCATGTCAGTTTACAACATGAGGTAGTGCAATTTGGGATGACTTAATGTAATCAGTTTCACGCTGTTGGAGAAATGTTTCACAATACTGAAATATGTCAGTTTGGAAAACAAAAGAAGATGGCAATTGTGAGTATAATAAAAAGTAAACCCTGGGGATATAGGGCAACTATATCCATCTTCCACTGGATACAGTATTCTCCAGTTACTTCAATAATCTGTTGTGCAATAAAGCTGGGTTCCGATATATTTGTCAGAGTGAGCAGTGGAAAGCCAGTCTTTGCAGTGATCTACACCCATTGCAATCCACACTGCAATCTGTACAGTCTTTAAAGGGCTTTGGGGTCCATTTCTGTTAAGGTGCAAGGTAAGATTCTCCTTAATATAATACAGTCTTTAAATTACATATTCTGTACAAAACTTCACATCCTGTGGGAGCAGTGGTTTGCAGATATTCAGAGCACTCAGTCCCTATAAACATTCACACATTCTATTTTACATAGGCCATTCAGTGACAGCGGCTACAAATTTTCTCATTCTGTAGTCCTCAAAAGAAGTTGCTTGATTCACGATGTCATCTGATGTCCCCAAAGATACATTATCCATATTACATCAATCTCAGGGCCAAATCAGCATTCAGATACTACAGTGTTGGGCCTTACAGAAAACTCTAACATAGATCGTGATAATCCACAATGTGGGCTAACAAGAAAACCTCATAAATGGATCCTTGTATTCCTTTAAAAATTCCTTCCTTTGGGAAGATTTTATTTGTGTGGGGTTTTAAACTAGCTGAAAGAATCAAACAAATCGTTATAATCCAGAACAGGATAACTCATGCAGAGAACAGACACACAATCTTTGATTATTTCAGAGTTTTAAAGCATATACCTCCAAATGCTATGGGTGTGACTCTCTGCTTGCTTGCAACCATGTAAATCCTATCAATGGAGTGTAAGTGAGCACAGAATCAGCTCCCATGAGTCTTCTGCCGTCAAGAACAAATCACTTCCCCAGGTCATCCTAACTACACCCCACTTGTTTATCTCATTCACCTGTTCCATCATCTCTTAGATTGTATGCATTTTAGGAGCAGGTATAAGTGGGGGAATGGTTCCACTATTGTGGGGAACTTTCCTGGCTTCTGCACTACCCCAGTGAAATAGGCTAGTGGAAGGATCTGAGTCCTCGCTCCTACTTCCTTTTCCCAGAGGCCTCCCTGCCCTTGACGACTCTCCTTCCACTCTCCTGTCTGGCAGAGTTTTTGTAACCCCAACAAGGCTGGGCCCAGGATTCCTGGGGGGCTTGACCCCCAATCTTGCTGTGGTCACCTAGGACAGGAGCTAGGGTGTCCCCATTCCAGGGTACTTTCTCTGCACTGGACACACTTCCCTGACCCATTGATCACCACATACAATTTAAAGCAAATACAAGTTATGTAATCAGCAATTAATTTAAAAAAGAATAAGGACAAAGGGAATGGTTAAAGGGAAACACATCACCCTGCTCTGTGGCAGGGAACATCACAAACAGTGTCTCTGGAATGTGAGGGCAATTCACAGTCTGTTCCTTGTAGGTCCCAGGCCTTCTTCTCAGGCCCTGGCTGTGCTGTAGGGATGCTGTGGGTTGGACACTTGCTCTGGGGGTGGCCACACACCTCCGGGCTTTGGGTGGTGGGGCCCTTCTTCCCAGCATCAGCCCCACTTCGGGTTAAGATCCCCCTCCCAGTCTGGCCTGCAAGGACCCTTGGCTGGGGGTGTCTTTCTGCACTGGGCCCTTTGCCCAGGGTTTCCCCTTGGCTGGCCCCAGTGGCTCACCGCACCCAGCTCCAGACAGCTCCAGCTCCGGCCCTAGCGCCACTGTTCTAGTTTCGGCTCCACTCTGCCTCAGCACGGATGCTGCTGCTCTGCCTCCAGCCCCCTGGACTGCTTCTCTGACACCTCTGGCTCTGTGGCTGCAGCCCTGCTCCCAGCACAGGATCTACTCTCCCTGGGTTGTGTCTCTGGCTTTGGGGCTGCAGCTCTGCTCCCAGCACAGGGTCTGCACTCTCCTTAGCTCGGCCCCACTCTGTCTGTCTGACCTAGGGTGACCAGACAACAAATGTGAAAAATTGGGACAGGGATGGGGGGGGGGGTTAATAGGAGCCTATATAAGAAAAAGACCCAAAAATTGGGACTGTCCCTATAAAATCGAGACATCTGGTCACCCTAGTCTGACCCAGGGCGATTCCAGCTCACATGGAGGACGGGACCTTTCTGACCCCCTGAGTCCATCATTAGCCTGTCTGCCCTGTCAATCAGGCTGACCTGGAGCATTGGCCTCTCCCCATTGCCCCTGGGGACTGTCAGTCTCAGGGTCCTGGTTTCCCATCAGGGCCGGCTCCAGGCACCAGCGTTCCAAGCAGGTGCTTGGGGTGGCAGTTCGAAAGGGGCAGCAATACCTCCAGCTGCGGCGGCTATTCGGTGGCAGCTTTTCCCCTTTGCCGGCCACGGCGGCAAATCGGCGGCGGCTTCTTCCTTTTGCTGTCCACGGCGGCAGATTTTTTCACTGCTTGGAGCAGCAAAAACTGTAGAGCCAGCCCTATTCCCCTTCCTTTTGGTATTGGGACCTAGCCAACCAGAACCCCCCACTGAATTTTAGCCCCTTACACAGGGACTGTCACTGACTGATTGTTTCTACCTTGCCTCACACCATGGGGCCCTAATCTGGATTGCCTCTAGTGCTACTTCAATACAAATATTAAATAACAACAACAATTTTAAATGAGGTAGCCCTATAGTGCTTGTGTGCATAGCTGCCAGAAGCCCATCAATGCTGTTGATCCTGCATGCTGCTGAGTGCCTTCAACTCCAGTTTTACTCAATAGGAACTAAGGAAACTCAGCACTTTGACGGAGGTTCTTCAGACTCTTGAAATATCAGCCCCAAAGTCATTAGAGGCATTCCTAACCTCATTCCCACTCATCCCTTCCTCTTCTCAGGGCTGGAAATGCTACTTATGCAGAACACCCAACTCCTGCAGTTTAGGAGTGAGTGACCACGTTTGAGCCTAACCCTCAGATTGGTATATGGGGGTAAGATACAAGTCCAGGAGTAGCAACAGCTTCTTTCTTACACATCGCTTTTTACAAAATTATAGCACCTTGCCGTCTTGCACAATAAGTAAGCCTGCTTTGATCAAAAGCAAGCCTGTAACCAACGGTGAAGAAAACTGAATTTTAATGAAGTTAATGTTTTTTATTCTGCTAAATATATATACAAACCTCACATTCTCTGAAACTTTCAGTGTACGATGGTATTTTAAACATGTCAAGTTCAAATAAATACACCCTAAAGGTTATTTACATTTGTTGATTAGCTACATTAATAAGTCATACAAAGAGATCTGGTTTACATTAACCATTTGAATGATGTAATCTAATTTTACCTGACAATAGCATAACATAGGGTCAAGTCTTTTGTTAATTTAGAATACTAAGAATCAAAAGACAGAAATAAAAGGGCTGGAGTAAACTAATGAGTCTCAATGTGTCCTTAAAAGGCGCTGCCACACCTGTTACACTGTTTTAATAAATTAACAGATGTTTATAAATGGAGTAGTGGCCAGGGGTCTGAAGTTCCATGTAATGATGACATGGGCCCTGGTCCTGGAATGAGCCACATACATCTTCAGCCCCAGTCCTGAAATGGGAGTCTGCCCACATGGACCTTATTGCAGGATCAGTGCCTTGCTTTTTACAGACCTAGTTCTGCATGACACGAGCATCTTCAGCAGGGATCTGAGAGGGCAGACCTCTGTGGAGCCCTGCTGAAGTCAAAGGGGCTCCACACAGATGCAGGCGGGTCCACCTGTGCAAAGCCCCAGTGACTTCAGTGGGGTTCTGTGCAAGCCAAGTGGAATTTGCTGAAAGATGATGGCCTTCCTGCATGCTACTAAGCACCTTCAAATCCCCTTAAATACTCCTCAACTTCCACTGAGATCAATTAATTAGCCTCTTACAGTTGGTATGGCTACTTCCACCTTTTCATGTTCACTGTATGTATATATACAGTATATCTTCTTACTATATGTTCCATTCTATGGATCCGATGAAGTGGTCTATAGCCCATGAAAGCTTATGCTCAAAATAAATTTGTTAGTCTCTAAGGTGCCACAATTACTCCTGTTCTTTTTGCGGATACTGACTAAAACAGCTGAAAACTGAGATCAATGGTAGTTATGGTTCAGAGCACATTTCTCTGATCTCCTTGCTCATGCAATGAGAATGTGGGGAGAAAGGAGGCAGAGTAAACAGAAGCAAGGGAACAAGAGGAAGAAACAAGATAACACAGGAAAAAGCAAAACCCATATGGCAGAGAATAGTAAGAATATGAGCAGGAAAGAATCAGTGTGCATTTTCAAAGAAAGAGATGAAAGGAGAGAATGAAAAAGAGAAAGCAATCAATAAAATGAGAGAATGGAAAGAAAGTGGAATTGAGGGGAGTAGAACAGATCAAAAAAGGAAAGGAGGAAAAAAAGATGGCAAAAGAGAGAAAAGCAAGAAAGGGAAAATTTTAGGCCTACGAATTTCATTCAATTACTTTATGTTCCTCATCTCATTGTAGGGGACAAGTGCCAGCATACTATCTGTATATTTGGGGGAGAATGTCTATTTTGTGTACTAATGTTGTATGAATATTGCTAGCTACTCTGGATAAAATAGCTGAACAATATAAGCAAAAGACAGAGAAGGTAATATTATGTACCAGAAAGCAGCGCACAACCCCCTGTGACAGATGGGACCCCTAGCAGCAACCAGGCCTTGGCTTATTTGGATAGTTGTCCCTTGAAACAATTTTGGGGAAACTAAGCACAGATCCAAGCACAAGCCGCTGGGTTCCACTTCTCCAGAAGCAAAGGGGGCTGGTGCAGCTCAAAGATTCTCACTCTGATTCTTCTATCTAAACAATATCACTTTGGGTTTGGGGGGTGGTAGGGAATGAATCATCTCTGCACAAAATCCTGAGGGTAGTCCTGTGCTTAAGGCAGTGATTGCATTGGGCAGAAATAAAATCAGTTTTGAGGGCCCTGAAAAATTGGTTTGCAGATCCACCGTAAAATGTTATTGGTCATCTTAGCTTATAAAGAGCCAAATCCTCAACTGGTGTATATTGGTGTAGTTCCTTGGACCTCAATGGAGTGACACAGATTTATACTATACTAGCAGAGCATCTAATCCTATACTGCATGCATAATACAAATGCTAACACATTGTACACTGACCATGCACTCAATGGCACAGAGATAGAAAGATGAAACTATTGCCTCAATTTAATTGCAACATAGCCCTCCCTTTGGTGGAAGTCAGCCAGCCAAAGTCTCCTTGAGAAATGCTTCAAGTGGCTGAACGCTAAGTGGTCCTGCCAAATGGGGCAAGATCACAGAGACAGAAATGACCTATTAGATCAAGTCCACCCCCTGCAAGTGCAGGAGGTACCAGCTGAATGTGTTGGGTTTTTTTGTGATTAAAAGGAACATGTGTGGGCTGCTCGGAGAATGGAGCTGGATGGTTTGTAACAATTACAAAAAAAACAGTCTGAAGAATGGTCAATGCAGTTTAAACTGTGTGCGGGGTGTGGTGTATATTTTGTTGAAATAATTCACCCTTTTCTTCTATAAAACTGGCCACAGCTGCCTTTCCTTATCATAACAGGACCCAACAGTGGGAGCACGGGAACCATCAGTGAAATACTTTGTTTCACCATCTTTTTTTTTTAATAGTGCTGTCAATTCGTTTATATTGTGGATTCTGCTGTAGGCGAAAGAGGGCAGAGACAAGAAACTAGCTAAGAAGGACATAATCTGACAAGAATGACTACACGGGGAAAGAGAGACAAGGTGGGTGAGATAATATCTTTTATTGGACCAAATTCTGTGTCTGTCACCAATACTTCAACAAAAAACTTCAAAAACAGACTCCAATGAGAAACTGCAGAATTGGAATTAATTTGCAAACTGGACACCATTAAATTAGGCTTGAATAAAGACTGGGAGTGGATGGGTCATTACACAAAGTAAAAACTATTTCCCCATGCTAATTTTTCCCCTACTATTACTCACACCTTCCTGTCACTGTTGGAAATGGGCCATCCTGATTATGACTACAAAAGTTTTTTTTTCTCCTGCTGATAATAGCTCACCTTAATTGATTGGTCTCGTTGCAGTTGGTATGGCGACACCCATTTTTTCATGTTCTCTGTGTATATATTTCTTCCTACTGTATTTTCCACTGCATGCATCTGATGAAGTGGGTTTTAGCCCACGAAAGCTTATGCCCAAATAAATTTGTTAGTCTCTAAGGTGCCACAAGTACTCATTCTTTTAACTGCTGCTCTGCTTTTCTCAAATACTATAGCTGCAAAGAGAGTGCCATCTGGTGGGTGCATGTGAGATAAACCTCTCTGAAAAATAATGGCCAAATTATATAGCATCACCAAGGGGCAGGGTGCAGCAAATGTTGCAAAAATTAAAGAAATAATTAAATCTACAAAGTAAGCTCTGTCACTTAATTTGCTTTATGTAACAGAATTAGTGTAATACAAAACAGATACAGCTGTGAAGTTGTCTGGTAAAAGACCTTAAATATTTGCTCTGTCCAATTGCAGGATGAAAACTGGTCTTATTGAAAAAACATAGAACTGGGAGTTAATAGAACGTAGATCATTCCCTGGCTCAGCACAGGCAGGGAAGGATATATTCAAACACACAAAGCTGATTTTCAGCGGGAGCTGGGTGCCTCTGAAAATGTCCCCCTTTCTGTGGGGCTACGATCAACTCTCATAGGAACTGATCTCCTTCCTCCTATTAAGTAAATAATATAATGATACCTAGCTTTTATATAGTGCTTTTCATCAGTAGGTCTGAAAGTGCTTTGAGATATAAATGAGATATAATTATCCCCACTTTATGGGTAAACAGGCACGGGGTACATTAAAGTGAAGCAACTTATTCAAGATCACCAAGCAGAGCAGGGAATACATGGAGGTCACCTGAGTTTCAGTGTTCTATCTACTACTTCATTAAAATCACTGAAGGGGCATCGAGTGGGTTAATTCATGAATGTCTATATAGGGCTTTGAGATCATCAGATGGAAGCAGTCATTGGGGAAGTTTTGGATATTTACCAGTGCCAGATTTGCAGCTATATTTTTATACAGAGATAAAAGAAGAGCACAATACCAGGGCTAATTCAGCTGGTGCTGCCAATCCTGCAGCTACAAGAGAAACTCCTAATTACAGTGACCCATGAAGGCTAGTGAAATGATAACCATACTTACTGCTCATTATTATAATTTAATATTTATATTAAGTTAGTGCCCAAAAGCCTCGAACAGGATGGTGGCCCATTGTGCTAGGCACTGCACAAACACGCAGACACCCCCACTGAAATCAGACACTGTGTCTCCATGTGGAGGCAAGTGTCCATCCATGCAGATCCAGTTGCAATATCAGGGACAAATATTGCACGGCATGAAGCATGAGGTGTTGAGTTAGACGTCTGTGAGTCCTCTGTGAAATAAATTCATCTCCCACTTTGACATGGCCTTGGCTGGAGCGTATCACAGGTTACCATACCTCCCCTGTATTATAGAAAATCTCCATTCCCCAAACTGCTTCCACAAACACCAGTTCAGACTCATTACCTATCATCCCTTCCTTTTGAGGCACTTAAACTCTATAGCTGACACTGTATAGGAGACTGGGGCAGGTAAGGTATTCAGGAAGAAGAGGTTTGTTCACCAAATTTTAGGAATTTAATTGAATAATTTCTCAATGGAACCCAAATTTACTTGAGGCAGTCCTGACTACAATTAACGTATGTTCTATTTGTTGGCTTGATTTGTCAATGGGCAGAAGATGAAAACTGAGTTTTTATTTATTTGGTATAAAAATCCAATAAAACACTGCAATCTGAACTCAAGGACAGGGTCAGAAAACCATCTCTAATCTGATAAATATGTATTTGCAAATTCTATTTACTTTACTGGGCTTTCTTTCAGAAAACAATTCAAAGAAATGCACTAACATCCTAATCTATTTCTATGTTAATCGAACTAACCTTAAATCCTCTTGAAACAGCTGCTTCAACACATCTGATATGGATGATGACACTAAGTCAAGACAGCTGTTTGAATATTTATCAAGCTAGCCTTTTGGCATTTAGATTCTATGAATATTTTCTGGTTTTATACATCTGATTTTGTTTTACCCTTTCAACTCCATGTAAATGAGACCACAAGTGAAACGAGCGGAAAAAACAATATATCAAAGCCATTCCTACAAATCTGGAACACTCTAGTATTTCAGAAGTACTATCTCAATGCATTATATCTGCCCTGACAATGGTGTCTGTGGCTGAGCAAACCTTTTGAGAAAGTATGCACGCTTGTCTTATGAGGCTTTCCACAAGGCTTTTCAATCAATCAATCAATCTCTTTTGGGGATGATTGTAATATATGTTTTAATGCACTCTGCTGCCAGACCTACAAGGTCCAATTCATAAGAAAACAAACACCATAACTGTCATATGCAGCTATTCCTAGACTAGACTGTGGAATATTAGGGTCATTAGCGTATTAGGAATCCAAGGGGAACTGACTGTTTAAAAGAAAACCTGATGTTGAAAGGGTGTCTAGTCTAGGTCAGACTAGATGATCTCTTATGGCCTTAAACTCCACAGCCGTATGCTTAGTAACATCTGTATATATAAATCACTTTTGCTGTACAAGCTGGGTGCAGCAAATTAATAGCCCAGTCCTAAAATCTTTACCTGACCAAAAAAAAAACCCATTGGGTGAAATTCTGCTCTCAATCACAACAGTATAAATCTTGAGTAATTCCATTGACTTGTCACCATGGGATCTTTACTCAAAATAAACAAACACTCATCCATAGTAACAGAAAACAAACACCATTTAACCAATCCTTGCTGTACCCTAGGAAAAGCAAATGATAATTCCCTCGCTGGGTACCTAGGAACCCCTGACGTATCCACACAAGCTTGGCTCTTTATTACCCTGTGACCCTGCTGTGCCTCCCTCGTCACAAGGTATCCTTCTCACCTCAATTCTTGCTCCTTCAGCCTTCACTTCTCCAGCCCCCCTCCTTACATGTCTATTTCTTTATCCAAAGTTAAGGGGACATCACCAGCTTCAGTTCATTATTCTGAGTGCAAAGTGTTTAGCATCTGGTCCCATGAACCATGTGTCTATCTTGGAAGTGCGTGGCACTGGAAGGTGAATGTCTCCAGCTGGTGCTCCTGTATACAGCTTTCAAGCTGGTGCTCCTGTAATCTGCAGGGCTTCCCCATAATGATAAGAGGAGCTGCTCCTGGGGAAGTCTTCAAGAATCTCTCTCCTGAGATGACAGGAGAAAGAAAGGAGTAGTGGGGCCAAGAGCTCCCTTCCATCAGAATGAAGAAATAGAAATTCACCTTGAGGAAGGGGGTGGGAGGCTGCTATTATGGGGATATTACAAAGGCCCCCTATAATGGTACAGCAGAAAAGGAGCACCGCAAAATATTGTTTAATAGTGATCTAATAAAATGATCAAATAGCTGTCTATTTCACATGCCACTCTCTAACACATAGATGCACTTGGATTCCTTGGTCACTCTCCTTACTGTGTGACCAGAGAAGAGTGTACATTGCTTCCAGGGCCACACATCAATCTGTTGCTGCACATAAACTGGGAGTATTAGGATGTGTCAGCAAATCTGCTCACAGTTTCTTTCTATTGCACTCGATCACATAAATGGTGGCTTCAAGTGCAGGGTTTAAGCGTCTGTCTCACCTTAGCAGCTTAGCAACCATCCGGAAGGGTCTCAGAAAATATTGAGTTGAGGCACTAAACCAGGGGTGGGCAAACTTTTTGGCCTGAGGGCCACATCGGGGTTGCAAAACTATATGGAGGGCCAGGTAGGGAAGGCTGGGCCTCCCCAAACAGCCGGCCCCTGCCCCCATCCGCCTCTTTCCACTTCCTGCCCCCTGACTGCGCCCCTCAGAACCCCCAACCCATCCGACCCCCCATGCTCCTTGTCCCCTGACTGCCCCCTCCTGGGACCCTACCCCCTACTCAACTGCCCCTTCTCCCTGTCCCCTGACTGCCCCACCTCTATCCACACCCCCACCCCCAACAGGCCCCCCGGGACTCCCACGCATATCCAGCCTCCCCTGTTCACCATTCCCTGACCGCGCCCCCAAACCTCCACCCCATCCAACCGCTGCCTGGCAGGAGCGGCGGGCCAGAGTGTTGGTGGCGCTGCGCGCTGAGGCTACGGGGGGGGGAGGGGGAAGCAGCGGAGGAGGGGCTAGGGATTAGCCTACCCGGCTGGGACCTCTGGTCCCATGGGCTGGATGTGGCCCATGGACTGTTGTTTGTCCACCTCTGCACTAAACAAAACTGACATGGCACAGAAGGCGCTCATTCCTTCATGGTCTGGTGCCTGTAACTAGGAAAAGGGACCATTATCCTGTGATATAGTTTTAATGCATTCATCAAAACATTACGTAAGGGCTTGGTGACACTTGCAAGTTACAGCGCAATAAAAGAGCCCCGGGCACACTAGCTCACTACCTGTCCACACTGGCAAGGCATGTAGAGCACTCTGACTCCACGGCTACAGCGCCGCTGGTACTCCACCTCGGCGAGTGGAATAACATTTGCTGCTGCCAGTGTGAATGACGTGTTGCATAACTCAAAGCACTCTACATCTGCAAGTGTAGCCATGCCCTAAGTATTCTTGTCTTCCACAGTGGGCATGGCTACACTTGCAGATGTAGAGTGCTTTGAGTTAAACCAGCCTTCTAGAGTGCAGTAGGGAAAGCACTGCAACCAATCCACACTGACAGCTGCAAGTGCACTGGCATGGCCACATTAGCAGCTCTTGCAATGGCCACAGAGAGCAGTGCATTGTGGTAGCGATCCCAGTATGCAAGTGGCTGCAACATGCTTTGGAGGAGGGGATGTGGGGGGGGAGTGTGACAGGGAATGTGTGGTGCGTATGTGGGAGGGAAGAGAGATTGGGTTTTTGGGGGGCTGAGAGCATGTCAGCCGGCTGTCTTCTAAGTTCAGACAGCAGCAGACCCACCCCCCCATCTCTCTCTCTCACACACAGCATTCCACCGTAATAGTTTGCTTTATCTCGGAGCACATAAGCAGCCAGCTGTCAGAAACGGTGCTTTCAAAGGGTATATCCGCATTCCTGCAGCGATTCGAAAACAATGACAAGAGTGGCTACTTGACTTAAGGAGATTATGGGATGTTTCTGGAGGCCAATCGGAGTGCAGTAATGCAACACCTCGTTTACACTGATGCCTGGGCGTCTTAGCCAAGGCGCACCAAGCGTTAATCTTCTCACCGAAGTGGTGTACCAGGAGCGCTCTACATGCCTTGCCAGTGTGGACAGGTAGTGAGCTAGGGTGCTCGGGGCTACTTTAATGCGCTCTAACTTGTAAATGTAGCCACTCCCTGGGAGTGAATTATTAGTTCCAAATAAAGTCAGTGATTAGTATCACTGGTGTAATTATTGTGTAAGCTTCTCCAGACAGCTCTCCCTATGTACTCCTGAACCACATCTCCCCTGCTATTCTACACACAGGGATTTTTTTTCCAGATATGCCACCTGTACCAAATTTGGTATTGATTTGATAATGTGCACAAATGGACACTAAAATGAGAAATCATTTTCATTTGCCACCAAAGGGTCAATTTCTTCTCTCCTTATGCAGGCAGTCCTATTGAATTTAATGGGATAACTTGTGGTAAGGCCCAATCCAACTTCCATTGAAGTCAAGTCCCAATTACTCTGATGGGAACTAGATTGGATTCTGAGTGAGGTGATCAGAATCTGTCCCTAGAATTGGATTTAAACACCAAAGATCAAGAGTTAAGTTGACACCTATCTACATGTTTATTAGACAATACTTAAAGCTTTCAGGCCTTATAGAGCCTAAGTCATGCATAGAATTCTTGCCACATAAATATAGCAAATTTTCCTAGCTCCCTTTCGTCCTCCAAAGGACACTATGGATTTATACATAGGTATGTTTTTGTGATTGCATTTTAAATGAGAAAAGAGAATGAGAATTTTTAAAATGAGAAAAGAAAATTTTGTTTTGGAAAATTTATTTAGAGAGGAAACATTATTCCAGAGTTAGGGATTCTTTTCTACAATTTATTTTTTAATTTACTATTTCTTTTCTACCGCAAGACATTAAAGGTGATCCATGTACTGGTTAGAGGTGTCTTGCATCCCACATAGTTTACTTATGTATCTAGGTCACCAACTCCATTTGGCACTGTTTGTCACCACCAAAAATAAGGATTCTGGACTTTTTAGTTCCAAGGAGGCTGATTTTCAAGGTGGCTAGGAACTAGTGGTTTGGAGGGTAGGCAAATACCTGACCTACCACAGGACTCCAAAAACCACTCAATTCAGAAGTATCTGAACTAATCTCATATCTATGTTGTAGATAGAAAGTGTATATCATGCCTACATTGTGGTATTAAAATAAAATAGGCACTGTACAAGTTGTAAGGACTAGACATTTCCATTTAACTTCTGGATTCTTCCAATCAATGTCATTGTGAAATCTTCTTTTCTGCAGGACAAAAAATTCCCTTAGTAAAAAGGTCACACAGCAAATTGTAGTAAGTGTTGACTGAATATGTACACTGTACAAATAACTTACCTTTATCAAGAAAAGACTATGTAAACCATTAGTACACAACCCACAATCCAGCCAACCATGAGAAGTGCAGGTACAACAAGACGCGAGTATGGGATTTCCCCTGAAGAGAGAGAATATAGACTTTTATTCAGAAAGAGCATGACAGATAGGTCACGTTATACTAACTCTAAATCTGTTAAGTAAAATATGTGAAAACTGTGATGATCTTTAAAAAAAAAAACCAGTGAACTGAGGCAACCAGTAATAGATAATATTGGAAGCCTAAGGGATTTTTAATTACCATGCAAAATTATGATTGTACATGAAAAGACTCTTATTTAGCACAGTGATTTAGAAAATAGAAATCAAGTTTTAGGAAAATCTATTTGTTCTACATCAGGATTTCAAGAAAAAAATTTCAACCTCTTCCAGCAAATAGTAAGTTTGTACTGCCCAAAAGCTTACTACTAAGAATAGGATCCACAGAAATACTTTGAGGCCAGGATGAGTCCACTTAGTTTCCTTTTAAAAAAACATTTCAAAATAAGTCCTCTAGCAATGAAAAATATAGGAAGTGTTTTGATAGCATAAGATCATGCATCACAGTGAAGTGACTGGATCACACTGGCAGTCTTGGTGGGGTAATTAACAGCTCAATATTTTGCCCACTACTCTATAAAAGCTAAATACACAGACCATGCCATACCACTAAATAATAGACAGCACCTCTACACACAAGAACTGCATAGACTTCTATTTAAAATACAGCATGGATAAGCAACCACATAACACAAAGATAAACTCCATTGTAGGATTCTGGTGACATGGAGCCACAAGGAAATTCCAAACTACACTTTCTTTTTGAGACACTTATGTATCTGATACTTCATTAGAGAAAGATACTTCTATTGAGAGACGGCTGTAATATTTCCTAAAGGTCACATTACAAATGAAGGGCTGTATCCAGCAGGGTGGTAGCACAGAGTTTGTACAGAACAGTTGCTAAATTAACAGTAGGACTGTTGAGTATGGTGCTTTGTTACTTGAGAACCAAATAGATGAAGTAAGATATGAGGAGCAGGCGCTGCAAGCTGGTGGGTCAGCAAGAACATTGTGCCCAGCATAAATCAAAAGCACTGAGCAGCTGGCTCTGTGGAATAGTGTTTCATAGGAACCATTGGAAGCATTTATGTTAGTGAAGGAGCAGTCCTAAACACTGCTCACAAGCACAAGCCACTGCTCCTGGGACCTGATCCATTGCAGTCAACGGAAAGGCCCACTGACTTCAAGAGACTTTGGATCAGAGAGATGGTTGACAGCAGGAGTAACTGAAAATCCTAAAAACAGCTGCTATGCCACATATTTGCCAGTCAGCGCCTATGCTACTGCCATGCTCTTTCTCCCCATCGCCCTAGTTTATCCTCTTCCTTAGTTGTGTGCATCTCAGAGCCAGGGGTTTGTTCAGATTGCCAAGCACCCTGCGCTTTTCTGCACACTCCACGGAAGCTCCTCTGCGCAGGAAAGAAGTAAACTGAAGTGATCTGGATCTCTGCACTTCAGCAGCTTGCAAGAACAAGTGCAAAGAGCCTAATCCTGCAACTCTCACTCCCATGAGTAGTCCTTATGAAGTCAAGGATTTTGCTAGTACAGGATATTTGATGAATGAGGGTTTACTGGCTGAATGCATCACTATGTAACTGGAAATGGGCACTTAGCAGCCAGTCTTTCCACTCCTCACTCAGCTTCCTCCTTTTTATCCAGAATGGTGTAAGGGCTCAGCTTTTCAGTCTTTACTCAAGTAAAACTCCCCCTAACATGAACAGGATTGTGCCCAGGGTCTCAATGAACTCCTATTGCACTTGGTGTCCAATCTGGCCAGGGCTGGAATTCATTTCAATAACAAAATAAATAAAGGAAGAGCTCTGGTACTGATTATTTTAGCAATTTTCATATTTAAATAATTAAAATCCTTTTATCTTTCAGTTAAGTGAGGTTGCCTCATGAATTGTCTGTCTGCTGAACTGACGCATTGCAAGAGCCAGGGACCTTAATGGAGAATTTTGATCCAGCTTGTAGTTGAGCACATAGGATCTTGATTAAAGATATAGCTGTATAGGAAACAGTAACATCTAGTTGATAGGGCACCAGGCTGGGCGTCAGGAGACCTGGGTTCTAGTCCTGACTCTACCACTGTTTCACTGTAAAATCTAGGCCAAAGCATGTGTGTCTTCCTTTATTTATTTGTAAAATGGGAACAATGAGACATACCCTACTGATGTAAAGTACTTTGATATCTATGGATAAAACAGCTATATAAATACTAAATATTATTATTTATTCTGCATAGTGGTTGAAATTAAAAAATCAGCATTCACCAACATTTATCACACAGCTGAATCTGAGATTAGCACAGTTTTCCCTGTACTTAGAAGATACCAATGGTGACTGTGTAGGTGGCAGATTATTCTCATTGGCTTTTACCATCTACAAATTTATAACGCTTAATACTACAAATAATAAATCAAACAGAACATTTTTACAAGTAAACAACTTGAGTAACTATATGTACCAACCGCCAACATGGTTACACCTATAGTTGCTTTCCATCCACTCCTCATGAAAATGGTGTAAATACAGCAGTATCACTATGTGTAAAATTCACTTTACTGTCGTTTGTTATGGGCAATCAATGCAAAAATCACACATTGTGATTTCACTTTGCCCTGTCATTTGGAAACTGGAGCCACAACCTAGCTCATATAAAAACAAAAGGGTATTATCTTTCTCATTTTCCCATACCCTCAGACTGTACCCACACAAACAATATTATTTACACACACACACACACACACACACACACACACACACACACACACTCTACATATACATGCACTGAATATATTGTTAAACACAAATCAAAATATTCATAATAGTTTAGGTAAATTAGAGACTCCTGTCAACTTAAAAAGTACATGTCTGGCTGAATAGATTGCAACTACTATTGTTTAAACAACAACTGAGATGACTACTGCTGAAAGAGATCAAAGAGAAAAAAAAGTGTTCTCTGGTTTTCAGTGTGTTGGTGTATAGGACAATACTTTGCATATAGACAGGTTTCAGAGTAGCAGCCATGTTAGTATGTGTTCGCAAAAAGAAAAGGAGTACTTGTGGCACCTTAGAGATTAACAAATTTATTTGAGCATAAGCTTTCGTGAGCTACAGCTCACTTCATCGGCTGCATTTGGTAGCTCACGAAAGCTTATGCTCAAATAAATTTGTTAGTCTCTAAGGTGCTACAAGTACTCCTTTTCTTTTTACTTTGCATATAGTCATTTTTAGTATTTAATCTATAAAGTCAGTTAGTCTTTCATGGGGACAGACTTTTAAAAAACAGGAAAATGTGATTGTAAAAGCACAAAAACTGCCAGTGAGATTCAGAAGCAGGAGACTTCAAAATACTTTTAACTTTTTTTTTTTTTTAGCATATTGGATTTCAAATTTACTCTATTCCTTTACTGAAAAGTAAAATATACAATACATCATCTAGGAATTAGTAGCTTACAAGTAGCATAATATCTTTGCACTATACTGCTATACTTATGCATTTTAAACATACATTATTTTCTGTGCATCTTACCTAGTTCTGCCATTCCTCCCTCCACTGGATTTATTGACAAGTTTTAAGGTTTGCCTCAGCAGTTGTTACTGTGAGCTTTGGGATGCTTTAAATAGAGCAATATTTGGAATGTAATGCAGCTGCTTTTACACTGATGCCAATTTTCTGCTATATGCATTCAATTGTTTGAAAAAAGAGTTCAGGTCTTAAAGTTTACAACTTGCAGTTCTTGTTAATTTACAGAACTGTATTAAAGAAAGATAAATAGAGGTTAATTTTTTCATGGACAATGAAATGAGGGCTAAAGTTTGATTTATGGTGTCTTAGCTTAGTTTCAGCATTTTACTGTGTAATATTCATGATCATCACTTTATTTAGAGCAAGACTGAGATCCAATTTGCTCTTTTGAATTTCCAATCCTCCTTAATTCCATTCCCTGATAAGAAGACAAGCAACATTACAGTTGCATGTACATTTGTGTTACTATTATTTTCTATGCACCAACATTGAGCTTGGCATTGCATAGGACAGGAGAGAAAAGAAGACATAGTCCCTAACCCTAAGAGTTTACGATCTAGAATCCGGTTTCTCTTACTCATGTGAGTAAGTATATTCAGTGGAGACACTCACATGAATGACGTAAGTATATTCAGTGGAGACACTCACATGAATGACGTAAGAAGTATTTGGCAATAAATATAACATATAAATAGGTAATTTAATAAAAATGGTTACAAGCTGCAATCTCTAATGCAGGGGGAAAATATAGGAATTGTTACCAGCTGTATGCCAAAAAGATAAACTGTATGTGTTGTATGAAGGGGGAAATCCACATACAGAATATTAGGAAATGTTCCTGGCAATAGCTTTTTCACTGATTCATTAAGGATCTGTTTAGAGATCATTAGCTAGATGGAATCCAGTATTAAATATAGATTGTTTGACAGAAGATTGGAGATTGTTATATATGCAGGTTTAACTGTACATTATCAATAAACACTAAACAGCATGTTTTTCTCTATTTTGCTTCAGGGTTAGGATGACATTAATTTTCAACAAAAAGAAAAGGAGTACTTGTGGCACCTTAGAGACTCACAAACTTGTTTGAGCATAAGCTTTCGTGAGCTACAGCTCACTTCATCGGATTCATCTTATGCTCAAATAAATTTGTTAGTCTCTAAGATGCCACAAGTACTCCTTTTCTTTTTGCGGATACAGACTAACACGGCTACTACTCTGAAACCTTTCATTAATTTTCAGCAAGATTATGTCCTCTAGAAAAACTAATTTGATATGCAATCCCACTTGAGAGCTGTGCCTAAATGTCAACAAAGTGAACATTCTCTCCTATGGTTTTGAAATGTAGCAAAATGATGAAGTGTTGTTCAAAAGTCATCACCTATGACAAGTTTTACTGGATGTTTTGGGGGTTATCTGATCCAGATGTTTGCACTGTAAGTAATTTAGAACTGATCATACTGTCCCAAAGCTCTGTCCCCGCTCTACCTACATGTGATATCAAAATGAAATGGTGCTCACAGCATATTTTGCAGATCTTCATAACATAATTATCCCTTTTCATATGTGTTTTAATCAGCAGTGAAGTAATTAACATTGTTGACCTTTAAAATGTTATCATTGTGCTTCAACATTAACTCCTTATTAAGATGGATAGGGAGCTCACACCTTTCTTAAAGCAACTGTATCAGGCTGACCACAAGCTGACATTTTTTAACGGTTTTCTTAATATTTCTTTTTAATCAAAGTTTAAATATTGGAGCACAAGATGTTATCCACCAGAGACAAGCAATGACTCGTGGAGCCATTGTGAGCTAACTGATTCTAAAACCTGCCTACAACACATGCACCTGCTCTTTTAAAAGGGGCATAAATGAAACCTAAAAGCCCATAAATGAAACCTAAAAGTTCTCCCGGGTGAGGGTTTCCCTGGTACAGGTAATGTGGGATACAACCATACAGCTACTTTCCAAGGACTCTCACAAGCCCTGTGTAGGAGGCACGCCAGTTATGGAGATTCTGGGCCGAACTGCAGCCGACAGGGACAGGAAAGACTGCCATAACTTAGAAAATAAATACCCACATAAAAGGCAGTTGAAAGTGTGCTCACCACTGTATACAGGGTAAGAGCTCTTTTTCCTGTAACAATGGAAACTATGGGCCCCATGCGGTGTATATTTGGTATCTGTGTGCAAAATATTCTCATCTGGAATGAACAAGAAAAGTGGGTGGCAATGAGATAATTGAAAGGGAATGATTTCTATTTTCATAGTCAGTGTCTTAGAAACCACACTAGGACACAAAGTGATTTAGCTGCACTCAACTCAGCATAACTTTATTGAAGTCAATAGAGAGGATTAATTTAAACTTATTATGTATCTATTTCCCATCTTGCTGTCAACAATTCTTGTTTCCATGCCTGCTTACTTCAGCATAGTTTCTAAGTTGATGACCATAGAAAAACAATGAAACCAAATGTCACCCACTGTAGTTCCCACCAGTCTCCAGTATCAAATGTCTGACTAGTTTTCTGGTTTCTCTTTCTGCCACTCTGTATTTGATTCACCACTGCTTTACTTTAGCTTAAGGAGGAATTACATGGACATAAAACGGGAGTAATACTTTTAAAAGGGCCAGAGCAGTATAAAGGGGACCTGACCTGAGTGCATCAGGCCCATGCTGTCCTGTTTAGGTAGGTATATTTTTTCCTGTATTTACTTTAAAGTGTATTTACCTTTTGTCCCCAAGCCAATGGAATTTGGGACTTCTATGTGGACTTCCACTCCTACCACATAACTCCTGGGCCATAACTCTCTTCAGGCAGACTGGCCAATCCAATGGTCATACTATTATTGGTCCATCTGTCCATGGCTGCATTCCCTGCCACCCTTTTCAAAGCGTGGATGAAGGTACGGATTGCAAACGGCTACCGACATCTGCTGCTATTTATATGGGTTTTCCCTGGGGAATGTTCCTAGACTGGCTGCTCCTTGACTATTGCTCCCCTTCAGCTACAATAGCCAAAATTATGTGTTTAAACGGGCTGCCACTGGCTCAGTGGGTTTGGGGAGATGCCATGTAGGTTTCACTCTTCTCATCCCATTTGGCTGCAATCTGTGGTGTGGTTTACTTTCCTCCATGCAATTCAATAGAATGGAGCAAAGGGCCCTTATCCTGATTCCACACACACACTCTTATTCCTATCTGATAGTCATCTAACTATTTTCTTTTCCATTTATATACTGCTGTTTCAACTCTTTCTCCTAAAGTAGCTTTTTTCTTCATAACCCCTGCAGAAAACTTCAGTGTGTCACAGCTAACCTTCTGGTCTGTTATCTGCATTGTATTCAGAATGGAGAGCAGATTTGTTCCCTGTTTAATGGCCACAGTCCTCTACATTCTCTAAAGAAATCAGAGATTACATTATTTTCCCTTGATACCTGAAAGATTTTTTTAAAAAATTACAGGAATATTGAGCCCATCACTGAAGCACAGCTGCTTCGGTCCATTTGTGCTTAGATCTCCTACATTCTTCTATTTTTAAATGTACGTCAGGGGCACCCAGCCCTCTGGATGAGTGCTTTCTGTGGTGGAATTTCCATTGCTACAGGTACCATGGAGACATAAAGCCGGATTCTCCTATCGCCTACATCAGTTTTACACCAGTGTGTCTGGTGACATCAACGAAGTTACTCCTGATTTACCTGAGGGCAGGATCAGGCCTGTAGAATCCGTAAGCTCCTACTTGATAGAACCATGAGGCTGATTTCCTGCAGGACTCTGCAGTACTTCCAGCACTGCAGAAATGTGCCATCTACTTTTCAATGAAGGCTCCTCTGGTCTCCACAAAGAACATGAAGGGTCTGATCCTATGACCACTGAAGAGGATGGAAAGACCCCCCACTGGCTTTTATAAGCAGTGGGTCAGACTGACTGTACGTTTTTCTCTCATAAGTCTAACTATTCTGATTATTATATAATTGCTGCATCCTAAATTTGATTTATTTCATTGAATTATTCCTAGGATCCTATTGTTCAGAGTTCTTCAGTTTACAAACAACCATTTCTCACCCTGGTGGTCTAGCAGGAGTGAAGTTAGCATTGAGGAATTATTAATTACAAAACCTGGACAGCAAGACTCATTCTCTCTTCCAAGAGGAAAATAAACTCCCAACTGGGAGATATTAACCTCTCTTCCAAATTCTTCAGCATTACATTCTGAGATGTGTAATAATCACCTTATAAAATTATAGGATAAACAACCAGCCCAACGCAGGTCTGTTTCACTCAGAAGTTTCAACTTTTGCTGGCTTTAAAACCATCTGTTTTTTCATAGGTCTCTGAGGAGCGATTCTTCTAGCACAGTAGGTGAAACAGAGTGTTCCCTAACAGATCTTTGTTTATAATACTTCCTAAAGATGTCAGGATTTAATAAAACAGGTCCCAAGCCTTTTCCAATCTATAGTACATCCTAGTAAAATCTCTAAGTGAAGCATTTAAAACCCGAAGAGATTTGTCTAGGTATTGACTAAATCTTTATTTGTTCAAGATAAACCAGAATTTTAATCTACAGTCTCATCCAGGAACTTCCTTCTAAATCTAGGTAGCAGCATATGCATAATCCCTATTGTATAGCTGCTCCATTTTAAATCATATTTAAAGTCTCTAAAGGCATTTCTCTTTTCCTATCTTACCACTTGAGTCCTCATTGGTTTTATTGGGCTATTTATTTGTGAACATACAGAATAAAAACCTGTAAGATACAGTATAGAATACAAAAAGACCTCTGATGGATCCAACTAGGAGAGCTTGTAGGATCAAATATACAGCATCTTAGTCCATTGGCTTATGAAGCACTGGGGAACAGAGTAAATGGTTCCTTTGGCTACTAACCATTACCATCCTATTTTTCATTACTTGCATAGGAAAAAACAACATAAACAAAGAAGGAAAGAATGCAGTGGAGTAAACTGATGCAAACAGGAGCTAAACAGCCTACATTCCCTGTTTCTCGCTCTTACATGACTAACCTTTGCCATCTAACCTGCAGATTCTGGCACCATTATTCATGTTAGGGTTTGACCTCAGTGAGGCTATTTGTGCAGTAGGGAACTTCTCATTCAACAACTCCATCAGAATATGGCCCCTGATTTCTAGTTTTTGTGGTAACTCCTCTGTTACCTTTGTTTAGGTTAAAACCTGGATTAGGCACAGGACAAAAATGAAAATTAGTGTTGTGCTTTTAGATTAGTCCTTAATAAAGAATGATGCAATGCTGTCTGAGTCACAGTTATCATGCCTTTTTAAGGAGACGCTATGGACTGAATTAGCAAAGGTGCTGCAGATTAGTCCCAAAGATTTTTGGCAGGGGTGTATGAATATGCCTACAGACTGCTTGTCAACACATTGCTGGCTTTTGCAAATCATTCTTTCAAGTTCATGAGCAATACAATTTCCTTTAAAAATGCCTGCCTCTCAGCAAGCATTGCATGAAGAGACTAATTTGGTTTTAGTAATTTAAAACAGGTACATTGCAAAACAACTCATGAATCTATAATATTCTATCATGCTATGCATATCTCCCACACAGCTCAGTGTATTATTTCATGATGAGAGACAAGATTAAAGCCCAAGCTTTAAATGCTTGTTTCTAACTTTGGATACTATCCCAAAAGACTATTGTCCTCAACACCAGTTCATTGTAGAAATATGATTCTGTTCCCTGTACAACACAAAAACATTTATTTAAAAACTCTGTGATGCAATACCGTCATTGTCTGCATAGCTGCTCCTATAAGAATTCTATTTGCTGTACTTCTGCTAATTATATACACCACATACATCTGATCTAGTGGAAATAATTTCTGCCATGAACAATGTATCCCCAACAAGACATACTGACTTTCATGAATTGGGATCTTTCCAGTCCTTGCTCTTTTGAGCAAGGACACAGAGTCAATGCTCTTTAAAACAGCTTCAAGAACTAAATTAATTTAGCTGAAAGCATAAAAGGGATTATTTAGCAAATCTTGAGTGTGAAGTTCAGTTGTGTTACTCTACATTTTTTGTAAAATTACAATTTAAAATACTAGTTATTTGAAGCTACTAAACCACAAAACAGAATGCAAGAATACACAGTGGAAATAAATTAAATTCTACAACAGATCAAAGCACAACAGCCAAAAAAATAGGTGTACAGTTTCAAAATATAAAAGCAAAGACATATACACTACAAATGACCAAGGAAACAGAGCTCAGAGGATAATTCATAGCAAGTACTTGACTTGCTTCTTGCCTGCTTGCAGAATGTCCATGAGAAGAACATGATTTCCTGAAATTTACTAGTGATTGAACTTGCAATATTTTTTTCATTCCCCCCCTTCCAGGTTTACTGTGATGATCCCATATGCAATAATCAACATTTGAGCTGTTTTGGTTAGGGGTGATTGGTCACCAAATCACAGGATTTAATTTCTCCTCATGAACTGGGTGAATAAGGTATTCAAGCAAGTGCTTAATTTTAAGCAAGTGAGTAGTCCTATTGACTTCAATGAGTCTACTCATGTACTTAAAGTTAAGCACATGCTTTAAGTGACCTGCTGAAATCAGGCCATAATCAAGAGGAGGGATTGAATAATCCACTGGAGCTTTGAGTTTCTTGGGAAGAGAAAGCATTACATGGGGTGGAAACAGGATTGTGCTATTTTAGAAAATATTAAATCTTTTGCTTTCTGGGCCATACAGAGTTTGCTTTAGAGAAAGCTCAGGCTACTGCTAGATTGGCCATATCTATTGTTTAAACGACTATAGCTATAAAATAGTTGATAAAATACCATGGATCAGAGTGGCTATCTAGGTATCAAATGATAAAGCATAGCATTTCTATTTCTGTTAGCAGTATTTATAGCATCTGAACATCTAAACACACCATTTTGTAGATTAGCTGAGGAATGCTTTCCTTTTTACATATCCCACTTGATTCATACATTCTTTTAGGCAGCACTGCTTCCAAAAAGGCTAGAAGCATTTCACTGAGAATATTAAAATCTGATTTGAGGAGAAAATTGCCTCATATAATTTAAAAGTTTCTTGGACTTTCCTGTTATGAAATGTTAGCCCCCCATCAAAGAAAATTAACATTTTCTTCCATTAAAGCAGCTTCTTCTCTTAGAAAATGAGGAGGCAATAAGTCAAAGGCCCTATTTTTATATATATATCGTATTACTATTATTTTGCCAGATTCCACCAATGGCCTAGGGATTTTAGTATTGATGAGAAAATATTGCAGTTTTATTAAATCTGAAGCTTAGGGACATGTGGATATAAACACATCTAGAGATATATTTATTTGACCTGGGTCTGAATCTCAAAATTTGAATCCCTCCCCTGCCAAAAAGTGGCAGAAAGTTTGGAGAGAATATCTGATCACTTCTGAGAGCATGAAAAATAAGATTGGTTGTTGACTTCCTTCATATTTGTTAAGTAGAGAAACTAAGAAATCCCATTTACTCTGCCATGTAAAATTTAAATTCACACACTCTTTCCCAGGGCTCAGGGTATACGTGAGCAATTTGTTTATGAGCTAAGTGGGGTCAAGGGCACTGGTTTAGTGGAATACTGAAGCATATCAGTACAAAGATAACTGTGAATAATGTCACTTGGAGAAATGATGTTACCAATTCACAACTTCACATACAATCTAATTTGGGGGTTGTTTCCTTGTTGTTTTCTATAATTTTAAAAATTATCTTGATAAAGATTTAGGCTTTGACTTTGCATTGTTTCTTTTCAGACAGTGACTTTTTTGGTTTTTTGATTGCTTGGTGAATATCTTATTTTGGATTGGCACAGGGATAATTGTTGTGAATAAAAATTCTTGACAGGTAATTTATGAAATGTCATCTCATGCTGGATTTCTTAGTAATGGGCTCTAGATCACTAGAAGGCATGCTGCACTGTAAATTGACAGTGTGTAAGGCAATATCATATTTTAAAGCAGCCACTTTAGCAGCTGCAGTATCTACTGGAGCATTGCAATTTTGTATGGTGAGTAATAACAATAGATAGAGCAGCTTGTGATCTAGTTGTCAGGAATTTTATTTTCCAGTCAAATGTTATCCTTCCTCATCTTTTTACTGTATATATTACCTGGGACAGAACCAGTTTAATAGCAGTCATGCCAGCCTGTGTTTTCCATACAGTCTACCAAGAAATCTGACAACCTGTCCCAACCTCTGTCACATGATGTGCTATATGCTGAATAAGAGGCCAGGCATATTTAACTGCTGCGGTTTGGAAACTTAGAGAAGATTAGGAGTTCTGTCCTGAAAAGTGCTAAGCCACTTAATTAGCCACTAATCACAACTGAAGTTGCGGGTTCTCAACACCTGACAGGAATTACTCAGCCCCCTAAAGGATTAGGGCCTGGGTCACTGACAGGAAGCACTATAGATATTTCATGTAAACCTTCCTTAGTATTTCCTCTTCTCCAGTGATCCTTATTCAGCAAGGAAAACAACCAAACCATATACAAAGCACCTCAGGAACATGTCAATTTTCCAGGAGGCTATGTTGTCAGATTTATGCATTATTGTACCACCCTGGTGCTATTTATACTGCAGGAGCTGAAGAACTGGCATTGCCATTATAATTTTAAGGAGTTTAACAGGTCACACTTTCAAAATTACATTGCACTAAAACTTTCTGTCTAAGCCCAGGTGAAAGTTTTGATTTGAGCATGCCTGCAGTGTTTCCCACATGACTTTTTGGCCATCACAGATGCATGGTGTCAATAGTTAGTCTCCTTGAAGTATTGTGTAAGCAAATATAACCTAGAGTGAATATTGTACACTATAAAACTTCAGGGACAACAAGACCAGTATGTATTCTAATGTGGATCTATTAGCAACTGACTGGATGCCAGTCTCAATCCCTTCCACTGCCCCCATGCCACATGTAGAAGAGATGAGGTGAGAGGAGCCACGGGTTTCACCAGGTGTAGCGGCAACCCCTTTCACTATTCCTTAGGAGTGCCCAGGACCTATGCCCAAGCAGCAACTGGATTTAAAGACCCTCAGCTGGACCATTCCTAACCGACCAATCAACTGGAATGCACCAAAATTATGACAATTGTAATTTAGTCCCTCCTCTGAAACCAAATCGCCTGGATGCTGGGTGGCATGTGAAAAGATGCACAGCACTGCGCCACTTCTACAATTTTGAAAAATCCCCTCCAGACACACAGACTGGATATCAGCTTAGCCCCCAGCATCTCTGCAGATCCAGTAACTAGTTTAAGGGTGGAAAGGAGGGGACTGAGCTAGGGAGCCCACAATGGTGACATTGTGAATTGTCATTGTCACAATGGTGACACAATGGTGACACTGCCTAGAAAGCAAACTGGCACAATGGCAATGCACAGGACAAGTGCCAAAACCTGGACCCAACAGCAGTGTGCAATTCTCCCTTCCTCACTCCCATGCCATGCAGCATGAGGATGGAAGGGGAGGGAAGAAGGAATCAGGGTGAGTGAAGTAGCAGACACCACTTACCAGAGGTGGAGGAAGGGGTATGGGGAACACTGCCTCAGTTGCTCCTAGCCAAGATCACCCCTTTCCCACGGGGTGTCTTCACTGCTCCACTCCCATCCTGACTGGTAAGAGAGCATTGCTTAGAGTCAGTTTTAGTTAACTTCCCAGATTTCCCTGCAGTGCTTGGGACCAAAACCTCGTCTCTGCCAACACCAGTCCACTCCACAAAGGGAATAGGCAATGGAAGACTCCCCCAGTAAATGTTGAGGATGGGGGGGAATGATGAAGATGGGGACATGTAGTGCCAGTGGTGAAAGGAGGCAGGGTTGTAGAAATGTGGGACACTACAACAAATGTAATTTACAGCAGACTAGTGGCTGAGGGCCATTGGGGCCCCCAGCAACCTCAGGATCAGGTAAACAGGTGACTTAGAGCCACCTTCCCCTCCTTCTCAGCTGCATCAGTCCACAGCTGGGCATAACTGAGGTTCACGCCCTTGGTGCCTTGACACTGTGGCTACAGGAACATTAGAATACCTAGCAAGCTGAAAACCAAATTTAATAACTGGATATTCTTGGCTGGGTGTATGATGGTTCTCTTGCTGCTTTTCCAAAATACAGTAACAGCAATGAAATGTCCAGCTTTGATGCTTATTTCAGTTCTTGATTCAGCTCTGAATTTCACAAACAACTTCCTGTTAAATTAAAACATTCTGCATTTTTGTGGGCTTTATGTTTTCAGTTCATGTATAAAGATGAAAAAGTATTTGGAGCTGGGTCTGGCTATATCCTCTAAAAGAAAAACACTGGCACGTGCCAAAAGTGAGATACAATGACAAAACATGAACTATGGAAGCTGGCAAAAAAATGGAAAGAGAGAGATTTGATAAATACTCATTGGCATTGTTTGTTAAGAACATTTTATTTACTTGAGATTTAAATTTAGTCTGAAATCGTTTCGTTTGTTTAGTAAAAAGACGGCTAAAAATGGAGCAAAAAAATTTCATTACCCCCTTAGGAACGATAAGTGTCTTGCCAAAATGAGGGATCCCCCCAGAAAGATTCATTCAGCAATTTCCTTTATCTAAAATTCTGGGACAAAACAGAGGGACAGCTAGCCCTGCCAGCCCTCCTCTAAAATAATTAGATACAACTGAAACTTCCTTCCAGGAGATACTGATTCCATTAAAACAAAAAAACTGGGTCAAAGTAGGACTGAAGAGTAGGGCAGTTAGTGAAAAAGGATAAAATATAAGACCAAGAGATATTACAAAGAAGTTTCAATAGAAACAAAGTATGAATATACATTAACTGAGGATGTGGCCCTATATTTCACGCCTCTGAGAAATAGCAAACCCTAAAATCCAGATCCTCATCTTAAGAGCCATCCCTAGAACCCACTCATTGCATCCAAAATCCAAATGGGTGATAGTGAGCTCTAGACACTCATTCAGAATTATGGACCTGAATTTGCACTATTCAGTCAATGAGAGAGTTGCGACTGATTTCAAGTGGGAACAGGTTCAGTCCCTATAGAGCAAACTTATTAAACTGGATAGGAAAGAAAGTAATAAACTAGCACAGATAAATCTTTATACATTACTATTTCAGTGGCACCTGATATCCTCGCAGTTAAAGAAAATTTACAAGATGTATCAGATGGCTGCTGGGGAGAATGTGGGAGGAAAGATTCCTTCATCCATATTTGGTGGGAATGTCATAAATCACAGGAATATTAATCAGGATTTTTTACTTCATAATGGATATAAACAGATGTGGAATGGATCCCATGGGAAGAGCTTTTGGATTTCCAGGATTTAAAAAAGTATATATATTATATACACACACACACACACACACACACACACACACACACACACACACACTCCCAGTACCAATTGTTCTCACATCTAACAGTATCAGGATGTGGACTGTCAGAGGTTAGAAAGAAGAAGGAGCCTTCTGGTAATATCTTCAGCTTCAGAAGTGCATGGGATCTTCTTATATGGGGAAAGCTCACAGATGAGGCATTAGTTCTTCACAGAGTCTATTCTATATAGGTCCTTATACTGCTCATCACCCCAGTATCTGAGTGCCTACCAGAAGTGCATTAAGCAACATGACTTGCATCTGTCATGTGGGGTTTGTTCTCTCTCTCAACCTCTCGCCAGGAGAATTGTGTGCACAGTGGCATGTTTTGGTGATGGGTTTTTTATCTTCTTAATTTAAATGCACATGCTACTCTATGTTTATGTTAGAGAAAGCAGGTTGAAGAAATGCGCCTTGTACATGGAGAGGCAGGTGGTGAGGTTTGTGATCCTCAGTTTCTATGGGAATTTGTTCCCCAGTCTCAGAATGGCCTCTGAGAAAGCTTTGTCTCCCACACAGACAAGCTTTACCCTTATTGTAGAGAGTTCCATTGTGCATGAAGAGTGGAGTTGTCAACTACAGTATTTAGCCAAGAGCTCAAGGTGACCTTTTAGATATGCTAGGTCCAGGCCAATGGTGTACTTTTGGTGGCCCATGTTGGTGAGAAGATGTGCTGCACCATTCTGTACTAGCTGGAGTTTCCTAAGTGTGAATGGCTTCATGGCCAGGTATTCTGCATTTCTATAGTTGAGACAGGAGGTGATGAATGCATCATAACATAGGGCATGTCATTGTTTGCCAGGATGAGACAGTCTCCTAACCAATCAGTGATGGTAGAAAGCATGATGCATGCTGTTATTTGAGAGCTTAGTGTCAGCCAGGAATCCAAGAGCACTCCTAAATTATGGACTGACCTGAGCAATTGCAGCAGGTGTGACCTTGCAACAAAAGAAGACTGGCACCATGACTGCAAACTCAAAGTGCTTTCTTCTGCCAGCTAGCATAACCTCTGCCTTGCTCAGATGGGTCTAGAATTATTGTAATATAGAAAAAGATAAGTCAAAAGAAACACAGGGGGTGAAATCTGGTGCAATTTCGTCTGTCAATTAATCCAGCTAATGCATGCAATTAACGCAAAACCAATTAACTTGATTAAAAAAATAGTCATGATTAATTGTAATCTTAATTGCACTGTTAAACAATAATACAATAGCCATTTATTATCATTCTTTTTGGATGTTTTTCTGCATTTTCAAATATATTGATTTTAATTACAATACAGAATACAAAGTGTAAAGTGCTCACTTTATATTGTTATTATAAATATTTGCCCTGTAACAAAGATAAACAAAAGAAATAGTATTTTTCAATTCACCTCATACAAGTCCACTCAGTCCTATTTCTTGTTCAGCCAATCGCTAAGACAAACAAGTTTGTTTACATTTATGAGAGATAATGCTGCCCGCTTCTTATTTACAATGTGACCTGAAAGTGAGAACGGGCATTCTCATGGCATGGAGGTAACCAGTGTTGAAAGGTATTTACATTCCAGATATGTTAAACATTCATATGCCTCTTCATGCTTCAACTTGTAGATTCTAAAGTTTTACATTTGTAATTGCACTTTCAAAATAAAGAGATTGCACTACAGTACTTGTATGAGGTGAATTGAAAAATACTATTTCTTTTGTTTATCTTTTTTACAGTGCAAATATTTGTAATACAAATACAAAATGAGCACTGTACAGTATATTTGAAATCAGTATATTTGAAAATGTAGACAAACATTCAAAAACAGTTATAATAAAGTTAAATTGGTATTCTATTATTGTTTAACAGTGTGATTAAAACTGATTAATCATGAGTATTTTTTTAATCTTGCGATTAATTGTGATTTTTTAAATCGTTTGACAGCCCTAAGCGTAATGGCAAAACTCCCTTTAACTCCAATGGAGCCAAGATTCATGCAGAGATTTCAGAGAGGCAGATTTCACTTCCCTAAATGCATTCCACTCCATCCATATAAAGGCTTCACTCAGTCCTTAGGGAAGTGGGGAGGAGAAGAATAAATTTCATCCATTCTGCTTAGGGGAGACTATGGAAAGAAGAAGCACAGAGACAAGGAGAAAATATCCATTGAAAAATAAATACTATATATACACTGAATAAAGAGCCACTACTTTTGCCAGTATGGCTATTTCTGGATGGAATGTGTGATGAAGGTTCTTTTTTCCTTAATACATACATAGCTTTGATTTCCCCTTATTTAGAAGTTTCTTTTTAAATCAATCACAACTGGGAGAAAACATGGATTTAAATGACAAGGAACATGATTCACTAATTCCAAATCGTGTTTCAAGGTTTGAAAAGCTGTTAAGTTATTTAAGCAAAACCTTCATATGCACCACAGGCAGCTCTGAATTGAGTTAGGCTGTGTTACCCTCTAGTGACAGATGGTGAAACTTCACATTTAAAGCAATCTGAATAGAGACAGTGCTCTGTTGCACTAGCATATTGAAGTGCAGTAATGATATAACTGGTACAAACAAAAAATCAATGCAAAAATATTTTAAGAAACTAAATATACTGTAGTTTCTGAATAGAGTGGAGTTTGCTTCTTCCCAATCTGGTGTTGACACTCTTGGGCTTTGAAAAGGCTGATGGACATTTGCTCTGGCTTATCAGAATATTATAAGTTTCAGAGTAGCAGCCGTGTTAGTCTGTATTCACAAAAAGAAAAGGAGTACTTGTGGCACCTTAGAGACTAACAAATTTATTAGAGCATAAGCTTTCATGAGCTACAGCTAATAAATTTGTTAGTCTCCAAGGTGCCACAAGTACTCCTTTTCTTTTTTCAGAATATTATAATTATCTGACACTAGCTGCTTCTGCAGAATTGTGCTCCAGAAGTTCAGCTTTCATTGAATAAAATAATAAGGAAAGTTTCTGTTGTATCAACCAGGCAAGCTACTAACAAGCTTCAACAGGACTTTATTTTCAAAGTGGAAACCTCTTTACCAAGCTGCTGCTGCACTCTCTGTAGCTTTCTCCCAGCCTCTCAACTCCTCCCCCCTCCTTCCTATTTCCTGTCCTTTCAGACTCCCAACAGCTAGTGCTCCCAATTCTAATAATTATAAGCAACATCTAAACACCACAGTTTCTAAACCTTAAGTTTCCAAAGAAGCCTTCCAAACATGAAATGCAAATCAGACAGTGCCATCTGCTTGAATCTGCAGACAACCTGAAGCAATAGCTCTGAAATGTGTGAAACTCTGTTTGTCTCAATGGGTTGTTGACGCTGAAACTGAAAGACTAGTGTAGAATTTTCAAGTCCCATAGACTTGGGCTGCTAACTTCCTTAAACTCCTTTGAAAATCCCAGCTTTAAATGTCAACATGAACTATCTCACTGATGATCACTTTAGCAGAAGGAGCCACTTAATGTGCATGTTCCATAATCCCTAACTGCCTTCTAAGCTGCCAGAGGCCCCAAGTGCTCCTGTCCAGATGTCAAAATTTCTAGCTTTACTCCTAACAATGCATCTAGTTTTACTCCTAACAACAATATGCAACAAAGCATAGGGATATTCAATACAAAATTCTGCAGCACACTAACCATTAAAAAATTAGAGGCCAGATAAAATCAATTCAATTGAACATCAAATTAAAGAACAACAAAAATACTGTGCAGATAACATTATTCAGTTTCCTATTTAACACTATAGACTTCCACTTTTAAATGTATGTAAAACTGTGGCCATTTCCAATCTGCTGCACCAGAGCACTGCAGAACACCTGCCACAGAACACAGACCACAAATCACAACCATAGTGACTGAATATTAGTAGAAAGGAAGTGATACAGTGAGATGAACAAGGCGTAAATCATCATTAGCTCAGACTGAAGTGTACTCATTCACAAATAGTTAACTAGGATGGACTAATTCTACTGGTATCTTACACAAATTCATTTCCAATACAGAAAATTTGCCAACCACACACAGACACAGGTAGACAAGCTGCAGAAACTCCTATTGCACTGATACCAAAAAAATAATTCTGATCAGCTTCAGTTTGTTTTATGACCTGTGAGCTAAACTGTTCCCTTAGCAGCCTCCACACAATTCCTCTGGGGACTCTCTGGCAATGCACCCTGTTATGGCAGCTACATTGCCCTGAGAGAAGGTGCAAAATGCTGCACAGTGGTGCCAGAGAAGAGGAGTGGCTGCTTGTAATCTCCTCCTCTTGCATATCCTGCCAGGGGATGGCCATAGTCCAGCCCTAACCGTATATTTTAGGTATCTACAGCAGCATCGCCAACTCCAAGCATTCAAAGGATTGGCTTAAAATTCACAATAGTTTTCTTCTTTCATATGGCAATTTGAAAAGCAACATTAAATGTCAACGTCCAAGTTTGTCATCCACTCTATGACTTCCAGTAACCTGGAATGAATCAAGGCTTCTCCTCCAGAGAAGGATCTTAGAGGGCAGAGATTCACCAGATATTCCATGATTTCAATATCTTTTTCACAGTCACATATTGAGCTGTCCTTCATTTGCCATTTGTTTAGTAGGTAACTGCATGGCACACGTGAGGTTCTGATGTGGTTCGCTGTGATCCATATCTAACATGGCATGATGAAGCCAGGGATGTCGGTCTATAGGATCTAGGATCAGGTCTTGATTCTTGACCCCAGTCTTTTCCCAGCAACTTTGCCACTTGTCTTTTGGTGACAGTTCTGAGGTTTTAAGAGGTTTGGCCAGTACCAAGAAGGGATTCCTGGATTTAAGGGGGCATCTCAAGGGGAGGATGGGGTTGGAGATCTTCATAGATGGGCAAATCTGCGTTCACTGTCACTCTGTTGTAGTCTTGAATTATTGCTGCTTCTTTTTGGAGGGATGGCAAGATGTGCACAAAAGAACAGGGAGCCAGACAGCTGGTGTTGCTTCACTACACCTGTAACAATTCTCATAGCAGCGTTCAGTTTTATATGTACACTACGTGCCCCTACTGGGGAACAATATTCACCTGCTAAAAAGACAAGGGTCAAGGTGGCTGCGCGCAAAGCATGTGCGTCTGCTCCCAGCAAGTTTGTGGATTATATTGCTTGTAGCTTTTCCCAGGGCAACAGCCTTCATCGGATGTTGGCGGTATGTGAGGCTACAGTCAGTACCACTGAGATTTTTCAGGAAATTTTCGTGCCTGAGTTTGGTGTCACAGAAGGTGACATTCAGACACTTCTTTGTATGTGGTTGCTTTACTGGTATGCAGAGACAGATGGTTTTTGAGGGCTTGGTCAGAGTCGCCATAATCAACAGTATTCCATTTTTTTCAGGTCTTCTGTGAGGATGACTTCCACTTGGGTGAAAGTGCTCGCTTGGATGGCGAGTGCAAGATCATCCATGTATCCAAATTTCCATGACTGGGCTGATGACATGGTGTTGATATACATATTAAAGAGTGATGGTGTCAAGATGGATCCTCAGAGGATCCTGTTGTTCAGTAGATGAGTCTGGTCTGGTCTGGTCTGGTCTGTTCATTGGATGTATGTGACACTTTGGTGCAGAACAACACTGAGCCTACTGAAAATTATGTTCACCAACCCTATTTTCAACACTTTCAGGAGCAAACCGGCCCACGAAACTATGTTGTATGCCAAGGACAGACTACACAGGTCTCTGTTTTGAGCCTGCATTTATTGCCAACTCTGATGCAAGTCCTTGATATGATAACCTGATCACAGGTGCTTCGTCCAGGTCTAAATCTGGTTTGTTGTTGAAGGACAAAATCCTCAAAGATGGGTGTAAGTCTCTAAAGGAACATCCTTTCCAAGAGCTTGTATATTACACATAGTAATGATATTGGCTGGTAGTTTTTCAGATTGTTGCTTTTTTCCCTGGTTTCAGGATAGTGACGACCTGCCTATCACCATACAATGGTAAAGAAGCGCAGTCAGTTAGTCAGTCGTGACCATGCTGGTCTAGTTTTTTAGAAATTCTGGGAAGATGCCCTCTGGGACTGATGCCTGATGAAGTTTAGTGTTATGGCCTTGTTCACTTCTTCTCTAGTGAATGGCTCTGATAGATTCGATGTTGCTGAGCAGCGTGATAGGCAGCAATGAAGCACTTTCTTCACTTTCCTTCTCTGATGACAATCCGGTTGAGCCGGAATTCAGGAGCATTTCAGTGACAATGGCATTGGCTGTGACTTTTGGCACTCCAATTTGGGGAGGGTTAGCATTGCCAAGATAATAGAGAGGCCTCCAGGCTTTCCTGCTTGAGTGGGTTAAATCTAGACTCTTCATGGTTTTTGTCTCATCTAGCAGAGTTCAGTCATTTAAGAAGTGAGGTTGCAACAGCAGGGTTAACCGCTGTCCTCTACTCCTTTAGCAGTGCCCAATCAGCAGGGAGTATAGGTTTTTCTGTAGCTGTGGGGGATGTTCCCTTTCACAATTTAAGGAAGCTGATGAAGATGTTGTAGTTGGCTACATTCACAGACAGTCAGGAAGCCATTTTTTCTTGATTCCATATAGCCATTCCAGTCAGCCTTCCTAAAGTTTTAGTGTGGCTTTAGGAGCGATGTGATGACGCGGATGTGGAGACCAACATATATGATGACAGAACAGTGTTGGCTATGTGGAAAATCACTGAGGATAGTTTGTTCTGACACTAGGGCCCATGCAGTCCAGGCACAGGACAGAAAGCCCAAGTCCAGCCTTTTCTCCATCTTCACAAGATTAAAACAACAGTAACAGTTGGGCTCTTTTTCTTTGCCATTAGGATGCACTTGGATCATGTTGTCAGGCATTTGTCTGCAGCCGTGACGGCTAGAAACTTCCTTTTTTTAAATGGAAGCTGTGATTCTCACACAGTCAGATACTTCCAGGAGCAGGAGCTTTAACATAAACAAGTATAATGAGACCTATTACAAACTAATGAGAGCTGGCGACACTACTCCAGGGCACCAAGCACTGTAGAATTCAGGCACAAAGTACATTCTTAAGGTAAGCATAAAAAACCTCCAAACAGATTTTGATTTTGTCATTCATGGTCCAATCATTTGCATTTGCACTTTACTCCCTTTCCTCATTACTGCAGGTAACTCTTGGCCTAGTGCTATAAACTGGCAGACTAAAGCCATGTCTACACTAGAAAATTTTGTTGGTAGCAGTTGTTGTAATGTCACTAAAATGTGGTTTCATGTCCTCACTCCTAGAGGTTCTAGAGGAAAAAGACACACTGCACTTTAGGTAGACAACCCAGCGTGCCCTAGGTCACCATCAGCTACATTGACTTTTCAGGTATTTTGAAGGTATTGTGGGATGCCAATACTCCTCTTCAGGAATTGTGAGGGTTTGGGATCAAGTCGCCACAATTCCCTCTGCTCCATCCTACAATTTTTGCACTGCTTTTTAAAATTCCCACAGTTCATTCATAAGGCTAATTCAAATCTTTGAGGAGGGTGTCCCACAAGCTAGGACCCAAGATCAAGAAAGCCCCACCTCTGGCTACCAAAGTTGTCACTCTCTATGTCTAGCCTCTATGTCCCAATAAGCCCAGATGTCTTGGTGGGGCACAAATGGACACTAGTTAATGGATTACTCTCAAAGTACCCTAACTTTCCCTCTACTATATGTGATCAGTTAAATCTGAAGAATAGACCAATAAACTAGGGTTGGGCTGTTACCTGAACAGCATTCACGCTCCTGAACTACATTTTATCTCTCTGCTTTGCAAGAATATACATCAATACAACAAATTTCATAACCAGTCAGTTTAGATTGAACAACCAGGCCACAATATTCTCCCCACATCTGCTTTTCTTAGATCTAGCAGATAATTTCCAATACACAAAGTTTTCCTTCATCAGCTAGACGACCTTTAGACAGAAATAACTTGACATGCTGTATATCAATCTGTATGTACTTTAAATTACTATGGCATTGTGGCCAGCAGATGGCAACCAAGGTTTCAATTCCAAATCAGCAAATCAGAATGTTGGTTAAATACCGATGTTAGATTTCTTAGGTTATGGATTTTTTCAACAGGTAGAAGAGTAATTATTGTTTAGAAACATACACAGTGGATTGGCAAAATAAATCTGAATTACAAAAAAGTAATTACCATTTCTTTAAACAGATAGCAATAAATTGTTTAAAAATAAGGAATATTTTCTCATCACAGCTTCTTGGACTTGATTCTCCTCCCTTGAAATATAAATCCTACAAATTCAGAATAAGGCTCCAGGTGTATTTTAAAAGGCTAATTGATCTCTCTCTTTCTCCGCTCTCACATACACACTCACTCTTGTATAGCAGAATGATTTGTGCTTCTCCAACATTTGAGGAATGCTTCATCGCTCCCCACTTTTCCATTCTCCGGATGCTCTCATAAAAAATAACAAAAAGGATACCATGTCCTATCAAAACACCCAAACTCACTAGTCACTTTTGAAAATGTAGGCATATTACACCCACTGAGCTGTTCAGATACACATGTGTCTTCTTTTCTACCATGAACTGCTTTTACTTAGGCCCCAGGCTTCAAGTACATTCATAAGCATTTTCTTGTATTCTCCAAGCTCTCTAAACCGTGCTCTGCTCTCACAGCAGTTCTAAAGCCTCCTAGCTCCAGGAAACTTTTTATGTTTATATAGATATTTTACCTCTTAGCCAAAGAGGCAGCAACCTCAGGCAGAAATTCAGACATTTTCTGTGGAACCTGGCCCTGAATATGCATTCCTGGGGAGGGAGGGATCAGCTATTTAGTCTTATTCTATTCTGCTTTTAAAATATAATAACAAAATATTGAAGGTTAACCTTACTAGGACCAGAGATTATGGATAGAGATGCAAAGTGATTTGACTTTCAGCCTGTCAGCAAGCAGATGGATTTATTAGCTCCAACTCAGAAGATAAAAGTTGAGTCTTCCTCTGTAAGACCTTAGCTACTCACAAACTTGCACTAGTTTAAACAAACTGGTTTAGTTCAACCAGTGCAATTCCCTATCTGGACACTCTTATTTTGGTTTCAGAGTAGCAGCCGTGTTAGTCTGTATTTGCAAAAAAGAAAAGGAGTACTTGTGGCACCTTAGAGACTAACAAATTTATTTGAGCATAAGCTTTCGTGAGCTACAGCTCACTTCATTGGATGCATCCGATGAAGTGAGCTGTAGCTCACGAAAGCTTATGCTCAAATAAATTTGTTAGTCTCTAAGGTGCCACAAGTACTCCTTTTCTTTTTTACTCTTATTTTGGTTTCAGAAATGTTTATTTCACTTTAGCTTCAAATTTGTTTCTAATTGACTTAATCTAAACTGAAATAAAATGGGTTTCACCTGAAATAAGAGTCCACCCAACCTTTTCATCAATTTAAGATCACACCTTAAGTAAAATGGTTGCAGCTCTGCACATAGACAAGCCCTGAGGTAGAGGGAATGAGGGGGAGGTCAGAGAAAGATCCTACCTTATGAACAGTCCAGTTCAGGCAGAATTTCAGATGGAGGTTTATATTAGTGAGTGAGTGAGAGCATGTGTGTGTATATATATATATATATATATATATATATATATATATATATATATATATATAAAATCCACCTGTTTACACTAATGTTTAAATTAACATACTAGTAAAATATCATTAGTACATATCCTTAAGTACCTATTTTGGGAATTGACAACAGAACTGCTGTTTGACTTTTTTTTTTTTTTAAATTCCCCTCTGAGTACTGGCTTCCATTAGCTAATTTAGACACATCCTTATCCAATCTTGTAACCTGACTTTTTCCTGACTGAAAGTTTAAAATGGTGGCGACTGGAACAATTTTTAAAGTCAAAATATTCCATCAGGCAAAGCTGGCAATTACAACTGTCACCAACTGTCAAGTACAGTTTAAAACAAATTCAAACCCCCAGATGAAACACAAATCCTCTCATTCTTTCCTCACCAGGGGATTTTGACTTGTTGCTTATTAATTCAAGTATGTCCTGTGAATAGTGATATTTAAATCAATTTTGCAACAATTACTCATCTAAAATACCAAATGAGACTTGTACATTCCATTTAAAGGGTCTATACATTGTAACAATAATTGAAATATGTTTTTATATAGAGATACAGATATGAGGGATTAATACAGCAAACTATTTAATTTCAAAATATTTTTTGAATTTTTCAGTCCTTCCCTAAGCTGAAATGATTTTTTTTTCCTGTTTAGCTATTTCTGAACTAGAAGCCCTCAAAGTTTAAACACTGCCAAATGCCAAGGGATGTTTTCTTCTAGATGAATACTAATTAAATTAGTAATGTATGTAATTATGCTGATTTTAATGCTGTATGTAGTATGTGAGGCTAAAACAAACAGAGGCAGAATTTGCATGCACTGTCAAATATGACTACATCTTTAGCATTTAGCACTAAAATATTAACACAGATCTGTTAAGAGGGTGATGTTGGTATGTTAATGCTCTATAGTGCATAACTTGTTAATGACTCTTTCTGTAACATTAGCCAGCTACTTTGCTTTTGCAACATTAAATGCAAAATTCAGACCAGTTTCTAGTGCCTCTACAGGAGACTGTTGGCCAAATCCTGCACCTATGTATTGTACACCCTTTGCATCCCCACTGGAACCAATGAGATTGTCTTTGAGACTAATTCCTATTTGTACATGGAGCAGGTATAGCATGAGCATCAGCAGTACATGCTTCCCTGACCCCCACCCCATATTAATGTGCTCATTTCAAATATGCTCCTGAACAGCCATCATATGAAAACAACTCTCAGTCACTGCTTAGCTGGGCTGGTTTTGAAGCAATGATAAGTGAGCAGTTCCATTTCTTTTAATCAAGTTCCTGGGCCAACATGATACTTCAGACCTCCTCTCTAATTTTATTGAGCTGACAATCAGGTGTTCCACTTCAATTTTGTGCATTAAAACTAGTTGCCTCACAAATTCATGGTCTATATTTTAGTAGACCTCTTAACTCCTGTACTGTAGTTACTGCAGCGAACTTGCTCATTCATTACTGCAGTGCTCTTGCTGCTGCATCCTGTTGCACCCTGTTGATTTCAATGGGACTACTCCCAAAGCATAAAGTTAAGCATATGCATAAGACTTTGTAAGATCAGAGCTTTGGTCTGTTAACTCCATGCCCCAAAATGTAAAACTGGAAAGATGGAAGTAAAAAGAGACTTACCAGAGCATCATAAAAAAAATTGCCCCAGAAAATAAGTCATATCTAGGCTTACTTGGCATATGCCACCAAAACTTATGGAGGCCAGAATTTCAGATCTCATGGATAGCAAGCTCATTTTCTCCATTTGTGCAGTAACAATGCAGTGTCACACAATGCTATTCAAAAACAGTTATGTACTTTTAACAACATACAGTTCCACCTTTGCAAATACTATGGAAAATATCAATGTAAAGTGTGACTCACATATTTAGACATTTATAAGAGAGTCTCAACAAAGGGCCCAAGCCTGCATTCCTTATTTGAAATTATGGAGACAGCAAGGTGAGGTTTGCCTTGCAAAAGAACTGAGTGTAAAGTTGGACTTCGGAATCTCATTTGAGGTGTCTTTAACCCTCTGGAGAGTACTGCAGAAAAGTCACTTATATACAACTTCAGTCTAAGTCCCGTCACTGGCATCTGCCATCTCCTCTTTAATTTATTATCATCTGCAGAATATTGTAAAATGCATCAAATATTTTAATGTTATGTGTGGGAAAAGCTGTTAGAATGAAAAATTTGGAAAACTAGCTCAGAGCTAATAAATAATAGATTTAAAAAAAGCTGTTTGCAGAATTTTTGAATAACTTTTGCAAATACTGTAGAAGGGCCCATCTTTTAAACATGACTTTTTGAATATGCTACAGCAAATTAGTTATTTTCCCCTTTTTTGGCTGGAGAAAGGAACTCTATTGATATATCTGGGTATGTACATTGTGCTCATGGCAATAGTATCTGAGCACAGTGCAACATTATAGAAGTAAATAAAAGACAAAACCCACTAGGTTTACAGGACTCTTTAGTTCTCCGCCCGTGTCTCCTCAGAATGTCTTCATTTTCTTGGTCATTACTATGATCACTCTCTTCCTATTAGAGAGCTCTGCTGTGTGCTAAAATGGCTTTTATTGTGAGATAGACTTCTTCATGGAGGTGGTGAAACTGTGGCTGTTTTAATATCTTTTTTCCATATTTGGGTACCTCTGAACATATATTATATTAATTATAAACTTTAAATACTGAAAAACTCCAACTCAAAAATACAACTAGTCTATTGTCTGAATCTTTAATTTTAGAACTATCAGCCAAATTCCAAGATGCATCTAATTTAAAGGCATCAAAAGGAATTTGTTGTTGTAGTAATTTAACTTGCACCTTTTTCCAGCTCCCTTAGCTTATGTATAATTGGCTTAGACTCACACCTGCTTACTGATGTATGATTTATACCCATTCTTATACATTACCTCTGAATCTGGCCTACTGAGCTGAATTGACCAAACTCCCTGACACCAGTTCAGATCCATTCACTGATATGTAATCTACACATCACCTCTGAATTTGGCCCAGTGTTAATCTTTGGACACAAATACAAGGTTCAATTTTAAATTTTCCAGCAATTAAATCACTTTTGTTCCAAGACACAAATGAAGAAAGTTCAGAATATATATACACATTTTATACATATGACATCATCTCTATAATGTTAAAATCACTGATACGCAAACCACATGGAAATACATAGAAGACCAGAACTGAAGCCCCCTGAAATCAATGAGTGTCTTTCTATTGATTTCAGATATGGGTTTGCGGATTATATATTGTTCTACTGAGATCTGTTTAAAATAATATTTTAACCAAAAATAAAAAGTCAGCCTTCTCCCGATAACAAAATTTAATATAAATTAAGTACATCAAATACATTGTGTTTTATATATTTGAGGTTTTCAAATCAGAGTAATTTCATTATGTATCTTCACAGAGAAGACTGGTTCTTTCCTCATTTAACTCGGTATAAACCAGGCACAAAGGCAACAGCATAACATTGGTGTACAACCAGAGTACAGTACAGCCCATCATGGGGAGCTTTGTACCTCAGGGATGCACGATCCACTCCAGAGTCACCTGGAATGTGGAGGGCTGTTCCACAAGGCATGACTGCCCTGTTGTATGGGCCAGCATAGAAAGAAGATACAGGAACATTAAGAGATTTAGTAGAGCAAATATTCCTACCAATTGCAGCTCTCAAATAAATGAAAACAAATGATCCCAACAGACATGAGTCATTTTTAAACAGTGCACCGTGAACTCAAATTTAGCAAGATAATATTAGCAAATTCCTGGTATTGTATTTATCCCAATTTAAAAGGCTTAAAATATTCTATTCCCAGCTCCTTGTATAAACCAATTCAAGTTACATAATGTATGTGGATTTGCTTCCAACTGTATTCCAGATGGTAATATATTACTAAGCCACAGCTATTCAATATCAATTTGGCAGAGAACAGATCATGACTTTATTACATGTCAAAACTATCAAACTGGCCTGAACATTTCAAATTAAAAACGCAAACAGAAAATAATCCTTGTGTTGGGTAGGTTTTATTGCACTCGTGAATTTATAGCATGATTATTTTACCAATTCTTTTGCTATTTTCCATCACCTCTAGGTGGGTTTCCATGCCTTTATTATGTCAGTTTAGGGGGATATTGTTATTAGCACTGTAGAGTGCACAAAGGCTGTGCGGGGCAACGGGGACAAAAGGAGCCCTGTCCGAAACATAGGGGACACAGGGACAAGACACAGAATGGCTCCATGCTAGCACTAGTCCCAAGAATTTGTAATTCACAGACACAGAAAATGGTGCAAGAGAACTAAGGGTAACGGAAGCTTTTCATAGGCAGCCTGCTGCATGTAAGAAGAATACAAGAAAAATCCTGGGACCAGCCTTTTACATGGATTTTGTCACATTTTACCAAGAGAAGATCTGAATACCTTTGTGACTTAAGGGATATGTTTTTGCTACTAATGAGCTGGGGGCCAGGGCTAGGGGGTGATTGCATGGGCCTCTTCTTACTAAAGCCAGCTCTGTAAAGGAGAATCTTAATTTCAACTAACCAAAGAAAGGCTGGGTTTTTCCCCCCTATCCCCTACAAAGATAGCCTTGAAATATAAACTGACGTGAATAAGTCAATGTAAACCGATCGGTAGGACTGAGAGGATCCGCGCTGCCTCTCTACAGCAGGAAGCCAAGTGGGATATAATTAGCTTCCTTCTCACACACACATTTATTCTGTGCAGTGCAGTAGTCAAGTGTTGAGGTGTGTCCCGAAGAATCATCTGTGTACCCCTTCCCAAAGTCCTCGTGCCAGGCCTGTGCAGCATGGCAGAGAGGAATCAATTATACCTCACGGGAAGGGGGACCTGTTTTCAGGGCGTTCCTTAAGGAAATGCTGGAAATAAAGATACATAAAATGAAAGCTTTAGAAACGTTTAATTAAAATCATGCTTCCGTACACTGTTTTGATGGCTTTTATCTTAACTGTGGATCCTGAATACCGCAGAGTATAGATTTTCACATCGATCTGTATGTAAATTACATAATAAAGGACCCAAATTCATTAACAAATCCCAGCACACAGCAAAGTTTATGAGATAGTGAATTGTTCTCAAATGAGCAGTGCAACAAGAAATGCAAAAGGCCTAATTCACCACTGTGTATTGCTCCAGTTTTATGCTGGTGTAACGCCATTGACATCTTTAAGATACTGTAGGCAGTCATTCAGATGAATAACCCAGGATTCAGAGTGGTATTTGCTGAGCCTTCTGTATTTACTCTGTACCATCCACAATAGTAGATCCTCTGTAGTAGTCACCCTGTTATACATAAGGAAATTCAAAACTACTACAAAGTGAGGGTCCTGCCTCGCTCTCTTCTCCCCAAAAGAGGAGGGGTGACAGGAGGGAGTAGTCCCTAAAGGGCAGGGATTGATATGGTGGTGATCTGTTCCTACTTGGGAAGCATAAGGCCCAATCTGTCCCTAAGCTGTTTTTGTTCAGTATATCCAACAAACCTGCACTGTTCATCATTGCTGTAACTACACAGAAATCAACAGAGCTTGTGTGTATTACTACTTTTGATATATTTGGGGAGTTTGAGGGTAAAGGCCAAATAATCCTTCCATTAACACTAGTGCAAAGCCACTGACTGCACTGGGGCTGTGTGAATGGCTCTAGATCTCTTTTGGCATTACTACTTCCCAGATTTCTCTCTCCCATTACATTACCACTAATACTGACTTGTTTTTCCACCAGATAAATTGCCTTGATTTTTCCAGAATTGTGTGCTGTCCTCCTTAGGTAGACACACCCACTGTGCAGCCACCCCCTTTTTACACAGTCTAATCATGCTAGCTATGCTGCTGGGGGCAGCCTCAGATGAGATGGCTAACTCATTAAGTGCATAAAACTCCCATCCTTTGAGAGACCACATCTATGTGTTGTGCTGCACTGTTTGGGTCACAAATACGTGTTGGAGAACAGTTTTTTTTTTTAGTTTGAATAAGCCTTGTATTCCCCTGCTACTATATTGCAAAGTTTGTGGAGCAAAATATGTGAAACATGAAAGCAAATACTGGGAAAGTGAAATAGTCCCTGTAATTTAATTATGCAGTGAAATGTGGTTTAGGAAACCACTCAAGAGATTAACTAAAATCAATTAACAGAGTTGATCTTCTGATAAAGTGGACTACAGCTGTATTCAGTACTTTTGGAGCTGTCTGTTAAGACACAAGAGTGCCTAATAAGGACAGTCTCTTGTACAAATTTCACTGTACTTAGCTCCCACAACCTCTTCTTTTAAAAAAAGGTACCTGGCACAGTATAAATCCTACCACTATAATACTCTTTTAATCATAGAAGGTTAGAGAGATGATAGCCCAGATCATCTGCTCCACCAGCTTCCTTTCCTCATTCTACTGCTCCAGAAATATTCACAGAATCAAGCAACTGTTTAATGCTCAAGATGCTGTGAAGTTGCTTTTAAAGTAAAATGGTCAATAATCCCTAACAAGACTTTCCTAACATAGTTTCTAAATACCTTTCCTTTCAGCTGAGCAAGGATCCTTTTTATAGCTTTCCTAAGGCTGACCTTTCACTCTCCAGGTCACTTGATTCAAACATATATTGCAAACAAAAGACAAAAAAAATTTCCTCTCTCTTTTCTGTCATCAGTAATTCTCATTTCCAAGTACAGACACTCTAAACATTTGTTTTAAAAATAAGTTACTGTTTTTTAGGGAAAAGGTCAGGTATTCATCTTAACTCCACCCCCATGCCTTAACTGCTGGCAGTCTCATACTATAAAAGCAGTGTCTAACAGAGCTGCTTTCTTTTAAGTGTCAATTCTTGTTTCCAAGATAGGTTGCATTTATACTGGTTTGTGTAAATTTATTCCACAGAAGCTTATGCACCAAAGCATATTTTACATACATCCCTCAGTTTCTTTGGTCAAGCTCTTAGAAAGTTAAAAGGGTATTTGAACCTGATTTAAAGAGAAAAGGAGCAAAAAGACACAAAGGTCTGAGCCAGCTCTGATGAAGTGAGCTGTAGCTCACGAAAGCTTATGCTCTAATAAATTTGTTAGTCTCTAAGGTGCCACAAGTACTCCTTTTCTTTTTGCGAATACAGACTAACACAGCTGCTACTCTGAAAGCTCCAAATATGTAGCTCCAAACAAAGGCATATTGCCTTTATAGGGGTACCCAATGATAAAACACATTCAGGTTTCACATATAACCCAGATTACTTTAACTCAGTGAGCTTTAAAAAATTTAGAGCTTTCAGGTTATCTGTATGCTGCTTTTATAGCAGTGGTGGGCAACCTATAGCCTGGGGGTCACATGCAGCCCATCAGGGTAATCCGCTTGTGGACTGCCAGACAGTTGGTTTATATTTGCATGGCCGCCCGCAGCCCGCAGTGGCCACAGTTCGCCGTTCCCGGACAATGGAAGCTGTAGGAAGCAGCAGCCAGCACGTCCCTGCAGCCCGCATCGCTTCCCACAGCTCCCCTTGGCCAGGGAAGGGGAATATGTGCAAATAACACAGTATTTAACTAAACCCAACCCAATCCTTTCACTATGCTATAGGGCTCAGATATCTGTCCAGCTCACGCTGGAGTAAATTTGCTCTGTGGAAGGGGGTTGGCTTTGCTGGCAGGGCAGGCAGAGTGAAGAGAGAGTCTGGGTGTGATCTCCCAGATCTGAGTATGAAATGCTGTCTTCCTTAGGGGGGGTTTATGCCTCTAGTTAACAGTCTGCTATTGTTGCTGTTTGATACTACTACACCCTGCCATGATGATGTCACAGTGAAAATCAGTGTTGCCAGATCTCATGATTTTATCACAAGTCTCACAATGTTTGGTGTTTTTCTTAAAGCCCCAGCTCCTGGAGTCATGAGAATTTCTGCATTCATTACCAAAAAAAAAAAAAAGATAAGTTTCTAGCCCTCATGATTGCAGAGAAAAGCTGAAAAACATGTACTGAGTATAACCAACAGGGATTTAACCCCGGGGTAAACCTTAGAGTTGGCAATACTGCTGTCTGGAATACCCAGCATAGGCTCCCTTCCACTACGCCTGCTAGCTCCAGCAGGAGCCATTCAAGTACATGACATGTCCCTTCCTCCATAGCACAGCACCGGGGATGGGTTACACACACAAACTTTAATAGGTTATAAAGGCTACTTGGACTGAAATAAGATATTATTTTGCTCCATTGATACAAAATAATATGGCTGACTAAAACCGCACAGCTGATGTCCACAACTTCACACCTACTCTGGAATCATTTTCTGTCAATAGGTGCCCAGGAAACCTGCACTGAGAGAGGTGCTGTCTGCACACTAGTTTTTTGCCTATTTTCAAATTAGCAAAATTATCTGGAAGCCTGGCAGCTGAGTCCTCCCACAGGCTAATCACAAAGGAGCTTCCCTTTTCAGGAACACCAATTACTTCATAGAGTCAGTGCTATTCATCTCCTTTTCCGCTTGATTGGACTAAAAAATTTAATCCAACGGGGTGGGGGGAATTTTGCATAAATTAAAGAGCCAATCTTGAAAATACATTTTGAGCACTTCATTGAAACAAGCACTGGATGCTGTGATCTGCTCATTAGGTTGAGTTAACAGAAAATTAGACACCTCTGTCATTTTAAGCTATAAAATTTATTGCAACTTGCTCCAAGACAAATGAGCTTTTGTTTTAATTTTTAAAAGAGCAAAATGTGCAGCAAAAAGTTATTTTGTCAGATTTTTTTTTTTTTGGACAGTAAAAAACAAAATCCAGTAAGGTACAAATTCCCCTTCTCCCCACAAACACACACACCAAGCAGGGTAGTTGAGCTTGGGGCAAGGGAGTTCTGCTGGATAGAAGGGTAGAATCTTCTACCCATTAGCAATGAAGCTGCTCTGATGGGCAATGGCTAGCAAATCGACTGAACCTGTCTTCCAGTCCTCCCTCAGCCTTCTTCCATGCTGCACTGCAGGGACATGATGGAAACCCATAAAACTGGGCTCTGTGGCATGCTGGAAGTATAGTATGGGCCCTAATTGCATTCCACAAATCTTGTCCTCATTCCCACACATGAAGTAGAACTGTCTCAGTCCTGCTGCTTCTGGGACCCTCTGCAATCATGGAGGATTTTTAATTAGCAAATTCCTTTACATATTGGATAGACAGTACTGGTTAAAACAACCAAAAGTAACATCCTATTATTGAATACTGACAGATTACTCAAAGAAAATTTAGGAGTCTGCCAAACATAGTGAATGCTTTGGCAGATGAGTCCACTTCTCAAAAAGCAAGATTAGGTATGCAAGAAAAGGTATGTCAAATTTTGACAGCATAATAAATTTGCCAGTGCAAACAGCAACATATGCTAGGATTGGCACTAAGAAATGCCATACAGCCAGGATCATATCACAAGACAAACAACATGTTAAAGATTCAATAAAGAGTTTTTATCTCAGACACAATAATCCTCTCAGGATGTTTGCTAGCGAAGAGAAATAAAACCAGGGAATTTATTAATCTAATGGCATTGTGCTAAAATTAAATGAGTTACTGAATGATATTTTATAGTTCAATAGTCCCTTTCATGCCAAAGCATTCCAAAACAACTACCACACAGCACCACTGAAGCACACCCATCTCTGGAGTGGCAGGGTGGCAGACAAGGGAGAAAACAGCACATAGACAGTGGAGGTGAAATATGGGGAGATGTTAACACGAGGACGAACCTTGCAATTTCACTGATTCTAGGTATTTGAAAAATGAAGCTCCTAAAGCTGCCCCTTCAAACAAAACACAGTATTTGTCTTCTATACAGACTTGGCTCTGAACCTCCCCACTGAAGTTAAAGGAGCTGCACCAATTTATAATAGCTAAGGATCTGCTCCCCTTGTTTCCATAACTAAGCTCTCCATGCTCCTGAGATTGTATTAACATGGGTTACATCCCTACCTCTACTGTGAGGAGAAAAGATGCCACAGAGAGTGGGTGCCTGCAGTCAGGGGAGCCCCTAGAAGCAGAGATGAGTAAGGTCACACTTTGGCCCTCAGAAGCTTTAGAATCTTTTCATGGGACAAGAATACAGAATATTAGGACTAAACAGAACAAAGCAGTGACAGCAAAATCACTATTTTTCATTAGGGTGTTCTGTTCAGAGACCCTCAGAATATTCAATATCCAGTTCACATTTTATTTGCTATCCTTTTGAATAGGGTGGTTGGCTATTATTAGTATTATTTATTATTTATATGGTGGTAGCATCCAGAAGCTTCAAAGAGGATTGGAGCCCCACTATGCTAACACTGGAAGTTGCAGTCCTGGTCCCAAAGAACTTCAATCTCAGGGCAGAATCCTTGTCTTCAATTACTTCAGCGGGACTCCACACCATTGGCCTCTGCAGTAACGTCAGTGGCCCGGCTCCATAGTAGCACCACAGTCTGCCTGCATGGCTCAGAATGCAAGATCAGAGCCTGGTGAAAGACAAGGTGAAGTAAATAAACATGTCAAACAACAGGAAAGAAGGGAGGATGAAAGATGTCAGTAAGGAGTTCATATAGTTACATCAGAATTAAAGTCCATGTTGCCAGTAAGCTAGAATCTTGACATTTCTGCCAGAAATCAACGCAGATCATGATTTTTTCTTGTTGCATTTCAAATGTGCAAGTGCCCTTTTCAGCTAGAATTTTTAATTAGATTCCTTATGGGGTTGGTTGTACAGAGGAGAGGGGAAAAAACAACCTCAAATTTGAACTTAGACCTTTTCATCAGAGGTCACCTCAAGACAAGTTAGTCTAACAATTTACAGTTGTATTAATTTCTTCAGTGACTCTGGGCATAAACCCTCTAATTTGGAGACAATAAGGTAACCTGAGGTCATAATTTCTGTTAAGCAGATTTTAGTCACAAACTGCTCAAGATGAAGGTTTCACAGACGACATGGACTGTGATAGCCACATATATGCAAAGTGTGGGTGTCTGGCACCTAAAATATAGTCCTGGGACCTCTACAACTTAGATTTTGGTTTGTGAATTGATTTAGTACTGGAGGACATTCTTAGCTATTATCCATCTTTACATTTCTCTCTTTACTGTCTGAGCAAGCAACAAATTATCAATAGTTTAATTATTAAGCTTCATGGAAGGTGTATTTGTAGGACATTTAATCCCATTTCCTATTTCTCATAAATGGTAGTATTGAGAGATTCACATTAAAACTATGAATAGATTCTGTAAATATCATACACCTGCTTCTGCTGTCAAACTGATTCTGTTCTAGTACCAATTATTTCTCAGTGCTGCCTTTGAGTATGCGTGAATCTCATTTGTATACAAAAAGGAGCAGATAGGTTTGACAGCATCTGCAGATTATTTCACCACAATGGCAGGAAAGTAATAATTGTATCAATGTTTGACTACGTTGGTTTAAAAATAATTTAGTTCACTTTTTTATGATTATGGTTGACATGCCTTGATACCTGCTGCAGATTTCTTAACTAATTTTTCCTGACTAGACGGACACAAATTATAAACAATAGTGAACTTTCAATGCATAAACAATATTATTCATGGTACATGAGCCAAAATCCTTAATATGGAAAATCTTGCCAACTGATATGGAGTAAAACACATCAGTTTCAAAAGGTATTATTCATCCAGACCACATGCCACTAATGGAGTGATTGCCAAAAGGAATATGTTCTCTTCTAGATGTTTTAGTCTCCCGTGTTCATATATTGTAGTACCTTCAATCATCCAATGTGCATGATAATTTTTTAAAAAAGACTATTTAAAAGTGCTGAACTCATATGTGCTAGAGGATTTTTAATATGTTACTGAGGTAATATTATTACCTGTGGTCATATATACTGGCAGTAAAAGAAAGTAGTTAAGTTATTTTTGGGCTACCTTGTTACTCCTTAAGTATCTGATTGCAATGTGTGAAAAGAAAAATTGTGTTTTTATGGGCACTTCAATTTGGGAGACGTATAATGGAGGGCCCATGCACAGTAGCAAGATATCATTAGATATCTAAAAATAATAGATAACTTTGTAACACAAAATGTATTCCAACCAACACACAGTAGTTATTTTGGATCTCATGGATAAATATAAATTAATCACTGGACTGGAAGTTGGTAGTTGCCTAGGGACCAGTGATTATGATCCGATTACATTCAACAAGGGCAAACAGAGGACAGTCCCAACCAGATATATGTACATAACTGGTGCTTCAAAAGGGCTAATTTCCAAGAGATGAAGGAAATCATGAGCAAAATGACTGTGAGGGAAAATTTAGACATAAAAATTTCAATGAAAATTTGGAATTTATTAAGAATAGTTTATTAGATAACAAAAAGCCATTATTTCAACAATCAAGAAAGAAGACTTTGTCTAAAAGGCCATCCTGGTTCAGTGGCAAAGTGAAGGCAGAAATTAGAAAGAAAAAAAGCTATATAATAAGGATAACAAGGACACAGATAGCCATCAATATAAATTAGACATTATTAAGTATAGAAAAAAGAAAAGGAGTACTTGTGGCACCTTAGAGACTAACAAATTTATTTGAGCATAAGCTTTCATGAGCTACAGCTCACTTCATCAGATGCAAGTGAGCTGTAGCTCACGAAAGCTTATGCTCAAATAAATTTGTTAGTCTCTAAGGTGCCACAAGTACTCCTTTTCTTTTTGCGAATACAGACTAACACAGCTGCTACTCTGAAACCTAAGTATAGAAAGTAGATAAGAGAAGCAAAAGACATCAGGGAAAATATATGGCTGGTAGGGCTAAGAAATTTTTGTGAGTATATTAGGAACAAAAATACTAAACAAAACACCAGCAATAGTACTGACCCCTGACTAGAAGAAGTTAGTAAAATTGTTATTAATGATGCAGAAAAGGAGGAAGTGTGAGGCAGACTCACAGCCCACCATTGGGCTTTTTGCTCAACTGTACTGTCTTAACCTTCCAACTCATGTTTGAACATGATTGAGAAGAATTGAGTTAGCTGATAAAATTTGGTCAATGTGGGCCAGGATAAACTGTGTTTTGCATCAGGCAAAATAATGTGATTCTTCACAACTGCATTGAGACGTGGTCAAAACTGTAAGAGTGTATACCAGCAATCAACTGTCCAGGACAAAACTACAAAAAAAAGTTAAAAAATGAAAATCTCATTTTACTGCCAACATACTAAATACTTGTATTCTAGTTAGTCTCTAAGGTGCCACAAGTACTCCTTTTCTTTCAATGAATAGCACAACACTTCTCAGAAGCCAGAACCCATTTTTGAGTGGGGATCATCAAAGCAATGATGCCATTCTGTGCCCTACCCCAAATTCAACCCACAAATGCACTTCCAACTAACTTCCATGAAAATCTCGGCACACACATAATGTCAGCTATTTGTGATTAGCGCTTCTCTTCAGCGTTTGCAGTTAATTTGTCTCCATGCAGCTTTTGAATATGTATGAGGGGAGGTGATTTATATGGAAAGGGTGTGAAGCTGAGCAGATGGATTTGACAGCAAGAGCATATTATTTCACAAAAATATGGCAGCATTACAAATAGAGATCTTGTAAGGCATGGCGACTGTTAACATAACCACTTGTTTACCAATATTTCATGGCATGTCAGACTTATTGGCACTGTCAGAGCTTTACTAGTCAAAAGCTGAATGTATTGTCAACTACTTTCTCCTGGACTTACAAAATCAACACAGACTTTGGGCAGGTTAGTTATTTGTCTATTTTTAATATATTAAGAGCCCTGATCAATATTTGAAGTCAAACAGATAAATACAAGTGATCCAGAGTAGAATGGGCCGGGTGAGAGAATCTTTGAAGAGAACTAACTGGTCTCTTTAATTATCTTGAGAGAGAAAAGTATCAGCCTATTAAGTCTGTGATTTATTATCTATAAGAGGCAAGATTTCAATTTAAAAAAATCCAGTAGCCTCTAGTTCTCAAAACAGGACCACATACTAGTTTTCAAAGACCCAGTGAGCTGTAATCACTTGTAGGCTTGATGTTAAAATGGGTTCTTCTTGACCTGCGTTTTATCTATTTTTAAGGAAATTAAGTTCAAGATATTCTAAAAATAACTTTCAAAAGGCTTCAGAACATCCCCCACCTGATCTTTTACTGGTCTGGTGTGTCCAAGCATAGTTCCTTTCAGATCATTCAGTTCTCCTCGTGCCTAGACTGGTCCTTATCAGCTCTTTTGTGGCATGATTTAGGTAAGAAAATCACAGCCTTTCCCATTCCCTGGGCCTACCACTCAAGACAGACAGACATACAATATACACATAATGCATATGTAAAAAAATAAATTGCTTAGGTATTATAATGAAGTGGAGCCCTTGCTACAAAAATAAGGCAATTGTTTTTAGTGTATTCAGATTGTGAACTATTGAAGAGATACACTGTCATACAGAAATTTGCACAGCCGATCCTGTGTTTAATGCTTTGTAATGCATACTACTGCCTAGTGAACCATGTTTCAATTTCAGCTTAAAGAAAGAATGGTTCACATCCAGAGGAAGCCATAAACCCTTTAATGGATATACACAGTGAGTAATCCTGCTTAGTTCAATGTAATGTGATAAAAATATTGAGCTGTACTTTCTCTTATTTTTTTTTTACTATTATGCATACCAGCCTGTTGTACCGCTTTCACAATTGAGAGCTACTACAATAAACCAATGTGGGGTCTTAAACAGAGAGATTCCTGAAGCAAAACTCCATCTCCCAACATCCTTGCAATGTAGGAAAGTTAAAATGAGTTCTCTCATACTTTTCCATCACTACTTGTAAATAATTGGTGTTTCCTGTAACCACTTGATAAAGGTGAAGTGGTTTCACAAAAGTGGTTAACTACACTAAAGCTGTATTCCTATTACTTTAGCAAATGCTGCATACAGATATAGAGCAAAACCCCTTTTTGTGACCAAACAAAAATATAGTGCAACTATGACTGATTTGGAGCTGCCTGTAATAATTTATGAATACTGTATCATGACTGAGTTATTATGATATTTATTACATGCAATATATTCAGCTAATTCAATACCAGGGCTGTCAGGAAATGCAATCAGGAAGGGGAGGTGGAACCAGTCACACATTTCCCAGCAAACACTTAAGGGACAAAGCAAGAACCATACATTCTGAAGCCCTAGCTTGGCCCCCTGAAAGACCTGCCAGGCAGACTTCCCCAGGAGGGACTTGGTCCCTTGATGGGGGGGGAGTACATGGAGAAAACAAAGGGTCCAGAAGTGTCAAAAGAGACACAGTCCCTCAAGGGAGAAGACAGGTCTTTGGAGACTGAGAACCCAGACCTGCTATGTGGGGCTCTGGGAGAAATTAGATATACCCAGGTCTCCAACAGGAGGGTGCTTAAACTATAGGAAAGAAAGACCTATGTACACCTTTTGTTATTTTAAAATCCTTTTTTTCCGGATGTCATGCTTTGTTCCAACTGTTAAGATTAAACAATATTTTGGTTTGAGAAGGCTGTTTTGGGTCACTGTAATTCATTGGTCATAAGCTCCCAAAAGGGAAATACAACAGATGGCTTTGTGTGTGTTGTCTTTGCTGGGACCATCAGTGGTGGAGGTTATTGCAGGGGGTGTTGCAGTACTGCTACCCTTACTTCTGCTCTGCTGCTGCTGGTGGTGCCAACTTCAGAGCTGGGCAGTTGGAGAGCAGCGGCTGTTGGCCGCCAGGAGCCCAGCTCTGAAGGCAGAGCTGCTGCCAGTAGCAGAAGTAAGGGTGGCATGGTATGGTATTGCCACCCTTACTTCTGCACTGCTGTCTGCAGAGCTGGGCCCTCAGTCAGCAGCCACCACTCTCCAGCTGCCCAGATCTGAAGGCAGCACAGAAACAAGGGTGGCAATACCGTGACCCCCCTAAATTAACCTTATGAGCCCCCCTGCAACTCCCTTTTGGGTCAGGACCCCAAATTTAAGAAACGCTGCTCACCCCCCGTGAAATCTGTATAGTATAGGGTAAAAACACACAAAAGACCAGATTTCATGGTCCATGACACATTTTTCATGGCCACAAATTTGGTAGAGCCCTAACTATGGTAAACAGATAAGAGAGTTTAAGAGAGTCTAAACTGGTGTAAGGTAAGTTATTTAACACGTATATCGTAGCAGTGCCCTGAGGCCCCAATTAGGAGGTACTCCAGGAAATAAGGCATTTTTCCAAATTCTTCAGGAACAGCCAGGGCCAGTGAAAGGATATTTTGCACCCTAGGTGAAACTTCCACCTTGCGCCCCCCCGCCCCCATCCCCCCGAAGCATCGCTTATCAAAAACTTCCAAAAATGAATACTGCATACTGTGGCATTGTTCATTAGAATTAATACACGTTCGGCTTGAAAATTTATTAATTTCATTATTTAGTCTACATATTTAATGAAAATAAATGAATAACCTGACAGTGTTGACATTTTGGTTGTTTTCACTTTGCACAACATAGCATGGATCTTAAAATAAATCACATACATTATACACAATACACTGTCACAGAGTAACACATTAGAATTTAGAATTTATTTTTCTGTACTTTCAGTTTAGCAAATTTAGAAACAAGTTCCTCCAAGTCAATGCTGCGAGCAATGTCATGTTCTACTGACAAGGTAGATAGCGCAACAAGTCTTTGTTGCAACATTGATGTGCGCATGTATGTTTTTATCAACTTAAGCTTCGAGAAGCTTCACTCACCACTGGCCATAAAAACTGGGAGAATCAAGAGGATGTGAAGAGCAATAACTGTTGGGAACACTATCTGCCAGCTTATTTGTCCAAATGAAGTTCAATACATCTTGCAGTGCTGCACTCTTTTGGACACGTCTTGCAATAGCTTGCAATTCATTGCACTAGTCAAAGGCATCAATATCTTTGGATTCACCATGTTGTGAAGCTTGCTCCAGATTCAAGCTATGTTCCATCATTTGATCTGGTGTTGTATTTTGCAAACTGTAACATCATATAGGAAGCCTAATACTGAACTAATTTGCTGCATCAATGTGAATCTTTCTTCAACCGAATGTATTGCTGTGTTGATGACTGCCAAGTAAAAGTTCACTTTGAATTTTTCTTTTGGATTATAAATAGGTTCATCATCTGCTTCATATGTGAACTGCTTCCTCTGCAAGTTCACCTGCATCTACCAATATTTTCTCAAAGTCTGCGTCACTTCTGTGGCCTACAAGAAACTTCTTCGTTTCTCCAAGTTGATTAATGGCATTACTTATGTCAAATTCTTTCGCGTGAAGTTGTTTGCTAGTCATGTTGATCTCAAACAATATGTCATACTACACAACAAGAGAAACAAGAAACTTGAAACTAGAAATGGCTTTTGCAAGATCCTTTGCATCAACTCATGACTTATTGTCAGATGATCCTGTTAGAGTAGTGTCATCATAGATGTCTATCACAGCATCATAGATGTCACCAAGCTGATAGCGAAGAGGTTCAAGGCATCAATTCGACTTTCCCATCTTGTTTCACTCTATGGTTTAATTGTGAGATTAGATATGTGGTGTGTTAGAACTTCCCAGCGATGTGTAGAAGCTGAGAAATACACATAAACATGTTGAATTAAATCAAAGAAACCAGTTGCCTCCAAGCAATACTTTGCAGCATCATTAACAACCAAATTCAATGAATGTGCACTGCAAGGAACAAAAAAGGCTTGTGGATTAATATCCAAAATTCTTCCCTGGACACCATTTTCTTTCCCTTTCATATTGCTCCCATCATTGTAGCCTTGACTACCAAGTTTTCTATAGGCAGTGACATCTCTTCTAACTGGTGAAGAATAGTTTCTGTCATACCAGCTCCTGTTGTCTCCGTAACCGGCACAAATCCCAAGAAGTGTTCCTTTATGTATACTGATTCAGTCTCATTCTCTGTCTCTGAAGTAGGCCTATCCACAAACCAAATGACCATGGTCATTTGTTCAATATGGCCTGCATCTGATGCACAGTCTAGAATGATCGAAAAGTATTTTGCAGCACGAGCAGATGCTAGGTTTTTTTGTTTGATGGCATTGGATAAAAGCTGAATAAGCTCATTCTGTATGTCTTTCCCTAGGTAATGTATATGCATCTCCTTGTCCTTAATCCTGAGAAGATGCTCATCCATAAGCGGGTCAAACAAAGCTAGATATTCAACAAATTTGAGGAAGTTCCGGTTACCAGAAGTGTGCAGTTTTTCTTGTTTTCCCCAAAAGGCCAGGTTTTGCATACCAAGAACTCTGACCAAAGCAATCAGACGTTTTAGTATTTGCTGCCAACACTTTTCTTCTTGCTTAATGAAGCGCAAATATTCTTCATCAATTGTTCTCTTGTATTTTACTCACAGTTCAAGTTCCTTCCATGTTTGAACATTTACCAAATGTTGACTACTTTTCTCGTGCCCTGAAAGAATTGCAGACATGTTTTTCCAATCCCGTGAGCCTTTTCCAGAAAGAGATGATGCACCAGTAGTACTACTGGCAATGGCAAACAACTTGCAGCAGAAGCAAAAGACAGAATCATTTAATGTGGAATACTGCAGCCACTGACAGTGCATTTCTTCTCCATTAACAAGCGTACTTTTGTAATGAATTGTCGAGAATTTTCTTTGCTTACTATCTTTGGGAAAATCAAACTGCTGAACTTGTTCCGGCCCATGTTCCACCAAAATATGTTGGACTTGATTATCGCATTTGGCCCAAATAGCAGGATCACTAAAGCTAAAATTCAAAGAAGTGACATTTTTGCTTTCATGTTCTTCCAAGTTTTGATCCTTGTGTGTCTCATTTGATTCATCTTCAATATTCAGATTATGTTCTTCAAACTCTTCTTTAACTTGTGAAACTCTCATCCCCACCTCCATTTCTGCTTGATCCTTTGGCATTGGACTACCTTCATCTCTGGCCAGTGGACGTAGATATTTCAGAAATGAACCTTCCTGCTTTCTTTCTTCTTTTTCCTTATCAGCCTTCCGCTTACAAAATTGTGCCCCAGACAATTTTTCTCTATCTGCCATGGGTCTGGCTGTATCAACTGAAAACAAAAAAAATGAAATTTTATTCCTATCAGTTTTTTCTTGTTCACTATTAAAAGTAAAGGCTAGAGAACATGTCACTTATCAAAGTCACTCTTTGAATTTCATCAATGGGATAGGTGGGGAAGGGAAGCAGACTGGGTTCAGTGAGTGGGGGTTTGGGTTTGGCTGGGGAGTGCAAGGGGAGCAGCCTGGGTTGGGTCACTGGGAGGATTGGGTTTGGCTGGGGAGGGGAAGGGAAGCAGACCAGATTTGGTCAGTGATGGTTCATCATTTGAGTTCTGCCAGGAAGAGAAGGGAAGAAGCAGACTGGGTTCAGGTCAGTGGCTGGGGCCTAGAGATGGGATAGCTCAGTGGTTTGAGCATTGGCCTGCTAAACCCAGGGTTGTGAGTTCAATCCTTGAGGGGGCCATTTAGGGATGGGGGGCAAAAATTGGGGATTGGTCCTGCTTTGAGCAGGGGGTTAGACTAGATGACCTCCTGAGGTCCCTTCCAACCCTGATATTCTATGATTGGGTTTGGCTGAGGAGCGGAGAAGCAGACTGGGTTTGGTCAGTGGGGGTTCAGGTTTGGCTGGGTTCGGGGAGTGGAGGGGAAGCAGTCGCAGACTGGGTTTGGTCAGTGGGGGTTCGGGTTTGGCTGGGGTTGGAGCAGAAGGGAAGCAGTCGCAGACCGGGTTCGGTCAATGGGGGTTCAGGTTTTGGCTGGGGTCCGGGGAGTGCAAGGGGACTGGGAACAGACCAGGTTCGGTCACTGGGAGGATCGGGTTTGGCTGGGCCCTGGGAGGGGAAGGGAAGCAGACCAGGGGGGAGAGGGCGCAATCTGGGTTTGGAACTTTGGCCGGGTGGCGGGCGGGGTAGGATTCAAAGAGCCGTAAGGTGAAATGGGCGCTCTCCTCTCCAGTCCCCGTCTGGCATGCAGCAGCGGGCAAGTCACTTGCAAGCAACGGGGCAATGGGAGCGTGTTGCCTGCTTTGCCTTCATGAGTCCGTCCTGCGCCCGGGCTGGGGAGTTAAATGCTGGGCTCTCGCTCCGGCTGGGGGGCGCTTGGGGCAGGCAGGATTAGGATAATGTACTTACCAATACAGCAATCTGTAGAATTATCGATTCACAATCAAAGGGCTTCGCTGGCTTTCTAAATGGCAGGAGTCGGAGAGCAATTCATTGGGGTGTGCGTGGTTCTTATCACACACACGTCCTCCCTGCAGTCTGCGATCTAATCAAAGGACTTCACTGTCACTGACTTTCTAAATGGCACATGGCAGGAGTTGGAGATCAATTCATTGGGAGCGTGGTTCTTATCACTTCTCTCCTACAGTCTGTGACCTATGCTATCTGGTCCTATTTTTGGGCACTGCTTTTTGGCAGCAGGCCGGCACCCCCAAATCTTGGCGCCCTAGGCAGCTGCCTAGTTTGCCTAGTGGGTTGTGCCGGCCCTGGGAACAGAAAGAGCTTACAGCCCCAGAAGATCACATTTTACATGCTGAGAGGGCCACAACAATGCATCCATAACTTCAAATTAGACCCAGTTAAGGCAAGATCTTGATCTCGGGTTACCAGTGTAAAGAAGCAATAACTCCACTGAAATAAATGAAATTACTACCAATGTAAAACCTTAGGCCCAGAACTGGGTTGAACCTGCTTCTCCAATATACTATAGAGACAAATCCATACATTTTACATCAGGAACTAATTCTCTTTTCCCACTGCCCAGAGTAATCATTCCTTTCAAAGTAGTACAATTACTAGAACATGTATCATACAGAACTCTGTATCCCAAAGTGACATTTGGCAAGATAATAAGTTGTTAATTTCCTTTCTGCAAAAATAATTCTCTGAAATCAAAACTGGGATCAAAACTGGCAAAGAAAATCCCAGCAAGATTAGTTCTAGGATTAGGCAATATTGTTAATTAATGCATGAACCTTCATTTTATGCAAATATTATGCAGAACTTAATTTACACTCAATTGTAAGAAAAATAAACTGGGGGGGAGTTAATTTATCTGCTGTTTATTTAAATTAATTCAAAACAGAGCACACACACCCTCACTTCTGGGCAGACTGTGAATAATACAATCCAATTATAAAATGATTGAGAGGACACAAATTAATTGCATAGTCCTAAAGTAAAATAAATACAAGGTTATTAATTACCTTCTCCCCTATTCAGCCTGCATTGTTTCAAATTTAAGGATACAATGTATGGCAAAGCATAAAAAAAGAGAAAATTTAAGCATGTCTTTAAATCAAGTTATCTCCAAAGTTATCAATACTTTTCTTTCAGCAAGCACTAAACTAATCAGTAAGGTCCAAATTCTATTCTGGTACCCTGGTGTGCATTTAGAGTAAATATATTAACTTCAGTGGAGTTACTCCAGATTTACACTGGTTTCAGGGAACAAGATTTGACGGTTGGTATTTAATAGACCCTGATCCTGCTGAGCTCTGCCTGGCACAGGGATCCACCTGTGTGGAGCAGATTGTGGGATCAGGGCCTTATTCAGAATCCAGCCGACTTAAGTTAACCTCCCTACTAATGCCATAGCAGAATACTGTACAAGACTCAAGAAAAACTAGTTTCAAGGACACAACCATTATTGATATTAAGATAAACTAAGTCTCTCCAGTTCAATACCGGTCTCCGTAGCGGCCAATGCCAGACACTTCATACAACTGTATAAAATCCCAGTAATATAAGAATATACCCAATATTATTCCAATGTGGGAAACATCTTCCTGAAGTCTTTTGGGGTGTCATTTTTTAAATGGCCACATATCTTGCACCCCACATGCCCTGATTAGACTTTATGGTTGGCATTTCCATTTTCAGTATAGTGAAATACTCCAAATATCACCATAAGAGCTAAAACTGAGGTTTGTAGTGTTTTTTAATAGCACCCTGACTTGCATCCCATGCACCCTCAAAACAAGGCAGAATTTGGCTCTATATGCAAAGCCTTAATAAAACAACTTTAAAAATTCAGCTACATGATCCAAAAGCTCAAATTTCCTGTAACATCACTTTCAAAGTTTCCCTATAGTCCATGTTTGCCTTTCATATAAAGTGCATGCAAATAAGCAAACTAAGGGGTTAGCTAAAAGAAACCATTACATGTAACTGCTACTTGCAGAAGAGCTTGGTGCTGTTAATAAAACAGGATTTTTTACATCAGGGTAGCACCTGAGATGGGCTGTGCCATACACACATATAGGAAGACATAGTCCCTGTTCCAAAGAGTTTACACACTAATAAAAACGCAAACAGATTGAAGGATGGATGAAGGGACACAAAATACAAATCAAGTGACCATCTTGTTTTGTTGCTGATAGACAGACAGATACAAAATTTTAAAGTTTTTTATCTATCTCCAGCTGCCCCTCAACATGGTCACTGTCAGTTCCTTCCCTCCCCTACTTTTTTAAGGTGTTCGCTTTAAAAATTTTTAAGTAAGTGAGGTTGCAGAAAGGAAGGATGGTCAAGTTGTTAGGGCTCTAGGGGCCTCTCAGACACAAGTGACAGTATGGAAGAAGGCCTGGCGATCTCTTTGAGAGAAAGATATATGGTGATATTGAGGCTGGCATCATTGGCACAGTGAATGGGGCAGGAAAGGGACAGGGAGACATGAAAGGAGATTAGGTCACAGATGTAGATAGCCTTCGACATCATTATCTTCGAAGTGAGAACAAGTTTACATTTGATGCACAACACAGCAGGATGCAGTGAAATTACTTAAAACATTTGAGGCATTTAGATCTGGGGGTTTGATTCAAACAACTATAGAGAAGGAGATAGCTAAGTTCAGATTCTGAAAAATCATCCTTCTTTCCAGATTCTGGGACTGTTGGTTCTGGTTCAGGCCTATCTCTAACATTCTTATATGTTTTACGGAGTATCAAAAGTTTATAATGTCTCCTTGTTTGGTTCTATAATGCAAACATGTTACTGGACATATAGTGATGACTTTATATATTGATTATTATGGCCCTGACTCTGCAAACAATTATGCACATGACTTTAATTGGACTACTCATCGGTATAAAGTTAAGCATGTGCATAAGTGTTTGCAGGATCAGAAACTGAATGAACCCAGAGAACACATATGTCTACATTCCATAGTTTTGCTCAAAGTATGGTGTTTTGGTGGAGTGGAAGACTACTACAGGAATAATAATAATTAATACAATGTTTGTATCTAGTGCGCTGAACTTTGCTGATTATATGACACTGCAGGTTTCTGTAGCTGTATGTAGACCTGACATTAGTATTCTGACTCTACTGTACAACAATTAACATATATAGCTTTTCGTAGTTGGTAATGTTGTCATATACACTAGTGTAACAAAATATTGGAAATGGGTCAATTGAATAGGAAATGGAGTTTCATAATCTAATAATTTTCAATTTTGCTTTTTCCATATTTTTGCAAATTATAGGGGAAAGGTGAAGGTTAAGTACAGAAAGTAAGTTGAATGTGTGATTGTGAGTGCTGCTGAAGGATTATATAGCAATGGTTAACTAGTATATCCTTTAACCACTAATTTCAAGACGTAGTCCTGGAGACCGTATGTAATTGTTTTTCTGTGGTATATGGACTGCACTGAAACATGCTTCTAATATTAACTCTTTAACCAAGTTTCTTGTTTAGGACTATAAACAGAACTAAATCAAAACAGGATGTTTTTCAGGACACCATTAACAGATGGGCAGAGCTTCTTCTCAATGGCCATGCAAAAAATCCCTTTAATAGCACATTTTAACACAGTGGTTCTCAAACTAGGGGCGCCGCTTGTTCAGGGAAAACCCCTGGCGGGCCAGGCCGGTTTGTTTACCTGCCGCGTCCATAGGTTCAGCCTATCGCAGCTCCCACTGCCCGTAGTTCGCCACTCCAGGCCAATGGGGGCTGCGGGAAGGGCGGCCAGCACATCCCTCGGCCCGCACCACTTCCCGCAGCCCCCTTTGGCCTGGAGCGGTGAACCATGACCAGTGGAAGCCGCGATAGGCCGAACCTGCAGACGCGGCAGGTAAACAAACCAGCCCGGTCTGGAAGGGGCTTTCCCTGCACAAGTGGCACCCCTAGTTTGAGAACCACTGTTTTAACGGGAATGGCAGAATATACCCCTAATTACAGACCTTTAACTACTGTTACTGCTCTCCAAGCAAAAGAGATTTGGTCATCAGGTTCATTCCTTCCACCCATGAACTTTTCTGTTCCAGATTCAAAGCAGAACTTAGACACTTGGCACTATCTCTATAATGGAAAACCATATTGAACAGTCAGCTTCACACCAGATATCTATGACTTAGGCTCATCTCTATTTTTTATGCTGGATCTGGCCTGCAGTATCTTCTGTTCAGTCCACAGCCACACTAGCTACCCAATTCATATTACTAAGAAGAAGTTTACATTTTAACCAGTTTGAAAAGTGAAATAAACACTACTTGTTCCACTAAGCCACCCAGTCACTGACTGTTCTCGTTTTTTATTTGCATCTGCATCAACAAAGGATTTAAAGGAGAATGTCTGACTGAATCCTATTTCATTGTTGCTTCCAGTTCTTGCATATCTGAGCGGATCTGTGATCAGTATAATCATTTTGCTTCATTGTCTCATTCATATCTAACACGGGTCCTGGAATTTCCCCCCCCCCCCATTTATATAATCACTGCATTCAAATGTTACCAAAACATGATGAGCTACGTTAAATTACCTAGTGAAGACAAGGAAGTTAGACCCAGAATGAAATTGACCCAATACACTTCCAGGGAATTCTGATTCCTAAAGTTATTTTGTCTTGTTTTGTATAAATGAAATCTTTTGTTGCTCTTCTGTAGTTTAATCTCATTTAAGATTAGAATTGCAAGCTAATAAATAAAATACCTTTGAGAATAACATTTTAGGATACAAAATACATTTCTGACTAAGAGGATATATAGTCACACAAAAAAACCCACATTTGCCAGACTGTCTTGGTATAGTATCTTTGACTATTTTGCAGGAACATTTTCAGTCACAAATGCTGTTACCTGCCAGTGTATATTAAAATTTCTAGTAATGTTGTTTTTCCGTATTATTATGGGTACATGTTACATATATATACACATGATCAGAGAGAATTGATAAAATAATGAGAGATTTGGATGTGAGGGATTAGTGTGAGGATATTGTGGAGGCAGGGACCAAATGAAGCTCCTCAGTGCCACAAGGTTCTCTGCTCCTTAGGAAAGAATCCTAGAGCAGCACAGCTTACTGCAGCCCAGGAAACCACAGGGCTGAGCGACACACACAGGGGAGTGCAGCACCACGAGGACACACCATAGCTCGGGTAGGACTTTGGAAGCGGCTGCTCATACCCCAGCTAGGTCAACCCAGCTACTCAGACCAGGGTGCTGATCACCTGAAGTTAACTCTGCAGTGAAGACATGTCCTTGTTTTTTTAAACTCCCCCTGCCATCCCGGGGGACGGAAAGAGAGAGAGAGAGTGTGTGTCTGTGCATGTTAGTTTGAGTATGCATGTGTGTGCACATGTGCAAGGTGGTTTGCTGGACCTCTGGCTCCAGGAACCAGCTGAGATCAGGTGACACAGGTTTGTACGAAGTGTTGCCTGATGCACGGAACTTCCAGCTTCCCCCCAAAGCTAAACATTCTAGTCAATTATTGCTCTGCCCCTCCCAGCTCCACAGCTACATTCCCCCAGACCCCAATTCATTATGCACTCCCCAGCCCCCACATCTGTTCTCTCCCATCTCTGTCCCTAGCCCCTTGGCCTACCTCTGCTCCTTCATGGCTTTATTGACCTCTGTCATATTTCCCTTAGTTGTCTCATTTTGATCTTTCCTCAGATGAGAATTGTTCCATACCCTAATCACTTTTGTTGCCTTCTTTGTACTTTTTCCAGTTCTAATATATCTTTTTTGAGATGGGGTGACCAGAACTGCACACAGTATTCAAGGTGTGGACATACCAGGGATTTATATACTGGCATTATGATCTCTTTTCTAATGGTTCCTAATATTCTGTTAGTTTTTTTGACTGTTGCTGCACATTGAGCAGATGTTTTCAGAGACCTATCCACAATGACTCCAAGATCTCTTTCTGGAGTGAAAGCAGCTAATTTAGACCCCATCATTTTGTATGTATAGTTGGGATGATGTTTTCCAATGTATATTACTTTGGACTTATCAACACTGAATTTCATCTGTGATTTTGTTGCCCAGTCACCCGGTTTTGTGAGATTCCTTTGTAACTCTTCACAGTCAGCTTTGGATGTAAGTTTCTTAAGTAATTTTGTATCAACTGCAAACTTTGCCACCTCACTGTTTACCCCTTTTTCCAGATCATTTATGAATATGTTGAACAGCACTGGTCCCAGTATAGATCCTTGGAGGATCTTGCTATTTACCTCTCTACACTGCGAAAACTGACCATTTACTCCTACCCTTTGTTTCCTGTCTTTTAACCAATTACTGATCTGAAAGAAGACCTTGCCTCTTATCCATGACAGCTTACTTTTCTTAAGAGCTTTTGGGGTGAAATCTTGTCAAAGGCTTTCTGAAAGTCCAAGTATACTATATCCACTGGAACATCCTTGTCCACATGCTTGTTGACCCCCTCACATAATTCTAATAGATTGGTGAGGCATGATTTCCCTTTACAAAAGCCGTACTGACTCTTTCCCAGCATATCCTGTTTGTTTATTTGTATGATAATTCTGTTCTTTACTTTATAGTTTCAACCTATTTACATGGCACTGAAGTTAGGCTTACCAGCCTGTAATTGCCAGGATCGCCTCTGGAACCTTTTTTAAAATATCAGCATTAGTTATCTTCCTGTCATCTAGTACAGAGGCTGATTTAATTGATAGTTACATGCCATACTTTATAGTTCTGTAATTTCCTATTTGAGTTCGTTCAGAATTCCTGGGTGAATACCATCTGGTCTGGCTGACTTCTTAGTGTTTAACTTATCAGTTTGTTCCAAAACCTCCTCTATCGACATCTCAATCTCAGATAGTTCCTCAGATTTGTCACCTAAAAAGAATGGCTTAGGTGAGGGCATCTCCCTCACATCCTCTGCAATGAAGATTAATGCAAAGAATTAATTTAGTTTCTCTGCAACAGCCTTGTCATCCCCGAATGCTCCTTTAGCACCTTGATCATCTAATGGCCCTATTGATTGTTTGGCAGGCTTCCTGCTTCTCATGTATTTAAAAAAATGTTTGCTTTTAGTTTGTGTGTCTTTTTCTAGTTGGTCTTCAAATTCTTTTTTGGCCTGCCTCATTATATTTTTATATTTAACTTGCCGGAGTTTATACTCCTTTCTATTTTCTTCAGTAGAATTTGGCTTTCCATTTTTACAGAATGCCTTTTTGGCCCTAACCACCTCTTTTACTCTGTTGTTTAGTCAGTTGTTTTTTTGGGTCCTCTTACTGATTTTTTTTATTTGGTTTGAGCCTTTGTTATGGTGTTCTTAAACAGTTTCACTCTTGTGAACTGTTCCTTTTAATTTCTGTTTAATTAGTTTCCTCATTTTTGTGTAGTTGCCCTTTTTTAAGTTAAATGCAGGCTAAATGGGCAATTTTCATATGTACTGCAGTGATTACTAGTGGAGGGCAGGATGCAGTTCTATCTATTTAAATTTGCATTAAGTCATTTGGTAACATTGCAATATTTACTTTAGAGTTTAAGGATTAAGATGTGTGCAATTTAGAGCCAGATCCTAAACTGCTGTAATTCACTGAAGTAACTGGAGCTACATAAATTTACACTCGCTGATGATTCGGCCCTTTCATTACATAACAAATAGCATGGTGTAGATACAGCAAGGTAAAGTGGAGCAAACATAAAATATAATATAAATATACCATTGTCTGTGGATTCAAGTTTTGGATACTGGAGTCAGGATTTCATAGCAAAGAGAACAAACAACAATGGTCAGTACAAAAGAGATAAGATGTCCAAAATGATGAAAAGCTTACACATCATGAGCTAAATCTATCCCTTGAGAACTCCACTGAGGAGCTCCATCAAGTTACAGCAGGGATGAATTTGGCCTAACACCTATAAATAAGAAGGCAACTTTGCTGTTGGCAAGATAGCCTGATATTTTACAATAATTGTAGTTTTCATCACCAAAATCTAATGCTCCTCTATAACTTGCATTCCTTTTTGTGGAAAAACATGAAGCTGACTCAGTTAAATGAGCAAATTACAAAAGCATATATATACACATATAGTGGGTATTTCTAGACATCTGTAAAATTGTTTAAAAAGTAGAATAGAACCCAACATAAAATCTACTATATTGCAATACATCTTTAAAAATAAAGGATTATCTCAGTTTATCAACTGACATTCCTGTATGACCCTTATTCAACATACATACTACTGTATCTTAAACTCTCATTTAGCACACAGAAATACCGTCACACAAGCATTTTCTTTAGCTTTCACTTCCATCTTTTGTCGTTGCCTGAGGTCCTTGCTATTTAAAAGCTCATCATTCACACCATTATGCATAATGATGAGCAATGGGGAAATCATCATTTATGCAAATGGCTTATACAATGGAAAGGGAATCGAAGTTTAATCTCAGATTTCAAGCATCTTTGTCTAACACTTACAGAAAGGCTCCCAACCCTGCAATACATTTATCCACGTTTAACTTTAAGCACATAAATAGTCAAACTGACTTCTATTACACTAGACACATGGTTAAGTGCTTTGCCAGATCATGATCTATGTTTTTACCTCCATTATCCACAAACATAACAACTTCATTAAGGGCCCAACCTTGCTGGACATTGAGGACCAGAGGCTTAGCTCCTTCAATTCCTCCCCAGTTAAAAGGAATCAGATGGGACTCAGCAACCAGCAGAAGGAGAAGGACTGAGCCTAACAAAGGAGGGGTGTTTGTCATAATAATAAAATATTGTTTTCAGACACTCTAAAAATTAATACTGTTTTCTTATCATGTACAGTATTTACTCTTATTATAGACCTATTTTTCTACCACAATTTTTGGAGAAAGGCACAATCCACTAAAGGGTATGATCTGGGATTTTGGTTCAGACCCCTCTCTAATTCTAAGTACGTAAACTGTAAATACTTGCTTCCATTCTTAAAAATGCCTTGAGGAAGTAACAAATGTCTGTAGCAAGACCCTTTTGGATAGCTGGCTGTTAGTATTGTACATTTAGACAAGCTGAGGTGTGTCAGGCCATGGGGCTTGCAAATCGTGTTTGGGAGGATAGCTTTGTCATGGACTTGTAGTTCTATGTATGTACTTCACTTTCAAGCAGCAAATCTGTTTCAATCAATTTCTGAAAACACCATCTTTCCAGACTGAAGGCTTTACTGACCTAAAAACCTCTCTCTCATAGGGCACTGCTTAGTCAAATAGACCTAAAACAGTCTTCTTGTCAGCTCCTACCTCCCAGACCCACACGACACCAAACATTATTCAAGAACAGGAATTTATGACAGTGGATGTGTGTACTTCTTCCCTTCTCACCTGCCCTACATATTGTGGCAAGACCTTTGAAGGCACAAAGCATTTAAGGGAAAAAAGTATTCAGGCTCTTATGAATTCTGGCATACAGAACTATTTTGTCATCAAAATGAAGGCTCTGTAACAGAGTTTTACATTGCATCTCCCAGTGAGATTCCACATAAACAGAAAAAACACTGAGCCAAGGATCTCGGCCGGAGTCTTCACTGCATATGTTTTACCAACAGGCATTCATTTCATTACCCAAATTGAGCTGCAATTATCACACATACACATAACTGAAGGCCTGTTCCCCCATAAGACTCTCCTCCCTGTATGTCCCCCGGATGAGTTATACAGAAAGAGTTTTCAGGTCCTACTAATGAGGACAAGAAATAGTTTTGTGAGCATTTGTGACACGCAATGCCAAAGGATATCCAAAATGGCAGAGCAGTCACACCACTTGTTCACCCTATCGCTCAGTCAATGGTAACTTCAATGGTCAATATTGTTAAGCCACACAGTTAGTGTGACTTGAAAGCTGAAACTATTTCTCAGGAGGCACCAAGGCAGATTCTGCTACCTTTACTTGTGCTGAGTAGTATCTTGCTCTGCAAATAGTGTAGAGGAAATTGCTGGCCCTGTTAATAGTACCAGGGTTAGCATCTATTGGTAGACTAGAGCTGAGCAAAAGGCTTAGAGTTTTGATCTGTTTCTGAACCTCCCCAAAGTTAGGAAGTTTGGATCAATCCATCAAAAATGGAGGTCACTTACTGGGATAAGCCCAATCTCTGGATCTGGATCCAAAGTTCCAGGGAATTCAGATCCCAGTGTAAGATTTCCACTCCATTAGTAAAGGCATTCTATAGTTAGAAAAAAGCCTGTTAACATTTCCCTGTATCCAAGTGAACATGACTAAAGAACAATTCTGCAATTAGGATAGTCAAAGTCACACATATCAATCCCGTGGCTAGTGCAAGATTTCTGCCCTTGCTGCATTTGTAAACACTGAAACTGACTGTTAACACCTTTTTATCGTTAGTTTTGTTCTTGATACATTGTATAATCACAGCAATGTGTGGTTTTTAATGCAAAAATAATGACAAAGAAAAACAAGTGACCTTCTTAATCTCACAAAATAAACATTTTTTCCCAAGCAGTTGGCATAATTAAGTACTATTCAAGGGCTTCCTGTTTTTCATTCACATATTTTGCACAAGTTCCAGAATCATAATATTAATGAATGCTTTGAAATAGCATATCTGTTCCCTAGGAAATTAACAATGAAGTGAGACAAATTTACATGAAATTGCATTATGCATTCATGCATATATCTAGAGTGAGGGATCTATACAAAATGTAAAACAACATCAGAATGAGCAGACAGCAATATTAGTGCTTGGTAGAAGGCATCCAACTGCATTAAAATCCTGCATTCATTAAAATCAGTATTCTATCATCCTAGTCCGAATTTTTTTGGACAATGCCTTGCATACATTCAAGAGGTTCAGCAACACAAATATTGTCTAGCTCCAATGGGAATAGCAGTAAATTATTGTCAGATAGAAAGACTAGCTCTTGCCATTGCAGCACAGAGCCTAAAGCCAAAGGGCAACATGTGCCATTGTTGGTTTTTTTTGCCTTGAAGCATTTTTATGCTGCTACTTCCCCTGAAAGCCAGTCAATATCTGTTTTACATTCCATACAGGGCTCGAGCTAGCATGCTAAAAATAGCAGGGTGGAAGTTGTGGTTTGGGCAGCAACTCAGGCTCTCAAGCCTACCCAGCCCTAAGTCTGAGCTCAGATGGCTACCCCAAGTCTTCACCAGAGCCGCTACTTCCAGCTGCTATTTTTAGTCTGCTAGCTCAAGCCCCGCCAGCGCAACCCTGTCTACCCAGGCAGGGAGGCATGCTCCACCTGCAGTGTGGATGTACCCTAGGAGCACTGGACGAGTGGACTGGAGGGCTCCCAATAGTGTCACTGAACATGGGGATTTAGCAGCAGCTAATAGAGCTGGAGACTATATTGGACATTATTCCATCCTGTATAGTTACTACCCTTGTGTGTATGTTTTGATTTGATTTGCTCTAGCTGAGGGATATAGCACAAAATATTTTTGTCACGTGACTGGTTAAAAAAATCAATCGGGAGAGCCCAAAAAAATGGATCTATGAAAAATACACACTGCATCAGTTAACATTCAAAATCTACAAAAAGGCATTTTGACACAAAAAGTAGGGACATTCCATTGAAAAATATTGGATTGGGAGAATCTTCTATAGGGAGAGAATAGATAAATGGTAAATATGGCACTGCCATTTCTAACTGGTAATTATAGAAATACTCAGTAAATATGACTTCCTATCAGAACCATTTAGCAACATTGGATGCTTTTCTCCCCTTTAGAAAATAAAATGTTCTGAGTTGTAAATTACTTGTTAGAATTATGATCACTACCTGACATGAGAAGGGTTTCCTTTATAAAGGTTTATTGCAAATGCACGACAAGACAAATGTCTGCAATCACTGACTGCCACAAGTTCAACAGTAATTGCATTTGCTATAACATCACTAAATATGTATCAGGTGCATAAAAATCTATTTTAATGATGTCTCCATGAATAATAATAATATCCTGTATTACAAAAGAAAAGAGGTAAAAGGTCTTTTACATATCATGAAAATGTGTTCACAGTGACAGCAAAGTATACCTTAAACCCAAAATAAAGCTATCTTGCTCCCTTCAGGGAAGTTTTGTGTATTTTTGTAATTCACTCACTTGGTTTTCAACATAATGTAGAAAAAGCCCTTTTCTCAAAACCATGTAATGATGGAAGCCAAACTACTTATCCTGATATGTACGCAGTAACTACTATACTGACAATCAACAATTTAGCATATAATTACAAACATAGAAAACATCTCTGCTACTGTATTCAAGTTACATATACAGCCAATATCAAAAATACATAACAAAATATTTGGAAAGAAAGATTTTCTTCCACTTGTTGAATGCTCATTTCAGGATAGGAACAAGATGAACAGGAATGCTGGAAGAAGTCTATGTATAAGAACATTCCTGTTCACCACACTCCCATCCTGAAATAAGCACTCAACAAGAGGAAGAAAAAGTTACCATTCTATTTCATTTAAAGAGCGGAAGACGATCTACAAGTTACTTGCAAATTTGAATGAATCCTAATGCTTCAAATCTGTAGTTCATGTATGGAAAGCTTAAAATCAACATTAACAAATATGTAAATACAATTAAGATAGAAAACAGCTTTATGAATGAAGCATCTAATACTGAAAACACTTATTATTGGTGTTAGTGATTCCCACCATCAATAGTCCCATTGACTACTAACAGCAGAAAGCATTATCCTAAGTAGCAATTCCAATATGGGGTCCAAAAAGGTGGTCTCCTAAAATTCTCTCTGCAAGCAGCTAAAAGTTTAGGGAAAAAAGCAATATATTTATTGAATGAATTGCTGAGCTCTGCTGATGTGCACAGAAGTGCAGAACTCTATTCTTAAAATTTACATGCATTACAAATACAGGACACTGTGAATGTTCAGATCTATTGCATGCAAATAATTCACTCTGTCATTTCTGAATAAAAATACATACATACATAAGAAAGGATCACAGAATCTATTTACATAATCTTTGACAGGAAACGGCACATGAAATCAAGACTAAATCATTAGCTTAAAATTGCATTTCTAAATAATTTAAAAGTCAAGGACTATACTTCTTGCTAAAAATCCTTCATTCAATGAAATAGTTTGTAAACACTGAACATGTACATGTATACAATTTACAGTCTCAGAAGGAAATAAATTTCTGGTTTATCATCATTGCTTGGCTCCATCTGCAAAACGGAATCATCTGTACAAAACTGGTCATTGCCTCCATAGCGCAAAGAAGTACATGCGCCCTCTGGTACACCCCGATCTTCCAGATCCTCTCCACTGAAGTCATTCAGGTATCTTGCTATGTAAGAGCCAGTGGAATGCCTGTTGATAACATGAGCTGATACTGATGGTTTGTTTCTTAGAACTACCCCTGCTATGCTGCTAGCATTAGAAAGTTTTTGCTTATTGGCTTCTTGTCTTTCCTTAGCACGACTAGCAATATTGCGTACTCTGCTTTGACTTCTGGATGACAGTTTTCTGACCAATGCCTTGGGGCAATCATCATCATTCTGCTTAGAATACAAAGTTTGACAGTTGTCTTCCTGGTCAAAGGACACCAGTTTTCGCAATTGTTCTGTCAGTGTGTCTGTAGATTGTGGTCTCTTAGTTTTCATAGCTGCAACTTTCTTGTCTCTCATGCCAGATGTAATAAAGCTTCTACTTATGTATTTGTACTTGCTTTCAAAATTGCAGGAGATATCCTCTGATGTCAAGTCTCCCAGGCTCTTGGATTTGCAAGGACTAGGCTGTTTGACGACTGTAGTAGCAGGGTAGGGCAAAGTGTTCTTGGGTGTAGGTGAATGCATATTAAGTCTAGATCTTTGGGAGACATACAACAAATCATTGTGTGTATCTGAAGTTTGCAGATAATTATTATGCAAAAAGCCAACACTCTGAAATGCTGGGTAAGGAAAACTTTGATTTCTTGCAGTCCTAAAATTATTTGAATTATCCAGGGCAGCACTGTGAAGGTCCTCGTTAATTAAATTATTCCCAGAGATTCTCTCACAGTAGTATCCTGAGTCCTGATTATGCTTCAGTTTCAAAGAAGCAGCAAGTTGGCTCATATCTTCTCTCTTGAATTCATATGCAGTTATCAGGAGGTCTTGGGAATCTCCCTCTACTTCCATAAGACTGCTGCCTGCTGAGGTTATACATGCAGGAGGGTCAACTATTGTATCTTCCAAAGTGCAGGAACTGCAATCCTCAAGGGTTTCCCAATTTGTTCCACACTTCCTTTTGGGATTTGCTGTTAGCAGATGGAGAGGGGAAGTGCAAGGGGACACTGGAAGGCTATTTTCCACACAGTCTGACTTCTTGCAAGCTGGTTCATCTACTGGTTTACAATCAGAGGCTGGTGAAAGAGATGTCTCATGGATAATTGTATACACAGAATACTCTGTTGTCTCAGGGCTGGAGAATATAGCAGTATCTGGTGTTGAGAATAATGGTGATTCAACAGATTTTACATTAGTAAAGTTTTGTTTAAGGGGTGTACTTAGATCAACAGTAAACATGTGTGGATGTGCCGACACCACACTGAAGGTTTGGTTGCTGGTGCCTTGAAGACTTGAAACAACAGTCAGATTAGTCTGGTCATCTGTAACATCAAACTGTCCAATAAGTGCTGAGACAGAACTACTCATCTCGCTCTCGTTTGTTAAAGAAACCTCATCTATGAGACGAGAAACATCACTATCCTGCAGAGCTGCAGTCGAGTGTAAATCGTAGATGTCAGAACAGATGGTGGAAGATATATCAGTCAGTGAAAAAGTGGTTACAGTACTGCTCATAATGACATCATATTTATTATTTTCAAATTCCTGTTCCTTTGCAGAAAGACAACTTCCTGCTGGTGTTTTTTTCTCCTCTTTACACCCTCCAGTCTCCTCTTCTCTCTTTTCATCTGTGTAATTTGTATCTTGTATTTTTTCTGTACCAAGGTCAAAAACTGAATCCTGCCTTATATGAACAGGTTCATTGGAAAGGTGACTTTTCTGGTATTCTGTGGAGTGATTTGTCTCAGCTATTCCACTTACAAAGTTGAAGCTTTCTGCATGTTCATGTACAGATGATTCTATAGAACTGCCAATTCTGGCATCACTCTGGGAAGTAGCTTTTTTATGCAGAGATGCAGAATTTGAAGAAGGTGCAGCTTGCTCAGGGGATGAAAAGATATGTTCTTTCAAGTTTGTTTGGTTCACGTTTGTACCATTGTTGCTATCTGCTAAATCAAATAAAAAGCACATTATTATACATGTTTTGTTTACTATCTGCTAACAACTATTTTGCCTTTAGACAGACAAATGGAGAATGTAAAATTAGTTACAATTGTGATAAGATTTAATTATGGGGTTGTGCAGGTTAGGAAAAATTATTTGTGTGATATGAATAAATGAGAAAATATAGCTGTAGGCACTTCATTGAAGCTTCCTTTGAATGTCTATTACATCTGACACGTGATGTAATATTTGTTGTAAATAATGTCAATGAGTTACCATATTTTGTACATGTGGTATTACCTTCAGTTGTATTCCTATTCAGATTTGTACTATAAAGAAGCATGATAATAAAGACAGAACAAAACAGCTCTGTTAAACAATATAATATATCTGGAAACAAGAGGCATGTTTATCAGAACTCTGAGTAAAACATCAGATAGTTGGACCCCATACATAATGTTTTTGGTAACAGTTTATGTGCAATTTCAGATTTAATTTGTGAGTCTCTAACAACATTTAACTTTCTAAACTTCTGCATTCATAAGAGAACAAGTTTTTGAATTCCATGAAAGAATATATTTTACATGTTTCTACATTAGCTTATCAAATTCTGGTTACATTTCTACAACTGTATAGGTTGAATCCTGCCTCCATTACTCATTCCTTACATAGGTAAGACCCCTGTTAACTTCAGCTACACTTTTACCTAACTTAGGGCTGGATATGTACAGCAGGAAATTGACCTTTTACGAATTACAGTTTCTAACATTCAACAGAAATAAGGTACAACTAGAAAAAAAACCCCAAAGAGTAAGGGCAGGGTCCCTCATTTATTGGGCATTCAAAACTCCCAGCATTGGGGTTTATAGTGCACAGGCAATGCAGGATCAGTCCCCAAATTATAACAATGAAAACATTCCTAATGTTCTCAGAACCAAGCATATTAAGTTGAGAGTATCTCCACATACTGATTGAACTGATCCATATTTGATTTCTTTCTGTAGAGAACACAGCAAAATATACAGGGCCAAATTCAACCTTGGTGTAATTCTAGTAAAGTTAGTGAAGAATAATTTAGCCACAATATTTTGCTGCAATGAGCCTTTGTTGGGTTCAGTTTAGCAGCCTTCTGTTCTTTGCTTTCTGTAATGAAATACGGACAATTTGTAACCTGATTATTTCCTTTCTGGGACTGACCTCTCCCCTAGTCTGAAAAATCGGCGCTGAACCTCTTTTTTCTACAAATACCATAGGCAGTTCACACATGTACATGTGTCTTTGCCACATCCCTTCCATCCTTGCTCAAGATAAGTACTTCCAAGGCTATACAGATACGTGAGATCCTTAGTAGGAGATCGACTATAACTAAGGATAAGATTTTCTCATGGAGGTCATGGAAGTCACGGATTCCATGACTTTCAGAGACCTCTGGGACATTTTCTGCTTCAGCTTCAACCCTGTGACCTTGGAGCTCTGAGCCACTGGCCCTGGAGCTCTGAGCTGCCACAGACGGCAGGGGCCGTGGAACTCCGAGTCTCTTCCCCTGGAGTTCTGAGCCGCTGCAGGAGATGGGGACCCTGAAGCGCTGAGCCGCTGGCCCTGGAGCTATGAGCCACTGCAGGTGGTGGGCGCCTGGAGCTTTGAGGCACTGTAGGCGGGGGCTCTGCAGCTGTCAACCGCATGGCTGTGGCTGGAGCCTTCCCCATGTGGCATAGCTCAGGCTCTCAGTCCCCCCCACCTCCATGCAAGGCTTGGGCTTCATTTGTTGTAATCGCCCTCGCCCCCATCCTTACCCCCCCGTTACTTTTAATAAAAGTCACAGTTGCGGACTTCCGTGAATTTTTGTTTATTGCCTGCGATCTGTCTGTGACTTTTACTAAAAATAACCATGACAAAATCTTAACCTTAACTATTACTTCTTAACAGCAATGCCTTATTCGATTATGTCAACTATGTACATGGACCCTAAAGAGGCCACTGTAAAGATACCTAAGTAACTTACCTTGGGTGAGGCAGACTGAAGGGAGAGATCAATGCCAGAAAGAAAATCGTCAAGGAACAAATTTTCCATTCTGGACCTTGATTTTTCCCCCAGTGTAAGGCATCTGGGAAGGAGTGATCAATAGGGGAAAATTAGTAGGGAGGGAGAGATAAGTAGGACACTAGAAGAAAGCTCCCCTTTTCTGTAAATTAGCAGTCTTCATCTTTTTTGGGACCACTGCCCCTGAGCACCTTCCTAGCAAAGGATGTTTCTGCAGAGGAATGAGGACCAGCCTTTAGTGTTTTATTAACGTAGTGATGGATGACCAGATGGTGATAGCATTACAGATTTCCTCTGTAATGGCTAATGCCCTTTGTCCCCACAGGCCACCACGGAACATGTTGAATTGACTCTGATCCCTTATGGAATAAGTTTATCTGTGGCTGAATATGCTTTGGTGATGCCACAGTTTATCCAGCTAGCTATGGAGGATTAGGGTACTTTCAGGCCCAATCATTTAGAGTGGGAGGAAACAGTTCTGCTAAGATACATTTTAGTTGCTCTTCTTGCATCAAGCATGTGCCACACTTTATCTTATAGACATGAAACTTTAGGAGAAAAGCTCCTTACTCTGTAGGAAAGAAAAAGTTAAACTTAGTTGTGAATTATTCTGGAGTATGACCCTAAAGATACAGTAAGTCCTCACGGAAGATAAAAACTGGACAGAGATACAAAAGTGGGTCAGAGAACAGGAGAGCCTGCCTGCTGGACCATGGAGTACATCCTGCCTGTGCAACAGCTCCACTAGCTCTGAGAACCACAGCCGCCTTAGCAAATTCAGGGTGCTTAAGAAGGAGAAGGCCACAGTCATTCCAATCTTCTGAATCACTCTTCCTAGTGGAAGAAGGAGAAAGCGGAGAGAGGCTGATTCAGTCATTTGTGTGCCAGACAGTCTATTTCCAGTGACATTTAGTCTGGTTCCCTGGTGAAGAATAACCTCACTTTTGTGTTCTGGCTGAACATAAATAGGTCTCTTTGGAGGTGGCCTAGCTCCCTGGATATCAGCTTGGTTCATGGACCATTCTGAGCTGTCTATCTGCTGATAACTTAGCTGATTCACTTTTGTGATGTGGCCCTTTATGAAGATCACACCAGATCACTGTGTCTCTAGCACATTGTTGCCAGTGAGGCCTTCAGAACACTGAAGAAGCTTTGAAGTCCCTTCTAAGGGTGTCTTCTATCTAGCTGCCTGCAGAGTCTTCAGGAATTACTACATCCTCTACCAGGGATGCCCACACTGCAACAGCCTTCAGGCAGAAGAAGAGAGAACCTTTGAATTCTAGGATTCTGCAGAATTTCAGGGCTTGCTAACTGAGTCTTATCCTTTATTGGGATTTTCCCATTCCTCCCTAATGACTTATTTGAAGGAGGAATACAGGAGGATGGCAAACTTTGTTTTCATTTTGCTCACTGCTCCCCCAGAATCAGCTTTTAAAAGCTAGGGACCAGATTCTGTTTCTTCCAAGAATGCAGTAGGGCAAAGATGGCTTACGGCTATAGACTTTCCCTTGCCAGGGGCCTGGCTAAGCCTGCTCTAATTTAAGAGTGGCTGCAATGGCTCTGTATGGTGCCAGTCCATAGCCAAGAATAACCAGAATGCAGACACACTCTGACTATGCCTTCTGCCACCAACATGGTCCAGGCATGCTTCCTGCATCAAGAACTGAAAAGAGAACTGAAAAGAGGGCAGCTCTGCACTATCTGAAGAAACCTCTTATTCCCTGAGGGGCCATTCCTGCCAGGTGAAAAGCCTTTTTATATTACTGGAACAGCATGAAGGGGCTAATCTGGCTTTTGGATTGCAGTGGGTGAGACAGGAGTGCTGAACTGCTGCTCTGCACTGCCAAAAGCACCGAACCTGGAGGAAGGGTGCAGGGGGTATGGCCAAGTCCTGGAGCCATGGAAGTGTCTGAATGGAGTATTTGCAGAACGAAAAGTGCCGCTCAGATGTTTCAGACTGGGTGAGAGCTCTGGATCAGGAACAAAAAGGTCTCAGACACCAATACCACAAAATTACAGACTTTCTGGAACTATTCAGATGCTCGTGTGTGTCACCTGTTTGGCATGCTGAGCTGGCTCTGCATTTCATTTGCTCAGGTTTTACACCAAAGTCCACTGGATTCACCCCAGTATATCAGATATCAAACTCAGGCCCAGTGGATTTAAATACTTTTGGGCTGAGTAACTTCAAGAATCAAAACATATTACATGTGAACATTTATATTTTAATCTAGGAATATAAAAAATAACTAAGATTCCAGCCTTGCCCACCATTTTCCCCATATAATTCAGGTTTATAATTTTGTAAAGTTAATTTTAAAGGACAATGTCAAGGTTCTTAGATTCAAATTTGACCTACTTTTCCCCTTTTACATCTTTGTGCAAAGTCCATTTTTTTCTTTATATACAAAACAAATGCTTTTCTTTCTTTCCAAAACAAATGCTTCCTGCTTTTTTTTCCTTGAAAAAAAAAATTTAAAATACACAATGCCAGCTCATAGCTCTCATGCGTAAACTCACAGTAACAAACCCAGAGCTTTAAAATGATTGAAGAAAAAACAATTTTGGCAGGGATGTAGATTTCATCTTCAAGCTTCTAAAGGATACTTAAAAAATCAACTGCTAATAAACTAACTTTTTTAAATATGAAAAGAAACTTGACAAGTGTTCTTTAAGCAAATCTGTGGAAAATACTGTAATCCACTTGCCTAGTCTGGGGAGAGGAAACTTTTCTTGGGTTTCACTTGTCAGGATACAGGAAGAACTTTAAAAATGCAAGTGACAGTTTTGTTGTATATCACTTTGATAAGCACAACAGTCATTTTACATCCTATTGGGCTTGATCCTGCAGTCCTTATTCACATGAGTTCAATGGAACTACTCATATGAGGATTGCAGTACTGATCTTAATACGGTTTTAAAGCTACTACACTAAAAGTCACTTTGGAAGCATCTTACCAGAGGTATTTTCTTTTCTTTTGGTGTCTTTAACTGTTTCACATTCTGGTGAAGACAATCCCATCAGAAGGAATTTGTCAATTGGCATAGAAGCAGGACGTGCTTGCAAACTCCTGGTTGTACGCTTTATAACTTCTTCCTTGTCTTTCATGACTGTTGGCTCAGAGGTACCGTCTTTAATTTCTGTAGTTTCCTGAAAGCCCATTTTGCTCTTCTTCCTGCCTTTTGCCGGAGCACTGGCCGTGCGTCGGAGAATTCGATCACCAATTGATCGTTTCCGCACATAATGCCCATTGTTTTCAGCAGAATTGTGTTTAGGATTCTTGTTAAACAACCCTTTGAGTCCTATCAGCTGCCTGTTCTGAAAAAAAGAAAACAATCACATTCCTTAAGTTCAGCCTGTGATTTAAACTGCTATTGAATACATATGTGTGAATCATGAATGCAACATCAAAAAACAAAGCAAAGCAAAAATTCACACCAACTAATTCACACATATTCAGACCAGGAAACAATCAGCATAGGTCACCATGAATTCATGCATGTATGAATTCCCCCTCATTAGGAAGGCAGCCTGCCATAATTACTGTGGATCTTTAATAGAAGTTTCCTAATCAGAGCTGACAAGATTGTAAGAAATGCTCTGTAGTGACAGGCTGCCCATTAACGTAAAGTTTTATGACATGGGCTTGATCAAAGCAACATTTAAATATTGCAGACTCTTAATGAGGAATGAAGAGATATAGTAGTTATGGTATATCATGTGACTGGGAACTGTTTGATAAATCTGTGCCCAGCAAGTGCAAAGTGCATGCTAATGAAGACTACCTTAGTGGCTCCTAGAAAGTGCAATATAGTATAACTGGGATTGAGGATTAAAGGACTCCACTGAAAGGAAAACAAATGCAGACATATTTGGCTAATGTTTTCAAGGCTGTGACACAAGCAAGCAAGATAGTTGGTGTAAGTAGTTCTCTATAGTTAAATCATTTAAAATAGATTATTAGTCTTACACCAATCTCATTCAGATAGACACTTCACTCGGTATCCTCGGTTATACAGGGTATGGAAAGTACCTCCAGGTTTTAAATATATCTTGTAAAAAAACAATACAGTCCATCATTACAGTAAGCATTTGGTGGCAGAGCAAAATTTTATAAAGAAAAGCTCAAGCCTCAGAGGGTGTTTTTTAAATCTTCTCCTAGTGCTACCATTCAGCCCAATTATACTAGGAAATTACTCAGAAATTTTTTTCCCTTTAACTCGGTCCTCTCTGAAGAGTATGTGAGTCAAACAGCAATCCCTGTTGAACGTAAATGGCATGGGATTTCACTTGTATTAACTTGTGCATCTGGATACCTACAGATCCTGGGAGCACCTATATATTTTCTTCAGTCCTTTTAATTTTCGTTTAAAATGGATTTAGTGTTGGTGAAAGATGCCAGACTGATCACTTTGGAGACTGAGGATCTCTGTGTTTCCACAGAACAGAAACAGCCCAGGTAGTGTCAATGCAAGTTGCTCTGCAATGGCCATCACCCTTTGTTGAAGGGACCACTTCCAGAGGTAAGAGCAAGTAATTCAGTTCCCATGTGCATTCAATCCCATGTACATGCTGAGACCAGGGTGCCAATTGTGGGGTAAACACCTGTACACATGAATCTGAACCGACATCGCCAACTGATTTAACATAGGGCAGGATGTTTATGAAATGGTCATGAATTCAGTCACTGTTGATCTGGACGGTGTTAAAACTGGTGACCTAGGCCCCGTCTACACTCGCCTTCTCCCCTCAAATGTTTCCGCTGATGCAGATCTACTAGTTGGAGCAACTGTAGGCGCTCTAGTGCATACAAAGCGCTGGTGGTGTTGCTTTTAGATCCTGTTGTTTAGAGCTGCTCTGAGCAGAGAGAGAGACTCTGAGCTACGTAATTCCTCTTTTCACACTCCTTAAAAAATAAATCTAAATATAGTCATTGAAATGAAGGTCCTTTTTGTTCTTGGTACCTCTCTCTGTTTTAATTATCTTATCTATGCCATTGACTTCTGGTAATTCTTTTAACCACCTATTTATAGTAACTTGTATACCTCTTGTAAAGGGTTGAACAGAGGTAGCTAACGCTGAAATAATGAGTAATAGACTGAGCTTTTGCTTTCATTTTAAAACTTGAAGTTTTAAAATTTTTCATCTTTAGAAACATCGCAGAAAAGCAACAACACTTCACATGCTAAAACTTAAATAGCTGAGAATTAAAATTGGAGTTTAAAATGTCTTGTCAAATACCCAGAACTAATGGTGTGACTACAGCTCTTGACAATTACTTTTTAAAAATAAAGTAACTTAAAATGAGCCTATAGGGATTTACATACTGTACCTAGGTGAGAAATTAATATTAGGTGACAAAGAAAAGAGGATTCACAGTTATGTGTGCTAGGATTACGGCAATGATATTGCTTTGAGGTTAAAGAGATCTTCTGCAAGGGTCGGGCGGGGGAATTTTATATTATGGCCTTATTCTCCATCACCTTGTGCTTTGTGCAGTCATTTACATAAGGGCTAAGGGAGTGAAATTGCACTGATGTAAATGATGACACAAGGTGCAGAGCAGTGGAGAATCAGGCCCTATCTCTCTTGTTATTGTTGCTGCTGTTTTGTATATTTTGCTTTTCTCTGGAGCATTAGCTGTTACTCTTGCCAGAGGCAGGACACTAGATTTAATAGACCTCTGGTCTGATCCAATATGAAAAATGCCATGTTCCAAAATTGTAGGAATCAGTCAGAGCCCACATTAATTCTACTTGGTTATACTGATGCATCTTAACCCATTGTTGCCAGCAGTACGATACAGAAACATCTGTAAAGTATTTATGTTCCCATGTATACCTACCTTTCCATAGATTTCATTGATTGTTATATGGACAAATATGGATGCTTCAGTCAGTCCCTCTAAGTACACATGACGATAGCCTAATAAAATGAGAAAACAAAGTAACAAAGAATCAGCACTATGTATTTTATGTGCAGTTAGCAAGGCTGTCCATACAATATCTTTTGCAATTATACATTACATATACAGTAACTCTGAGCAATTGTTTATTTATAATAATACAGTCCCCTTCCATAACATCTTCCATCTGAGAACCTCAAACGGCTTCACAAACATTAATGAGTTTAGCCTTACAACCCCCTAGTGAAGTAAATAAGTATTTATCTCCATTTTACATTCTCTGCTTTAACTACAAAACTACCCTTCCTTCTATTTTCAACTAAATATCAAAGTCAAGTCAACGAGTGGAACTAACCAGGCACAAGACTGCTGAAGGCCACAGTTCTTTGTCCAACAAAATCTCGACCAATAGGATCATGGTCCCAAACAAGAAATCGAACCAAAGCTATTTCAGGCATGTGGATGGTAAAAGTGAGAGTTTCCTCCCAAACAGGGTTAAATCCTATGGGACACACAGAATAGAAAGTCAGGAAAATACAACAGCAGCAGCCGATGATGATGTCATTATCTGTGAAAACCAGAGATAAGGAAAGCTGCCACTCAAACAGACCTGATGCACAAGTGAATGTACATTATTTCCCAAAAAATCCCTAAGAGTCACTAGCAGACAAATAAATGAAGAAGCTGCAACATAGCCATGTCACTTCTCTAAGTGGGACCTTTGCTTTATGGCTGCTACATGGGAGTTGAACTGTATGCCTGGCAAGCCCAGAGGATGGAGTGAGGAGAATAGCCACTAATGCAGTATATGTAAATTACAATGCAAAATGCAGCACTACGATGTGCCAAGGCAGCTGTGTGAAGAGACCTATATGCAGAAAAATGAGTGGTATCTCTCTGGCAACTTTTATGAACTACAGAAAGAGTCTGGATTGAGCATCAGGCAGAGAATCTGCATGTGGCAGCATGGCAGGGCAGATTGCTGTGCTACTAGTGTGACAGGTCAAGCTCAGATGGGCCAAGATGCCCAGGAACTATCCTTGTGTTTCTCCATGGGTCACTGCCATACATGAGAATTGACAGCCGCATCTCCCTGGCCGTTCCACTCTGTTGCTAGCCTTGTGTCCCATAGGGGCTGATGTGGCAGAGAGGCTGTCTGTGGCACGGTTTGTTTTCATTTTGTTTCTCATTATTTGTATATACCATGCATACATGTATGATTGGTACTAGAGACGTCTACCTAAAGGAGACATAAGCAGAGTCCAGAGAAAAGAGAGAGATTGTGAGGAAGGCATTCTCCCTTCTCACCCACTCCATTATCTTATTTTTCCCACTCCCGCAATTTTTGGCTAGAAAGCAAAATTTTAAAGCTCAAGATCCAAGGATATATCATCCATCAAAACACAGTCACTTGGTTCCATATGCTATCAAGCTTTGCAGTCTAACACTGATGTGAAAAAAAATTAATACAGAATCTGACTGATATAGTTGACACAAAATTTTTCTTAACCATTTTGTTTTTCTTGGTTCTGGTGTTAGTCGTCATCTTACCTGCAGACAGCTTTTGTCATGTCGCTCTTTCCATGATTCTACAGTGAGCAGGTCAATTACTACTCACACCTGCCCTCTTCCCAGGACTCTTGTTAAAAATGGAAGGGTTAGCCTTGTTTTCTTCTCTTCTTGCTAACTAGGAGATTCCAGCCCATTCTTCACTCTCTAGGGACTGTGGCTTGAATACGTCATAACTGTTACCTGCCTAATTAAGGACCAGATCCTGCCACCCCTTTCACATGCTGTGTAATAACTTACCCTGCAAACTGTCCCATTGTAATCACTATGGGTACCTTCACCAGTGTTAGTGTTAAATGGGACTACAAGCATAACAAGGTATTACTATAGTATTACTTAACAGGAGGCAAGGATGGCAGAATCTGTCCCTAAGAATATAACTCAATAACAATTGGAGAGAGAATTACACATAGATGTAGCAGAGAAGAATAGACCCCAAAAGATTAAAATATTCAGGGCCTGATTCTCATGTATGTCCTGTTGCCTCTATATAGCTTTGGTGGAGTAAAAGGGCCATAAAGGGGGAGAAAACAGCCTCAGGAAATGTCCTCTATACAAGGAGACCCTCTGGCAAGAGCAGAGCTGGCACAGTAGCTCTGTGCTAGCCTCCTCCATGTCCCTAGGTATATGCCAAGAACAAGTAACAATAATTTATAGTCAAATACTATCAAAAACTGCAGACCAAGCTAAAAATCAGCAAGGAAATTTCACCCTTGTCAATCATTATAAGGTAATTCTCAAACCATCAGGGACATAATAACATGGAGAAGGATCAGAATATCACATAAGGACAATCATGAAAACTGGAGTTATAGAAATGGGATGAAATTGAATGGTGAAAAGTTTACGGTCATGCACGTAGGGACTAGCAACAAGAATTTTTGCTACAAACTTGGGATTTATCGGTTGGAAGTGACAGTGGATGAGAAAGACATGAGTATATTGGTCAACTATAAGATGACTATGAGCTGTCAGTGTGATGTGTCCATGAAAAAGGCTAATGCAATCCTAGGATGCATCAGGCAAAGTATTTCCAGTAGAGAGAGGGAAGTGTTATTACCATTGTATAAGGCCCTGATGAGAACTCATCTGGAATACTACATGCAGTTTTGGTCTCCCATGTTTAAGAAAGATTAATTCAAACTGGAACAGATGCAGAAAAAGGCTACTGGGAGGACCAGAGGAACGGAGAACCTGCCTGACGTGAGGAGACTTGAGGAGCTTGACTTGTTTAGCCTAACAAAAGGAAGTCTATGGGAAGATATGATTGCTCTCTATGAATACATCAGAGGGGCAAACACCAAGGATGGGGAGGAATTATTTAAGTTAAGGAACAATGTTGGACAAATGAATATAAACTGGCCTTCAACAAGTTTAGGCTTGAAATTAGACAAAGGTTTCTAACTATCAGAGGAGTGAAGTAACCGGGACCCCATAACATAATTGTTATTGGAGTGTGGAAAATTCTGAGTCTAACCAATTCCTAACTTGGTTTGGCTGGCCAATATGGACATGGCAAACCATGCCTGAATAATTGCATTATGTAGCGCCCTAGATTACAGCATAGTATGGCCCCATTTACACTGATTGACCAAACCATATTAGCATGTCTAAGCATGGACATGTTTTACACTTTTAAGAAATTTGGGCTAAACACAGTTTCTAACACACTTTTGTCCAAACCGTATCAGCAATGGCCAGCTGAAACTGATTTTGTTGGAATTGATGTTAAACACAATTTCTCAGAGTGATTAAAAACCCTGTATAGATGGGGCTTAAACCACAAGAGAAAAAAGTCCATGCAATCCCTGAAGGATTAGTAGGTCAGCAGTTGTCACCCCAGCATTCCACAGCTCTCCTCTGCATTGATCTAGCAATATCTTTTTCATTATTTGAAAATATGGTTGTACTTCATATTAAGGGTACATTTATAAATAACTTATGAAAGGCTAATAAATGATTAATAGAAGTTATAAGCATATTATAGACATGAGGAATATGTTTTATTGATGGTTCTACATCAGTAAAGGTTTTATAGATAGTTATATGCCCTTATTTTAAACAACTTTTTGACCTGTTTATTAACTGTTTATAAACTATTGATAAATATTATTTTACTATAAAGTGTGACCAAAAATACTATGTTCATCACTTTGCGTCTCTGGTAAATTATTCTGTGTTCCTCTAGTTATGCATAATTAATCAATAATTTACTACAGAAAAGAAGAAGGAGAGTACGTTATCTTACCATTGTCATCAACCACTCTGGTCTGGTCTTTACAGCAATCTACAGGTAACCCAATAATTTCAACCTCGACAAAAGGATCTATTATCTATTTTAAAAAACAACAATTTAAAAGCAACTCGTCATTATATATACAGGATTATTTTCTATTAAACTCTCACATAAATGCACATTTGATTGCTAAGTCACTGCTCAGTGTGATTTTCCCAGTAGTATGATTATGGGAAATGCCACAGTAGACTACAGGATGATGTAGGTTTCATCACTGCTGTTTTGTGACACTGGGATATGTGGCTAGGTAGAATAAACTTTCAGATCAGTGCTAACAGCTAAAGAAATACTAACCAGCAGAATATATAGAATACAGGGATTGTGGGAAAAATGCAGATCTAATGTGCAAATCTTGAACATCTGAAAATTACTGGCATATTTTAATTTAAGAGAAAAACTCTCTTTAGAACAAATGCTGCCATGTCACTCCTAGGCGTTCTATGGCAGCTATAGTGGAAAAAAATATTTAGTATCACTCAAACTACTTTACCTCCCCTCTGTCTCCTAATACTGAATCTGGAGGTTTAGGTAGTTGCTGTCCACTAATGACTTTGAGAATAAGCTGCTTTTTAGGGTTGGCAGGAAGTGGATCACCAGAATAAGGGTTGAATGTACCTAGAAGTTTGCAGAGAATGAGAAAAAATAAAACCCTTAATATTAGAAATCCTATAAAGGAGAAAAAAACAGAACTTCTACCCTCCCGAATGCATAGAATAAATAACATCATATAATCACGCGCTTGACTGGGCCTCCAGTCTATAACTTAATTTCTAAGAATGACATTCACCCGGATGCAAAGGGCTCATTCAAGGACCAATAACTACATAGGCCCAGGCCCATTTTACGAAAATGATCCTACCAGTTCCAGTGTTAATCTGGCTCAAAGAAATAATGTGATTTTAAAATGATGGTGGCAAAACCAAAACCCTAAACAAATAGAAATGTGCTCACTGTATGAGCATAAGGGATCACTGACTCCTGTTCTAGAAATACAAGGACGCCTATTGATTTCAGTGACAGATCAGGCCATAAAAGCTGACTGCTATGGGGTGTTAAGCAACTTCACCTCCCAAATTGCTGAGGGCTGGTCTACACTTTGTAGGAGGGACCCAGCATATCACAAGACTGGGTGCTAATAACTTACCTAGATTAACTCTGAGAGATCATATTAAAGTATTTACATATTCATAAAGTTGGCAGTCGTTTTTTTAAGGTTGATAGCAAACACTGCAAATGTGCCTATCATTAATCATTTCAAAAGTCAGATGCAAACCAAGTTAATTATTTTATATATGTGTCAAAAAGCTCCCACACAAGTTCTTGTTTTAATTCCTTGTTTTATTCTAGATATGTAGCTCTAAATGCAAAATAATGGGAAACTGACTGCAAAGTCATTTTCTAAAATAACTGATATAATAATAAATGTGTAGTATGACATTACCTTTGCACATCTGCTGAGGTTTGAGGACATACCCACAGTTGCCATTAATCCTGAATTTTGCTTGATTAACCTGCATCATGCGCCCATCAGACTGATAGTTTAATGCCACTGTTGAATTAATAGATTTAGGAATCATTGATAAGTATAACGGTAACTTGCATTTAACATAAAGCCCATGTGAAAACATTACATACATAAAACACCTACCCAGCTGGCAACCAGCATTCCAGTATGGTATGGGGTTGAAATTGCTGGAGTCAATCCGATATGCAGATGGATAGATTCTGGTGAGCTGTTTCTGGTTGTAAAGTATAAATTGCTCAGACTTCTGTTGCACTACCTGGTGGGCCCTTGTTTCACTGAATGATAACACATTTCCCATAGTCCCTATGTGTTTATAGTTTTAAAAAAAACAAGAATAACAACTGTGAGACAAATTGCTATATTCACAGATCAGTTACACTGGTGTATATCTAGAGTAATTTGGACTGACATCAGTGGAGTTAGTCTAGATTCACAGATAGACTATCATCATATCTCTTACAGCTGGAGATCAAGTGGAAAAGATATACAGTATAGCCACTAATTCCCATTTGGCAATATTCCTTAACTGTGTTAAATTCAATAAAGCTGTTGTATAATGAACAAACACTTTCTATACGTATGATTACGTTCTCCCTCATCCTACCTCCATATACCATGACACCTTTCAGCTGCCTCCTGACAGCCTGCAAATCCCCTCGGACTTTGACAATCCTCTTCCACACACCCCATCACTCCATAAATCACTGTATGGACCAGAAAGCTGGGTGAAGTTCAACCTTCCAAGCCAAGGCCAAAGAAGAAGCTAGGGAATTCAGGCTCCACCATGTCTTGCTGGCACTGGCGTCAGACAAGAACATGGATGTGGAATCAGGAATGGAACTCTTGCTGGCAGGTTGGATTTATGTGTGGGGGTTGTGGAGCCTCTGGAAGGACAGATCACATAAACCTCAGAATAGCACTGCCTTGCTGTTATGCTCTTTCTGTAACCTTGCCCTACCTCACCTGCAAGTGTGTGCCACTAGGTCTTTCCTCTACGGGGCTTTGGGCAAGAGCTGGAAAGGGACGGAATGGACAAAGGCACCAATCTCCATTTGCAGGACTGTCCCTTGCTCAGCCTCTTGCTTTCCAGGCTTATGTGGAAAACCAGGCAGGAGTCCATGTTAATTGAAAATGCATCATATCCTGGAAAGCCCCAGCCGGAACTGTTGGTGAGAAGCTACAGAGGACTCAGACAATGACAGCATGGCTAAAATCTAGCTGAAGCCTTGTAGCCAGGGGCAGAGAGTAATCAGCTCAGCCCCACAGAAAGTCAGCTCCTTCCTCTATGGATCTGGGGATGCCCTTCCCTGTGGCTCCCCCAGATCCGTGGGAGGAGAATGCATATGCAATCCACAGTCTCCTAAATTCATTCCACTAGAGGAAATATTTGCATGAAAGCTTGGGTTTTCATTTGGGGCCTAAAACATTATCCTGACTCTCACTTTTCCCTAAGTCAGTAGGCATTGTCCTGCACTCTTACATAGCTTGTCTCTATGGCTGAAGTGCTTTTGAATGTAGGTTCATAATTCTCTGCATAGTATTTTTTAAAGCAGAAATAACCCTTGCACTTGAATTTGTTTTTTCTATCTTCCATATGGAGACAGAGACTCTAATTAAACAGAGCCACTGAGCAATATCTGTCACTTTCAGATATTTAAAGCTGCTCAGTGGCATAATTCATCTTTGCTTATATTACTATTCTGGGAGAGTTGAAAAAGGCAGTAAAAATTGATACGGAAATTAAGAAATGTTTGCAGCCAATAGAAAAGCATTTATATTCCTTTAAAAGAACAATTGTTCACTTTCAGCACTTAGGAAATGAGGAGCTGGTCTAAAAGACTAGACCTGTGATCCACAGCTAGACCTCTGACAGTAGCCAGTACCAGATATGTCAGAAGAGGGTGTCAAAAGCCTTAGTAGTGATTGTGGAATAATCTGGTCATAGGACAAGTTTCTTCTAAGCCCTGATAGTTAGTTGTTGTCTTGTGCCCTGAATCATGAAGGTTTAGTTCCCCTATAAAAACGTTTAGCCTATTGTTGAAACTGTGCATGTTCTTATTCTCATATGAACATCTAATCCTAGTAAAAATGCTTCTAAGCTCTTGGACTCAATGACATCTTTCGGCAATGAGTTCCTCTAGTTTATTAGGCAATGTGTGAAGAAGTATTTTCTTTAATCAATTTTACATCTATTGTCTTTCAGTTTCACCAAATGTACTCAAGTCCTTGTTTGATGTGAAAGGGTAAATTGCAGCACCCAGTCTACCACCTCTATATCAATCACACCTCCGCTTATTCACCTTCTCTCTAAAGGGACCGGATTTTTTCAATTTTTTTTAATACAGAAATCTTTCCTCTGAGCATTTTTGTCTTTTTTCTGAGCTACAGTGACCAGGACTAAGCACAGTATTCTAGGTGGAGATGCCCAACAAGAGAAACTCTAAAGGGACCGGATTTTCAGAAAATACTGAGCATTCAGCATCTGAATATCAGACCCAAAATTCACCTAAAATGACTAATCACTTTTAGATTTCTTGGCCTGAGATTCTCTGCAATGACTTTATCCTCCTTAATTACTCCATTTACTCACTAGTAGTCCGAAAACCCATATATTCCCATACAAGCTGACATACACACAGAATTTCTTGTTTGTTTTTACATTTTTGGCTATCTGCTCTTCAAATTCCATCTTAGCCCTGTCAATTTCCATTTTCCCTTGTCTAATAAAACAACAGTAAGCTCTTTGGGGCAGAGACCATGTGTACCTCTATACAGCACCTAGCAAAATGGAATCCTGATCCCAACTGGGGCCTCTGGGCACTACATAATATCAGTATTAAATAATAGTAGCATACTGTTATAATAAAAGCTAAGATAAATCTCATAATACAGTGAAACTATACAAGCTTCTCCTGAAAGAGTCTGCATTCCCAGAATCACACAGGGAGAAGATTACTAAATTATGAAACTCACAATGAAATTGAAGAAACACGGGAAGGCACATTTCTCTGGGGAAGAAAAGGAAGGTGTTATATTATCTTTCTGCATGGACAAAGATAGGTGGCAAGAACTGATGAGCTATCTGGTCAACTTTTAAAAGTTCTCTGAAAATAGAGGAAACTTAAGACCATAGGCATGTGTCCCATCCAAATATATAATCAAGTGAAATAACAACACTTATATAAGAAAAATCTACATCCACAATCTCACCATCATCTACTATATCTTGGGCTGCCACAGAGTTTGTGTACACCACTAAATCAGAAAGAGCACGGCACAACTTCATGGTTTTTCTCCGGCGGCCCAACCTGTTGAGTAACGTTATATATTAAAAACAAAGCAGATTTTTATTTTTAATACTTAAAATTATTTAAATCTCTCTTCTGTAATTCCTTTTCACAACTTACCAAAAAATTAATTCACAGCTGAGCACGGTTATATCTATTTATACTATACTAACTATAGCTATTTCCTAACTGAAAGATAAGTTTAAATAGCAAGAAATAAAGGAAAGGCAACAGGCTTACTAAACAGGATTTGGGGCAAGATTATGGTTCATTCCAAACTCTTGTTTCTCTCTCTCTCTCTCTATGTCTTTCTCTCACACACACATACACATTCTAGATATCCTGTTATACTAACAAAAACAAGGTGAGCAACCAGCTTTAGAAAAAACATCAGCAAAAGGGACATTTTAAATGCAATAAATGCATACTTGAAAATGCATTTATTCCATTCTCAGCTGCAATGAACTGGGAGAGGCTGTGATGTGCTTTTATTCAGTCTATTTTCATGTAAAATTGACTCCGACTTTTTTTCACTAGCAAAGTATTGCTGCACCATTTCTATTTAATTTAAGAGTCATCATTATTTGTATTTCACTGAAACGCCATGTAACTCAGTGTTGGGATTTTATAGTTACGGAAATACATTTAAACAATGCAGGTGACACAACAGATTTTCTATTGAGAACTGACTTAGGTCACTGAGATGGCATAAAGCATAATATGGACATTTAATGGCAAACATGTCTCTAGTTTCAATGAAGTGAAAAATTGTGGGGATTTCTGACCTGTACAACTGCCCAGTTTCCTTTCCAGAAGAATTTTGCTGACTTTCTTCATCATCAGATGTGCTATGAGATTTGGACCTTGATTTGACAGCTTTCTGTTAGGGAAATCAATGAATCCATCTGCCATGTAAATCCACCACACTTTACTGACATTAAATGGAGTTTAAGATGCCCCAAAGGTGCACAAGGTGACCTGACTGGTATTTTATATATCTCATTTCTATGATTAAAAAAAATAGCAGATCTGGTTTTGATTCAAAATATGCAATGGCCATCATCTTACTGTCTCAATGTAATGTATTAGAGAACATGGGGCTACATTCTTGCTGGCAACTCTGCAAATACAGGATAAGAGATGGCCAAGATAGGATCTGTGGGGTCAGCTCTTGTGTCCTAATTTTTACTCTCACAAAATCCAAGGTCTTCACACCCCACAGGCACTCCATGGATTAAAGCAGCAGTGTGGCAATCTGGGACAGAGCTTATAGGCATCATCCATGTGAATCCCACCACACCCTTGGACCCACTATCACCTTACAGTCCTCCTTCACTTGCACTATACTTTTGGTACCAATAACCTGCATGTGTGCTTTTGCAAAGGCTAATGGGGCCAAAGAAGAAGGCCAAAGAAGAAGCTAGGGAATTTTATGGGGGGGGACAAAAATGAGGAGAGTCAACATTTGGCCTGTAATAAAACCAAAATTATGACTGCTGTTTCCACTAAACTAGTATTGGTCATATTGGGTTTCTAATGTACCATAGTATATTTAATAATAGCAAAAGATCTTTAATAGACAGTAACACAAATACAAAATGCATTGCTTCCAACTATGACCTCTGCGCCATTTATAAGAGAAGATTAACAAATGCATTCACAAAGAATTGAACAGTCTCCAGGCTAAATTTTCAAACATCTTAAAATTTGTTTCTGTTTTATGAGCCACACAGGATAGGAATCGATCAAAAGATTCTAATTCCATACAATACACAATAAAATGTCTATCTACAATAAAAAGGCTAACATTTCAAAAGAATTCTCTTTTCATAAGCATCTCTCTTTTAAATAGCAATAATGATTGCCAACTGTAGCTTTTGTGATGCCAACAAGTAGCCAGTTTACTGAAAATATCTTCTCTACAGTGTAGTCTCTTTGATTTCAACATTCTTACATATTCAGTGACATTATGACTGCAGTTCAAAGAGCTCTTTAATTTCCCCTCTCAGTATTAAGTGGCTACTGTGTAAGTGAGAAGTCCTTTTCCTTTCTCTCGCAGATTACTCCTACTACATTGCATCTGAACTTCACAGATTTTATTTCATTTAAATATTGTATACTAATAATGACCATAACTGAGTTGATCCTGCTGTCTTCAGTGCTGAAATAAGAATGATCAACCCTTTTGGAGATTATGTATGCTGTTTAGTCTTAAATCTAGGGGCCTGGGAGTCTGTACTCCTGAGTTTGACTTACAGCTCTGTCAATGACTCACTGAGTGAACCTGATGTATTTACTTAACCCTGATTTCCAAAGTTCCAAATTTTCAAAGCATGTATATTTAATACACTTGAATAAGTATCCTGATTTTCACAGGAGCTGTGCACACACAGCTTCCAATAAGGCCATTTATTTAGGAGCCTAAATTTAGATTTAGGTTGGTAATTTTAGATACTAATATTTAAAAATATTGGCCTCAATCCCCTGTGCCTCGGTTTACCTTCTTTCACAGTGTATCCACTTAAAGTTACCCCGCATACTGTTCTGTTGTGAGAATTCATTAATGTCTGCTTAGAGTTTTGAGAGTCTCAGTTGGAGGTCTCTGTACATGTGAAGAATATTACTACTACATATTCTCTTAAGCATCCTTTTGGCTGCCAGCATGGAAAATGACAGTGTTCTAAGAGTTATGTTATTCTAAGTCTGTCTTGGTCTGTCTGCAATAGTCATTAAAAATAATAATACTCTGCCTTATTTATTTCAGCAACGATATGAAGTAAATGGGGCATCCAACTGGCTATATCCAATTAGAATAATTAGTTGAAGTAATTAAATTATTAAAACGTTTTCCACTCCTCAGGGTAGCCAGTACTTTCAGTTTTTTAGCAACTGATTTCTTTATCTAGCATCCCAGCATAGAGCATTTATTCTCTCATCGGTACATGGGATTCCAATGTATAATGCCCATTAGCGTGTATGTTACTTGTAGAAATCACCTGTGTATTGAATGGATAGAATTTCTTATTGCTTTACCTTTTAGTTCCCTGAAAAACAAAGATTGAACAAAGAACATGTGCACTTAGCTAAAGCAACAACAACAACAAAAACCTGCTAGTTTTAAACCAGTGCAATTTTATGATCTAATTACAAATAGGCTTGATTCTCTTCTCCATTATGCTACTTCCACACTAGTGTAACTTCACTGATTTCATTTGAATTAAACCAGCATGATTAAATGGAGTTATTCTGCCATAAAAATGGTATAATAGATTAAAGAATCAGATCATGCAACTCCACAAAAATTCAGATATTATTATCTGAAATGCAATTAAAAGCTATGAAAAATTACAGTTTTACAAAATGGAAGTATAGGACCTGGTTCTGCTATGGTCATTGAGTAACCTCTATTTATGAACCCTTAGACAAACAACAGAAATGAGACACTGCAGTTCCACCTACCTTGTGTTTCCCAAAATTGCCCATTAATGAGTGGCAATGGGATTTCTTCCCTCTTTCTTTTGTGTCTCGGTTCTGTACAAAGAAAAGTGCATAATGAACATATTTTTCAAGCCACCTAAGGAAGTGTCTTTGTTTTGTAATTTTTTTAAGTTCACTACAATCTTTAAAAAGATGTATTTTTCACACTAATATGCAGTCTTGTATATGACACTGCTATTAAGATAATATAATAATTACACGGGGGGGAATAAGAGTGAAAGTGAAGCCGTTGAAGCTTAAACCCAAAATACTTAATTTTGGATGTAAACTTAAATCTGCATCTGTAATACAGGATTTTTCTGCTATTTTATATTATTAATGACTTGGCAACCACTGATGGTAGGGAAAATATACAAGTAGTAACTCAACAGCATTTTAAAACTAACTGAAGACCAGAAAACAAGAACAGAAGGAGATATTCTTTCTCATAAGTGCATTTTGATGATGGGAAATCAGCAACATCATCTTTATTCAGGCTAGCTGATGAAACCTCATTTTACAGACTGAATGTAATGAAGGCCACATTAATGATTAAAATAGGAGAGATTCCAAATTTCTCTCTGCTTTTCTTTTAACAGACAAAAATATTCCTCTCTCCTCCACCTAATGCCATTTTCCTAACTATTGCTATCACTTCATCATCAATTGCTTGCTGTGAATAGAAAGAAAGAAAGAAGCACATAGCGGCCATTCATGAATTAGTGGATTCAGAGGGACACCATACAAATAGATGCTCCAAGTACAGAAGACCACAGCATGATTGACAACAGTAGCAGGTCGTTAATGGAGAGCAAGCTTGATTTTTCATTTTATGCATTTCTAGATCAGTTGATCTGCCATGGACAGTATCGCATAGGACTAAATTACTCCTGTTCCTAGTTAAACCATGCAAGTCAAGAGTAATTCTGTTCCCATATGTAAGTAAATCAGGAGTCACTAAACTGAAGTCAATGAATTACAAATATGCAGAAACAGTGGGCTTAATTTTTCTCTCTGTCTTAGCAGCTTGTATCACCAAATATACTTCTGCAAAGTGAGTGAAGAGTGAGTGTAAAATCTTACCACCAGTGTAAGTGAGTGCATAATTCTGATAAGGTATCATTTTAAAGCCACAATGCATACACTTTGCACAGGTGTACATGAAGACACAAGTTGCAAAGCACTGCAGAAATAGGTCCTCTAAATGAGATTAAAATCTGTCCTAATAGATTTTTAGATTTTTTTTAGATTTCCTAAACCACAAAGAATGTTCTTGACTTAGCAACTCCATGGTTATCAGTAAATTCTGAGGATTCTGAATGGTTAGGCAATTCATTACATAGTTAATTTTACTCAGGCTAAGCATGCTTGTGGACTATCTCGTTTTTCAAGCAGCCTCTGAAACAATTATTACCCAGGTGAGCGGGCAACACATATGTTACATTATCTAGAGGCTAAAGCTTTTTGCAGATGCCAGTAATGGGGCCATTTGCAAGCAATAAGTACATGTTTTAATGAGGTAACAGCAAGGTTGTGGGGTCCCTTTAGCAAAAGGAAGAGATGAATCAGCAAGATGACTCAGGAGTTGAATTGAAATCATAAGGAATGGAATCCAGATGGAGCAAAAAATAATACAAAAATCCTGCAGCATTTGAAAACGTAGCTAAAGGACATATTAAAATCTGAAAAAAATGGACAGATGCAGAGTTTGTTAGGCCACCTGAGTTTCACTTGTATAGAAATATCCCCTGGGACATCAATTTGATGATCGCTGGCAGTATCCAGTTTTGTTGTTGGAAAAACACATCCCTTCATCTGTCTGAAGAGCTGAAGGGAAACCTAAAGATATTGAAAATATTCCCCCAACATTTCACAATGTGAATCCAAATAATTCCAAGTTATTTAATGTGCAGCTATGGGTGGGATGTATTTTTAATTACCAAAATGTTAGAGGCATTAGATATTTTTCTTGGCTCCAGACAAGGTTGCTAATTGTATGCATAATTTTCATACATTTATTTCTAGCGTAAGTTGCAAGGCATAGTATGTAGAAGAAACTCTTAGCAGAGTTATTTAGATAATTGTATAGCCGTTGACAGTGTCAAATCTGCAAAGTCAAAACCAGTAGTAGACCTAGTGTCAAAAGTCTTAGAGCTTCTGCTGATCTTCTCAATACTTGTTCTCATTGTTAGCTGTAGATTCCATTTCCTAGCAGACGGCATTATACTTATTGTCAGGTAACTGAGATGTCTGTGAAAATACACACATTATTTATGAGTTTTCTTTCCATTATTTTGTTTGAATTTGGCACTTTTAGAATTAAGGAACTAGTAGGACTGGCTAGATCCAGATAATAGTATGGGAGAGGACTCTCAAGATAGCTTGGCCAATGCACTTCAATCCTGCTGTGCAACACATAGGAATGTATGAAATGCCACAGTGGAACAGGTCTGTGGTCCATCTAGCCCAGTATATATATATAAATATAATACCAGATATTTCAGAGGAAGGTATAAAATTCCTGAGACAGAAAACTGTGCACATACTTTTCTAACCCCAGCAGTTAGTGGTTTCCATGATTGTTTACATATCCCTTGTTTTTATACTATCCATGTCCTGAAGCATGATTGTTTATATATCCCTTATTTTCACACTATCCAAAGTACTTGTGGATATTCTTGTTATTCATATAAAGACTCATCTTGAATCCCTTTTTTTTTTAAATCCTACCAATAGCCTTGTTTTCCAGTTCAGGGCCTTTCCTGAACAAGGATAAGCAAATGTGCAATGCTTCTCTGATACAAACAAATACCCACTTGGGATCCTGGTGATTGTTTTCATTTGTGGCCTGAAAAGGATTTGAACTCACATCTCCAAAAATAAAAGGATAGTGCACAAAGCCACAGAGGGAAAAAAACCCCATTACAGTAAACACAAGGAATCAGTGGTACTAGAAGGTAAAGACCACTTTCGTTAAAATCTTTCTTCTTTTGTAGTTTTGTTGTGATTCCTATGCCAAAAATACAAATTCTGGAGATTGTATAGACTTGGTACAGCTAGTACTTTCCATTACAGTGGTTAGCCTTCACAAGTGACCAGCTACCTCAGACTGCAATTAGACACACAGTTCAGTATGTTCTTTCTTTCCAGTAAATTACGGAAATTCAAGGAAAAGTTTACAGAAAGTTGTGCCAGGCCAAAAAGAAAAGGTCAAAAGACATCACCTATTTTTCCTCTGGACAGACTATTTTTCTTGTTCTAGGACTATTTACACAAAGTTTTTGAAGTAGATTATTAATAACAATCCCTCATACTTCTGAAGCAAGTTGCAGCTAAGGATCTGCAAAAACTTTGCAAATATTAATTGATTAAGACTCATAAATCCCTTGTAAGATAGGCAGGTGCTATTAAACTCATTTTATAGACATGGAAATTGAACTTTAAAAAAATCACACTTGACAGCATTTGATCTCTGAAAGGGCCTTTGACACAGCACAGGGAAGAGGAAAAAATAACAAAATGTAGGAAAATTAGTGATAAAACCTCAAAAACTGAACTGAGAGGCAAATGTAATTTCTTGAACTGCTTTCAATTCATTTTTTAAAAAGTGACTAGACGTCAGGTTGATGGAGTCTCTTTAAGTGATTTCATAGCAGCACCCAGGACACAACAGCCGCGGTGATGGTGAGCTGAGCTGAGCGGGCTCAATGCTTGCCGTGGTATGGCATCTGCACAGAAAAAAGGAGCGAAACGATTGTCTGCAGTTGCTTTCACTGAGGGAGGTGCGACTGATGACGTACCCAAAACCACCCGCTACAATGTTTTTGCCCCATCAGGCATTGGGAGCTTAACCCAGAATTCCAATGAGTAGCGGAGACTGTGGGATAACTACCCACAGTGCACCGCTCCATAAGTCGATGCTAGCCACAGTGGTGAGGACGCACTCCACCGACTTAATGTGGACATATGCAATCAACTGTATAAAATCAATTTCTAAAAATCAACTTCTATAAAATCGACCTAATTTCGTAGTGTAGACATACCCTAAGATTACACCATAAGGCCCTGAGTCTGACCAGCACCCCTCAAGAGGTGCAGCCTAGGAATTGCAGAGCAAAGGTGAATGCCTGCCACCATTGTACCTCTGGGCTTCTGTGCTGAGCTGGAGCATGCTTGGACCTTGGCCTAACTTAGAGGACCTCAGAGGCAGCTCTAATATATGACGGCTTTGAACAGCTCCCTATGGGTCATCTACCAGGCCAAAATTGTAGGGCATAAGTACAGTGGACTCCAGTCACACCCCTCTCTTTCCTGCCCTGTCCCTTTCTGCCTCATGCATGCCCCTACACTGTGTTCTGCAAGGTGGCAGGTGGTGCAGGGACATTACATTGGCTCTATGCCTCCCAAAAAATGTCTCTTTCCCGCCCCACTACTTATTCCCTAAGGAGAGTTACACCAGTTTTGAGGTACATTTTTCATGTCTGACCACAGAATCAGGGCCGATGTTTTGTGGATTATTTAGGAACAGAATGTTGATTTCCTGAGGCCTAGTTCTGTAATCTAACCATTACACAATACTCCTCATCTGTTATGTGATATTAACTTGATGACAAGGCATAAACTTGTGCTATAACATGCTCTGTTTTTGAAAACATGGTAATGCTATGGGGAAATGAGTGACTCTTGGATAGCTGCAATTAAGGGGCATGAGATTTGCATAATAAAACAAAAACAAATAAAAAAAAGATACCTGTCAGGTACGACAATCAGATGAAAATGATTTGAAACTAGCTTTATAATGACAAACCCTTAGTATAACAGAGCTAGCTAATAAGTTAATGAATTACCAAAACATAAAAGTTTAATTCTTGTTTACAATTGTTTCTCTCCTATGTAGGTCAACATTTGATATCAGTTAAGCCTCCAGATATGTTGGCTTGTTATTGCATTGCTGAGCTCTGAGCTGACAAAAGGACCAAAAATCACTCTTAAAAGCCATAGTCAAGCACTGCAAGTCTTCAGACAGGAATGGAAAGAGACAAATGGATATCATTAGTGGCCACTTAAATTGTATCAGATTAATGAATCAGCAAAAGTCTAGCCTCAGGGCTGGTCTACATTAAAGCTGTAAGTTGACATGAGTTCGTAAGTTACATAACTGAAGTCGAAGTCGACCTAAGTTATGCTACTTCAGTTATGTAAGTTACATAACTGAAGTCGACGTAACTTAGGTCAACTTTCGGTGGTGTCTACACCACACTATGTTGACGGGAGATGCTCTCCCACCAACTTACTGTACACTTCTCAGGGAGGTGGAGTACAGACGTTGATAGGAAGGTGCTCTGCCATTGACTTAGCTTGTCTTCACCAGACTCGCTAAATTGACACCACTGCATCAATCGCAGCAATGCCAATTTACCCGTAAGTATACACAAGCCCTCAAATTTGATACTGCTAGTTGACAGTATCCCACCCAATGGCTGGACATGGCTACAGTCATTGATATCGGCAACATTCTCATCTTCAATGATTTTCTTGGCTCATATTCATTAAATGTAACTGCTGAACTCAGATGTCACTAATTTCTCCAAGGTGGAAGCCTCATGCCCAACATGATTCCCTCCTGGAGGAAATTACTATCATTTTTGTAAATAATCAAAGTGATGACCTTTTGGTGACTTATGTGTTTGACTTCCTAATTTCAGATTTGGTTATATTCCTTTGCAATCAGCAATTAGGTGTGTACCAAAGAATGTACTAAGTGACAGGATTCTAGCTCAAAAGGGAACCTGCGTGGTTGATATCTGATCATAATTACTAATCCCCTGAAAACGACTGATGACTTTTAGTGACCTCTTGTGGAAAGATCAATGTTCAAATTTGTGAGAAGAGGAAGGGATCAGAGGAAAAGTCTTTAGTAGTCAAAGACATGACAAGGTGGGGCTTTGGTCTCACCAGTAAATTCACTTTCAACAAAATAGATGATCAATCTGGAAATGGGCTCCTTCTCCTTGTAGCGTGGCCTCAGTTCAGGAGGCTCTGCCCCCTAGATTCTGCTACCCTACCTCCTCCAATCAAAGCTTCCCTCCCTCTCAAAGAAGTAAGCAGGCTGGGCAGTATAAACCTGCCAGAATGATGCTCAGCTTTAGGCAGGTGCTCCTTATCCAGCCTCCTGGTATCAGAATCATAGAATATCAGAGTTGGAAGGGACCTCAGGAGGTCATCTCGTCCAACTTCCAACTCCCTGCTCAAAGCAGAACCAATCCCCAACTAAATCATCCCAGCCAGGGCTTTGTCAAGCCTGACCTTAAAAACCTCTAAGGAAGGAGACTCCACCAACTCCCTAGGTAACCCATTCCAGTGCTTCACCACCCTCCTAGTGAAATAGTTTTTCCTAATATCCAACCTAACCCTCCCACACTGCAACTTGAGACCATTACTCTTTATTCTGTCATCTGGTACCACTGAGAACAGTCTAGATCCATCCTCTTTGGAACCCCCTTTCAGGTAGATGAAAACAGTTATCAAATCCCCCCTCATTCTTCTCTTCTGCAGACTAAATAATCCCAATTCTCTCAGCCTCTCCTCATAAATCATGTGCTCCAGCCCCCTAATCATTTTTATTACCCTACGCTGGACTCTTTCCAATTTTTCCACATCCTTCTTGTGGAGCAGTAGCGAAGGTCTGGGGAAAGACAGTGGGCTGCAGGCTCAAATTACCTAGCAGGATCTCAGGGCAATCAATGGGCTACTCACAGCAGTAAATGCTATGCCCATTAGTAAATCAGGCCCTAAGAAAGTACCACTGGTTACTAACTCACTGTAATATTCTGTGATGGGGCGTCTGCCCCCACACTAGACCATAACGCGTTAACAGAACCCTAGGGAAGCTGCGCAACAAGCAGCCTATTAGAGAGAACCCTAGGGAGGCTGCGCAAAGGCAGCCAATTACAGAATCATAGAATCATAGAATCATAGAATATCAGGGTTGGAAGGGACCCCAGAAGGTCATCTAGTCCAACCCCCTGCTCAAAGCAGGACCAAGTCCCAGTTAAATCATCCTAGCCAGGGCTTTGTCCAGCCTGACCTTAAAAACCTCTAAGGAAGGAGATTCTACCACCTCCCTAGGTAACGCATTCCAGTGTTTCACCACCCTCTTAGTGAAAAAGTTTTTCCTAATATCCAATCTAAACCTCCCCCATTGCAACTTGAGACCATTACTCCTCGTTCTGTCATCTGCTACCATTGAGAACAGTCTAGAGCCATCCTCTTTGAAACCCCCTTTCAGGTAGTTGAAAGCAGCTATCAAATCCCCCCTCATTCTTCTCTTCTGCAGACTAAACAATCCCAGCTCCCTCAGCCTCTCCTCATAAGTCATGTGCTCTAGACCCCTAATCATTTTTGTTGCCCTTCGCTGTACTCTTTCCAATTTATCCACATCCTTCTTGTAGTGTGGGGCCCAAAACTGGACACAGTACTCCAGATGAGGCCTCACCAGTGTCGAATAGAGGGGAACGATCACGTCCCTCGATCTGCTCGCTATGCCCCTACTTATACATCCCAAAATGCCATTGGCCTTCTTGGCAACAAGGGCACACTGCTGACTCATATCCAGCTTCTCGTCCACTGTCACCCCTAGGTCCTTTTCCGCAGAACTGCTGCCGAGCCATTCGGTCCCTAGTCTGTAGCGGTGCATTGGATTCTTCCATCCTAAGTGCAGGACCCTGCACTTATCCTTATTGAACCTCATTAGATTTCTTTTGGCCCAATCCTCCAATTTGTCTAGGTCCTTCTGTATCCTATCCCTCCCCTCCAGCGTATCTACCACTCCTCCCAGTTTAGTATCATCCGCAAATTTGCTGAGAGTGCAATCCACACCATCCTCCAGATCATTTATGAAGATATTGAACAAAACGGGCCCCAGGACCGACCCCTGGGGCACTCCACTTGACACCGGCTGCCAACTAGACATGGAGCCATTGATCACTACCCGTTGAGCCCGACAATCTAGCCAGCTTTCTACCCACCTTATAGTGCATTCATCCGGCCCATACTTCCTTAACTTGCTGACAAGAATGCTGTGGGAGACCGTGTCAAAAGCTTTGCTAAAGTCAAGAAACAATATATCCACTGCTTTCCCTTCATCCACAGAACCAGTAATCTCATCATAAAAGGCGATTAGATTAGTCAGGCATGACCTTCCCTTGGTGAATCCATGCTGACTGTTCCTGAACACTTTCCTCTCCTCTAAGTGCTTCAGGATTGATTCTTTGAGGACCTGCTCCATGATTTTTCCAGGGACTGAGGTGAGGCTGACTGGCCTGTAATTCCCAGGATCCTCCTTCTTCCCTTTTTTAAAGATGGGCACTACATTAGCCTTTTTCCAGTCATCCGGGACTTCCCCCGTTCGCCACGAGTTTTCAAAGATAATGGCCAAGGGCTCTGCAATCACAGCCGCCAATTCCTTCAGCACTCTCGGATGCAATTCGTCCGGCCCCATGGACTTGTGCACATCCAGCTTTTCTAAATAGTCCCTAACCACCTCTATCTCTACAGAGGGCTGGCCATCTCTTCCCCATTTTGTGATGCCCAGCACAGCAGTCTGGGAGCTGACCTTGTTAGTGAAAACAGAGGCAAAAAAAGCATTGAGTACATTAGCTTGAAGTCCCGAGGGATGCTGTGCAGGAGACCGCCAATTGGAGGGGGCAGCCAGGAGCAGCTAATCAGGGCCCATATAAGAAGAGCCTCAGGGCAGAGAAGGTCAGTCACTCCCTGGAGCTTGAGGAGGGTGGTAGACTGGCTGACTTGCAGGCTGAGGGCAGCAAGCACCCTAGACTTAGCAGTGCTGTAGGCTGGTGCTGCAGGCTGAGGCCCTGAGGTTAGGGAAAAGAGAGTGCTGGGGCCTCAGGGAAGTGGTCCAGGGAGATCCATAGAGGAATCCGAGGGGATGCCGTAAGTGGCTGCTATATATAGGGTCCATGGGCCAGGAGCTGGAGTAGTGGGCGGGCCCAGGTCCCTCCCCCCTGCTCCCTGCCACTGAAAGAAGTGACTGGATAGTGGACTACAGTTCCCCCAGAAGCGGGAACACGGAGTGTGGCACAGCCAGGGGGCAGTGTCATGAAGAGGACGCCATGGTCCAGGGAGTTATGTGGGTCCAGGAACAGAAGTGACAGTGGGCAAGACATCACCAGCAGAGGGCGCAGCTGTAATTCCCTGGACAGCCAGCAGGAGGTGCCGCAGTGATGAGTCACCCCCCATCACGTATGCTTGAAAGTTCAGACAATGTTTAAAATTCAATGCAGAAATACATGGCTTCACATTTACACAATCAAGTTCTCTTGATTCTGCTCCCATTGATTTAAGTGATTCAGAATTAAACCCTTTGAAATGGTTTTTACAATCTGCCCTGCAGTACAGGAGGGAACATGGCTAAATAGAAATGGAAGTTAGGACTCCAGGGATCTATTTCTCAGCTCCGCCACTGATTTTCTGTCACTTTTAGCAACTCATCTAACCTCCCTGTTTTTCAGTTTATCTATGTATAAAATGGCTAGCTGCTTACTTCACCTTGAGATTTAATCAATTGTGGATGAAGTATGATTAGATCTTCAAAATGAAGGAGCTATGGAAGTGGAAGTGTTAGCATCATTTACTATACGTTTCAAGCTACACTAAGCAAACAGAGTAAAGACACAGCCATAAAATTACATTAAATTTTGTAACTGTTTCTGTTTTATTTAATGTATGAGGTCACACTCTCTTATATTGCCAAAGTTTGGAAGAAAAAACTGACTGGACCAGTTACGCCAATGGCAATCCAGAATGATGCCACTCACTTAAACAGAGTTACTCCAGATTTATACCCATGTAACTGGGATGAGAATCTACTCTCAGTGTGACACATACTAGTGAGAGCATATCTAAAGCTCCTGCTTCGCTCACATTCTGTCACCAGGCTTCACTTACCCTTATCTTTCCTCATACAGGACACAATTTATGCCAAAGGCCCTGGTGATGTGATGGGACCCATTAGCATGGACCTTCTGACCCATGTGCAGTCTCAGTGACTAGTGAACTTTATCTAAGTATGAGTCCATGCTGGCAAATCCCTTCCAGTGCCTATAGTTGCTGCAGTTTCTTTACTAATACAGATTAACATATACCCTTCACATCTTACAATTCTAGAATCCTCTCTTAACATTTTTTAAATAACTGTTCCAAGCTCTTATTTTAGCTAAAATAACATTTAAACGGTTGTTTATAAAATATTACTATGAGCTTTTATTACATGCCAAATCTGCAATGAATATTGCTACTATCCTAATATTACTGCATTTGTCATAACACGAGGAAGGAAAAAAGAATGATCATACCTGTTTCAGGTTTACATTTAAGCCCTCATGTGTCGCCTTTAACAGCGCTCTCACGGTGAAACTGTCAGGATCTTCTTTGTCCCGGATTTGAGATTCTTTTATCAGTGATTCAAGTTTCTTTCTTATAAAAGATTCCATCTGGTGCTCAGTTGTACCATTACTCTGAAATGAATAAACAAATCCTGTTAAAATACATTCAGACTCACCAATCCTATTTGAGTAACCCAAATGGAGCAGTATGGATGCTTCCATCCAAGCAAACTATTGATGTTCTCAAAATTTCCTCCTACCCTTTCCAAGTACAAGTAGGATGATGGAAAAAGCTTTAGTTTGCATCTTCCCTATTGGCTGCTTTCCCTGCCATGTTTTTCCCTTTAGTCCTTTGATGTGTAAGTTACGTTGACTCAGGTCACCATTTAGATCACCTCAGAATTTTGCACCTCTGTGTCAGCCTCCCCATATGGGAACAATCGTATCTTACCTACTTACCTACTCTCTCTGAGATGTAATGAGGAACATACAGCTGATGTGTTGCCACAGCCCTTTGAAAATGTAGAGCACTAAGTGCAACATTATAACGCTTTCTTGATAGAACACAGATGAGGCATTTTTATTATTAATAATAGTCATTTGTATTGTGATCGCACCTATGGGCCTGATTGTGCTAGGTGCTGTACAAACACAGAAAAAAATGTTTAGCGGAACTTTTGATGTAAAGGGCCTCACATCAGAGTGGAATTCCCTCTTCGTTCCTCTGCTGAGGGGGAGGGAGATTTCACCCCTATGGAAGAAAGTGAGGGCCTATTACCAAATCCTGCAGATGCTCCAGTGGCAGACACAGGGCCACCCACAAGGAAGCCCTGTGCCTCCCTGTTGGGTCTAAGGGCTCCCCTTCCCTGGCAGTGCAGCTCTTGCCTCGAGTGTCTCCCTTTAAGATAATTCTATATGATGGAGGGGGTACCCAGGGAAAGCTAGTATAGCCTCTGCTAGTCACTGAGAATGTTTCTGTTCGATGGTGTGAGTGCATGAATGGGGAGTTAACCCTGTGGTCACCATTGGTTGACTAACCTTACCTAGCAAATGTCATAGTTTTTAATGCTTTGGGTTATATTTATAGTTGTATTCAATGGCATCTCTTCGCTTCAACTCCGATCCTGCAAAGATTTAGACAGGTGCTTAAAATTAAGCACAGCCTAAAGGCTTTGTGGATCGGAGACCTAAATTGCATTTAGCAACCTTCAATGTAGCTTAGTTTTTTATTACTAAATATGAAAAAGTTCCAAGCTGCAAGAAATACGGAGGGAACATAACTTCTTGGGTCACTGAATGAGCGGTCTTTGCCTCATTCATCATGGACCCAAATCAAAATTGTATTTCTACATGAGGCTGTCTTGTAGACCATATGGCTCAAATAGCATCACACTACATTCTGACCACAAAGTAATAGGAAAGCCTAAGGCTTTGTAAAAATGAAATGAATCACATCTTCTTGCTCAATGTTAAGTATCACTGCATTTATCTGTCTTGAGAGAGAGAGAAATTCAGTCCCTTTATGCAACGTACATGACTCCTAGAGAAGACTTTGCTGATTACTTGACATGTAGATGGTGCCTGTGCATAGAATTAATGAAAAGAAGTGGCGTGAACATCTGCTTTCTCTAAACTAGTTCAGAAGGGAATCTATAGTACCTAAATGTTCAAAATGATTCTCAAGTCAGCCTGTGAAATGTTTAACTCCCAACAGCAGATGTAAATGATAAAGAAAAACAAAACAAAATCTGTTTAAAAAGCTATTGCAAAATATTTATTATAACTGAGAACTACATGGGGATGTGTGTCTGCAGTAAAAACATTCAATATGAATGAAAATTCTGTGTGTGTGCGTGTGTAATTAAAACAGTCAGTATAAATTAAAATGATATGGGAGTGAGTGTGGGTAAAATAAAAAAGCAAGCTCACTGGGCCAAATTCAAACCCTAGATCAATGGAGTTGCATCTGCTGATGCCAAATCTGAATTTGGCCCCTTCTATTTGTACCGTACTGTATAATATCTTCTTTCTTGTTCAAAATTTTAAATTAGTGAAGTCTGGCTGCTGCTGGGCTGGACATCTGTTGCATAGCGTGCATCAGCACTGCACAACTGTTTGTTAGGTAGCAACAAATATGGAAATGGCTAAAAATAAAATTAAAGCATAAAAAAAATAGACCACAGTTAAATATTTAAAAAGAGAGAGCAAATAAAGAGTCCAGAGTTAAAGGCAACAAAAAAAGAAGAGAAAACACACAAAAGGCTAAGAAATAATAAAAGAATGCATTAGAACTGTGAAATTCAGACCGCTCTGGTGCTTACATAGGGATTTAGGTGCGTGACTTTAGGCATCCAAATTCAAAAATTTTAATCTATATCAGTAATAATATTAAGTGGGAGTTTAGGGTGTGTAAGGAACACAGGATTGGGAAAGCAAATTGTGCCATATAATTGTTATACACTTACGTAACAGAGCTTTAACTTGCAGTCATCTTCAATTTCATCAGCACTGTCTTCATCAGAAACCTCCCCTTCTTCAGCATCAGCTCCAAGGTTATATGGTAGCTTCTTACCCTAAAAATTAGCACAAAAAATATGTATAATATATGTAGAAGTTGCTAGTGTTGGTTACTGGGAAGAAGGCAGGCTAAAATTCTTGTTCATGTTCATAGTTCCGAATAAGGTCTGATGGGAGAATACATTTTTTCAAGTTGTGATCATGACCATGTGGTTTCAGAATTTTTCATTTGGGCTTTGACAGATACCTCCCAGGGAACCAGTTTATTCTAAGAAAAATGGCTGCTGATTAATGGGACAGTATAAGCAAAATATCTGCTTAATGGAATACACCCAGCCAGTGCCAAGAGCATTTTGCTCAGAACAGATCTACATAGCACAGTACTTAAGATACTGGCAGCTTCCAGCACCATGTCTACGCTAGAGCTGTCACTACTGATACCACAGGTGGAGGTGAAGTGGTAGGAAATTTTAGAGACATAACCCTAGTGTAGACAAGGCCTCAGAACCTTGCTAAAAAACACAATGTTCAAACACAATTGTAGGCAGTGTGGTTCTGATCTCAGTTTGGACAGGTTCTTCATAACCATTGCCCTTCACAAAGGCCAGATGCTAAGCCCACTGAACTTAATGGGAGTCTTGCTGTGGTCATGAATGGATTTAGACTATGCCATGAGTCTGGACCAGTCTCTTCGTGCACTGGTAACAGGTACTAATTATATTGTGTGGGATTTTCAAAGCACCTAATGAAGCTAGGTGCCAATTCCCCTTGAATTTTGAAAATGCTACCTATTTAATGTTTTGATGTTTCCTATTACCTTTCATTACATCATGCAGTTGCTAACTCTGATGCTATCATTGAAGTGATGTAAAACAAATCTTTTAAAGTTATGTCCCCCGGTACTGAATTGCTTATCTGTGGGTTGTCTATGATCCCTGGAGTCTTGGTAACATCACATCTCTATTCTTAAAGAAGTTTGAGATGCTAAAAAAATAAAAAGAATCCTTCCTGGCAGTAAGTTGCCTCTTTTTAAAAAAAGTTCAAATGAAAAAAGTGCTGCCATTTGTAATATGTACAGTTTAAGAATTCCTCTCCCAGTAAGTTGAGCAGCTCTACAGGCAAATCTGTCTCTTGCCTGCTTTTGACAGATGTGCCATGAATATTGCTGCAACTCTTTTAAATCACTAGGCACTGAGGCATCATTATACTGCTAGTCAGTATAAATGCTGTGCAATGTGCTAGTCCAAACTCTAGCAGTAAAATGACTTTATGTAAGGCAGTACATGCCTCACGAGTACTTTTAAATTCAGTTTATTGTTTAGTTATCATGTATTAAAAATAGTAGAGCCCAAAAGTGTATTGTGCATTACTCCATTTTCTATTCTCCACTGACCAACGGTAGTAATACTTGGCTCCATAGTTTACACGCTTAACTCTTGGAATGCGATATTTTCTAGCCATTAGAATACTTAGGATGACATGAGCATATAGACAGATAGATATATGAGGCATCCAAAGGGCACAATTATAAAGATGCTGATTATCTATGCTCTTAACCACTAAGGCCCTCAGCTTTCTTAAGTTCAGTATGTCACAGTCAATTTCTGCAACAAGAGGTAACTGCCTCAAAGGTAGGGTTAACAAAACCCTTTGGGAAGTCTAATTTTTGACTGGCAGAATTCACTGTCAGCTGCAGGATTCAAAGAGCTTTCTATCCTGAAGTTTTCAAAAAAATATTGGACATTCTCCCATCTCTAGAGCAGCCTTTTTGTCAGAATGTCTTTGTATAACTAGACTCAGCTGTTTCATACTCACCTCCAGCAGGATGATCTGTGTTATAAAATCAGACACTAAGGCTGACACTCTACATCAGAAGCAGGGAAGGTGCAGACACAAGGGAATTTGATTGCATTTGGCAGTTAGCGTGAGGGAAGCAGGAAAGCATATAGAAATATTGCATGTACAGTTCGGAGTGTAGTCAGTAGGCTGAAATTAGTGGCTAATCCATTGCTGCAAGGCAAATATGTCTTCTTGGGTCTGGAAGGAATTTCCCCCAAGCTCATGTCTAGCTTTGAACAGCTGGCTAGTGTGGTGGAATATGGATGCAGCATTTGTTGGCTACTTCTGGTGATAGGATACAAGGCTTGAAGGATCAATGGTAAACAGAACAATAAATCTTCCTGAATTTTCCTGTATAATCACTCACATTGCAAGTGCAGTTCTGTAGCTATCTAGCAGTGTATTTATAGAAGGTCTGATGAGGAATAAAAATGAAGATGCCAGTTAATATCTAGGAAATTAAACTTGTATGCTGTGATGTGTACTTACCTTCACCACTGATTAGGCTATCTACATTTCTCAGTGCCAGATACCGCCACAAACTACATTATTCTCCATGAGATTTATACCGCGAGATAAACAGGACATTGACACTGCATTTTTTTGAATGGATAGTACTATTCTGCCAGCCAGAGGGTCCGATTCACCTCTGACTTACACCTTTATAACTCCACTGAAAGTGGAGCCACTCCTGATTTACACTGACCTAAGGGCTTATCTACTTGGACACCTTTCAAAATGGGGTAGATCAAAGTGTACTTCAGAACTGTTAGTTCACAACAGCATGGTACATTGGACACTTAGCATGCGGCAAGCCAGTGTGGGGTAATTGTACATCCCAGCCTGCCACAAACTAGGTGTTTGTGTGGATAAGCCCTAAGTGAGGGGAGAATCAGGCTCAGTGTCTGGATAAGCCAGTAACACTACATGTTGTTCAGGGATGAAGGATGAACAAATGCATAAATGGAGTACAAATAATATGGAACTGCTTGTTACTTCCCCAAAAGCTGCTGATTCATAAGTAACAAAGTTTGTTTTTTCTCAAGTGGCTGGCTGACATGAGTAATAGATGGGATAGCAGTTACAGTATTTTGTAAAATCAGACATAAGTCTACAATGATGGTGAAAACAGCCTTTGTCACTTTGAAATACTGGCCGCTTCAGCTCCAGGCTTAGGCAGCTAATTTTGTGCTTACAGAGAATGAAGTGTCCTCACCATGCTAAATTAAATTAAAAAGAGGCAGTCTGATAGGGTAAATACATATTACTCATTCTCTCAAAGTACTATCTAGCATTTTTATCTTTATTTCATTATTTTCATCTAGTTCTCTGAAATACCTTTCAGAAAGGAACTGTTTATACTGAAAAGTTCAAATTATTCATCTCAGACACAACACTGGCACTTTTCCCTTGTTGTTCCTTAGCTCTTCTCTGAAGCATTCTTCTCACTTACATAGCCACAACTGATGTACCAAGAAAAAATGCTTTTATCTGTTGAACCGTTGCTCTTAGCAGCAGGAAGGTGAGAAGAGAAGGGAAAGAATGCTTTTCTCATAAATTTGAAATGATTTCTCACTCTTTTCTATATTGTGCCTAAAGAATACATTGTAAGGAGAGAAAATTCCCGGCTTAGGATCATAATGCAGACTGGTGCTTAGCACCACTGTGAAGACACCTTAGAAAAACCACAGATCAAATGGAATAAATAGAGATTAGATCAGGGGAATGGGAATCAGGGACCTTGGATTCTATTCTTGACTTTGCCATTGATGCCTTGTTTGATCCTGGCTGCCTCATATTCCCCAGCTATGTATATGGGTATAATAATATTGCTCCTACCTCATAGGGCTACTGTAAGTGTAAGTAATTAACAGATGTAAAATGCTTTGAGATCTTCAGATGAGATAATACATAAGTACAAATTATTTATGTATTTTTATTATTATTATTATTATTTATTTTATTTAATATAGCTTGATATTATCACTTTACAAAACATATCTCAGGATACTTGCTAAGTCTGAAATAAAACCTGTTTTAATGTCTGTGTAAAAAGAAACACAAGATCAAAACCCAGCTAACTGTATCTGTTCTGATTCTTGTGTTACTGGTAATTGGGTTCTTAGGGCCTGAGGGGATAAGAGCTAAGATGATAAGTATAATATACTGACTGTTATTACATTCTGTACATAATACTGCTAGCAAATTACCTTCACTAGGATTTTGCCTTTCAAACTTTGAGGGCTAGGAAGCTGCTTGGACTCTCCAGTGATTACAGATGACAAGTCCAGTTTGTCACTGAATATTTCCTTGAGGTACTGAGCAATCTTCTTTTGCTGCTGGATACTACAGTGATTCTCAATAGACAATATCACTGGAAACCTAAAACAAAAGCAAACCCCCCAGATGACATCATAACAGCTTTTCAAGATATATGACAGGCAGTCATAATGCAACTTAGAAAGTAGGTTGTTTTACATTCATCTTACTCTTGCAATCTCTGTAGCAGCAATTTTGTTTTTAAAATTGTGTTTTTCATCATATTACAATCATATCTCCTTGAAGACAGCATGAAAACTGACTAACTGTGATGAGGTGTACAAATCCCACACTGGGCCCAAAGGGGTTGAAAGGTAATACTGGGCCCAGGTAACTCTACCCCTCTGGGACTGGAGGAGCAGGTTAAAAGGAGCTCAGAAGGCCAGGCAAATGGTTGTGGATAGGCTACAGGAGAGAGTTCTTCTCCAATAAACCAAATGGAGGATTGAGTCTGAGATGGGATCACAGAGCGGGTCAGGCCCTCAGACAGAGTGTTTTCTAACCACCACATCCTGCAAGGCTCTGCTCCTTTGAACTCTTCTGTTAAAGGAGTGACTATTTGGACTATAGGGGCCATACCTCAAACTGAAGGGACACATAAGTAAGAAGTAGCCCAGAGCACTGGACTTGGACTTACTGCAGGGAGGATCATGCCAGTGCTGCTTCCCACAGCCCTGTGTGCTGGGACCCCCATTTCATGCCCCCCACCCCCACCCCACCCTTCAGAGCCAAGCCTCAGATGTGGGTAGAAAGCAGAAAATTCCCAGCTTAGGATCAAGAACAGGCACCTCTACTGCTTTGACAAAGTGACGAGGGGCTGGAAGTTGGGTATACTAACCACTAGGCTGCCCAACTCTCTGAGCACCCTATCACACTAATGCAGTGGTTTTCAGCCTATGATCCGCAGACCTCTGGGGTCCACAGTCTGTGTCTAAGAAGTCTGCGAAGGGTTGTCATTACCATAGAACACTGGTTTTCAACTTGTGGTCCCCAGGCCCCTAGGGGGTCCAAAGACTATATCTAAGATTTCCAAAAGGGTACGCACCTCCATTCAAAATTTTTTAGGGGTCTTCAAATGAAAAAAGGTTGAAAACTAATGAATAAACTCAGAGGGACACATAGTTTGGTTGAGCCCTACACCACCTGGACCAAATTCTGCATCTGGTTACACTGATGCAAATCCAAAGTAATTCCACTGAAGTTAACAGTCACTCTGGATTTACACTGGTGTAATTGCAGGTAGAATTTTGCCCTATATTTTTATCTCATTAGTAAAGAAACAAGAGTCAAATTCTGCCCTGACATGCGCTCTTTGCACCATCATTGAAGTCAATTAGGGTCTCAAGAGCTACCTAATTTCTAAAAACAGCTCAGTGTAGCTTCAGAGAAGATCCATGTTGTTTGTTTGTTTGTCAAGGTCCTCTAAAGAGTAAGGACCCATGACAGTCTTTGTAAGACCATGTGTGGGTGAAAATATTCCCTCTCCCGTTGTTTTTCAATGTGCATCAGTTGTTTGATTGGCTTTAGCCTTCTGCCCTACAGACAGATGCACACGGGTAGTTCTCTGTGTGTGTAGATAGTTACCTTCCCTTCCTGAGTAAAACAGGTATGAAAGGAAAACCCATGTGGAAAATGCCACCAGCTTTCCAGCTCCATTTGGTGTGAGGGTAAATATCAATATGATGGCAGAACAGAAATGGGAAGGTCTATAAAGCCAAGATCCACAGACCCAATAGTTTGTCATCTCCTCTCTAAGGCCACTACACAGGCTCCCTGTTTTGTGTGGAGCAGGAGTTAGGAGATCAAGTGATCTACAGACCACTTAGGGCTCTGAAACTTAGCATGCAAAGCAATACTGTTGACATAAACAAGCTATCTCCCCCTCTGCAGCTTTCAGAGATCTCACAAGGGGAATAAGAGTCCGTGGTGGAGCACGATATGAACATGGATCTTCCAAGTTCTCAGTTACCGCCCTAATCACTGGGCTTGCCTTCCTAGCCACTCTTCATCCTCTCAGCAAACCTAGCTCACTAGAGGGAAGTATTTAAAAGCTCTATAGGTTCATCCCATGGAGTTCTCAATCTTCTCTGCCCCCCTTCCAAAGTTTTTATCTTGGGGGCAGGAATGATCTAGTCTTCATTCTCAATGTATCATGTTGTGCTTACAGTAGATGTGGTAGTATCATGGTTGATTTTAATAATATGGTATATTCTATAATCCTGAGGCACAATGGGATAAATAATGAGCAGAATGTTACCTTCTTTACCCTTGAACTTCCTAGATTTTTTTACTATGAAGATTTTAGAAAACTTTGTCCTTTTTCAGGCAAATCTGCCACTGAAATTGAGGACACTTATCCCTGAAAGCAACGTTATACCACTAATTTTTAAGCAGAATTCCCCACTGGAAATCAGTGAAAAATTCTTCTTAAAAATGGACCAAAACAATTCTGAAATTATACAGTTATTGCTATCTCCATATATTAAACAAAAAGACAATTGAGTTGACGATTTATAACAGATTCTCTGTAGCTTGGGTATTGATTAACGGGAAGATAAAATGTTCACACTGTTAAAAGATAAATCAAAGTTAACAATAGGGAAAATAATCAGATTCGTTGTGTGTTTGAAGGAAGAAATTTACATTGGGATACAATATTTCCATACAAGATTTACTACACAAGAGAAGTAGACTGCTCTACACTCAGAACCTGCATTGCACTTACTCATTTTTGACAAAGGCATTTTTACTGATAGCTTCTACCACATCTCTGAAGAGTATTTTGGAAGTAAAGGTATAACCATGGTGCACTACTGGCTCTCCATCTGGACCATCCCAGCAGTCAACTGTCAAGACAACAAAACTATACATGAAAAAATATCCAGTGTCTTATACATTTTTTACAATTTTCTTCTGAAGGGGAGAGGAATTTTGTATGTGTTCATGTAAATCAGACTGTGTAAATCCTGTGTAATAAACTGATACTTTTATATTATATTTTGTACAAACTATACAAAACATAACGGCAAACAACCGAAGACCAATCTCTATTATACAAACACTGTGATAAATTAATATTCCCTTTAAGTATAATTACAAGGATCTGCTGCCATCAGAACCAGAAGAAAAGCCTCCGTAAGAACATTCAGCCTTAAGGACCTGACCCTTACTCACATCAGTAGTCCTTATTTGTGTGAGCAGTCCAGTGTACTCCTGCCTGTAAATTTCATTCATTTCAAACATTTCTGAGTACCAAAACATTCTGATTACCAAACTGATGCTCAATCTACTGTCACACATGAAGCATATTTCATTTATGAAAAAGTATTTTAGATCATTTTATTTCAGAAATGAGACTAGAAAAATGTAATAGCAAATCATAAGCTAATTAGAAATAAGAAAATCATAAGTAATTACTTACATTGCAAAAAGTCAATAGAGTTATCATATACACTACATGAGTGGGCAGGAAAACCAGTTTCATCATAAATTTATTTATAAATTAGTTTACCTATCCAGTCATGTTTGTAGAACAGCTCAATTAGGTCTTTGCAAATACAGTTTCAAAACTGTAACTTACCAGATCTGTTCATGAGCCTCAATTATAATACACTTTTTACAGGACAGGGAAGTTGTTTTTTTTAATTCTGAATATTAGCCTCATTATAATGCAGAAAGATAAGCTTATTGCCATTAAAATTGCTCTGCCTTTTGAAAATTAATAGAGAGAAGGTGGGTGAGGTAATATCTTTCATTGGAACAGAAATTGGTCCAATAAAACATATCATCTCACCCACCTTGTTTCTCTAATATCCTTGAACCTACACAGGTACAGCTATGCTGCATATGACAATTTTGAAAATTATTACTTTAAATGTTATTCCTCATAAAGTACTCTCATTCTGCTTTATGTGATCATACACTGAGAAATATTTTGTGCCAAAAGTTCTATGAAAAAAATTAAGGGACTCCTCAGGCTGGTAAAACCCTGATCTTCAAGAATTAAGGAGAAAAGAGTACATGAATTGGTCTGAATGGTATATCCAAGCACCAGACCAAATTCTCCTCTCGATTCAGTGGTCCTCTACAGGTGGGGTAGGGTGGGCAGCACAGAAGGAACCAATATCTCCACTGTAATCCATGCAGATGGAAGCCATATTGCACCTACTGGTGTATCCTGATGACAGAGGTGTCTGCTAATGCTCACAACAGTGCTGCATGCCAGTAGGAGTGAGTGGGGTGTCTGAGAAGGAAGGGAGGAATGGATACCCGCTACTCCTGCTTCACTCCATCAAGCTCTGAGGGGAATTCATACTATGCTTTTTCCACAGAGGAAGTAAGTGCTGCTTCTGAACATGCCTCCCTCCAGGATTCTTAAAGCCATTAACTTACAAAGGTATAATGCCATCCTCCACTACTGCTCATGAGTTCCAGTTGCTAACCCCATTGTCTGGTGCTTTGCTGGTTCTCAGAGCCATAATTTAATACATGACAGACAACAAATTCATAATGAAAACTTACTAGCCCAAATACATCTATTTATCCAACATTATCATGATAACACATTTTTCAAAAGATGCTAAATACAATGTCCATTAGAATTACTTCAGCTTCTTTTAGGAAACTGTGTATGAATTTTAAAAGTATCTGGATAATTACCTCTATTCCACTATACAGCTTTTTTCTTCTCTCTTTCATTTATAAAAACTCAGGGGAACTCCCTCCCCCACCCGAAAAAAAGAATAAAGAATTTCGTGCCTAGATTAATACAACAACGAAAGCTGTGACGGGGCGTGCATACCCGGCACTAGGCTGGAACGGGTTAACCCCACACTATGGGCAGAAGAAGTCCCACCCCTCACACAGCACTGGGCATGCTCCAAGTGCTATGCTACTATACAAGGGTGCAGCCCGACTCAGTCTAGGCTGACTGCTGGAGAGGAAGGACCTTTGGTGGAGGCTCCAGCTGAAAAGCTGTCTCAGCCCATCCCTGCGGGACCCGGAGATCCTGAGATCTGGACCAGAGACCTGTTGCCATCAGAGTCCAAGGGAGTTACCTGCACTCAGGAGCCCCGAGACCCCGATGCCCCATTGACTGCAGCTTCAGGAAGCTCGGTAGGAAGTGACCCAGAGAGGGTAAGTAAGTGGTATCTCCCACTCATGTGAGGTCAGCGTGTTTTGTGGGGACTCCCCACTGACCCAGTGGTGGACCACTCTATCACTGTTAGGGCCCTGGTCGAGGCCCGGTGGAGTAGAGTGAGCCCAGGTCCCAATACCCAGGCTGCCACCCCCCTGGTGACAGCCCCCTGGGTATTGGCCACTAGGCCACACTGCCCTGTATCTGAGGGTGGCTATATTGATTCTGGCCACTAGGCTGCGCTGTCTTGTTTCTGGGGCTGCTATATGGACTCTGGCCGCTAGGCCACGCTGCCCTGTACCTGAGGACTGCCGTTCAGACCCTGACCCTTGAATCTCAGTGTAGCGAGACCCAAGACAATTGGGTAGGCTGTAACCATGGTACCAGCACACCCCCTGCCCACCCTGACAAGGGACGGGGTGTGCATACACCGCCACAACGGCCAAAAGAAGGAATTTGCTAGAATATTTAATGTCATATGTGGATATGCCTCACAGATAGGTTGTGCAATGAGGAGAAGGAGAGATTCCATCAAAGCTGAGAACTTGATTGTCAGAGCAGATCTTAACAGACAGATGGGAGAACACAGTCAGGAGTATGACAATCACCATGGAGGATGAGTTTTCGGAACCTGAAATGAAGATGGTGAGGATATCGTAGAATTAGCCAGAGCGCAAGGACTGAGTGTTGTCCATACATACTTTGTAAAGAAGGAGGAGCACTTAATTACATACATGAATGGTGCCAACAGGTGCCAGATTGATTACTTTTTGACATGAGGAAGAGATCTAAAAAATGTGAGAGACTGTAAAGTGATCCTGGGAGAGCAGATTGTGGACCAACAAAGATTGCTTTTAATGGACTTCTGGGTAACTAGGTTAGAGGGAGACAAAAGATGAGTTGTGGAAGGATAAAGTGGCAGTGGCTTCTGGAAGGTAATTTAGTCTGAGATTTAAGGATGAGGTTCTATGGAGTTTGGACAATGATGAAACCGACCATGATGATACCAACAAAGTTTGGGGGGAAAATATCCAAACAAGTTACAGAAAGTGCACAAGTTGCCTGTGGCTAGATGAAAGGAGTGCAATTTCATGGCAAAAAGACATGGTGATGGTCCAGCGATGTGCATGAGGCAGTAAGGAAGAAAGAGGAAAGGTTTAAATGATGGCAGAAAGTGTGAATGGGGGAAAGTTATGAAGACTACAAGCTGGTAAAAAAATAATGGCGAAAAAGAGCATTGCAGAAGCTAATAGTCAGTCATGTAAAGCCTTATACACAAGACTACTTAAAGAGAAAAGATTAGCCAAGATAAGACAAAGAAGTACAGAGCACTTAAGAGCTGTGACATGTGTCAAAGATGAAAACGAAAGAGTGCTGGTGGAAATCTGCAAAATCACTAGGAAGTGGCAGAGATTTTATGAGAAACTGCTTGATGTAGAGAATGTGAAGAAACTGTCGAGGGATGTGTTTGCAAGCAACAACCTCGCAAGACCTATCAAAATGGTGGAGACAGTGGTAAAGATGGGAAGGCAGTGGGATCAGACAGTGTATCAGTTGAACCACTCAGAGCATTAGGCCATGAGTAGGGCCCTACCAAATTCACGGTCCATTTTGGTCAATTTCATGGTCATCGGATTTTAAAAATCATAAATTTAATTTCAGTTATTTAAATCTGAAATTTCACGGTGTTATAATTTTAGGGGTCTTGACCCATAAAGGAGTTGAGGTGGGGTCGCATGGCTATTGTAGGGGGGGTTGTGGGACTGCTACCCTTATTTCTGCAATACTGCTGGCAGTGGTGCTGCCTTCAGAGCATCTGGAGAACGGCAGCTGCTGGCTGGGAGCCCAGCTCTGAAGGCAGCCCAGAAGTAAGGGCAGCAATACTGTGACCCCACCCAAAATAACCTTGTGACCTCCCTGCAACTCCCTTTTGGGTCAGGACCCCCAATGCGAGAAACACTGGTCTCCCTGCATGACATCTGTATAGTATAGGGCAAAAGCACACAAAAGACCAGATTTCACGGTCCATGACGCGTTTTTCATGGACATGAATTTGGTAGGGCCCTAGCCATGAGGGAGTGATGATGATGACTAACTTTTTCAGCTTACTTCCCTATACTGGACAAATGCTTGACAAGTGAAAGAAAAGCACATTGGTCCCAATCTTCAAGCGTAAAGGAGATGTGAAGAATGTAGCAATTATTGACACATCAAGTTAATGATCCACATCATGAAAAGGCTGGAAAGAATTATTGAGCAACAGTCAGTTCAGGCTTATGCTAGGAAAGTCAACAATAGATGCAGTGTTTGCACCCTGAATACTGCAGGAGAAGCATAGGTAGAAATGCCAAAAATTACACTTTGTGTTTGTGGATTTAGAGAAGGCTTATAACAGTTCCTACAGAATTGCTATGGTGGTGCCCATGGTTGCACAATCAGCTGAAGACATATGTTCAGACTAACATGGATATGTACTTGGGTGGCCAACAATAGCGAGAAGCAGCAGTAGCTACAATGAGTCATTCACTGTGATGGTAGGTCCACATCAAGGATCAGCTTTAAACCCATCCCTATTTGTGATTGCAATGAATACCTTGACACAGGAGATTAGAGGAGAAGCTCCATGGAGCATGCTTTTTGCTGATGACATAATGTTGTGCTGTGAAGATAAATATGAATTGGAAAGGGACTAGAACTATGCGGAGCTGTTTTAGAAGAAAATGGCTTATTAATCAGCTGACAAAAGACAGAATACATGTGATGCTTCGTTGAGAGGGACAGCGAAAAGCCACTAAAACTAGAGGGTACAGAGTTAAAGTCTGTGCAACAATTTAAATACCTCAATTCAGTGTTGATTCATAATGGGAATGTGGATGCTCTGCAATATGAATATGCCAAGTAAATTAGAGAGCAAAGTGTATAAGGTGATGATTAGGCCAGCCATGATGTATGGGCTGGAACGCTGGGCAATGAGGACAAGAGAAAAACAACTACTTCACACTGACAAAATGAAAATGCTTGGGTGGATGCTGGGTAAGACAAGAGCTGATAGGCTAGGTAATGAAATGGTACAAGACATGATGATGGTAGCCCCCCACACAGAAAAGCTGAGGGAGTATCACTGAGACAGCTGGGTCATGTGAGGCAACAAGATGTGGGAAGTCCTAGAAAAAGGTGGTTTGAGATGCTGATGGAGGATATGAAGAAGATTGGTGTCAGTTTTGAAGATGGACTTAAGAAGAAGACTTGAAGACAAAGAACAAGAGCCACCCAACCCAACTGACAGGACAAAGTGAAGGCAAAAAAGAAGATGAAAACAACAAAAAAGAGAGGCCAAAAGAAGGAACTGCTAGTCTGAAATCCCACCAAGGTAATGAAGAAAAAGGGGGGAATATCCAGAAACAAGTTTATCCCAGTGTCTCCTGCTTCTACAGCAGGCATTAAAGGCTACTAAAGCTGTTAAAGGCAGTACCTCTTTATCTTAAAATATATGGTGAGAATTGCTTTTGTCGCACATATCCCAGTATCTTATGCTTTCCAAGTGTACATTATCAACTGCAGGGGTCAGGGAGGATTTATTTCCACAATGTACAATGTTGCACACTTGTTTGTTTTTTCCCCACCTTCAAAGGTCACTTCTGGAAGCACAGTGCTGCTGCAGTAGATGGACAAATGGTCTAATCAACTATTGCAAACCCTATGTTCTCACAGTGTTTGTTCTTAACACATTCTAGTCTATCTCAGAATGCTGTTACTAACTGATGAGTAAATCTGAACATCGAGTTTCTAGAATGACTGAGATTCTTATAATTAAACTCAAATGGTCAAATTTATCCCTGGTGTAACTCCAGTGATTTTGATGTTATTAACTTTGAGTTTGACTTCAAACTCCACCAACTTAGTCTCAGAGATGTTTCATACAGAAACACCAGGTTATTGGGCTATGACAGATATTGTTAAAAGCAACAGGAGGAAAGAGAACAATGGGGAAGACATGGAAAATATTAGAGCCAATGTTCAGGTGAGCCATTTAATAAAGGACTGCAGAGGAGAAACCAGCAGTGGCTATGCTGTGTCAGTATGAGACACTCATCTCAACGGCAAACATTACTTGTTAAGATTGCTAACAAATAAAATCTACCAAAGAGGTGAAGAAGATAGTGAAGTAAAATATGAGCAAATTAATTTGCACATTCAGTACCAAACTTAAAACTTAAGAGTAATGTCTGTCAGACTTTACAGAACTTTACACCCAAACAAATAACATTAAAACTACCTTCAACGCATCGACAACCATCCTGCAACACCCGGGCATACATCTCCACTTTGGACTGAGATAGAAGTTGGTCTCCTGTCAGGTATGTATTGTGAGATGAAGCAATATAGTAGTTACAAAGGGGCTGATCCATATCCTGGTGGACTTCAGAATGCAAAGGATTAAATATATCACAAGCAGAACTGCGCATGAAGCTGGTGAAACCTTTGAACAAAAAGAAACAGTTTTTCAAGAGTGCAGTGTACCTGGACAGATTAATCTTACTAGAATACACAGGTTGATAAAATAAATACTATTTATGCTAAAGCCTGTCAGTATTAATCTGCCACCCAAGAATGGCTGTGTCATGTGGGATGAATCCACCATCCTGAGTATCTGAACTATCATCTATGGTTTGTCTATTTCTTTTGCAAGCTCCTTCAGGCAAGGCCACAGACCTGCAGCATGGGTCATGGGTCACTTGCGGATTCTCTGCACCTTGAAGTCTTTAAACCATGATTTGAGGACTTCAATAGCTCAGACATAGGTGAGAGGTTTATTGCAGGAGTAGGGGGGTGAGATTCTGTGGCCTGCATTGTGCAGGAGGTCAGACTAGATGATCATAATGCTCCCTTCTGACCTTAATATCTATAAGTCTGAGATCAAATTCATTGCTAGCATCAACAGGAGTTACACCTGCTAAACTCAATGGGAGTTCTGATCAGTTATGCCAGACAAGTTCTCCTGGTCTCTACAGCATCACATGCACTGTTGTCTCAAGAAATATTAAACAAACTACAAAACAAACAAAACAGAACAATACAGTAATATGTTTATAAATCTATGCCTACCAAAGCCAACGGAGTTTGGGCAGCAATGGCACTGAGCTAAGGGATTCATAAGACATCTATTAACAAAGAATAGCGGGAGCAGAAATTTGGATTCAAGTAGTAAATATGAAAGCTTAAATAATGAATGGCAGCAATATGGCAAGACTAAGAAAAGCACAGATCTGCAATCCCATTATCAAGTCAGTGTTCACATCATACGTTTCCTTCATGCCGTTAAGGAGTATATGATGGAAATCTGTGTGTAAAAATTAATTGGAACCCTGGAGAGTTTTTCTGGGCCAAATCTGATGCACAGACTTAGGCAAGTACTGTATGCTAACACTGTCCCTTGCAGTTCAAACAAAAACATTCCAATAACAAACAGAACAAAACAGCTCATCATTGTTTCCATTAGAATTTATAAAACTTCCTTTCTTCAAATTATTTGATAAGATTAAATATTATTTATCTCAATCTAAACACCACTGCAAACAATCAGGTACTTTGTACCCAAACAACGCCTCGCTGTCATTAAAAACTGCCCTGCACAGATGCGACCCTCGGCAAACTGATATCTCCTGACTCCTTGGGATGCGTTGTGGAATGAGGGAAGGGATGTCAGTTGCCTCTGCAGCCACATCCCTCTTTCCAAAGACCCAGAAAGGTGGGGGATCCAGTTGGAGGAATGGGGAAATGACTGGGTTGGTGTAAGGGCGGGAGTGGAAGCCTCGTGTTGGGGGTGTGAGGCATCAAGGGGATGCACATTGTCTTTCTACTGGCCCAGTGAAGATTATGGACCAAGAGTGATATATCCTGGGTATCACAGGATGGTCATCGCCTGGAAATGAAACCAATCCAGCGCACCTGTGCCCAAACAGGTGTTTCCATTTAGGGTAATTAAGGGCTATGGCAGCACCTGGGCCAGGTAAATAGGAGAGAGCTGGTGCACCATTACTGCTTGAGTGCACAGACTGGAGAAGCAAAGGACAGGGGCAGGTGAGAGCTGCCTGGGAAAGACAGTCCGCAGGGAGTGGTACCCTATGCAGGCCCTCACTGGGCAGAGAGGCTAGTGCACTGACAGTCCTGAGCTAGAGAGGCTGACAGGGCTGAGAGCTAGGAGTCAACAGAAGGGCTAGTTTGCTGTCTGTCCTGAGCTAGGAAGCTGGAAAGGGCTGAGAGCTAGGGAGCTGTGGAGGGGCTAGCTGCCGGCCCTTGCTGAGCCACAGAGCCATGGCTGGAGAGGGCTGAAGGCTGAGAGCAAGAGAGGGTGATGCCTGATGGCTCTCTGAGCTAGAAAACTGAAGCCTGGGAGTGAAGTGTGGTGAGAGAGCTCATTTGCACTGGAGTGCTGGAGCATGGTGAGAGATCCCATGGTGAGAGATGCTGAAGCTGTGTTTGGTGTGTAGCATGTACCGTCTGAACTATGCTGGGGGAATTTGGGACTGTGCTTATGGGATTTGTGTTATAGTTTATCTGCACAGGGCTTTCTCTCATGATAAATTAAACTGCTAAGGCTATTTTTATTCGGAAAGACTATTTGGGCTAGTCCTGGGGACTCTGAAGGAGAAAATGAGGCAGGTGAGCCTGTTGTGCATGCAGCCCTATGCTACTGGGATAGTATTACCTCTTCCATGGAGCCTTCTTCACGCGGGGGATCCCTCTTTAAGTGAAATGTCGGGACAGCTGGAGCCAGAGAAAATGCCTGGCAGCTGCTCGGAAAGAGATATGGAGGCACAGGGGATAGGCCTGGCATCCTGAAGATCCCCCAGAATTTTGTACTGGTAACCATTTCCTTGTTGGAACCCTCACTAAATGCAACACTCCAATTGGAATGCAACATTCCAATAGGTCACAACCTAAATCCAGCCCTGGTATAAGAGGACACAAATCCCATTTAAATTAATGAGAGAGCTACCACTTATGCCAGGGATGAATTTGGCTTCTAGGTCTCTACCAGATCCTGACAAGGAATCAGAGGGCTTGATTCTGATTTCATACCACTGTGACTCCACTGCATCAGTGGAGTTACTGATTTACACCAGTGTAACTGAGATCAGAATTGGGACTAGAGTTTAAATAGCTAACGTTAGAATATGGAATTTAAAATGTTTTAAAGGGACACAGCAAACTATTAAGACCCTGAATGTAATTAAGTGTGAGGGGAGCGTTATTAAACCTAATAGGAATAGAAGTGTTTTCAAATGTTTAAAATGCCACAGCTTGTTGCTTTGTTTTGTATTCTTAATTCTAGCCTATGTGAATGTCCCAGAGTAACAGAACGTATGGCAGAGCCATGAGGGTAAATCCAGGCCTCCTGTTTCCTTGCTGTGGTTTAGCAAGAAGATGATTCTTGTCCCTACAGAATCCAACAAGCAAATTAATCTGCTCATGGAAGTTACCTTCTGGGCTAATTAACTGACTGTAGCACTTAAATTATTTCAATCTAATTCTGAAAGATTTATTGATACATACAGATCTGAATACGGTATTAAGTTGGTTTCAGAATTAATATACCACCTGCAGCCTTGTTTTTGCAAATGAAAGGAGCAAATTTCTAAATCTTGTAAGAAAATACTCTGGGCCCTACTGTGTTCCCTGCTGCCACTTACTTGAATGTAAATTAATGGACCACTGTAGAATGGTTTTACACTAGTGCAACAGCACCATTGTTTTTACATCAATGAAAATAGGTTATGGTATAAACAAACACAAATAATCAATTAGCAATAAGAACCAATAGAAATTTGTTTGCACTCTTGTTTTAAGATGATATTGGAATCACTTTCAGTACAATTGTGGCTGGTAGTACAGCACTAGTCAGTTATTTCAACCCATTGCTCTCCCATCTTTCAACCCATAATTTATTAAAATACCCCCCAAACAATCATGTGGTTGAGCCTTCACATTAATCTGTTGTAGTCATCAGATATTAAAAGCCACATCAAGGAAAATGTTGTTAGAACTCTCCCACTCTACTGCAATGGAAATAAATTGAGAATCAGGCACTTTACCTTCTATCCCCAGAACGTTTTGCTCCTTGTTTTCTTCTGAAACTTCAAACTTCCTTATGATGTCAAGGCAATATTCTGTGGTCACATTATTCATCTGCACAAAAATGACAGCATTGGTATACATATTTTTTCTAGTATGTGGCCAACATGTCAAAATATACTTCAGGCCCCTATGTCTGGCTGAAAATCTTGTGATCAAACACTGAACTCAGTCAACCATGAATAAAACTGTCAGTAACACTATTCTAAAATGACCTTTGTTTTTTTTCTGTGTGTGGGGGGCGGGTGTTGGTAACTCTCCACAAGCCTCATGCTCTTTATCTTTTAACTTTTAGGATGAACGTGGTAGAGAATTGATAATCACAACTACACTGGTTGGTTTAAGAGCTGAAAATTTGCAGGAAAAGAGTCTTTAATAGTTCGAATTCCAATATTATAATAGTAAGTACAGAGAAAGGATTGATACTGATATTTGTAATGCAATTTACTTTTTAAAAAATCTGATTTTTTCCTCACACCTTTTTTCAACAATTAACTTCACTGCTTTCAACAGTTATTTGTGATACACAGGAAATGTGACAAGAGAATCAGGTCCAGAGATGAAAGTCTGGTCCCAATGAAGTAAATGGCCCCACTGAAGTCAGTTATCTCTTTTCTATAATGACAAGTAGCTTTTTTTCATAGCCTAAACTTAACAGAAGTGAAGTGAAAAAATGGTTAGGTTAGGCATATTTTTCCACAAAAATGATACTATCATATTTCCATAAAGCTTCTCATTCTTCACCAAAGTTGGTTCAAACACTGGCTTTGCATAACTTCAAATTAAGACATCAATCATACTTCAAGTGAAAGAATCCAGGAAGATTGATGTTTTCTTTATCAAATTGTACCTAGTCTGTATTAAATATTATTGCTTCAGGCAAAGGCAACAAGGAGGATTGCTCAGTGTTGCAGGTTATTTGCTATTCACGGTTCAGATTCAAAGAAATGTTCCCTTGGTGGCTTGTTGCTCTTCCTTCTCATTGATTGGAGGAATTTACTTTCTTTTGGCTGGCATTTCCAGTGACTTTACTACTTCTACAGCCTTGATTTGCTTTTCATCCTCCCTACCATTATCTGTAGGTAAGCAGGCCCAAGTACCAACACTTACCTTTGTGGACATCTTTTGAGGAAGGTTGAGATTCTTGAGCAGAGCTCTTTAAGGGCCTAATTCTGACAGGTGCTGAGCATCTTCCAAAACATGGTGAAGGCCCTGATTCCCACTGACCACTTCTCAAGAAGCACTCAGCACCATGCAGCATAGGGCCAAAATGTGAAAGAAAGTGGAAGGGGGAAAAATCTTAATGTGCAAACAAGTGCCTGTAAGTGTAATGACAGGTTTCAGAGTAGCAGCCGTGTTAGTCTGCATTCGCAAAAAGAAAAGGAGTACTTGTGGCACCTTAGAGACTAACAAATTTATTAGAGCATAAGCTTTCGTGAGCTACAGCTCACTTCATTGGATGCATGAGCATCCGATGAAGTGAGCTGTAGCTCACGAAAGCTTAAATTCATTTCTGTAGCAGTAATGGAGCCTGTAATATTGCCGGGCTGCACACACAAATGGGCAGGTCTGAAAAGACTTACTCGTATGCTTAACTGTATGCACTGTGAGCAGTCCCTGTCAAGGAGTTATCCACAGTGCATAAACTTAAGAACATGCAGAAGTCTTTACAGGATCAGGATCAGAGAGAAGCCACATCTGATGTTTCTGCTGTCAGTTACACCAACTTTATGCTTGGAAAATCAATTAACTGCTGTAAAGTTACTCCAATGACTGAAATGCGAGCAGAAACAATGTCAATATTTGCCACTCCATCAATCCTGTAATACTAAAGTACTTTCTGTTCAGAGTCAGGAAGGAACTGCAGTTACAGCAGATACCTAAGGATGTTGAGATTCTAGTGATACACAGAGAGAGATATTAATCCTGATGTTTGCTTTTGGATCTCATTTGAAAAGAACCTTGGCTATTGAAATGCAAATTGTCAAGCAAAATGAGATGCCATTATCTGCAGGCCTGTCTCTCAGAGGTTTACACATGTTCACTCAACCACAAAAAGTAGTTCTCTAATGAGGTTTTCTGGCAACTTTTTAATGCACACAAATGCAACTGCATAAAAGTTTTCCTGGAAGAATTTGATCCTTAGTTTGCACTAGGAATCATTTCATCTTACACTGCTGTGGCGTTGTTTTTTTAAGTCCAAACAACAATGGAACAATAAAGTTTCCCCTGGCAACACAGTCCGCGCTGCTTCCTGCAGCTCCCATTGGCCGGGAACGGTGAACTGCAGCCACAAGAAGCTGTGGGCAGCCATGCCTGCAGACAGTCAATGTAAACAAACTGTCTCACTGCCCGCAAGTGGATTACCCTGATGCCACGCGCAGCCCATGGGCCGCAGGTTGCCCACCACTGGTCTATGCTCTCTGTATGTCTCTATAACACTGAAGAGATACCACAGTCACTTTGAGCTCTTCCCTTCAGATACTAATGGTCTCTCTTCAAAGTGCACTCTCTTTTAGTGCACAACCTCTGGAACAAGCTCATGGTTGTTAGACTTCATTTAATATCTTGTGCAGAGGTTACTGGGATCAAGATTACCAAATGGCACAGACACCCAAAGACTTAAGGTATTTCACTAACACACACTGAGCAGTTCTTCCTTCCATTCCTGTTGCTCTAGAACTGGTATAGTTACTTTAAAATCCTCATTCTGTAAACTTTAATTGATGCTTGTTTGTTGTTTGCCATGCTATCATTATTTACTGTAAGAATAATTATTGCAACAGCACTGTAGGGTAGGTCAAGGTATAAGGCTCATGTGGATCAGAATTCGAAATGTGTTGAAACCTAGTGAACCCTAGTGAATAATTAATGCAATGTTTTACATCATTATGTATGCATATGCCTAGGATGCAACTGCTATAGAATTATTTCCCTTTCTCTCAGTCCAATTAAAATGTGCAGGTGCAATACTTTTGGCACCACCCCAACCTCAGTGGAAGCTATTTCAAGGAATGTGTTCGTGTCTTGCTGATGAGTTAACGCTTTGGGACCATGCTCTTGCAGTATGAACAACACCTATTGTTTAGTTTCTAACGAACAATAAAAACAAATCAAGGAGAAAAAGGACCAATTTTGGCTCAAATACATTTACAAAATTACTATGTAGATACTTTAAAAAACGTAGATGGAGTCTGCATAATAATGTGACACTGGTACTATGTCTTCAATCTGAAGCTCAAACTATATGCAGCAGTAGTGCTTTCCACCATATACTATACTATGGTGCTAAAATGTGAACTTGCTACCAACCTAATGTTAAGATCCATTTATCTTCTTCATGGGTATAAAAGGGCAAGCTATAGTAACCAGCAGCACTGTGTTGGAGAACACAGCATGTTAAGGATACAACCTTGGACTAGTCCTACTCTATCAATGGATGGGAAGTTTAGTTTACAGCAGTTGATCCATGGTAAATTAGCAGGTGCCAAACGTACACAAAAGAAATATCTTTAACATACTCTCAGATCCACACTCCCATGAAACTCTACAGTTGTGTAATAGTGAGATAGAGGCCCAGCATGTTATAACTGCAAGTCAAACTAACTGGGCATGAAAAAATAATGACAAAGTGAAGCCGTCTGTGTACAATCACTGGTATTACAGTGAATAAAGCTCAGCCACAACAACAGTGATACCCAGAATGTTTGGCCTCACTGTTAGCAGCAGCATGTCTGCCGAGCCTGTGGCAGGTTATGAAAGCCACAAATTGGGCTCTACAACTGTAAATGGATATAAAGACCATGAACACATGCTCTTTAGTAACAAAGAGACAACTCGCTTCAGCCATCACTGCTGCACAAGCCATACTAAAGCCACTCAAAATTCTTCATCAAAATATTTCTTCGCAAAAAAAAATGGTTGTAGCTAAAATTTTTTAAAAATTTATAGAAACTTCCCAGTTTTGAGAGAGAAAAGTTTTCAGCAGAAATGTTTGATATTTTTCAGTAATTTTTTTTATGTTTAATGAAATTTTGTGGGTTTGTTTATTTCTTTGGGGAAAAAAAACATTTTCTGGGTAATTTAGAACACACCAAAAAAATATAAACTTCCTGATAAAATACATTTTTTGTAATAATCCCTACTACTACCTGTGATTATGTTGCCCTCTTGTGGTTGTAGTCTACAAAGGAGGTTATTATTATTTATTTGTTTTCTGTCATTGGCCACAATATGCTAGGTGCTGTCCACACACTAAAGATAACTTTCTTATACCAGCATCTTAATTTATTATACGTATGATTGTAGCCCCTACGTCTCCTAGCCATGGATTAGGACTTCACTGTGCTAGATGCTGTACAAACAAAGAACTAAAAGACAGCCCTTGTCCCAGAGAGCTTACAGTCTATCTATATTTAAGCAAGTAAGTAAAAGTAGCCTGATTTTCAGAGGTGCTCAGCACCTGCAGCTCTTATAGTCTTTACTCTGAGTTGCTGAGTACAACAATCAAGCCTAAATGTCGATTTCGGTGCCTACATTCAAACAATTCAAACTGTCATAGCTCTGACCTGAAGAGCTCAAATACAGAGATTTGTGCATGTTGTATAGCTTATCTCTAATATTTTTTTAAACAAAAAGATACCAGTGCCCTAGCTGGTAAAGGCAATGAAAACATTGCCTGTTACAAGAAGAGAACTGCTGAGTACTAAACCAAAATTTACACACAAAGAAAAGCCTTGTAAGTACTAAACCAAAACAAATTTCACAATCTCTTCAAAAATCTTTTTAAAAAAGAAGCCTTGTACAATGAACATGAATTTTTAACAGAAAAAGTTGTAATAAAGATTTATATTTCTAGGCACACTGCCTAACCCCACTCTGATATAGTCAAGTCAGAATTCAAAACAGGAGATTGTCATAATGTAATACTCCAATAATATTAACACTGATATATTGCTCATTACTTCACTTCACTTTAGGGATGAACAAAAGATTATATTAAAACTACAATAAAGAAAACACTAATTAATTGTCAGTAGTGATAGCTTGAAGAGAGTCCACTTTATTAACTTCCTGTATAAGTAGCTTGAACATTGTAATTTTTTTATTAATTTGTCAATACTTAAGTCTTGCTTTTTAAAGGTACAGTAGCTGTTATTTATTGTTTTTAAAGTGACCTAGAGGTTCTTAGGTTGAGGATAAAATTAAAGAAACATATGGGATTTAATTTAAGTTTAAATGAAAAGATGTTGCATCAAAAACTCATTTTAACACAAATTACTGAACTAAAACTAGACAGGCAAATCAGATGTGGAAAGTCACAGACTTTAGCTTTTTCTTCATCCTACATTATTTTGTTAAAAACCAAGTAATTGTTTCTACTTTAAAATGTAATTTGTATTGTCCTCACTCATTTTCTAACACACTTTTCAACCCTTTTGTTTATTAAAGGTCAGATTCTGCCACCCTTACCCATATTGCACCCTCCTTTCAACATAAACAAGAAACTTCCTAAAAGCAAGAGAAGTTATAAGATAGAACATTACAGCACTAAAATGCATTGCTTGTTGGATTACTAACATTAAATGTATATGTGGAAGTAAATGTATTATCTGGAAGTCAGTATAAGACAGTGTGGTTATTTACCTAATATGCCACTTTTCCCCCCTAGAAGACCAAAAGCTCCTGCTTTCCAAAAGCATTTGATTGTACAATAACTCCTCACTTAACGTGCTTCCACTTAACATTGTTTCAAAGTTACGTCGCTGCTCAATTAGGGAACATGCTCGTTTAAAGTTGTGCAATGCTGCCTTATAACGTCGTTTGGCTGCCTGCTCTGTCCACTGCATGTAAGATTTTGTGGAAGAGCAGTGACTTTACAAGGGAGCATTGCACAAGTTCCTCTTCTCCGCCTCCTTCCTCTCCCTCACAGCGCTTCCCTCACAGCCAAACAGCTGTTTGGAGGCACTTAGGACTTTCTGGGAGGGAGGGGGAAGAGCAGGGAAGCGCCTCATCTCCATTCCTCCCCCTCCTTCCCAGAAAGCCCTAAGCCCGCCAAACAGCTGTTTGGCGGCGCTTAGGACTTTCTGGGGGCGGGGAAGGAGCGTGGATGTGGCGTGCTCCAGAGAGGAGGTAGAGTAGGGGTGGGAAAAGGTGGACCTGGAATGGAGTGGGGATGGGAAGAGGCGGGCCTGGAGCATCCCCCAGCAAAGTCGGCACCTGTTCTTCTCCAGGTAAGCTGCCACTGTTGCTGCAAAGGTGCTTCCTAGAGTCCTTGCCTGCAGCAGGCTGTGTCTGTGTGGGGTAAGCATGGGGCACTTCCCAACCACAGTACTGTACATTATATAATGCCTTTTGTCTGCCCCAAAAAAATTTCCTTGGAACCTAACCCCCCGCATTTACATTAAATCTTATGGGAAAACTGGATTCGTTTAACATCGTTTCACTTAAAGTTGCATTTTTCAGGAACATAACTACAACGTTAAGTGAGGAGTTACTGTACTACAGTATTTAATCAGATTCATTTTGTCTTAGCATCTCCATTCCAAATCCTTCATTTTCAGCGTTTGCTAGTGTTTACAGCCTGGACAAAGTAAGAGCTAACATTGGTCACACACTTTTGTTGTGTGTTAAAACAAGACCATCAGCTACATTTATTATTCTCGTACCTTTTGTTCCATCTTTAGAAACTGAGCAAATTCTTCAACAGTGAGATGATTTTTTTTATCACTGTAGCTCAAAAGCAACAAGTAGAGATCGCGTCGTAATGACATCATCTTGTAAAACACAGAGAATTCTTCAAATGTTAGGGTTCCCTGATTCTCATCTGTGTCAGCTTCCTGAGGAACAAGAACACCCAAGTAAGTGTGCTGGGTAGGTATATGATGAATTCAGGGAATGGAGCAGAATAGAACATACGTATAAGAAAAGATAACTTTCAATACACTTCAAGCCACATGACCCCTCTCATCCTCAACAATGCTAGCAAGCACTTGCTAATGTTACAACAAAATTTAAAGGATTCTTATTGGATTTCTTGGCGGAAATTCAATTGTTTAAGTAAAACGACAAAATCTCAGTGAAAAGGCAAATTCTGTCTTTAGATTTCATTGTATTATGTTATTTCACGAGAAGGACTCACATTGGGCCAGATTCTGATCTCAGTTACACTGGTGTAAATCTAGAGTGATCTATTGATTCAATGGAGTCACACTGGATAGCATCAGAATCTCGCCCACTGACTTCATCGAAAGGCAGAATCTGACATTTATAAATGTTCTGTATTATATTAGAATGGTAAATAGATGTCAACATGATAAATTGCAACAATTGTTTAATCCCACTGCCAGCACAGTGTATGCGAACAGGATTAAGTCTGCAATAACAGCTGCATTCCATGCAGAAAAATATCTCCACAGTCTTGATTTCTGTTTTAGTTTGTCCTCAGAGCTATTGTTAGAGAAGAAAACAGTACTTACCCTATTATTATTACTGCTTTTTACTTTGAGCATCTGCCTAATAGGATTTGCTTTGGATTTACAAAACATTTGACAGCAGTTTTATAATTTATTTTCTCTTTGATGTAGGTCTCTACAGTAACCCAAACTCAAGAAAGACTCCTTTCCCTGCTGAGTTTTAGATTGTAAGCAGCTCAAGGAAGAAAAGTGAAAGGAAGTTTTAACATCATAGATGGTTCAGTATCCTATGTGCATCCATGAATAACACCTCTTATTCACAGCATTGCATATTGTTTTTCTTTATGCACTTTCTTTACATTTCAGTTAACCCAGGCCTTATACCCTGATCCTGAATCAAGATCTGCAAATGAAGATGCCTGCAGCCATGCATAGTCCTATTAAAAATAGTGCCTCCTTAACTTCTCTGGACAGGGCTCTCCTTTCTGTACAGAGCTCTTCCCAATGTTGATTTGCCCTGAATTCCCTCGGGGTGGGTTTTTCTGTTCAACAGTTTACCCAATAAAATGTGAACACAAATTCTCACTACAGCCTGCATCTCATCTCTGCCAATTCTGGTTGGACGTATTCCTGGAGGTTTCCTCACAACATAATATTTAATTGAATATTAATCTTTAATTCCTGGAGACTCCAGGACAAAACTGGAGGGTTGGCAACAGTAATCTCACCACCAATTCTTTTTATTCTGGGGTCAGCTTTTCCTTCCTCCACCCACTCTCACACTTGCCAAAGTGGAGGGGCTGATCAGCCAGCCTGTAACTACAGTGAACAGCAGCTCCAGTTGTCCAGTTTGGAACTACACCTTCCATTTTCACTTTCCCTTTGAACAAAGTATTCCATATACCATTTGTTTTAAACACATTTCTAGGATATGAATATAACTGTACTCTACATAAGTAAACACCAACATGAAAGATAGCCACATAATTCCATGGTTCTACACCCCTCTTTCCTTATAGACCAGTTGTCTCCTGGATGCTCTTGCTCTGCAATATATAATCCTCCATATTCAGGGGTGCTGGGAAAATGAAACTATACTGGGGTTAGCTTTCCCAGACTATGTCTGATGGCAAATTTGAAATCTTCTAGTCAGGATATCAGTTGATTCCCTGTAGTCTGCTTCTGGTGTCCTCACTCATGAATGCCTCGTAGCAAGATTTACCTGGATCACATACACCTAATTTTTCCCGGATTCTGGATAGCAGGTTGTCTGTCTGGCATAGCTTTACTATTTAAGTCTACTTAATCAAAACAAAGGGGTACATCTTCAGTGGTGCAAGTGAAAACTGGGAACAGGTAGCACAGAGCCCAACTCTGTCAGGAGGAATCATTTAGGACAGGTTTCTAGCTGCTTTGTATCACCAGAGCAGCACAAAGCTGCCTGATCCAGGACTGAAAATTTGGCACCGTGGCTATCCTTTATCATGCATTAATCTGGTAATACTGGAAGTCCACTGGACCCCTTGCATGAGTAAGGATGATTGGAGAAATAAGGAGTATACGCCTGGTCCTCAAGCCAGTCTAACAACAGGATAAGCTTTCAAAATGTCATTCTTTCTTTGACAGCTAAGGTTCTAACCATTTCTGCAAGGTCTGTGATATGAACCCAGATATAGGCTGGCAGCAACAAAGGAAAAAAATTCAACTTGTTTTTGTCAAATCAAAATAATAGATGGTTCTGGGTTATAAAAAGGTTGCCTGTTAATGAGATCATGTTAACATCCCTAGATATTTCTTTTCCATTTGAAAGTGAACTAAAAGGCTTTTGTCTGTCAATACGTGACTTCACAATTCTCTGTTTCTCTTGCAGCTGCAGCATTAGTAATATCTAAGGAATCACAGGGAGCTGCATTCATTACACCAGTGGTTCTCAAACTGTGGGTCGGGACTTCAAAGTGGGCCACAACCCCATTTTAATGGCATTACCAGGGCTGGCTTAGACTTGCTGGGGCTCAGAGCAAGTCTAAGCTTGAGGGAGTCAGCCCTGGATGGCAGGGAACAGGTTACAGGCTCCCTGGCTGGGGCTGAGGCCACTGGGCTTCATGTTTTGACCCCTTCTGCACCTGAGGTGGTGGGGCTCAGGTTTTGGCTTTGTCCCTACTCCCTCTTCCCCCCACCCCACCTGGGGCAGTGGGACTTGAGCGGGCTCAGGCTTTGGTCGCCCCTCCTGGGGTCATGTAGTAATTTTTGTTGTCAGAAGAGTGGTCGCAGTGCAATGAAGTTAGAGAACCCCTGTAATACATTATGTTAGGAGTTAGTGTTGCTGTCATCTAAATCCATAAACTCAGATCTTAGCACATAAGTGGAGAAGGAAATGATTTTTAGCTACAAGGTAACAAATAGGATTTGTTTGCTTTTTAAAGTCCGCACATACCCCAAACAAGATTTATGATTTGGGGGCAAAAATTCAGTGTAATATTTCTCTCCATCTGCTAGCTAGTCCATATGATTCCCAGGCTTTGCACAGCCATGGAGCGTACTCTGCATTCCAAAGCTTACAGCTGTGCCATGCTGACTGTACCCCAGAAGGCCATGCACATTTTTGCATGTAAAGGGTTCTAGTATTTTAAAAAAACTTCTGTTTTGTGCAGTTGTCTGGATTTTGGCCCATAATCTTGTTTTTTGCATTTTGTTTTGCTCATGCTGCACCCAATACATCTTCAGCATCTTTCATTTCCAATGGTGTAAATATTAGGGATGGTCAAACAATGATAAATATATTCTCAGAAAATTTCAAAGTGAAAAAAAAATTAGTTTTGCTAACTTTAATTTAAAAACAGAAGTTTCTGCAAAAATTGTCATTTCCTTCAAAAAGTCATTTTTCATTAAACATTTTTCTATGAAAAAAATGTCAACCACTTCTGCATTAGGTAGCAGCTCCACTTTGCATTTATATTAGGGTAAGAGCAAAATTAGGTACAGAATGATGAGAACAAATAGTGCCCAAAACTGTGTGTCCTTTCTACAGTTTGTGTATGCTGGGCCCTACAGCATGAGGTATGTATATCTATATGAAGTTAAAAGTGATACAGTGCAAGCAACATGCTCCAAGAGAAATTCTGTGGGCTAGAAGAGAGGACAGGTAACTTAGAAGTTCCAACTCCTGGGTTCTATTTCTGGCTTCCCAGGGAATGCTCCATGCTGCCCCCTAGTCATTCTAGTGTCCGATGGGTTCACTGTGTGACCCTGGACAAATTACTTCATGTCTTAGCACTTTATTTTGTCCATCTGTAAAATGCAAATAATATTTACCTACCTCAGAGGTGTTTGTGAGGCAACTTAATTCATTAAGGACTAGATAATTCTCTTGTTCAAACAGGAATCCAGAGAGGTCCTGTATTATACAGGAGGTCAGACTAGATGACCACAATGGTACTTTCTGGCCTTATAATCTATGAATCATGGCACCTATGCCACAGCTCTGCACAGAATGTTCTGGGGCTTACGCATTGGGGAGATTTTGCCTCAGGCAGGCAAAATCTCTGGCTGGGCTCCTCTGGGCATGTATGTTGAATGCAATCTGTGCTCCATTCATTAGAAAGGAGAAGACTGTTCCCCCTGCATCATGATACCACCTCCTCCTTGCTCCTTTCAACTCCCTTTTCAGGCTCTTGCTCCCCTTACTCACCACACATGGGTTTTCTCTTACTGTTAATGAGACACTGGTTCTTGGAAGACAGGCGAGGGGGTGAAGTAATGTTGAAAACCTAACTGAAGACTTCATTCTGTTACACGTATTCACATTCAGAAGTACTTTACTACATAAGTAGGATCATTGATTTCAAATAAACCACTTATGAAATGGCATATGGTGGGGGACATGTACCTCAAAATAATAAAACTTTTCTATCAAGACTGTAATTAATCAGCTGTGAAAATTCCTGGCATGGGGGCTAAAGGGTGAAATCACATAGCACAATGTTCTCTCCTTCTCTTCACTTATATAACAACAATGAAATGGAACTGTTTGCTCATTAATCTTTAAAAATACCCACTTTTGTCAGTGACCTTAAGCTTTTCCCCGAGAAGGCAATATGTATTTACAAACAAAATATTGCACTGTGTGAAAAGTACACTGACCTGGAACATCTGTCGCACCTTTCTGCGGGGCAGATTGACATTCAGTTTATGCATCAATTGGTGGATCTCTTCAATATTCAAAAAGCCATCTCCGTTCTTATCAGCTTCCTCAAAAGTCTGTTTCACCCAAGTGCAAATATATTAAGGAAAGGTTAAACTACTTAAAACTAATGTTTTTATCTTGGAGAATTACAAAGGGTCAGGTTCGTCCAGCCTTGCCAAATATGACAATCAATCCCACAATATAAGTAACGGTGGCAAAATTTGTCCCAAAGTGACAGAATATGGCCCAAAGTTTGCATCAAAACGTGTCCACTTCCACGCTCTGGGATAAATTCATCCCTGGTGTAATTTCTCCGGAGTCAATAAACCAGATGCTGATCTCACAGCATTAGTGTACACATTAGTGTAACTCTCTTGATTTCCATAGAGTTATTCCAGATTTACACTGGTGTAACTGGGATCAGAATTATGATGTCACCGGAACCACACCAGGGATGTATTTGGCTCATGATTTGTACCACCAGGAGTCTTGCTCAATGGGCATGTGTATCAATGACAAAATTCATCTAGTGCTAGAGCATGGAATAAAGATAACACACAGTAAAATCAGTCTAAGTAGGTTTCAGAGTGGCAGCCGTGTTAGTCTGTATTCGCAAAAAAGAAAAGGAGTTCTTGTGGCACCTTAGAGACTAACAAATTTATTTGAGCATAAGCTTTCGTGAGCTACAGCTCACTTCATCAGATGCATTCGGTCGAAAATACAGTGGGGAGATTTATATACACACACAGAGAACATGAAACAATGGGTTTTATCATACACACTGTAAGGAGAGTGATCACTTAAGATGAGCTATTACCAGCAGGAAGGAGGGGGGGAAAGGAGGAAAGCCTTTTAGTCTAAGTAGATAACTGCAAGAGTGCAATTTTAATAAGACACTTATTAAAAAATTAACAGCACTTGTTTTTCCATCCTCTCTCTCCTCTAAGTTTAAGCTTTAGTTTTTTCATGCTGCTATTTCACCTTTATATTTTCAATTCTTATTTCTTCTGAAAGCTTCTTCTCCATTCCACCATTACATTCTTAACCATAATCCCATCTCCTTAGGTCTCCTCTCCCCTCTAATCATGTTTCCTTTACCCTCTACATATTTCCTTTCTCTTTCATTCCCACCCTTTCCTCCCCATCCCACTCCACCATCACTGCAGAGTACAGAGGGAGTCAGACATACTTGGGGGAAATAAGCTGCACCATCCTACGTCCACATGTAATCTATATGTGCTGTGAAGTTCAGGGCGGGAGGGTGCTCCCCGACACACAATCCCCCTCTTGGTGCTACTGTAGGCTGGTGTGGAGCATCCTAGCCCTTACAACCTAGTGCCTAGCTGGCACAATTTGTTTATCAAACTAGGTATTAGGCAGGAGGCAAGTGCTGTCTACTTTTGCAGATACACAGGGCAGATGTGTTCTCCAACTGCAGGCTTCCTTACATCCCCAGGGACTTCCATCCTACAGACCTAACAAGGTTCCCAGGTTCGGAGTTCCCTTAACCTAAAGCAAGTCCTTTTGAAAAGTATGGAAATGCATATTCTGTGCCTTTGGCCCCACCTGCTTCTGTGACCCTGTGAATTTCCTAAACTTTACAGAACTCCCTTTCCACTCCCTGACCACTACTTTAATAGCTGTAGAACCATTTGAGATAAAAATATCTAGGAATTGCTTGAGCCATCCCAGTGTTGGGTACAACTGTTCTATACCTGCGCACTAGGTAAGAATGTTTCAAGAGGCAGAATCACTAAAATGGCTCTTCATAATTACAGCACAAGCTTCAAAGAAAACACTGACTACATTTTAAATGATAATGCAAGATAATTCAGTAGGAGAAGTGATTCCTTCATTTAAATGCAAGAGATAGGATGGGGTCAGTGTACAAATGCAAATTCCATTTATAATTCCTAAAAGCTTTGGGAAGCATTAAAAATTCATTAACAAAGGTGGCTTTACCTTGAAGGTAGCTTTACCTTGAATAAGGACTTCACGGCTGAGCAGATTAGGCCAAAACCTGACCACTATGCTGAAGCCAAATACACAGATTTGACTCAGGGGTTCTCCACAAGGGGTTGGCTCTAGGTCACATGTTAAACTTTTCTGCAGCCACTCCTGTGGCCCTTTGATCTACACCTCTCCATGAGGTTTTAGCCAAGACCACTGGCTTACACCACTTCTCCTGACTTCACCGGAGGCTTTCTGTTGCTCTTTTGTGGACCCCAGTAATGTAATCCTTAATCTCTGTAACTCTCCCCAAGAACAGACTCATCATGATAAAAAGTTTGGCCAAATTTAGCTTCCTTAAAAAGAAAAATGATAGAATAATGCATTGTGATGATAATTTCACAAAGGTAGTTTTCCTTTGGTTTATACAGTTATTCTGGATTTACACTAGTGTAATTGAAAAGGAGATTAAAATCTGGCCATCTGTATTTATTTGACTCAAAAGTAATAACGTACATACTCCCCAATGTTTCAAGACATGGCCTGCTCCTCCTCCCATAGAGGCAAAGTCCACTCAAATCCAATATCTTATAAAATAGTTAAACACCAAATCCAGCTCTCCTGATGGTTAGCCCTTATCCGAACAGGAATTTCATTGTATTTTGAATATTTAAAAATAGTGCCAACTTCTGACAGAATTTTTTTTGTCTGAGTCCATAACACTTTCCCCCTTTGCCTCTCGTGTCTGATTTTAGCTGTTATTCCACTAGTGTATGTTTAATTCTCAGACACCCCATTGACTTTCTCTGTCACTCTCTCTCCCCCCTGCTACTCCCAACCACTTATTCTCAATTACCTTTCTCCAGCTTAAGGGTCCCCCGTTCTCTCTAGCTGCAAGTTTCTACCCTCTTTGGGGATAAATCTACACCTTTGTGGCTTCCATTATAGTCTCAGTCAAGATGGAATTGTTACAGGGTCATTTCATTCTGCAATCTCCCAGCTTTTTCTCTTGCTTAGTCTCATTTAAATCTCTGTTCTTTGCTAATACACTTATTCTTAGGTGTACTATAAACTATCTCAGTGCTGTTATAGTGAAGTAAAGTCTGAGTCTTCAGCTAACCTCAGAGGCTGATGTGTGCATTGAAGGCAGTGAATTTAATAATTTGTGTGTGTGTCCAGCAAAAGGAACTAGACCCTACTGAGAGACATCTCGGGGGAACTTGAGAACTGGGGTTCACTGATTGTTACCTGCCAGGCAAGATTTGGATGGACAGATTTCTGAGGGGTTGGCTGGCAAGGCAAACAGGCAGGTGTGTCAGGGGTCTGACACACAGTATAACAGCAGCAAACCTCTCCCTTGCTGAGGCAGAGGGGCAATGCAGTGGCTTACAGTTCTGGGTGTCCTAAGCAGAACGCCATATCCCTAATCCTGTCCTGGACAAAGCTAGGAATGAGAGGCATGGAAGGGACTGCTGGCCACATTACAACTGCAGAATAGCCCAGATCAGCACCATGCACAAGTCACTAGAAGTAGAATAATGTGTACCAGCGGGGGGGAAGGGGGAGGTTGTGCATAGAGATTCCTGCTAAATCAGAGAGAGTATGTGAATAATGAGCATGCAGACCACACATGCTGAATACTAGTGTACACGCTATAAACCCTTCAAAATGATTCCTGTTTGTGGAAGACCAGCAGAGCAGCCTGTGTGTAACATTTCAGAAGGGCCCAACCCGGGGCAGCCAAATCCATCCAGCTCTCCTGCTACCATCTGAGGAATGTGCCTATGTAAAGCACGAGGCAGAATTTGGACCTATCAGCAATTCGCAGATTTACACAGTTCCTTTTATTGATTAGGACATTCATTAAGTCACTTTAATGTTTGTAATTATCTGTCCTAAACCCAGTGTACAGTGTAGACCTTGCTGCACTGGCCCCAAAACTAAAGCATCCCAAAGTAACTTTTCTGTGTATTGTTAACAAATCAAAAACAAATCTATTGGGGCAGTTTTAAACAAGTGGAGTGATCCTGCTACTGGAATTTTTACCAGATAATAAAATAGCATTGAACTACAGAGCCATATTGTGTCTTTTGATAGAAAAAGACAGTCATTATGAAAATTATGCAACATTTTGCACCTAATTTTATGTGTAAACACCACCAAATCAGAACACTGAAAGTGAGCAAAAATGTGGACCTTATTGGCCTTGATTGACCAAGGTACTTAAGCATGTGCAAAACTTTAAGATCAGTAGTTTATTCACTTCCATGAACTATTTGCATGCATAAAGTTAGTCATGTGCTTGTGTTTCCCTGAATTGGGGGCGTCGTGATCACAGCTTAAATACCTGCATAAACTGAAAACACTTAAATCTAAAATATAAAAGCCTAATTCAATGCTCTTTGAAGTCAAGGGGAGTCTTCCCATTGACTTTAAGAGGCTTTGGATCAGACCCTAAATCCTCACTTCTTTCTCCTAGACTTTCACCACTACCACGCACTCCTGCACTCATGCCCCACCTCATTATCTTCTTTTATAACCAGTTCAAAAATTAATAATATGAAACAAAAAATGCTGGAGCTAGCAAAATGCATGTCACACTGAAGCAACCCAGCTTGCATTACTTTCAATGTTAGACTGTCCATTCTCTGAGACAGGGACCTTGTCTTACAACATGTCTGTGAAGAGCCATTGAGACCAATGGCACTACACAAATAATAAATTATAATAATATTCATATGAGTAGCCAACAGGATTGGACCTTTTGTCCTTCCTTTGTTTATCCAACTTACTCCTATAAACAAAGCGCAAAGCAAACAAGGAAAGATGGTTTAAACTAGGGTTTTGGCGCGAGTTTTTTTCCAATTAAAAACAAACAAACAAAATGAAGTGATTGTATTTTTGTTTGACAAATTTTTGCAAACATTTTCATTCCCGAGAAAGGGATAGCGCACTAAAATAATGAGACTGTATGAAGGGAAAAAAATTCTAACTTTTAAAAAATGTTTTCCACTGGAAAAAAAGTCCAAGTGTTACTTTGCATAATTTTCTCTCACTTAGAGAAAGTGTTACTTTTAAAAGTGAAGGTTTCTTTCTTTCTTTCTTTCTTTCTTTCTTTCTTTCTTTCTTTCTTTCACTTTTTAACTTTTTAAAAAACTTTTCCTCCATTTTTCTAGGGGAAAAGGAGAGGAAAAAAGTATAAAACTAAGAGGTAGGCATTTTCCACATGAAAATTTTTTTAAAATATTGTGGTTTTTCTCAAACATTTGTTGTTTTGAAATATTTTTGGAAAATGAAAGATTTCTTAGCCAGTGAAGTCACTTTTTTAACAAGAAAACCCAAAACATTTAATCAAAAACATCAAGAAACAGCTCCACTGTGACTATGAACCTTCAAATAAAGGGTAAAGATGTCAGCTGTGTACATTTTACCATCACTTGTATATTTCTGTCTTTTATTGGTTTAATGTTATTTGAATGCAGTTTTCTGTGATTTATCATCAACAATTGACCCTTCCACTCCTCACCCGTTTCCCTCCATCCTTCCCCAACTGGTAGCCTCAATCACCACAATCTCCTAGATGTCTCATTGTGATTTAAAGTTAACATGATCTTTTCCCCAAAACAAAACCCTCTCCACTCCCATAAGATGTGAGCATCTGCTGAGATGTGCTGAGCACCCTCAATGCAGGCTGATCATGTTGAGAGCTTCTCAAGAGTTTCAACCAATCCCTAACTTTGTACGAAGATGAAAATAAAGATCAGTTTCCATGGTGGCAATTTCAATTGCTGATTTTAGGAAAATGAAAAACTTTTCAAAAATTATTATACAAAGCCAGTGAGGAGATTTAAAAATATTCTTAATTTGTAACAATAATTTTACAAACCAATGGTCTGATTTGTTCCCAATGCAATCAATGGCAAAACTTCAGTTGTATTGAGTGGGAGGTGGAGTGTACCTGTAGCAGGGTAGTTACCCCGCTCCAGCCCTGAAGGGGTTAAAGCAGCCCTGGAGAGGGCTGTGGCTGGGAACAGCTAGGCAGATTGGGGGAAGCAGCCACAGCTGGGGCCACGCCCCAATCAGGCCACAGCTGGCCCTTATAAGACGACTGTGGGCGAGAGACTGGAGGAGTCTCACTCTAGCCCTAGAGTGGAAAGGGCTAGCTGCCTCGGAGCTGAGCTGAGCTGAGCTGAGCTGAGCTGTGGAAGAGCAAAGGCAAAGGCAAAGGCAAAAGGAGCTGGGGAGCTCCAGCCAGGTAAACCCCCAGGCTGCAGGTCTTTGTAAAGGCCCAGAAAGGTACTGGGGCTGCAGAGAGGCAGCCTGGGGTTAGGCAGAGGCAGCTGATCCAACCTCCTTGCCAATGATGAGTGGCCATGACAGACTGCAGTTTGCCCCAGGGAGTGGAGCTAGATGATGACCGGCAGCACCCACTTAGGCAAGGTGGGTTTAGAGGGTTGGGAGCTCCCCGGGGAGGGGAGACCCAGAGTGTGGGGATACTGCTGGGGCAGCATCCCAGGGTAAAGGGCACTGGGGTCCAGAAGGGACATGCCTGCCAGCGGCAGAAGAGACATGGGCCTGCAGAGGGAGCTTCGAAGGCTGGAAAGAGCTAATTCCAAGGACGACCAGGAGGAGTGCTGCACTGGTGAGTCGTCATGTTGCTACAGTACCTATAACACCAAACCACATAAAACAAACGAGAAATACCAAAATGAAAGCCAGAGCTAATGTCCTTGAAAGGATATTGGTCATGAGTTCTTTGTCGTTTAGCAAGAGAATCCTCATCACTTATTCCAGCCATCAAATACTTAAGTCCTGTGATCCAGGTGCGAGTCTCCTCTGGATTAGAGGTGATTAGATCTAGTGACTCCATGTGGTTGCCATGGTAAATGGTAAAGCAGCAACTTGGGTCAAAGTTCCCCTCGGTATGGCGATGGAATATTTCAGACTGTCGGCCTTCTGTCACTTTGTAAATTGAATCAATTACAACTGCAAGGAAAAGGGGAACAGAAAAATTAAGCTGCTTGGATGTTCATCCAGTTTCTTTGCATTTTCACATTCTTCTATATTTTTCAAAGTAAGTGTTTTTAAATAAAGGTAAACTCATAAGCCTTCATACTGGAAAAGGCACATTGGGTCACCAGCTGGCCCTTGTACAGGTGCAGGGGTGTGTGTTTAAGCAGCTTCCCCTGACTTGCATTCCTGAGCAGCAAAACTGACAGTGCCAGTGATCTCCTGAGTGTAGGATTTATTTCCTGAAATGCCCATGGAGTACTATTCACTGCAGAAGGGGCAGGGAATAGATGGGGCACTGCCATCCACCACCCCCACGCTGTTTTCCGCCAGCCAGCAGACATGAATAGTCACAGAAGGGAATACGCGCTATATACCATCCTAAGAGAGATCAAAGCAGCTGTGCTTTTCAGCAGTGGCATAGCGCTCATGGAGATATCCTAGTGCTCCTGTAGGGGAAGTATTGCTCCACACAGTTCCAAAACCAGGACAATACTTGACAATCTCAAACTGGCCCTCTGATATGAAAACACCAAAAGTGTTGTTACCTGTAACGTTTCCCTGTTTTTTACTAACTACCAAGCCTTAGTGGCAACAGCAGACCTAATTACTTATCTTTTACTAAGTAAAATACTAGTTCCAGTAGGGACAATTTTGGTCCCTGTTGTTGTTTAGAAGGGATGGAGCAGGAGAATTGTTTAAATTAATAACAAATGTCATGTAATAATTGAAAAATAAATATTTTTATAGAAACAAAATGCCACTATGTTCAAATTTACTTCAAAGCAGTTAGAAAAGACCTAGATTTCATTTGGTATCTGGCAAAGAAATTAAGCAGGCTTTTCTCTGTCATCCTTCCTCCGGCATCCCACAGTACAATCCAAATTAGTAATGCTAGGTTGCTTCAAAGTAACTAGCCCTTCCTAAAGAAGGGCAGCCGGAGAAGAAGCTTTTAAAATAGGTAGGTTCCTTTCTACTAAGCTAGACTGGGAATGTCATCCCAAAGTAACACATAAGACATCTACATTCTGTCACTCAGACTCCATGCTCTTCACTGTCCATCAAGCACCTTACTTGAACACTCCATCTGCAGCTCCTAATCTGTAAGGCAATGATGCAAGAGTAAACTATAAAAGGGTAATTTCAATACATTGATAGATACTATTACTTAAATAACTGGGGTCATTTTTGCAATTTCAAGGAACAGTTGTATTCTTAACTCTGCTACTCCCCTACAATTATACAGTTGGACAAACAGTTTGGGCAGTCCATTATTCCAGATATTTGTTACTTAGGAATAGATCAAAGAATACAAAGCAACATTTAAAATGGACTGCCTTCTCTGACTGTAGAGTCTTATACTATTCAAATAAAATAGTGATGGCCGTACTTTGGCATCTAACCCAGTCATACACGCCCATGAGTTTATTTATGATTCATGTAAATTTGGGTCAGCATTTTCACATTGGCTTGAATTATGTTCTCTGTTTAATTAAAGAAGCAGTATTTCCTTTTAACTGCAATACTTGGAAAATTATAGACAAAATACAGCAATGACTTACACACTGTGCACAAGGAGGTCAATGGAGCTCCCACACTGAAGTCAGTGCTTAATTGGGTGTGCTAGGTTTTAAAAAAAAATATTATTGACTATTTAACTACATTTATAAGACACCCATCTCTATAGTCTATGTAGCACACTTTAAATCATTTAGATCAATAGAAGTATCACTTACCCCAAAATGGGTAGTGAACACTTCTCAGCATCCTGCAGAAGCCAAACTAACTCCCTTGAAAGGACTAAGGATGACTGACTACCAGGCAGGGAACTCAACTGTACCTACAAAGCTTGAGCATAAAGATTTACAACACATCACACTGCAGAAGTACTCTGGTTCAGATTTTTGGCAGGAACATATTCCAGAGCTGAAGGTCCACTACTCACATCATCCTACCACCAGTTAATGTGAGCTCTACTTTTGGGGTCAGACAGGCAAAGTGTCCCTTCTGTAAGTAGGTGCTATGATGAGGCATAGGGGCAAAGCTGATCTCTAAGATACCTGGGACCTTGACCACATATGGCTTTTGTGATGGCAACCAGCACCTTTAACTGACAGCAAGTGAATAACACACCAGACTGATTTATTATGGTCTAAGCGGTCTGTCCTTCACATAAGGCAGGCACGCCACATTCCGCACTAGCTGAAACTTCCAAGTGTCTCCCAAGCATAGCACATTAGCATAGCCCTGAGGTGAAGAAAGTCTTGGGTGTCACGATAAGGTCTACCTTTGAAAGGAAAGGATGCAGTCTCTTGACCAACTGTAGATAACAGAAGGTGTTTCTGGCCACAGCTGCTATATGGGAACCAAGAAGCAGTGAGTAATGAGTCCAGTCAAACTCCTTGACTGAGAACCATTTTGAGAATAAGTGAGCAAGTCTCCTCAACTGAGTCCCTAAAAACACTTTCCCCTGCCAAACCCACCCATCTTAGCTGAAATGAGCCTAAGGTCAATTGGTTTCACCCAGGTCCCTATTTAGGGTATGTCTACACTATGAAATTAGGTTGAATTTATAGAAGTCTATTTTGTAGAAAGCGTTTTTATACAGTCGAGTGTGTGTGTCCCCACACAAATGCTCTAAGTGCATGTAGTCGGTGGACTGTGTCCACAGTACCAAGGCAACAGTCAACTTCCGGAGCTTAGCACTGTGGGTAGCTATCCCACAGTTCCCGCAGTCTCCACTGCCCATTTGAATTCTGGGTAGAAATCCCAGTGCCTGATGGGGCTAAAACATTGTCGCGGGTGGTTCTGGGTACATATCGTCAAGCCCCCGTTCCCTCCCTCCCTCTGTAAAAGCAAGGGCAGACAATCGTTTTGCACCTTTTTTCTTGAGTTAACTGTGCAGACGCCATACCACGGCAAGCATGGAGCCCGCTCAGCTAACCGTCACCGTATGTCTCCTAGGTGCTGGCGGACGTGGTACTGCATTGCTACACAGCAGCAGTTAATTGCCTTTTGGCAGCAGACAGTGCAGTATGACTGGTCGCTGTCATCGACGTAGTCCTGGGTGCTCTTTTAACGGGGCGCCTGGGCAAACATGGGAGTGACTCAGCCAGGTCATTTCCCTTGTTTCGTCTCATGGCGATTGAGTCCTACTGGCAGTGCACTGTCTTTTAAGTTACAGCCAGCAGAAGACGATGGCCAGTAGTCATACTGCACCGTCTTCTGCCGAGCACCCAGGAGGTGATGATGGCTAGCGGTCGTACTGCACAGTCTGCTGCCAGCATGATGTATAAAGATAGATGAAGTGGCTCAAAACAAGAAATAGACCAGATTTGTTTTGTATTCATTTTCTCCTCCCTCTCTCCCTCCCTCTATGAAACCAACGGCCTGCTAAACCCAGTTTTGAGTTCTATCCTTGAGGCAGCCATTCAGTTTCTCGCAAAGCCACACCCTTGGTTGATTTTAATTCCCTGTAAGCCAACCCTGTAAGCCATGTTGTCAGTCGCCCCTCCCTCCGTCAGGGCAACAGCAGACAATCGTTCCATGCCTTTTTTCTGTGCAGATGCCATACCACGGCAAGCATGGAGCCCACTCAGATCACTTTGGCAATTAGGAGCACATTAAACACCACACGCATTATCCAGCAGTATATGCAGCACCAGAACCTGGCAAAGCAAAACCGGGCGAGTAGGCAACATCAGCGCGGTGACGAGAATGGTGAGTACATGGACACAGACTTCTCTCAAAGCACAGGCCCTGCCAATGTGGGCATCATGGTGCTAATGGGGCAGGTTCATGCGGTGGAACGCCGATTCTGGGCTCGGGAAACAAGCACAGACTGGTGGGCCCACATAGTGTTGCAGGTCTGGGACGATTCCCAGTGGCTGCGAAACTTTTGTATGCATAAGGACACTTTCATGGAACTTTGTGACTTGCTTTCCCCTGACTTGAGGCGCAAGAATACCAAGATGAGAGCAGCCCTCACAGTTGAGAAGCGAGTGGCAATAGCCCTGTGGAAGTTTGCAACACCAGACAGCTACCGGTCAGTCGGGAATCAATTTGGAGTGGGCAAATCTACTGTGGGGGCTGCTGTGATGCAAATAGCCAACGCAATCAAAGATAGGCTGATATCAAGGGTAGTGACCCTGGGAAATGTGCAGGTCTGAGTGGATGGCTTTGCTGCAATGGGATTCCCTAACTGTGGTGGGGCCATAGACGGAACCCATATCCCTATCTTGGCACCGGAGCACCAAGCCAGCGAGTACATAAACCGCAAGGGGTACTTTTCAATAGTGCTGCAAGCACTGGTGGATCACAAGGGATGTTTCACCAACATCAACGTGGGATGGCCGGGAAAGGAACATGACCCTCGCATCTTCAGGAACTCTGGTCTGTTTCAAAAGCTGCAGGAAGGGACTTACTTCCCAGACCAGAAAATAACCATTGGGGATGTTGAAATTCCTATAGTTATCCTTGGGGACCCAGCCAACCCCTTAATGCCATGGCTCATGAATCCATACATAGGCAGCCTGGAGAGTAGTCAGGAGCTGTTCAACTACAGGCTGAGCAAGTGCAGAATGGCGGTAGAATGTGCATGTGGACATTTAAAAGCGCGCTGGCTCAGTTTACTGACTCGGTTAGACCTCAGCGAAACCAATATTCCCACTGTTATTACTGCTTGCTGTGCGCTCCACAATATCTGTGAGAGTAAGGGGGAGATGTTTATGGCAGGGTGGGAGGTTGAGGCAAATCACGAGGGCAGTTAGAAGAGCACAGGAGGGTGCGGTGCACATCGGAGAAGCTTTGAAAACCAGTTTCATGACTGGCCAGGCTACGGTGTGAAAGTTCTGTTTGTTTCTCCTTGATGAAATCCCCCAGCCCTTGGTTCACTCTACTTCCCTGTAAGCTAACCACCCTCCCCACCTCCCTTCGATCACCGCTTGCAGAGGCAATAAAGTCATTCTTGCTTCACATTCATGCATTCTTTATTAATTCATCACACAAATAGGGGGATAATTACCAAGGTAGCCCAGGAGGGGTGGTGGAGGAGGAAAGGACAAGGCCACACAGCACTTTAAAAGTTTAAAACTTATTGAATGCCAGCCTTCTGTTACTTGGGCAATCCTCTGGGGTGGAGTTGCTGGGTGGCCGGAGGCCCCCCCACCGTGTTCTTGGACGTCTGGGTGAGGAGGCTATGGAACTTGGGGAGGAGGGTGGTTGGTTCCATAGGGGCTGTAGCGGCGGTCTGTGCTCCTGCTGCCTTTCCTGCAGCTCAACCATATGCTGGAGCATATTAGTTTGATCCTCCAGCAGCCTCAGCATTGAATCCTGCCTCCTCTCATCACGCTGCTGCCACCTTTCAGCTTCAGCCCTCTTTTCAGCCCGTCACTTACTCTCTTCAGCTCGCCACCTCTCCTCCCGGTCATTTTGTGCTTTCCTGCACTCTGACATTGTCTACCTCCATGCATTCGTCTGTGCTCTGTCAGTGTGGGAGGACAGCATGAGCTCAGAGAACATTTCATCGTGAGTGCGTTTTTTTCGCCTTCTAGTCTTCGCTAGCCTCTGGGAAGGAGAAGATCCTGTGATCCTTGAAACACATGCAGCTGGTGGAGAAAAAAAAAAGGGACAGTGGTATTTGAAAAGACACATTTTATAGAACAATGGGTACGTTCTTTCACGGTAAACCCTGCTGTTAACATTACATACATAGCACATGTGCTTTCGTTACAACGTCGCATTTTGCCTCCCCCCTCCGCCCACCCCTGCGTGGCTAACAGCAGGGAACATTTCTGTTCAGCCATAGGTAAACAGCCCAGCAGGAATGGGCACCTCTGAATGTCCCCTTAAGAAAAGCACCCTATTTCAACCAGGTGACCATGAATGATATCACTCTCCTGAGGATAACACAGAGAGATAAAGAGCGGATGTTATTTGAACGCCAGCAAACATACGCTGCAATGCTTTGTTCTACAATGATTCCCGAGTACGTGCTACTGGCCTGGAGTGGTAAAGTGTCCTACCATGGTGGATGGAATAAGGCTGCCCTCCCCAGAAACCTTTTGCAAAGGCTTTGGGAGTATATCCAGGAGAGCCACGAATGCCAGGGCAAATTAATCAATAAACATGCTGGCTTTTAAACCTTTTATAGTATTTTAAAAGGTACACTCACCAAAGGTCCCTTCTCCACCTGGTGGGTCCGGGAGGCAGCATTGGGTGGTTTTGGGGGGTACTGGCTCCAGGTCCAGGGTGAGAAACAGTTCCTGGCTGTCGGGAAAACCGGTTTCTCCGCTTGTTTGCTGTGAGCTATCTACAGCCTCCTCATCATCGTCTTCCTCGTCCCCAAAACCTGCTTCCATGTTGCCTCCATCTCCATTGAAGGAGTCAAACAACACGGCTGGGGTAGTGGTGGCTGAACCCCCTAAAATGGCATGCAGCTCATCATAGAAGCGGCATGTTTGGGGCTCTGACCTGGAGCGGCCGTTCACCTCTCTGGTTTTCTGGTAAGCTTGCCTCAGCTCCTTAAGTTTCACGTGGCACTGCTTCGGGTCCCTGTTATGGCCTCTGTCTTTCGTGCCCTGGGAGATTTTCAAAAATGTTTTGGCATTTTGAAAACTGGAACGTAGTTCTGATAGCACGGATTCCTCTCCCCATACAGCGATCAGATCCCGTACCTCCCGTTCAGTCCATGCTGGAGCTCTTTTGTGATTCTGGGACTCCATCATGGTCACCCCTGCTGATGAGCTCTGCATGGTCACCTGCAGCTTGCCACACTGGCCAAACAGGCAACTGAAATTCAAAAGTTCGCGGGCCTTTTCCTGTCTACCTGGTCAGTGCATCTGAGTTGAGAGTGCTGTCCAGAGCGGTCACAATGGAGCACTCTGGGATAGCTCCCGGAGGCCAATACCATGTAATTGCGTCCACAGTACCCCAAATTTGACCCAGCAAAACCGATTTCAGCGCTAATCCCCTTGCCGGGGTGGAGTAAGGAAATCGATTTTAAGAGCCCTTTAAGTCGAAAAAAAGAGCTTCGTCATGTGGACTGGTGCAGGGTTACATCGATTTAACGCTGCTAAATTCGACCTCAATGCCTAGTGTAGACCAGGGCCAAGAGACATTTGTAGTAACACCTCACTGACAAAGGGTCTTGTTTAAATTTGGAGCAGGAGAGAAACAAAATGGATAAGGGAGGCATTTTAAAATAGTATGTGCTTTTATGTTTATGAAATCATTTAAAAACTATTATTTGTACAACTACTTATCATGCCTCTTTCCCACACAAAGACCTCTCTGATGCCTCACAGGAAGATGAAGGCAACATGAATGCCAGGATCATAGAGGGCTATTTTCCAATGTTGCTAGAGACACCTGAAGACTTGCCATAGGAACTTGAAGCATCTCTTTTCAAATGTACTCAGCTGTCATCCCCCAGCCCTACAGCATGGTTCAACACTGAAAAGTGGCCAGGACCATCCCTTCCCATACACAAAGTACGCAGCTGCATAGGACAGCTCCTCCCCCGCCCCCCAGAGGGGGGCTGCATAGCGCACCAAAATGGCAAGGGACGGCCCGGAAAGTGGCTATGTAAAATTGGCATGTTTTGGTGCCCTACACAGCTGCCTGCTGCTCCAGCCCCTGCTCCGCCTCATCCCCATGGTCCCCACTCCTTCTCTGTCCCAGCCCTACCTCTTCCCAGCCCTGCTCCGCCCAGCCCCGTCCCCACTCCACCCCTTCCCCAAAGCCCCACCCCTGCTCTGCCTCTGCCCTGCCTTTTCCCACCTCTGCTCTGCCCCAGCTGCACCCTAACTCCCTTGAGAACTGCAGCAGCGGTCGGGTCCCTGCACTCACAGGGCGGCAGTAAGTGGAGGGACCGGGCCCCAGCCCACTCCACACCACTGGCTCCCAGCCATGCCACCGGTGAGTGCTGGGGGGTGGTTCCCCCTTGCCTCTGAGGCCCCAAGGCTGGGAACCAGGGAAGCAGAGCGGAGCGGGCTGGGGACAGGTCATTCCACTTCCTGTCGCCCTGTGGGTGCGGGGTCAGGCCCACCCTGCACTCATCAGGCGGCAGGAAGTTGAGCGACCTAGCCCCAACCCGCTCCGCCAGTTCGTGCTGGGGGATGGTTTCCCCCCGCCCCCCAAACCTGCTCCTGCCCCCCCAAAGGCCCAGGGCCAGCCCCCCACCCCCGCAGAGGCCTGGGACCCCACACTTTTCCCCCTCACCCACGGGGGCGCTGTGTAGGGCACCAAAATGGCTAGGGATGGCCCTGAAAGTGACTAGGTAAAATTGGCATCTTTTTACACAACAGATTTGCTCCTTGTGCGTCCTCATTCTTAGCTGTTGAGTGACAAAAATAAAGTTGTTTTATTGGTTTTTACTCCCGCTGGACCTGTAGAGCAAACACAGTTAACAGAAGACAAGCTGGATTCTATTTCTTCTTCTGCATCATCAACAGATAATTCACTAAATTCCAATTACTTACACCTAGGCAAACCCATAGGTGTCACCAAGAAAATAATCTGAAAACAGTGGAAATACATGGATGTATTTGATTTAATATAGCCTCCCAAATTGTTGTTAGTGATGATGATGTGCAAAACGGAATAACCCAGCCTGACATTCCATTTAGACTGAATTGGCTAATTGAAATGACACATAATTTCACTTGGAAACTTAGTGCATTTTAAACAGCACTCAAGGAGAGACAATATACATGAAACCCCTCAGTAACATTTTTATAGCCACTTTTCAGGGCAGAACTGCGCTTTAAAGATCAATAATGCCAAATTCACTCATCCCTTCTGTTCTTAAATAACAGCAAAAACATGTTGCGGGCATGTCACCTGATGCTGTCAGATTCAATCTGGCCCACAAGCAAGCTGTCACCAAACCTTAAACCAGCAGAAATATTTCCAGGATGTTTTTGCCAAACTCCAGTTGAAGCAGTGCACAGGGACTGGATATCTGCTTGGCTCTTACATGCGTCACACTCCTTACACCCTCTACTCACACTGTGCACCAGTATAAGGTCTAGGTGGAATCTGGCTCTAAATAAATATGATGTGGCCTTTTCACTAAATATGTTAATAACAATAAGGATTTCTATAAATTATCTTAACATTTCTGGTTCCTTTTCTTTTAAATCTGGAGTTGGATCAGGATATAAGATATTACACAGATTAAACTAGTATCTGGACTATTTTAGAAAATGTATTTAATTGTAGGTTCTTATCTTCCCATATGAGGACAGTGTAGTAAGACCAACAGTCTTCTCCTGGTCAATTTATGCCAGATCTATCCTATAAAGTAATTTGTTGGAAAATATTACTACATGGTTAAACTGGCATTTGTACTGTACAGTGCATGTATGCCAACATGCTACTAAACTGCTACTATTAACAGAAATATGTATTTTTTCTGGCAATTACAGTGCCTTTCACAATGTATTTATTGGGCAAAAATGGTCAATAAGTGTTTATAAGTATATCACATTTACAAGTATCACTAATAAGATTTTATAAACTGAAAGATACATACTGTAAAGTACAGTTTTTCTCTATAAACCATGTGAATTCATATTCCAGTGCACAATTATTCAAGTAATTAAAAGAAATGTTAAGAGAATTTACTTTTAGCCTTTTCACTTTTTCTGGACGGTCTCCATCTGATGCAAGTTCTGTGTTCATCCAGGTAAAAGAGACGTACTAGCCCTTTTGTTCCACTCTTCAGTTTAATCATCTGAGTCCCAGACTGCATTACACTCATACATCTTTCAACTGAAAAGAAGATTAGAACAAAGTCAACTAAAAGTCTATTTTGTCACACTAATAAAAAGGACTTAACAACTTTTAAACATCTAGCTACCATATAAAACCTTTGATTTGCACCTTATGTGACAGGAATTAAACATTAATCTAAGAGAATAAAATTGGAAATGGAGTAGTTTTTAGAAGGCTTTGTAAAATCTAATTAAATACAAGCATGAGAACTGAATCTATCACTTTAGAATACAAAATAATTATTAATGTATAGAGATGGTACTTGGTTCCACAGGACAGCCATATATTCCTGTTCAAAGAAAGAATAATGTTTAGCTTCTTTAAATACTTGGGAGTCTGCTTCCATCACCAGAAATCCAAATGCCCTGTACAGGTTTTCAAGTCCAGAAACAATGAGCACCAAAGACATCCTATTGCTTTCACATCTGTAAATTCCAGTCAGATAAAATCCTATCATACAAACATGATTTAAAATAGCAGTTCAATAAGTGATACTTATTCAGCACTAATATTTTAAGGTTGGGATTTATCAAAAATTAAAGTTGAATATTATCTACTGACACCAACAATTAATATATTCATAGCAGCATCACAAAAGAGAAGCTGTAGTATTTTGTACTAAGAGGGACTCACCATATCATGATTATGCATATGTGCATATTTTGTTTTAACAGAGTGGGGGGATGGCTGTATATTTTAAAAAGGAAACAGCAAATGTCCAAATGTAAAGGCTTCTATGTTGAAATTATTGACATTTTTTAAAGCAGATTATGTAGTTCAGTTAAATATTTCAGATTTTGTTATAAAGTGCATATGCACTATAAAACATACCCTACCAGGATACTGCTATCTGTATTTTGATCTGTAAACTTGAATTGTTTATATTTTATAACATTAAAGACCTGATTCTGATCTTACAGCAGTTTTACTCCTCTATAACTGTGTAGTAACTGTAGAGTTACTAATAGTTCACACCACTCTGTGAGATGAGAAACAGGTCCCAAAACTCTTTTACACTTTTTCATTACCCTGCCATTGTTTCATCATGAAAACAGGCACATTTCAGCTATACTACAGGTGTTTCATCTCTACAAATAGTCAATCCATAGTAACCCAAAGAACCCATCAAACATTGTAGGATTACCCTTATTTGCTCTTCAAACTGACTCAGTCACAGGTATTCATCCATCAACCAATATTCTTGTGTCTGGGCACAAATGTCACAAAATACCTGACCATTACAGCACACAAGTCTGCACTTAAAAAAAAAATTACACAGGAAAAAGGCAGAGTTGGAGTTGGACACAATGTCTCATGGAAATTGTATATGTGACGACTGTAAAATGTCATCTTCAAGTGTCTCATACAAACCATTTTTTAAAATTTTTCTGCAAGACAATAAATTCCTAGCATGCCTCTTCCTTATCTCTGTAATCACAAATGAGCAGTAATAGGATCCCATTATTTTGTGAAATGCTGCTTCGATTATGCTAATGGAAAGCCTTTCTGAAAATAGAACATTAAAAACAGTCTTTTTTGTTTTGACAAGTTCCCACTGCACTAACTTGGGTATTTACTCTTATTTCTCAGAAGGAGAAGACAAACAAAGTAGCACATCTAATCACAAAACAGCACAGAACCTAGGATCTGATCCTCAGCTCCAGATGAGCTGTTGTGCTCAGCACAGGATCCAAAGAGTGTGGGATGCAAGCTGGCTTTACAACTCCTTTGTGCTCTCCCAACACCAGGAGGCAGTTTCATTCCTAAAGCAAATTAAAGCAGTCTCAGTACTCTTCAGTTAAGGAAAATCTACCAGAAACATGGGGCCTAATTCTCCACTGCCTGGCACTTTGGCTCTGTCATCTGCTTCTCCTAATGTGCCCTCAGAGCAACTACGCAGGAGAGACTACAAAGATCCATTAGTGGCTCCAAGATGCTGGATGATTTTGGCTGGATATGCCCCCAAGATAGCAGCATGCTAATGGTCTATCCATGCTCCCTTCCTCCCAGCATCTATATCAGAAGTTCTGAGGAGTGGTGGAACAGAAATGGGTAAGTCTACACCTTCCCAGTTAGAGTAGCTTTAAAGTATGAAGTATAGTGAGCTGACGACACTCAGTTATGTCATGACATTATTTGAATCTTGAGGAGGTAGTGTCTGGTTGAGAATGGGACCTCCATGAGGGCTGGCTTGCTGAAATTCAATTCAGATAAGTCTGAGTGATGATGGAGGGTTAGAAGAAATTGTTTCCCTGTACTCCCCCTCTTCGAATCCACCTGTTGTCTTTTGTCTTTCAGTTCTAGATAGATAGAGGGAACACTGACATTTTAGCAATCTAGCTGACTTATCTAAAGCTTCAATGTAAAGTTCAACAAAGGGCTTTGGAAAAGAGAAGAACTTATTTGGAGTTTCCCCATTCAGTTTCATGTATATTAATCAATCATCTCACCTTCCGCTTTTTTGACTGGAGTACTCTACAATGTACTCTACCTACACATCTGTAACTGCTGCCCTGTGTGAAGAATAAAAAGGACCTATTCTAACTCTTATAGTTTCTATTCTGCAAGGTTGCACAGTTTCCTCTCCTAGAAGCAAACAAATGTGTGAATTATCCAATACTGCTTTTTAATGCTGTATATCAAAAGTTCAATTTGGAAAAAGATTTCTCATAATTCAGATGTGACCTCACTGGGCCACTGCAATACATGTGGGTGACAGTGTATCTGTCAGCAATGGGAATCCTCTGACAGGAATAACAATGGTCTAAAAGAGAAAGGAGGGTGCCATTCAAAGGCAGTGAAAGACAGGGCGGAATATGAATTTTTTTCTGGCTAGTTTCTCCCTACAGAACAATAAAATTCAGCTGTCAAAATGTCAAGCACTTTTGACTTCACAGCAAATGAGGAGAGGGAAAAGTTAATAAATCAACAACAGTATAGTGAAGGAAAATATATTTTAAATTACTTTTCCACATTTATTTTCTGTAAATTGGATTTTATTTTCAGATCCATGTTATCATTCACAATATTAACAGTAGAGGTAGTGGTGATGGTACATAAAAAAATTAATTCTAACAGCAAATTTTCAGTGACAAAGCTATAGTTCCAGGATTGTGTTCTAATGGGCACACAAACCCCTCTAGCTTACCTCTTCTGGTTCTTGATCCCACCAGAACCCTGAGTGGAATTATGGCCATGTAATCTTTCCTTTTCCCCTTACACACTTACCCTTAGATTAGACACTGTCACTTTTCTCTTTACAGTAATTCTAAATGTCATCCTTTCTCCTCTTCCTACTGCCAAAACTCTAGTACCTGCTCCGATAGCTTCCATCTACCTCTCCAGCCAATATCATGGATATTTCTACAGTGACAATTTTTTGCCTTGATAATCATAGCCTCCTCTTTTCTACCCTGTTCTCATTCCTCCCTACCTCAGCTTGTATAATGCGGTGGTCAACACTGCCTCCCGCTCTGCTTGCTCTGACTACATTTCCATCTTCTTAAATCACTTCGCTCCCTCATCTTTAATTAATCCAAGTTTCTCCTTTTCCTCATAGTTAAAGCACTCTAGCTTCATCTTCCAGCTACCTCTAGGAACTTGCTTCCTTCTACAGTTCCCCTGGTTCCAGAGCTGCACCTGAGCTTCCCTCCTTACAGTTCACTTTATTCTCCTCCTTCCACTCCTTGCTCTAGCATTCTCCTCAATTTGGCAGCAAGGATTAATGCACATTTCCACTCCTCTTCCTGTGACATTAGCGATTCTTTTCTCTGTGGGTCAAATTGTGAAATGTCCTAAGCACCTAAGGAGCAGTTTACAAGTTGTGGTTTTCCAGCAGCAGCGGAGACTTCAGGAAGGAGGATTCCATAACACATTGGAACACCCAAGTTCTCCAAGGTGGGGATTTGAGACTCAGTTCAAAGGTGTAAATGTGGCCAGCACATCCCCACAGCACAGATCCACATGGCCAAAAACTCATGAGTAAAGGTGGACAAGTTCACTACTCCTTCTGTGATGGGGCATCTGCCCTGCACTGGTTCTGATAGGGTTAAAATCCAACCTGGACGGCTGCAAGGAAACAGCCAATTAGGGCAGTGGCTGCAACCAATTAGGATGGTGGCTGGACCAGCCAATCAGGGCCCAGCTGGCCCCTATAAAAGGAAGCTGCAGGCCAGAGCAAGTGAGTCTACTGCATGAAGCCCAAGGGAGGGGACTGGCTTTCTAGAGGCTGCAGAGACTAGTACCGTGAACAGGGCTGCTAGGGGTTGCAGGCCCAAGGGCCTGGAAAGAGGAAGAAGGAGCCAGAGGCAGGAGCCAAAGGTGCTGGGGCTGCAGCGAAGTGGCCCAGGGGGTTGAGACAGACTGGTGAAAAAAGAAAGGAGGGGCAGCGAGAAGCTGTTGTTACTGGGTCCTTGGGCTGGGACCCAGAGTAGTGGGTGGGCCTGGTTTTCTCGCCCCACTCACCACTGAAGAAGCGGCCAGGCTATGGACTGCCAAGCTGCTGCGAGGAGCGGCTGAACTGTTGCGGAAGGAGTCCCCGGAAGGGGGGAACCTGGATTGTGACATGGCCAGAGGGCAGTGCCACGAAGCAGAGGCAGTGAGACTGGAACTTCGATGGGTCTACAGGAGGAGATGAGGACGGGCGAGCCACTCCCACTGGAGGGCACACCTGCTGACCAGAACTGTTCCTGAAACAGCCAGTAGGAGGTACCAGTGTGGTGAGTGACACTGTGATACCGTCCCAAAGCCAATTATTTTTTGGTGGCCATGGCCAGGATAGTGTCCCAGGCTCTACTTGTAGCATACAAATGAAAAGTCCATCCTCCCCAGCTCTCTTGCTGCTCTCACATAAAAGCCCTTTGCTTGTGAGTCCAGTGTCAGACCCCATTATGATTTTCCTGTTTAAGAGCTGAATCTGAAGTAGTATGTTTCTGTTGACTGTACTGTCCTGCTAGAGGAGGGGACTTGATGTGAGCTTCACAGAAATGCAGAAGCATGCTGGCAGTGGGCTCCACTTTTAAAAACGTTTATTTTCCCTTCTCTTCTGGGAGACCAGCCTGGTGAACGGTAAACAACACAGTACCCTAGATTCAGATTTTAAACTCCAAACCCAATTACCTTAAGGCTTGCCAACATGGGAGATTTTTAGAGTTATCCCTATATAATTATATCAGTGTAGTTACCCTACAAAAGTGTCCACACAGGTTATGTGTACACTGCAATCAGGTCCGTGAGTGCAGAACATATAGCCGTACCCAAGCGAGCTTTGATTTAGCTAGCTTGAAAACAATAGCAGTGAAGTTGTGGCAGCGTGGGCGTCAGCACAGGTTAGCTGTTGAAGTACAAACATGTCCAGGACCTTGGTTACATACTTTGGCTTCTAGCCCTTGCTGCCAACCCTGCTGCTTCACTGCTATTGTTATTCAATCTAGCTAGATCAAAGCTAGCTCAGGTATGTCTACACATGCTGCAGATACCTCTAATCACTCCCGCTGGAATAAAAGTGGCTTCCACTTCCAAAGCAACAAAAGCTAAATTGGAAAAGGGTCATTTTATACCTTAAGAGTGTCCAACTCGGGAGTTATACAGGTATAATTATACTAGTTTAATTCACAACCTTCCTTCCACTGGTACAACTTTCCTGTGCAGACAAGCCTTAGACGATGGAGGAAGAGACAAATCAATAAAGAGGAGACATGATCTGGAACAGGAATAGGCCACTGTACACTAAAAAAATACATTAATTTTGCATAAATTATTAGGCAATTATTAAGCAAAGGACAATCCTTGAGATCTGATTCTCTATATACTAGTGATGGGCCTGAACTCACTCTTTTGGGAATTGAATTCAGATCCGATCATACCCAGTCTTTAAGATTGTTTGAGCTCAGGTTTATCCCTACTAAATGTATGCACAGAATTTTGCACAGGAGAAGATTCTCTCTTAGGGTTTATCTGCTTGAGAAAGTTGCATTGCTATAACTTAAGGTGTGAATTTAAACAAATAATTTTACCACTGCAAAAGACTGTGCTGACACTCTGATTTCAAGTGGCTTATTGCATTTAGCTTTAGCCTAGGAGCAGACTTACCTAATCACAACAAGCCAAGCATGGACTGAAATACAGCTGTCCATACTGCCTTTTCCAAAGATTGATATATCAGTTAAAAAAACTATTTGTTACACTGGTAAAACTTTCTCACATAGACAAGCCCTTAGATTTTCTATGGCTCAGCTGGAGGTGAGTTTGAACAGGAATTCATATTACAGATGCTGCAGATCTTGCTAAGGTCTGCAGGGTGGGGAGAGGAGGGGAAGTGAGGACCAAATGAAAGAAACAAAACTCAAAAGTTTTGAGGACAATGTTATGCATCAAAAAGGTAGAAAAAGGGTGCAGAGATGAGACAAGATTGTTTTTTGCTTTGTAGTTCATCTTCAAGGTTACCACTGCCTTAACAGTTATACGATATCACTCGTCCATTTGAGAGCCACAGTAAACTGTAATATTTCCAGAGAGATTTCAGAACTAAATTATACCCACAAAGGATCTAATCCAACCATGCCTACCCACATGAATAATTCTTATTCACACACTGATGGGGTGTCCACCCCACACTTGCCCTGAAGGGGTTAATGGAGACCAGGTGGGCCAATTAAGCAGCAAACCAGGGAGATATAGGCTGCATGCAGAGCCTTGATTACAAGGAAGCTACTCACCTGAGCAGAGTGGGCTGGGCTATTACAAACCCTGGAAGTTGGCAGCAGCAAGGGATCCGGGAGGAACTTTGCGGTCACCCTCTGCTTAGTAGAGAGGGAAGGAGAGAACCAAGGAAAGAGTAGGACCCTGGGGGCTTGGCCCAGAAGCAGGGTGTACTCAGAAGAGAGCAGGGTGGAGAAGAGAACCTATGGAATGTGGATTAGGAAGCAACCCAGGGAGTAAGCAGCAAGGTTGGGGACTGAGCAGACCTTGTAGGGTCCTTGGGCTGGAACCCAGAGTAGAAGGCAGGCCTGGGTTCCCCTACCCACCACTAGGGAAATGTCACTTGCGGGGCAGAGAACTGGAAGATGGCCTGGGTCCCTGTGGGAGTGACAGAGGCTTTGAAGGACTATACCCTGGAACTTGGGAATGCTGAGTGACCTGGTTGGAGGCCCGAGTCACAAAGAGGACGTTGTGGTTCCTGGAGTAAGAGAGGGGCTGCAGCTGACAGAGACATCGTGCAACCATGGGAAGGGGTGTTGAAGTCACGGAGCTAATCCCCAGAACTGCCAGGAGGGGGTGCCATCCTAGCAGTGAGTGAAGCAACCCGTCACACAGACACGTACTGAAATATACACAAGAGTAGCTGAGTTTAAGAATCTAGCCCATTTACTTCAGTGGGTCTGAACAGGTGTAACTGAGGGCAGAATCTCATCCCTAGATATCTACTTCACAGAGAGATAAATAAATTAAAGAGATGAAGAAATCCTATTCCAACCACACATCTTCCATTTCCCACCCATTTATCAAATGCCATCACTAATCCTAGACAACTTTTCTAGTTGGAGTTGTACAGTTTCAAGCAAATGACATCAGAGGGCAAATACTAAGGGTGGTAAAGGGGCTACAACACTAGTCCATTATATTTTCCCTTCAGCTGCTTCCTGCACAGAAATAATCCATTTTAAAGAGACCCACATGGTGAAGAAAATCCCACACTTTTCAAATACCCACTGGGATTTAACTTTAAGAAACCATTCCCTTCCTTGCTGCTGTGTATTTAATAATACACACCAAACAACCAAAATCCTTTTATCCAACTCAGCTTTTTAATATACTAATTATAATCTTTTAAACAAGCAAAACAGAACTTACACCCTTCAATAAAAACAGAATAGGATACACGCATCCAATAAAGGCGCATGCCTAAGAATGAAGCACTAGAAAAACAGGGAACTCAGGAATGCTGTTGGTAAAATGACATATGGAAGAAGTATGTTCCTGTAACCAAATAGGCTATTTGGGAAAGGATCTACTACTCTAGAAGAGCAAATGATTTTAGATAAGGAATGCTACTTTAAGGAAACTTTTCTGTGGTGATTATACTGTTCTATATAATCAAGCGTTTCTTGAGTGGTAGGCTACTCTAGATAAACTACCAATTCTGGAATAGGTGTGCTACTTTTGCTAGAAGGATAAAATTACTCTCCCATGAAGAGGGGTGCTAAATTTTAAGAAAGTAAAGACATTTCTACATTATAGAAAAATTTCTAGGGGATGAGAAAGGGCTAGGAATGCATTTTTATGATGTTTGAAAATGGATTTTCAATTATAACTTAATTTCTGTATTGCTGAGAAGAGATTTAATATTATCAATGGAAGATGACAGTTTGTTGAACCTGGAAACGCAAACAAAACATTAATATAATGTATTGCAAACAAGCTATAAAGTTTTAATTTCAAATTAAAAGGAAGCAAAGAAAATTTGATTGTAAAAAACCCCTATTGGTTTAAAAGGTTTGAGAACTTGCTTTTGACAGTCTTCTAATCAGAGAGTAGAAAAGATTCCTTATAACCAGACTATGATTATCATCATCATTAGATTATTGTGTTAACAAAATATCAATCATGCAAAGTTAACAGAGTGATTAATTTCAGAACTTTAGTTTAATCTTTGCACTCAAAACTACACACACACACAATATTTGGGTATTGTACTGACTGGCACTTAACTATTTACTCAGGTTCAGCACAAGAAGTCTTACAATTACATGCAGAACTATGTTTTGTTTTGAGAACAGCATGAATGAACCAGTAGCTCCAAGGCTTATACAAAAGCAGAACCAAAATATAACAGTCACTCACCATTAGGATTCAAGAAGGCAACTCAAGTGCACTAAACTGTATTCTAGCTATGCCTTGCAAATGTCTCATTTACAAATGGATTTCTAACCTTTGAAAAATCAGCTTTTGGCTATTAAACCTGGAACCGAATAAACATTTTAAAAAAATCCAGTGACATAAAATCTTGTTACTACTTCTCTGAAACTACCACATACATACAAAAATGTACCTCCTTTCACTCATGATGTAACAAAGGTCTTGCATTAAGATCAAAAATAAATCTCAAAGACCACATCTTTTATAAAAGTAGAATGAAACCATTTAATCAAAAAATAGTAATTCTGAATGCAAAGAATTTCTGAAAAGAGGATGTCATAAATATAAAGGGAAGAGTAAACATTATGACAGAGGAACTATTGAAATTTAAACAATGAATAATGCAAAAACATCTGTTAAAACTTAGCAGACATTTGGGATTTTATTTGCCATTTAAATTGCATCTATTTCATTTCTATATCCAAACTGATTGTACAACATTGTTATGTCTTTTTTTCAAGTCTCATAAAGCAAAATAGATCAGAGCACCGGCAACATCTGCTACAGTAATTAGCACAGCTAGAATCATCACTCTCAACAATATGCACATCATCTAATTCTTTTCAAAGGTACTTCAAGTATCAAACTCTAAACCAGGTACAAACCCATTTGTGCCAGCCAGCATCTCTGTGAAGTAGCTTCACTTCCTACCACATGGTACATCTCAGATGCCAGGAGGGAAGCCATTTGAGCACCACAGAAGTCCAGATGTTACTTGAAAGCTTGTACATAGGCTGATATTTATTCTACCTGACAAACACTGCTTCCCTCTGCTGAATAAATCAAAGCTGCTGAACTGGGAAAACTAAGCTGAAACTCTGAGCACTAGCTATACGCGGCCTTACGTTCAAAAAGCATTCTAATCCACCCCACATCAGCTGATTCTACCTTCCATATAACCCAGTTCTAGTTTGTCCCTTCATATCAGACCTTTAATAAACTATGAATAGTTTAGCATCAAGCCCTATATTAAGAGTCATAGATTCATAGATACAAAGGTCAGAAGGGACCACTCTGATCATCTAGTCCGACCTCCTGCACAGCGCAGGCCACAGAATGTCACCCACCCACTCCTATGAAAAACCTCACCCATGTCTGAGCTATTGAAGTCCTCAAATCATGGTTCAAAACTTCAAGGAGCAGAGAAGCCTCCCTCCAGTCAACCATGCCCCACGCTACAGAGGAAGGCAAAAAAACCTCCAGGGCCTCTCCAATCTGCCCTGGAGGAAAACTCCCTCCCGACCCCAAACATGGCAATCAGCCAAACCCTGAGCACATGGACAAGATTCACCAGCCAGATACCCAGGAAAGAGTTTTCTATAGTAAATCAGATCCCATCCATCTAATATCCCATCTCAGGGGATTTGGCCTATTTACCCTGAATATTTAAAGATCAATTACTTACCAAAATCCCATTATCCCATCATACCATCTCCTCCATAAACTTATCGAGTAGAATCTTAAAACCAGATAGATCTTTTGCCCCCACTGCTTCCCTTGGAAGGTTATTCCAAAACTTCACTCCTCTGATGGTTAAAAACCTTCGTCTGATTTCAAGTCTAAACTTCCTGGTGGCCAGTTTATACCCATTTGTTCTTGTGTCCACATTGGTGCTGAGCTTAAATAATTCCTCTCCCTCTCCTATATTTATCCCTCTGATATATTTATAGAGAGCAATCATATCTCCCTCAACCTTCTTTTAGTTAGGCTAAACAAGCCAAGCTCCTTAAGTCTCCTTTCATAAGACAAGTTTTCCATTCCTCGGATCATCCTAGTAGCCCTTCTCTGTACCTGCTCCAGTTTGAATTCATCCTTTTTAAACATGGGAGACCAGAACTGCACACAGTATTCTAGGTGAGGTCTCACCAGTGCCTTGTATAACGGTACTAAAACCTCCTTATCCCTACTGGAAATGCCTCTCCTGATGCATCCCAAAACCGCATTAGCTTTTTTCACAGCCATATCACATTGGCAGCTCATAGTCATCCTATGATCAACCAATACTCCAAGGTCCTTTTCCTCTTCCGTTACTTCTAATTGATGCATCCCCAACTTATAGCTAAAATTCTTGTTATTAATCCCTAAATGCATAACCTTACACTTCTCACTATTAAATTTCATTCTATTACTATTACTCCAGTTTACAAGGTCATCCAGATCCTCCTGTATAATATCCCGATCCTTCTCCGAATTGGCAATACCTCCCAGCTTTGTATCATCTGCAAACTTTATTAGCACACTCCCACTTTTTGTGCCAAGGTCAGTAACAAACTGTTACAACAGTAATAAACTATGAATAGTTTAGCATCAAGCCCTATATTAAGAGTCACTCAGATAAAGTTACTGTTATAGTTACTGATCATCAGCCATTTCTAATATAAAGCTTTGTTTTTCATCAGTTCATGAGTCATATGATTTAACAAGCTCAACTCGCATGTCTGTCATTATGTGTTTTGCTTCAAAATTATTTTAATTGCACAGGAATCTTTTGGTTGATGTGGTTCAAAAATACTGGGATTTTAAAATGCTTTTCCTACCCATTCAATCTTTTTAAAAATATTTATTTTATTTTGACTTATATGGTGCGTTGGTGTCCATGGCACTTTACATCAGGTAAAGAAAGAGCCCCTGTCCCAAAGAGCTTGTTTATTTAAAATGAAAGGTAGCAGCCACTTCATCCTTAGAGCAGATAGGCTCCTTCCATAAAAAGCAATAACAGCTGAACACTGGATATGACTGCTTCTTACTACGAATGTGCAGAGGCTACTTTCTGTAATACCCCCATCTGCTGCATGCTACGACCAACACTGAAATCATGTTTTCTGGGTTTCCCTCAGTCTTAAAAGCTGGCAGCCCCACCACAGCTTCATTTTCTACCCTCATGCAGCTCCTTCACGGAAAGCCTCTCAACCTTTAACTTAATCTAAAGTAATCCTAAAGTAAACAATTTAAGCTGCATCTTTTTTTTTTTTTTTTAATTTCCAATGACTGATCCCTTCCCCCAGCCCTTTGGCATGAAGCCATCTGTTGCCAATAGTGTTAAGTAAAATCTTGGGGAAAACCCTGGGTTCGGTGCCTTTTCAGCCTGATTTCTTTTTCACATCTCATTTAAAAACACATTCCCCTCCTTTGCCTACAAAGGATCACTTAGTAGCATAGGGAGAGAAAAATTATTTATTACTTAGCTCTGTGCCTCCAAGGGCCCAGATCCTGCTTCTATTTAAAAGACAGTTCTTGCTCCCATTGAAGGCCATAGGAATTCTGCCATTAACTTCAGTGGGAAAAGGATCAGGGATTAAGGGTAAAATTTTAAAAGAGCCTGAGTGACTTAGGATCTATAACCCATTTCAAAAAGCATCTAAGTCGCACTGACTTTCAAAGACACTTTGGGTCCTAAGTGCCTAAATCACTTTTGAAAATGGAACTTAATCTCTGAAGTGACCTAGGTGCTTTTGAAAATTTTACCCTAACTCATTGAGAATTTTGTCATTGGCTTCAGTGGGTGCAGGATCAAGCCCTAAAAACCTGTCTTTTTGGCTTTGTTCATGAGGCTCTACTCCATGAGGAGCAGAGTCCTTCCAATAAGGAGAACATGGGCAGAGGTGGCAGCTACCCTCTACCCTAAGCACATATTGAACTGGTGGCCAACTCTCTTAGACTCCTGCAGCTAGGCTTATTGGAGCCAGGAGGAGAAGGAGGAGATGGGGAGGTAGTGCTACCCTGGAACACCACGCTTGCCAAGGGAAGCTCCTGTGGCCCTATAACAGCCTCTGTGTCCCCATGAGTGCAGGGCCAATAACAATAATTGACCCATATGGCAGCCACATCCCTCCCATCTCTGTAGCCACATGAGGGCTAATCACAATGTGGCCTTAAATTAACATTCTGCAATACGCAGCATTACATAAAGAGAAACATTTTCACTGTAAATCTTTCATAAGGGATCTTATATTGCATAATATTCAAATTAACTTAAAACAATTTCCTAGGTCATATGTAACCAAGTTTTATGAAACCACAACAAAACTAAGTTTTGCTTCAGTTCTAATTAAATAAACCTTCCTGACATTACGAGTGAAATCTTAAGATAAGCACCTGCACTGTGGACTTCCCTCGACTTTGACTGCTACTGTGTGACTGTAGGTTGCACACAGCAGGTACGAATGTGAATAACACTGTGGAGAACTTACTGAAAACAAAGGGTTTCTTGTGCTACTCTCCTGTCTCCACCATGCTCTGCCAGAGCACACAGCAAGAGCACAAAACATCAAATAAGGGGCCAAACCGTTTCTGTCCTATAGTCCCTTTCTTGTGTAAGTGAATGGGACCATCATATAAGCAAGGTCGGCATGACAGAGAGCACGGTTTTGAGGAAGACCATCTTTAGGCATAATTATACAACTATAATCAGACTCTTATCATTGCTACTATACACTGATTAAGAACACAGTGTAATAATGGGAATAGTATGCAATTTAAAATGAAATCCAGATTTAGGATATTAGGATTACATAGAACATAAGGACCTAATTCTGCCATTCTTTAGTCACCCACATGACTATGCCAAACACTAAAAAATCATTAGTCAGGCCCCGCAAAAATTCAGAGATTGGCTTAATCATGAGATTTAAAGAATAATAAATGTTGGGTTCATATTATTTATCTGGGTTTTTGATCTTTAGGATTCATTTTCAAGCTTTTGCTGTACTTTTTCTTTCTTAATGAAAGCTGAGATTCTCATGTAATCACATGACTCCTGGAGGTGGAGCTTTAAAGAAAACACCAAATAACCCAGAACTATAAATAAAATCCAGAGACTTGGCAACACTAACATTGAATAGTACCTTACTCCTCTTCTAATTCCAGACCTTAGTGGAACTACTCATGGAATAATGAACTACTCAATGTGAATAGGAGTGGCATAGTATCTGGCTCTTAAATAATGAGCTATTCAGCTCAGTTTCAGTGCTGCTGTTAAGGCCAATTTGTTTCCAAAGAATGCATTTGCACAATCATTGCTCACCAATACGTCATGTTTGGACAATTAACACTTAAGTGGTCCTTGAAAATGAAATGAAATACAGTAAAATGTATGGTTTCAGAGTAGCAGCCGTGTTAGTCTGTATTCGCAAAAAGAAAAGGAGTACTTGTGGCACCTTAGAGACTAACAAATTTATTAGAGCATAAGCTTTCCTGAGCTACAGCTCACTTCATCGGATGCCATCCGATGAAGTGAGCTGTAGCTCACGAAAGCTTATGCTCTAATAAATTTGTTAGTCTCTAAGGTGCCACAAGTACTCCTTTTCTTTTTTAGTAAAATGTATGCATTCATAAAGCTGATAAATATACACACAACTCTTCTATTAGCTGTAGTGCTGCAATCTAGTATTTATCAGTATTCTCGCTCCAATAATTAAGAATACAAATTTACTTTATACTATATTGACCACAAAACTGCTTTTTCTTGGGGGGGGGCGGGGGGAGAGATTGTCCATTAATAAATTTAAGTTTAAAAAAAAAATTAAAATCACAATCCAAAAGTTAAAAAAGGAGGCTTACTGTCATGCCTAGTTTTTATGGAATTATTAACGTTACAATCATCGGATGGAACAAAAGATTAGGCGAGCTATAAAGAGCACTACCAAAACAATGGGAAGTATAATTATGAAAGAGGATATAAAACTGTATTTCTAAATTAAAAGTAGAAAATCGCATTAATGCAACATTAGAACTGTGAAGTTAAAACAATAAACAGTTACAAAATGCAGAAACTACATTTCTGATAGCAACATCAGCTCTGTTCTACTCCACTAAACTTTTGTATGTCCTGGTTTTGGGGCTGCAGGCATACGTCAACTCAATATTGTCAGGCTTCAGTATTTATTTTCCAAACTATGTTTCTTTTTCTTTTAAAAAATTAAGAATGAGAAATATCCTGTTTAATAATATTAATATTGAAATTGTCCCAGTTCGGGCCTCTGGATGGGTATGTCTTTACTGCAAAGCTCACCCAAGGTGATTGGCACAGGGGTCTGAGAACTTTGCTTGTGCTAGCTCACGTGTGAGCAGCCACATTGCAAAGCCCTGTCCAAGTTAGCATCTTTGCTGCTGCACTCACCCATGTGTGTGGGTTTCATTTCTGGGGGCATATCCCATGGTTCTTTGTGCTGCAGCAAGCTGAACTGCTCTATATGGCTCTTCCCCAGTGAATTGTGGGAGAATTTGTCAGTTCTTTCGGATGCCCAGGGGGAACTGTGGGAAGACACTGGAGGACTATCAGCACTGGAGTAGGTTAGCCTGCGTCCTCACTGCAAAGTGGGTGTGTTACCAGCATGAGATAAAACATCACTCAAGCTTTTGCCTATATCCCAGGACGGATCAGTTACCCAGGGCTGAATGCAACACTAACGCCCAGATAAGAGGTTTTTGTGTGTGGAAAGGAGCTGGGTTACCAGTGAGTAAGAGCCCAGGTTAACTCTGCAGTGATAACATACCCCAATGAAGCGTGGTCTACACTTAAGTTTTACCAATATAACTCTGTCAGTTAGGAGTGTGATGTTTTGCTGACATAGCTATGCAAGTAAAAGCCCTAGTGTACATGCACTTTTAGTAGTATAAAGGTGTCTTACACCAGTATTGCTTATTTTGATTTCCGAATTGGAATAAGCTATACCAATATGAACTGCATCCACACTGTGGGGGAGATTTTGTTTGTTTTTTTCTCCTTTCGCTGTATTGGCATATTAGAGCAGCATTTTACATATAGATAAACCCTTAGAGAAATTTGCACCAGTGTAACTACACCAATGTGGCTACACCAGTGCAAACTCCTAATGTAGATGCATTGCACTGATGAATAGCAGGGTGATTAAGTCATCCCCAGTTTACATTTATGCAGCATATCCACTTTAGAGGTTTGTATCATTGCAACTACATCTTACATTAGTGCAAATTTCTCTAATGTTAACAGGACCCTAGACCCTGACATTCACACCTCCTTGTGGTAAATTGGATGGGGAAAAGATACATTTCCCACCATTCCCAACCATCTGCTCAGGCTAGGCAGAAGAAGGCATAGTGACAGCATTAGGTCTAGTCTACACTGGCAACGCTAAAGCCACAGCAGTGTTTTAACATACCTTGTGTGGTCACGGTGCAGTGCTGGGAGAGAGCTCTCCCAGTGCACTAAAAAACCACCTCAAAGAGGGGCGTAGCTCTCAGTGCTGGGGCACTGTTTACACTGGCTCTTTACAGCACTGGAACTTGCTGCGCTCGGGGGGGGGGGTGTTTTCACACCCCTGAGCGAGAAAGTTGCAACACTGTAAATTGCCAGTGTAGAGAAGCCCTTAGACGCCTCTAAAATGAATCGTAGCAGAGCCCTCTTGTATCTTTCATATTTGTAAATTGTTTTTAACCCAAACCAAGTACAGAGCCAAAATAATCCCTGATATTATTGAATCTGGATCATGCCATTTTTCAAAATTCAAGTATGTTCTTATTGTTTGTATAACCGTAGCACTTAAAAGCCCTAACTGAGATCAGGGCCCCATTGTTTTAGGTATGTACACATGCTAAGACAAAGACAAAGGACTTATGAGACAGACAAAGGTAATTATTAACATCTTCCCCTGTTACTCTCGGGAGACTGAGGCATAGAGAGGTTAAGAGACTTGCCCAAGGCCACAAAGGAAGTCAGTGACAGAGCCAGTCATTGTATCCAGATCCAATGCATCTTAGAGTGCCTTGCACACACAGACACTTTTCCAGTCTCGTTTTTAGAAAAATCAGACTAGAATGTTTTAACCTTTGGAATATTGCATTTTGTTTTATTGTCTCAACTCCAAAATGGCTGATGGGCATTTTGCTCAAAATTTCAAACCAAAAAACAACCTTGAGCAATGACTAAGAAGAGGGAATGTTATCCCAAAGGGGAATGTTTTGGGAAACAATTAGCATATGAAAAGTCGGGATTATGTATGCAAACTGTTTTCCAGCATCAACAGCCAGGCACATTACAGCTTTGCATCCATTGTCATGGGCACCGTAGAAATTTGTAAATAAAAAGCAAAGCTTCCTCTGCTTTCATGGGGCGCCATTATGAAACTAAGGCTCCACATTGCAAACAATCAGACAATTGTGGTTGTCACTGCAAAAACATTCACTTGATAAAGAAATTTCTTTCCATTTTTTTGTTATATGCCCATCATGCTATTTTGCAGCTATTTCTGTACTGCCAGTACTGTATACTCTAACTTTGCACTTATCATATTCCCATTAAATGCCATTTACTACTTTTCCTCCAAAGAGCACATTTTAGCTAAATCCCATAAAACAATACTAATATCTAGAACATAATGCAGCTTATTACTGATATCATCAAATTGTTGATTGTTATCCCTGTCTCTTGTACATTGTGTAACAAAATCCAAAGACCTCAAAGATAGTCCCAAAGGAATCTCACTGGTAACCTTATCTGTGCAGGGCTAGTTTTCAATGATAACTACGTTTCATATTTCCTGACAGTTTTTTAAATTCATTCTGCAGCAATTCTTCCAATCCTTTGTACAAACTTCCATTAAGCCTCTTCCACTGGATTTAATCAAACCTGCTTAGACGTCCAATAAACACAAGATAGACAATAACTCACATTTTTGTAAAATTCATAAAATCCTTATTAATGCTGAGCAATTGTCACAAGTTAGTAATCATCTGTATCCATGCTAGAAACATTTGCAAAGCCCACCTGAAAGCAGTTTGAGGGTGTTTCATTCATTGAGGAAGCAGAAAAAGTACAAAATGACTGAGTTCACTAGCAATTTAGGAAGAGAGTATCCTCAAGCGGGCAGGCAGGGAGGGTGCTGGGGCTATTTTTGTAGTGCCAGAATTTAGCTCTGTCATGTATGAGGTTATGGAGCAATGCTCTGGATGGCTCTGGCAGCACTACACTGTGGCAGAGATAGACTGGGGTTGTGGGGAGACTAAACCACCCACTGCCACTCATCACCTATGCATGGGCCTGAATTTCCTCTCACTGCCATCAATATTCCTTATTTACACCAGTGCAAGAGAGAGGAGACTCAGGCTTCTGGTCTCGGCCCGGAAGATCCTACACTCATTTATGTGACTCACCAGGATATGAACCAAATATTTTAGAGAAAACTGGTAATTTCCCCCTTCCTCAGATTTGCCTCACTGTTAAGATGGTTTTGCCATTGGGATACATCGATCACTGCTCCACTCACAAAAGCAAGACTGGTTTCAGAGTAGCAGCCGTGTTAGTCTGTATTCGCAAAAAGAAAAGGAGTACTTGTGGCACCTTAGAGACTAACAAATTTATTAGAGCATAAGCTTTCGTGAGCTACAGCTCACTTCATCGGATGCATTTCCGATGAAGTGAGCTGTAGCTCACGAAAGCTTATGCTCTAATAAATTTGTTAGTCTCTAAGGTGCCACAAGTACTCCTTTTCTAAAAGCAAGACTATACAACTAATTAAAGCAAAATACATGTAACTGCATCCCATATCACAGCTGTTCAACTAACAGCATAGCGTGTGTAAGGATGATCCATGCTGAGGCAGCTTCCCTCATTTTCCAGACAGTGTGCCACATGTTCCGGCAGGAGGCTTCAGTGTGTGACTTTACAGGAATATTACCATCCTTCACTGAACAAAAAGCAGCCATTGGGGAGGACTGAGAGGCTTTCAAAACTACTCTTAAATAGCATGCCAGATCTTTAAGCACCACCCTCTTCCTAAGTTAAACATGCCCACGTATTATTTTATATATAATTAAATATTAACATTTTTGTGGAACTTGTTGAGGCACTGGGGGGGCATTCAGATCTCGCATACCGCAGCATAAATCCAGAATTGTGCCACCAAAGTTAATGGAGTGACCCTGAATTTACTCTAATGTAACTAAGATCCAGTCTCGTCCTTTATCTTTATTAGAATCAGTGCACAAGAAGATGTTTCACTCAAGGGCATCTTAACTGTTCTGTTTACAATGTCTCATCTGGAATTCTGACCTTAAGAGGCCCCTGTGTGAACACATACCAAACCCTTAATCATGAAGACTGCTTGTACTTTACCTAACATAACACCAATTATTATTTCACAGTGTATTTCCTAATTCTGTTTCTCTTCAATGATATTTCACATCAAATATTTATAATTCAGTGGAAAACTAGGATGTGTAAATAGATGTATCTAAAATGTAATATTGGAGCTAACTTCTGTGATCAAAATGTATTAAACATTTGATTTTCCATCTCTCAGTTTTGAAAATATTACGTTTTTGCTGTGTACAATTATAGTGCACTATAAATGCTTCCTATTAATAAGTTCAATGGCAGTCATGTAGCTAAAGCCTTTTTACAATCCTCTTGAAATTGCAGAGGATAATGTTGACACACAACCTAAAATTAGGGTTGCCAATCCGGTAATATTTAAAAACCAGACACTCCAGCAGGAGTGTCAGAATCTCATCTGCCCTACCTCTGCCCCGTGAAGCCCCACTCTGCTCCGATCCACTCCTCTTCCTATCTTCTCCCCTTTCCTCCACCCATCACTCGCTGCTTTTCCCCTCCCACCCACACCCCCTGCCCGGGTCAGAAGGGACTCACCTCCAGGTGCTGGGAGCTGCAGCTGCCAGATGTGGGTAGGAGGCGGCCCCAGCTGAGTGGGGCTGCGGGTGAAGATCCGGCGCCTCCCTGCTTCTCCTTACATGCAGTAACCAGACTTTGGGTTTCCAGCAGAAAACTGGGCACCTGGCCACCCTACCTAAAATATCCACCTAAATTTACACTTTGTAATAATTCTTTGCAGTTTTACAGCACCTTCACTTCAAGGTTTTCAAAGTGCACACAATTAATGAACCCTAAGTATTAAGCACTACAGACACATAGCAAGTCAGTAGCAGAGCTAGGATTAGAACCCAGGAACTCCTCACTCTCAACCCACACTCATTCCTTGAGACTGGCTATCCCTCTAGTACGATTATGCTATTTTACAGCTGAGTCCACTGAGAAGTTAAGGGATTTGCCCAATGCACACTTATCAAGTCAGTAGTAGAGATAAGAGCAGATCATGGAAATCCTTACTTTCAGTATCATGTTCTAATTGTTAGACAATGCTTCCATCCCAAACAAAAAGATTGACCTGATTTCCAGACCTACTAAGCACTCATCTCTCCTACTGACTTCAAATGCAGTGGTAATGCTGAACAGTTCTGAAAATCAGAGCCAACTAGCTTAACTGCCCTCAAAGTTTGTGTGCAACCATTTGTACACACACAAACTCAAGTATGAATCAAATGGGTAACTGCATAAAGAAATTAGCCTTTTTGTTCACAATTTTACATATATTCAAAAATGTTGATTCAGAGAGATCTGACAAAACTATGGTGGTAAAGGTTCAAAGTGCACCAACCAATCTGCGCTGATGTACAGAATTAGACATGAAATTATATTTTAATTGTTTAATTCTTGATAAGTTTGATCACTTTTGCAGCTTTATGATTCCATGATTTGCAAATCATGGAATTTAACATTTTCTCCATGACTGGTCTGTGAAACTGACCAGCTATGCTCTTAGCTATACAAATGGCAATCAACAATACTGTGGCAAAATAGATTTAAAAAAAAAAATTTAAAAGCAGACTGTAATTGCCATCATTGGTATTTGGCCAGGACATTGAGGCTAACACCTCTACAGTTGCAAAAAGGGATCTTTAATGGCCACAAAAGATCAGGACTTCTGTTTTACATTTCATCCAAAAAGAAGCATCTCCAGCAGCTGGATGCTTTCTAACATTATGCTGGAAAACTGATTCTGTGCCAGTTTACAGGAGAGACTGCCACTTACACAATAATCCCTACCACTTCCCAAAGCACACTGGGTTTTTCTTAAAGCTCTCACCTTCAGGAACTGACCAGGTCAGCACAGTCTCAGTTCCTGGGATCTGATGTATTCACAGCCTGAGGTGGTATGGCTCCAGATTAGCAAACCCTTTATCAAGGCTGCAGACCTAGTAAACCTTTTAGCGAGTGTGGAAAGATGCAACCATTTAATTGCATGCATGGCCAGCAGCCAAAACCCATTGTAACACATTGTCACATCATTATTGCAAGCAAAGATTGCACACACAGTTAAGAAGTTTACACAGCTTAATCATCTTCATTGCAAGGGGAACAGACAACAGCCTTAGAAGAGATGGAAGCTTTTACATAGCCATTTGACTATGTGTTTCCCCATGTTCCCTTATCGGTGCTCAGGGTCCCATGTTCTCTCCTGCACCATGTAATGCTAGAAGTTTCTGATTTCCAAGATGAGTGAGGACTAGATCTTGGGCTGCTCAGTGTCAGCCAGGGGCAGGGGAAAGAGTCCCAAGAGTGGTGAAGGTGGAATGAATGGTCAGGTACTCTCAGCCAGAGGAATGGGCCCCAGGAGGTGGCTGGAGGGTGGTAGGGTAGTGTTGGCCAGGAGAGCGGGTCCCCAGATGGGTTGGTGGTGACTGGATATGGTGTCAGCTGGGAAGCAGATCCTGGGCATAGCCACAGCTGAGGTACAAAAGAAAACAAGACATCCGTAAGGATACTGAGCTCATAAAACTGCACAGTTGGCAGTATGTAGTGAGCACCCTTATAGATTTTGCAGAACAGCTGCCTCAAAAAAAGGATGATCTTGAGAGAACCTGGAAAGATGGCAACCCTAGTGGTGGCTGGGTATGGTATCAGCTAGGGAGTGGGGCCCTTGCGTGGAGTAGGGGTTACGGTTTCAGCCCGGGAGGTGAGCCCCAGGGGTGACGAGTGGCAAGGTAAGGTGTTGGCCAGGACACTGGAGTTTCTCTCCCCATGAGTGCCAGCTCAGTCCTGGCAGCGTGGTGGCTCCCTGCAGTGGAAGCATTTAACCCCCCCAGATGTGCCCTATGTTGCACTGATAAATTAGTGCTTTGCTCATTTTTCTTTATTTAGTAGTTAAAGTGTTAAAACATTTTCACTTTAGTCTGGTCATCTTTGCTGTTTTAGTATGCCGTGCTGTACTGCAAATACAGATTTTTCTTCTCAGTGCATGTATACAGTTCTAGCAACATAGCAGAGAGTTAGTTCAGAGTAAGAAGACTTTACAAAAATAAAGTTTAAGCCTCCAGAAGAACAAAAATGTAGTGCTCTGTAGCCCACTCAGCACAAAGAAAATTCAGCAGAAATGTTGGTCACAAGCAGCTTTCTGGGAATCCGAATCCTGCTCCCATTCCTCAGCTCCAATTGGGAATTCTATACTCAGTCCTTACTTGGGCAAACTCCCATCAAAGTACTTTGCATGAGAACTGGATAAGGACTGTAGGTTTGGGTGCTTTGTCACTGGTCTTCCACTTAAGTAGATTTGCTTAGTCACTGGTAAACAGTTCTCAACAATGCCAATGCCAGTTGCACCTCCTTTGAGACACTATTAGAACCAGAGGAAAGGATTCTGGAGTGCATCCATGAAGGAGACAGTTGCTAAATGCAGAGGTCACAGTGCAAAAAAGTTAAAAAACCTACCCGAAGCAAAAAGCAGTCTGCCTGTCCCAAGAGCCATGTTCAACAGGCTGTCTTGCTTCACAGCCAAAAAAGACCTGACATGGACACAGCACAAGCAACGTCTCGTAATTCTGGAAAAAATCTTACTAATGCATCCAATACAATGAGTGATGGCCAAATTCATTTCTACTTTTGCCAGTGTCCCAGGCCTGACCAGTTTAGCCAGAGAAAGGACACAGGATTGGATGTCAGCTTCTCTTGAATTCTAATTCTGGATCTATGTAATAAGCATTAATTACTTTGTTTGCTTGATGAAGAGAAGCAAACACAGCAAAGCACCTGCAATAACTACATAGACAAACGTCAAGCTAAAGAAAGTCATATTACATAACTGTCCCTTATTGTTTGAACATGTTTCTAAAAGTTTCTCATTTAATTTGTTTATAACTCCAGGCAATAATGATTCATGCAACATTTATAACCCATAATGGAGAAGGACATTAATTTGCATTGCATGCAGTCTATTTTTCTTTGAAGTTTTATAAATGGGTAATTTAAAACCTTATAAAGAAAAGGAGTACTTGTGGCACCTTAGAGACTAACAAATTTATTAGAGCATAAGCGAGCTGTAGCTCACGAAAGCTTATGCTCTAATAAATTTGTTAGTCTCTAAGGTGCCACAAGTACTCCTTTTCTTTTTGCGAATACAGACTAACACGGCTGCTACTCTGAAACCTTAAAACCTTATGAAATCCAGGACCTGGAACTTGCATATGTGGGTCCAATCCCACAGCCCTTACTCTCACAACCAAACCCACTGATGTTAGTGGAATCACTGGGATCACGTGTGTGAGTTAGAGCAATGTGCAATAAAGGGCTTGACCTTGAACTCATTTAAGTAAAAGACAAAACTCCCTTTGATTTCAGTGGAGAGAGGTCAGGCCAAATAAGTGTGCCAGTGATGTGGGATTTGGACAGTGAGTGAATGGTTCATCACTGCAGCCATTATTTGCACACACTGGTGGCTACTGAATCTCCACAGTGTTTGGATAAAGTTCCAGAAGCTCTAGGGCACAACCACCCTGGCAGATGAGTACGCACAATCCCACTGAATTCACTGGCTGATCAGATTCAGGCCTGAGATGTTTCTCTAAAACAGTGGAGGTTCCTGGCTTTCAGCAGAATCCTACCTTTCTATTTACCTCGCCTACAAGTCTATAATAGCCAGAGCCAACCCTCCCTGAACAAAATCCATGGTTTATGACACCACACACCCTCCTCCATTTTAGTGAAAGTGTTGTAGGCCTGCCACATATCTGCTGGCCTTGATCTCATTTCTTTTTTTTCAAATGTGCCATCTATTTGGGGCTTCCTGAAAACGTTAATAGAGACAGCCGAGCCCAAACATGAGAAACTGGCCCAGGTCCAGCACAAAGACTAGTGGTCTACTGCCTGCAATTCTTTCAGCAAACGGCAAGAAGTCATCATATACTTGCAATGAGTGTGGGGAATCCACATGCCAGACTGGGAAGGGGGAATGAGTTACATCTTGTTACAGTGTGTATGGTAACACCCATTGCTTCATGTTCTCTGTGTATATAAATCTCCCCACTGTATTTTCCACTGCATGCATCCGATGAAATGAGCTGTAGCTCACGAAAGCTTATGCTCAAATAAATTTGTTAGTCTCTAAGGTGCCACAAGTACTCCTTTTCTTTTTGCAGATACAGACTAACACGGCTGCTACTCTGAGACCTAGATTAGGGAGCATATATTTCTAATGGTGAGACATCTGTGGATAAATAATGAATTTATAGAGACAAAGACCCCAAAGTAATCTTGTTAATGCAAATACACAAAACAAATTCATTTTTTGCATCTAAGTGTTAATGCAGAACAATGCTTCTATATTGCAGTGAAAACATCTGAAAATGTATCCAACTCAAAACCGAGTGGGCAGTACAACATGTCTGTTACTGTCCTGGTTTATTTACTGACTGCTGATATACGAGTAATTCACTTCCTCTATGTTGAAATATTGACATACAACAGGAAGAAACTTCCTAACTTTCAACTAGCTTTCTAGACCCAACAAAACAAGCTTCTGTGTTTCCCAGTTTATCTTCTGTTATTTGACAGGCTAACCAATACAAGACTAATGTTTGTGCACTAACAAGGTTGTTTTCAGGTTTCAGAGTAGCAGCCGTGTTAGTCTGTATTCGCAAAAAGAAAAGGAGTACTTGTGGCACCTTAGAGACTAACAAATTTATTAGAGCATAAGCTTTCGTGAGCTACAGCTCACTTCATCAGATGCATTTGGTGGAAAAAACAGAGGGGAGATTGATTTCTGAGCCCTGAGTAATTACTTTAAAACAGAAAATAAAGAGGAGAAATACACACACACACTCTCTCTCTCTCTCTCTCCCTCTCTCTCTCTCTCTCTTTCTAACCTAATAAGAGAGTAGAATCAACGCTGCAAAAAGAAGTAGGGAACATGTTTTTTTTCTCTGTGGGGTCAATTCACCCAGGATCTTCTCTATTTCCAGCTAATGCAGACCCGGACATAGCTCCTTTGGCAGCAAAAGTCCACCCACAAATGAGTAACAGCGAAGCCAGTTATTAAGAAGATCTGTAGATGATGAATGGTCCTTTTTTAACATTTTTTTTTTCACCATCCAATCAAAAGAGAACCTGAAATTCTCCTCTGCTTAGAGAGAAGCAGTAGGGAGGAAAAGGCATGAAAGCAGCAACATGCCTACAAGTAATTAAACTTTGTTTATGTTAGTCTCAGGTATGCTTGCAAGTAAGATAGTTACAATCCTTCTGGCCTTCACTGGTACAGAGAATATAGCAAAAGAAACTCAAAACACCAAGTTTCCTTTGTTACTTTTCAATTAAGCACCTGAATTTTACACACAAACAAAAAGTCAGTTTCACATGAAACAAGGTAATGAACACGTTAAAGTAACTAAGACCTTACTGCCCATTTTCACATTTGTGTATATAATATATGCTTCTCTCTTCATCCCACATCTAAACTACGGATCATAGTCACAGACAATAGGGCTGGAAAAGCCTTTCTGGTCCAGTCCCTGGATAAAGCACTTTTCTTTTCACTAATCTCTCATGTGTCCTACCTTGCCCTCTCTTAAACACCTCTTTTGTTTCACTCAGCATTTTGCAATCTGTGCACGGAAGACACAATATCATGGGCAAAGTATTAATATTGTGTCTCCAAACTGTACATGTTAAACTCCCTTTACCTCACCTCAGAAGTTGTATCTCCTAATCATTTTAGTCCTGAATGTGATCAATCTCATGAAAATAAGAGAATTCATCATCATTTGAACAAGTACAGAGCAGTCTGAGTAAAGAGAATATCAGAAGAAATGCTGTCTTTACAGAATGCAGATTTTATATTGGCAGACTCTGGCTACCTCTACCCACAGCAACTTCCTTTCCATGACTCCTCTTCCATTTTCTTTGACAGCAAGGGAAGTGAACCTGCAGTTTTGGAGCCATATGTGGAGAGATTAAAGAGGCTAGGACTTTTCAGCTTGGAAAAGAGGAGACTAAAGGAGGATATGACAGAGGTATATAAAATCATGAGTGGTGTGGAGAAAGTGAATAAGGAAAAGTTATTTACTTGTTCCCATAAAATAAGAACTAGGGGCCACCAAATGAAATTAATGGGTACCAGTTTTAAAACAAATAAAAGGAAGTTCTTCTTCATTCAGCGCACAGTCAACCTGTGGAACTCCTTGCCTGAGGAGGTCGAGAAGGCTAGGACTAAACAGGGTTTAAAAGAGAACTGGATAAATTAAAGGAGGTTAAGTCCATTAATGGCTATTGGCCAGGATGGGTAAGCAATGGTATCCCTAGCCTGTTTGTCAGAGGGTGGAGATGGATGGCAGGAGAGAAATCACTAATCATTACCTGATAGGTTTACTCCCTCTGAGGTACCTGGCTTTGGCCACTGTCAATAGACAGGATACTGAGCTGGATGGATCTTTGATCTGACCCAGTATGGCTGTTCTTATGTTCAGTAACTAAAATGTTGAGGCTCTCCTCATCACCACCTGGATACATGCCTGTAACTCTGGTGTTCTGAAATACCAGATGTGATTCCTTCCACTTTCCTTCATGTGCCCCCCCAACCCCCACGATTTCTGCTAGGGTTTATGTCCTGCCCTGAACCCTCCTGCATACCACCAGAACCTTTAAATCAGAGGTTTTCAAACTGTGGGGCGCACTCCCCTAGGGGGACATGGAGGAATGTTTGGGGGGGCTCCAGGAGCCACCTCCACTGGGTTGGGGGGTGGGTGGCAACCAAAAAGTTTAACTCAAAATAGGAGCTCAGCTCAAAAAGTTTAAAAACTGCTGCTTTAAATTGTGCTGCCCTTCTTCCCCCCCCCCCACCCCCCAACAGTTACGTGTTGTCTCTGGCTGCATCCAGCGTAGGCAGGTCTAATCTCTCTTCTCTTGATCCCTGGACTGAGGCTTTCCCCAAGACCTTACAGATAGTATATCGGGATTTAGGTCTCTGGGTCAGCATCTGGGACTTCATTAAGATGATTAAGTGAGAGCCGTGGCTGAGCCCTCTGGTCTTCACAGAGCTCTCAGTACAACTCTCCCAAATTCAGTGCTGCCCCTCCTGAGCCTTTTACTGCCTCTCCCCTTAGAAAATTGTCATTAGCTTCTGATTCATTTTAAAGGTCTCTGCTGACCTTTCCCAGCCTCTACTGGCTATTTTCCAAAGAGGTGGCTATTTTTATGGCTACTGGAGCTAAAACCTGAACTCTGGTAAAAAGGGGAGTAATTTTGGTTCTAGAAAAAAGGAGTACTTGTGGCACCTTAGAGACTAACAAATTTATCTGAGCATAAGCTTTCGGGAGCTACAGCATTATTGTATATTATAATGCATCCGATGAAGTGAGCTGTAGCTCACGAAAGCTTATGCTCAAATAAATTTGTTAGTCTTTAAGGTGCCACAAGTACTCCTTTTCTTTTTGCGAATACAGACTAACACGGCTGCTACTCTGAAACCTTTGGTTCTAGAGTCACAGCTGCAAGTGGGACTGTATTTGTATGAGCCCCCTAGCTCCATAGGGAAAGGCTGTCAGGGCCCACAAACAAATGCTAAACTTCACAGAGGTTACATAAGAAAAAACAAGTTGTTGTCCATGATTCATTTCTTGATAGCTAGGGATGGTAATGCACGAACAACAGGCCAAACACTGCTATTCCCATGTAGTCAGCTTTGAAATATCATCAAAACTAATTTACTCACTGTTGCTCCCAGTGTACCACTTTGCCAACAGAGCCTTCATCAGAACTGTGAAATTACCACTTGAACAGTTTTAAATTAGTGGCTCATCATTTCAGATAGACACTAAATTTCTTCACAACATAGTCCAAATGCCTGTTCTCTTCCAAGAGAGGCGTAAATGCTACGAGATTGTTGAAACTGGGGAAGGGGGGAAGGGGACGGGACAGTTGGGGGACAGACAATTCTTAACTCACCAGGGTAAAACACACCTGTGCATCTTCTCTCCACCATGCTCAATAGCCTCTATTTAGATTAGACCATTAAAGGACACACTGTGACCCTGCTCTTACTCCTGCTGGTTAGCAATTACTCACATGAGTAGTTATGTTGACTTTGAGCCTCAAATAGATATGCAGACTAGGGGTCTGACCCTGCAACACTTACCGCTAAGCATGAATCAATGGGACTACAAATAACTGTATACACTTCATCTGGTAGCAATCATTTGTAATGTTGGGTCCTATAGGAGATCACTTCGTCCAACACTAAAAGGGAAGCACTTCTTACAAGTATTACAAGGACTCTGGCTGTGCCATCCTCACCAGTTCATACACTCCCTTGATCACAGAGCCTGTAACCACTCTTGATTCTTATGTGGACTGCATAAAGATGGGGCGAGACACCTTCCTTCCTCTCATTCCCATTACACTCTATTGACGCTCCAGGCATAATCTAGTCTCAAATGAGGACCGATTGGGGATTAAGGCTATGTTGACAAGATAACAGAATTTTTTTATATAACACATTTATTTCACACATGTAAAAATCTAACTGACACATTTTCCCCTGAGGGTGTCTGTAAAATATTGGTCAAACAGCATTATTATCATTAAGCTATTACATGAGCTATAAACCCAGGGGGTCCAGTTTAGCTCTTAACTGCACTGATACAACTTCATTGAAGTAATGGGGTTGCACAGATGTAACCGAGTGGAGAATATGGACCATCTTTTGTAAAAATGGAGTGCTGCAAACTTGCATAAATCAAATATGGAAGGGGGATTGGGTTGTATTGTACTTATATTTATTTTTACTCTTTGTCCTTGAGCTGCCTTCTCCCACAAAGAGGAATGACAGTGTTACAAACTGAGCAGGATTAAAGAAAATGTACATTAGACAGTTAATGTTATATTTGGCAGGAGGAAAAGTAGCTACCAAATGGCCTTTGAAAGAACTACAACATAAATTAAATATTTCAGTCTGAAATGTGCCTATCTATGGATGCACACTTTGAAATAAGCTCTGTTACACAAAGGAACTTATAAGAGCTAAAAAGCTAAACCAATAAAGGCTTTAGCAAAGCTTCCTTTTAAAAAGCTAATTCTTGTATCCCCCCTTACGTCCTTTGCTTCCTAAAACAGATGGAGTGGCACTTTGTCCTCCCTCTTTACTTCACCATATACATAAACTTAATCTAGAGTTTTGTGTAACGAAAATAGAAACCTCCAAAATATAAATACAGTTCTTGGAAAAATAATATACTAAATCCTCAATACATGTGTCCCTTCTCCTAGAGGACAGACCAACAAATCTCATTCCCAGCACCTTATTTATAGATTAGAGAATACCAATGTCCATTCAGATAGCATCAGATATTGGTAACAGTCAGAAAATATTTATCATAATAAATTACACATGGTAAATACAAATTGCCGTGAAGAAAGTTAGTATCTGAACTTTGAAAAAATCAATAAACAAGTCTGTTAGTGTTAAAAAGATACTTGGGACAAATATCACTAAGCTATTTTTGAAATATTTCAGAATAAAAGATATTGCTGAAAAATGTTTTGTGAACTTAGAGAAACCAGTCCCTTGCCAAATTTATCCAAACACTTCTAATATTTTTAATATTTTAGTGTATTTAAATATTTTTATTTTAATGTTGATGTTGATCTATTGTAACTTTTTCTTTAAAAGCACACTACCTAAAACCATTACTAAAGACAGGCAGCATACAAAAGGTATAACATATTTAATGGATAGGATCATGATTTCTTCCTCTATTTCACCATATCAATTATTTTCATCCCATTTACAGGCTTAAGCTAATTGCAATTTTCCACCCACCACTTACTTTAGTTGAACAATATTAGGCATCATAAATTGCAAATTACTGAAGAAAGTTGTTCAGATCTTCTTTCTTATATAATGCTCATATACTCCTTGGTAGAACATCATATACCTCAACATATGTTGTCTGATCAGAACTTTACACACAATTTGCCTAGATACACACTATTTGTAAGTGCTACTGGAGTAAAATAGGTGAGGTTCTTATGCAAACCTGTATATCATGGCAAAATGACTTGTAGATTAAACGGTCAGGAATGTTTATATTGGCACGTAATTTGTATTAATTTAAAATGACACAGAAGTGCAGCTTGTCAGTCTGATGAAAGTGATAGCTCATACAAGCCAACGTTTTAACAGGGACACATACTTTTGAATGAATGAAAAAAAATAATTTTTTCCACTCAAAATACACAGTAATATCTACCACAATTATTTCATGATAAATGTGTTCAAATAAACATAAAATGCAACTTACCATTGAAGTATAAAATATATATGATCTTTCCTATAAACATGTCGAGAAATGTACATGATCTTTCTATAGTATTTCCAAAACCAAAAAATCCTTACCTTTTTCTGGACTTAAATTTTTATATACTTCAAGGTCTGCCATTAAATTTGTTTTGGTTATGCATTATTGACAGACACAATGGAATATCTCCCTGAAGGAAAGCCTCAATTCAGTCTTCATGTCTACAGAGATAAAACATTTGGAAAGCAATCCTTAGAACTAGATGAGAATTCTGCCAGTGCTGTCATTTGTGAGTCATAATGAGGTGTCTGTGATCCATAAGACAGAGACGGGAAAATATAAATCCATGAGATATTATACAACTTTGTTCAAAGCTGAAAAGCACAGCCTGACAGGAAAACTGGAAGCATCTGTCTTGTGTGGCTGCTATTGTGGGAATGCAGGAGCTGTGACTACTTTTGGTCTGAGACATGCATACGTACTATAAAGATGAAGACCCTCAGGCACTAAATGTGCATAATGCCTGTAAAGAGGAGGTATTTAAGTGTCAAGGAAATCCTTCCCACACCTATGATGGGTCAGAAACTGATTAGCATACTTCAGTTTAAGAATGGGTGAGTGGTGCAGCCTGAATGCTGAAGATGAATCTCACTCAGAAGTAAGTCTCAGCGTCTGCAGCCGAGGGAATCCATGAAGTGGAAGAAGCAGTCGTCTTGTCCTTTCCTAGTTTTTATTTTAGTGATAAAGACATTTTTAAAGGTTTCTTCATGTCTTATGCATTAAAATGAATGCACCACAGAAAAGGCTGCAGTGCTTTCATCTAACTTAGGGTCTGATCCTGCAAGGTGCTGAGCACAGGAATGTCACTCATCAGGACCCTACCAAATGCATGGTCCATTTTGGTTAATTTCACAGTTATGGGATTTTAAAAATAATAATTTTCATTACTTCAACTGAAATTTCATGGTGAGGCGGTTGTGGTACTGATACCCTTACTTCTGCACTGCCACTGGTGGCAGCACTGCATTCAGAACTGGGCAGCTGGAGAGCAGCGGCTGCTGGCCGGGTGCCCAGCTATGAAGGCAGAGCCACCATCAGCAGCAGCGCAGAAGTAAGGATGACATGGCATGGAATTGCCACCCTTACTTCTGCACTGCTGCTGGCGGGGCACTGCCTTCAGAGCTGCGCATCTGGCCAACAGCTGCCACTGTCCAGCCCCCCAGCTCTGAAGGCAGCACAGAAGTAAGGGTGGCAATACCACAATCCCCCTAAAATAACCTTGCAACACCCCCTCCCCTCCACAACTCCCTTTTGGGTCAGGACCCCCAATTTGAGAAACGTAGGTCTATCCCATGAAATCTGTATAGTATAGGGTAAAAGCACACAAAAGACCAGATTTCACGGGGGGGAGACCAGATTTCACACTCCGTTACACGTTTTTCATGGTTGTGAATTTGGTAGGGCCCTACTCATCTGAGAACAACTTCAAGAATTCTGACTCCCAGTCCCCCTGACCACTGAACAACACTTCCTGACTCAGGGACTTGTTAAGTAACTACAACCCATACAGGTGTTTCATAAAATGAATCAAATCCATTCAGCAAGAATAAAAGATTGTATCCACATTCTGACTGTAACTAACACCCAGAAACATATGTACTTGGTGTGGAAGAGGAGTGTAGATTGGTTTGCAAGGCAGAGGGGGAAGATGCTCATTGTCCCTGACCATGGTGAACACTACATCAGTCACCAGGATGGGCTTCCATTATGCTCCTTCCTGAGCACTGGGGAACACGGGAGTCATGGGAAGTGTGAGCAAGCTTGTGCAGAAAGTGGAGGATCTGTCTTTAGGACTCTACTGAAAATAGGAGGCAAGCAGAAGACAGAATACAGGTAGACTTGATATATGTTTCAAATTCAGAGCTCGCTACCTTTCAAGTGTTGATGACACACATAGCAGGGTTCCCTGCAATCAAGATATATTCATGATGGACTGCAGCATACCAGGAAACAGGCACGCAGAATACCCAGCAGGTGCAAAGACTGTAAAAGAAATCTAAAACCCACCTTTGCATTGTCATTAATAGTATTCATACTTTGTGCTTCTACTAAATCTTTCAACTACATGCAACATGACTTAAAAACTAATTAAGCCTCATACAAACTTATGAGATAGCTAAGTAATATCATCCTTATTTTACAGATAGCTTCTCTGTGCCTCAGTTTTCCTATGTGATTTTCCCACCACTACAATTGCTATTGGAGCCAGAATTAGAATTCAGAGCTCCTGACTCCTAGCCCAATACTCAAAACAGCAGACAGCACTTCTACTTCATAGTAACTATGGGCACTCCGTATATTGTACATTTGCTGAAGCCAATGGCAGCTTCACACAAGGCAAGCTTGCAGATATTGGGCTCTATACAAACTCACCTACATTTATACCATTCATCTTTTCCAAGATGTTTTAGAGAAGAACTCCTGAGGGTTTTCAATGGATCACCAACTGAGAAAAGGTCTTGCTCACACTTAATATATCACCCTCTCACAAGACGAAACAACAAACAAACAACAGATGAAGAGTCTTTTATATTGACCCCGAAAAACAACAATAAAAGCCTCAATCCAATATGCTGCCTTCCCCCAGCATTTCAGGAGAGCTATATGGTACACAATACATGCACTGAAGTACCTGACTATCAGTCTGCAAGAAGACTTTCATGTGATAGAACTACCAAAGTGAAGCTGTTAGTTATAATCTGAGATGCACAGATTTACATTCCAATGTAGTGATCTGTTATACATGCAAAAAATATTAAAATAAACTGCCTCACTGAATTACAATGTTAAATTCTTGATATAATCAGACTACACTCAATTACATATGATTAGGTACTAATTACTGCACATGCTTTAATGATTTAGTACCCAGAAACAATCTCAGCTCCATTATAACTATAATTTTGTTTTATTCCATAATATCATCTATACAATGCATCCTTTAATTTGACAGTTCCTCTGGAAGAATGCCTGCCTGGTGATTTATTGATCCATCCCTTGATGTTTGGGCTTTAAAATATCTCTTTACTTTTTTAAAGGCATAACAGCTTAAAAGACATGCCATTTTAAAATTTAAAGCATGGTGAATGAATTAGCAAGAATGTCACAATAAAGATATCAACATAATTCAAACTATCTATGCTAACCTATACGAGAAATGCTTGTAGCTATATTTAGCTTGAAATATCAACACAACTCAGCATATCATATCAGATTTATGTCAAATCCCTAGCACTGTCATTCAGAGAGGGATCTGAAGTTGATGCACACATGAAGACAGCCTCTAGATTACGCTTAGGCTGTCTGGAAAGGGAAAAGTCAAAGGCAACAAACTCATTTTGCACCACCTGATACAGTATCCTGGTCTTACTTAAATACTAGCTAAGTCAAACTCATACTGTTCCAGTTTTCCTGCTTTCAGCTCAAACCACTATAAATAATAGTGAATAATTATAAGTATTAATTATTAATTATTAACTAATATAATTGTTAATAAATAATTCCCACCTTAATGGTAGGAATAGCAATGTACATGGGATCCTCTAACAGTTTGGAATGTGAAACACTGAAAACAAAATTCTGCCTTGAACATTCAATTTTGCATCAAAATATCACAATTTCAGTATAAAATGTATCAAACAGTATAATATGTTTCAAATATGTTCAGGATAAGAATTTGGCAGTATAAGATTAGTTTCTACTAGCTGCATTAAATAAATATTAATGTTCATGGTAGATAACAGTACAGCTTTCCAAGGACAATACTGTATCCAGAAGACTGGAAAGGGGCAAATATAGTGCCCATCTATGAAAAGGGAAATAAGGACAACCCAGGGAATTACAGACCAGTCAGCTTAATTTCTGTACCTGGAAAGATAATGGAGCAAATAATTAAGCAATCAATTACCTAGAAGATAATAAGGTGATAAACAACAGTCAGCATGGATTTGTCAAGAACAAATCATGTCAAACCAACTTGATAGCTTTCTTTGACAGGGAAACAAGCCTTGTGGATGGGGGGAAGCGGTAGATGTGGTATATCTTGACTTAAGTAAGGCTTTTGATACTGTCTCGCATGATCTTCTCATAAACAAACTAGGGAAATGCAACCTAGATGGAGCTACTATAAGGTGGGTGCATAACTGGTTGGAAAATCATTCTCAGAGAGTAGTTAACAGTGGTTCACAGTTATGCTGGAAAGGCATAACGAGTGGGGTCCCGCAGGAATCAGTTCTGGGTCCGGTTTTGTTCAATATCTTCATAAATAATTTAGATGATGGTATAAAAAGTACACTTATAAAGTTGTGGACGATAACAAGCTGGGTGGGGTTCCAAGTGCTTTGGAGGATAGGATTAAAATTCAAAATGATCTTGACAAACTGGAGAAGTGGTCTGAAGTAAATAGGATGAAATTAAATAAAGACAAATGCAAAGTACTCCACTTAGGAAGGAACAATCAGTTGCACACATACAAAATGGGAAATGGCTACCTAGGAAGGAGTACTGTGGAAAGGGATCTGGGGGTCATAGTGGATCACAAGCTAAATATGCAAAAAGAAAAGGAGTACCGGTGGCACCTTAGAGACTAACAAATTTATTAGAGCATAAGCTTTCGTGAGCTACAGCTCACTTCATCGGATGCATTTGGTGGAAAAAACAGAGGAGAGATTTATATACACACACACAGAGAACATGAAACAATGGGTTTATCATACATATGGTAAGGAGAGTGATCACTTAAGATAAGCCATCACCAGCAGCAGGAGGGGGAAAGGAGGAAAACCTTTCATGGTGACAAGCAAGGTAGGCTAATTCCAGCAGTTAACAAGAATATCAGAGGAACAGTGGGGGGTGGGGTGGGAGGGAGAAATACCATGGAGAAATAGTTTTACTTTGTGTAATGACTCATCCATTCCCAGTCTCTATTCAAGCCTAAGTTAATTGTATCCAGTTTGCAAATTAATTAATTGCCACAGTATGCCAACATTTTTATGGCTGACTTAGAACAACGCTTCCTCAGCTCTCGTCCCCTAATGCCCCTACTCTACTTGCGCTACATTGATGACATCTTCTTCATCTGGACCCATGGAAAAGAAGCTCTTGAGGAATTCCACCATGATTTCAACAATTTCCATCCCACCATCAACCTCAGCCTGGACCAGTCCACACAAGAGATCCACTTCCTGGACACTACGGTGCTAATAAGTGATGGTCACATAACCACCACCCTATATCGGAAACCTACTGACCGCTATTCCTACCTACATGCCTCTAGCTTTCATCCAGATCATACCACTCCATCCATTGTCTACAGCCAAGCGCTACGATATAACCGCATTTGCTCCAACCCCTCAGACAGAGACAAACACCTACAAGATCTCTATCATGCATTCCTACAACTACAATACCCACCTGCTGAAGTGAAGAAACAGATTGACAGAGCCAGAAGAGTACCCAGAAGTCACCTACTACAGGACAGGCCCAACAAAGAAAACAACAGAACGCCACTAGCCATCACCTTCAGCCCCCAACTAAAACCTCTCCAACGCATCATCAAGGATCTACAACCTATCCTGAAGGACGACCCATCACTCTCACAGATCTTGGGAGACAGACCAGTCCTTGCTTACAGACAGCCCCCCAATCTGAAGCAAATACTCACCAGCAACCACACACCACACAACAGAACCACTAACCCAGGAACCTATCCTTGCAACAAAGCCCGTTGTCAACTCTGTCCACATATCTATTCAGGGGATACCATCATAGGGCCTAATCACATCAGCCACACTATCAGAGGCTCGTTCACCTGCGCATCTACCAATGTGATATATGCCATCATGTGCCAGCAATGCCCCTCTGCCATGTACATTGGCCAAACTGGACAGTCTCTACGTAAAAGAATGAATGGACATAAATCAGACGTCAAGAATTATAACATTCAAAAACCAGTTGGAGAACACTTCAATCTCTCTGGTCACTCGATCACAGATCTTAGAGTGGCTATACTTCAAAAAAAAGCTTCAAAAACAGACTCCAACGAGAGACTGCTGAATTGGAATTAATTTGCAAACTGGATACAATTAACTTAGGCTTGAATAGAGACTGGGAATGGATGAGTCATTACACAAAGTAAAACTATTTCCCCATGGTATTTCTTCCTCCCACCCCACCCCCCATTGTTCCTCTGATATTCTTGTTAACTGCTGGAATTAGCCTACCTTGCTTGTCACCATGAAAGGTTTTCCTCCTTTCCCCTCCCTGCTGCTGGTGATGGCTTATCTTAAGTGATCACTCTCCTTACAGTGTGTATGATAAACCCATTGTTTCATGTTCTCTGTGTGTGTGTATATAAATCTCTCCTCTGTTTTTTCCACCAAATGCATCCGATGAAGTGAGCTGTAGCTCACGAAAGCTTATGCTCTAATAAATTTGTTAGTCTCTAAGGTGCCACCGGTACTCCTTTTCTTTTTGCGAATACAGACTAACACGGCTGCTACTCTGAAAGCTAAATATGAGTCAACAGTTTTTTTGTTGCAAAAAAAGTGAACATCATTCTTGGATGTATTAGCAGGAGTATTGTAAGCAAGACACGAGAAGTAATTCTTCTGCTCTACTCCGTGCTGATTAGGCCTCAACTGGAGTATTGTGTTCAGTTCTGAGTGTCATATTTCAGGAAACATGTGGACAAATTGGAGAAAGTCCAGAGAAGAGAAACAAAAATGATTAAAGGTCTAGAAAACATGACTTATTAGGGAAGATTGAAAAAATTGGGTTTGTTTACTCTGGAAAAAAGAAGACTGAGAGGGACACAATAACAGTTTTCAAGTACATAAAAGGTTGTTACAAGGCGGAGGGAGAAAAATTGTTCTTTTTAACATCTGAGGATAGGACAAGAAGCAATGGGCTTAAATTGTAGCAAGGGCAGTTTAGGTTGGGAATTAGGAAAAACTTCCTGTCAGAGTGGTTAAGCACTGGAATAAATTGCCTAAGGAGGTTGTGGAATCTCCATCACTGTGGATTTTTAAGAGCAGGTTAGACAAATACCTTCCAGAGGTGGTCTAGATAATACTTAGTCCTGCCTTGAGTGCAGGAGACTGGACTAGACGACCTCTCGAGATTCCTTCTAGTTCTATGATTCCACAAGATGCACATGTATTCAAATGATTGCCTTGAAAATGAAATATTCTTATTTAATCCTCTCTCCCTCCACTCTTATTTGTTATTCAACTCTATCGTTCTATTATTTTAACTCTGTAAAGCATTTTGAGATACTGTCTGTAAGTAAATTGAGATGCAAAATAGGTAGGGTGGGGCCTAAGTGCTATGCCTGTCAGTGTTTGCAGGGTTAACACATAAAAACTGTATTATATTGTCGCAAATTATGGTTTTTAATATATATATGTAATTTATAAATAAAATGTAACTATCTGAAAGGATTTAGAACGCAAAGAAACTAAAGATCAGTATAATGGAATACTAAAGTGCATTATACTATTTAGCCACTAGGCGGTGCTATGTGTAACATACCTTATAAAGCTAACCTCAGCCATACCTGACAGAGCATTCAAGGCTCTTACAGTGAACATATCCAGTGTAAAAAGAAAAGGAGTGCTTGTGGCGCCTTAGAGACTAACAAATTTATTTGAGCATAAGCTTTTGTGAGCTACAGCTCACTTCATTCAGTGCATCCAATGAAGTGAGCTGTAACTCACGAAAGTTTATGCTCAAATAAATTTTAGTCTCTAAGGTGCCACAAGTACTCCTTTTCTTTTTGCAAATACAGACTAACACGGCTGCTTCTCTGAAACCTGTCATTATGCAAGGCACTGAATTTAGCCGTATGGAGTGGAAATCTATCAACTTCATGAAAAAACTCATACAGATATAGACAGACATCATTTTCCTTTCCAAATGCAAACAGATGGAAATCATACCAAAAGGACTGAAGGTAAAAAATCCATTACAATCTACATACCACACAGACTATGCTGACAGCTTGTGCCACACGCTCTCAAAAGTCCACTGAATGCATCTGATGAAGTGAAGTGTAGCTCACGAAAGCTTATACTCAAATAAATTTGTTAGTCTCTAAGGTGCCACAAGTACTCCTTTTCTTTTTGTGAATACAGACTAACATGCTTGCTACTCTGAAACCTGTCATATCCAATTTGTATCTCTCTGAGAAGGAAGCTCAGTGGCCAGTCCCTATCTGGTACAGCAGCCCTGCAACCTACCGTGTGCACGCACTGCATGATGTAAACCTTCTTAGTGAAAAAGATACCTTACACTAGAAGGCTCAGTTATCTAGCAGACAAATGCATAACAAGATCCAGTGACAGGATCCTGAGGCTAGAAAAATTCAAACTAGTAATAAGGCAAACAGAGAATAATTAACCACTGGAATAGGCTATTAGGGGATGTGGTGGATTCTCTATTATTTGATGTCTTCTGGGCTAGATGTGGTTGAACTAAAGTATATCTTTCAGAAAGCAAGTTATCGGGCTCAGGTTAGAAGATACTGGGAGAAATGCTATAGCCTGCATTGTGCAGGAAATCAGAACTGATGATCCTTCCTGGCCTTAAAATCTCTAGGTGAGAAACTCAGCCCTACTCCAGTCCCTATACATTGGGGGAAAGGGCAGGAGTAGCTTAAAATAATTAAAAGGGGCTCTAAACATCCTGGTTCCTGCTGAGAAAAGACTCTTTGGCACAGGCACTGCAGAAGCCATTATTAAGGCTGCTCACTGAAAGCTGCACAAGTCCTGCTGTAGAGGGTATGCCAGGATCAGGGTGGCAAGAGGGTAAAGATTTCAGGCAGCACTGCAGCCCACTAGGCAAAACCAAGAGGCTGACTTAATTTAAACAGGACCCCCAGGACTATTTAAATTATACTGAGGCCTCTCCAATAGCCACAGCAGCCTAGGACTGGTAACTGCAAAGGAGATTTTAGAAAGAGTCACCTTACATACCCATCCCTGGGCTGTAAATTGTCACTCTATGAAACTAAACAAATATTTCAGAAGCATAAATCCTACACCTACTTCCTGCTCTATGGTCACCAAAGGCCCTGAACATACTGGAACTGGTGCAATTCTGGTGAGGTGGGTGATGGGCTGCAGGAAGCCCCTGCAGGGTTTCTTCACCACAGAACTCTGCTGTGTTGCGGCTCCCTCCATCCCAGCACACAAAGGGGTAGACACAGGAGGTGAGTAGGCCTGATAGGATCTACCAGCTGAACATCTATCCATTCTCATGCAATGGATGTAGCACAGACGACTGCAGAGTCTGAGGCTACAGCAGCAGCTGCTGCATGACCCAATACCATTCCACAGACTGAGGGGACGTTTTCTTCCCCTCCCTAAACCCTGTGGGGTTACGATTTGCCCCTTTGTGCCTGAACAATATGAAAATATCACATTCTGTTGTATATTTAGTATAAGAATATTAATTTTCATTGCCAAAAACTATTGCTTCTTGACAGGCAAGAATTTTAAGCACCAAAAAGACATCTTAACAGGAGAATGCACGAGAAAAAGAGAAAAAGATGGTGCACACTCTGCAGAAAAGTATTCATTTACCAATAAATGAGATTGTGGCTTAATTATTAGATCTTGAAATTATAACATCACAAGAATTTTAATTTTCTGCTTCACCAGTTTGTCTCTTTCCCTGTCAAAGTAGCTGGAAACAGTTACAAAGACTAATTTTGCTAATGAGCATGGAGAGCAGATATACAGAACTTTTCTCTCCTACAATAAATAATGAAATAAGAAAACAATAATCTTTTAGCACTTCATCTAAATTTAATCTAATTTTGACCTAAACTGTAATACAATCTCTTCATGAAAAATGTCATCTAGCAATGAATAAAACTTCATATTATCTGCATCAGAAACCTGCCATCTTTATCAGATTAAAGATTTATATTGATTTTTCTACTCTATACGTGACAAGTGAAGAGGATGTTCTTTGGAAAGATGAAAAATACAGGCAGAAGGGAATAGAGATATACACATGAACAGAACTGAATGGTCTGGTGCATTTTTGGAAACCTCTTATGCAAGAGAGATCCCAGAAGCAGTGAAATGTCCTGCCTTCATCCAGAGATATACCTAGTGATATTCACAGACATCTGAAAGGTGTGCATGTGTTTGATGGCAGATGGGGAGGCAGCTAATTCATAAATTTGATATACATTGTTTATATTTATGAATTTAGAATTGCATATTTAATTGCTATCTTCCCATAAATTTGTTTACCTCAATTATAATTGGCTCTCTAAAAGGCAGATGAATGAATGAGCTCTCTATATGTTTCTATAGTCAAATTGTAAATTCAAGCACAAATTATTGCATTAAATTTATTTTTTCATTCCCTCAAGTATTTTTATAATTTGAAATTGATTAAGATTGTGAATTCTGCAATCTCTTTCTCTTTATGGCACTGTAGCCTTAAGTTCAGGCTTGAAAAAGGCTTCAACCGAGCTCATTATATAGCACTGCCCATCAGCAAAATAAAGCCTAACAAATATGTGCTATTTTGAAAATAATTTACTAATGTTTTAGTAAAGTTCTTGTGCTCTAGTAAATAGGCAAGATTTTTACTGGTAAAAAATGAAAAATAATCAGCATTTCCACAAATATAGCCTAAAGTATTGTATTACGTTACTATTCCTTGAGTACAAAAATCCGAGACCATTGGAGCAAAAAATATCACAAGAAGTTGCACAATGGTTAGAAGAAATGAAAAAAATATACAGTATGTTTTGTCTTAAGCAATTTCTCAAGAAACTTTCCAAGACTGGCTGCTTAACAAAGATAGGTGTTTGTCTAATAAAGATGGAGCAGAACTGTACTCATTACATTTGGGGAATCTTGGCCCAATCTTTGAGGGAGGTTGCACTGTACAAATTTAATTGTAGTTATATTTAAGTCATGCAGTCTAGTTGTAACTGTGTCGGTCTCAGGATATTAGAGAGAGAAGGTGGATGAGGTAATATCTTTAACTGAACCAACTTTTCTCTCTTTCACCATCAAAAATTGGTTCAATAAAAGATATTATCTCACCCCCTTGTCTCTAATATTTAGGTTAGGAATTTGGAGTAAATTGTGGGGCCGGGGGTGGTTGAATTGAGTGCTCCTGAAAGTGAGAGATAATAGCAAAGGCCGGAGTCATACATAATGTAGACCAGCTCTGAGCAGCCCTGCTGCCTGCGGCTGGATGGGTGTGCAGTCTGGTGCTCCCTGTGTTGGGCAGAAGGGTCACTGCACGGCATCAGTTAGTAAATATTATGTTTCAAAGTTATTTGTTTAGCACCAACAGTGTGCTGTGTGCTTTAATAAATAGGCCTGAGGACACTGCCCCTGCCTCAAGGGGCACTGGAGTCTAAGGCCCCGATTCAGAAAAGTATCCATATCAGGACCATACTTAAGCAAATGCTTTAATGCTTTCCTGAACAAGGCCTCACCTTGATCTTAAAGAGTAGAATAATACATCTCTCATTCTCCCTTCTCACCTCTCCACAATGTTCTCTGTTCCTGCTGGCTCAGGGTGAGGACTAAGCTCAGTTCCCGATCTGCTCCAGGAGACACAAAAACAATGGAGTAGCAATCCAAGTCATTTCCAGTTGCTAAGGCTGAACTCTTTGAACCTTCACATAAAATGATCAGTTTTCATCTGCTGGTCTGATCACATATATTAAAATGAACTAACTGGCCACCTGCAAAGCTAGGGAAGGGAGCAGGGGGTTGGTTTGTTTGAAATCAGGTTTATAATATGGGCTGGTGAGCTTGACACTAGCAAGTGAAAAATCATTTATGGGCATCTCTGCTCCAGGAACTATGAGCAACTGCTTCTGTCCGAACTCCTTTGCCTGGCCAGCAGCACCACTAAGGGTAAGCAAGAGGCAATCCATCTACCCACCACTCCCCTCCCTGCAGCAGCTGCTTCTCTTGGCAGAGAACTAGGGTGCCCAGATAGCAAGGATGAAAAATCGGAACAGTGTGAGGGGTAATAGGCGCCTGTATAAGAAAAAGCCCCGAATATCGGTACTGTCCCTATAAAATCGGAACATCTGGTCACACGACAGAGAACTGAACCTCTGTGTTTGCCTCCCCTGCCTCCCCCCATCCCTTTGAACAGATACTCCACCTCTATCTGTGGAGACCTGCTCCCAACCCTGCCAGTTGTCGTGGAGACGCTCTCTCCTGCACCCAACAGCCGTGGGGACCTGCCCTGTTCCCCACACACCAACAACCTGGGAGGACTCCCAAATCCTCCACCCATCCTTCTGTGCTACACACACAGTCTTCAGAGACCCCAGCTTCCCTTCACAAACACACACACAGCCTTGTGAGACCCCAACTCCTCCCCAAACACAGGTGCACACAGTCTTGTGAGACACCTACCTTCCTCTACTCTCTCACTCTCTCTCACATACACAAACACACACACAGTAGACTCCTGATTCTCCCATACACAGCCATGGCTAATGATGTTCAAATGTAGCAAGTAGCTTCTGACTTGAAATTTTGAGCCTTGTTTTATCCTCCTAAAGAGAGATAGAGACAATATTTGCCAAACAGTGTCCCAGGCCAGCAAACAAAACAATTATACATTTTATACTATAAAACCCCTGATAAAATTTTCTTGTGTTGCCTTGTGCAAGTTTCCACAGCTTGGAGACTGGAGGTACTTTGTGTCTGTTGGCTCATATCCATTTAGACCGGGCGGGCGGGGGGTGGGGGGGAGGGGGCGATTAGGTTCATCCAGTCCTGAAGAGAGTTATTACAAACATAACTATTTAACCTATTTTTCATATTGGAGCCAGGTTTTGTAATGGGAAACTACTAAAACATCTGTTTCTAACTAGCTTGAGCCCAGCTGTGTCTCTAATTTGTTATTCTCTACACATATGTACTATTGTATCTCTCTTTTAGTGAAGAACACTAACATTGTTGTTTCAGGGCATGCAGAGATTCCCTGGAGTACAAGATATATCAGCAACAGCCTCCACTTCTGTGACCAGAAATTTCAGACATAAGTAGACAAGAATTTTAATATCATGCAAATGCAGTTAGTAACAGCTTTTCATAATAAAATTAGAGAAGGATAAAGAAATCCTGAGGCAATGCAGACGTGTTACATGCTTGAGCGTAACATGCATGGAATGTTCAACTACTACTTAAACACAACTTGTTAGACCCATGTGGAAGGGACACAATTAGGTCTACTCGTGGTCTGCAAAATAACGTACACACATATGCAGATACCTACAGACTTCATTATAATATGGTAATGAGATGCCTCGTGTATATGTGTACCACTGCTCTCTTCTGAAGGGACTCAAGAAATGCCAAGTTGTTTGTTCTTTAAGAATTAGTAGAAACCTACTTTTAGTTCAAGTGTGCTTTTGAAACAGGAGGATCTGAGTTCTATCCCTGATGTCACCAGGATGTTCAGAGTGTATTGTAGCCAAGGATGTGGAGCAAAGTAGCTACTGTGAAGTTCCTCAGTGGTCATATTGCTAATGAAATGAGAGAAAAGTATAGTCCCTATTCATTAGGAAGATATTTATACTTACAGAATGAAACAGCCAAATGAGGCACAGTGCTGTAAGATATTACTATGAAAGCAAACCAGCTAAATTACTCCAGTTAAATGCAGGGTTTCAGAGCTCTTGTTTATAAAGTTCACACACAAAAATCACTTTTTCAGATGCTTCAGTGAAACCATTTATGTTCCACAGACGGCAGAAAAAATGTCATAAAAAGGCAAAGGCAGGAGGCAAATTCTAAACTGTACATCTCCTGAGACAGTTCCAGTCCTGGAGTCTCCAAGGAGAAAGATAACACTAAATTTTATAAGAAGTTAATTGATGAGGTGACTTTTCAAACATGTTGAGTTCAGTGCACATGAAATGCAACAGTTTCTCCAGATTAGAAGTCCAGTCACAAATAATAACAATCATGGCATAATGTGAAAATTATAGACAGCCCTATACAATTGAATTAATGCATTGCACTGGGTGAGAGGGCACCAGCTAGGATAATTTGAGCAAGACTGATTTAACAGGACAGCTTCCCAACAACGGTCAAATCACTATTGATACTGAGGTCTGAAAGTAGAGAGGGAGCTGACAAAAGGACAGATTAGAGACTAAAAGGAGAATTAATGACAATTATGGAAATGAAGTTTACACAAAAGGCTAAAATTTCTGAGAAGTCAGAGGAAATAATTGTCTTAAGTAAACAGCTCTAATATGATAAAAATAAAAAGCTGTTTTCAGACCTGTTGAGAGAAAATTCACTGCTTGTTAAACATATTGTGTCTTCTTTCCACTTAGGCAATTACAGAATATTAGCATTCCTAAATCTAGAAGAATAGGCTAATCAGCGGTGCTCTGTGTGCCTGCCCAGTAAACAGCCGAGACTCTAGATGCCAGAACATGAAGTTCTAATGAAAAAATACTGCAGAAGAGAGGTGTCAGAGTAGCAGCCCTGTTAGTCTGTATTCGCAAAAAGAAAAGGAGTACTTGTGGCACCTTAGAGACTAATAAATTTATTTGAGCGTAAGCTTTCGTGAGCTACAGCTCACTTCATCGGATGCATTCGGTGGAAAATACAGTGAGGAGATTTATACACACACACAGAGAACATGAAACAATGGGTTTTATCATACACACTGTAAGGAGAGTGATCACTTAAGATGAGCTATTACCAGCAGGAAGGGGGTGAGGGAGGAGGAAAACCTTTTATGGTGATAATCAAGGTGGGCCATTTCCAGCAGTTAACAAGAACGTCTGAGGAACAGTGGGGGGTGGGGTGGGGGGGAGTTTGCAAATTAATTCCAATTCAGCAGTCTCGCCTTGGAGTCTGTTTATGATGGTATCCCCTGAATAGATATGTGGACAGAATTGGCAATGGGGGGCATTGCTGGCACATGATGGCATATATCATATTGGTAGATGAGCAAGTGAACGAGCCTCTGATAGTGTGGGTGATGTGATTAGGCCCTATGATGGTGTCCCCTGAATAGATATGTGGACAGAGTTGGCAACGGGCTTTGTTGCAAGGATAGGTTCCTGTTCTGTTACCAGGAACCTATCCTTGCAACAAAGCCCGCTGCCAACTCTGTCCACATATCTATTCAGGGGACACCATCATAGGGCCTAATCACATCAGCCACACTATCAGAGGCTTGTTCACCTGCTCATCTACCAATGTGATATATGCCATCATGTACCAGCAATGCCCCTCTGCCATGTACATTGGTCAAACTGGACATCTCTATGTAAAAGAATAAATGGACACAAATCAGATGTCAAGAATTATAACATTCAAAAAGCAGTCAGAGAACACTTCAATCTCTCCGGTCACTCGATTACAGACCTGAAAGTGGCTATCCTTCAACAAAAAAACTTCAAAAACAGACTGCAATGAGAGACTGCTGAATTGGAATTTATTTGCAAACTGGATACAATTAACTGAGGCTTGAATAGAGACTGGGAGTGGATGGGTCATTACAGAAAGTAAAACTATTTCCCCATGTTATTTCTCCCCTCCTACCCCACCACCCACTGTTCCTCAGACGTTCTTGTTAACTGCTGGAAATGGCCCACCTTGATTATCACCATAAAAGGTTTTCCTCCTTCACCCCCCCCTTCCTGCTGGTAATAGCTCATCTTAAGTGATCACTCTCCTTACAGTGTGTATGATAAAACCCATTGTTTCATGTTCTGTGTGTGTGTATATAAATCTCCTCACTGTATTTTCCACCGAATGCATCCGATGAAGTGAGCTGTAGCTCATGAAAGCTTATGCTCAAATAAATTTGTTAGTCTCTAAGGTGCCACACAAGTACTCCTTTTCTTTATACTGCAGAAGAGATGCTTAAATGAGAAATATATATCTTGGTCTGCACAACACAAACACTTAGCTGATAGAAAATCACTTAGGGCCAGATCCTGATGCCCTCACTGTTACTGAGGATCACTTTACTTCATGAGTAGTCCCTTCACCAGATTTTTTTCTTAAAATTTACCATGGTGCAGTTACTCCACTGCAAACAACAGGGGGAATCCTAGTAAAGACAGGCCTCCAGATTTCTAACCACTACTGTTTTCTAACTCTGCTAGTCCAAACACAGTCTCAGTCAAGAGATAAGAAATTCCAATTCAGCTGTTATTTGGCTATTCACTTAGCTGTGTGCCCCACGGAAGACTCAACTTCAATATTCAATCCCAGTTTGTCCTCCTGAGGCTGGCAAGGACTGGGAGAACTCCAGAAGCAACACACTAGTTCCCTGTGGACAGGGTGTCTTGTGCCAGTCAGCAGCAGCTCCTTTGTCCAACTGCAAAGTGGCACTGACAGTCTGGACATGAGGAGTGTTTAAAAGTAGAGACAACAGGAGGACCCCTGGGGGAGAATGATGATTAACCCTGGATGGTCACAAACAAAAGCCAAATAAATTAGGCAACAGAATTTTTCTGGTTTAGGATGTCGGTTAATTACACCTTCTACTTTAGCTGATTATCACCTTTGCAGACTAATTGCTTTAACGGCTGTTGAAGGATTAGTGGAGTTTGTGGTAATAGGTCATTCTTGAGAGTTCTCACTATCAGTAGTGTTAAAATGTTTTGTTGTTGTACTACAAAATACCAGATCAAGGTACAGGTGGAGGGTCAGGCCTTGTCCACACTGCCACTTACAGCATTGAAACTTTCTTCACTCAGGATGTGAAAAAACACCCCCCTGATGCAAGTTTCAGCGCTGTAAAGTGGCAGTGCAGACAGTGCTACAGAGTTGGGAGCCACGTTCCCAGCAATGGTAGCTATTCCCCTTGTGGAGGTGGTTTTATCCCAGCGCTGGAGCCACGATTACACAGCCACGTTAATGTCGGCTGTATAGACATACCCTCAGTCTACTCTGCTCTCAGTTCACAGGAGAATGGTAACTTGACTGGCTTCAATGGAACTATTCCTGGTTAATATTGGTATCAGAGATCTGATACTTGCTTGGAGAGAAGTATTATAAGAAGCCATTCTATAAAATGCTACAATGGTAAAACTCATTCTATGAGAGCTGAACAGAAGATACTTTTGGGCCAAATTTTGTCTCCCTAACCCACAGTGAGATGTACTTCGCTGTGCAAGCAATTCCACTGAAATTATCAGGATAATTCACACAGTAATACAGACCTCACCATGATTAAGAGTAGTAAACTGGGCCTTCAGAAGGAAAGAAGAGACTTTATTCTGATTATTTACTGTTATTAATTATTAATTATTATTATTATTAGTCATTTAGCATATTCTTATTGTGTATCTCAATGAATGCCAATCAAAACTCCTAACTAGTAAATACAGAGAAAATACACAAAATAATAAAGAGTACACTGAAATATTACATAATACTACAAAGAATCTGTGATTACTTAAAATATACAAACTTAAGAATTTACCTAAAAATTGCCTGAATGTCTACACTGAGCCTTATGAGTAAAATCAAACCATAGCTTTACTGGGACATACTCCACCCTGACTATCCCCTGAACAAGCCTTCTGACGCCAATGGTACCACACAGAATAAGTCCTGGCAGAATTTGCAACTGCAAGGATACTTTGTAGAATCTAAAAATGTCCATGTTGATCTAAGTGTCTACCCTTCTTTGTTGCTCTTATCTTTGTGTATGGGATCTGGTACATTTATGTGAGTGATATACAGATTTACATTTTCACACCTAGTGAGAGGTTTCAGAGTAGCAGCCGTGTTAGTCTGTATTCGCAAAAAGAAAAGGAGTACTTGTGGCACCTTAGAGACTAACAAATTTATTAGAGCATAAGCTACAGCTCACTTCATCGGATGCATCACCTAGTGAGATGTTCACTGTGCTTTATCTTCCGGATGTCATGAATTCAGTACCAGCTAATTTAATCTTTTGAAGACAAATGTTGATGAAATATAGCTCTTGGTAAGTTTTCCTAACATGGCATCTATTGCTCCATCTCTTTCCAGAGGTTACTTTAGTTGATTATTCTATTATAATACTTTCTAAATAGAGATGGGCCCAAACCAAAATTCATGAACCAAACACCTCTAGATTTTTGGAGATGCTTGAAATCCAGGCCCAGCTCTTATCTAATCTATGCATCCATCTAGGTATCTCTAACACAACCCAACTCCACCCTATCTAACAAGAGGAGGATCCAAATCTCCTAAACCAAAACCCTAGATCTAAATAAACATGTTCCTACTAACTCTTGGGGGCTCATAATCGAGGTCTGGAACTGAATCTCTCAGTTTGGACCCATCATCTCTATTTCTGGGGTTTATGATGTGGAATCAAATTCAATTCTGAGGATTTTCTTTTAAGACTCACCCTCAGAGAAAACCTGGATCTGTCATTTTATCATCTAAAGAAACAGCCTTGCCATAGTTTTGTTGCCAGGATCCCAACATTCTGATCTGCCTGTATCCTCCTGGCTGGATCACAGTATTTAGTTCATTATTTGCTGGTTTTTAATCTTTTTCCTAATGGGTGTGTGTAGCACATACAAAACTTTGTGTTAAGATGCTCACTGGTACTAAAATCTCAAGCATATTATTTCTATGCCTTAGCATGTGCAGAAGAGCTGACTTCAGGATTCTCCATAGACTTGCTTCTTCCTGTCTTTTTGAACTAATTTTCCCCTGCAAGGCTTAGTGTATTTTTCATTCAATCTCTGAAACTGTATTGTGTGTTAGATTAGTGCTGTTTTATTTGGTCCTGGGTGCTCTACTCATTTTGCACCTTCTTTATGGCACCCATCACCTCCCCCCCTTCAGATATTCAGATTTTGGGGTCAAATTTTCATTCAGTCTCAATCTGCCTCAAACTCTGCATTTGTATAGGCCAATCAGGTGGCAACCTAGCTTCTGACTTGTAAGAGGAATGCTTTCTTGCACATACAAGTTTAGCAGCTTAGGGGGATGATAGACCCCTGGAGACCATAGATAATTTCAAGAATACTCTTATTTTTATGATGTTCTCATTCAAACCCCTCCTTGATAGTCACTTCTTCCGCAAATCCTACCAAGAATATACCAGGCAAGAAAAAATAGTTTCATACACCTATCTAATAAAAATTCCCCAAATCCTTGGTTCACTCCAAGACAGAACCATGCTCTGGGTCATCCACTGTATTAGGGCAAAATTCACCCACTGAATTGGCCCCTTGGTGGGCAGGGGGTCCAAGTGGAGCTGGGACATGGAGGACAGCAGGGGTTGCACCACCTGCAATCTGTGGAAGGGGGGGTCTCTCAGACTGGAATGGAAGAGAGTTGGGAGCATAACAGGGAAGGGACCACAGGATTCACACTTACATGGTTCCAATTAACCAAAACATTTCCCCTGCTAAAGGGAAATGAACAGGTATCCAATTGCAGGTCACCAGGAGGACTAATAGTTGTTAAGATGCTGCATTGCCATTGGTGCATAGTCAGGCCATTGGTTGGATACATTAAAATCATCCCCCAGCTCCCACTTACTTTCCTGCACAGAGCATATTGATTCCTGGTTTTGAGCAGCGAATTTCACCCTTTGTGTCTAAATTGTTAAGAAAATAAGAATGGCCATACTGGGTCAGACCATGGTCCACCTAGCCCAGTATCATGTCTTTCAACAGTGGCTGGCGCCAGATGCTTCTGAGGGAAAGAACAGAACAGGGAAATTATCAAGTGATCCATCCCCTGTTGTCCAGTCCCTGTTGGCAGTCAGAGGCTAGAGACACTAGAGCATGGGGTTGCATCCCTGACCATCTTGGCTAATAGTCATTGATGGACCTATCCTCCATGAACTTATCTGATTCTTTTTTGAACCCTGGTATAGTTTTAGCCTTCACAACATCCCCTGCCAACGAGTTCCAGAAGTTGGCTGTGTGTTTTGTCTATTTAAGTTGTAAACTTCTAGGGGCAGGGACTGTGTCTTTCAATGTGTTTTGTACAACACGAAGCACACTGTCTGCACTCAGTAAATAATACATAGGAACAGTACTCTGATTGCATACTCTTATGGCATTATTTGATGATACCTTTCTAAATTGACTTCAGTTTGCATGTTTATTTTCATTTGATTTATGAAGAGATCTGAGATTATCAGAACATAAGAATGACCATACTGGGTCAGACGAAAGGTCCATCTAGCACAGTATCCTGTCTTCTGACAGTGGCCAATTCCAGGTGCTTCAGAGGGAATGCACAGGTAATCATCTAGTGATCCATCCCGTCGCCCATTTCCAGCTTCTGGCAAGCAGAAGCTAGGGACAATACCATCAGATGGGGTACACTGTACACTGACTGAACTTCTTACATATAAATAAGTCTGTGACATTGCACTCTATATGATTTTATGAAAATATGCTAATGAGTGTAAAAATAATATAACTGGAATATGCTTCATCCAAAAGGCATCTTGTAAGGTATCATTACAAAGCTTATAATCTACTAAGTGTGTTCATCCTATTTGTATAAAAGTATCCCTCTTTCATCTGAAACTAGAAATGTGAAATATAACCCTGAGATCCTATTGTAATTATGCACAGTGTGGGCCCTTAATGGTGGTTTGGAATCTTGATGGCTCCCATCAACTAGGACAATTGACTGCAGATGGCTCTGTTTACTTGTAAGTGGGCAATGAAGTCTTACAGTGACATGTGATCATGTCACCTGGTACTGGAATCCATCTTTAACCTGGTGCTTTTCCGTTTAGAAGGAGGGGTGGGAACCCAGAGAGGCAGAAAGGATTCCCGCGTTGTGCAAAAGATATATAAGGGGGCGGACAGAAAAAAGGAGGCTGCAATCATGAGAAATCCCCTAGCTACCACCTGAGCTGGAACAAGGGCTGTACCGGGGAAAGGATTGGGCCCAGACTAGGAAGGCATCCAGTCTGTGAAAAAAGCCTTATTAAAACATCTCTGAGGGTGAGATTTTATCTGTATTCAGTTTTCTTACTGTATTAGGCTTAGACTTGCGTGTTTTATTTTATTTTGCTTGGTAATTTACTTTGTTCTGTCTGTTATTACTTGGAACCACTTAAACCCTACTTTTTGTATTTAAGAAAATCACTTTTTACTTATTAATTAACCCAGAGTATGTATTAGTACCTGGATGGGGCAAACAGCTGAGCATATCTCTCTATCAGTGTTATAGAGGGTGAACAATTTATGAGTTTACCCTGGATAAGCTTTATACAGGGTAAAACGGATTTATTTGGGGTTTGGACTCCATTGGGAGCTGGGTATCTGCGTGCTGGAGACAGGACCACTTCTTAAGCTGTTTTCAGTTAAGCCTGCAGCTTGTGGGGGACGTGGTTCAGACTTGGATCTGTGTTTGCAGCAGACAAGTGTGTCTGGCTCAAACCAGTCAAGGGACTGAAGTCCCAAGCTGGCAGGGAAAACAGGCTCAGAGGTAGTCTAGGCACATCAGGTGGCAGTCCCAAAGGGGTTTCTGTGACCCAGCGCGTCAACAAGTCAGAGACATAAAAAAATTAAGCACCATATTTATCCATTCTTTACTTTCTTTTCCATGATTCAGTCTTCACTTCTATCATTGCACTGCAGTGCTTATTTATGCATTTGGAGGAGACTGTGCTCATACATCAAAACTTTGCTCTTCCAGATTTGCTGTGATTACCTTAGGAAATGTCTTTGTAAAAACTGAATAAATCTTTCCTACAATGTTGGTATCAATTGTAATACACAGCTGAAAAATATTATAATGTGGATGGTTGAGATGCTTTTTTACAAGAAAGTTATTAACATTCTTCAACTAGAACTAGAAGCACCTAAAGGCAAGAAAACCAACGCAGGAAAAAGTGATGTTACCTTTGAATAGGGTTTTATTAAAGAGATGCAAAAGTTAGCAAATGTTTAATCCATACACCAAAACTAAAGCATTAACTTCAGTAAACATTGGCACTGCTCAAATGACAAAAAACAGATATGCACATAGTTATGCAAGGGATTATATAATTGTTCAGTGAATTGCAAACATTTCTTGCTTCGCTCACAGACATGGAGATCTCATGATAATTATCATCTCTAGCAAATTTGGGTCCTTCAGACCAGAAGATATTGGATTTCTAAATTAATAAGGATTTCAATAAATTAATCTGAATTGTAATTCAACCTTTAGAACAATAGTGGATATTTGCTTTCAGTCCTTTCATAAAAGTTCATAAAGTCAGGTATATTATAACATCTACTACAAAGAAAGGTGGAAAATAAATAAGAATACACAGGGATCTCGTCCTCCATCAATACAAGACAATAACTTAAATTAGTGGGAGATCATAGGGCTAGATATATACAGACCTGTGATGAAAATGGTGCTGAGTCTCATTGCCTAGCCCAGGGGAAACTCTACAATGGTTCTTTTCTTCAGCAAACTTCCTCTCCACTTCAGTACTCATATAATATATTCACATGACTTATGAGACTTAGGGCTGGTCTAAACTACCACAACAAATCGATCTAACTTACGTAACTTCAGTTACATGAATAACGTAACTGAAGTTTACGTAGTGAGATCCATTTACCACCGTGGCTACACTGTGTGGTGTCAATGGGAGAGCGTCTCCTGCAGATCTCCCTTACGCTTGGAGGTGGAGTACACAAATCGATGGGAGAGTGCTCTCCCATCGATTTAGCATGTCTTCACCAGACCCACTAAATTGATACTCGCTGCATGGATTGCAGCTGTGCCAATCTACTGGTAAGTGTAGACATGGCCTTACATAAGCCACCTCAGGCAAGCATTCACTATACTTGGGGCTAGGTGTTAGTGGGCTCTTGGAATGAAAAGGCAACGCTTTTTTGGCCAGACACTGCTATCATAATATACACAAGTTTTGCTTTATATTCTCATCACTGCCACCATGCAAAAGGACCTTCAAGTCTTGCCAACTGCAGCCTTTTGGCTGCAAGACTTTTCAGGCTTCTCTCTAATAGAAAAGTAACTTTCTTTATATGAATGAATACTTTTTTTTGCTCTTTAGATGTCTGATGTAAAATACACTGAATGATCCCCATTGACTTCAGTAGCCTTTTGATCATGCCCTATAAGAGTGAAGGCATTTGATTAATCCTTTCCCTTATTTCCTTTATTTTGGACATTATTTCTACTCTGTAGCTGTCCTGGGCTATGCCTTAATATACAGACAGAAATCCAATACATGCTTTTAAATCCTTGCATGAAAAGCAATGTGTTTAAATTATTATTATTGTACCAAATTCTTTAATCCTTATTCAGGCCAGGTCTACACTACTAAAGACCTATATCAGTATAATTATGTTGCTCAAGGGTGTGAAAAATCCACACCCCCTGAGCAACATAGTTATATCAACTTAATCCCCCATATAGACAGTGCTATGTCGATTCCAAAGCTTCTCCCACCGACATAGCTATTGTCTCTCCGGGAGGTGGACAAGCTCTCCCTGCAGCATAGGAGCGTCTTCACTTACAAGCTACAGTGGCACAGCTGCATCAGTGCAGGATTTTGAGTGTTGACCTGCCCTCAGTCTGTTGGGAGTTTTGATAGAGCAAAGACTAAGAAATATTTTGCAGGATTTGCCTTACTTTTTATTTATTATTTAATACAGATCATCGTGATAATACCTGCCTTCATTTTACAGGTGTCTTGGACTTCTGCTATATCGCCATCATTTTGGAAAGCAACAGTCATAAGAACATAAAATAAAAGTAGAACTATCTTGTATTTATTTAGCACCATTCATCCTTTCCTCTGAAGCAGCTGTCGCACTTCTCGCCTCCTTGCAAGTGTCTCTTGCAAAGAATAGGACAAGAGCAGGTGAAGGGAGCAAGTTGCTGTTGATTCTACCGCAGCTGGGCAAGAAGTTGGCTCCTGGAAGCAGCCAAAGAATCATAGTGCCAGGCCTCAGCTGGTGTATAGCAGGATAGCCTCATTACCTTCAGTGTAGCTATACCAATTTACACCAGCTGAGGAACCAGTCCATAGACTCCAGAGGAGGAACAGACCTATTAACTCACCTCCTGCCTCTCCCAGCCAGTGCAGGACTGCTCCCGACACTGTTTGGGACAGATTCCTGGTAAATGTGACAAGCAATAAAAAACTTTGCCTGCTAACAGATCTTACTAGGAGAATCATAGTAAAGCAGCCCTGTAGTCCTGGGTCTGCTCAAAGAAAAGTTTTTTACTGTACACTACACTGCAGTTCTCAGGAAGAGGGTGACTCCTTGGACTCAGGCCAGTCATACAGACTCCATTAGATTTTAATATTTATCGGAAATATTATGGGTAAATGATCCCTGCTGTAACTCCACTGTAATCAGTGCAGTTTATACCAGTGTGACTGAGTGACTGAGTAGAATTTGGCCTAAAGGAGTCACAGCAGTACTGAAACTGGCCCTCTAGATGGGCTAATGTGGTGGGAATTGGGCAAATTCAGGCTTCAGTCCCACCTCCTGGGATCGTGTAGTAATTTTTGTTTTCAGAAGGGGCTCGCAGTGCAATGAAGTTTGAGAACCCCTGCTTTAGCCAAATTCTCACCAAGTCAAATCCTTTCCTTGGTTACAATTACCAACAACAGTAAGTGCCAGGAAATTTAGATCTTCTGAACCCCATTCTATTTACACCCCAGTTGGAGCTCCATTTACTTTACATCTTATTCATATACTGCAGGCATTGTGATTGCATGGGATACAGGTCAGGGAAGAATTTGGCCCATGGGAATTTTGGCTGTTTTAGGACTCAAGGAATTGGACTATAGTGGGATTTTTTATGTATGAAATTTAATTAAATAGCTTATTTTAAAAACTACTATCTTGGTGTCCTCAATTATTATAGGCCACCTGTAATGATTTTAATTAATCCAATTTGTTCATACATTGTATTAACTCATGATGCATCCTACTCAGTAGCCGAGAGTTAAAAGCTCTAAAACTAGATATAGCATTTTATATGCACAAACACTATTCAGTTCCATATATTAACAAAGAGTTTAGGCTAAAGTAAATAACATGGGTATAAAATTGCTGTGGTCACAGAATATGGACACCTGTTCCTGAGGCCTGGCTGATGCTAAAGGAGTTAAACGCAGGACAATGTTGTAAAATAGTGCACAATGAGCTCTACAGTATGTACAAGGGTCTTAGCAGAGGTGTCTTTGGCAAACCTGACACCTGTGCTGTGGAGTGCTGAAAGTAGACCACTCAGGCCACTGCAGGAAAGCCCTGAGAGTACTACTTTCATCAATGGGGTTATTATACCATGCTTGCAGTCTACACTTGTACGCTAGTGCAACAATCAGCAGCTGTGCTCAAAGCAGCTCTATTCCAAATGGTTGTGTGATCATATGTGCACCACTGGGAGCCCTTTTGTGTATGAATGCAGGTGTGCCAGGAGGAGCCAAATTTCTCGATAGACTGTTTAAATGTCCTTTTTGTGACGCAACAATTCTATCTGAGAAAATCTAGCCAGACACTGGGGTTCAACTCTGCTCTGCTACAGACTTCCTCTGTAACCACGGGCAAATCACTTGAACTAAAAAGGTGGGTTCTTAACTCAAGTTATCTTACAATGAAAAGAGGAACTTTTTCCCCCTCTGCAGGAAACACTGTAATTTACATTTGTAGCAGAATCTCAGAAGTTCCTTTTTTTAAAAAAAGTTATCTTTGAACAGTCTCCACACTATATTATACAGAAGACCTTCTTTAGGTTTGTAAGGAGTAATTACAGTTACATTGTCTCTCATTTAGAAGCTGGAAATTGAAATACTTATTTGGTATAAAAAAAACTTTCAAAAATGACTATGTTAATAGTTACATAATTCTGATTCACTTTGCTAACTATAAGCTTTTGAGTATTTATTATTTCCAAAAACACACTTCATTGTTTAAAGATGTACAATCTTCTAGATATTTTGTACGTTTAAATTTATTAAAAGAATGCAACTTTATATTAAGTCTTCTACTGCCCCCTTGTGTACCTGTCTAACATTTAAACAGCTAAAGCTGCCAAAGAAATATATATTATATAGTAAGAGGCAGTTGTGCAGTATTTCAAGCCAAATCCTGCATTAAGTGACATATGTGCAAACTCAAGTAACTCAGCACAAAACTTAGCACATTGACTACACATAGTTCCACAAAAACCCTTGTGAACTTCCTGCACTACATAGATACAATGGGATACAATGGGTGAAATCCTGGCTGCATTAAAGTCAGTAGGAGTTTTGCCATTGACTTCAACAGGGCAAGGATTTCATGAGTACAGATACAGAAGGAGATTTCATGAGTACAGATATAACCATAACTCTTGAATCTCTCTGCTTTGGCTGGTTTAAATTAGACCTTTATATTAAATATAAGTTTTACTATGATCATAATAAGCAGGATAAACTTTATGACTGGCAGCAACCAAGCAACAGCAGGAGCCCAAACTGCTGGAGGGAGAGGATCCGTTTATGAGTTGTCTCCCAGCCAGATCTTACTTCAGAAGAGCCAGCTCATGAGTCACAAAGCTTGCACAAAACCCAAAATGGCAGGGTCCTAATTAATCATCTACTTCACTTATACTAATAGCCAGCCCTGAAAGAAACACCCATAATTTTGCACCAGTGTTAGAAGAGAAGAGGGATACACAGAGATTTTTCTGTCGCTGATGAAGTTCATCCCTGTCCTCTTGATATACTAAACCATAACTCCAGAAATAACTTTCTGAGTCTGAGGTAAAGGTTAATTCTGAAGGGTGAAGGTTTTACTTTGGAATTCACTAGGTTCCATCAGATTATGTGCTTTCAAATATTTTCCTACGGAGAATAATCTTGGACCCCTCTGTAAGGACTTGGTTACCCTGTGCCCCTTTTGTAAGTGGAGAACACTTCCTCACCTTGCTTAGTCCTGCCGCACTTAGTGATTAAAATAGTGTATCTAATTTTAAAAAACCATACAGACTCCAGTTTTCCACAGCAATTGCCTAGATGACTGCAGCATCACTGCTGTAAGATTATGGGTCTGATTGTTGCCTAAATTACACCAATAGCATAAGACACTGGGCCTGATTCTCCACTGTGATCCCCAAGGACACTACTCTTGTGGGGCACAGGCGTTGGAAAGCTGATGGACACTGCCTTTGGGGAACACCTCTAAGACAGAGGGCCTCCTCTGGCTAGTATACAGTGAACATAAGGACCCTGCTTCACTCCCCTTCCCAGCCTCTGCCATAGGGAATATGTAAGGGGGAAGGAGGTGATAGAAGGAGATGTTCCTTGCAGAGAGGTGCGCATGGCCAATGTTCTGTGAGCCAGCATCTGTTTCCTATGGTCCACACTTAACTTAAACCATGGGGAACACAAGAGCGGTTGGGGTTCCTATGGCCCAGCAACAATGACACTCAAAATCAGAACCATGGATTCCAGTAGAATTACTCCTGTTTTGCACAACTGTAAGTGAGAGGAGAATCAGGCCTTACATCTTATCATAAATATATTGCAGTGTGTTAGACCCTCATCACAGGAGTGGTATGAGTCCACATTAGGTATGTTGTATCATGTACTGGGGCAATATTCAGCCATTAGCTGCACCTGTCCAACCCCAGTGATGTCAATGGGGCTGCAGAGATGAAATAGAGCAGTGACTATGGCTCACTTTGAACATATCACAAAAACATGTTTTACTACGGTTAGGTGGTGAACAGCCTTGAGCATGACCCCAACTATGGCCCTATCTGAACTACCAATACAGTGTTTTGGAACTAGTTCATGACACTCACCTAACATAGTTACAAAATATACAACTGAGTTGTGTCCACACAGAAACCTTATTCGTAGCATAGCCATGTGCGTGTATTCACACCCGCCGCTATGTTCAACTGTTTGTATTGGTGCATTCTGGAAAAAATTGAGCAACTATCTCCAGTGTTTCAGCAGGGGAATATAGTACCTGAAGTACATGAGCACAGAGTGGCACCATCATCACATGGGTTCAGTGCACTCTGGGATACACTGAGAGCTGGGAGGAAGGACGACTGGCCTGGGTGGCATGTGTATGGTGGTGGGGGTATCATGGAAATAATATACAAAAGCTGCATGCCAAACCAGTTACAGGAGGACAACTATATGTCAGCCTAGTCTCTGAAAAGGGTGACACAGTGTTAGCTGCCATGCTTACTGAATATTAACTATGTTGTGCGCAGATACAGCCATGTCACTAACCAGTGAATCTTGCCCATATGCTCAGTGTTTAGCTGATCGCCATATTTGGGGTCGGGAAGGAATTTTCCTCCAGGGCAGACTGGAAGAGGCCCTGGAGGTTTTTCGCCTTCCTCTGTAGCATGGGGCACTGGTCTCTTGAGGGAGGATTCTCTGCACCTTGAAGTCTTTAAACCACGATTTGAGGACTTTAATAGCTCAGACATAGGTGAGGTTTTTCGTAGGAGTGGGTGGGTGAGATTCTGTGGCCTGCATTGTACAGGAGGTCAGACTAGATGATCAGAATGGTCCCTTCTGACCTTAGTATCTATGAATCTATGAATCAGTTACTAACTTAGTTAAGAGTTGCAGCATAGGCAGGACCTTAGGCAGTCTCTATCCCTTCTGTAGCTGAGCGCTACATACTAAGCAACCTGCTGCACCTCATCCATTCAGGCACATGCTGTCCATATTGAGAGACAAATGGGAAAATGCAAGATGAACTGGGCAAAATATTGACATTAACAAAAAGACTTAAATGAAAAGTTTATGATTATTGCTTTAAAAAACTCTGGACTGTAGACTCAGCTAGTCAAAGCAGTTATCTTGAATGTCTCCAATACTCATTAAAATAGACAGTCATATGAATTGACAAGAAATTAAAAGCACATTATTCAAAACAGGGCTGCTCACAAGCCTCTTGGACAGATACAAAGCTGCCTATCTAAGGAACACAGCTTTAATCTAGACCTGGTCAGCTACACCAACCAAAAATCCTCCTCCCACTTCCCACACAGTTCTCTTTCAGCACAAATGGAAACTACATCTCCATCAAGGACTGACAGAAGTACTGCCTGCTGAACGGCCACTTCACCAGGGAGCTTGCAGTTTAATAGTGCTTAAGTGATCTTGGAGATTTTGGCCCAAATTCAACCCTGATATAACTGGGTGCAACGCCATGGAAGTCAATGGAAACACTCAGTACTGAATATGACTGTTTGTCTTAAACATAAAAGACACAGAATATGACTGTGCTCAAAGCAAGGGGAAAATTGTAAAGAGCAGGATTTTCTTCAGTATTTCTGGTCATCATCAGTAATATAAAAGCAGAACTTTCCCAGATATGTTTACATGATACCCCTACAGCATCAATTTTTATTATAGTAAATTGTAATTAAAGCAGTATATCTATATGCCTCAATAAGCACTTCCATAACAAATCAATATGCTCTGTTATCTTGCCAAGTTAAAAACTGTAACTCCAAAACATTAAAAAGCATTACTAAATCTACTTTTTATCTACAAGAAGATCATTATTACCTAGCTATATGCCACTATAAAATTTCAGTTGCATCCAAGTGAAGTAAGAAATGAAAAGAAAACATGCAGCTTACCATGAAATACACCATTGTCCACTAAAAAATGTCTGCAGTACTGCAGACAACTTTTCTTATCCAGGCTCCAATAACTCATTGTAACAAGACTTCCTGCTCAGCATCAAAGACAATTACCCTGCAAAATGAAACAGAATACAATTATAGATAATAGAAAGGTGTCTATATTACCTCACACCGTATCTCTCTCTATTAAACAAAAAGAAATGTGCCCATCTCCAAGATATCTAGGCACCTAAGAACCTATTACAGCACACAATAGCCACAGTTTAACCCTCCAGACTATACTAATTCACACCTCAATTTCCTGTCTGCTATGCAGACGGGGATTCCAACTCCCCCAAGCAGCTTGACTGGGGTGGGGAAGGAGATTAATCTTTGTGTCATTTGTCCCTTTTCACCCACTCCTTAGCTGACCTCTGGAAAAAAGTAGTCAGTCAAGGTGACTCCAAAAACTTCAAGCCATGGCCCCTTTACATTGGCTCTCAGCTGACTGGCAGCTGGAAAAATACCTACTCGTGTTAGGACTCAGAGTCTAATCCTGCTCCAGTTGAAGGCAGTGTGGGTTTTCAAGAGCAGCAGGAGCAAGCCTATCAAGACACTCTTCAAGGGGAATTTGCTACAGAATGATAGCAGTGATAGCGCTCAGAACAGACAGTAACCTTTCTTATAACAGGCCCCAGAAATTTCTCAGAACTTAACAGCTCCAGCAGCCAATTTTGCTTAATCAGCCCATTAATATTTATAAGTCAGTTAAAATGAAAATGCACTCTAATCAAATTTTAAACAAAGACAAGCTAAGTGAAAAACGTGTGTAGCTGAGAAAAAAATCAGCCCTTCAGTGCTTGTGAGTTTTTGGACCACAAGTTCGTCTTCTGTTCCATTGCTATAAGACAAGACCATGTAAACAGTTGGAACTATTATTTTCAGGGATCAGAGGCCATGTCTACACTACCATTTATGTCAGCAAAACTTATGTCACTCTGGGATGCGGAAAATACACTCCCCTGAGTGACATAAGTTTCATCTGCATAAGTGTGCACAGCGCTATGTCAACGGGAGAGCTTCTCCTGCTGACAGAGCTACCACTGCTGGTTGAGGTGGTTTTATTATGTTGACAGAAGAGCTCTCTCCCACCGGCGTAGAGTGGTTACATGAGTGATCTTACAGCAGTGCAGCTGCATCGGTACAGCTGTGCCGCTGTAAGCTCACTAGTGTAGACATGGCCAGAGAAGATAAAATGTAACTCTTAAAAATCAGATGGATATAGCTCAAAACAAGGCTTTATATGTTCAACCCATTTTATTAAATTCATTTTTGAAAAATTCCAATCTTTAGTTTATTAGAAATGGGCTTTGCAAAATCCATCCCATCATAACAGGGCCTGTTAGTACAGACTTGGTTAAGGCTCAATCTGTCAAATAAAGGGGTTTATAGATCTGTCATGAATATTCCCTTCACAATGGGGTTTGTTACTTACTAAAGATCAGATTTCTAAAGAGCTCAACACCCCTATAAGGCCCACATTTTCAAAAGAGTTCAGCACCCATTTAGGCATCAAATAAGCAGCCAGATTTTCCAAAGTACCCCCCAAGATGAAAATGGGGGCTGGATGCTAAACACTTTTGATGTGGTCCCAGTCCATGACTAGGGCTCCTAGGCACTGCTGTAATAATAAAATCTGACCAATTATTTTGGTGCCTCAAGGGGATTGTAGCTCTTTTGAAAATTTGGCCTCAATTGTGGTTGCTCAGCGTTTGAAAATCTGGCACCATGTAGCCAACATTTATTCTATTGCCAATCAGCATTAGTATGAGTGAGCAGCAGGCAAACCCAAGATTTTTGACTGAGCTGCCTCCAGCTCCCTCACTAAGACACTTATATGGTCCCCAACACCATAGTAACTGAGTTCCATACAATCTCTAATGTACCTATCCTCATCACACCCCTGAGGCAGGGAAGTGCTGTTATCCCCATTTTACAGAGGGGCACTGAGAGACTAAGTGGCTTACCTATAGTCATACAGGACATCTGTGGCAAAGCAGGGAACTGAACCCAGGTGTCTCAAGTCCTAGGATAGTGCCCTAACCACTGGACCACCCTGCCTCTCTAACACTAGATGCTGCAGCCTGCATTTTCTGTGCACCTCTTCTGCACTCCTGAGTGGGGCAAAGTCCTAAGGCAGGCAAGACCTTTGAAGGCCATATGGCACAACCAGTCTCTCCATCTCTCCCACCTCCTCCTCCTTTCCCCTTTGGGGTACTTCAAGGAGTCATAATCTGGGTAGGTGCTAGGAAAGGGGAACAGCAGGGGAAGGAGTAATCTTAGCAGTTCAGCATCCTCCCCAGTCTCCAGCAAAGCAGTCCCCTTTGCAGGTGGGGAGCCTGCAATATGCTCTGCAGCTGCACTGAGTTCCTGCCCCTTTGGATGAGGTCTCTCTTCATCTCATCCCCAGGAAGGTTGGTGCCTCCTGTCCCCACCACCATGTGGCCTTAGGAGAAAACTGCAGAGAGCGGCCAGCCAGAGACTCCAGCTGGTAGGAGCAGGTGCAGGGAAAGCAGGGACTTCGGCACATTCAAAGAACTTTCTACAGTTTTAGCTGGACTTCCTCTCCCTTGAGCTGACTGGCTGTTTGCTCCACTCCTCGCATCCTCAGTCTCTACAGTCAGCTTCACTCCTCACCTGCCCCCCTTATCCTTCTCTCTCGCTCACTTCCTTCCCTCCTAAGTAAACCCATCCCCACCGCAAACATGTAACTGCCATCCCATAGTTCACTCTGCTTCTGTGTTCTACCTCTTCCCCCACCAGGTGTCTATCTGGTCTTTTTAGATTGTAAACTCTTCGGGGCAGGGAGCGTCTATGACTCTCTGTACAGCACCTACCACAATGGGGCACCACTCTTGGTTGGCCCTTTAGCACCACTGTAATAAACATGATTAATACAAACAATAATCAAAGGAGCTGCTGAATGCTCATGTCTATGGAAGGGGGCATAGGGTCTAAGAAGGAAAGGTGCTGAGAGGGAAAGGTTCAGTCTGCCAGAAGGAAGAGGGGGAATCCCCTTCTCCCCGTTTGCTGTGCTTGCATTTTGTGTTTGTTCCAAGTTGAATTTTCCTCCACATGCACGAATGAGTGTAAAGGCCTTTCTCTGATTCAGACAAAATGCTGCTGCTAAAATAATCTCATTAGCCTATTGCTCTGCAACCCCCCAGTCCTTCCACTGGCTTCCAGTTTCCCATTATATCAAGTACAAGCTTCCTGTCTTTATCTTCAAGGCCTGCCACAGCTCTGCCCCCTTCCTAAAACCTGCTCTTGTCACCTAGTTATCACCCTCCCGCCTCCACTCTTCCAGTGCTGCCTGCCTCATCTACCTTCTTCTCTGCTGCTCCTGCAAATACCCTTTCTTCCCCTTTCTTCTATGCTGCCTCTTAACCTGAGACACTCTCTGAACTGATCTGTAAGGCTGCTCCCCCTTCTCCTTCAAATCTCTTCTGCAGACACACTTCTGCCACAGCTCCTACAAGAAATCAGTCATCATTTCAGAGCTAGACTGAGGGGCTGCTGGAGGAGCTGGCTGAGGGACAATTGATGTCTTTTTACTTATGTAATTACAAAATTGAAAAAAACAAATGAAATGTATGTATAAAATTTTTAGATATATTTGTCTTCCTATTCCCCAACCCTTCAAATTGTGTCCATCTTCCACCTAGACTATAAGGTCTTCAGGGCAGGGATCCACCACTCTGCTTGTAGAGCAGCTAGCACAGCAGGGCCCAATCCTGATCTTAGAGCTACCATGATAAAAAAAATTAATTAAAAAGATGAAGGTTTCCATAAAAAGTGTGAAAATTAGAAGTCAGGTCTCTCCAAAACCGCAATTTAAAAAAAAAATCTTGTGATCAACTCAGCAGCTCTACAAACATGGTAGAGCGCACAAAGAGCTTTGTATTTTCTAATTACACATTGAAGGTGTTAGAGGTTTTCATGGGTTTTCAGTGCAGGGGGCAATGATGGAGGGCGTTTACACACTATCAGAATTAGAAAACAGATTGTTTGGGTTTCAGAGTAACAGCCATGTTAGAAAAGGAATACTTGTGGCACCTTAGAGACTAACAAATTTATTTGAGCATAAGCTTTTGTGAGCTACAGCTCACTTCATCGGACGCATTCAAATCTCATTCAAATCTCATTCAAATCTCAAACAAATGAGATTGTTTGGGGAAAGCAAGGAAGAAAACCATGCATAATATTTAGGGAGAAAGAAAAGAGAGAGCAGAAAGCATTGTCTGTGCATAAAATGATGTTAATTTTTCTTTACTTTTATTATGTGAAGTTTTTGACCCCAATTTTTAAAGGGGTGTTTTGCACATTCCTCTTGGGCATACAAACTTTTACAAATTTGGGTTGTCGCTACTTCTGGTTGTTTAATCTCATTATCATCCCAAATTTTTTGTAGCTCATTTGATGAATGTTTTGTCTACTTCTTCATGATGGAGGCATCACGACCCTGGACCCAATACTGCTATTATTGAAGTCAACAGGATTTTTGCCACTAATTTCATTAACTAGATACAGCATTTTTCATTCTGGGTGGGTAGGTGGGTGGGTCAGGGGAGGGAGAGGGAGAGGGAGCGGGAGCAGTTAGTGTGTGTTTGTAAGTTTCTTTCTGTGGGACACAGGATGTTACTCTGAAGCTGCTGTTGGCTTTGCATGGGAGAAGTCCTGTCTTTGCATAATGACAGGTTTCAGAGTAGCAGCCGTGTTAGTCTGTATTCGCAAAAAGAAAAGGAGTACTTGTGGCACCTTAGAGACTAACAAATTTATTAGAGCATAAGCTTTCGTGAGCTACAGCTCACTTCATCGGATGCATTTGGTGGAAAAAACAGAGGAGAGATTTATATACACACACACAGAGAACATGAAACAATGGGTTTATCATACACACTGTAAGGAGAGTGATCACTTAAGATAAGCCATCACCAGCAGCAGGGGGGGGAAAGGAGGAAAACCTTTCATGGTGACAAGCAAGGTAGGCTAATTCCAGCAGTTAACAAGAATATCAGAGGAACAGTGGGGGGTGGGGTGGGAGGGAGAAATACCATGGGGAAATAGTTTTACTTTGTGTAATGACTCATCCATTCCCAGTCTCTATTCAAGCCTAAGTTAATTGTATCCAGTTTGCAAATTAATTCCAATTCAGCAGTCTCTCCTTGGAGTCTGTTTTTGAAGCTTTTTTGTTGAAGTATAGCCACTCTTAGGTCTGTGATCGAGTGACCAGAGAGATTGAAGTGTTCTCCAACTGGTTTTTGAATGTTATAATTCTTGACGTCTGATTTGTGTCCATTCATTCTTTTACGTAGAGACTGTCCAGTTTGGCCAATGTACATGGCAGAGGGGCATTGCTGGCACATGATGGCATATATCACATTGGTAGATGCGCAGGTGAACGAGCCTCTGATAGTGTGGCTGATGTGATTAGGCCCTATGATGGTATCCCCTGAATAGATATGTGGACAGAGTTGACAACGGGCTTTGTTGCAAGGATAGGTTCCTGGGTTAGTGGTTCTGTTGTGTGGTGTGTGGTTGCTGGTGAGTATTTGCTTCAGATTGGGGGGCTGTCTGTAAGCAAGGACTGGTCTGTCTCCCAAGATCTGTGAGAGTGATGGGTCGTCCTTCAGGATAGGTTGTAGATCCTTGATGATGCGTTGGAGAGGTTTTAGTTGGGGGCTGAAGGTGATGGCTAGTGGCGTTCTGTTGTTTTCTTTGTTGGGCCTGTCCTGTAGTAGGTGACTTCTGGGTACTCTTCTGGCTCTGTCAATCTGTTTCTTCACTTCAGCAGGTGGGTATTGTAGTTGTAGGAATGCATGATAGAGATCTTGTAGGTGTTTGTCTCTGTCTGAGGGGTTGGAGCAAATGCGGTTATATCGTAGCGCTTGGCTGTAGACAATGGATCGAGTGATATGATCTGGATGAAAGCTAGAGGCATGTAGGTAGGAATAGCGGTCAGCAGGTTTCCGATATAGGGTGGTATTTATGTGATCATCGCTTATTAGCACCGTAGTGTCCAGGAAGTGGATCTCTTGTGTGGACTGGTCCAGGCTGAGGTTGATGGTGGGACTAAATTGATAGTTAATATCTTGGTTTTGGTGTGTTTCTAATACTGCGTCAACTTGCAGCCACTTTAACTTCTGTTTTATCATTAATGATTTAGGGAGGATATGTACATGGCTAAGGAGCACTGTTACTATTAGTCTTAATTAAAGTATTTTAAAAAAATATTTATTTTTATTAATCATTCAGCTAAATACATAACAGACAAATGTGGGGCAGGATTTTTGGCTTCCCCTTTTCAGGAATAGAGTATTATCATGAGCAATCGTCTTCATAATCAGTGTTGGTCTAAAGCAGAGGGGGTTTAATAGTCTCCCTCAGGAATGTACTAGATAGGTCAGTAGCCTACACTAATATGTGGTTAATTACACTAAAAATTAGATCTATTAAGATTGTCTTGGGTACTAAGCAAGTAATACCTGTGACTTCTGCTGGTGGTTGTGTTCTTCTATATTTCTTTGATTTTTGCGCTTATCACACATGAATTTTTTCATTAAAACTGCTGAAGTAAAATCACTCTCCTAGTTATAATTAATAAGGAGCCCAAGCTGAGAAATTCTGATCCAGGTTTTCCCAAAGTTTGGGGGTGATGCAGACCATATTTATTCATGTTACATCAGATTAAAATTGTAGGCTAATCATCAAATAATGAGAAAAAGATAAAACGAAGTCATGTTTGAATTAAGAAAATACATTTTATTTATCAATCCTTCATCACTAAGATTATGTGAGAAAGAAAAGATAATTTCTTAGCCCCTCCCAGCACCCACAGAGTTCACGTTGCCTGGGGATTTTTAACAAAAATATTACTTCCAATATATGTTTAGTCTCTTTCAAAGAAATGCTTCAGCCTAGCTCTTATTTTGTGTCCCACGCTGATACAATATACCCTTTTATTCTTAGTACAAAGGATTCTCCCATACCACAGGAAACTCGTACCAAAAAAAAAAGCACTCTGCAACATGTTAGAGATGAAGACAGAATTATAAGGGAAAGGCAACTACTTCACATTTGAGAAAATCTTCTAAAAAGTACTTTCATTTTCATCTATACTATTATTTGTATTATGGTAGCTCTGAGAAGCCACAGTCAGGATCAGGGCCTGGGTCCTGTACACTGTACAAACAAAGAGTAAAAGACTGGTCTCTTCCCCGAAGACTAAAAAATATAAAGGCAAATACTAAGGGCTTGTCTGCACACAAAAGTTGTTCTTCTTTAACAATACTGATCTACTTCAATTGGTACAATCCTCCTAATGTGGACTCAATTATAACAGTATAAAAATGGTTATACCAATACAGTTTATTCTGTACATGTACAATATACCATTGTTTATATTGGTATAATTGCATCTATATTGGTGGTTGTACCACGTAACTATTTCAATGTAAAAATCACACCCATAACCATGGTTGTTACACTAGTACAAAATCTGTATGAAGTTTGGGCCTAATTTACATAAAATAATCTTCTGAAGTAATCAGTAGTTGGTGCTGTAATTTAGCTGTAATGTCACTATTTCACAAGAGGCAAAATTCAGGGGTCAGCAGCCCCTGAACTGGCACATGACAAATCTGTTACTGTCCTACCTCAGCAAAAAGAGGTTATTATAAGTCGGCAAGAACCCATTCACAATACATTAAGTTAAAATGTACTTAGCACCTAAACTCAGCTCAGTGATGGATTCTATGAAGCAGCCTCTAGAAATACATGAAGTTAAAAGAACTATTCTTTCAATAAAAATGAATCAACTAAAAGTTGTGTGTGAGTCAGCGAGGGTTATTCTGGTACCTTGAGTACTGTAATTCACAAAGCCTTTCAAGGTACTTCACAAAACGACATTACCTGAGCAAAATCAATTTATCTTCAAATTCACTTTGCCAGAACTTGTTTATTTTATACAAGAAATTACAGTTTACTTATGTGTCCACTTACCAACGGTTCTACAGTTAGCATTAAATTACAGCTTTAACCACAGCTCTTCGTACAGGAGCTCAGAAGTACACTGACACAGGGTCAGAGCAGCCTTTGAAAAGGCACAATACATGCTCCTCACCCCCTATGATGGCTTTGCTCTGCTGCTGTGGTATGAAGGCAAGAAGATATCCATGCTCACAATTGATCGTTCCTTCCCATAGGCACTATGAATGTTAGCTAGCTAGGTGCAATGACTGTGAATACAACCAGCAATGGAGGTTTCTGATTCCCACTCCTCTTCCCCCTCGCCTGCCTTCTTATGCAAAGAACAAATCAGAACCTAATTCTTCATTAATGTGTTATATATCTTGCAATAAAATATATAAGCACTGGATTCAGTACACTCTATTAGAGTGTACTTTATTTACTGGTGTCATTAAAATGTGGACTAGTTTAACAAGAGAATGAGCATCTGCCATGATTTTAAGAGACATTAAAAACTCATAAAAAATTACCATGAGTTAAACAAGAACAAGAAAAGGACAAATGGGAACTGCTGCACCTAATAAGCCATAACCCTAGCAAATGGCATCAGAATTCAACACAATTAAACTACAGATTTCACGATGGGGTTTGCTTCTCATTAGTTTCAGTTCATGTAATAAAATAATAGTCAAAGGAATTAGAATAGATCCACATTTATCCCAATGAAATGGGGGATAACGAATTTGTCTGGATAATTGGAGACTTTTTAATGTAAATAACTCATATCAAGGGACATATAGCAATTGAAATAATAGGGGTTTATAACTAGATGAGTAGATAAACTAGTTTATGTTGACTTCAGACCACTTTCTTTTTCTCATATATACACACACACTTTAGAAATGACAAGTGTGACAAATTAAGTAAAATATTTTCCTCCAACATTTTTCTCAAGTTTAAAGGCCTGATTTTTTAAAAAAGTTGAGCATATGCAATACTCTGATTGTGTGTGTATATCTATTTGCTTATGCAAATATTCGATTCTTATGTGCAATACTACTAACTACACATAGCAAGTAGGCACACAATTGTGCAAGTAACTTTTTTAATATCAGATTTTTAATACAGAATGGCATGGAATACTTATAAAAGGAATTTCTCTTTAATCCAAGTACTTTAATGTGATTACTGAATACCCATATGTGAAGGTCTTATGCTATCCCAGCCCTTTTTCTAGTTGAAAGGTCAGGGTGAAACACAACCAGATTCACAGCAGCCCAAATCTCCACTCTCTTAATAAAAGACTAACGTTAAGCACTGAAAGTATCAAAGGTAATGTAATTGGCTTTATGCAGCCCAACTGATGGACAAAGTTTGTAACATATGCCATTGAACCTGATTTGGTAAAAAGTAGGGCTGTCAGGTGATTAAAAAAATTAAATGTAATTAATCGCACTGTTAAAGAATAATAAAATACCATTTATTTAAATATTTCTGGATGTTTTCTGCATTTTCAAATATATTTTTTTCAATTACCATACAGAATACAAAGTGTACAGGGCTCACTTTATATTATTATTTGGATTACAAATATTTGCACAGTAAAAAACAAAAGAAATTGTATTTTTCAATTCGCCAATACAAATAATGTAGTGCAATCTCTTTATCAGGAAAGTCGAACTTACAAATGTAGAATTATGTACAAAAAAATAACTGCACTCAAAAATAAAACAATATAAAACTTTAGAGCCTACAATTCCAATCAGTCCTACTTCTTGTTCAACCAATCACTCAGACTAACAAGTTTGTTTACATTTGTTTACATAATGCTGCCTGCTTCTTGTTTACGTCACCTGAAAGTGAGAACAGGCGTTTGCATGGCACTGTTGTAGCCGGTGTCGCAAGATATTTATGTGCCAGATGCACTAAAGATTCATATGTCCTTTCATGCTTCAACCACGCCTCCGGAGGATGTGCGTCCATGCCGATAACGGGTTCTGCTTGATAACAATCCAAACAGTATGGATTGATGCCTATTCATTTTCATCATCTGAGTCAGATGCCACCTGCAGGTTGATTTTCTTTTTTGGTGGTTCAGTTCTGCAGTTTCCGCATTGGAGTGTTGCTCTTATAAGACTTCTGAAAGCATGCTCCACACTTCATCCCTCTCAGATTTTGGAAGGCACTTCAGATTCTTAAACCTTGGGTTGAGTGTGGTAGCTATCTTTAGAAATCTCACATTAGTACCTTCTTTGTGTTTTGTGAAATCTGCAGTGAAAGTGTTCTTAAAACAAACAACATGTGTTGGATCATCATCATTGTTTTGCTGACTGCAGTTACGTAACCAAAAAAAAACCCCTACATTTGTAAGTTGCACTTTCACAGTAAAGAGATTGCACTTCAGTACCTGTATGAGGTGAATTGAAAAATACTATTTTTTTTATCATTTTTACACTACAGATATTTGTAATAAAATAACATAAAGTGAGCACTATATACTTTGTATTCTGTGTTGTAATTGAAATCAATATATTTTAAATGTAGAAAAACAACCAAAATATTTAATAAATTTCAATTGGTATTCTATTGTTTAACATTGTGATTAAAAGTGTGATTAATTGTGATTAATTTTTTTAATCGTGATTAATTTTTTTGAGTTAATCATGTGAGTTAATTCTGATTAATAGACAGCCCTAATAAAAAGACATATGTTCATAAACAGTGAGAAATAGTCAGAAACAATGGAAGGTAGACTGAGTAAACTCTTCAGGCTGAGGGTTTCTTTTTATTATCTTTTTATTATCTGGAAGCTTTTACTAAGTTATTCCATTTCTAAAATTGTTTGTGTGTGTAAAAAATTAGTTTTGCACCAACATGTGTGTCTGTGTACACAAATCGGTTTTGCATCAATGTATGTAACTGCGGTATATGAATCCTCTGTTAAATACTAGATAAAGAATACACCTAGTTTTTGATCAACAGGGACTCCTAACCCCAAAAGGTTTGTAACTTGATATCCCTGGAACACGAGGTTAGAAGAACTTTCTGGTTCCACAGTAATTTGCAGGTTCTCTCACACAAAAACTGTCCCCTGGGGAATTGTTCAGAGAAATAGGTCACTACTTTTGCAGACCCACAATGCACTGGTATAGCAATAGTTGGAGGGAATGCTGTATGTGCTCACAAGGAACCACTTTACACAAACCAGACTGGTTAGTGTTTCAGGAACAAACAGTACTAGAAATGCTCAGCAGCAATATTCAACCTTGAAGTTTTGCATTTTAGTAGTGCAGACGGAGTTTTAAGCACCTGACCACTTCACACTAAAAGGCTGAGAATTCAAACCAATTTTCCCTGTCTCATATCCTTGCTAATGTTCAGACAGATTAACTACATTAAAGTGAGCAGTGCATTGGATGGGGAGATTACTAATCCCATTTTCTCTCAACTGCCCCCTTCCCTCCTTGTTCCTGAAACACTTCAAGAGACACTAGTTATATAGACTGGCTGACCATCAGGGATTCCTATTGATCAAAGCACGACAGTTCACTGATTCCCCTCCCCCATTGCCAAAAACCAATCTTATTATTCCATTTTACTATTGCAGTACAGTACCTGTTATCATCTTTTGCAAACATCAAATGCAATATTTCTGCCTTTCTTTAGAAAAAAGGGAACCACAGATGGTAAAATAAACAAGTCAATATTGAGACCTTCCGAGAGGTGCCACACTGGAGTCCAATAATCTCCTGCACCTGTTTGATTTATGTTTTACTCCAAAACAAAAAGTAATCCATTAAGAATGCTGTGAAGCACTGAGGCAATAATATGGAAAAGGTACCAATCCTTTGGGGTTGATGGGCGGGGGTGTGAATCCCTGTGACTGACAGAAACTTTAGAAAAAAGAAAAGGAGTACTTGTGGCACCTTAGAGACTAACAAATTTATTAGAGCATAAGCTTTCGTGAGCTACAGCTCACTTCATCGCGATGAAGTGAGCTGTAGCTCACGAAAGCTTATGCTCTAATAAATTTGTTAGCCTCTAAGGTGCCACAAGTACTCCTTTTCTTTTTGCGAATACAGACTAACACGGCTGCTACTCAGAAACTTTAGAGACGGCCTAGCTCAGAAAACTATTGAAAGGTATAGAGAACTTTCAGAAAATGAGTGGATAAAACAAGAGGGGGTGGAGGAATGGGGAGAGAATTGAAAATATATTATCCTACAGGTCAGGCAGCATGCAAGAAAACCAAACAAAGCCAAGCAAGAGACTCAGTTTCAGGGCACAGAAGAGGCATGATTAGAAGTAGTAACACACTAGCTTTAGGAATTTCCAGAAAACCACTCTTATAAGTACCACAGACAACTGGATCAGAAAAAAACCCCATACCTCTAGACCAACTGTCTAGCAATAGTGGTAGGTGCCTGTACTGAAATGCAGATGTTTGGCTAGCAGGAATATAGTGCTCGCAAGAAAAACACTGCCTTTTAACTTTGGAGTGGGGTAGAGGAGTGAGCCTGTATGGTGGCAGGCCATATTCTGTGCTGATTTGCTCCCTGTGCAGGCCCACCGATTTGTATGATGTGTTTCTTTCAACTGCCCCCAGAATACACAAAGACAGAAGTAGTGAAAATACTTTGCACTTGAACAGCACCTTCCATTGGAGAATCTCAAAGTGCTTGTGGAATTTACAACATGCCTGTATAATTGGTATTACTGGCCTCCTTTTATAGATGGGGAAACTAAGGCACAGAGAAGTTAAGTGACTTATCCAGAGTATGACTGGAAATCTCTGGCAAAGTCAGAAATGGAACCAGCATTGCTCATCTCATACTCCTGTACTTAGACCATATGCAGGCAGTAGGAGGGACCATGTTAGCCAGAACCATGTTTTTATTAATACTGTTTTCAGTTTGCTTGGCTGTATCAATTAGGTATTCTACACTAGGGACCTAGTCCTACATCCCCTTACTCATGTGAATACGCCATTTTCAGGATCGAGCCCTACATTTCTAAATGCCAGATTCTGCTATCTTTATTCATGTTGGACTGGGTGTCTATTTTAGATGAGTATGGGTGGCAGAATCTGGCTCTAAACGAGCGGAGAAAATGCTTGGTAAAGCCAAACCAGAGGACAGCACGGCACTTTTACTCTCATATACTAGAATGTGCAGTGTTGCTGTAGCCATGTCAGTCCCAAGATATCAGAGAGACAAGGTGGGTGAGGTAATATCTTTTATTGGACCAACTTCTGTTAGTAAGAGAGCTTAGAGACAGAAGAGCAAGCTCTTCTTCAGCTCTGTGTGCTCAAAAGCTTGTTTCTCTCATCAAAAGAAGTTGGTCCAATAAAAGATATTATCTCACCCATCTTGTCTCTTTAATATCCTAGAATATGCTGTCACACAATCCAAAGATTAGGGCTATTCAAATTTCTCTTGCACTTTATAATACCAATATATGCTGAGCAAGGCATAAGTGAGAGGGAAGACATTACTTGCACAAGACTGCTAAACAGTGACACCCAGTTACACTCCCACCTTGCTTTGTTACCTAGTGGCAAATTACATTATATTTAACATGTTGCTCCTTGCATCAAAGTTTATAATCACCCATAGACCTGAGCGCCAATCTGCCTTATTGTGAAATGCAAGAAAAGGAGCTGTCATTTCTAGCCCATGTTTTTATTAACCAATATATTTAATTAATAAATCACACAGCTACTTCTGGTAAAACAACCTTCAAACCTCTGCAAGAAGACCAGCTGCTGCACTGATCAGATTATAAGTAATATTTTTTTACTATATGTAAAAGACATAGTAACCACCATATCAACTGAAAAAGTTTGCTGTAGTTGCCCTGGAAGGTAGATATCTAAATCTGAATGAAAAATAATTTAAAAAGACTGAGACATAAAAATTGAATGTTGCTTACAAATACAAGACTTTTCATTGTCCTTGAACATGTTTTTAGCGAAACCTAGTGTGGAGTAACTATTAAGTTGATGGTGAATACCCAAGATGCCAGTTAGTGCTGACTATGGTGGTGGCTTTTGTGATGTACCCATCTGCCCCACTAAAATATGGATGAGGGCCACTTACTTATTTCACTTAGGCCACCACTAGATCAGAAGTGGGCAAACTATGGCCTGCGGGCCACATCCAGCCCACAGGACTCTCCTGCCCAGGCCCTGAGCTCCTGGCCGGGGAGGTTAGGCCCAGCCTCTCCTCCGCAGCCTCAGCACACCGCACCGCCAGTGCAATGCTCTGGGTGGCCGGGCAGTGCAGTTGCAGAGTCGCGGCCTGACCCAGTGCTCTGGGCAGCACGGCTGTAGCACCGCCAGCCACCGGTGCTCCAGGCAGTGTGGTAACGGGGCAGAGATGGTTGGATGGAGGGCAGGGGAGTTGGGGGGATTGTCAGGGGGTGGGGGTGTGGATAGGGATCGGGGCGGTCAGAGGGCAGGGAACAGGGGGGTTGAATGGGGACAGGGGTCCTGGGGGGGTAGTCAGGAAGGAGGGGGGTTGGATGGGGCAGCAGGGGGCAGTTAGGGGCAGAGGTTCTGGGGGCGGTCAGGGGACAGGGAGAAGGGGTGGTTGGATGGGGCAAGGGTCCTGGGGGCAAGTCAGGAATGAGAGGGGGGGGTTAGATGGGACAGCAAGGGGAAGTCATGGGTGGGGAGTCCGGGGGGGGTGAGGGAACAGAGAGTGGTGGATGGGGTAGGAGTCCCAGGGGAGCCGTCAGGGAACAGGGGGGCTTGGATGGGGCAGGGTGAGAAGTGGGGTGGAGTCAGATAGGAGGCGGGGGCCAGGCCACGCCTGGCTGTTTGGGGAGACACAGCCTCCCCTAACCGGCCCTCCATACAATTTTGGAAACCTGATGTGACCCTCAGGCCAAAAAGTTTGCCCGCCCCTGCACGAGATGGCAAGAACTTTTGGCCAGTATTTAACTAGGCTGAAGTTGAACAAGCAATGTACAATTTGAAGGGCTCCATATATTTTCTGTGCAAAATTCTCCTCTGATCAGCACTATGCGTCTGTGGTATATATTCTGCACTCATTTAACATTGAGAATAAGGGCTATAGACATCAATGAAGTTACGCACATAGGACAAATGCAGAATATGTAAGAGATCTGTTCTGTAGTGCAAAAGAGAGACACAATGCAGGGGGTTTGTATTGCAATTTGTATAGTGGGGGTGCTGAGAGCCATTGAACCAAACTGTAAACTCTGTACATGATGGAAACCATCAAGCCTAGTTCCAGCATCTATGCCACAGTGCAGATAGGAGTAGATAATTTGACTCTATGGTTTTAATAGAAAATCAGTTTTGTCATTTTAATAATTTAGTCAGCAATAAAGGGTACTGGTGAATATACAATGGAAGCTATTTGTTTTACAGTAAGGATATTAATAACATTTGGGAATTTAAAATCTTGCTTTTGTATAAACAAAGAGAAAAGAGAAACATGCCCAGCATATTATTCTCTCTTCTCTTTTAGTTACGGTGACAGGAATTATGATCTGTAAACAAACTTCATTATCTGCAAAAAATGACAAAGAACATTTTATGGCCAGGATTCAATGGTAGAAGTGAGAAACACTTAGGGCCTCATTCATATAAACGTTCCAAGACACCGTAATTTAATGACTTAATTTCATAAAATTATCCACAATTCAGAAGTGATACAGACAGAATCTCCAATGCACTGGAGTAACAATCTTTATATAAGACAAGAGACAATAGGTGGAGACAGACAGACAGACACAGGGGCGGCAGGTTTGTATAATTTCTGGTGGTGCCCAGAATGGGGCCAAGTCCCACCACCCCTCCCCCTCCCCAAACACACCTGCCTAAGGCTCTGGGAGGGAGTTTGGGTGCAGGAGGAGTGAGGCATCAGGCTCTCGGATGGAGTTTGGGTGTGGGCTTTGGGCTGGGGCAGGGGGTTGGGATGCAGCAGGGGGAGGGCTCTGGGAGGTAGTTTGGGTGTGGGGTGCAGGCTCTGGGCTGGGGCAGGGGGTTGGGGTATGGGAGGGGGTGTGACACTTACCTCAGGCAGCTCCCGAAAGCGATCTGCACACCCCTCTGGCAACGGCTCCTAGGCAGGGGGGCAGGGGGTCTCTGCGCACCGCTGCCCGCAGGCACTGCCCCCGCAGCTCCCATTGGCTGCAGTTCCAATGGCAGAGTTGGCACTCAGGGCAGGGGTAGCGAGCGGAGACACACACACACAAACCCAGAGGCCGCAGGGGACGTGCCAGCTGCTTCCGGGAGTGGCATGCCGCGCGGAGCGAGGGCAGGCAGGAAGCCGCTTTAATCTCGCTGCGCTGCTGGTGGTGGCAGCGGGGCCCCCACGCTCTTTTACATCTGCTGGGGTCTCTGCGGGGAAGGGGGACTCACCTGTGACTCTCTCCGCTGCCGTGAGGGGAGGTGGGCCAGGCAGCACCGACTTGGTAGTGTCCTTCGCGTTCTCCACCCCCCGCAAAGTGGACCCTCCCATTGAACAATGGAATTCCGTCCCGTCTCCCCCTCCGCCCCCCCACCCAGCACTGAATGCAACCCTTCCAGCGGAGCAGTCAGCCCGGCAGGACTGGGTGGCGTGGAGGCACTCGGGCTGGCTGCCGAGAGGAAGAGATTGCACGGGGCTGGAATGCACAGTTGGCTGGGGAGCATGTCTCACCCAGCTGGCAGCAATCCGGGGGGAGGTGCACAGGGGAGGCAGGCGGGGTCGGGGAGAGACCTGGCCCTGAACATTGGTGCAGCTGGGCCCTGTGCTCTGAATATTCCTGGAGCATGGGCAGGCACCATGGGCCAATACAACTCGCCACCCCTGGACAGACAGACGGGGTAGTACAAGGCACCCTAGATGGTGAAAAAAAGTGTCTGAAACACTGGATAGGACAGGGGTGGCCAACCAGTGGCTCCAGAGCCACATGCGGCTCTTCAGAAGTTCATATGCGGCTCCTTGTATAGGCACTGACTCCAGGGCTGGAACTACAGGCCCCAAGTTTCCCGTGTGTGGGGGATGCTCACTGCTCAACCCCTGGCTCTGCCACAGGCCCTGCCCCCACTCCACCCTTCCTGCTCCCTCCCCTGAGCCTGCAGTGCCCTTGCTCCTCCCCACTCCCTCCCAGAGCCTCCTGCACGCTATGAAACAGCTGATCGGGAGGCGCTGATCGACAGGGCTGCTGGTGGGCCGTGGCGGGAGGCACTGGGAGCAGGGGAGGGGGGAACCGATGTGGGGGCTGCTGACATAATACTGTGGCTCTTTGGCAATGTACATTGGAAAATTCTGGCCCCTTCTCAGGCTCAGGTTGGTCACCCTGGGATAGGAAGAAATTAAAAATATATTTCAAAGTTTTAGAATGCACAATAAATAATGAGGAAATTTTAACAAAACTGACCATTATTTCTTAAGGTTAATAAACTTTCCTCAGTGAACATGCAGTGCAAAAGTTTGGACATGTAAAAAAAAGAAAATGTAAGTCTGTCAATCAATAACTCTAAATCATATCAGAGCAATACAAATTATATTGCTAACAGCTGTATTTCCTCTTATTTTGTAATAAGCTACATTCTAGAATGTTTAGCCTAGTGTACTAATATTTAATTCTTACACTCATTACCTGTACTACAAATAAAAGGAATTCAGGCGAGGTCTGCCAAATTGTTTTACCAGAGCCTAGTCGGTGCCACTGAATCAATAGTATCTTGAATGAAGGAGATGGTGACCCACGCTTTTTCCCATGAAGGGTCATTAGGAAATAGTCCCACCATTGGGAAAATTAAGTTTCCTCAGATGCCAATTTAGGAGTTCCTAATAATTCCCAACCAGGTCTCCAGCTCCCTCAATGAAGACTGAAGACTCCAAGTTTACTCTTCATGCTTGAGAAGACGAAAATTCAAGTTTTCTGATGAATGGTTCTATCATTCAAGAACAGAAAATTCTATTTTGCCCCTTGAGAAAACAGTTCCACTCATTTCAATGCCTAAAGATATCAGCAAAGTGGGCTATGCAGGCCACCAATATTGAATCAATGAGGGTATGAGCAAGAGGAGATTGCTATCATTCAAGAAAACATGCAACTCAGGTCTTAAGTGCATTGTTAGCATTTTATCTATATGAAAGCCACCTCACTGTAGTGTGAAACAGCAAATGCTGGTGAAAGGAACCAATGTCCTCACAGAGTGATCCAAGAACATAAAGAATCCATTGAACAGATGTTAATGACATTCACATCTTTAATAGCTTCATGAAGTACCTAGCACAGCTTTTAAGCCCTTTTCCTAATAACAAGAGCATAGCAGTGTATGAAACAGTGACACTATGGAGCAATAGGTGCGCTGATTCAGAATGGTAACAAGGCTACATTATGCTTACCTATCATCACCTGAGAACCATGTAAATCTTTGTCTGTTTCCAGAAATGCCTTCAGTAAACATTCCCATGTTCTAGCATAGCTTTAGAAAAAAACCTGCCTCTTCATCAGAACAACCAGAGGCACACCTTGCAAAAGCCAGGAGTTGTGCAGCACCAGAGACTTTCCAATTTGCTAAGTAGTCACACTTCCTGAGTTTGGAAAGCAGTTGCTCTCAGATGTCCTCAGCCACATCACTGTGGCATGAAACAGTTGTTATTTGAGAAGTCCAATGTTTACAAGTTGGTAGCTGCTTCAGGCCCTGTAACTTTTGAAACCATGTCTCTTGCTCACAGAAGGGTAAGATTTTCTGGAATAGCACCCATCTCAAATGGCTGTGTGATTCATAGGGATAACCATTAAATGCCTGAGTGGGGTTCATGCTGATATTGCCAGTTTGGGTAATCAGACCCTGTTGTTTTTCATTTTTTTTTTTAATATTTTCAGATTTGTCTTTCACTGACTGAAGTTTGATTTCTAAATATTGTGTCAACTCTGAAGATTTCCTGTTCTCAGCCACAATCACTTTCCATCATACCACACACAGTTGTTTTGCATCAATCAATACAGAAACCATACATCATGTTTTTGCCATTGTATTTCCTCACTTTCTTTTTTTGCCATCACTGGAACAGCTTGCTATGCAATGATCAATCTTTCTGAATCACCTCGGGCCAGACCTGAGCCCAAGCAAAGACTGAATGATGTACGCAACATGGTCACATGAGGCTCAGCAGTGCTTTTGGGCCTTAGCAATTACAGTCAACTCATCTGGTATTCCAATGCAGTGATACATTTGGTCATGGTCTGTGTGCACGGCTACATGCACTTATGCTCTAATAAATTTACTTTCACTTTGTGTCATACCTAGTAAACAATGTTTGTAATGGGGCTTTTCCCGTTCTGTATAAAATAAATGCAAACACACACACACACACACATGTTCACATAGCAGGCTCCTACACACTCACCTCTTGAAATTGTCTACAGTAAACCATCAGCTGGTATTTTCAATGGACAAGCAAATTGATTACCCTTATAAGGACACATCATGACAGGGCTTAGAGTGGGTATCTACTTTTATTATTTTATATTTATTGATTTTTTTTCCCAAAAAAAGTTTACATTATTTGATGACTGACTTCAGCCTCCATGGATCTCGCCAGGTCTCCTCTGAGTCTTTGACCCATAGTTTGGGAAACAGTGATTAAGAATTTTGTTTTTTTAAAGGGAAAGAATAGAATCACAGAATAACAGAACTGTAGGACTAGAAGGAACCTCGACAGATCATCTAATCCAGTCTTCTACACAGAACCAGGACTAAGTATTATCTAGACCAGGGGTAGTCAAGCATTTTTTATCAAAGTCCAAATTTCTTGGTCAAGATATAGTCAAGGTCCAGACTCCAGAGAAACATTTTTCACACAGGTTTCAGAGTAGCAGCCATGTTAGTCTGTATTCGCAAAAAGAAAAGGAGTACTTGTGGCACCTTAGAGACTAACAAATTTATTAGAGCATAAGCTTTTATGAGCTACAGTGAGCTGTAGCTCACGAAAGCTTATGCTCTAATAAATTTATTTTTCACATAGCAACAATAATGACAATAATGACAACTAAATAAGAAGATTTTGGGTCCATTCAAAAGCATCTGGCAGTCCAGATTTGGCCCGTGGTCTGCCTATTGATTGCCCCAATCTAGATAATTCCTGACAGGTTTATCTAACCTCTTCTTAAAAACCTCCAATGACAGTGATTCCACAATCTTCCTGGGTAATTTGGTCCAATGATTAACTACCCTTGCCATTAGGAAGCCTAACATATAACCTAAATCTCCCTTGCTGCTATTTAAACCCATTACTGCTTATCCTATCCTTAGTGGATAAGGAGAACAATTTATCACCATCCTCTTTATAACAACGTTTTACTTACTTGACTGAAAAAACCTAATTTTTTCAATCTTTCCTCGTAGGTCAAAGTTCTAGAAAACATGATCTTTTTTGTTGCTTTCCTCCGGACTTTCTCCAGTTTGTCTACATCTTTCCCCAAGTTTGCTGCCCGGAACTGGACACAGTGCTCCAGTTGAATGGAAGAATTACTTCTCATCTCTCGCTTACAACACTCCTGCCTTTCTAACTTTGTCCCTACATGCTTGTGTTTTTTTAATATTCATCCTTCATAATAATAATCTGAACTAATACAGAGAATCGTATATCAATACTAAAACTCTAATTTAAGAAAGCACATGGCATTTTAATAGGTCATCATAGCTTGACAGCCAAAGATGCTGCATATTAACAAGACCATTTTGACACAGACAGCTATACTACCCCATTAAAACACAAACAAAATTATTGGCCATCTCTAACCAAACAATCTATTTTTTACTATAGCTGAACCAAACAATACTCCTTTAGTGACAGTCTGACAACTAAGAGTTAATGGTTCGCCTAGAAAAAGTATGTGGATGCATTCTAAACTCAGTATGTAACCCAAGGCTTAAATGGAAATCCATACAGCAATCAGAGATGCTTGCTTCATGTGCCTATATCCTATGTGCCATACAGATGGTATGATCTGTAGTACTAGTGACTATCTACTGACATACAAGAGGTAATTAATTTTCATTGACTCTTATAAAGGTTGCCCAGAAAACCAGACCTAATTTTTTTAAAGGCAAAATAAAAGCTGTTTTAAATTAGCTCCCACCAAATAGTACGAATGAAAATTTGTGACTAACTAAAAATGTGACTAACTACATATGGAAGTGATATAAAGTATGAATCACAACCACATATTTATTATTTTCTGAGTGCCAACAATATGCTCAACACTGTACAATACAGAGAGGAAGACACAATAAGACTACTCTGCATTTTTAAAGCACCTTCGTTCCAAACATCTTTCATGTACTTTACAAGCTCTAATGAACTGAGCCTCAACATAAGTCTGTGAAGTAGGTAAGTGTTATCAACCCTATTTTACTGAGGAAGAAACTGAGGCATAGACAGACTGTGCTTCCCAAGCTTACACAGAATGTCTCAGGTTTCAGAGTAGCAGCCGTGTTAGTCTGTATTCTCAAAAAGAAAAGGAGTACTTGTGGCACCTTAGAGACTAACAAATTTATTAGAGCATAAGCTTTCGTTAAATGCATCCGATGAAGTGAGCTGTAGCTCACGAAAGCTTATGCTCTAATAAATTTGTTAGTCTCTAAGGTGCCACAAGTACTCCTTTTCTTTTTACAGAATGTCTGTAACAGAGCTGCAAAGACCTCCCTAACTGTAAGAGGACCTACAGTTATGACCTGACCTAAATGGCAAAACTACTGTTGACTTCAATTGTAGCATGAGTAGGTCCTTAGGTGATATAACCATTAAACCCTACTCAGTGTTCATTAAAGGACAAACTTCTTTTTATGTAGTGTAGTTGTAGCTGTACTGGTCCCAGGATATTAAATAGACAAGGTGGGTGAGGTAATATCTTTTACTGGATCAACTTCTGTTGGTGAGAGAGGCAAGCGTTCATGCTACAAGAAGAAAAGGAGTACCTGTGGCATCTTAGAGACTAACAAATTTACTTGAGCATAAGCTTCCGTGAGCTACAAGAGCTCTTCTTCAGGAGATACTGAGTGTCACAGCTAAATGCAAGGCTGAAGAGATTGTTTAGCATAAGTAGTTAGCACATATTTTAAGGGACCGTTCAAGGTGTTAATGTGCCACTCTACCTGGAATGGTCCCTTGGAATATGTGCTCACTACTTATGCTAAACAATCTGTTCCACCTTGCATTTAGCTGTGATGCTAGCTAGGAGTACCTTTCCCAGAAGTGTGAGCTCTGTGTACCTCAGAAGCTTGTCTCTCTCACCAACAGAAGTTTTTCCAATAAAAATATTACCTCACAAAACTTGTCTCGCTTAGGCTACATCTACAGTAGAGAGCTTACAGCAGCACAACTGTAGCGATGCAGCTGCCCCAGCCACTGTAAGATCTCTCATGTAGCTGCTCTATACCGATAGAAGAGAGCTCTCTCGTCTACCTAATTAAACCACCCCCAACAAGCAGCGATAGCTATATTGGAGAGAGAAGCTCTCCCACTGACATAGCGCTATGCACACTACCACTTATGCCAGCAAAACTTATGTTGCTCGGGAGGGATGGGGATGGGGATTCACATAACTGAGCAACATACATTTTGCTGACATAAGTGGTAGTGTAGACAGGGCCTAAGCTTCTTTGTAGTAACAGAAAGATTCTCCTTTCAGATCCACATGGTAATATTCAACTACAGTATTAGTATTCCCTAACATCACCAGAAAAGTCACATAAATCGGAGAAACTCTGAATACTGAAGCTGAGTACTAACATAAAGACCTGAGATGAGAATTTTCCCCTGTATTTTGAGGATCAAACCATTTTGATGTCTATAGTATTTCTTGACAACACATCAGTGCAAAGAGCACTCCTGCTTAACGGCAGGCTTGGGATCTAATAGCAGCAAATCAATAGTGGATAACTTCACCTTCAACTCATATGGAGAGAGATTTTTTTTTTCCTTTAAAATATTGATGCTTGCTCCCAAAGTCATCTTGGAACACAGGCCTTAAAGGGTGAAATGACAGAAGCATTAACTCAATTCCCTAGGCAACATCCCAAGCTGAGCTGGTATTGTTACAAAAATGAGTTCCGCTCCACTTGATCCAGAAGCACCAGCTGATCCCTATTTTATAGACTTTTAAAATGGAAAATTTTTTCAGCCAGTGCCATAAATCTTTTAATGAATCATTGATAGTCAGATGATAAACCATAATATCCTTTTGCTATACAACCTAACCTTTTATCCAGAAACTGAATCCTTCACAGGCTATATAAAGGTATAAGTATCTGTTCACTCTGTTGGGCTTACTCCAGGGGCTGTTGCTCAACAATACAGGAAGATTTCAACAGTGTATACACTACAGTAGTAGTAGATTTTTTTTCTTTTGTATAGAACCTGCAACCCTTACACCAATGAATAATCTTTATTTATTTTAGTAGTTCTGTTGACTTCAATGGGACTACTTATGTTAGTAAGTCTTGCTGGATTGGGCCCAGACTTCTTTTAAGTACTGTTATGGTGGAAATGTTTTGGATATAGGTACCTGAATAGTAATCATATTTATATTTAATAGTTTCTGGAACTTTGTGAAATATGGGTCATGAACCTTAACAAGTATATAATCAGAGTGTATGTAAATGACACAAACGCTGTACTTTATAACTCAGCAGACATCTCTTGAACGAAGAAGCCCTGAAGAGTACATTTGATACAACTGATACAGTCTTACATTTGTCTTGGTTACTTAAGAATTATGCATGATTCTTTTGGACGGTCTCTTCATTTCTTTTGCTCTCCAGAATTATGTGCCGTACCTTCTAGCAACGTAACTAAACCTAATAATTATAACAGACACACAGCTGTGAGCCATACATATCACAAAGGATGAAGATACAATTAGTGAAATAATGTTTGGGGGGAGGAAGGTTGGGAGTTTTTTGGGAGGGGAGGGTTGTTTGTTTTTTTGTTTTCTTAATTTTTACTTTAGGGCTAAAACTCAGTTAAAAAAAGCCTTAATTAGATGTTTGTAAAGTGCTTTCAGAAAGCTCAGCATCTTACAGGATTGGACCAAAAAGTGCTATATATAGATGCTAAGAATTCACTCAGGGTGAAATTCTTATCCCTTTGAAGTCAATAGCAAAACTCATATTGACTTCAATGCCTCAGTTCCTTCAACAGAGATGCAAACAGAATCCAGCTCTCTAGACTCTCAGTCCTTTTTCTTAATCACAAGACCTCTGTAACGGTAAGATGAACTACAACAGTTAGGGTCTCCTATCTGAATGGCAAAACTCCCATTTATTTCAGTGGGACCAGGATTTCATCCCTAAATACTCCTAACAAAACTGAGGGCCTAATGCTGAGGACCTGCAGCTTCCTGGAAGCCGTAGCCTCCTGAATCTCACACCCTTCTTGTTCAACAAGACAAAAATAAACTTTTGTACATGAGGGTCTAAATGAACAATAGGAATTCTATTTCATATTTTCTCTTTGAACTGAAAAAATAAATACAATTTAATGTAATTCCTGAAACAGACCCTGGAAGAGATACACAACTCTTTATGACTTATCTTCATATTAACTGGATCTTGAATATCAAATAATGCCTAAGAAGCATTGAATTAATGTTGTAATTGCCAACAAAATTTCTCTCTCCAGGCTCAATATTTCTTTCAAAGTTATTCATATGAACAAGGCATGAGATCCTTATAGTGAGATATAGGTAATAAAGATGGTACTTATAGAGTACTTCACTGGAGCTAAGATAAAAGACATGGTTTATTTATAGCCTCAGCATATTGATGTACTGTAGAACTTTAAAGCATCTCATCAACCAGAAGAACATTCTAATTGAAAAAAGATGTCAAATACTGTAGATAGGGTTGGCAGAATTCAATTTTTTAAATAAGTCCATGGATAATATCAATGTTTATTTTTAAGCATTTTTCCCTATTTTTATCTATTTAAATGTTCACGGTTGTGAAGAAATATGGATTTTGAGCTTTTTTGTTTGATTTTTATCAATTTAAATTCTCAGTTGTGGGAAATTAGGGGGGATAATTATTACAGATAATAATTATTTAAGGAAAGTAGATGTTGAGATTCCAAAAGTTCAAGCTTTATAACCGTCAAAATACAATTGTCAACATCACATGTCGAAGTATACAAGGTAACTATTCTTAAGTCAAACTCTAATAAGTTCACAAGCAACAATTTTCTTTGCCTATCTGTAAATTTTGATTATCATCAATGCAAAATTTTTGTCAGTTTGTATGCATACAGTGAAATTGACTTTACTGACATTTACCAACAAAATAAATTCTTTCAAGCCTGACTATGCATATTTATTTTAGACACTTTGGCTATAAACATTTAAGAAGCTGATGATCAAATCAGAAATTCTTTCAACAGTGCAAGTTTTAAAAAAATTCCTGGACCAAATTACTCAACCTATTGTTCTTTCAAAACCAATTTTGCCTGGCTATAAATCTAGACTGCACCAAACCCTTCTGCCTTTGTTTCAGCCCCATCCCCCCTAGGTTTTTCTATCTAATTATCCCACTCCCTGCTAACACTGTTCTTTGCAATTTACCTCCAGGAACCAATAGGAACACATGTCATTGGGAATTAGGGAATTGCTGCAGGATACAAACCAGCAAACAGGATCATAAACTATCCGAATGCCAAAACTTTCTTTAACCATGAGATTTGAGGGCAACACACCATATCTTATTCCATTTACTAATAGGATATGATAGGAGAACTAGTCTTACAAGTAGAAAAATGATTATTTAATTCAGATGTCTTTGTTGTCCTTGAGACCAAGTGCTTAATAACATATTATATAGCAACATACTGCACTATATTCCATATAATCAAAAAGTAAGTCCCTAGTCATTTAATTCCTTTTACAGGTCAAGGTGATCAATTCCAACTACAGCTAAAGAATTCTCTAACTCCATTTAGGAATCCATGTTTCTTGTTTGAGGCAATAACTGCTAGAAAAAGCTCATGGGCGCTCTCATATCTGATGCATAACATACATCAGCTAAATAACCACATTGGGTTACTGAGAGGAGCAGGAAGGACAAAAGCTGTGCTGAGCCACCTGAAATATAAGCCTGTTAACATAATAATCTAAGAAATATGTACATGTACCAAATTTAACACTCCTGGTAATCAAACTCTGTTAACATTCACTGAGAATATTGTTTAAGAATACAGAAATATGCTTCCCAAACAACGTGATAATCTGTATTGGCTATCTTAATTTTTATGGCTCTGGTGAATCAGTTAACCTGCAAAAGACTTAAATGGGTACAGAAAATGAGATGGGAGACCCACAAGAAAAGCAATTAACCTTTCTTCAGAGGCTAACCTTTAGCTCTCTCTTCCACCTACATCTCTGAATTCATCTGCTTAATGCAAGTGTATTACAAAGAAGGAAATATTAAATCAAGACTTTACTTGACTGGAAGTTAATCAGATCCATCACTGTTTCCACAACTACTTTTTATTCTTAATTAATGTTATCTAAAATCAAAACATACAAAGCAAAAGAGTTCTGTCTCTCTCAAGCGCCCACTTTGGGTCACACAGCAGGTGGCAGACTGGGAAAGTACAAACCAGCAACACAAGAGAACCCTTATCCTTAAAAAATATCTGCCACGCTCATTATGTTTGGTTAGTCTAGAGAAAACAGATGAATGAAAAAGATGTACCAATTTCAAGAGGGATCCGCACTCCACTATTCCGGCTTTCCAGTTCCCAGCCGAAGGAAGGCACATTCGTAGCTGTTCAAAAATAACTGAGACGCTTGTGTGTGGTTACGGTCTATCTAGTAACTGGATATCAGTCATTTCTTCTGTCTACACTCCTCGCCTCTCTTTGCCTTCTGTCCCCCTTCCATTAAATGCAAATGATTCACGCCATCTGAGACTAGTGTGAGCTCCGCATTTCCATGGCATTAGACAGAGGGCTTAACAGTTCGTGGGGGCTGTAGCAGACGCAATGACCTCTCCCCTGGCTCCCTGGGGCCGAGACACTGGGAGAGGCGATGGCATCTACTCCAAGAAGAAAAGGAGGACTTGTGGCAGCTTAGAGACTAACAAATTTATTGGAGCGTAAGCTTTCGATGAAGTGAGCTGTAGCTCAGGAAAGCTTATGCTCAAATAAATTCGTTAGTCTCTAAGGTGCCACGAGTCCTCCTTTGCTTTTTGCACATACAGACCAACACGGCTGCTGCTCTGAAATCTGCTCCCAGGAAGCTGACAAAGCCTGCCTCCCCCGGGCTGCACCTCGAGCCGCTGGCGTGAAGCTCCCCTCGGAGGGAGGCGGATGGCTCCAGGGCGCCTGCACCGGCCCAGCGGGTGACAGCAGACAGCGCCTCCCCATCTCCCGAGCATGTTACCCCGACCGATGAAACCGGCTGCCCGGGGGGTTGCGCCACACAACTTACGGGGATGCAGCCACCGCCTGCCACGGGGAAGTTGACGGCAACTTGGTGCCCGTCCTCAGCCCTGCACCCCAGCGCCCCCCGCCCCTCTCCCTAGAGCCGCTCCCCAGGGCAGCCCGTACCTCTGAGCGGCTCCCTCTCGCTAGGGCACGTCCCCCCGCCGCGGCTGCGGAACGGCTCTGCCCCAGCCCGGCGGCAGCAGCAAGCAGCAGAGAAGGCGCCGGCACCCGCTCCGCTGCCGCCACCACCTGCGTCCTCATTCAAACACACGCAACAATCCCCCCAGCGGCGCGGCGACAGCAGGAGAAACCCGGAGCGGGAGCCGGCCGGACCGGAGCGCCCCGCGCCGCCTGCCCCGGGCACGGAGCACAGGCGGCCGCAGACGCCGTGCCGCAGTCGGGGAAAGGGGCTGCGGGAGCTGCGGGGCCGGACCCTACTCCCGCTGTAGTCAGTGTAAGGTCACGATCCTGGCAGATCAATTCCCCGCTGAGTGGGAGGGGGGGGGGCTGTGCTGACCGCAGCCCAGTTGCCCCAGCGTGCTGGGTGCTGTGGGTTATTCTGCCATTTCCATTATATCAGGATAGTTGCAGACACTGGGGGGGGGGGTCATTTTGGATTGTCTGGCCTAGTTTCTTCAGTCCTTCCTCGGGCGGAACTCCAGCTGAAGTCAATGGGAGTTCAGCGTCGTGAACAGGGAGAGGAGGATTGGATCCTCACCCCACCCTGGGAAAGTATGAGTAAATCGGAACTACAGAGGCGGGTGGGAGTATTAAATCCATTACCAACCTGTGGGCAGCAGCTCTGCAGCCCCTTCTCCACTGCAACTATCTAGCTCATCTATATTATCTGAGTCCCTGGGGTAGACCCCTGCATGAGGGTCGGGGTTGTGGCCACAGAACTGGCCCTAGCCCTCTGTTTCTCTGCCAACCTGCTGTAAAACCTCCTCTCTGCCATGGCGTATGTGGAGGTGGTGCAGAGCCTACTTCTGTCAGTCAGGAGGGGCAAGTTAGCTTCTTTCCACTCCTGCTCCTCAAGCATCTTCCCTCAAATGCCCCCTCCACACATACCAGACAGAGAGATCAGAGTAGCAGCCGTGTTAGTCTGTATTCGCAAAAAGAAAAGGAGTACTTGTGGCACCTTAGAGACTAACACATTTATTAGAGCATAAGCTTTCGTGAGCTACAGCTCACTTCATCGGATGCATTTGGTGGGAAAAAAAAACCTCTCAGAACTACTGTGATTATGTTGCACTGGAGGCCTTCCGTCCCATGGTCCCCCCCTTGCCCGGGTGAACGGCACTTTCTGCAAAAAAGCGAAGCAAGCTGCGGCATCTCATTTGTGCGTCCACCCTGAACACTTAAAATGCACGAACTTGGTTTCTGTTTTCTAGCAGGAGATGAATGTATCTAAAGGATTCTGAAGTAGTAGTGATCCAGCACCAGGTATTCCAGCATTTCTTGTCTCCGCTTCTATTCAGCATGCTCCTATTGTTTGCTAGTTCAAAGTCTGCTGGGAGTACTAAGCAGCTTTTCATTCACCTTCTATTTCAAATTTTCCTCCAATAAGAAGGGTCCAAGAAAGTATGGGTCACATTGTGCCAGTCATTTTTGTATTTCGCTTTACACAGAGAAGCAGTAACAATGTTACTGCCCATTCAAAATGCAAGAAAACACTTTTTTTTAGTACAGAGCTAAAAAGTTAGAGATGGAAAAGCCCTATCAGAAGATCCCACCCATCCCCTGCAAGTGCAGGGAATAATTATATAATTCCCTTCACAGAGGATGCATCAAATAGATGAATAGCATACTCAGTCACTGTCAAAAAAGCCAAGAAGAAGTGATCAAGTTTTAGTTTTTGTCCTTTTCTCAAACTGAGAGGTATGCCACGGTTTTCCTGGGCTTTACAGATTGTGAGGACAGGATTGTCTGTCCAATTTGTCAGACTAGGAGGCAGATCTGCGGAGGGGAGCTGCAGAGGGAGTAATGTGACCTCTTGGAGCAGCATCTTAAATTTCACCTTTTCATCTCTGTCCAGCAACTGATTGGCTGATACCATAGAAACAATCCATTGTTGTCATTCAATTCAGCACGGGCTATTGCAATTGCACAGCAAAGCATCATGGGCCAAACGGAAGAAACTTTATCCTCAAAAAGAACAGGGCTGCTACTCTGAAATTTATCCTCAAAGTAATTGCATGTGAAACGTGAGTTAGTCACCTTTAAAAAGGGTTGGGGGGGAGCGTTGAATATATATTATCCCTCAGTATTACATCTTGTGGCTGTTGTTTTTTTTTAAACAAAGAGCTTTCACAATATACAAGATCTTTAAGCATAAAAAGGGGAAAGCTACTGTCTAAAATTTCTCTCCCTGAGTCACCACAAGCCGATTCTGTAGTTTTGGGAGTTCAGGAGTTTTGTTAAACCCTCCACATGATTCCCTCATTTTAGGAGTTCAAAATGCATTCATTCTCCTTTGATCTTTATCACAGCACCCAAAAGCGCTTTTCAGGAGGTCACTGATCCTGATGTCTTTCACTCCTAACATGTTCCTGAGCTACTCATTCATACCTTTAGGGATTGCTCCAAGTGTTCCAATAATCACTGGGACCATCTTTGTTCTAGTTTTCCACAATCGTTCCATCTTGTGGCAGAGTTCTTAATGCTTCGCTATCTTCTCTTCTGGTTCTTTATTTTTCTGTTGGTAGGGCAATATCAATTAGTATGATCTTATTTGTCTTCTTTTCTACAGCAACTATGTCTGGCATGTTTGCCTGCACCGTTTACTCTGTGACAATTACCAGAGCCCATAAAAATCTTAGACTCTTCGTTCTCTGAAGCACTCCACAGAGGTTGCAATGCAAACACTTGGCAACCTTATTGTCTCTGTTCATATATTCTCTCCCAGCCCAGCCAGGTTCCTGAAGGTGCTCAACACATGCGCGGTATCTTCCTTTTTGGAACACATTCTGCAGTTAGGGGAGCAGTTCTGTCAATCAATTTTGTTTTGAATGTAATTAAGCTTTAAGGACTGTTCTTGTGCACTCATAATGAGGTGCTCTGCCTCTCTTTTGAGGTATCTTTCTACAAACCATGAGTTTGTTAATCTTCACTCACTTCAATCTCTCTTCACCACTGCTCGTGCACTGAGTTCTGTGTAAATTTTTCAAGCATTCCTTTGGCAATTTGCTTTCTCCTTTCTTTTATGCTTTCTAGGACTGAGATGTGCACTCAGCCCTCACTTGTTATCACAACCAGATGATCTTTTACTGTGGCCGACTCCTTATATGTCTTGATGTTATATTTTTCAATGTCAATTGCTTCCTCCGCAGATAGCAGACCTTTTTCTCCATCACATCATTGAATTTTCATCCTGTCCATGTCTTGACAGCTACTCACTTCTCTATGCATCACCAGGAACTTTCTTGTTTGGATGTCAGTTTTTTTCTTTTCCTCAATTCCTCTTGATCACTCTGCGAGTGTATCGTACTCCGGTTATCACACACATGTTAATGGGATGGATCAAATTCTTCAGGTTGAGTTTTGTTCTTATTTGTCTGTAATATTCTTTCCTCACTCTTACTTTGACTTATGTTCGCAAAAAGAAAAGGAGTACTTGTGGCACCTTAGAGACTAACAAATTTATTAGAGCATAAGCTTTCGTGAGCTACAGCTCACTTCATCGGATGCATTTACTAAATGCATCTAAATGTATCTAAATGCATCCGATGAAGTGAGCTGTAGCTCACGAAAGCTTATGCTCTAATAAATTTGTTAGTCTCTAAGGTGCCACAAGTACTCCTTTTCTTTTTGCGAATACAGACTAACACGGCTGCTACTCTGAAATTTGACTTATGTTGTAACTCCAACCGTTCCCTGAATCCAAGGCATTTGTAGGATCCAGGCTGAGAGAAATCTTGGATAGTATCTTCATTAATTTAGATGCTATGTGATTGTACCAGTTTGCCCCTATTTACACACGCTGACACATATTTAGCCAAGCCAAGCTTTATATCTTGACCAAACTTTTCTACACATCATCAATTTTTATATCTCCTTTTGTGACCATTCAGATAGTTTTCAATCCTCCATACGTAACAAATGGTTAACTGGTTGTTACTCTTTGCTGTTAAGGTAAACACAATTTCTCTCCCGGCTCATCCATGTCAGTGGCAACATCGCTACTGTGAACAGCACTGGTGATAAGGAATCTCCTTGAAATATTCCTCTTTCAATTTGGACCTCATCAACAAGAGTCCCTTCGAGGTAGAGTTGAGTGTTCCAGTTAACCACAGATTGCTGCAGGAAAGAAATTATCTTTGGATGAACCCTGAGCATTTTGATCCACGAATGTGGGAGGGACACCGTCATATGCTTTTTGTTAGTCTATCCAAACAATCTCGATTTTTTTTCATTTTTATATTTTTGTTTGTTTTGCATCTTCTGTGATCCTCCTGTTTATCATGAGGTGGATATCCTTTTGTCCCTTTCATGTTTACTATCCAGCCTTTTTGCTCAGGAGTGCTTCATTCCACTGCAAGCTAGCACTATTTGGATCTCATCTTTGCCAGAATTGCCATTAGCAGTTTCCACATCATTGGTAAACATATGATTTGGTCTATAACTCATAGAATCATTGTGGCCTCTTTTTTTTTTCTCCGTATGAGAATGGTTCTCCCTGTCCATCTTGGACATCTGTTCTTAAACATTTATTAAGTTGTTCAAATAAATAGTCATGGAGAGTTATTAAGTATTTCAGCCAAAATCTATACACCCCATCTGATCCAGGTGCTTTACAATTTTTTGTTCCTCTCAAAACTTTATCTCTTTTTTCTTTGATATTCCTGTGTATTCTTCTATTCTGTGGTTTTTAATTTTCTCTCTCACGTTTTTAATCCAATCTGCTATCTAATTATGTTGTACATCCTCAGAACAGATTTTCTTCCAGTAGTGCTGAAACTCTTCCACATTCTGTATTGAATCTTATTTTTTCCTATTCTATTTTAAACATTGATCTGATCAAAGAATATCCTAGGGCAGGGGTGGGCAAATTTTTTGGCCTGAGGGCCACATTGGGGTTCCGAAACTGTATGGAGGGCCAGGTAGGGAAGGCTGTGCCTCCCCAAACAGCCTGGCCCCCGCCCGCTCTCCACCCCCTCCCACTTCCTGCCCCCTGACTGCCCCCCTCAGAACCCTCCCCATCCAATCCCCTCCCCCCACTCCTTGTCCCCTGACCGCCCCCTCCCGGGTCCTAGAGTCTCGGTCATAACACTAGATTATGTAACATGTTTTTTTCTGCTTATTAGGTGTAATCTAGCTAAGCTCTTCTTTTTTATTATTAATTATTATTACTACAAAGATGGCATGTGGCTTGAAAACAAATGCAAGTTCCTCTGAACTGGGAGTTCCTCTCTCCATCAATAGGCAGTGCCTATAATTGTCTTCCTGATCAGCTACACCTGTGTTGTTGGAATTTTGGTAACTAAGCCTGCTGTAGATGTGTTGGTGCCATGGCTTAATAAGATGTAATGTCTCCCTTTTGAGTCAAAAGGGGAAAACCGTGTGAACAATGATATCAGTTGCATTTTTAAAATAATCTCTTAAAATAATCTTTAGAGCGGTCCCTAAAATGTAGGTTAGTTTAGGAAAATTAAATAAAAGCTACAATGTTGTTACCTTAATTAAGTTGTATCATTTATAGTTTTTTCTCTTTCTCTTTATAATTTCTCTATCCCAGTTTTATTTTTTGTCTCAACTTTTTGTCTTTTTCTTCCTTTCTCTCCCTCTCTTAATTATTTTATTCTCTTTCTCTCTTCCTCATCTCTTTTCTTGTGGGCTTGCACACACTGGACCTGATTCTCTGGTTTTTCTGGTCTAACTCCACTGAAATCACTGAAGCTATATAGACCCAAAACTGGTGTCACAGTGGAGAATCAGCCCTCTGCCTTTCACCCTCTCTTCTCAAGCTCTTGCTTTGTCTCTCCATCCTAATCCATGGGCAAAATTCTGTACTTAATTACCCTGGTGCAAATCATAACTACTGAAGTTAGTGGAGGTGTGGAGCAACAAAAGGGTAAAATTGGATTGAGCGCAGAATCAAGCCCCAAGAATCTTCCTTTCTCCATCTCACTCTTTATTTTCACTCTCTCCCCCTGCACTCATTCAAACTCACATTTGCACTACCTGTTTTGAAGATGTTTTCAGGACCACCAACCAGGCCCACAGGTTACCTTACGAACCTAACAAAGCTGACAACCACGGCTAACTCCAGAGTTCAGATCCAAATAACAGATTTATTCAGCATAGGTAAGAGAGTCACATCCCAGTGATCATTTGAGGTTTGTCAGTCCAATGATTTGGCTGAGTACATACAACAAGATTGTACATAAACAAAGGCAAAGACATATCTCCTTATCCTCTTTTATGCCCAAGATGACACTCTGCTTTCCGTCAACACCCCTCATCTCAGATCTGTTACATAATAATGTTTAATATCTATGACCAAATATAAGATTCCACATAACACTACATTATGTAATGTTTGTGTACTTATTAGCCATAAAATCTATTAATCTTAATATTTCACAGGATCTTTGGAGACTTTCCTTGTTTATCTTGATTATACTTTGCTGGATCATCATGACCACCGATTAACTTAATCCTTATTATGTGGCCTGCATGATATATTGAAGAATAATTTATTTTATTTATTTATTTAAGGGAGTTTTCAATCCACAGCAATGGCTCTGACTGTGATAGATTCTCCTGCCCACCCCATTAATCTAACTGGAGCGTTAATGCAAAAGTCCAGTGGTGACACTTTAAATGTCACCATGAACAATTTGATTGCTGATCATTCTAGCAGATGATCTGAGGAGGGGGGTGGGAGTGAAGTCTACCACAAAGAAGGACTTGAGAGTAGTTGCACAGTGGGAAATTCAAAGAGAAGAAAGGAGACACATATGCCTGATCTACATTCACGCGTGGACAATAATTAAAATGGAATTTGGTCCTGTCTCCAGAATGAATTTGACACCCCTTCAATGCAGAATATCTACAACCTTTCAAAAGCCTTTTGAGTTTCCCTCTGGCTCAGAGAGCTCAGAATATCACCCCCATGATGAGGAAGTGGAAATCTAACAAAATTATTTTCAGTATAATAATTTTTCTTTTATATGTAGAGATCTATACGGTGGGTGCGGAGAGTTTTACGTAAGGGAATCTGCATGATCTGTAGCTAGCCAGGTGTGGAAAAGGAAAGAAAGACACTTGTTTTTATCAACTTTCTTTTCATATGATGCTTGTGTAGGTTGAATATTTCTTGCTGTTTCTTCCTCTCCTGCCTTCAGTGAGTTCAACATTGTGTATGCGCAGTAAACAGCACAGCTTTCGCAATGCTGAATTCTCCGACCAGGGATAATCATTGCTACATGCTCAGTGAACCCCTCCCTATACTTCATAGGCAGGACTCAATCCACAACGTAAGCTTTATTATTAGTCCAAAAGGAAGTATTTTAAAAAGGCCATGACCCAAAATTTGCTGACAAACTTCTAGGAGAGCTGGCTATGGCCACCAGGAAGAGTTATTTATGGCAACCATTTGTCTTTAACATCCCCTATAGAAGTAAAGGGGAAATTCAAACCTGACAATTTTTATTTAACAGGCCATTTGGAGGCATCGCCTCCCACTTCCACCACCCCTATTAAGAGGTTTGTTTATAATGTATACAGAATTTCAGAGACTGAGCTGCCCAGGCCATGTAGTTTCATCTGTCTTTTCCCCCATCCATGATCATGTGGGTACTGCACCCAAAGGCTGGAAATGCTCATCATGTACATTGTTGCTAAGGCAGCAGGGCGGAACTGAAGGATGCTCAGTATAGACAGAATAGGCCATTAACGGGCACACAAGAAAAATAATTTTTTCCTACCTCCCAGTCAGCTCCACAACTTGCTGCTGCAGAGCTGTTTGTTTCTACTCTATTATTAGTTTCTGAATAGACAGGCCTCCCACAGAGACAAGATCTGCAACCTTTCAAGATTTGCATAGCCCAGAACACCACAGCTGTTTTTTTTCTGAATGGAGCCTTTCTATAGATCAGTCCTGAATGACAATAAAAAAACCCATCATAAACATAAACAAATAAAAGAGTTTGCTTTTGTGGGCTCTTGTCAGCAAAACTCCTGAATGGAAATGCAGCTTTATGTGCCATCAGGGCTATGTTATTCTTTATAAGATATATAATTAAACACAAATAAAAGTAGCCATTTGTTACAATGCTGGTAATTTAGACTTAGCTTATCTAGCAGGTCTGATTTAGGGCCTAATTCTGCATTCCTAACTCCCATGACTGTCAACTGAAATGAGAAAGGTGTCGATAAGACATGGAACTCAAAAGCTCCAGATCTGTCTGGGGGAGGATTCCCCAGTAAAAATAATGTAGTAGGTGTAGACTCAAAGGACTGGAAGGGACCTCAAAAGGTCATCTAGTCCAGTCCCCTGCACTCATGGCAGGACTAAGTATTATCTAGACCATTCCTGACAGGTGTTTGTCCAACCTGCTCTTAAAAATTTCCAATGATGGAGATTCCACAACCTCCCTAAGCAATTGATTCCAGTGCTTAACCACCCTGACAATTAGGAAGCTTTTCCTAATATCCAACCTAAACCTTCCTTGCTGCAATTTAAGCACATTGCTTCTTGTCCTATCCTCAGAGGTTAAGAACAATTTTTCTCCCTCTGCCTTGTAACAACCTTTTATGTACTTGAAAACTGTTATCATGTCCCTCTCAGTCTTCTCTTTTCCAGACTAAACAAACCGAATTTTTTCAATCTTTCCTCATATGTTATGTTTTCTAGACCTTTAATCATTTTTGTTGCTCTTCTATGGACTTTCTCTAGTTTGCCCACATCTTTCCTTAAATGTGGCACCCAGAACTGGATACAATACTCCAGTTGAGGCCTAATCAGCATGGAGTAGAGTGGAACAATTACTTCTCATATCTTGCTTACAACGCTCCAGCTAATACATCCCAGAATGATGTTTCCTTTTTTTTGCAACAGTGTTACACTGTTGACTCATATTTAGTTTACGGTCCACTATGACCCCCCCTTTCCGCAGTACTCCTTCCTAGACAGTCATTCCCCATTTTGTATGTGTGCAACTGACTGTTCCTTCCTAAATGGATTACTTTGCATTTGTCCATGTTGAATTTCATCCTATTTATTTCAGACCATTTCTCCATGTGTAAGGCTCGCAAGCCCTGCAGGAAGTATATCATGGGCTAGGGCAGACCTGGGTCCAAAGGGGAGACTGGGGAGGCTCCCATAACTTAGAAATGTCCCCTAGTCTGTCTAAGTTACGCTGGAGTCCACTCCAGTCTTCAGAGCAGTCTAGAATCAGAAGGGTTCACAGGTATTTCAAAGTCACCTTTGCCCACCCCTTGCCCTGGGCACTGAATTCTGTGCTGCACCTGTTAGAAGTGCAGCACATAATCTCACCCATAGGTTCTGTTCTCAGCACTGACATGGAGTTTCTGTGAGAAACGGATCAAGTCCCTGTGTCATCATTTCCCTATCTGTAAAATGGGGATAACACTGCACATTCATCATAGTGTTTGTGAGGAATTCTGATTCTACAGTGCTAAGTCCCACAGACAACCTATAAATAAACTAAAAAACAGAATTGGGGTCTTAGGCTAGAAAAGCTCATTTTAAAAGGAAAGTGAAGGAACTAGAGAAATCCACAAGTGACAGCAGGGAAGGAAATGGGATCACCGTTGAGACTGAGAAATTAGTAAATGGTGGTATGTACTTTGGTGTAAGCATATGCTATTCTTGGCCATCCGTGCTGGGGGCAGCAGACATCCTGACACCTTTGTAACCTGTATGACTTTTGCATCCCCAGATACCACATCTGTAACTACTTAGTGAATACTGATATTGTGTTCATTCCTGTATGTTATATAGCATCTGACAACTGAGGGAATTTTCAAAGGCACAAAGAGCAGTTAGGCTTCCAGCTCCCATTGAAAATCTCCGTGTGTGTCTAAATGCTTTTTTATGCTTGCCATGACTTGAGGTCTGTAATGTAGGCCAAAAAGCTTCCTGTCCAGCTGTTAAGATTGAGTCCTGAAGGCACGTGTCCACTTCTTCATCTCATGACCCCACCCTATTTATTAGAAAAGTCAGCAACTGGGAACAATGGGAAAAAATTGGTATAAAAATATTCGATGACTTAAAAATATCCAAACTTTCATTGGCTTTAGTTTTGAAAACTAAATTTTGTATAACTGTTTCAAGTTTCAGTACTCAATTTAAAAGGATGTCTACTACTTTTTTTTTTTCCAAAAAAAAGTAGGAAAATATATAATAAAAGGGAATAGATGCTGTAGCGATGAGCTTCTCTGGCAGCATCCTTTAAAAAGTGGAAGTTAAATCCTAGTGAGGAAAATAGAAAGGAGCATGAACTCTGGTAAATGAAGTGTAAAAATATAATTAGGAAGGCCAAAAAAGAATTTGAAGAACAGCTAGCTAAAGACTCAAAAAGTAATAGCAAACATTTTTTTTAAGTACATCAGAAGCAGGAAGCCTGCTAAACAACCAGTGGGGCCACTGGATGATTGAGATGCTAAAGGAGCACTCAAGGATGATAAGGCCATTGAGGAGAAACTAAATGAATTCTTTGCATCAGTCTTCATGGCGAAGGATGTGAGGGAGATTCCCAAACCTGAGCCATTCTTTTTAGGTGACAAATCTGAGGAACTGTCCCAGATTGAAGTGTCATTAGAGGAGGTTTTGGAATTGATAAATTAAGCAATAATAAGTCACCAAGACCAGTTGGTATTCACCCAACTCAAATGTGAAATTGCAGAACTACTAACTGTAGTCTGTAACCTATCATTTAAATCAGCATCTGTACCAAATGACTAGAAGATAGCTAATGTGATGCCAATTTTTAAAAAGAGCTCCAGAGATGATCCCGGCAATTACAGGTTGGTAAACCAGACTTCAGTACTGAGCAAACTGGTTGAAACTATAGTAAAGAATAGGGCTGTCAAGCGATTAAAAATATTAATCGCAATTAATCATATGATTAAAAAACTTAATCATGATTAATCACACTGTTAAACAATAATAGAATACCACTTATTTAAATATTTTTGGATGTTTTCTACATTTGCAAATATATTGATTTCATTTACAACACAGAATACAAAGTGTGCAGTGTTCACTTTATATTTATTTTTGATTACAAGTATTTGCACTGTAAAAACCAAAGAAATTGTATTTTTCAGTTCACCTAATACAAGTAGTGTAGTGCAATCTCTTTATTATAAAAGCTGAATTTACAAATGTAGAATTATGTACAAAAAACCCCTGCATTAAAAAATAAAACAATGTAAAATTTTAGAGCCTGAAATCCACTCTGTCCTACTTCTTGTTCAGCCAATCACTCAGACAAACAAGTTTGTTTACACTTGCAGGAGATAACGCTGTCCGCTTCTTGTTTACAATGTCACCTGAAAGTGAGAACAGATGTTCTCATTGCGCTATTGTAGCCGGTGTTGCTAGATATATATGTGCCAGATGCACTAAAGATTCATATGTCCCTTCATGCTCCAACCACCATTCCAGGGGACAAGCGTCCATGCTGATGACGGGTTCTGCTCGATAACAATCCAAAGCAGTACAGACCGATGCATATTCAATTTCATTGTCTGAGTGAGATACCACCAGCAGAAGGTTGATTTTCTTTTTTGGTGATTTGGGTTCTGCAGTTTCCGCACTGGAATGTTGCTCTTTTAAGACTTCTGAAAGCATGCGCCATACCTCACCCCTCTCAGATTGGAAGGCACTTCAGATTCTTAAACCTTGGGTCGAATGCTATAGCTATCTTTAAAAATCTCACATTAGTACCCTCTTTGTGTTTTGTGAAAGTGTTCTTAAAATGAACATGTGCTGAGTCATCATCCGAGACTGTTATAACATGAAATATATGGCAGATTGTGAGTAAAACAGAGCCGGGGACATATAATTCTCCCCCAAGGAGTTTAGTCACAAATTTAATTAATGCATTTTTTTTTAACATGCATCATCAGCATGGAAGCATGTCCTCTTGAATGGTGTCCGAAGCATGAAGGGGCATGCGAATGTTTAGCAGATCTGGCACGTAAATACCTTGCAATGCCGACTGTAAAAGTGCTATGCAAATGCCTATAGTCACTTTCTGATGTCATTATAAATAAGAAGAGGGAAGTATTATATCCTATAAATGTAAACAACTTGTTTGTCTTAGCGATTGGCTGAACAAGAAGTAGGACTGAGTGGACTTGTAAGCTCTGAAGTTTGACATTGGTTTGTTTTTGAGTGCAGTTATGTAACAAAAAAAACTACATTTGTAAGTTTCACTTTCACGATAAAGAGATTGCACTATAGTACTTATATGAGGTGAACTGAAAAATACTATTTCTTTTGTTTATCATTTTTACAGAGCAAGTATTTGTAATAAGAAATACAGAATACAATATATATGAAAATGTAGAAAATATCCAAAATATTTAATAAATTTAAATTGGTATTCTATTGTTTAACAGTGCAATTAAAACTGTGATTAATCACGATTAATATTTTTTGAGTTAACTGCATGAATTAACTGCGATTAATCAACAACTCTGGTAAAGAACAATATTGTAAGACATATAGATGAACATAATTTCTTGGGGAAGAGTCAGCATGGTTCTTGTAAAGGGAAATCATGCCTCAGCAGTCTAACAGAATTTTTTGAGGGGGGTCAATAAGCATATGGACAAGGGGGATCCAGTGGATATAGTTGTCATAAATATAAAGGGAAGGGTAACCACCTTTCTGTATACAGTGCTATAAAATCCCTCCTGTCCAGAGGCAAAACCATTTCACCTGTAAAGGGTTAAGAAGCTAAGGTAACCTAACTGGCACCTGACCCAAAATGACCAATGAGAGGACAAGATCTTTCAAATCTGGAGGGAGGCGGGGAACAAAGGGTCTGTCTGTCTGTGTGATGCTTTTGCCGGGAACAGATCAGGAATGTAGCCTCACAACCCCTGTTAGTTAGTAAGTAATCTAGCTAGAAATGCATTAGATTTCCTTTTATTTAATGGCTGGTAAAATAAGCTGTGCTGGATGGAATGTATAGTCCTGCTTTTGTGTCTTTTTGTAACTTAAGGTTTTGCCTAGAGGGATTCTCTATGTTTTGAATCTGATTACCCTGTAAGGTTTTTACCATCCTGATTTTACAGAGGTGATTCTTTTACCTTTTCTTTAATTAAAATTCTTCTTTTAAGAACCTGATTGATTTTTCATTATTCTTAAGATCCAAGGGTTTGGGTCTGTGTTCTCCTGTACAAATTGGTGAGGATTCTTATCAAGCCTTCCCCAGGAAAGGGGGTGTAGGGCTTGGCGGGATATTTTACCGGAAGATGTCTCCAAGTGGGCTCTTTCCCTGGTCTTTGTGTAAGATGCTTGGTGGTGGCAGCATATGGTTCAAGGACAAGGCAAAGTTTGTACCTTGGGGAAGTTTTTAACCTAAGATGGTAAGAATAAGCTTAGGCAATCTTTCATGCAGGTCCCCACATCTGTACCCTAGAATTCAGAGTGGGGAAGGAACCTTGACAATAGTGTACTTAGATTTTCAGAAAGCCTTGACAAGGTGCCTCATCAAAGACTCTTAAGCAAAGTAAGCTGTCATGGGATAACAGGAAAGGTCCTCTCATGGACTGGTAGCTGGTTCAAAGTTAGGAAACAAAAGGTAGGTATAAATGGTCAGTTTTCACAATGAAGAGAGGTAAATGGTGGTGTCCCCCAAGGGTCTGTACTGGGACCAGTCATATTCAAAATATTCATAAATGATCTGGAAAAAGGGTTAAACGGTGAGGTGGCAAAATTTGCAGATGATACAAAAGTACTCAAGATAGATAAGTCCCAGGCAGACTGAGAAGAGCTACAAAGGGATCTCTCAAAACTGGGTGAGTGGGCAACAAAATGGCAGATGAAATTTAATGCTGATAAATGCAAAGTAATGCACATTGGAAAACATAATCCCAACTATACATATAAAATGATGGGGTCTAAATTAGCTGCTACCACTCAAGAAAGAAATCTTGGAGTCATTGTAGATAGTTCTCTGAAAACATCTACTCAATGTGCAGCAACAGTGAAAAAGTGAACAGAATGTTGGGAATCATTAAGAAAGGGATAGGTAGTAAGACAGAAAATATCATATTGCCTCTATATAAATCCATGGTATGTCCACATCTTGAATACTGTGTGCAGATGTGGTTGCCCCATCTCAAAAAAGATATACTGAATTTGTAAAGGGTTCAGAAAAGGGCAACAAAAATTATTAGGGGTATGGAACGGCTTCCAAATGAGGAAAGATTAATACTTAGATTAAGACTTAGACTTTTCAGCTTGGAAAAGAGACGACTAAGGGGGGATATGATTGAGGTCTATTAAATCATGACTGGTGTAGAGAAAGTAAATAAGGAAGTGCTATTTACTCCTCATAACACAAGAACTAGGGCTCATCAAATAGGCAGCAGGTTTAAAACAAACAAAAGGAAGTATTTCTTCACACAATGCACAGGCAACCTGTGGAACTCTTTGCCAGAGGATGTTGTGAAGGCCAAGACTGACAGGGTTCAAAAAAGACCTAGATAAATTCATGGAGGATACGTCCTTCAATGGCTATTAGCCAGGATGGGCAGGGATGGTGTCTCTAACCTCTGTTTGCCAGAGGCTAGGAATGTGCAACAGGGGATGGATCACTTGATGATTACCTGTTCTGTTCATTCTCTCTGGAGCACCTGGCATTGGCCACTGTCAGAAGACAGTATACTGAGCTAGATGGACCTTTGGTCTGACCCAGTATGGCCATTCTTATGTTCATCTATTATTCTGCATGTTGAGGCAGATGGTATGACACAAGCTTGCTCTCTCTCTGATTTGGACACAGTAAACAGAATTTTTTTATTTCACTACATCATTGCTGGGCTGAATTTATTTCAAAGACAAATCTTGCTACACTCACATTATATTTTTTAATCCTGTTGGTTGGAAAACTGGATGTAGAAAGGTAGGGTAGTTTTTCTGGCCACGTTCAGATCTCTGTGTCTGGATGTTTAGAACTCACTCTGACTCAAGCAAAGTCTACAGAAATAGGAAAACCTAAGTAACAGGTCCCATCTCCCCTCCCCCCCAAAAATAAAACCAAAACCACCACACCATCATCTAAATTAAAGACAGAAAAATAGAAGCTTGTATATTAGTTATTGTTCTTTTTAAACAGAATTTTTCTAAAAATATATTTTAAGGTCCCTTTCAAACTATCAGGATAATTCCAAGGATTTTTTTTTTTTTTAAATGAACATACCACATTTCAGTCTAAGAATCATAAAAGTAAAGGGACATCAAGAACTTCAAAATCCCACATCTTATCTGAAGCTAATTATTTACAAGTAACATCTAAAATGACTATTAACAGAGATTAAAGAAAACATTTTCATACATTATTTTTACGGCAGTCAATTGCAGTTAACACGTGCGATTAACTAAAAAAAATTTATCGCAATTAATCTCAGATTTAATAGCATTGTTAAACGATACCACTGAAACTTATTAAATATTTTGGATGTTTTTCTACATTTTCATATATATTGATTTCAGTTACAACGAAGTAGACAGTGCTCACTTTATATTATTATTTTTGATTACAAATATTTGCACTATAGAAATGGCAAACAAAAGAAATAGTATTTTTCTATTCACCTCATACAAGTACTGTAGAGCAATCTCTTTATCATGAAAGTGAAACTTACAAATGTAGTTTTTTTTTGTTACATAACTTTACTCAAAAACAAAACAATGTCAAACTTTAGAGCCTACAAGTCCACTCAGTTCTACTTCTTGTTCAGCCAATCACTAAGACAAACAAGTTTGTTTACATTTATGGGTAATAATGCTGCCCACTTCTTATTTACAATGTCACCTGAAAGTGAGAACAGGCCTTCACGTGGCACTTTTGTAGCTGGCATTGCAAGGTATTTATGTGCCAGATATGCTAAACATTCGTATGTCCCTTCATGCTTCGGCCACCATTCCAGAGAACATGCTTCCATGTTGATGATGCACGTTAAAAAAATAATGCATTAATTAAATTTGTGGTGGAACTCCCTGGGGGGGGGGGAAGAATGGTACGTCTCCAGTTCTGTTTTACCCGCATTCTGCCATATATTTCATGATATAGCAGTCTCGGATGATGACCCAGCACTTGTTGTTCGTTTTAAGAACACTTTCACAGCAGATTTGACAGAATGCAAAAAAGGTACCAATATAGCTATCTTTAGAAATCTTAGATCATTCGATCCAAGGTTTAGGAATCTGAAGTGCCTTCCAAAAACTGAGAGGGATGAGACGTGGAGCATGCTTTCAGAAGTCTTAAAAGAGCAACGCTCTGATTCGGAAACTACAGAACCCGAACCACCAATCAACTTTCTGCTGGTGGCATCTGACTCAGATGATGAGAATTAACACACGTCAGTTGGCACTGCTGTGATTCATTATCTAGCAGAACCTGTTATCAGCATAGACACGTCCTCTGAAATGGTGGTTAAAGCATGAAGTGACATACGAGTCTTTAGTGCATCTGGAACATAAATATCTTGCAATTTCAGTGACAACAGTGCCATGCAAATGACAGTGCTCACTTTCAGGTGATATTGTAAACAAGAAGCGGGCATCATCTCCTGCAAATGTAAACAAACCTGCTTGTCTGAGTGATTGGCTGAACAAGAAGTAGAACTGAGTGGATTTGTAGGCTCTAAAGTATTACACTGTTTTATTTTTGAGTATAGTTATTTTTTGTACATAATTCTACGTTTGTAAGTTCAACTTTCATGATAAAGAGATTGCACTACAGTACTTGTATTAGGTGAATTGAAAAATACTATTATAGTACTTTTGTTTTTTACAGTGCAAATATTTATAATAAAAAACAAACAAAGTGAACACTGTACACTTTTTATTCTGTGTTGTAAGTGAAATCAATATATTTGAAAATGTAGAAAATATTCAAAACTATTTAAATAAATGGTATTTTATTATTGTTTAACAGTGCAATTAATCACACAATTCATTTTTTTAATCGCTTGACTGCCCTAATTATTTTATATCCTAGAAAGGGTTATCAGCCTGCCCTACTCTTAAAAGGAATACACCTTTTCATAAAGTCAGAATGTCAGATCTGTTCTGGTGGCAAACTGCTATTATCAAGATCATAAAAGTTCAACACACATGCAAGTAGAATACTCTCATAACAGGTTTTTTGGCTATTTCATCCTTCAAAAGTACAAGTGTCCTCAGTTTTAAAAAACTGCAGCTAAGAATAAGAACAGAGGATAAGAAGACATTTAATGTGCCATGTTTAATTTTTAAGGTTGCACAGAGTTTAGTGCTCTTGACTATAAAACATGTCTAATTCACTTGATTTAACCTAGATACAGAAACAAACAATGAATATTCAAAAGGTCACTTCCACCAGATTATAATCTTTAAATTGTGCAACTCTTTACAAATATATAAAAAAAATTATTTATACTACAAGCAAATAAGTAGTTTATTGATATACTAACTTATGCTCACCTACTGTGTTTCAAAATTTAAATTCTTGTGGTTAGGAGCTTCTCTACATTCTTCTTTTTAAGATCAGCTGTGTAAATTCACCTTTTCTATTAATTACTAGTTATTAGAAGAACTAGTTATTCAACATGTTAAACTTTTAAAACGCACAAATAGTAAACATAGTACATATATGTTCCCTTATATCGGACTCAAACAAAAATACTTATGTACAACAAAGGTCCAAGAAAGCAGAAGTATTGGAAAGTTATTTTCTTTAGGTGATATCTAATAATTAATATTCAGTTTTCAAGCAGTCTTCCTACATATTATATTCCACTGCAATGTAAGTAAAGTGTGACATGAATATTTTAGATCTTCAAAAATAGGATCTTCAGTCATTTCCACTTAGGTAAATAGGGACATCTGGGTGTTCAGCACTCTTGAAAATTTGACTACTTATTTAGGAGCCTAAATTAAGGATTTAGAAGCATAACTTTAGGCTCCTATATTTGAATAATGTTAGCCTTAACACACTTTAGCAGGCATCATCATGCTGAAGTTTATTCTTATACAGGAATTAAACTATATTTAAACATCTCTTTAAGTGATATTACTAGGACTATTTTCTATATTTTTCCTTGAGGAAGGAGCCTCAAAAATCAAGGCTCAGGCTTTCCTTTCTTAAGCTCATTGTTAATAAAAAAGCACACACCAAAGAGACACTCATCCACGTCCAAATAGCATTTTTCCATCTAAGTCCTTCCCATTTCACTTTTAAATACGTATTCGTAGCCAGTTTGCAAATTGTTTTAACTTCTGTACAAATTTATTACTACTTATATGATCTTTAAGTTTTTCAATGTAACTTTCTTCTTTCCATATTCCCTTATTTTTCTTCAGGGCTTTTAGTTCTGCTTGAAGTAGTCTTTTGTGAAGCTTCCAGTATAATGGAGAGTCATGATGTAGTCCTTCAATACGTGTCGTTTTGCCAAGCCCTTGTCTCAAGATCTCTTCATTCAGGCACACACTGAAAAATCTACCCTACAAAAAGATTCAGTGAAGGCAGCATTTCACATTATGTATTCACTTGGCCATTTACAAAGGATATTAACACCATTAGTACATTTTCAATTAATCTGTTGTGTGAATTGTCTGAATGTTATGAGTTAGGAATGACCTTTTTTTGACTAATTCTATACCCTTTTGTGTTGGGAACTCCAGAAATAGATAAAAGTGGTAGAGCATTCAGCTTGCTTTTAACATTTATTAATTAAAACATGAAATATGCAGGCATCCGTGGAACATTTAATACACCAGATACTCGATCAATCAAAATTCTTAAGACATTGTAGAGCACTATACTACAGAGCTAGCTTGCACTGTATTTTCAGATGCCACAAACCATGACTGCGTGGAGAATTGCTAACTAGCCACTCAAAAGCTACGCTAACATTTTACATGAGTTTGCAAAAGTATAAATATTTATTTTATCTCCAATTTGGACATATAAAATGTCTGCATAAATGTTTAATATATTAATTTAATATAATATCATTATATCTTACAAATTAAGCAAGTAATAGCAATAATCACTGCAAATCTTAGGATATACATAAAAGTTAAAGAACTGTCAGTCCTTCTTGTTACTGTGTTTACCTTATTTACTAAAATGAGGCAATCAAGCACCAAATCCTCCCTTCCAAGAAGCTGGAACCACATCATTTGTGCAGGTTTTAACTCTTCCTTTAACCAGGCCATAGCATTTGGTGTCAGCTCCACTCCAGCAAGTCTGACCAGCAAAACACCATTTGATTGCCCTGAATATATTACATATATAAAAAACGTTTTTCTTACTTCCACACGATCAAAAAAGATGCAATTCCACACAATGGGCCAGATCCTTAGTGTCTGCAAAAAGTGTAGTTTCACTGACTTACATGGGATATTTATTTAAGTCACTGGAACAATGATTTACAACAGCAGAGGATCTGGTCTCATATGTTCTGATATGATATTTATCTCCTGTTTCAGAATAATGTACTTAAAAATTGTCAGAAAATATTTTCCTAGAAAATTTATGTACACATTAAGAAGAGAGATTCCAAGACATCAGACTGTAATGTCTAATGTCAGATTTTTTTCTTAGAGAATCACACTGCTTAAAAAAGCCTGATTTTTCTTTCTCCCTAGTATAAGTCAGAAGTAACTACATTAAAGTACACTGAACTACAACAGTGTGAAACTTTTGTGCAATTAAAATCAAGCCCAAGTCTTTATTTTGTTGACATTTAACCTATCAATGATGTACTCAGAAGACTGAAATCCAGACCTCTTACAGTGTCTTTAAAGCCAGTGACACATTTGGTTACAGCATGATTTACTCAACAAAGATAATTCTATTTAAACTACATGTAAAAGTAATTGTCCAGCAGAGGGAAGATGCATCATCAAAAGTTTAGTGTGCCCACTTGATATTCTGGTTTGAATAAATATCTTCCCTATGAATGACTTTTTTTTTTTTAAATATTAACATTTTCTGACAGCATTTGCAGTAAACACACACTCAACTATGATCCAATGGAGTTATACAACCTCACAGGAATCAATGGAGTTATGAACATAGGAACTGCATAACTGGGTCAGACCATGGTCCATCTAGATTAGCGTGCTGTCTTCAATGGCAGCTGATAGCATCTACTTCTGGAAGGTGCAAGAAACCTTGACATGGACAATTACAGAACAGCCTCCCCATATGGAAGTTTCTTCTATGTCCCTTCAGTTAAAAATAGGCTTGTGCCTCATAGCATGAGAGTTTATAGCCCTTTCAATCTTTTTTTAATTCTATCTAATAAAATTATGGATATTCTCATTATCTGTACTAGCTAGGATATTCTAGGGAATCTACAGGACTTAGGTGCTCAAACCCCAGTGAATTTCTATATCAAATCCCTCTGAACAGTTATACTGGCAAACCCTCCTACTGCAGCTGTAGGTGCAGCTTACACTGGCAATAGCATGCTTTTGCCAATACAGCTTATACTAGTTCCTTGAACAAAATAAGTTATGCTGGCAAAAGCACTTTTTTGCTGATATAACAAACTAAACTGGGGCTTCTGTCAGTATAAAAGTGTCAAAAAAAAATCACACCCTTAAACATTATTATGCGTACGAAAGATTCTAATGTTGACGAGGCCTCAGTCTCTCATGCCTCCGTTCCCCAGCCATCAAGTGGGAAAACTATAATTCCCTGCCTCATGGGTGTCTGGTGAAGATAAATACATTAAAGATTCTGAGGCACTCAGATACTATGGTAACAGGGACCACGTGAATACATAAGATGTCTAGACAGATGCATATTCAAATCACAGTATTAATAAATCCTTACAATACACTTTTAAAGTATGTGGATAAATATTACCTCATTTTACTGGTGGGGAAACTTCAGCAGAGAGGTGAAATAACATGGCCTCAGCCACACACAGAGTCAGTGCCAGAGCCAGAATTAGGACTCAGGCCCTCTTCACTCCCAACCCTTCCTCAATGACTGCTTATACAGTAACTGTTCTGTGTGTGAACAGAACTTCATTTTCTAGGGCTGTCTCTCCAGCTGCTTTCTAAGGGCACTACATTAACTAAAAAAGTTTTTAAAGGAACAATTCAGATGTTGCAGATATTTGCTCATTTAGTGGACATCAAGAAAAGGAGTACTTGTGGCACCTTAGAGACTAACAAATTTATTAGAGCATAAGCTTTCGTGAGCTACAGCTCACTTCATCGGATGCATCCGATGAAGTGAGCTGTAGCTCACGAAAGCTTATGCTCTAATAAATTTGTTAGTCTCTAAGGTGCCACAAGTACTCCTTTTCTTTTTGCGAATACAGACTAACACGGCTGCTACTCTGAAACCAAAAATTAGTGGACATCGATTGTATCAACTGAGGACATTTAATTTTGTCATGATTAGTCTCACTCTTCCTGAACTTTTACTTACATTTTCTCTGTAATGATGACAGGAAAGGAAGGCTAATGGGAACATGTTCAACTTCTAGTCCTTTCTCAGTTACGTGACATAACCTTCCTCGTAGTTTCACATTCTTTTCTATAAATTCTACTGGTATATCCAAAGCACTCGTAAATTTTGTTGTCTGTTGATACAGGAAGAAGGAAGAGTAAGAAAGTCTTAGGAAAATAAAAACAGCAGTTACACATTATTTGAAAAAATGCAATCACACTGAACCCAGATTTTGTCAAGATGAATCTTGTATATTACAAACTCTACTACATTATACTAATGAACTTTATTATTATTATTAATTTGTTGTAGCTATTGCTAGACATTTTCCACACAATTAAAAGAATGGTCCCCACTCCAAGGAACTCACAATCAAGGACAGGCAAGTAGACAGAGGTCAGGGGAAAGACAATTTTATATATAATTTATACAAAAGTCAATCTGATTCACTATATGCAGAATGGCAGAAGTGCATCTTTAAGAGAAGATTAAAAATCAACAAGGGTAGGAGTCTTGCAGTTGAGCTCAGAGAGGTTATCCCATGCATGGGGCAGGGGTGCAAGGAAGGCAGCACATAAGTGATTTTGTCAGATTCTCACACAAGGGTGGACAATTTTGGAAACCTTGGTGGCAGGAGAGGCTTGACAAGGCAGTATATGTGAGGAGAGGCAGAGTTATGTAGAACTTTGAACACCGAGACAGAAATTTAAATCTGATTTGACATCAGATGGGAAATCAACTGAGAGATTCAAAAAGGGGAGGTTACATGATCAATCTGATGAGCAATGAATTTAGCAGCAGCATTTTGTATGGACTGAAGGAGGACAATGTGTGTGTTTGGGAGGGACCAAAGTGGGATATAACTGGGGCATAAACTAGAGATTTGGTGTGAGGACTGACAGAAAAAGACAAATCTTAGTAAAGTTTCTTCATTTCTATCAATGTTTAATGTTAAAGCCCCTATTGTTTAAGATCATATGCAGGATATATTCAGATTAATCTATTCACATAGTTATTAAGTGATTGATGCTGCTCTCACTGAATGACACATCATGCTCTAAAAAAGCCAACTGAATATCCCATCATCCCATTTTTATTCTATTTACTAAACCTTCACTCTGTTGTCTGCAAGGTCACCTAACTAGGAATTGAGAAATATGGGACCTTGCAGGCAGAGAGTTTGAAGGTTTTGTAAATAAATAAAATAAAATAAAATAAAATAAAATGGGGTTGAGAAGTGGCTCAGAGTCAAATCTAATTTGCATTCCAAGATCCAACAGCCACTTAAGTGTATTTACAAAGACTTGAATTTTTTTTTAAATACCATCATACGCAAATACCCAGGTTTGAGAAAAAAGCAATGACTGCAGTAAAGACTATTCAGTACTGCTTCACATTAACAACATTACGTCTAAAATCTTATAGAGTTCTAGGACCTGTGAAGATCAGTTCGGAATACAACTCCACTAATAACCAAACAAGAATTCAAAGAACATTAGGCATATTCAGACTCCAAAGTATGAGGTAAAATTAGCTTTGGGAATCATTATAGTTTCAGTCTCTGCATAAAACAACTGCAACCCCAATTGCCTTTTGGAATTAAAAAGTGCTCTTGTGAGCTGTTTGGGCACCACAGATATATTGCAAACTGTAAGAAAATGGTTTTCGGAATCGTAAGGAGAGAGTGGAACTCAACTGACTATGCCACTTCTACACCAGCTAATTGCCAGACAGAACAATGTTAAGATCTGCCTTATATTGCCAATGTGGTGCAAAGCAGTCTTATGAAATGCCAGGAGCTGGCCGGGTGTGTCAGTCATATGAGTAAGGGAAGCTTTTAGGGTGAGTATAAAGAGAAGGAAGGATATCACAGCTCAGGAAGTAGAACAACATGTGGCGAGTAACTGCCTGCTATGAAGAGTTATGGGAAAGGAACAGACGTAACAAACATCAGTGTTCAAGTCACATGAGTGCTTCTGTTGACTCAACTGGGATTACATACACTAGTAAACTGAAAAAGGTACCAAGATTGGAAGAGTAGAAAGGACAGACAGATGAGTAGGAGTCTATCTAGAAGACTACAGGAAGCTATAGTAGGAAGACACAGGAACTAGAAGGAGCAAGTCTATGGAAAGTTTTTTTTTAAAAAAAAAACGAGGGCAAAATGGAACTGGAGAGGAACAGGATATGAATGAAGGTGACAGGGATGATACAGTCCAATCTCCAGGGGAAAAGTTGTCTGAGCGCAGCATTTGAATCATCAAATGTTTAGAAAAAAAAGATTTAGAAAATGCAAAAAAAAAGAAATGAAACAATCAAGGCAGAATGTGATCACAGGATGAATAAGGAATTCAGTAGACTGAGTCAAAATAAGGAGGAATTCTAGCAATGCTCTGGAAGTGGTGAAAGAGGTTTATAGACAAGGGAGACATAGGAGGTAAGAGGGAATCTGAAGTCAAAGCTGACAAGATTTTTGGCCTTGGAAGTAAAGTTTAGTTTGAAAGTAAAGAAAGGTTAAGAGATGTGTGTGTAATTATGTTGCCAAAAACCTATCACAGCTTATTACTGCTACATCTAATTAAAGATTTTTTGAAGATGAAGTACAATAAAATACATGTGAAAGCTTAAAATTACTCTTCTGTCAATTAGAGATTACAGTTTGATTGTGAACCACTTCTACAACCTCAGAACAGTCATGGCAATATTAAACCAGTGGAAGAGAGAATTTACAGACTGCCTGTAATCTTCCAATCCACCAGACCAACCACTTCAAGATTCCTTTTCAAATATGAATGAAAGATCGTTAAAAATAAGGATTATTTTTCAATTGCTCTCTAATCCTAATGTAATGTTTTCACAAACTTTCATTTATAGAAACACTTGAAATAAGAACAGTATAAACATACTGTGCAAGCTATTAGGGAGTAGGTCTTCTCTGCCCAGAACAAATTACCTGTGGAGCCCACAAAGATGGCTGCTGGCAACATTTGTAGCACACTGATGCCCAGGCTTTTGATCCAGTTCTGAGAATCAACCGAGAATACTTTCAAGCAGATTTGAATTGCTCCAGCTGCAATGACTGTAAAGGAGCATCTCTGGAGGATCAATAGAGTTCAGCAGCACTTTGGCCACACCCTTCTCATATCCCCTCCTGTGTCACCTCCTAGATTCTTTTATGCCAAGGCAACACCACCCCCAACTGATCAGTTACCCTAGCTATCTGCCTGTTTTGTTATGCCAGAGTGACACAAAGAAGGTGGAACAGTGACACAATCTGACCCCATACATCTTTAGCTAAACGAGACAAAAGGGTATGAAGACTGCTCATTAACACATTATTCACAACTTACCAATTTAATACTCTTTGCAAATAAAATGACTCCAGCTATTGCCATTCCAGTGCTAATGTTCTGCAAAAAACAGATTTAAATCCTTAATTTTTTTCACCTCTCATTATTTTCATTGGGCTAAAAACATTAAAGAAAAAATAAAATAAAACCGAAGAGGTAACAGGCAATCAAGAAGTTCTAATATGAATTGACTCACTGGAGGATCTTGGGCAAGATCTCAGTTTCTATTTTAGTGAATCTAGAGTACAAATGATTTAATAAATAATACATAATAATAAAATTGATCTCGCTCACAACCAAATATGTCTGACAGAAGTTTTCCAGATCAAATTACTAAGACGTTAATAATGCAAGTTGCTCATGATAGTAGATGAATTTAAGAAAACACACATTACAGAAAAATGCAGGAAATTTTCAAGTCTACCCGAAGGCTCAGCAAAGGAGCTACATCGAGTACTTAAAAATACCTTCCATAACATGACATCTAGATCCAGCTAATACGATCCAACAAGGCACATTGCATTTTATTGGGAAATCCCACTATTTGTATTATTTTTAGCTCCATTCTCCCCCTCTTCCCAAAAAAGCAGGCAAAATGGCCCATTCAAATTACAATTGCTGTTTTAATAATAAATATAATGAATGTAATAATAAAAAATAATAAAATGTATACTAATTATCTCAAAAATGGAATCTTCAGGATACAGACTATAAAATTCTTTACAAGCGACTTCTCCAGAGTTAGAGATATCTTGATCTATAGTTTCACTAACCCAAATGCTGCCATTGCTTACAAGATGGAAAGTAAACGTTTCACAGTTGTAATCAAGCACTGAATGTAGCCGTTCCATGCGATACCTTCTCAAAAAAAAAAAGTGAGATAAAAAGAAAATCAAACTACGAATTCTCATAGGAATTGCGCCTATTTTGTACAGCTATTTTAGTACTATTTGACTTCACCCCTCATTGCAAAGTCTGCTCCAGGAGGTGTTGGTATTTCTTTTTAGGTGCTGAATCCCATAACAACATTCCTTTAAACAGATGTAATTTCTTATGTTGCTAGAGTATCTGTGCCTGCTTTTACAATGATAAATGTGTTGATTTTAGAAAGTAAAGCATATTACAATTTCTAACTGTCCTCTAAATTGTAGACCTTTGCATTAAATACATTGCTGTACCATTACTAAAAATAACATTTGTAACACAAGTCTAATACATCCCCTCTTGGTACCCAGAAGCAAGGGTTTACCATTTGGATTTCTAGAGGAAAACTCAGAAGTGTAGAGAGCAGGCAGCCCTCCTTGCTTATATCAGGGCTAGCTTTGGCCCTCAGTCTAGAACAGAGGTGGGCAAACTATGGTCCATGAGCCACATCCAGCCCAAGGGCCTATCCTGCCCAGCCCCTGAGCTCCTGCCCCAGGAGGCTAGCCCCCGGCCCCTCCCCTGCTGTTCCCCCCGCAGCCATGCTACTATGCGGGCAGTGGGGTTGCGAGCTCCTGCCACTCTGAGCAGCATGCTAAGGGGGGAGCGGCGGCGTGTGGGGTGGTGATAGGGTTGGGTAGGGGGTCCCAGGGGGCAGTCAGGGGACAGAGAGCAGGGGATGGTTAGGGGCTGGGGGTTCTGGGGGACAGTCAGGGGACAGGGAGTGTTGGATGGGGCGGAGATTCTGGGGCAGTCAGGGGTTGGGGAATAGGGGGGTTGGATAGGGCGTGGGAGTCCCGGGGGGCCTGTCAGGGGGCAGGGGTGTTGGATAGGGGGTGGGGTCCCGGGGGGACAGTTTCGGGGGGGTTTCCCAGGAAGGGGCAGTGAGGAGACAAGGAGCAGGGGGGCTTGAATGGGTCAGGGGTTCTGAGGGGGACAGTCAGGGGGCAGGAAGTAGGAGGGGGCACATAGGGGGCAGAGCCAGGCTGTTTGGGGAGGCACAGCCTTCCCTATCCGGCCCTCCATACAGTTTCGCACCCCGATGTGGCGCTCGGGCCAAAAAGTTTGCCCACCCCTGGTCTAGAACCTTCCTAGAAATGCTCATGATTCCAGATGTTGTATATTATAATTAAAATGTCATTAAAAGTCTCAATAGTTTTAGACAGAAAGGCAGAAATAAAGGTAAAGGTGGTTGAGAAGCACTGTATAACGATGATGAGGTAGAATGTAAAGAAATAAGAAGCAATGGAATGGAATAAGACAGAGTCCGTCTGTGCAAAAAATCACACTGGGGAAGAAAACTACGAGAGCCTCCCCTGTGATAGTGCTTGGGGTGTGCTATATACTGCCGGGATCTAATTTGGATATGGATAGAGCCTTCTTTAATGTTTTTAATGAAGTAAATACTATTAGAAACTGCATGATCATGGGAGTCTTTAACTTCCCAGATATAGGCTGGAGGACAAGTGCTAGTAATAATAATAGGGCTCAGATTTTCCTAGTTGCGATAGCTGATGGATTCCTTCATCAAGTAGTTGCTGAACAGACAAGAAGGGATGCCATTTTAGATTTGATTTTGGCGAGTAATGAGGACCTCATAGAAGAAATGGTTGTAGGGGACAACCTTGGTTCAAGTGATCATGAGCTAATTCAGTTCAAACTGAACGGAAGGATAAACAAAAATAAATCTGCGACTAGGGTTTTTGATTTCAAAAGGGCTGACTTTCAAAAATTAAGGAAATTAGTTAGGGAAGTGGATTGGACTGAAGAACTTATGGATCTAAAGGTAGAGGAGGCCTGGGATTACTTTAAATCAAAGCTGCAGAAGCTATCGGAAGCCTGCATCCCAAGAAAGAGGAAAAAATTCATAGGCAGGAGTTGTAGACCAACCTGGATGAGTAAGCATCTCAGAGAGGTGATTAAGAAAAAGCAGAAAGCATAGAGGGAGTGGAAGATGGGAGGGATCAGCAAGGAAAGCTACCTAATTGAGGTCAGAACATGTAGGGATAAAGTGAGACAGGCTAAAAGTTAAGAAGAGTTGGACTTTGCAAAGGGAATTAAAACCAATAATAAAAGGTTCTATAGCCATATAAATAAGAAGAAAACAAAAGAAGAAGAAGTGGGACTGCTAAACACTGAGGATGGAGTGGAGGTTAAGGATAATCTAGGCATGGCCCAATATCTAAACACATACTTTGCCTCTGTCTTTAATGAGGTTAATGAGGATCTTAGGGATAACGGTAGCATGACAAATGGGAATGAGGATATGGAGGTAGATATTACCATATCTGAAGTAGAAGTGAAACTCAAAGAGCTTAATGGGACTAAATCGGGGGGCCCAGATAATCTTCATCCAAGAATATTAAAGGAATTGGCACATGAAATTGCAAGCCAATTAGCAAGAATTTTTAATGAATCTATAAACTCAGGGGTTGTACCGTATGACTGGAGAATTGCTAACATAGTTCCTATTTTTAAGAAAGGGAAAAAAAGTGATCCGGGTAACTACAGGCCTGTTAGTTTGACATCAGTAGTATGCAAGGTCTTGGAAAAAATTTTGAAGGAGAAAGTAGTTAAGGACATTGGGGTCAATGATAAATGGGACAAAATACAACATGGTTTTACAAAAGGTAGATCGTGCCAAACCAACCTGATCTCCTTTTTTGAAAAGGTAACAGATTTTTTAGATAAAGGAAACGCAGTGGATCTAATTTACCTCGATTTCAGTAAGGCGGGTTTGATACAGTGCCACATGGGGAATTATTAGTTAAATTGGAAAAGATGGGGATCAATATGAAAATTAAAGGTGATAAGGAATTGGTTAAAGGGGAGATTACAGTGGGTCATACTGAAAGGTGAACTGTCAGGCTGGAGGGAGGTTACCAGTGGAGTTCCTCAGGGATCAGTTTTGGGACTAATCTTATTTAATCTTTTTATTACTGACCTCGGCACAAAAAGTAGGAGCGTAGTAATAAAGTCTGCAGCTGATACAAAGCTGGGAGGTATTGCCAAATTAGAGAAGGACCGGGATATCGTACGGGAGGATCTGGATGACCTTGTAAGCTGGACTAATAGTAATACGATGAAATTTAATAGTGAGAATTGTAAGGTCATGCATTTAGGGACTAAAAACAAGAATTTTAGTTATAAGCTGGGGACGCATCAATTAGAAGAAACAGAGGAGGAGGAGGACCTTGGAGTATTGGTTGATCATACGAAGACTATGAGCTGCCAATGTGATATGGCTGTGAAAAAAGCTAATGCAGTCTTGGGATGCATCAGGCAGGGAATTTCCAGTAGAGATAAGGATGTCTTAGTACTATTATACAAGGCACTGGTGAGACCTCATCTGGAATACTGTGTGCAGGTCTGGTCTCCCATGTTTAAGAAGGATGAATTCAAACTGGAACAGGTACAGAGAAGGGCTACTAGGATGATCCGAGGAATGGAAAACCTGTCTTATGAAAGGAGACTCAAGGAGCTTGGCTTGTTTAGCCTAACCAAAAGAAGGCTGAGGGGAGATATGATTGCTCTCTATAAATATATCAGACGGATAAATACCAAGGAGGGAGAGGAATTATTTAAGCTCAGTACCAATGTGGACACAAGAACAAATGGATATAAACTGGCCATCAGGAAGTTTAGATCTGAAATTAGATGAAGGTTTCTAACCATCAGAGGAGTGACGTTCTGGAACAGCCTTCCCAGAGAAGAGTGGGGGCAAAAGACTTATCTGGCTTCAAGATTAAACTTGTTAAGTTTATGGAGAAGATGCATAGGAGGACTTCTATCGCTCAGACATAGGTGAGAGGTTTATCGCAGGAGTGGGTGGGTGAGATTCTGTGGCCTGCGCTGTGCAGGAGGTCAGACTACATGATCATAATGGTCCCTTCTGACCTTAGTATCTACGATTCTATGAGAAAGGAGTGCTCAAGAACAGCCATGAAAGGTTTTCCTCCTTTCCCCCCCCTGCTGCTGGTGATGGCTTATCTTAAGTGATCACTCTCCTTACAGTGTGTATGATAAACCCATTGTTTCATGTTCTCTGTGTGTGTGTATATAAATCTCTCCTCTGTTTTTTCCACCAAATGCATCCGATGAAGTGAGCTGTAGCTCACGAAAGCTTATGCTCTAATAAATTTGTTAGTCTCTAAGGTGCCACAAGTACTCCTTTTCTTTTTGCGAATACAGACTAACACGGCTGCTACTCTGAAACAAGAACAGCCTGATACCTTCCCTGTGAGGTTGCCTATTACGTTGCAATTTATTTTCCTGGGCTCTATTTAATCTTGCTTTATGTATGTTTATTTTAAGGATGTAAATACCATTTAAAAAGTTAACAGTTAAAATATTTCATTTAAATGGTTAACCGATTAAGCAGCTGGGGCCGGGAGTTAACGGGTAGGGCGGGTTAACAGGTTGAGCTAATGCTTACCGGTTAACGTTTTACATCGCTAGTTTATTTGTCATCAGATAATCTTCTGACGACCAGTGAACTGATTCAAAGCCCGAGGAGATAGCGGAGGAGAAAGAGGGATGAATCTTGAGCCATGGTGCATCTGGTGACGCTTGTCACGGGAACGGGTGGGCTTTGCCTAGCCTCACAAGCTCCAAGCCAACTGGGGCCCAGCCATTTCAGCGGTGGACACCTCAACTGTCCCGGCCTGTGCCCTCTACCCCCGAAACAGCGCGGGGCGGCCCCCAACGCTCCGGGGCTGCCGGCGAAGGGGGAACGACTCCCTGGAACGGGAGCGGGCTCGGAGGCGCCCGCGCCCAGGCCAGTGACCGGCCGCAAGGCGGAGGGAGCTCATCTGGCCAGCGGCAGGGGGGGCCCCGGCATCGCTCCTCCCTCCCCAGGACGGGACGCGTCACGTGTCCCGCTCCCTCCGCCCAGGAGCCAGCCGGGCCCTGCCAGCCGCCTCCTGCCTGTGCGGGGATCTCAGCGGCGTAGCCGGCCGAAGGGCTGAGCTCGCGGGGCCGCGGCACGCCAGGCTCCGGGCGCAGGGTATAGGGCCCCGAGGGCAGGTGGTGCCGGGAACAGCGGGGCGGAGCGGCCCCTGAGGGAGCCTCCCTGCCAGGGCCCTTCCACAGGAGACCCCGGGCCCGCGACCGCCCCCCGGCCCGCTGTACCCAGCCCCGCCCCGCCGGGTACCCGGAGGACAGTGAGGTGGGAATCCGCCCACTCGGAGATGCGAGCGACGTAATTCGCAGGCCGTCCCTGCGGCTCAGCCATGGCGCAGCCTCGGCCTCCCGCTCAGCCGCTCGCCCGGGCCGCGGCCCGTCACGCCGGCTCAGCTCGCCCTGCCCGCAGCGCCACCTGCCGGGGCCACCCGGTAGCGCTCGGCTACGCGGACAGCGAGCCCCTGCCCTTCCCCCTCCGGGCGTCCTCCCCAGGGGCTGATAGGCCCGGGGCCGGCCAGCCGCGGAGCGTCACTGCACTCCTGGGTCTGCCTCACAAGGGCACGTCGCCAGCTCCCGCACCATGGCTGCAAATGGCCTGGGGCCCTAGAGCCTCTTTTTTCCCCTTGATTGTACAGTGCCTCGCTGCACTATGGGGACTTTGTTCAATATCTTCATAAATGATCTGGAGGATGGTGTGGATTGCACTCTCAGCAAATTTGCGGATGATACTAAACTGGGAGGAGTGGTAGATACGCTGGAGGGGAGGGATAGGATACAGAAGGACCTAGACAAATTGGAGGATTGGGCCAAAAGAAATCTAATGAGGTTCAATAAGGATAAATGCAGGGTCCTGCACTTAGGATGGAAGAATCCAATGCACCGCTACAGACTAGGGACCGAATGGCTCGGCAGCAGTTCTGCGGAAAAGGACCTAGGGGTGACAGTGGACGAGAAGCTGGATATGAGTCAGCAGTGTGCCCTTGTTGCCAAGAAGGCCAATGGCATTTTGGGATGTATAAGTAGGGGCATAGCGAGCAGATCGAGGGACGTGATCGTTCCCCTCTATTCGACACTGGTGAGGCCTCATCTGGAGTACTGTGTCCAGTTTTGGGCCCCACACTACAGGAAGGATGTGGATAATTGGAAAGAGTACAACGAAGGGCAACGGAAAATGATTAGGGGTCTAGAGCACATGACTTATGAGGAGAGGCTGAGGGAGCTGGGATTGTTTAGTCTGCAGAAGAGAAGAATGAGGGGGGATTTGATAGCTGCTTTCAACTACCTGAAAGGGGGTTTCAAAGAGGATGGCTCTAGACTGTTCTCAATGGTAGCAGATGACAGAACGAGGAGTAATGGTCTCAAGTTGCAATGGGGGAGGTTTAGATTGGATATTAGGAAAAACTTTTTCACTAAGAGGGTGGTGAAACACTGGAATGCGTTACCTAGGGAGGTGGTAGAATCTCCTTCCTTAGAGGTTTTTAAGGTCAGGCTTGACAAAGCCCTGGCTGGGATGATTTAACTGGGACTTGGTCCTGCCTTGAGCAGGGGGTTGGACTAGATGACCTTCTGGGGTCCCTTCCAACCCTGATAGTCTATGATTCTATGATTCTATGACTTGCCCCTGGCTTGGGGCGCCTACGCGCTACACTAATAATGCTCAGGCTGCCACCTGGACAAGGCGCGGGGTCAAAGCCACCCACAGCTCCAACTGAGGCAAAAAGGTGCTGCCCCCCCCCCCCCAGAAAACCACACACGCAATGGGGACAAGATGACTAACACCCTCCCAGCACCCCGCAGCCCGGAAGGAGCCACAGGTGGACAGCCCTGGAGTGGCAGGAATTACAGTGGTTACCTAATTCTTAATTCGTTTCAGTAATACCTGCATATGTTCTGTAGGGTAAATTCAGACCTGGTTTCAGTGGGTTCGCCTCAAGGGATTTATAGCAGGGCAGAATCTGGCCTTACATCATCCAAGAACTTTACAGATATTAATTTATACACGTAAGATTTCAGCTCCTCACTTTGTTAGTCTCTAAGGTGCCACAAGTACTCCTTTTCTTTTTGCAAACACAAACTAACACGGCTGCTACTCTGAAACTTTTCTTTTCACTTTGCACCGTACTGCTGTACTACCTCCGTGCAGTAGAGCATGCTATTGCCCCTCAGCTTAGAAGTGGCTGTGTTTGAATGGTGTGATATGTATTCAGCACTTACTTCTGTAGTTTCATTTAAATTAATGGACCATTTGCCATGGATTTAATGGGACCAGGAGCAGGCTCCCTCTTAGGATCTGGAGTACTCTGATAGCCTTCAGAAGGAAATACAGCATGATCAAATATTATTACAACATAAGTTTGGGAATTAACAGCACCTGGACTTTTGAATTACACCTGTACTAGCTGCAATTCTCCCAGTTAAGTGCAGTATCTTGTGATGTAGCCTCTATTTACTTTGGATTAGGCAATTATGTATGAGCAGGAACCATAGGCCCCATGCCTTGTGTTTTTTATTCTGTTTTCGTTATATAGTTTGTTTTTGCAGGGGATGGTCTGTTATATGCAAAATACAATCTAATGTCTACACTACAATCTTAAAAAGAAAAGGAGTACTTGTGGCACCTTAGAGACTGTCAACTTCATGAAAAATAAATTTGTTAGATTTCCACTCTATACAGCTAAATTCAGTGCCTTGCATAATGACAGGTTTCAGAGTAGCAGCCGTGTTAGTCTGTATTCGCAAAAAGAAAAGGAGTACTTGTGGCATCTTAGAGTAAGGTGCCACAAGTACTCCCTTTCTTTTTGCGAATACAGACTAACACAGCTGCTACTCTGAAACTACAATCTTAAGTAGACCTATCTTAGGTTAACTTACAGCGACCACAGTAATTACTGCAGTGGCAGCTGGCCACACTACCCTCCATCTGTTGGTGGTGCGCTTCCTCACCAAGAGCGCATCCACTGACTGAAGAAGGGCAGTGTGGAGGGCTGAGACAGGACTCTCAGCTCCACACAGCTCCCCACTGGGAGTCCAGCTGCCCCCAGCACTCCCTGCCAGAAGCAGGGGGAACCACCAGGAGCTGTGACATTGACAAGACAGCCACAGCTGATGGACGGAACTACTGCATAGCCCTAATTACACCGACATAAGCCCTATGCCTCTTGACATAAGCTGCCTTATGTCAACCTAACTCTGTAGTGTAGACCAAGCCTAATTAATGATCATTCCACAAACTTTCAATGCAGTGTCCATGAGAAACACAGTTTAAGACTATAATCTTCTAAGAAATTCACATATACATTAAGTATACTAGTTTTATTGACTGTTATATCACAATGGAAGGAAAGGACTTTAAAATTCAATTAGACAGGCAGACCACACTAGGAGAAATTCCTAAGAGTCTCCATCAACTTTTTGAAAATCAGATTTGTGAAAATGTTTTTTAACTGAGATGTCCTCATTCTCTTAAAAATGTTGAGAATTCCCTGTTTTCTGTTTTACCTTCTCTCCCTTTATCATTGCAATTTCATATTACAGCTATCCTTTCAGTCAAGAAGAAGTAAATGAGTCCACACAAGGGGTAGCAGTGGCATAGTTAACTGGAGAGTTCACCATTAAGGAAGGTGACAGTTCAAGGCAGTATAGGGTGAAGGAAGGACCAGGAAACTAGTGTGTCATAAGAAAAGAAAATAGAAAATAGTTACGTTTTCTGTCCTGCCCCTATAATTGATCAAGTTTGATTCTTTAGAAGCTGTCAAAGATCAGCAAACATCATGACAGGAATTCTGTTGGAGCCACAGGTGGTGCGATGGCTCACACTGGGAGCCTCATTGCATCCATTGAGGCTGTTGTTAGGGAGACACTCTTTAAAATGCAACTCAAGTGTGGATGACCTCTGTCCTTCAGGGTTCTGAGATCTTCCAGCCAGAGGAGAGATGCCATTGCTGCTAGGGACACCCTGAAGATTACTAAGGAAGCCTCAAAGTCTTTTTTTGAGAGTGACCTCCACCTTTGCATCCACAGGGTCCTTAGGGTAGAACTCCCCTTCCAAGGACACATCCCTCCTTGTTAGAAACACTCTAAAGCATCAACCTTTGGTACCTCAACAATACAGTCCTTTGATGCCTGACTTTTATAGAGTCTGACATTGCTCTTGTTAATGCGCTTGCCCTTTTCAGGCTTGTCCCATTTGTCCCTGATCACTTCCTCAAAAGGAGGAGTGGAAAGTATAAGAACATAAGAATGGCCATAGTGGGTCAGACCAAAGGTTCATCCAGCCCAGTATACTGTCTGCTGACAGTGACCAATGCCAGGTGCCCCAGAGGGAGTGAACCTAACAGGTAATGATCAAGTGATCTCTCTCTTGCCATCCATCTCCATCCTCTGACAAACAGAGGCTAGGGACACCATTCCTTACCCATCCTGGCTCATAGCCATTAATGAATTTATCTAATTCGCTTTTAAACCCTATTATAATCCTAGCCTTCACAAACTCCTCAAGCAAGGAGTTCCACAGGTTGACTGTGCGCTGTGTGAAGAACTTCCTTTTATTTGTTTTAAAACTGCTGCCCATTAATTTCATTTGGTGTCCCCTAGTTCTTATGTTATGGGAATAAGGAAAAGTTATTTCCTTATTCACTTTCTCCACACCATTCATGATTTTATATACCTCTATCATATTTCCCCCCCACACCAGGTCTCCTCTTTTCCAAACTGAAAAGTCCTAGCCTCTTTAATCTCTCCTCATATGGGACTCATTCCAAACCCTAATCGTTTTAGTTGCCTTCTCTGAACCTTTTCTAGTGCCAGTATATCTTTTTTGAGATGAGGAGACCACATCTGTATGCAGTATTCAAGATGTGGGTGTACCAGGGATTTATATAAGGGCAATAAGATATTCTCCATCTTATTCTCTATCTCTTTTTTAATGATTCCTAACATCCTGTTTGCTTTTTTGACTGCCGCTGCACACTGTGTGGACATCTTCAGAGAACTATCCACGATGACTCCAAGATCTCTTTCCTGATTAGTTGTAGCCAAATTAGCCCCCATCATATTGTATGTATAGTTGGGGTTATTTTTTCCAATGTGCATTACTTTACATTTATCCACATTAGATATCATTTGCCATTTTGTTGCCCAATCACTTAGTTTTGTGAGATCTTTTTTGAAGTTCTTCACAGTCTGCTTTGGTCTTAACTATCTTGAGCAAAAAGAAAAGGAGTACTTGTGGCACCTTAGAGACTAACAAATTTATTTGAGCATAAGCTTTAGCTCACGAAAGCTTATGCTCAAATAAATTTGTTAGTCTCTAAGGTGCCACAAGTACTCCTTTTCTTTTTGCGGATACAGACCAACACGGCTTCTACTCTGAAACCTAACTTGAGCAGTTTAGTATCGTCTGCAAACTTTGTCACCTCACTGTTTACCCCCTTTCTTCAGATCATTTATGAATAAGTTGAATAGAATTGGTCTTAGGACTGACCTTTGGGGAACACCACTAGTTACCCCTCTCCATTCTGAAAATTTACCATTTATTCCTACCCTTTGTTCCCTGTCTTTTAACCAGTTCTCGATCCATGAAAGGATCTTCCCTCTTATCCCATAACAACTTAATTTACGTAAGAGCCTTTGGTGAGGGACTTTGTCAAAGGCTTTCTGGAAATCTAAGTACACTATGTCCACTGGATCCCCCTTGTCCACATGTTTGTTGACCCCTTCAGAGAACTCTAATAGATTAGTAAGACATGATATCCCTTTACAGAAACCATGTTGACTTTTGCTTAACAATTTATGTGCTTCTATGTGTCTGAATTTTAATCTTTACTATTGTTTCAACTAATTTGCCTGGTACTGACGTTAAACTTACCAGTCTGTAATTGCAGGGATCTCCTCTAGAGCCCTTCTTAAATATTGATACATTAACTATCTTCCAGTCATTGGGTACAGAAGCTGATTTAATGGACCGATTACAAATCATAGTTAATAGTTCTGCAATTTCACATTTAAGTTCTTTCAGAACTCTTGGGTGAATGCCATCTGGTCCCGGTGACTTGTTACTGTTAAGTTTATCAATTAATTCCAAAACCTCCTCGAATGACACTTCAATCTGTGACAATTCCTCAGATTTTTCATCTACAAAGGACAGCTCAGGTTTGGGAATGTCCTAACATCCTCAGCCGTGAAGACTGAAGCAAAGAATTCATTTAGTTTCTCCACAATGACTTTGTCATCTTTAAGTGCTCCTTTTCTATCTCGATCGTCCAGGGGCCCACCTGGTTGTTCCTGCTTCTGATGTACTTAAAAAACATTTTTGTTATTATCTTTTGAGTTTTTGGCTAGCTGTTCTTCAAACTCCTTTTTGGCTTTTCTTATTACATTTTTACACTTAATTTGGCAGTGTTTATGCTCCTTTCTATTTACCTAACTAGGATTTGACTTCCACTTTTTAAAAGATGCCTTTTTATCTCTCACTGCTCCTTTTACATGGTTGTTAAGCCACAGTGGCTCTTTTTTAGTTCTTTTACTGTGTTTTTTTAATTTGGGGTATACATTTAAGTTGGGCCTCTGTTATGGTGTCTTTGAAAAGTGTCCATGCAGCTTGCAGAGATTTCACTCTAGTCACTGTACCTTTGAATTTCTGTTTAACTAACCTGCTTATTTTTGCATAGTTCCCCTTTCTGAAATTAAATGCCACAGTGTTGGGCTGCTGAGGTATTCTTCCCACCACAGGAATGTTAAATGTTATTATATTATGGTCACTATTTCCAAGCAGTCCTGATATAGTTACCTCTTGGACCAGATCCTGCGTTCCACTCAGGATTAGATTGAGAATTGCCTTTCCCCTTGTGGGTTCCTGTATCAGCTGCTCCAAGAAGGAGTCATTTAAAGTATTGAGAAATTTTGTCTCTGCATTTCATCCTGAGGTGACATGTACCCAGACAATGTGGGGATAATTGAAATCCCCCGCTATTATTGAGTTCTTTATTTTGATAGCCTCTCTAATCTCCCTTAGCATTTCATCATCACTATTACTGACATGGTCAGGTGGTCGATAATATATCCTTACTGTTACATTATCATTAAGCATGGAATTACGTTCCATAGAGATTCTATGGAACATGTGGATTAATGTAAGATTTTTACTTCATTTGATTTGATTCTATGTTTTCTTTCACATATAGTACCACTTCCCCGCCCACCCCGTGCAACCTGTTCTGTCCTTTATATATTTTGTACCCCAGAATGATTGTGTCCCATTGATTATCCTCACTCCACCAGGTTTCTGTGATTCCTATTATATCAATATCCTCCTTTAACATGAGGCACTCTGGTTCACCCATCTTATTATTTAGACTTCTACCCTTTGTGTACAAGCACTTTAAAAACTTGTCACTGTTTATTTGTCTGCCCTTTTGTGAGGTGTCAGATTCTTTTTTATGTGAATGTTTCTCATCTGATCTGGCCCATACTTTATCTTCTTCCATCCTATCCTCCTGACTAAAACCTAGAATCTCTATCAATAGACTCTCCTCTAAGTCTCTGTCTGATCCACGTGCTCCTCTGCAGCAATCGGCTTTCCCCCATCTCTTAGTTTAAAAACTGCTCTGTAACTTTTTTAACGTTAAGTGCCAGCAGTCTGGATCCACTTTGGTTTAGGTGGAGCCCATCCTTCCTGTATAAGCTCCCCCATCCCAAAACATGACTCCTTACCCTGTCAAAGAAGGTTGTTAGGTTGGTTTGACATGATTTGTTCTTGACAAATCCATGGCAACTATTACTTAGCACCTTAACTTCTGAGTGCTTATAAATTGATTATTTGCTCTATTATCTTTCTAGGTACCAGAGTGAAGCTGACTGTTCTACAATTCCCCAGATTGCCACAAGTACTCCTTTTCTTTTTGCGAATACAGACTAACACGGCTGCTACTCTGAAACCTATAGATAGGTAGTATATTAGCCTTTTTCCAGTCCTCTGGGATCTCTCCCATCCACCATGAGTTCTCAGAGATAATCGCTAATGGTTCAGAGATCTGCTCAGCCAGTTCTTTAAGTATTCTAAGGCTATGTTTACACTACCACAGTGAGTCAATCCAAGTTATGCTACTCCAGCCACGTGACTGATGTAACTGGAGTCAACATAGCTTAGATTGATTTACTGCAGTGTCTAAACCGTGCTGGCAGGAGAGCATCTCCCATTGACCCAACTTCACTGGGAACGAGAGGAGTAAGGTGAGTATTGGAGTCAACGGGAGAGCGCTCTGCCATTGATTTAGTGGGTCTTCACTAGACCCGCTAAATCGACCCCCAGTGCATTGATCGCCGGAGTGTCAATCCCATGGTAGTGTAGACATTGCCCAAGATATATTTCATCAGGCCCTGCTGATCTAGACACATCTAACTTATCTGGGCCCTGGTTTGCACTACAGAATTATTTTGGTGTAATTATGTCGCTCAAAGATAAATCCATACCCTTGAGTAACTTAGTTATACCAACCTAAGCGCCAGTGTAGACAGCACTATATCGGCAGGAGAGCTTCTCCCAAAGACCTAGCTACCGCTTCTTGCACAGGTGGATTAACTATGCTGACAGGAGAGCTCTCTCCCATCAGCATAGAGCTTCTTCATTAAAGCACTACAGTGGCATAACTGCATCAGTCCAGCTGCATTGATGCAGTGTTTAAAGCAGAGACCTGCCCTAAGTAGTTCTTAATTTGTTCTTTCCCTATTTTAACTTCAAATCATACTCCATTTACACTGATGTTCACTATATTAGTCATTCGATCACTGCTAACGTTTTTCATGAACACAAACAAAGGCATTTAACACTTCAGACACTGCTGAGTTTTCTACTATTGTCTTTCACCCCTCATTGACTAATTGGCCTACTCTGTCCTTAGTCGCTGTAGCAGTTCAGACCCACCGCTGCAGCACCTCCTGCTGGTCGTGCTGGGAATTCTGTCTCAGACCACCAGAGCGTCTTTTACTAGCAGTGTCTCACTCGCCATTACTTCCACTTCCTCCACCGTCTCTACTATCTAGACCCACATCGCTCCCAGACCACAGTGTCCTGTTCAGGACACAGCCATCGAGCTGTGTCCCAGCCTGCTGTCGCTCCCATTTCACAGGACAGGCGGTCCTCAGTCCTTCCACTTGCCTCAGTGGCCAACTACAGTCTCTAGTCTAGCCCCTGGCTTCAGGGACAAACTGCAGTCTGGATTTAGGTCATGCTCCTCATTGGCAAGTAGGAGAAAGGGGGACCCAGGCCCAGGGACCCTATAGCTGGCAGCTACTTACTGACCCTCCTCCTATTCCCGCTACCTATTTTTCCTGGGCCACTTCCCCATAGCCCTAGCACCTTCCCTGTCCTTGCTTCAGGGCCTCAGTCTGGCCATGGTCAGCCAAGAGCTCCTCTCTTGCTCCGCTACCCTTCCCAGTACTACAGTATCTCTGGTGCTCCTTGGCAGATAGTCCTTCCCCCTTGCCCTCCAGGAAGAGACTGACCCTCGCTCTGCTGAGCAGCCCTCTATATATATGGGCTGCTCCAGCAAGCCTTCTCCTGACTGGCTCTCCCAATAAACCCTTTCCCGATTGGCTGCCTTAACCCTTAACTGCCCCACCACAGTCGCCATCCTGCTTCTAATGTATTTGTAAAATGTTTTCTTGTTACCACTTATGTCCTTATCTCATTTAATCTTGTTTTATGAAAATCTTGGTCTAATTTTGTCTCTACATTCTTGTGTTGTTTTTTATATTCATCTTTTGTAATTTGACCTTGTTTCCAAGTTTTTTAAGATTCTTTTTTGAGTTCCACCTTGTTGAAGTTATCCTGCTTAAGCCAAGGTGGTTTGTTAACATACTTCCTATTTTTCCTACTTTTTGGGATAGTTTGCTCTTAACAACATCTCTTTAAAAAACTGCTAACTCTCCTGAACTTTTTTCCCCTGAGACTTGTTTCCCACAGGATCTTACCTACCACTTTGCTGAAGTCTGCCTTCTTGAAATTCATTGTCTTTATTCTGCTGTCTTCTCTCCAACCATTCCTTAGAATCATGAACTCTATCATTCCATGACCACTTTCACCCAAGCTGCCTTCCACCTTCAAATTCTCAATCCATTCCTCCTTATTTGTCAGAATCAAATCTAGAACAGCCTCTCCCCAATGACTTTCTCCACCTTCTGTAACATAAATCTGCTCCTGACCCCAAGCACACCCCTGCATAGCCATAGTTTTTCCTTGCCATCTCCGAGCCCTGATCCCATCTTCCTCCTCCATCCTCATTAGTCCCTGCTATCTAATCTGCTTCCTTGGCTCTTCAGGGTGTCTGATGAGCAGAGCTGGGGACTCAGGGAGATAAGGTAGCAGCATCCAAAAATAGGAATAACTGGCATAACTTGACAGTTCCATCAGCTTTTCCTTGGAGAGACAGAATAAGTTATAATGAACAAAGAATAATTCTGGATTTAAGCTGGTTTTTAAAACTGAACTTTGTCTGAGCTTGAGGGAAAAGTTTGGTGTTTGTAAGAACTGTGTTCCTTTAGCTAGAGGAGCCCCAAAATATTATTGTCTCAGGAACAATGTGAGAGAGGTTCCTTTTTAAATGTCACCTCTGATAAAATACACAATTCTACTGGCCCCTGAAGAGCAAGCACCAAGTATTATTTCTATGGAAAACGAGCAGAAGAAAAAGAGCTTTAAAAATACCTCTCAGACTTGTAGACCAGATAAAGCAACAAAAAGGAAAAGGGGCACAGAACCACTTTCTTCCATCACAGGTCATCTTTAAAAGCTATAGCTTTGCTTTTGGAAGAGCTAAGAAGAGTGTATATTTTAGAGCAGTGGTTATCAACTGGGGGTAAGTAAAGATCTTTCAGGGGGTACATCAATTCATCTAAGTATTTGCCTAGTTTTACAACAGACTACATAAGAGCACCTGCGAAGTCAGAACAAACTAAAATTTCAATAGACAAAATGAGAAAGCAATTTTTCAGTAATAGTGTGCTGTGGCACTTTTGAATTTTGATGTCTGATTTTGTAAGCAAGTAGTTTTTAAGTGAGATGAAACTTGGAGTACACAAAACAAATCAGATTCCTGAAGGGGGTACAGTAGTCTGAAAAGGCTGAGACCCACTGGTTTAGAGTAATAGTATAAAAAGTAGAATCTACTCACCAGCTGGGAAAAAGCAATCTGATACTCTAGGTATGCACTAACTAGACAGATAGATAGTGGCTGCTCCCCTAAACAGCATAATGCTACACAGCATTCAGAAGTTCGGGCTTTGTTATTCTCACACTGTTTTTACAACAATGCATCTTCATTGATTTCAAAGTTAATCTTGATTAACACCATTGTAAGTAACAGTCCTTTAATTTTCTCCAGCCATCCACAAGTTAGGGGAAGGGAAGTAGAACTGAAATCTTCTTAGGAATAATTTGAAGCTCAGAGAGATTGCCAAAATCCTTTCTGCCCATTTGGAGACATAGGGTCTTAGAAAGACCCCACAACAAATGCTGTATGTAATACAAATGCATTTGTACTACCAATTTCTGCTATTCAGTGGTGTTCAATACCAGTTACCAGCAAGTCTGTATTTAATTATCCTTTATTTGAAAAAGAAAAAAAAAAGTATTTGAAGAAATACTTTCATTGCAATACAAAGTGAAATGCACAAAATAAATTTAAAAAACCATTTAAATTGTAGCATCACATTATTGAAATAAGTGGAAGAAATGAATCCAGAGATCTTCCAGTCTAATGTTTCCATAAATTCAGTATTTTAAATGGTAAGGAAGTAACCATCTGGTGTCTTGTCACACTTTAATAAGTGAATGATTTTAAGAGTCCCAGAACAGATTAATAAACTTGGAGACACAAGGTGGGTGAGGCAATATCTTTTCCTGGACCAACTTCTGCTGGTGGAAGGGACAAGCTTTCACGCTTCACAGAGCTCTTCCTCAGATTGAAGAACTCTGTGACGCTCAAAAGCTTGTCCCTTCCACCAGCAGAAGTTGGTCCAGAAACAGATATCACGTCATCCACCTTGTCTCTCTCATATTCTGGGACCAACACAGCTACAGCATTACAAAACAATAATAAATCCTTTAACAAAAATATTTTTTAAAACAATAGCTTTTCATTTTAGCAAAATGGATTTGGAGGAAAGTTTAAATAAAATCAGCCATTTACAATGGTCCCTGGGCATGTTAGTTACGGTTCCACTATAGTTTTGTTCCAGTTTATGAATATTAATATTCACTTTAAATAATAATTTAAAATAATTGTGTGTGTTTTATTTCTCTTGTATCGTAAGCAGACTGCATAGAATTATTAAGTCTCCCCATTTATTAACATGCATCTCCAGGACAGTACACTTAATAGAAAAACAATGTTTTTGGAATATTCCAGCATACACATACTATTTTATTGTTTTCCCAATATTAGTTCAACAGTAAATGAATTTCATAATAAATTCATTCTTAACCAGAGTTCCTGGATATCAGCCAACTGCTGAAATCACATCTCCCCAGTGCTAAGTATGTAGAGGTTCATTTATGCAGTATATTCTATCAGCTTTCATTAACAGTACAGAAGTAATCATAACACACCAATGGTCATATCCACTTTTATACCTTACAGGTCTATCTCAAATTACCAGTTTTAGGCTTCTCAGGAAAAAGCAGTATATTAGACAATACCAATATGGTCATGACATTTCAGATACAGAGTTCAGTCAAACTTATAAACCAAGGCAACAATAAAAAGAGTATTCCTGTATCAAGAACCTATTAATGCTATGTAGAGGGTTCAAACTTAAAATGTTTCACACAACAGATTTCAGCCTTGCAGATCTAGTAGCGAACCAGAAGTAACCAAGTATTATAGGATTTTCACTGGAAAAAATGGTCTTTGAAATTTGTATTATGTTTGAACATTTTGCAACATTTCAATTAAACTTGTAGTGGAAAAAAAATCAAGTTGAGTTCACAAAATATAAATCCTCTAAACCTGGATTTTTCCATGATAGAATTACAAGGTAGTGACTTATATCAGAATGATATTTAATAAGTTATAAAATATCACACACCCAACCATGTACAGACAGCCTTCAAAGCATCTCTTTGCCATAGCTTTAGATGATGTGCAAAAATGGTTATGTTAAGTATTCTGACTGGTCCTGCAAGATTCTGCATACTCCTGCAAGATGCTACAAACCCTCAACTCCTACAGTCTTCACATGGGAGTTGAGGGTACTCAGCACCTTGCAGGATTGAATCCTAAAAAGTTTGTTGGATTAATGCAATAAGATCCATTCTGTAACAAACTGTGTAACAGCAGTTCTCGACATAGGGGTTGGGCCAGCAGCAAATCTTCTTACTCATTCACAGTGCCACTTACTCAAATTTTGCCCATCAGCCCTCAATCACGACAAAGGGGAGGGCCAGGCCAAATTTGAATGAGTGGCATTACGACCACAGGAGTGAGCAACATTGTGTCCCGACCCACAGGATTGCAGCCACTCAAATTAGGGTTGGTCACCCCTCCATCACGACAGAGGGTCATCTGGGCCAAATTTGAAGAAGTGGCATTGTGACCTGGCACACAGGGTTGCAGAGCTCACTAGCACTCTTCAATGCTGACATTGAGAAATACTGCCCTGAAAACTTTGTGGGTATTAAGGTTTATGCTTTTACAATGTTTTCTAGCCTATGCACAATTAGTCTGTTGATCTTGCTATCTGATTTATGTAAAGTAGCATCTCCTTTATTAGAAATCAATATATTAATAGCTCCAGTTCCATCCTGATTACATTGGAAAATCCCATTTTGTGAAGCAAGGCTTCAATATTAAAAAAAAAAAAGTGGGTGGGGGGGGGGGGGGAGAGGGAAGGCCTGGCTCATGAAAGTTGAGATCCCCCAGTGTAACATCTCCCTGTCCTGTTTTATCAAGACTTGAGATCTCTACACCGTTCTTTATCAGTCAGTTATATATTTATACCATATATCAGATCACTGGTTGGTTGTTTTCAGGTAGCTTTCAATGTAATTTCACAAAACTACAATGAAATATTAAAACTTTGCAGAAAACTTGCTATTACTGGTACATCACAAAAGTTGGTACTAGGCTAATTTACTTGAGTGCTAGTTAAGAATAAAGTATTTCTAAGCAACTTGAGACACTAATTGTTAATTTAAAAAGGGAAAAATGTTTAAATGCTTGTGAAAGGGTATTGGACTGACAGCATTAGAATTAAAAAAAAAAAAAATTTACAAAATGAATGCAAGAACATTCCCACACTGCCCAGCCAATGCACCTCAACTCTGTTCTGGAGAGATCTAGAAACAAAGCAGGTAACTTCAGTTTACATGGCCCATCAATCCTTCAGCTCTTTGCTGTGACTGCCAAACAAGAGTGCTTGACATTTATGACAAGACCACCTACCTACTACGAAAGGGTCTGAGAACACCAACTTATTTGGCTGAGATCCTTATTATAGATGATAAATGATAATGACTTTTGATCACTGCAATCCAGAACTAGATTCAGACTAATGAGCTAGATGTGCCTGTGTACAAAGATCACTAGTTATTCTGCTCCCTAGGCGTGCTGTGGAAAAAAGTTTATTTACTTGGTGCCATAAAACATCTATTGACTAAGAGACAATATATTTACCCATTTACATTATGCAATGTTTCCACATAATAGTACCTAGAATGTGTTTCACTTTCCCCAATTTTCCATTTAAATATTAAATAATAAGTTATCATTCCAGTTGAAGTCTGTGCACATCTAGATCTTAATAAAATGTAGCTACTGTTTTTAGCATCTCTGATCTGGTGTTATTTTTTTAGATGTTAATTCCTCCCCTTCAAAACAACAATTTATTCCTCTTTATATGAGAGAAAACATGTACTGTTAACAGGATCATTTAGCAATCTGCCACTCAAATATCATAACTGCAGCATTTCCAATTTAAGCAATGTTAAAACACAGCACAAGATAGTCCTTCATTTGACAGACCAGACATTGCAAGTAGTTATTAAACTGTGTCTTTTACCTAAAGAAAGTACATTTCAAATACATTACTTTGTTTTACTATTGATTTTGGTTTTAGGTTTTATTTAGAAATTGAAAAAAAGGTGCTCTGATGATTAAGCTACTTCAAATACAAAATATTTTATTAATAAGAATCACCTTGGCACATGTAGAATCAGTAATACAGAATTGCAAAAGGAGGGCCAACTGTAAAAATTTCTGCATTTAGTTGTATATATTCTGCAGTCCATAAGTTTTTGTAAAAGCAGGCAAAAAGTAAAAGACACATTCAAGCCATTACAAGACTTTTGGTTATGGCTGAAAACTGACAACTGCTTTCCTATGCTACTAAACCTGGCAGTATGTTCTGTTTGCACTTATCCAGCAGACAGCAATGGATTGAAATTAATGCAAATAATTTAAGCTTCATCTTAAAGATTTTGGAAAATGAAAATATTTCATGCAAGAGCTGTGCTTTTATATTCAAGTAAGTTGGCTTGATTTCTTAATCAGTTATTTTAAGAGAATTAAGATACGGATAATGTGCTATTGCTAACTGGACCAACACACTGCAGCAAGAGGGAACTGGAGTTCATAACTCCAGCTAGGTCTCAATTCTGCACTTCTGTGTTCTCTGACAACATCCAGCCGAATGCAAGCTTATTTTTTTATTTTGGGTGGGGGTGACAAGGAGAGTAAGAGGAGGTAGGGGAGCAATCTTTAGTACTGAAACAAACAAACCTTCCCTCCCAACTGTTACCAATAATCTTTTACTCCCCAGACCTGAATAAAAACCCTACCATTATGTTTACTCGTAATTCAATTAGAATCAAGAATTAATGTTAATTTATATTTCAGCAAAAAAGTGGTTTCCTTTAAAAATATTAAAAGCACATAAGACAGGTGGAATATCCGATATTTAATTGTGTATTATAAGGAATCTGATATTAACCTACCTGTCATACCTTTAAAAGGTATTTTTAATATCATTCATTGAAGTAATGATGTAGAACATACATCCAACAAAATACATAAGTGCCTTTTCATTGGATATACAGCACGCTGTGCGTCACTAAGGCACTCAAGAAGCTGATTCATTTGATACTGAATGCAGCAAGCAAATCTCAATTAGAAAGTACCAGTTTATGAGTTTTTGAAGGAATTGTTGTAGATGATGCAACATATCTTGCTTGGTACGGTTAGTTACAACCTATTTCTTAACTGATTAATGTGCTGTAATGAGCAATTTTATCACCACACACACATTACATCTTTCAAAGGCACTGAATGTCTTTTGTTCACCCTTCTCTTTGGGCTATACATAAAGGTTTATGACTTTTCACTCATTTTCTAATCTGTATATTCCAATTCTCTCGTAATACAGGAGCTACGCAGCTAGTCATATTTTTCCCTCACAAATGCAAACAGAACCCAGTAAGGATTAAACTAGCTTCTATTATTTTGAAGCTTAGTCTTTAACACACAAAAGCTTCAACACTCGATCTGACCCTTCAACACTCAAGGCTTTCTAAGGGAATTGTGCGGCACTCATCACATAAATCCCACCTCATACTAGTTTTACTGAAAAGGAAAAAAAAAAAAAAAACCAGTTGATTTACTTTTTGAAACAAAGTGCCTTGAAACAAGAGAAGACAATAAATTAAAAGGCATAACTTTCAAATCTATAAAAAAATTTTATGTTTCTTATAAATCTTTAAAGCTTATAAAAGCCAGAAAATACATTTAAAAAAGGCTTTTAAACACAGTTTCATCCACTGAAGTGTGGTTGTGGTCAGGAAAGTGATAAGAAAATGACATGTGTGTTCTACATTTATTCTTCCTCAATCACTGCTAGTTTATATATGCTTAGTTTACAAAATTAAATATTCTTTTAAATGACAGCACTGCCAAGGCCAACTTGTTAATTGATCAAGCCAAAATTGTTTCTGCTTCTCTTCCTTTATTAAAAAAAAAAAAAAAAAAAAAAAAAAAAAAAGCTAACACAGAACTTTGCTGAAAATGCTGATTTTGAGATATATATGTGTGGAACAGTTTGCTCTTCTATAGCTACTGCACTACAATTTAAGTGTTGCTTGTCTAAACAGATAAAGGCAGCCATGACTCAGAAGCTAGAGGACATAAACATGTAGTACAAACTTGCCATTTTTGAGAATTACTTTTCTGACCTTAACTATATTTTCATATAGAGCAAATGGTATTGCATACACAAATGCTACTTTTAGTGGTCTTAGTTTTCCCAACCATTTGGCATTTTAAAAATATGTATACTCCTGTTTAATGAGTATGAAGTGTCTCTGCACTAAAACTAAGCTCTAACAATTTGCTAGTTCCATCCAGTATTTAAAATTACATCAGTTGGTCCTCTTGCATTTCCATGAAGATTGTCCTTCATCTTGCAGCTTTTTAAGTTTTGGCCCAAGGAGGAACCACCAGACAAATCCCAGAGCAACGCAGATTATGGATTCTACATAATAACCATCCAGCATCGTAACACAAGAACCACCAAGTTTTGTACAATGCTGTGAGAGAAACATATTTATTAAACAATTAAAACATTTGTATTTCTTTATTGTGAGACAAGTCCTTAAAATTCAAATATAGAAAGGACTTTTGCTGTCATCTAAGCATATTTTAAACAAGCACATATTTTAGATTCCCAATTATGCTACCCTTCATAGTTGCCTTTACCCCTTCCCCCCCCCCCCCAAACATTAGTTTCTTGGCCAAGAAGAAAAAGAATCAGGACAGGGAGATGAGCCACACAAAGAAGTATATGTTCCTCAATACAATAAAGTACCTACACCAAGACTGCCACAGTTATTGGTGTTCCCACCTCCAGAGTAGGGTCACAGAGGGCAGCCATAGGCTGGCATTCAATGGGAGCATGAGTACAAAGAACAGAGGGGAAACCTTAGTCAGAGAATCCCTCTTTATGGGGCAGTGAGCTAACCCTGAGTAACAACTATGATCTTCTTGGTTGGGGGCTTCATTACCCACAGATCTTTGGATTCCACTTCATTATTCACTCCCTCCTTTTGGATGGTCAACAACCCTGCAGAGTTTATTAAAATTACCTTCTATCCCCATGTGCTTTGGGGAATGGGGACATACGGCCCGGGGATCAATTCAGTTATCAAAAACAAAAAACAAAAACGCCAAAAACCACTATGCCCAGCTTGTGCATTGCATACAGATGGAAAAATTGCAATCAGTATTCCAAAGCACATGAAAAAAGCTCGTATTTCAGAAGCCTAGACTCATTTTTAGAAGTCAAACTCTTGCATTATACTGTATTACAGACCTCTCATTATATTGTCTGCAGATCTACATTATGTATTCATTTTGTCTACAACTATTCTTATTATCTATGGCTATGCCTATGAAGCACATCTTAAGCATGTTTCCTTATACCTTTTAAAAAGCACTTCCCCCTCACGCCCAAAAAGTGTTTATAGTACAAATTCATTGCAGTCACTATGCATTTAACAGGAATGAGAAAGTACTGAAAGCAAACCCCCTTTTCTGAAGTGCTGTCCAGACCAGCAACACATGGACAGAGAAGCAAAAGGAAATGATACAAGTGGGGGAGACATGGAAACGGACTGGAGGAGGAAGAACTTCAGGGAAGAGGGCGAGAGGATGGGAGATCTAATCAGTAACAGGAATGAAGAGAGGTATACCTAGGAATCTCAGATTTATCAGGGCTGGAATCAATTTTTTTCCAGAATGGAGAGTTGCTCTTTTTTAAAGAAATTCTGCTTTGCTCCATACCTATTGTTTGTATCCAATATTTATATCCCTAGAATGCTTTGTGAAATCAGTGTGCTTCTACAGCCGAAACAGTATTCTACATACATAAGAGCATTCTATGGTGAAGTTTGAGCCATGAGCAACAAGGGATTTGACTAAAGCAAGTGAGTCATAGGATGCCGGTTATTTCTTGCTTCAGCAAAGACATGAATTTGAAGCCCTCATTTCCCCAAAGTTCTTTACTTGCTTGTGCTGTTTTGCTCTACTCTGTGTGCAGTAGCACAGAGCATTCTATTCTACAGAACATCCATGAGAGCATTAGAGAGTGGGAGTGGAGCCAATTTCACTGCTCTAGAAGCAGTGAAACATCATATGGTCAGGAAGATGGGATGATCAAAAATGGGGGAAGTAAAGAAAAAGTCAAATTAGAAAGAAAGAATCAGAAGGTGACAAAACAGAAAACCCACTGAGGAGGAATGAAGGAGGAGGGGGAAATATCCTGCCCAAAATAATTAAAAAACACGTAATCACAACATTCCAAACTAAAAAATCCTGATCCATCCAGGCTTGAGGAGTGTAACCACATCCTCTGTACTCCTGCTACTAATCCAGTCCTTCACTGCATCCCTGAGAAACCTCTTATTCTCATTTTCCTGTCTCCTCCCCCTACCCCCCACCTATGAAGAAAGAAGTAAACATCCTGAAGATGTAGTTTTCCAACAGGAGTATATGTGTGTGTTTAATAACTGAAGAGTAGATTCGGTAGAAAAATCAAACTTCAGGTTAGTGGAATATAAAAAGCAACTGGACATGGGTAGGGATAGGGTCCATAGTGACTTAGACAAATTGGAGGATTGGGACCAAAAAATAATAATAAATAATAATAAATAAATAAATCTGATGACGTTCAACAAGGACAAGAGCAGAATCCTGCACTTAGGATGGAAGAATCCCATGCACTGCTACAGGCTGGGCTTCAACTGGCTAAGTAGAAGTTCTGCAGAAAAGGACCTGGGGATTACAGTGGATGAGAAGCTGGATGTGTGTCAGCATTGGGCACTTGTTGCCAAGTGTGCTTCTACATATTGGGCTGTATTGCATATTGGGCTGTATTAATAGGAGCATTGCCAGCAGATCGAGGGAAGTGACTATTCCCCTCTATTCGGCACTGGAGGCCACATCTGGAGTATTGAGTCTAGTTTTGGGCCCTCCACTACAAGAAAGATGTGGACAAATTGGAGGGAGTCCAACAGAGGGCAACGAAAATGATCAGGGGGCTGGGGCACATGACTTACGAGGAGAGGCTGAGGGAACTGGGCTTGTTTGGTCTACAGAAGAGAAGAGTAGGGGGAATTTGATAACAGCCTTCAACTACCTGAAGGGGGGTTCCAGAGAGGATGGAGCTCGGCTGTTCTCAGTGGCGGCAGATGACAGAAAAAGAAGCAATGGTCTCAAGTTGCAGTGGAGGTCTAGGTTGGATATTAGGCAACACTATTTCACTAGGAGGGTGGTGAAGCACAGGAATGGGTTACCTAGAGAGGTGGTGGGATCTCCTTCCTTAGAGGTTTTTAAGGCCTGGCTTGACAAAGCCCTGGCTGGGATGATTTAGTTGGTGTTGGTCCTGCCTTGAGCAGGAGGTTGGATTAGATGACCTCCTGAGGTCTCTTTTAACCCTAATCTTCTATGATTCTATGAGACATTTTGAAGGCCTTTGAATGTGCAAGACACATTAGGAGAAACCATTATTATAATATTTAGACACATCAGAGTGGAGACCATCACACTTTCCAAACTTACTTCTGCAGCAGCTGTAGTTCCACAATTCTGTTCCTGTGCGCCTATACACTCTTTCACTGTAAGTGGATCAACAAGCCAAAGAGCTACTGTAGCAGGCCAGTTTCCTCCCAGATTCGACACAGTGTTTAGAAGTGTCATATATGTTCCTCCAATCAATGGATCACTAACTTTGGCATTGAAAGCCATTATAGCAACATACATGCTGTACAACGTAATCTGATGGGGGAAAAAATAATAAAATTGATTCAATTATTCTTAACTGTTTTTAAATCTAAAAACAAATTACTTGAAATATAGTAACATTTATTTTATATTATTGCAGTTCTTCCAGAGATCTGTGCGGTTAATCACCAAAAAAATTGCTTTGTGGTCAGGATTTGTCTACATTCAACAACACGAGGAAATCTTGCCATTTGGTTTGGCTCATATATATGTAGACCCAGCCTCAGATGTTTTGGAATTATCTGAAATAGATTTCAGATACGATAGATCAGATTGAATATGCTTTAATAAATACAGGGTTGTCAATCAGATTATTTCAAAGACACTTCACAAACACTGGCCCTGTTACAAAGCCCACTGAAGTCAACAGGCTTTGTTTTCAACCCATTGTGCTATTCCTAACAGTCAATAAAAAGCAACTTTATAAGCTTTTTAGGGCAGGGATCTCACATGAATTTCTGTGTACTTTTATGGAACTACATGATCATCATGTTGGTCAGACTCAAAGGAAAATGGTTCCCCTGACTCCCATTCAAATGGGTTTCTTTAGCTAACTTTCAGAAAAATAATTGCTGGAGGAAAAAAAAGCTGATCTAGTGAATAAAAATGTGGCAAGAAATCTCTGATGCACCACACTAGAGCAAAGAGAAATCCTATGAGCAGGCTGATTGATCTATTCTACTGTATGGGTTTTGTTATTCAGTTAACTAGGATTATAAAATGGAGTTATTAGTTAACTCCATTTTATAACTTTATTTCAGTCTCCCATTATAAAAGCGCCAGTATAATTAAGATGAGGACAAAGCCAGATAATTATATTCTTACAAGAGGATGAGTTATAAAGATAGTCCATTCATGCCCTCTGCAGAAAAATTCCATCTTTATGACAACAAAATGTAGCAACTTGTTACCTGATGTAAAGCATAACTTAGCAACACCACAATATAGTAATAAATAGGAAATCCTCCTTCATGTTGTACTTTAGGAGTCCACCAAACCAAAAGAGCAAATTCCAAGCCTATCAGTAACCTGTAACAAAGGGGAAAAGACTAATTTTAGCTTCTGAATTTAAATATGTGGACATGAATCACTGCATATCTTGCAAAATCTACAGCATTCATGTGTGAGCAAAGATGCTTTTTAAAATAGTTAATGATGTGAATCCATTTATCTGAAAGATTATAGTAAAACTTATTTAAATATACCTAAAATGATTATAAGATGGACATCAACTGTTTTTAAATTCATTTGAATATATATTAGCAACTGAAGTTATAAACATTTCGTACGAAACTAGTTTTCCTTGGCAGTGAATGGTATAGCTAAGGTTATGGAAAGTCTCCAGAAATAACCCTCTCCATTTTCAAATGCTCATTACTTTCAGAAAGTTCTCTTTTGGGTGAAAACAACTTAGCTAAGGGTCTGTTTGTTTTTTTAAATTTGGAGCAAAAAAAAGACTATTTATTCACTTTTCAGTTATGCAAGAGCAAAAGAGATACCTTTTTTAAACTGCAGGAAAAAAAAAAAAAAAGAGTAAGACTTTTGTGCATATATATCCTGAAAAAAATGGCTGAACTTTATATTCAGAAAATTGAAATTTTACTATTTATCGAATTACTGAACAAATACACAGTATTGATTAGTTGCATAGATGGGGTTTGTGCTGTTGCATCACTGTGGAGTTCCATTTGTTTTACGGTGCTGCAACCATGGAAGTACACAGTGAAATCAGCAGAATCTAATTCCCTTTTTCTACAATTTAAAAAGGTATTAAAATGCTAGACTACTGAGAGACAATTTTAGACATTTAAGAGACGTAAATGCAAATGTTAAGTTTCTTATCCTTGTTGCAACCATATTGCATAAATAGGCCGACTACCATTTCCCTTATTCTCACAACTGAACTCAATGAGGTATATGGGACTACTAGCAGGAATATATCAAGTAGGATTTAGCAGATGAAATATTTTGGTTTACTAGTTATGGGTCAGTTTTTGCCATCCTTACACTGAGAAGTACCTTGCTATACAAATACAGCCACTAACTTTAGTGAAACTAATTGCAGAGTAAGATACTACTCGAGTAAGGGTGGAAGAATATCACCCTGTACTGTCAGATGTACACCTTGCTTAAAGCAAAAGCAGCACAATTCTGCTTTCAAATATACATGTCCAGCACTAACTGACTTCAACAGAAGTTGCACAGGTGTATTGGAGGGAAAAAATTGTGCCCTGAAACGTGGGCAAGGTTACTAAGAGAATGTTAACTTGCATAATTCTTTATGTCTGTATGTTTGAAAAGTACAACCTTCACATCATATTTTTATTTATTCAGACTACACAATTCAAATACATTGTATTAACATGCAAAGTTAAAATCTATCATCTACTTTACCTAAAAGGCATGGCTTTGTAAAACGTGTTCAGTGGCTGTGGACCTGCTGTGTATTTGCTGATGATCAGAGGCAATATTATCTGTAAAGGTACTATTGGAACAGCTAGTAGAGCTAAGTGTTCTTTAGGTACTCCTTCTTCCACCAATTTAAGTCCTGTTACTGCATCCGCTGCTGAGAAGCCAACCTGCAATGTAAGTTATAAAGAGAATAAAAACCTGAAAGCCAATGACAAACTTTGCTAGATTATCAAAATTAAATTTCTCCAAATATTAATTAATACTGAGTAGTTTAGCACTCAAAATGAACTATAATTTGCTTCTCCCCCCCCTCCCCCATAGTTCACTTCCAAATATAGATCCAATCCTGTTGCAAATTCTGCATGGGAGGACTCCTGCACTTGCACACTGCTTATTGTATTATCAAGGCCATACTGAGAAAGTTAAAAGAAGCAACAAATTTCCTGGTCATATGAATGCTGCAGGTAACAATGAAGACTATCAATATAAAATAAAGAAACGTACATTGCACAATTTGATTGCCATAGAAATTAAATCAACAGTGCCACAGAATTCCAAAGACCCTGCAAATACCCAAGTATTCATCAAATTGCAGATTAGGTTTTAGAATTCCAAATTAGAGGAAACAGCCTTGCTAATATACTGGAGATAAAATCAGAAGTTCACACAAACCTCAAAGAAAATTGTGTTGCAACTCTAATTTAAAAAAAAAAAAAAAAAAAAAAAAAATGTCTTTACCTATTGTAAACAATGTACCTAACTCCAGGGTGGATAAAAATCAATGATTTAAAAAAAAAAATCTGATTTTATTTAAATCTGATTTTTTTGATAAAATGCTTTTTGAGGAAAACACGTATCTAAAGATAGTTTTACTTAAGATACATTATAGCTCAAAAATATCTCATCATGGAATAGGGATTATAAATTCTAATTCTATAGTATGAGACAATGTAATGTTTAAGAAAAGCTTTGTAAATAAATTCCAATAGTTCATGGATTAGGGACCCAATCTTATGGGGTTCCACAGGCTTCTGTATAGATTATTTAGAGGTTAATCTTTCTATCCACCCAATGGGACTCAGTGCTCAGTCTAGAAGATACCATCAGAGATGCTTAGTTTTGCAGTTCTCAAACTGTGGATTTGAGTTTCCAGAGGTAACATGCTTGTTAACAGCAAAAACATGTTTTTAAATAAAAAACAACAAGCAGAGGTGAGAAATAATGGACCTCAACCCTACTGTCCCTCTGCAAATTTATGTACTCAGAGTCAATCCCTCTCCTCTCTAAAAGTGCAAAGTTTCAAAAAGTTCAATGAATAGAAGATCGTTGGGGGCGGAATAGATCTGGACAAGGAGAAGAAGTCTGGAGATAAATGTGAGAAGCGAGGGACATATGCTTGTTTTGTTAAAATATTATACGTTTGCTGTAGAAGAAAAAAATTCCAGAATACTTAACGTTGTTGTTTTAGTTAAATAAAATAACTTAAAATGTCTGTCTGGTGATGTTCTCCTCCTAATACAGCACGGCTAGAAAATCCTCCAAATACTAATGATTAATCTGTTGAATTGGAGATAGTTCATCTCCCAAGGACTTCATAAATATCTGCTTTTGTACAGCTCTACTTTAAAAACAAGAATTATGCATACTTTAGATAATTTGCAACAAAAAAGTGTCTGACATGAAAGGGGAATACAGTTTGAAAACATGGCCCACATGTTATCAATTATTATTCATATGTATATTTACTCACTTTTGCTGTTAAAATCAGGATACAGAAAGTAAGAACTGCTGGCATTCTTACTATCGAGAAGAGCAGTTTGTATGTATCAGTAATGTCTTCTGTTTCTTCTTTTGATGGTGTTACTTTCTTGTTTTCCTTTTCAAGAGGGGCAACTAAGTAGTAGTTATTAAGAAGACAGCTCCCCAGAAAAATAGGAAATCTGAAATTAAATTACCTCATCATAATTCAAATATATCACTGTCTACATTTTGTTAATGTAGCAGCTCAATATGGGAAATATACTTATTCTTCAAGAATATACCACAATACCTTATTAGATGGAAATTACAATCATAAGTATCAATAGCATTAAAACTCATGTAACCCTCCAAAACTGACATAAAATGTTCCTAACTCTAACTGTTGTTCTCCACTTTACCTGCAGGAAAAAATGGCAAACTGGTGTCATTACAGGGATGTTTTGTATATTGTTAGTTCAGTGAGCACGTTGGGGAGAAGAGTCTGGGGTAAAAGTGAAATTAGAATATAGCTTTTAAGGAAATTTTAAACGTATATACAGCCTTTTATCCTCAAAGATATCAAAAATACTTTAAGGAAAAAGCACTGTGTAGTGGTTAGACAATAGGATGGGAAAAATGAGAATTCTGAATAGGAGTACTTGTGGCACCTTAGAGACTAACAAATTTATTAGAGCATAAGCTTTTGTGGGCTACAGCCCACTTCACTGGATGCATAGAATGGGAACATAGAGGTAAGAAGAAATATATATACATACAAATAAGTTGGAAGTTGCCATACAAACTGTGAGAGGCTAATTAGTTAAGATGAACTATTATCAGCAGGAAAAAAAAAAAAACTTTGTAGCGATAATCAAGATCGCCCATTTAGACCAGTTGACAAGAAGGTGTGGCACTTAACTTTAACTTTCGGGAAATCTATTTCACATCCGATAAAGTGAACTGTAGCTCCACAAAAGCTTATGCTCAAATAAATTTGTTAGTCTCTAAGGTGCCAAAGTATTCCTGTTCTTTTGCGAATACAGACTAACACAAGCTGCTACTCTGAAAATCTGAGATTCTGAATGTCATTCTCGGGTTCTATCACTGACATTAATGCAAAGGGATACACAGTATAACTTCTCTGTGCCTCAGTTCTACACCAACAAAATGAGGATTATATTTACCTATATCACAAGAAGTTTAAAGTGTGTAAGATCCACAGATGAAAGATGGTACAAAACAGTCAATTAAAAATTCACTATACTATAATAATACTTACACTGTCACTGGAGGGGGAATTATATTAATAGATTTTGTTTTAGAAGGAAGAAAAAGATTGGTAACTTTCTGAATTATTCAAACAATCAAGTACTGTAAATTAATTCATCTAGGGTGATATCTGTACTGTGCCTTTTAGAGGTGTAGGATAGCCAGGGAAAAGGGTAAGACAGCCTTCAGCCACCCTTATGTCCTCCTGGTTCTGGACAACTCCCCTAGCATATAACTAGACAGTACACAGCGTGAAGGGCCTAGAGCACATCTTTACCGCATCTTAGTATTTCTGGGTCAGAGGGGAGAGAAGAAGAAAGGAGAAAACAGTTTAAATTATTTACTGCCTCCATAATGCTTCAAATTTCAATAAAAAGGAAAAGGTCATATAGTTTGACAAGCCTACATTGTGATTTAGTTAGTCCCACCTCTTAGAGTCCTCCTCTTCCTCCAGAAAGAAAACCCATAGGGGCCTCAAATGATCTTTTATATGATGTAAAGTATCAGTTTTCATTGTGCTGTACTAATAGTGGTCTCAGCATGTTCAACAATTTGACAGCATGTACAAAAGCTGCACTGTGGTACTAGTGCAAAAAAGTGCCACAGGACAGAGAGTTGCTATTGCAGTGCTAGACCAATTTACTAGGATTGAGATAATCTCAAAGCTGTATCAAAGAATTCCTATTTATACACATCTTCTAAGCAACTCAATCTATCATTTGCACCAGCTGCAAGGGTTGTTTCGCTGAAAAAAGTACGCAGAAACAAATGAAAATCAATGAACTGTTAATTAAGATTGCAAGTAACATATCTTTCCATTCAAAGTCCCACTGCTGATCAGTATGCAGAGGGGGGAAAATGTGAAAAATCTTATTTTTAAAAAATATCACTTAAAGGCTAATAAGCCTGTATTTAAGAGAGCACATAAATGAATTACACTTAGGACAGTATTCCAAAATGATAAAATTCAGTAAAACATATTGGGGCAATTAAGTAGTTATTAATCTAATCATCCTTATGAATCCCATTCTAGTCATTAAAATTATGTCCAATCAATAAATGACTAAGGTTTCTTGTTAGTGCCAACATTTAAGACATTGATTACTTCCAAGTAAGTACACTAATGAAAGAAGTGTTATTTCTAAACCTAAATTAGCGTAAATTTTTTTGATGAGAGATTGAAAATAAAGAAATGTAAATTTCCCTAGCTGATGATTAAGTGTATTGAGGTAACTTGTTTTTCCCACCATCATCCAGTTTGCATTCAAGGACAGGTTGAACAGGTTTGGTTATTTTTTTTTTAAATGAATGTTTCTGTGATAGTCACAAATCTCTTTTGTAAATAATACTATTCATGTAAACTAAGGTGACCTGAACATTGTGGGTATGTGGAGCAGAACTGAACCTCCTTAGCAAAGCAGGAGCACACAACCTTACCCAGCAACTGTTGGAAGGAGAACACCCTGTCACAAATCATGGTGGAAGGAGCCAGGAAAGTGTCAGACTGGGGAAACAAGGAAGCTGCAGGGTGGAAAACAATAGAAGCCAAACCATGGATATGTAGTTCCATTTGGAAAATGCACACACAGCCTATTGCCATGTATGCAACACCCAGAGCAGTACTGTCACTATATGATAGTATTTTTCCTATATAAAATTAGCATTCATGAACGAACCATACCTACCTACCTACCAACCAACCATGAGAATGTGGTGCTTGGGCAAGGGACCAGCTCTACACTCTGCAGACTGAAGTCCCACATTTATTCACAGAACACAGACAGCATGTGGACAGATAGCACAAACCTCTGTTCTCTCTAGGGGTGGGCTTCCCAGTTAAGAGGAGAGTTCAGATTCTTTAGCCTCTCTGCTGACGCTGCCATATGGGGTGCCAAATGTGGTGGCGTTTTTGTGCTATAGCCACAAATGAGGAGTGGCCATCCAACTCAAATAGCCAACCCATGTTAAAAGTTTCAGTTCACTACCAACCATGACCACCAGACTAGTGACCTGGGATGTTACCGTTCCCTGAGCTAGATAGCTCAGATTCGGATCCTCTGAGCTATCCGAGTTCCTTGAAAAGTTTAGTTGCCAATGCTCAAGCTTGTCACAGCACATATAAAACATCTATGCTTTAACAATTTCTGAAATACCTGGTCAACATATGTAATAAATACAGCCTACATATACCTAAGAACAAAAACCCACAGAGCCTAGTGACTGACAATACCACAGGCTGTTATGTCATGATTCAGGGATACTGTTTTTCAGGAAGGAGGTTTAAAAAAAAGATTGTTATTTACATTTCCACTAATAAGACTTGGAAAGATTCTTAGCATATCTGGTCCTGACATTTATTTTTGGAACAACCATAAAAGGAACAACACTGTTCATGCAAATCAATACGATTTATAATCTTGGGAAAAACAGCAAGAAAAAAAAAAGATTATGTTTGTCTAAAAGAGGATCAGCTCAAAATAGCCTTAAATTATTTTGATCTAAAATTCAAAGTAGTGCTGACTTCAGCTGCTGAAAACTGAAATTCCTCTATACTTATAAATGCACAGGTAACGACACTTCAAAGTTTCCCCAAACATTCTGTATGCCTTAACCCTGAGCTAGAAGGATGACTTCTAATTTAAGGGGTAGTGACCTTCCCTCTCTGCCTCTTTACAGAGATTGCCAACTGCACTCATTTATCCACTGGGACCTAGCTTAAGACCCCACATTTCACCTAAAAAAACAACTTTCAGTCATTTTCAACCCGGATAACATTCACTTTTAAAAAACAGAAGTCAAAGGTTCCAAAATCCATTACAACTATCATGATTTGAATTTCAGTATAGTATAGATGATACCTGAAAGGGTAACAATTCCTTTGGGTTGAGGTTGGAACCGCAAATATTTGTTACAGAAGGAGGGAGATTCAAGGGCCAAGAACAAGACATTTCCCAAGAAATAACCAGCTGTTTGGCCAACAGAGTTACAAGTGGAAGCATAGCCCACATTTTCCCGGGACAACATAGTCAGGGCCCAGCCATCCACAGCAATGTCCTGCGTGGCAGCCAGGAACTCAAACAAAAAGAAAGTCACAGTGAGGGCCACCACATCAGGACTCTTGCCCTCCACATCGCCTAAGAGGAAGTCTACCTGTGTGGACAGGTACATCATAAAAAACCCCAGGATGTACTGAGTGGGCACAAGCCAGGACTTGCGGCGGCCAAAACTCTTGAAGTAGACCGCATCCACCATGGGGCCCAGAGCAGCTTGAGACTGAAAGGCCAAAAGACAAAGCTGAAAAAAGCCTGGTCCTTATAGCTGACATTCTTGCTCTGCAAGATGAGCGGGATGCTGCCTGCCAGCCCATGGGATACCCTGTAATACATACAGAAAAAGGAGGAGCAGGAATCTACCCAGTTCTGCCCGATAACCGAGGGTACCATGTAGGTGGTGAGTTAAATCCCTGAGCAGTGCCTCTGTGTTATCTTCTCCTGGGCTCTCAGCGTGATTATCCACGTACAGAGCTGGTGGTGGAGGCTTGATCTCCATGTTCATGGACTGGTGGTAGCTGCCAGGCCGGCGCTGCCGGCTGCTGTCCTTGTAAGAGATGGTTGGGCTCATGTTGCCACGAAGTCCGGAATTTTTTTGGAGAGGGGGAGCTCCACTGTTCCCCAACAATCTTATAATGGCGAAGAGAAGCTCCTGCCCACGTCACTCACTTGGGACGCAAGTTCCCGCTCTGCCCCCGCAGGCCAGCGCGGGATGAGCATACGCCACTCTACTCACGCCCAGCTTCCCAGGGAGGGGCTGCTCACCTTTGCCCACACAGAGCAGGGGAGTTTCGCGCCCTCTGCTTCGCCAGCTTGGGGTGAATCATCTCCACTACCCGGGTCACCTCTTTTAATGTCGAGAAGGCACAAGGAAGTTCAGCTCTTCCCCTTTCCGGAAGCGTGTGCACTGCGAGCGGCCGGAGTTTGGTCAGCGTATTGCGCGCGAGACGGGTGTCGCTCCCCTTACGGCTCGTCTCGCCTAGCTCGGTGTCTTTGCGGAGGAGTCGCTCCGCTCCCGTCCGGCCCTGGCCGCTCTGGGTCCACCGAGCACCCAGTGGCGCTATCATGGGCTTCAGCGCAGTACTTCCGGCTCCCCTGTCCGTTGGGTCCGTCCTACAATGGCTCCCCCGGAAATACTCGCCAGCACAATGCTTCCTCTGAGGGAAAAGAAGGGAAATCTCTCGGCTGTGCCGCCTAGCTGGCGTGGCCCCACCCCACGGTGGGGAGGCGGGTGACGTTTGGGTCAACGAGGCCGCTTTGTTGAATAGCGTCCACCCCCTGCCACGGAGTACGCTGCCTCTGGCCGTCGGCTGCAACTACTCCCCGCTCTGCGGCAGCGCCCCCCCCAGCCTCTCTAGGACCACTACAGCTCTGCATCTTGTCCGCTCAGCTGCTAGTAGACTTCCCGCTCTCGCAGGCGCTGCCCCTCTTCTCCCCCCCCCCCACATCCCAGCCTCAGCTTCCCACTCCGCCATTCTGGGGTTCCCCCTTCTCCCTCCCCTCCCACAGCTGGACCTCCTAGCCCTTACTCCAGCCTCCTCTGGCTTCCTCCCCAACGCTTCCTGCAGCTGCAGTACCCCCCCAGCTGCTCCCCGTCCAAGGCCTTCCGCTGCACCGGCTTCTCCCGTATCCTGCAGTCCCACCCTGGAGGCCTCTTTTTCTCATGATCCATCATGGATACCTCGTCCCTTAGTTATCCCATCGTTTGGGGGGGAGTAGCAGACCTTGTCCCTTTTTCAAGGGATTGTGTTTGCCTTCCCGTGAACCACCTTAAAATAATCAGATAGGGGTCTTCCAGAGAGTGATATCACCTTCTATAATACTGACAAGATGTGGCCAAACACTGGGGGTGGGGTGGGGGCATGATTATTAGGGGAAGGAAGTGCAACCCCATAAGATTTTCCGTGTGCTATGGGAAGTCTCATCAACATGGCAAACATTCTTGAGCACGGAGAGCTGGTGGAAGAGTTAGGCTTCCTGGGCACACACACCCCCAGAATTGTGTAATTTACCAAATAGGTCAATTTGGCTTCTAGAGCCACGTATTTAAGGAGCCCTCTAATTTAGAATTCAAAATCCTACTTGGCCCTTAGAGAGCATTATCTTTGTTGGTGCCTGATCTTGATAATCCAAATGCAAATGGGTGACCAGTGGCTACAGATGCTGACACCCACCCTGGGGAGCCTGGTTCTCATCCAAGCAAGTCTGGCTATGAATATTTCTAGAGCCTCCACAGCAGGTTTCTATTTGGGGGCACATCAATGAAAAATAAAGAAGGAGTGAACAATTCAATTGTAAGAGCTAACACAGGCATATTACAATCTGAGTGGTTTAAGAACTGGATATTGATATAAAAAAAGTAGTCAGAAGGTACTTCAAGAAGTGCCAGGGACTGCCAGTCTCTCTGCTGGTGAGGCCATTATGTGAATACACATACACTTTCTAATATCACTCATATCATTCGTATAATGTATTCCAGTGTCCATTTTTAATATAGGAGACAAGGAATTTCTCACAGATCAATTTCACTTAGTTATCCTTCAACCATGCAGCTGCATGTAAAACTGAATATATCAGAACCTTGTAATTTGAAATGACTCAATATACTGTATCTAGTATTAAAAGGTAGATAAACAATACTGAACATTGCTCCCAGAGTATGCATATACCATGAAATAAGTTAGAAATCGGTAATACATTGACATGTAGTGGGAGCAAAAAACAGTTATAAAATTATATTTTTAAGGATCTCGATCAAGAAAAGACTAGCAGGACAGCATCTTTAAATGTTTTAGATCAATATACAGTAGTATGAGCAAAGTATTTGACATCTCCCACACATAATAAATTGCTACAATTAAGCAGGAAAGATAGCTAGACCTAATTTATAATAATATAGCAAAATTATGTAGTATTAAACAGTCATTGAAAGTTTAGTAATAATATTCTGTAGGCAGATCACTAAACTGATAATTAAATAAGCCTGAGAACTAAAACGACATTTCATATAGAGATGTCAAGGGAAAGCTGTAGATGAACCAAATCAAATTACTTACTTCATTCTGTGAAGAGCTGTGTACATCAGTCATTGAAGAAGGATGTTTGAAATCTTTTTTCTAAGATAATATTCTTGATATTTAAAAATATAACTACATTTGTGATGTCAGGTAGCTAGTTAAAAAGGAAAAATTCTCCGGGAGAGGGTGTAACATGGAAACAATTTAATTAATAAAGTGTTAGGCAACCTATCAGACCTGCAACTGCCATTCATTCCAACACCCCATGGAGTCATATCCTGAGGGAAAATGTGCTGTAGGGAATTTGAGGACAGGATGGGAGCTAGGAACTCTTGAGTTCTAATCTTTATTCTACCACTGACTTGTTTTGTTAATCTGGCCAAGTCACTTAACCCTCTCTGGCCCCTCGGTCTCTGGCCCAGATCCTCAAAGGTATTTAGGCTTCTAACTTCCATTAATTTCAATGAGGATCTGGGTCTCTGGCCGCCATCAGTAACACAGAGCTAATAATACTTACCTACATCATAGTAGAGTAATTTGTTAATGTTTCCAAATGTAACTTAAAAGTGGCTAAGTATTAATTGCCCCTCCATTTTGCAAAATTGTAAGATCATAATAAACACTAGGGTGTGGCCCAGATTTTGTGATAACTATAAGTAGAATTCCTCTTATATTATACAGTCCTTACTACAAATCTTGTCTTGCAACTAGATATGAATGAAGGCTCTCTATCTTTATCAAGTGGATCTTATAACTTGAAATGCCTATTCCATGGGTCCATATGGGACCCATTCCAATTGTTTCTTTAGGAGCCTCAAAAGGCATATAGAATAGTATTAGGAATGTCTGTATATGGATAAACAAGATATAAATATGGCTAACCCAAGCTAATCAATCTGTGATAGAAACCAGAATATATGACTGGTAGCATCACTTATTATTAAGGTTCCCTGAACTTTCCATTATAAGATCTGTTTTCAGTGACTTACAACTTTGCCAAACTTTAGCTGTTCAGGCTGAAGTTTTCCATGATGGTATCTACCTCAGCTGGTATTTTTAAGCCCCAGACAAATGATTCAACTGTTTTCAAGAATGACACTAGTGCAACTAGGGAAAAATACATTGTTTTGCAATGTAAAAAAATTAATAATCTGGCAACTTTTTCTTTGAGAAGCTCTAGCATTCCCATATTTTGTAGCTGGGACTTTAATTTGGCAAAGAGGCTTTGTGTCAGGAATGTGCCTTTTGGTGTTCCTGGGAAAATCTGTCCAAGTTATAAGCCTTTGCAACTGAGATTTTTTTTTTCAGATTCTCAGTAGAGATTTCTTAGGTTACCTCTACACATAGAACTTGGAATATTACAGTTCCCAGCTCAAAGAGACATACCTGGCTAGCTCTGATAGAGCTAGTGTGCTAAAAACAGAGCATAGCCATGATGCACAGGCAGCAGGAGAGACTAGCCACCCTGAGTACATACCCATCCAAGATGCTAAGTACTGTTCAGGGTGCCTACTCCTGCCGCTACCAACATTGCTACACACTCTATTTTAGTGCACTAGCTCAATCAGAACTAGCATGGAAATGTCTCTTCTAGCTGGGAATCACAACCCCAGCTCGAAGTGTAAACATACCCTTAGAGTTTAGCAGATAAAGACTGCTCACTGAGCATGTTCCATTCCCTCACAATCCAGCCAGGAGAGGCTGGGCATGGCAACAAAGAACAGGAACCTGTCTCTCCATGGTCTTAATGACTTCCCTGTTATGTGCCCAGTCAGTGGTGGAGGAGAAAGCCAACTGACTTGAAAGCAAGGGGCAACAGCTGGACTCAGGGAATGGTGGGTGGAGATAGATTGGGGACAAGAGCCTGGTGAGCTGGGAACAAGAGGGACTGGTTGGCAAGGAAGAGGAACGCGAGCCAGGATGGTGGGAACTGCGATTGGGCTGAGCAAATAGACGTGTGCTGAGTGGTAGTGGAAGCTGGGTCTGGCTGAGAACGAGGCGGTACTGTGTTGGCAAAGAGACTGAGCTTGGATGCGGGAGAGGGACACTGGAACGATGAAGCCGTGGGGAAGACTGTGAGCCACTAAGAACAATGGGGTAGGGGAGACTAGGAACCAGTTGGTGGGAGACAATGAAAGGAAGAAGAGCCAGGGCTCAGGGATGACTGAACTGGTTAGACAAGGAGACAGGGAATCGCGATGCATGGGGACGGAGAAGTTATGAGAAGCCTCAGGGTGGAAACTGAGACTGCGTAACAAAGAGAATGGACTGGGACAGGAGCTAGGGGATGGGGCAGAAGTTATCAAACTTGTGGAACAGGACAGACAGGAGCACTGTTCCCGCTAATTTTTACGTCCATGTGCAGAATGAATGTTGTTATGTGCACCAATATGGAGGTGATGATATGTGACACGTCACTTTCATATTGGTGCACATAAAATTCATGTGGTGGGGATGGGGCTGAAGGGTTTGGAGTGTGGGAGGGGGCTCAGGGCGGGGGCAGAGGGTTGGGGTTTGGCGCGGGGTGGGCTCTGGCTGTGGCTAAGGGTGTAGGCTCTGGGGTGGAGACGGGAATGAGGGATTCAGGGTACAGGAGGGGGCTCAGGGCTGGGACAGAGGGTTGGGGGTGCAGACTCTGGGGTAGGGCTGGGGATGAGGGGTTTGGGGTGCAGGCTGTCCAGGGGCTGCGGTGAGGAAAGAGGACTCCCCAGCCCTCTCTCACTGCAGCAGCTTGGAGCCAGGGGAGAGCCACCTCTCCCTGACTGCAGCAGCTCCAGTGGGGCTGGTTTGGGCCGAGGGAGGGATTCCTCTTCTCCGGCTGCAGCAAGTCCGGGGCAGGTCCGTGTTGGGGTGCCTCTCCCCCGGTGATGGCAAGTCCGGGGCAGGTCCATGCTGGGGCCGGCGGGGCTTAATAGGCAGCTGCGCGGCCACACAGCTTAAAGGGAACTTAGGACAGGAGGGTATACATCCACTACTAGAAAACACCCCCTTCTAGAACTTGGAATGGAACTCAAGATTCCCAAGCGTTGGTATTATTAGTGCAGGGTATTACCATGACACTAATTTAACCATACATTCCTTTATTAAATCCAAAGGCCGAATGGTACTCATACAGTTCTGGAACAGCCTTCCAAGGGAAGCAATCTGGACTGTTAAACAGCTGTGACCCCTCAGTTCTCCAACCTGGAGCGCCTTTTATATTGCTTCGCTGTGAGGGTAACCACCCTTGGTCTGCTCACACACAGCCTCCATCATGTAAATTATTCCTAGCTATAATGTATGTAAATTATTCTCAGCTATGACCAACCACTCTTGTACTGCGCTGCAGAGCAACACGATCAAATTCCCAGCCACAGCTTTCCCCCAGAAATGTGCATCTTGTACTGCCCAGCCCTCTTCTGGACAACACAAGCTCATATAAAGTCTGTCATTTTATTAATAATATGCACAAATCCTGTTATCTCAAATAGAATTTCCCAAACACTTCAGTCCAAGCAAACTGGTTTAGATAAAACAATGAAACAAGTTTATTAACTACACAAAGATAGATTTTAAGTGATTAAAAGTAATGAGACATAAAAATCGGAACTGGTTACAAAGAAATAAAAGGTAAACGCAACTCACACCTAACTTAACAAGCTAAGTGATTTCAAAGCAAAAGTCTCTCTCACCATGTTTGGGCACTATTACTGGCTGAATTCCTTCTGTCAGGATCCCTCCTCAGTCCAGTTATGCTTCTTGTGTTCTTCAAGTGTTGTCGATGCCGTGAATAGAGATGAAGGGACAGCACTTTTGGAGCATCTGTTTCCCTTTCGTATACTTTGAAAATCATCGCCAGCTGTCATTCAGGAGACAGCAAGTCTGTGGTGCTGGGAACCGCCAGCTGTTTCTTTGTCAAAATAGATTCTTGCTCACACCCTTTTTCTTGCCAAAGAATGGCTGTTTAACCAGGTGCCAGTCCATTTGATTTTGTTGACACCTGGCTGAGGTATCAGTTTGCCTTTTGTCTCTGAGGAACTGGTTTGTGCGTGCTTTTCTAAACTTGGAACACATCTCAGCAATGTCATGCCAGTAGAATTTTATAATTTTACATACAACGCTGCCTCGCATTCA